>NC_132783.1:77436403-78873346 GCF_048418805.1 Vulpes vulpes | reverse complement strand
TATTCTTGGCTCCTTTGTCATAAATTAATTGACCATATATGTGTGGGTTTATTTCTGGACTCTGTTTTCTGTTCCATTGATCTAAGTGTTTTTACGCCAATACCATATTGTTTTGATTATTTATAGTTTTGTAATATGGGTTCAACCCTACCCTAGCTCTTGGTTGTCTCTCAAACCTTTGTGATTGTCTAAGCAGTCTTTCATTTTTAGTGGCTCCTAGTAATTGAGAGTGTGCCAAGGCCTGTGGGTATCCCAAATGAGAGGATCTCAGGGAGCAACTAGATTCAGGCTGATTGGAAGGCAGATTCTCAGGCAGTAGCTTTTAAAGTATGCAAATATGTACGGTCCTGTGGGGACCATATGTGAAAGTCCCACTAGCCACCAGAGAGCCTAGAAGGGTTGCTTGGGAAGTAGCCATGAAAATCAGTACACCAGACCATGGTCCATCCTCCTTTCCAAGAGATAGCAGTGACTCATAGTAATGCAGAGGGACAGGGCAAAGATGGTATCTGCTAGCCTTAATCCCCAGAGATCACCTTAGTTAAGTCACTAGATGTATGTTAAACCAGAAGCCAGTCCCTAAGTTAGAAGCTCCAGAACATGCAAGTAGGCCTTTTTCACAGAAAGACTGGGAATATATTTCAGTCTGCTGTTTGTGCTGTGGCTGGGAAGATGATAGCCAGCTAAGAACTCTCTCTTTGATCTGGATCCCTGTTCCCAGAATACAAGTATCGCAGTCCACCACAGCCAGGCAATCAAAGGGCATCCACTAGGTGGCAGCCACAAAAACCAGGGCACTAGATGTGTATACAGCACCCCTCTGGGAGGTAATGTTACTCTGGAATGTAGCAGAGGGAAAGCACAGAGAATAAGGCCCTCCTTCTGAGGTTTCTGGAGAGGATTACAGTAGACCTTAGAAGCCTGCCTCTCAGGCCACAGCTACAAAGATAAGCTAAGAGGACTCTCACAGAAAGATTGAACATTTCCATACATTGTCTCTTGCTGTATCCTAGAGGTGGTAGCTGTTTAAGAACTCTTTTTTTCTGTTGATTACAGTCCTGTGAAATCTGGGAATATAAGCCCTATTGGCCTCCAAAGCCAGGTGACCTAGAGGTCCCTGGGCAGAGCCACAAAAATTGGGATGCCAGACCAGGATACAAGCTGTTTTCCAGGAGATACTGGCAAGTTGAAGTGAGGCAGAGGGAAATACCATTTTTAAATGTTTCATTTGGGGGCACCTGGGTGGTTCAGTCAATTAAGTGTCTGCCTTCAGCTCAGGTCATGATCCCAGGCTTGTGAGATTGAGCCCTGCATCAGACTTCTGGCTCAGTGGGGAGCCTGCTTCTCCCTTTTCTCCCCACTTGTGCTCTCTCTCACTATCTCTGTTACTGTCTCTGTGTTTCATTTCAGCTTAACAAAGCAAAATTTACAAAATTATGAATTAGATACCTTTAGAAGGACAAATAGTTCCCTTATATATTCAAAAAACAATATTAAAACAAAATTAACTGTGTCTATCATGAATAAATAAATAAAATCTTTAAAAAAAATAAAACAAAATTAAACGTTATTCTAAACAGATAATCACAATAAATTTTCTTCATCAGTTTGTTCATTCCAGTGTAAAGTGTTCTTAGGTCTGCTGGATTTTGGATTAGCAGTTTCATAAACTACTTAGCAATTTTTAAAAAATTATAAATAAAAAATTATGAATAAATATTTTTTAAAAAAAATCTTTAAATAAATGTAGAGGACTCTTAACTTCTTATAGATGAAAAAATGTTGAGATATAACATAATCATGAGACCTAATGTATCAGGAATAACACCAGGAATATCAAGTGAAGAGATTGAATAAGTTAGGCATCGGTATTTTTTTTAAAAAGATTTTGTTTATTCATGAGAGATACAGAGAGAGAGGCAGAGACACAGGCAGAGGGAGAAGCAGGCTCCATGCAGGGAGCCTAACAGTTAAATAATAACTGAAATTAGGACCAGAACTTTGATAAATATAGGAAAATTAGAACAATTTCATAAAAGTTTTGAATTGTGTTTTACTTCATATTGAAACATAATGAAAGCAGGGATATTGACAAATATCCAGGGACTTTTAAAATATTTATTTATTTATTTATTTTTAAATATTTATTTTAAATATTTTATCTTTTATCTTTATTTATGATAGACATAGAGAGAGAAAGAGGCAGAGACACAGGAGGAGGGAGAAGCAGGCTCCATGTCGGGAGCCCGACGTGGGACTCAATCCCAGGACTCCAGGATCGCGCCCTGGGCCAAAGGCAGGCGCTAAACTGCTGAGCCACCCAGGGATTCCCCTAAAATATTTATATTAATTACATTTTACCATATAAATTCAACTTAGGGAAGATAAAGTATCTTTTCTGATTTGACATCTCTTTTTATGCAACTCTTAAAATAGTAACACGTCATACAAACTTGATTATTTCTGGCATCTCTTCTTATGTAATAAAAGAACAACTTTTGTGATTCTCCAAGGCCTCTTTGGGAAATTTCAAAGATATTTTCACTAATACATAAAAAGTATCTTAGAAGTTTTATTTTTTTGTTTAGGATATAATTTTGCAGATCGTATTAGTGTGCTAGAGCTGCCATAAAAAATACCACAGACTGGGTGGCTTAAAAAACAGCAATTTATTTTTTCACAGATTGGCAGCTAGAAGCCTATGATCAAGGTATCATGTCAGCAGTTTTGGTTTCTTCTGAGGCCTCTCTCCTTGGCTAGTGATGACTCCATTTTCCTATGTCCTCACATGGCTTTTTTTCTGTGTATGCATCTTTTCCCTTTATTATAAGGACAACCAGGTATATTGAATTAGGGCCCTACCCTAACAGCCTCATCTTACCTTCATCACCTCTTTAAAAGGCTCTATCTCTAAATACAGTTATATCCTGAGATAACTGGGAGTTAGGACTTCAACATATGAATTTTTGGGAAACAAACCCATAAGAGGAAGGCAAAAATCAAAGAAATTGTGAGAGGAGATTTGAACACTTTATTAAGATATGATTATTGATGCTAGAAACAATATTTAGTTATCTTTTATTAAAGTAACAGTAAAAGATTTCAAAATAAATGTAGAGGGTAATGAGATTGAAAAGAACTTTTTGGCTCTTTTAAAACTAAGGGACATTTGATTTTTCCCCCCTTAAATAATGAAAAACAATAAAGTCAACATAACGCATTGAAAACTATTCTAATAAGACACATAATTTTTGCTAACAGATTACACACATAAAAGTAAAGAATAACATTTTATATCATAGGTGAAGGCATCAATCAGTAAACCATGGGAGCACACCCTAAGATACTAACACATTTTATAGCTTCTTTCAGAGTCAAATATAAACCAAGGTAAGGAGTACCTGGGTGGCTCAGTGGTTGACCCTCTGCCTTCGGCTCAGGACGTCATCCTGGGTCCTAGGATCAAGTCCCACATTAGGCTGTCCCTGTGGGAAGCCTGCTTCTCTCTCTGTCTGTGTCTCTGCCTCTCCCTCTCTCTCTCATGAATAAGTAAATAAGATCTTAAAAAAAAAAAAAACGGCAAATGAAATTCACTTGCCACGTTGTCTTCATTTATATTCTTTCATATTCGAAAACAAATGGGCTTGCTTCAGGATCGTGGTGTTATGTTAGAGGGTCTGTGAACTCAAAATGACTTTTGTATTAATACTAAAATGTTATCTTTGTTAACGTGGAGTGTGTTTATTATTGCTGATCTTTAAATGGATCAGTATTTTAAAGTTTTCAGTTATAGGGGCACTGGGTGTTTCAGTTGGTTAAGCATCCAACTTTTGATTTCAGCTCGTCATAATCTCAAGGTCCTGTAATCGAACCCTGCATTGGGCTCCACACTCAGTGGGAGTCTACTTGAGAATTCTCTCCTCTGCCCTTCACCCCCTCTCCGATGCTTTCTCTCTCTTCAAGATAAATAAACCTTTAAAAAATTTTTTTCTTAATTTTAAATTTGAATACAGTAAGTATTAGTGCTTTTTACCCCTTAAACTCTGTTTAAGAAGCTATTTGGGGTCCTGAATGTCCTAAAAGTATGAAGGAATTCAGAGACCATAAGAAACTACATCTTTCCTTGTAAATCAAAAGCACTTACAAGGGCACGTGGGTGGCTCAGCTGGTTAAGTACCTGCCTTCTGCTCAGATCATGATCTGAAATTCAACCCTAGGTTGGTCTCCCTATTCAGCCTGCCTCTCTCTCTCCCTCTGCCCCTCCCTTTGCTTGTGCTCTTCAGGCTCTCTCTCTCAAATAAATAAAATCTTTTTTAAAAAATTGTACATAGTTGTATCTCTGTCAGTATTGCTACTACATAGAAATACAATTAGTGGAATATTAAGTAGCTCAGTGACACCTTTCAGGTGGAAATATTCCTGAAGTGTCCTCTAGTCAGAGCTTAGTAATCGGAGGGGAAGGAAGGCACAGGGGCCCCACTTCAAAGTCTTCACAATTTTTTCTGACAATATAAAAAGTATTTTGTAAAAAAAAAAAAAAAAGTATTTTGTAAAGATCAAGGAGACTGTGAAATAGCTTTCCTAGATATTGCAATATGCATTATATAAAACTAAAAATTCAGATTACTGGTATCTACATAGATATTGAGATCATTATAATTTAATGGAAAGTCTGGGGGTGGGAATTCCATGTAGGTATTGTATGTAAGCTTTATTTCAAGTTCATACTCTAGTTGCTTGATCATGGTTCTTGGAGATTTATATTGAGAAGGTCGTAGAGAACACTTTTGGTAGAGAAGAGTATCAGTGTTGTTTAGCGCTATGGTTATGGGTAGAAGAGGTAATAAGTTTTTATAACTTTAAAACAAAGTATCGGGGATCTCTGGGTGGCTCAGCGGTTGAGCGCCTGCCTTCAGCCCAGGGCGTGATCCTGGAGTCCCGGGATCGAGTCCCACATCAGGCTTCCTGCATGGAGCCTGCTTCTCCCTCTGCCTGTGACTCCTGTGTCTCCGCCTCTCTCTCTCTCTCTCTCTCTCTCTCTCTCTCTCTCTCTCTCTCTTTCTCTCAACGTGTCTCATGAATAAATAAAATATTTTTAAAAATAAAAATATTTTTTAAAATCTTTTTTAGGGATCCCTGGGTGGCGCAGCAGTTTAGCGCCTGTCTTTGGCCCAGGGCGCGATCCTGGAGACCCGGGATCGAATCCCACATCGGGCTCCCGGTGCATGGAGCCTGCTTCTCCCTCTGCCTGTGTCTCTGCCTCTCTCTCTCTCTGTGTGACTATCATAAATAAATAAAATTAAAAAAAAAATATTTTTTAAAAAAATAAAACAAGGTATCACTGACCTGAGAAGGGGAGAATTACTCAACACATGAAAATTGGGGAGAAAAGGTCAGTTTAGATCCTAACCTAGTAGTGTACACTAAATTATAAAGGGAATAAAGAATAAAATGTTAAAAAGTTCTTAAGACAAGAAAATAATTTTCTGATTTAAACATCGAAAAACCCTTGAGGCTCCTAGCTGTCTCAGTTGAAAGAGCATGAAGCTCTTGATATCAGGGTTGTGAGTTCAAGCCCCACATTGAGTATAGAGATTACTTTAAAAAAACAAACAAACATAGGAAAGCCTTTCTCAATATTGTGGCAATGAAAGTTTTCATAAAGAGATAAATACTTAAATTCCTTAAGGATTTATAATTCTGGGGATGCCTGGGTGGCTCAGCGGTTGAGTGAATCTGCCTTCAGCTCGGGGCATGGTCCTGGAGTTCTGGGATCGAGTCCTGCATTGGGCTTCCTGTGTGGAGCCTGCTTCTCCCCTCTGCCTCTCTCTTTCTGTGTCTCTGATGAATAAATAAATAAAAATCTTTAAAAAGAAAAAGAATTTATAATTCTGTAGCAGCCATGATCACAATAACACAAGGTAAAGAATTAGTCAACTAAAGGGTTGGGGGGGGGGAGGTCAGGAGTAGGATGACAGAATGTATTATATTTGGAAATAATGAGCCTTAGGTTACAGTATTGAGCTTTGATGTTTTGATATGTGATACCTCTAAGTACTAGCCCAGCAGTACATTTTTTCCCCCAGCAGTACTTTTGATAATAGAAACTCTTTTCCATTTTGAGAAGCCAAAAAGAAGAAAAGGAGAGGCTTTGAATATCTTTTTGAAAAAGAACTTTATTGCCTTAACTTTACTGCTACTAAATTTGCTTATTAATTTTTTCGGACTAGATTTGGGGTTTTTTTAAGGATTTTTTTGAGGGGGGTAGATAGATACAGTGTAGGAGAGAGGCTTAAGCCGACTCCCACTGAACAAGGAGTCCAATGATGCAGAGCTTGATCTCATGACCCTTAGATCACGACCTGAGCTGAAACCAAGAGTCAGAGCTTAACTGACTGCATCAGCCAGGTGTCCCTGGATTTGGGTTTTATTGATAACTGGTTTCCAGTGAAGAGCTGTGTGTGTCGTCTTACTTTTGTACAGCAATATTAAGAGAAAATAATTTTGCATTAATGAATATTTTACTCAAGCTTTAACAGTTACTTTTTTTTGTCATTCTTTTAAAAAATGAATGTTCTTAATTTTTATTTTATTCTGAGCTGTTTTTTTATATACCATTCATGCAATTTTTATATCGTCTTCAAGTTAAATTAAAATATATTTTAAAAAAATAAAAATAAAAAAAATAAAAAATATATATTGAGATAACACATAGACTAGAAAACACCACTTTTTTTGACAGGCTAGAAGAAAGACTTATAAACTTACTAAGTGCTGCTTAGGCTTCTGGAATCATTCAATGTGTATCACTCGGTGAGCCTCATTTCCATAGTAATCAAAACATCCCAAGTCTATATCATTGAATGGCTGAATGGAAGGTCTGATTGAGTTAGATGATTAAGAGAAAACACAAAAGCATATTTGATGTTCTGAAAAATGTCATGTAAATCTTGAATTTCTTTACATTTTATTTTTTTTTATAGATTCTGAAGAATATTTCTGTGTGAAAAGAATTTTCTCAGGTGGAGATCAGAGCTTTTCACATTACTCTAATCCCCAGGTAACAGTAGTCATACAAATAATTACTAAGCTGAAATGGTTTTGAAGAATTTTTAAAGCCCATGTTAATGTTCTTTGTGTGTTACAAAGTAATGGCCTTAAATTTTTTTGCCCCCAAGTCTACAGAATTTTTCTGATCCAGTTGATAAGTATTGTTTCAGGTATTTTAATAGAGATACACTCTCTTAAAACAAATACATAGTGGAAATGTGTCTTGGTTTAAGTCATATATATATCTTCTCTCTGACTAATCTGCCTATTTTAAATTTAGAACTGTGGGCCACCAGATGACTTTAGATGTCCTGATCCTTCAAAGCAGATCTGGACTGTGAATGAAACTCTAATTCAAAAATGGCTGAGCTACCCATCTGGGAGGTTTCCTGTGGAGATAGCCAAGTAAGAAAAACATTTTACTTACACAACACAAACAAAACCTCTTATCTCCATGGTAGGGTATCTTGTACTTAGAAGGTTTTTTTTTTTTTTCAAGATTTTATTTATTCATGAGAGAGAGAGAAAGAGGCAGAGACATAGGCAGAGGGAAAAGCAGGGAGATAAGGGAGCCTGCTGCAGTACTCAATCCCAGGACCCCAGGATAACGACTTGAGCCAAAGGCAAATCGATGCTCAGTCACTGAGCCACCCAGGTGCCCCAGAGGTTTTTATTTAAATAAATACTTTATTAATATGACTCACCAAAAAAAAAAAATAATAATTCACCAAATGGTTTACATACATAAGTTTAAATGTCTAGAATTTCTATAATCATGGATATTTTAAGAGATCTCTTAAATTTATGTAAGTTGAAATTCTTTCATATACATAATGTTAATTGATAATTTAAAATGCTAAATACAATCACTTTAGGATTGGGTTTGAAATAATGTTACTTCAGGCTTCCTAGTGGTCACTGTCTTTTAACTTTTATACTCCCTAAAAGATTTAAATATTACTTCTTTCTTATTTTGCTTATAGATGAACTTGTTTAGTACTTAGAGTTTTCTATTGTTGCGGGTGGCATTGGTTTTGGAGATAAAGGACTATATCTGATAAGCTGCTTTTTTAAGTATAGATGGTTTTTCCAAATTAAAATTTTTCTTAAAAGCCCAAAGTATAGACTTTAAAAAGATAACATCCTAGATTAGATTTACCACTATGTGTAATTAAGAAAATTAAATGTATATGTTTATGTAAAAAAAGAAATTAGCAACATTAGCTTTGTGTCTAGGGTCATACCATCCTGAATGCGCCTAATCTCATTTGATTTCAGAAGCTAATTAAGTAGGGTTAAGACTGGTTAATACTTGGGTGGGAGACCACCTGAGAATACTGGGTGCTGTAGGCTTAAAACAAAAAGGAAAGAACATCAGATTTGTTTAATGAATCAGAGGATGAGAGTAATGAGAAAGTCTAGGGTAAACAGCAGTTAATACTTTTATCAAGTGTTACTTAATCTTTAATAATTTATAAAATTCTGATTTATACTAGTTGAGTATTGGTTAGAGGAATGCTCTGTGGTGCTAAGTATTAAATATTTTTATTAAAAAGAAAAAAAAAACAGATTTTTCATTTTGTGATTCGGGGATTTTTGACTTTCTTTTTAGTGAAATAGATGGAACATTTTCTTCCTCTGGCTGTCTAAATGGAAGTTTTCTAGCTGTTAGGTAAGTGATAATTCTTTGGTATGCAGAATTTTTCAAATTTATTGTATTAAGTAATAAATAAGTGAAATAACTTTAAGGTTTTGTTATTTTCCTTCTCTATGTCTCCTTTTTTTGTTTTTTTTTTCTTTTATAGCAATGATGATCACTATAGAACAGGCACCAAGTTTTCAGGGGTTGATATGAATGCTGCTAGGCTTTTATTCCACAAACTTATACAACCTGATCATCCTCAGATATCTCAGCAGGTTTGTTCTTAAAGTATTTTATATTTGTGTCGTGTAGCCTGTTGGACTTTACATTCTCTGTTACTTTGTATATTTATAGCCTAATTAACTTCAGTTTCAAATGCTTCATTATGATGTATTTTCTATGATTTTATTAAATAAGCTAATATAAGAATTAAAATAAGGTTTTATTTTAGAACATTTATAATTTAGCTATTAAAATATCTATAAGTCTTTCCAGACTTAATATTTGAGACTATAAGTCTTTCCAGACTTGATATTTGAGTAAACCTTTAACTACTTAACATTACAGTGTTGGTTAAGTCTTTATATAGGTATAGCTATAGAGTTTAATTGAGACAAGATTTTTAAAATGCTCTTAGCAATTCTTAGACATTTTCACTGTGCTTCAAAGTACATTCAGTGATTCATTGTAATACATATATTTTTTACCATTTCATGTTTGCTGTGTTTATGATTTTTCTCCTTCTTCTTTTTTGAAAGTACATTCATTTTAAATAAAGTAGGTTTTACTTTTTGTCAAAATATAGGTGGCAGCTAGTTTGGAAAAGAATCTTATTCCTAAACTGACTAGTTCCTTACCTGATGTTGAAGCATTGAGGTTTTATCTTACTCTACCAGAATGTCCCCTGATGAGTGATTCCAACAATTTCACAACAATAGCAATTCCCTTTGGTACAGCTCTTGTAAATCTAGAAAAGGCACCACTGAAAGTACTTGGTAAGGATTTTAGTATTTTTTTTCTTTTGTAACTTTTTAAATGAAAATGCTAATAAGTTTTTAATTTTTTGCTGACTTAAATTTTGCTACCCTGCTTATTTGACATTGTCTTATAGAAAAATGAACTTGTTTTTCCTTTCATTGCTTTTTTCTAGTCATGCTAGTTATTAGAGGCAAAGCATGTAAATATTAAAATTTAATCAAACACAACAGTAGAGGCAGTATCTGGAAAGATAAAAACTGTTTTCCTTCCCTCATCCCCTTGGTCTTCCTATTAAAGAAAGGAGGAGGAACAATTAAAACTGAACAGACATGGATATTAAATCCTCTTTGAGCTCTGTTAATTCTTTGCCTTGTATATCTCTCACTTGCTAATTTCCCAATGTTTGCTTTTATTTCTCTACATGTAGATGAGAGTCTACCACTAATCTGATCTTATTGTTCTATCTACAGCAATTTTTTGCCCTAAATTTTTCTCAGCCTTAGTTTTCAAGTTTTATAGATTTCATCTCTCTCTCCTGGCCATTACAGTTTGCTTGCTACATTTAACCCAATACTTCCCTTCCTGATAGTAATTATTGGTTAGTAAAACTAAGATATATAGAAGTCATAAAATCAGTACAAAAAGTTTTAGGCTGAGAGTGAACAGAGGAAGTAGCAAGCAAGGAGTAGAATCCTTGATTCTGGGCAGCCCCGGTGGCCCAGCAGTTTAGGGCCTCCTTCAGCCCAGGGTGTGATCCTGGAGACCCGGGATCAAGTCCCAATGTCAGGCTCCCTGCACAGAGCCTGCTTCTCCCTCTGCCTCTCTCTCTCTCTCTCTCTCTCTCTCTCTGTCATGAATAAATAAATAAAATCTTAAAAAAAAAATCCTTGATTCTGAGATAGTGAATAAAAGTGAAGCAGTATTCATAAGAATATTGTTTCCATGTTGTCAGAAATTCTAGTAGTTCTATCTGCTTCATAGGATTATGGTGTTTGTAGTTAATAACTACAAACATAGTGAATATGGGGAAGAATACATTATTTTCTGTATCCATTTTTCAAGAGTACCTTGCATTTTAAAAGTGGTGCTTCACAATATTTCAACTTTATGTTAAATTGGAAAATAAAACTTGGAAAGATCCCTAATATTGGGGTTTTAGAGTGTTTAAAAATTAAAATTCTTACTTTCAGAGGACCTTTTTTTTTAAGGTGTGGTATGAGTTTTTAAGTTTATTATTTTTAGTAATCTGTACATCCAACATGGGACATGAACTCTCGACCCCACAATCAAAAGTCATGTGCTATTCCTATTGAGCTAGCCGAGTGCCCCCATCCCCCAAAGTACTTTTTAATAACTGATTTTAATATTAGGGTATAGTAATGAGTTTTTAATGTAATATAAGAAGCCAAGAAATACATTCAGTAGACCTTTCCCACTTTATTTTTGCTTCTAAGAGCTTGTAGAATAGTATTCTTTAACTTGAGAGTAGATGGTATCTGTAAATGGTAGAAATGTTACATAAAATACTGTGTTTTTTATGTCTTTGTGAGATTTTGAAAGGGTTAAGACCACTGCTTTTAGAAGAAAAGTCTTGTGTGATTTTGAAAATTGTGATTTTAAAAAAAATTCATTTTATTTGTATATTCACCCTTTAATAACAGAAAACTGGTGGTCAGTACTTGAACCTCCACTATTCCTCAAGATTGTAGAACTTTTTAAGGAAGTTGTGGTACATCTTTTGAAACTCTACAAGATCGGCATTCCCCCTTCTGAAAGAAGAATTTTCAACAGTTTTCTTCATACTGCATTAAAGGTTTTAGAAATATTGCATAGGGTATGTCCAATAGTTCTTTTATTTTCCTCTTTCCTCATTAATGCTAACAGATTGATGATGTTTATTTTATCATTAATATTATAGGTTTAGGTTAGTGTAAGAGATATACAGATATTTGGAAAAGTTACCTAAATTTTTCTGGAAAAAAAAAAAAGTTGGAGCTCTGTTAGGCATTTGTATGTAACTTGTCTGTAGTTGGGCAGAACAATAGCATACTAATGAATTAGAATTCTACTTAACATTTCCCTTTGAAGAACATAATTTATTAGTTTAAATATAGTTTTGTCATTTATATGTGGTTATCATATGAGAGAGATTGCATCCTGGTTGTGATGATGAACATTTAAACTCAAGTTCTTTGCTATTGGGTATTAATGGTTTCAATCGAAGTAGAATGTTTCATTTGAAATAAACGACTAACTTGAAATTGGAACCATATATAATTCATTAATTTGCCTATTGTTCTTTCCTGCCCTTCTTCCCAGTGTAACAAATAGTAACCTTTACACTTGTAGCAGTTCAAAGTTATGGGAAGAAGTAGAGTCTCAGCTGTTTCATTAAAGATGGATTTGAGACATCCCTGACAGCTGGTAGGTATATCTCTGTTATGCCATTTGGTATTCTTGAGAAGCTATTTTGGGAGACATGACGTAAGGGAGAAGCATGTTTCTTATCTCTAGAATGACTGAAAAACCCAAACAAACCTAATCTTTAGTTTCCTCTCCTTAATAGCTTCTTTAGCATTTTCAGACCCTTTTTCCCTAGTACTAAGGGAAATGTTAAGGAATAAAAGAGATAGTACTGCTTATTCTTTCAGTGTAGTTCCTGGGTATTTCCTTTTTTCCTTATTTACTTTTTTCTTTGGTATTGAGTATTTTCAAGATTCCTAGTAAAATAGTCATTTCTCTTATTATAATTGATGAGATGATTGCCATTTCTTCCCATGGGAAACAAATCATTCTTAAACTTGCCTTTCCTGGAATAAGACTTTCTTCCAGCATTTTAGGGTTAATTGGATTCTGCAGTAAAATGCTGTTAAGATCCTATGTCTTCATAGGAGGAGTCTCTACTTTTCTCTATGCCTTTTGTCTAGGATTCAAGAGATTAACTAGATTTTTTTTCTAACCTCTGGATTCTCTTTTCCTGTTACTTCAGTGAACCATCCTTTGTCAGTTGGACTCTATTGCCAAATAATTATTCACTCTCTCACTTCTTTATCTACTTATCTTTATTACCCCTTTAAAAAATAATTGTTTTCATTAGCTGTGTCTTTTACCACAAGTTAAAGGGAAGGTGGGAGAAGGAGGGGAAGTTGAACTTTTCTTCATAATTAAAGACAGAACTTGAGCAATTAGCTTAAAGTGCTTTGCCTAGTTCAGAAGCCTCAACTTCTACTGAGATAGAACCCTATGGGACTCCATCTCCAGAGACATTTTTGATGGAGCTGTACTTGAGATACTAGGATCCTTCTTCTTGCTGGCTAAAAGGGATGGGGAAATCATTTTAACAGTGACCAGAATTAGAACCTCCTTTGAACATTAATTCATGTGAGCACTTTACATATATTCTTCATTTAACTTTGTAAATTCTGAATAGTTTATATTTTGCCCTTTAATCTAAATGTCAAAGGTCATAAACTAGTAAGTAGCAGAGTTGAAATCCAAATCTACTTCCAAAGTCCCTGCTGCTTCTAATGTATTTCTCTATCCGCAGGTATAGTAATAGAACATGTTTAGAAGAGGATTTGCTTTTATTTTATGCCCCTATATCTGTAGGCTCATACTTAAATAATTGTAGATAGCATTTTATTATTAAAAGACCATTTTTTGCTGCTTCCAGTGTGATTTTAAACAAGTCTTTTTTATCATATATGTAAATGGAAAAATTATCTATACAATAAGGATTACTAGCCTTGATAGTTTCCCAGGATTAATGTATTATTCTAATTATACAATATATGTAATCTACATTCATAAGGCACTCATTTTATTAACCAACACTACCACTATTTGGATGGGAAACAGCTACTTTCAGTTTGATTTATTGGGTTATGAGGAAATGGGTTTGTTGTTTGAAGTTGTTATATACTCAGAAGCAGAATGATAATGATATTAATGTCTGAAGCATCTCTTACTGGGGGTCTTTAGGGCAATCATTTATCTTTCTCCTGCTCCTTACTTTGGAGAAAACTTTCCTTGGTCCTAATCTGCCATAAATAGGTATTTGTGGACATTAACTATCAGGATGATTCATTTTCATCTTTAGTGAAACCCAAGTTGCTTATCAGAAATTTGTTTTTTCAAAGACACCTTCTGTCTGACAGCTGTGTATATATTCCTTCTCTCTGCTCCATGGTTGAAAATTAGAAGTTTCCTCAAACAGTTGCCTTCTTGACAAGGATTAGGAACCAGATTTGGAGCTAGAGAACTGGACTGTGTGTTTACTAATCATTTTAGGATATATGGGTGACTTGTTCCTCCCTTATGTCATGTCCTTTCAAAAGCTTTTAAGTAAAATCATTCCCAGTGTTCCAAATGGTATTATAAGAAAGATAGTTTTGGTACTTGCTGTCAGGAATGGATATATTACTAGATACTTGAGTTTATTGGCAAGTCATTTGGTTATTTAGTAGTTTTTGAGTTTTGACACAGTACATTGTAGAGTTTCTGATGTACCTAAAGAAAAGACTGATTTGGTCTCCATAGCCTAATTGCTACATATCATGCTACCTTCTAAATCAGTAATTTTCAGTTTTGTTTTGTGGTTGGTTTTTTATAGGGAACCCTTAATAAACCAAACAGATCAGGCACACATATATACTAAACATACACCACCTCTGAACTGAGGTTTGTAAACCAGAATACTACTAAACAGTAATGAAAATGTGAAATAAGTATTATGATCAAACATATAGATTTTATTTGGTATATTTTAGGCAATAATAGTGTATAGGTTGTTTTGAACTTGTGATTTCTTCTTTTTATTCATTTCACAAATATTTACTGAGTGCCTGCTATATGCTTATCAGTGTATTAGGGATGCAACGATGAGGAAAAGATGTGATTTCTGCCCTTGTTGAGGTTATAAATATAAAGCAGTTATATACATACAAGTAAATAAACATTTGATACATAGCTTGGTAAGTGCTAGATTAAGGAAAATTAAGGGTGCTGTGAGAACATGTAAGAGGGCTCATAACTCTGAAGAATAAAGGAAGAAGGCTTCCTCCAGAAAATAATGTCAGTGTTATCTACCACACAAATGTATTTATATATATATATATTTTTTAATTTTTAAAACTGTTGATTTTCTAAGTATATCATTATATATGTATGCAGGTCTTTTAGATTAGGTCTTGTTCAGTGTCTAATTTCCCTGTTTTTAAAAGCAGTGTTAACTGATTTTCTCTTTAGTTGTTAAATCATTGTGACTGAGTTAAATATCAGCCATAATTTTCCCCCAAGTGTAAATTTGACTGAAATTTGTTTATGAACCAAAACTGGTTCCTAAATTGTTAATTTTTATTCTAACATAGCACTTCTTTTCAAAAACATTTATCTGTAGGATATTACAAACTGCAAACATTGGTTGGTATTTGTGAGGGAAACTACAGTTTACTTTTAAAATCTGAAATATTTAAGATAAAAATACATATCAGAGGTCAGTGAGATGTGCCTCATTTTGTACCAGACTTCCTAAATTTTAGAGTCCAATGTGATTAAAAGTTGGTGTGTATATTTATAAACATAAATATTGGACAGGGAAAAGCCGAAGAGTTTTCTATGTAATTATTGTGTATGTTTTATTTTTTAGTAGAAAGAGCTTGGCTAAAGATGCTAGGGCAAGGGCCTACAAACTTTACTTGTAAAGGGCCAGGTAGTAATATTTTACACTTTGCAAGCCATATGGTCTCTCTTGAAATTACCTAACTCTTAAAATAAAAAAAAAAGTTCTAAACTAGGCTGTAGACAATATGTAAATGGATGGTCATAGCTACTTTCCAGTAAAACTTTACTTATAAAAACAGTCTATGGGCACAGTTTGGCGCACAGGCTATAGTTTGCTGACCACTGCTCTTGGATGAAGGTTTTGATCTCCATGTATAAGCTAAGTATCTTTTTGTTTGAAAGCCAGGAATAGGAGTTTTACAAAACCTAGTCAGTCTCCCAAATGTGTATTCTGACCTCAGATATAAATTTAATAAAACAGTGAAAGAAAAGAGCTCAGGGTGCTTTTGTCACCGAATAGAGGGATTAAAAGTATCAACTTTGAAAAGCATTATTTTCTTTTTAAAGATTTATTTATTTATCTGAGAGAGAGCTCAGGGAGGGGCAGAGGGAGAGAATCACAAGCTGGTTCCCTGCTGGAGCAGAGCGCCACACAAGGCTCCAGCTCATGACCCTGCTGCGATCATGACCTGAGCCTAAATCATGAATTGGCAATTAATGCCACCTAGGCACCCCGAGAATGCCTAAAAATGTATATATTTTTTAAAGTGCATGCATATTGCAGAGGCCCATGTTAGATTTCTGGCTCTTTTAGCTTTGTGACCTTGGTTAAGACTCTTGAAACTCCAAGCCTTAGTATATATTCATCTATATGGTGGTAGTAATAGTAGCTATTTTGTAGAGTTGTTTTAAGGATTAAACTAGGTAATGTACATGATGTTACTTAGTAAGTGGTCCATAATGATACCTATTATTATTTTATTAGTGCAACATAACATCTGAATGGATTTTAAGGTAAAAATCTGCATTTTGGTGAAAATGTAAAGTGCCATCAGAAGCACAAACTATGTGTAGATGTAGATAGATTGATAGATAATTTGTTTCTCATTTTATTTGTCCATTCATTCATCTCACGGTTCTAGAGTGCTTGTTTGGACACAAGCACTGTCTCATAGATTTATACCTCTACTAAGTGATTTCTTTTGTTCCTAAACCAAGTACTTCTTCGATATATTTTATAGGATATTTAGCTAGTTTTATTTAGTTTGTTGTTAGCTTAAAAGTTGTTTCTTTTGATATTTTATTTTCTTCTCCTAAATGTGGCATCTTTCTTAGTGGTCTGCATTTGGCCCTCTTTGTTTATTTTGTTTATTGGCCCTTTCTACCTCTGTCTCATTTCCTGCCACAGCTTTGTCTTCTTTAAAGAAAATGTTCTCAGTTATGTGTTTTAGGCAAACCTTCCTCTTGAGCTTCTTGTCAGTCTTGCCATCATTTTAAAATTAAAAAAGATTTAATACCAAATTTCTCATACTTCCAGCTCTTCTCTCCTACCAAAACTGTCATCTTTTCCTGACTTATATATATTTGTGTTGCCAGCATTTGTTTTTCAATTAGTCATGCTTGAATTTTGAACTTGGCTTTGACTCTTTTGTTATTAATTAGCTACCACAGCCTCTGCATTCTTTTTTATTATCTAGAAATCTTGAGTCTTTAATATTTTATTTATTTCCCTACCACTAGCCTTTGTACTTATTTTTGACTATACTTCACACTGTCAATAGAAAATTTTAATAAAATATCATTCTATCATTTATTAACTCTAAAACCTAATTTCTCTATGGAATTTTTCTTTTAGCTCATGCTATTTTCTCTTTGCCTAGAATTTTCTTCCTCAAACTTTCTTTGAAGTCCTTTTCATTCACTTTACTATTCAATTTTTATTTTGACTAACTTTATATATAAAGAAACATTGAAAGACAAACGAAACACATACACATACATGCCCTCCATTCTAGATTCAGAAATTAACTTGCTGTCACATTTGCTTTTACATATGTGTATGTTTTCTTGTCGTTTGAAAGTAAATCCTGATAGCACCTTAGCATTTCTCTTCTTGGGTATTTTCCTGCATAACAACAATACTGTTATTTTTCTTAAGGAAATTTAACTGTAATTCTGTAATATCATCTATCTGGCTATCCAGGCATATTCAGATTTCTTCTTTTGTACCAAAAATTTTTTTGTTGCTGCTTTTTAAAAAACTGGAGTCCAGTCAAATTTTGTATCTTTTGCATCTGTTGAGTCTTTTACTGTCTGTGAACTAAGTAGCTCTCTTTATATATATGGATCTCTATTTTCTATCAGCAATGTTTTGTAGTTCTGAGATTTGAAACATCTTTTGTTAAATTTATTCCTAAATATTTTGTTTTTGTTGCCGTTGTAATGAAATACATTTTTTTTTAATTTTCCAGTTTATTGCTGGTAGAGAGAAATTCATTTGTGTTTTGTGTATTGACCTTATACCCTGTGACCTTGGTAAATTAAATTAGTTTCAGTAATTCTCTTACAGATTCATTTGAATTTTTTATGTACACAGCATGTGATTTTCTTCCTTCATTGACTAAGACTTCTAGTATAATGTTGGTTACAGTGGATATCTTGCCTAGTTCCTAATCTTAGAAAGCATTCAGTATTTTGTTACTAAGTATGATGGTAGCTGTAGAGTATTTGTGGGGTTTTTTTAGGTGGGCTTTATCAATTTGAAGAAGTGTCCCTTTCTATTCCTGTTCTGCTTGGAGTGTTTATTGTGAAGAGTTGCTGATTTTTGTTATATGCATTTCTGTGCATCTATTGAGATGAACAAGGCTTTTTTTTTTCTTCTCTGCATTTTTTTCCTCAAATGTAGTAAAATCCATTGATATTTGAATATTATACCAATCTTGCATTCCTGGGAGAAGTTCCACTTAGGCATTATATGTTATACTTTATACATACTGTTGGGTTTAATTTGCTAATACTTTACTGAAGGTTTTATATCTATATTCATGAGGGATATTGATCTGATAATTTTTCTCATATTGTCATCAACTTTTTTATTATCAAGGTTACTCTAGCTTCATAAAATGAATTAAGAAATAATTCCTCTTTCTTTTCTGAGTTTAAGATTGGTATTATTTCTTCCTTAAATATTTTCTAGAATTCACCAGTGAAACCATCTTAGACTGGCGTTTTCTTTTGGGAAATTTAAAAATGTCATATTAAATTTTAAAATAAATTGGGTAGGGGTGGGGGAATGGGTAACTGGGTGATGAACATTAGGAGGGTATGTGATGTAATGAGCATTGGGTATTATATAAGACCGATGAATCATGACCTCTACCTCTGAAAACAATAATAAATTATATTTTAATTAATTGAATTTAAATAAAAATAAACAGTGTAATTCATGTTTTCTGTTTCTTTTTGAGTCAGTTTTGGTAAGCCAATATGGTGATGTTTATGTATGCCTGTGTGGTGATGCCCCCTTTCTCATTCCTGGTAGTGGTGATTTCTCTCTTCTCCCCTTTTCTCAGAGTCTTATCAACTTTATTGATAGTTCCATAAAGCAGTTACTTTCATTGATTTTTTTTCCCTAGTGTTTTTATTTTCTCTTTCATCAATTTCTGCTCTTTATATCCTTTTTTTTCTCTACTTGATTTTTCTTTAATTTGCTCGTTTTTTTACATCCTTGAAAGAGAGGCTTAGATCACAGGTTTTATTCCTTTTCTTCTAACAGGATTGTTTAATGCTAAGTTTTATTTTATGCGCTGTTTGACCAGCATCCCACATTTTCATATGCTGTATTTCTATTTTCATTAAGTTCAGAATATTTTTGTAAAACCTCTGTTGCCTTACTCCATCATCTGAGTTATCTTTGAGTCTGGCTCTGTTGATTTCTGTGACTTGTGTGTGTGGTTTTTGTTTGATTGTTTTGTTTTGCTTATTTGCTTTTTTCGTATGTCTCATAATATTTGGTTGTCTGTAAAACAGTAAAGGCGGAGGTAAATAGATTTAAAGCCTATAAATGGGTTCACCTCTTCTGTGCAGCTGACAGTGTAGGGACTTAAATCAGTCTAGTCAAGAGTTAAACTGGGATTAAATTTTTATTTTGCTGTAGTTACCTTCATTGTACGAGAGGCTTCAGATTCCTCTAATGCTGCCTGATGCTTAGAACAGAGGTGAAATATCAAAGTTTTTTTCTCAGTGTTTGTATTCTGCTCTGTATGCCTGATAGAGGGATTTCTCTTCTCACCCTTGCCCTGCCTCAGTGGTAAACTGGTCCTGCTGGTTACTCAGTGTTTTTTAGGTTAACAGAGGAGTGAACACAGAAAATGTTCTTTATTGTTACTATATAGCATTGATCATAGGTGATTATGTATGCCTGGACCTCAGGGTGGGACTTTCTGATCCCTCCCTCAGCAGGTCCTCTAGTTCTCATACTGTTACAAGATTCTGGGCTTGGGACTCTTCTTGCCCCCATTCCTCCTATTGAGGTGGAGGTTTTTTTACCTCCTCCAAAAACAGGGCATGGAATTTCCTTCACTTTCCTCAGTGATTTAAAATTTATTCTCTATAAATATATGAAAGAAGAATTTGGACAGGGTGACAGGCCTTCTTTCCTTTCACAGTGGCAGCCAATTCCTTGCACCACTGGAAGAGACTCATGATCTTTTGCCCTGTTCCTAGTCATTCTCATGACTACCCAGTGGAGGTGTGTGCAAAAAAACTCTGTGAGTGAGTGGAAACTATCTGGGGGCACCAAGGGGTTTTATGCTGTCAAGCTATCCCATACTCAGCTTTAAGCAGTTTCTTACAGTTTTAAGTGATTTCTTCTTCCCTGCTTGCTTGACAGTGGTATCTTCTTGCTTTGCCACAGGTGACCCATTTCTGGCATTCTGTTTCTCTTTGGAACTATCTGCCAATCCTTGTCATTCAAGCTACTTGATTGATTATCTTATGGCTTTAGCTCTCTGATAGATTCAAGAGAAGTTTTGGGTAATTTAGAGGTGTTAGATTAGATTAGATTATTAGATTCCAGTGTGCTAGGATTTTCCAGATATCTTTTAGTTACTGACTTAGTTTAATTCCCTTGTAGTCCAAGAACATACTTCGTATACCTTGGATTCTTTTAAATGTATTTATTAAGACTTGTTTTATGGTCCAGGATCTTTTACTTTAGTATTTTAGTTAATGTTCTATGTACAGTTACTGGGTGGGATATTCTATTATGGTGAGTTCAGGTTGGTTGAAATTGTTACTCAGATCTGTGGTGCTTGGTAGTTTTGTCTGTTTTATTCTATCAGTTATCAAGAGAGGATGTTAAAATTTACCAACAAATTTTGTTAATTCTCCCTTCATGTATTTTGAAGGACTGTTACTTGGAATTGTTATGACTTCTTGATAAATTAATCCTTTTATCATTATGCCTCCCAAATGTGCATTTTTTTTTCCTTTAGAAATGCTTGTCTTTATGTCTAAGTGTAGCCTCCCAGGTTCTGCTTTCACTGGGTTGTGTATCCCTTCACCTCCCCACCCCCCAGTCTCATCTTGTGCACTCATAATTTTAAGAGTTAGCCAAAGCAGGGTGCCTGGGTGTCTCAGTCTGTTAAGTGGCTACCTTCTGCTCAGGTCATGATCCTGGATCCTGGGGCCCTGGGATCAAGCCCCATGTTGGGGCTTCCTGCTCAGCTGGGAGCTTTCCTCTTCAGCTCTGCCCCTCCCCCGGCTGATGTTCACTTGCTGTCTCTCTCTCTCTGTCTTTCTCAGATAAATAAATTTTTAAAAATGCATTTTAGGGCAGCCTGGGTGGGTGGCTCAGCAGTTTAGTGCTGCCTTCAGCCCAGGGCCTGATCCTGGAGACCCGGGATCAAGTCCCACGTCGGGCTCCCTGCATGGAGCCTGCTTCTCCCTCTGCCTATTTCTCCTCCTATGTCTCTGCCTCTCTCGCACTCTCTCTCTGTCTCTCGTGAATAAATAAATAAAACCTTTAAAAAATAAAAAATAAATAAAAATGCATTTTAAAAAAAGAATTAACCAAAGATGGGGGTGTGGGGAATTTACATCCTGGCTTTATGGCTTCACCCTTTGGATTTCTTTCTGGGATTTTTCTTCCTCATTGTCTGCCACATTGGCTGCCTCACTTTGTGACATTTCACTCTTCTGTCTGGTAAAACGGCTGCTTTGTACTTGAGCTCTTACCCCCACCCCTGATGCTGATTTGGAAGCAGTCCCTTGGAAGCAGTCCCTTGGGCAAAAATGTGTATCACACATGCTTCTTTGAAAGATTGTGTCCTTCCCTGTTTTTGCTTACTTTTGGTTGAACTCCAGTGTTTTCAAATTGTTGAGTTTTTATATAATGTCTAGAGTTTGTAATTGTCATTATCAGGAGGTTAGTGTGACATAAGGTTAGTGTGACATATAGTTTGCTACTATATCCAATACTGGAATATTTCTATTTATCTTTTAATTTATAACAACCCCCACTTTTTTTATCCCATTGCCGTAACTGTTTGGAAACTCCTGGCCAGTCTTATGAAAACCCTACAATCAGAATATTTGATTGTTTCCTTCTGGTGATGTTTAATTTGTTCCTTTATCCCTAGTATTACCTATGAACTAGAATTAAGATCAAGAGACTTGATTAGATTCAGGTTAAATATTTTTCTGCTTCATGGATGATGCCTGTACTTCCTCTTGGATTATATCAGCAAGAACATTGTATTTGGTTGTCTCAGCATTGGTGGTGATTGGTTTGATCACTCAGTTAAGGTAGTGCTCTCCACTGCAAAGATTTGTTTTTCCCTTTGCAGTTAGTAAATTATTTCTAAGGATAGTGATTTGCTTTCTCTCCATTTTTTGTGTCCTACCCAAATGTCACCTCTCAGTTTTATTCATAGATCAGTACAGAGTAACACTTAACAAGCATTAGCTATTATTATTATTTAATTCCTATTCCCCAAGCAAAAGTTCTTAGAGATTCTAGTCTATATATACTATATATTCTTTAATGGTACAAATCTCATGTGATGGTTACAGAAATATTTTTCTTTTTTTAATAGATTTTTAGGTACTGAATACAGATGTTCCATCCTAGACATCTTTATGTCTCACATAGCACTTAACTAGCATTTTTTATATAGTAGGTACTCAGTAAACTTTTTTATAGAAAGAGAAAATTGGCTAAGAAATCTCAAAACTAAAAAAAAAAAAGAAATCTCAAGACTTTTTCTATTTAAATATTTTTTATTCTTTGTATTAGGTACTAGTTAAACTTAATTATACTTTTTTTTTATAGGTAAATGAGAAAACGGGACAGATTATACAGTATGATAAATTTTATATACATGAAGTACAAGAATTAATAGACATAAGGAATGATTATATCAACTGGGTCCAACAGCAGGCCTATGGAATGGTATGTTTCCTGTTGCATTTTATAATTTCATTTTTATGTATCATTTATTCTCACAGAAAAGAAAGAGTTGCTTGTTTTTGAGACACCAGTGTTTTTTCAGAGCTTTTATTCAAACTTATTTTTGAAATAAAAACACATTGGGAAGGAATAACTACTTATTATGCAGTATTTATAAGTAAACATTCCACTCTTATTACCAAAGCCAAAGCAAACTAAAAAAAAAAAATGCAAACGTGACATGGATTTTTAACTTTTCACGTATTTTCCTTGAGGTTGCCTCTTAATTCTCTCATATTGAGAATACTGGAGTCCCTGATAGTGGAACTCTAAGAATGTATTACTGTGAGATTAGTATCTCAGAATTATCCAAAGACAGTCATTTTGATTTAATTTTCCCGCCTGTGTTTAATTTTATTTCAGAGTTTTGACATATATCACCATGTGTACATACTTCTTCCCATGTGGTTAAGTCTCTAGTAACTAGACACTTCATGTCCCATTAAAATAATAGCAGTCTTTATAAAGCTTCATTTAGACACAAAATTTTAATATAGAACTGGGTAAGTGGTTAAGATCTAAAACAGATTTGCTCTGCTCACTTCAGCAGCACATATACTAAAATTGGAATGATACAGAAAAGATTAGCATGGCCCCTGTGCAAGGATGACACACAAATTCATGAAGCATTCCATATTTTTTAAGGGAAAGGAGGGAAACTGAGTGGGGAAAAATTAGAGAGGAAGACAAACCATGAGAGACAGACTCCTAACTCTGGGAAACAAAGGGTTGCAGAAAGGGAGGATTGTGGGGGGATGGGGTAACTGGGTGGTGAGCACTAAGGAGGGCACTTGATTGGATGAGCACTGGGTGTTACATGTTGGCAAATTGAATTTAAATAAAATACTAAAAAAACAGATTTGCTAACCATTGAAGTATACTTGAAGCCAACTTTTTTTCCCCCGTGAAGTAGATAATTTAAGCAATATGTGTGTAGCAATTGTAAAAGGCAAGTAGCCTTTCGCTGCTTGCTAGACACCAGCTGCAAGCTCCTTGTGGATAAGCACTCTGTAAGTTTATTCACCAGCACTTCTGGATTTAATAGTGTCTGGAATATGTGTAGTATGCATCAGAAACATACAGTAGTTTTTGAATGGCAGTGTAATTAGTGCATGCTAATTTTAGAGTACTCTCATCTGTAGGAATCAGGTCACTTCTAGAACATCTTTTGCTTTCCTAGGTATATGCATCTTGATAGGGAGAGACTTGTTGATTTTTTTCCCCAAGAATCATTGGGAGTCTGGGTCAAGTTTGTAGCCTTTCTACAGATTTAGGTCTACTAATTTGCTCATTGAACAAATACTGAGTATATTGAGAACCTCCAGTGACTGGCATCAATTTAGGTATTGGAAATAACAGTGATTAACCAGACAGAGAAGGGCCGTGTACTGTGCAGTTTATAATCTGGTTGGCAAAATAGACAGTAATCCAGTAAAGCAAAAAATATTAGCTAATGACATGCACTCTATAGAGAATTAAGATAAAGACTGTGGTTTGTTTTTTGCAATTGGATAATCAGAAAAGTCCTGCCTGATGAAGTATGGGTTATTGTCTAAGTGACTAGAAGCAGCAACATAAGATCAAAGCAAAGAGGATTTCAAGAAAAATGAATATCTAGTAAAAGACCTTAGGTGAGAACAAGCTTGACATTTTTGAAGGAGAGGAAGAGGCCAGTATGGTTAAAAGATGGGAGTGGGGAGAGTTCTGGGAAAGGATAAGAGAAATGGACAGGCACCAAATCATGGTGGGTTTGGTAAATTTAAGATTAAGAACTTGGATTTTACCTAAGGTGTTAAGCCATCAGAGGGTTGGAATCTTTTTTTTTAAATAAATATTAACTATTATTAATATTATCCTCACATGATAAGTTGCTCTTCAAATAATGCTTTTTTTTTTTTTTTAAGATTTCATTTATTTATTCATGAGAGACACACAGAGAGAGAGGCAGAGACACAGGCAGAGGGAGAAGCAGGCTGTGTATGCAGGGAGCCCGATGTGGGACTCAGTCCCGGGCCTCCAGGATCACACCCTGGGCCAAAGGCAGATGCTTAACCACTGAGCCACCGAGGCGTCCCCGAGGGTTGGAATCTTAACTGCATAGAAGCCCAGACACAGCAATTTAGGTTATCCTAGATCTTTGAGCAGTATTTTTGAAGCTGAAGTGATATGTGGACCCATTTTAAAGTAAAACAATTTCTTTTTTTTTTTTTTTTATAAATTTATTGGTTTGAGGGCAAATCTTTTTTTTTTTTAAGATTTTATTTATTTATTCATGAGAGACAGAGAGTGGGGGGAGGCAGAGACACAGGCAGAGGGAGAAACAGGCTCCATGCAGGGATCCCGATGTGGGACTCGATTCCGGGTCTCCAGGACCAGGCCCTGGGCTGAAGGCGGCACTAAACCCCTGAGCCACCCAGGCATCCCTCCTGAGGCTTAGATTTTAAAAGAACTCTAAAACCATAACAAATTTATAAATTATAAATAACACTACAAATTTAAAAATCAAATTAATATTTAGGATGGAGGATAATTTCATTTTGATGATCAGGAATCTCACTTCACAACTTAAATATGATGAGAAAGTAGTGTAACATAAGAGTACCTGGATTCAGATCGCCCCTTAGCATTTACTCTATATCCTTGGAGAAATTACTCATTCTTTTTCTGTAAGTTAGGGATAATAGTACCTACCTTACAGAGCTCCTGAGAAGGTTAATTGGATATGATCTATATAAAGTACTTAGGAAAGTTCTTGACACAGTTAATTCTTGGTAAAATGATGGTTATTGCTGGCTGTCTATACACAGGCTGTCAGTTTGGCAGT
Source organism: Vulpes vulpes (assembly GCF_048418805.1). NCBI lineage: Eukaryota > Metazoa > Chordata > Mammalia > Carnivora > Canidae > Vulpes > Vulpes vulpes. Next base: position 78,847,780 of record NC_132783.1, on the reverse strand, counting down.
AGCCTCTATATTGCAGTGTCTAGTAACAGTTATCTTGCTGCCTTTCTCTATTTGAACTACAATGAAACATTTGCTTTTAGAATGAGATGTCATATTCATTTGGCCTTCACTCATCAAGTATATCATTTATGCATGAAGTCCTAAACATAGAGATCCTTCCTGTTTGGTGCTGGTTTGGTTATGTTTACAACTATTGCAACCCTTGAAGTTTCATGGTAATACTGGGATTATAAATGGATTATTCTAAATTTATATTTTTTTAGTCAATTTTTTAAAACTCTGGTATGAAAACACTAAAATTAAAAATTCAGAGCACTCATAGACCCCAAAATATATATCCCTTGGGATCTGCAAGGCTTGTTTGAGAAACTATCTTAAGAAAGAGTCCTATATTCTTGTATCACTATGAATTAGATACTACCCTTTGCCATTTGAATTTATATCTAATATGTAGGTCATAAACTATTTGTGTTCTTAACAAGTCGGACAAGTGCCAATCTAATAGGATGTTTTAGTTTGTGGTTATCTTTGTACTTTGTGGAAAAGCTGTGGTTTGAATGTGTACTTTTAAGTTTGTTGGGCCTGTATCCAAGCTCTTCTTGGTACATAGCTGTGGTCATTTCAAATTGAATTTCCTTAGGAGGTATTTCAGTACTAGAGTTTTCTGTTAAGAGGGAGGCGGTATAGGACTACTTTCCTATTCTGGGCTTTTCCTCACTGCTTCTCATTCTCTTCAGATTGTATGTTTGCTCTGCTTGATAATTGCTCTCTATTACTCTATTCTTTCAGCCATAAGCTTTTCTCCTTTCTCTTCATTTGTAGACACAATGATATTGAATAGGTGGCTGTAGCAGTGAAAGCTTGTTCCTTTATTTAATTTGCATAGTGGGTTTAATATCACATCTTAGAAATCGGAATGTAGAACCTATGATTTGGGTTCTTCTAATCTACATTTGGGAATGGAGAGCTGGCATTTACTTTAAAGATCTTTGTGCAACTCTTATAAAGTTCATTAATTTATATTGTGACTTTGGATTTCACAAAGCTTCTTTCTTTGAGAGAGTTCAAGGTACTTTCACATTTACACATAACTCTAAAGAATTTTTTCCTGGGACTTTTTTTTTTAAGATTTTATTTATTTATTCATAGAGACACACAGAGAGAGAGAGGCAGAGACACAGGCAGAGGGAGAAGTAGGCTCCATGCAGAGAGCCTGACGTGGGACTCGATCCAGGGTCTCCAGGATCACGCCCTGGGCTGCAGGCGGCGCTAAACCACTGCGCCACCGGGGCTGCCCTCCTGGGACTTTTTAATAGAATTCATATTTGTATTATTAATCCTGATGCTATGCTGAACTATTACATTAACAGCTCTAAGTAAGATTTTAAAGAATCTATCCTGAAGATACTCACATGCTATTTTGTGATGATACGGATGTGTTTGTATGTGTATTTGTATATACATATATGTGTGTATATACATATGTATATGTATATACACTTGTATACTACTATTGAATAAGAGTTACAATCATGAAATAATTCCATTGCTTCAGTGTAGAAGCATAAAATAGTCTTTGATAAAACATAATTACTATGAGTTATAAGGCATATATATCTGTAAGTTTTATTTATTTATAGATATACACACGTGTATAGTGTATATGTGTATACATATATACATATACATATATATATATAACTTGTTCTAAATATTGCAGGGAAGTTTTTTTGCTTTTACTATATTTGTCTTCATGCTATATATAATCTTTGAAGATATTTTTTCTCCCATTTCCTTTTTCCCCCCAAAGATTTTAAGAATCCAGCAGATAAACACTTTCCTGATCCCTAAACACTAAAAACTAATTTTGTGAAGTTCTTTGCTTTCCTTCTAATATTTGTACTGCTTTTGTACTGCTGAGACTTCTAACTTTTCACTTCGTCCCCTTTCATTTCTGTCCTTTTAACTAACTCTTTTTACATGTTTTTATGAAGTTTTTTTCTTGATCCTCCTACTCCTGCTGGTTACTATATAAGCTTCTCTGTTTTTTGTTTTTTCAAGACTGTGATCTTGGTGTATGCAACTTTTTTCATTTGAATTCCTTTTCGCTTTTTATCTATATTTCTCCTTTTATGACTAATCTCTTGACAAAATAAAATGGCACATGGGTTCTCTTTCTCCTCTGATACTTGATTTTTCTCCACTTTCTAGGTACTATTCTCAGTTGTGTATTTCCTTACCTTCTTTTAACTTTGCTTTTAAGTTGAAAATACTTTAGTGGTTGCTACTGATCTGTGTGCTCTTTTCTTCTCTTTCTTATACTTCTACTTTCTGTACATATGTATCAATATTTAGTAAAAATTGACTTAGAATGAAGTATAGAAAGGTATATGCTGGGTCTGCTTGTTTAAAGTACTATATGAATCATGTTACACATTTTTTAAACTACATATTTATTTCAAGAAATGTTTACCTGTTTAAGGCATGTCAAATACAAGTAGACCCTAATGAAGATTCTTGGTAAATTGATGAAATTTTTATAGTCTCTGGTGCTGTAGTACATATTTTTTAAGTCATAAATCTTATATTTTGATATTAGTTGTGCTGTATATATAAATCATCAATGTATTTGTTCTCTGGAGTTAAGTTGTACTTTAACTGTGGACAGTGCTGAGCTAGCAACATGACCTGTTCACTAGTAAAATATAAAGATAGACTGATAAAAGAGTTGGGGAGACCAGTTTAGAAAAGATACATCAGTACTTCTGGGTTTGAATTTTGTTCTCATTTAATAAAAACCAAAAAAGTACATTTGTGCTCGCCTGCAACTATAATATTTCCAAGTAAAGTTCATCTTTTTTAAAGCTCCCTTATTTTTTTTTAATGGCATTAATATTTTGCTGACTGAACTTTTGGACTGACTCCTTAAACATTGGATTGCCAAATTATGTTCATAGATTTCCATTTCCCTCATGTTTTAGAAGTTATCTTTTATTTCTATCTATTCACCAGGACCTTTCATATTTACTGGAATTACTTCATTAACTTCAATATCCCCTCTTTATGCCTTCTTAGAGTAATCCTGTGTTATATCATTAAATCAAGATGACACCAGGAATGGCATAATGTTTTACCATAAGAAATTAGTTGAAACTAAAATGTGCCAAGGAGCTCTTTTTGTCTGTGACCAACTGGAACCATCATTAACCATTGGTGTTAAAAGCAGCCTTAGTGAAGTCTGTGTTAGACCATGAGAACCTGACTTTAGAACATTTCTTCAAGCCTTTCTCACTCCAGCTTCTGGGACATTGAGTAACTAAAATTAGGCATGCCTTGTCCCAATTTCAGGACTCTGACTCTAAAAACAGTCAACAAATGCTTGAGTATGTGGATTTGGAGCCAATGAAATGTTGAATTTTTAGCAATAGACTTTTAATTGACCTCATGTGTTTTATGATCGCCTGCCTCCAACCCCCACTTTGTTTTCCTTTTAAAATTCCCTTGGAAATACAACTTTGATTGAAACAGGTTTGCAACTAATAACAACTCCCTTGCAACCCTAATATTTCCTGGAAGAGTTCATCCATGCTCTTTTAAGCATTTGCCTTTTTTTTCTTCTTGCATTTACCTTTTTAAAAGTGTTGGAGCTTTTGTCTCAGATCCTTGACCCTTAAATTGAAATTTCTGATAATGATTTTAATCTAGTTTACTCTTTGATGCTGTTCTCCTAGAGAATTATCCTATTTGATATCTAAAAGCCTCTCTTTTTTCAAGTTTTGTACATATCCCATTATTTCCTGTATTTCTTCTAGCTTACAATCAAATATAGGTTCTACTTTAGTATGGTTTAGTCACACCATAAATTCTAACAATCTTACTGACTTCCTCAGTGCATAATGATATGCATAGCACCTTTATCTAATTCTATATAGTAATAAAAAAGTGTGTATAGTAAAATAATGTTTTATTATTTACTTAAGAAAGTTATATCATCTCCCATGATATAAACTGTCTTGATATCTACTATAGTTATCAAATCAGGCTATAGATAGTCAAAAAATATTGAGACGTGTTTCTTTGCTTGTTTAGACTTTTGTAGTAATAATAACACTTTTAAAATGTCCCACAGGATATACTATAAAAGAATGTCAGATGTTCCTGTTAAGTTGATTTCAAATTAAGCTGAGTGTAATCTAAAAGACTTTCTCTGCAGTACAGCTTCTAAATGTGTTCTTGTTAACACCACCAGTAGAGGCACTTATGTAGTGATAACTTGGTACTCTGAATTTTTTGGAAGAAAATATTATCAGTAATTACCTTTTTCTGAATAGGATTGGCATGGAATCATATTTTGCTTATGTTCATACTGCTCCGACTTGATCGAGCACAACATAGTGAGAGAACCAAGTCCTCTTTGTTCATATCTTAAAGCTTCCAAAGGTACCCCTGAGGCATGTGAGCATTTAGCAAACTACAAAGTGAAAAGATACTTAGTCCACACAAGACTGCCCTTACTTCTGGCACCAACTGCAAGTTTGGGGGGTTCCCCACACCACCTTTAGTTCAGTAATTTGCTATAAGCTCTCACAAAACTCACTGACAACTGTTACACTGATGTTTACAGTTTATTATAGGGGAAGCACATAAATTAAAATCAGTTGGTTAAAACAACTGACAGCTTAATTTTCTTCACTTTGTTTACATATAGCCTTTTAATCTACAAAACACTTTTCAGACATTTTGTCAAGATTAATCAAGTCCTGAGGTCTGGGGAATATTTTTTCCCATTTTCCAGGTGGAGAAACAGACATAAAATTGTATCTTCAAAACCAAGTCAGGTGTACATTTAGTTTCCCTATTCTACCTAAACTCTACAAATGGGGTGCTTAGTTGCTAAAGCCAGATTTCATTATGTTCAAGCCTTGATAACTTTGTGACCACAAGATACATGAAACAAAGTTCTTATTTTTGTAGATATAGATACATAAGGTGCACGCGGAAAGGGTAAGTTTTGCTGTAGGTATATTTTGGTCTACTTCATTAATTCAGTGTTCTGCTGTAGCAAAATATATGAAATGCTACTTTGAATAGAAATAGTTAAATTTGGACACTAACATTGCTCTTTCCTCATTACTGTTACATTCTGCACTGCTGTCTTAGGATGTCAACCATGGATTAACTGAGGTAAGTTTGGTGTATTGAAGTCTCATGTTCAGAGTAAGATACACTCTGTTTTGTCTTAAGTGATAGGAGAGCAAAAGATTCCTGTTTTGTGTGACTTTTAAATTTATATGTATGTATATAAATTTTTAAATGAGTATATATGAATTGTTGTACATAACATTTCAGAAGAATTTTCTAAAAAGTAAAACCTCTGTTTTAGTTAACATTATTACACCTACATGATGCCTTTTAACAATATTTGTGTTAAAATAGTTTCTGTTCTCCTAAAATCTTCCAGTATAAAATTAATATGTGTCCTTTGTAATAATAATTTTTAAAAGGCAGACTTTTAAAATCTGACAAATGCTTACCTAGCAAGGCAGGAAATATTTTATATTACAGAACTAAAGTGATTTTCAATTTTTTTGAAACTAGTAATTGATACTCAAAGTTAAATGAACTCATTATGGTCATCTTCCTTACTTTGTATAATATACTATCTTAACATACAAAGTTCTAACATTTTGGTTTACATTATCAGCAAACCTGAACCACCTTTTTAACGCTTGAGCTTGTTAATAAATAGTACTTCTTTTATATTTCTGTTATAGACTTTAGGTTTTATTGTTTTCTTTTGTTTTTCCCCCCAGCACTTGAACCAGTGAAACATTTAGAATTAACTTAATTGTATAGGCTTACTATTGTTTGCTTCCTCATCTTCACATAGAAGTAGCACATAAAATTATGAAATCATAGACTTTTGGAACCAGAGCAAACCTTAGAAATCATCTCAGTCATTTTGAGTTTCAGAGTAGTGAAATTACTTTTCTGTCAGAAGGTAGTGACACAAATACAGGATCAAGGTAAAAATTGTATGAAAAATAGTGAAGAATGATAATTTAAGGTTAATATAACTCAGCCTGCTGTCTTATGTGTTGTTAACAAAGAGTTGGCAGTCTTATAGAAATATTGATTGAGTCCTATTGGATTATTTTGTTTGTTTTTGTTAAGAGAGACTTAGATAAAATACATTTAAAAGGCAGTTAGAATGAAGAAGGGCTAGAAACCATATTATTTTCAGGATGGTTGGAAAAACTGGGAATGTTTACTGTGGAAAAAAGACAGAGCTTGGGGACTTGAAATATTTTAAAACATGTATGCCTCCCTGCAATGAAGACTGAAATACAAAATGAAATAATGCATAGTGATGTATAGAAATGGGAATTCAGACTTAATAAAAAGAACTTCCTAGGCACTTAAGAAGTGGGTTATTTCATGATATATTGTTTTCATTAGAAACCTTACAGCAAAAAAAAAAAAAAAAAAAAAAAAGAAAGAAGAAAGAAACCTTACAGCAGGGGCTCAGTTTCAGAGCTGACACAACAACATTGCCCTGTTGGGTAGATGGTAGGAATACGTCTTCCTCCAACTGCAAGAATCTGGCTGGAAATTCATAGTTCTTTGTATTTTTCTGCATTGTTAAAATACTTAACAATCACCGTATTACTTTCTATGATAAATAATTGTAAAGTGATTAAGGTGTAATAATGATAATAATAGGCCAGTTTTTTTTACTTTAAAGGTTAATAGAAAATAATACTTGTGGTGCTTTATTTTGTAGATTAAATGAAAGAAAGATTGTTGGACTTACAGTAATATTGGCTCTCTACTGGCATCAATAAATATCTGTTAAATGAATGAATAATCAGATTGCTTTTATCATTGGCCTCAGTTGCTAGAGTACTAATATATAAGAACTGGGTAATGTATTTAACATAGGAATGCCCAGTTTTGTTTTATTTTTAAGAGGGAGGGGGAGAGAGCGAATCTTTTTTTTTTTTTTAAGATTTTACTTATTTATTCATGAGAGACACAGAGAAAGAGGCAGAGATCTAGGCAGAGAGAGAAGCCGACTCTCTGCAAGGAGGCTGATGTGGCACTCTATCCCAGGATCGTGGGACTATGATGTGAGCCAAAGGCAGATGTTTAACCGCTGAGCCACCCAGGCACCCAAGAAAGAGAATCTTAAGTGGGTTCTATGCCCAGTACAGAGACTGATGCAGGGCTTTTTCTCACAGTTCCAAGATCATGACCTGCGCTAAAATCAAGAGTTGCATGCTTAACTGACTAAGCCACCCAGGCATCACAAGAGCCCCCAGTTTTAGAAAATATTTGCAGCCGAATAATTCGCTGGATCTTGGGGTTAATATATGCTAACCAAAAGATACTTGTAATTTACAATTAGATGGACTTTCAAGTATATAATTCCCTCCTAAAATTGGGGTTATTGGGAATTGGGGTTATTCCATGCCTCATCTGATTATCAGTAAAAATTCCATATTTTGGACGTAGGCAATGTTTTATTTATAATTCCCGAACAACATGTAGGTGAATAAACCAGAATGTGATCAGTTTTAAAAGAAATAATAGTATATAAAAAAAATACATCACAAATCAATTTATACTAACAAATTAATTTTTTATTTCCAGTTGGCAGATATCCCTGTTACAATCTGCACATATCCATTTGTATTTGATGCCCAAGCAAAAACTACTCTGTTACAAACAGATGCAGTCTTACAGATGCAGGTAAAATATAGTTTAATACTAATCTGATTTGAGGATGGTTTTTGAATTGTTTTCTATAAAGTTTTTTTAAAAATAAATATTTGAAGTTTGCTTATAATCAGCAATCCCTGGGAACATTCTATACCTCAGTGGTCTGTCTTTTGCAAAGTATCTTTGCTACCTTAAAAAGAGGACTGTTGTATATGACATATAGGTTCTTATGAGGGCTACTTTATGTATTTAAGTGAAAATAACAATAGTTTAGCCTTTAATTGTGTTGTATCTTTAAAAAAGGTATAAGCCTTTTTGATTATAGAAATATGCAATCTTTATAAACAATTTTACTAGTTTACTTCACAAACACTGGTTTATTTCAAATCTTGCTTCATTATATACTTCATATTTATATACTTGGTAAAAGTTGGAGGTAGCTAGAGGTGATGTGATATAAAGTAAGAGGCATGTGATCACTTTAGTTAGAGGGAGGATATGAAGTTTCCTTGAAGAAAGCTTTTAATAATAAATAAGGCGTTTTCCTAAGATTGGTCATCATCTCCTCCCTCTCCCTTCTCCCTGGTATGTTTTATGTTGAACACTTTTTCATTTATAATGAGGGTTTTTTTTTAATGTTTTATATTTTGTGACTTTGAGAGCTACGATAGATTTACTTTATCTTTTGAGCCTGTAAATTAAAAAGCTTTTGAGTTTTATTTTCTAGTGTAGAATGTCAGACTATAGAAGGTAAGGACTAAGAGAATGATGGAAAGAAACCTTGAGCACTTAAAATTCTAAAAATGCCTTAAAAAATTATCCCTGTACCCAATTTTGATAGCTATTTTCATTCCTTTAAAATAAATACATTTGGTATTTTACATGCCTCCAGATTTTTAAATCATAAATACTAGGGGAATTTCAGAGATGTACTTCTATCCATATATCCATTTTCATCAACAGAAGAAATAAATATTTTTGTAGGGTTTATACTAACAGCTGGCAAGCCAGTTTTTTGATGGTGGTTGTTAAAACAGTAATGCCTCAGTTAATATAGTATACTCCATTTTAGAACAAGAACACACGGAAAACCATTTTTTTTAAAAACAGGTTTTTTTAAATGGTAAAAGCCAAATGCTTGGTTTATGAGCAGATGCAATGATCACTCTACTAGATGCATTTCTGTAAAACTCCTCAGCCAGACTCTTCCTTATTCTCATTAGAGGTTGTTTTAATGATGTTTTCTTTTACTCCTCACTCTTGGTGCCAGTTATTTGTTGAGAAACAGCAGTGTTCAGATTTACCATTTAAGACTTTCGTGCTTGCTAAATGGTATCATTAGTTACACTTCAATATAAAAACATTCAGAAGCTTCAATATAAAAACATTCAAAAGGACACTCTTTATGCTGAGAATACAGTTTAATAAGCTCTTATGCTCTACTAGATACTGTTGTTAGGTCCTTTGTGAATTTAGTAGTATATATACTATAATAGAATTATAAATATAAGATTATAATTGATAGATAGACGTTAACCTACCCAGTCACATTAGCTTCTTTATAGCATTGCTATTTAAATTTTAATCTTTTGTTTTCTAGATGGCTATTGACCAGGCCCACAGACAGAATGTCTCCTCTCTTTTCCTCCCAGTGATTGAATCTGTGAATCCCTGCTTAATTCTAGTTGTACGTAGAGAAAATATTGTAGGAGATGCAATGGAAGTCCTTAGGAAAACAAAGAATATAGACTACAAAAAGCCACTCAAGGTAATTTAACATTTTCTGTATATATTACATACAGTATATGCTCAGCAATTCATAGTTTTAGAAAATTAAAAAGTTTTAATATGTATCTTTGAAACTTAATAAATAAAACTATATACATTTTTTAAACTATGAATTGTTGAGCATTTATTGTAATAAATTAAATGTTATGGGCTCTCCAGAATATACTTCCATTTCTTTACATTCAGTTTTTGCATTATGCTACTTTAGGTTATATTTGTTGGAGAAGATGCTGTTGATGCAGGAGGAGTACGCAAAGAATTTTTCTTGCTCATCATGAGAGAATTGTTGGATCCTAAATATGGCATGTTTAGGTATTATGAAGATTCCAGGCTCATTTGGTTTTCTGATAAGGTGAGGTCCAACCATCTAAACTATTCTATGTATATACACCTGTGGATATATACCCATATGTGTCAAGTTGACTCAGTAAATAAAAGTTACTACATATTCAGAGATTTGCTTTATTACATTTTGGAAAATTATAAACTTTTGAACTCAGAGTCATCAGAACACATTAATGTTTCTCACACGTTTAAAATTAGCAAACTTTATTGTTTTTGCAGGTTGGTATTTTTTCATCCTTGAGTGTACCCTGCAGGAAAGCAACACAGTCAAATAATAGAGCAGTAGCATGGGATGTGGTCCATCATCCTGTGTTACAGAGGATCTGGAGATTTTAGGAAGGCAAATGAAAGGAGGTCTAGAAGGAGTGAAAAACCAGGAATTTACTTCTATGCCTAGTTGTATGAGGGGTTAGAAGAGAAAACAAACACCATTTATAAGAGCTATAGGAGAAATCATGTCCTCAGAAGACAGTCTTATTCATTTATAAAAGGAAGGAAAATTTGGAGAGAAGTTTAGGATGTGGGCAGTTTTCTAAATGATAGATTGTGAGTTCCAGGGCAAGTGAAAGGATTTGATGGAGGAAGAATGGTGATAAGATTGTGTCAGATTAAAAAAAAAAAAAAAAGATTGTGTCAGATTTAAGGGCCAATACAATGGCACATGGAGTTGGGATTAGGGATAATCTATGAGTTTGAGGCTTCCTATGTTGATAAACAGGCATGTAAGGCATGGTGGAATACTGATAGCCTCCCAGGTAGGTGGACAATCTGATCGAATTATGGTCTCCTCCTTGGCTTAGTCTCTTAGGGATAGTTTGTTAATGGTGTGGCAGAGAGAATTTGAAGAGGGTACATGGAATGGAGGCCTCTTTTACTAGGAACACAAAGAGTTCTGTGGGCCTTTGTTCAGTTCTATAGAGAGGTAATGTTTTGAACTCAGGGGAGGGGCAGTCTTTTTTTTTTTTTAATTTTTATTTATCTATGATAGTCACAGAGAGAGAGAGGCAGAGACATAGGCAAAGGGAGAAGCAGGCTCCATGCACCAGGAGCCCGACGTGGGATTTGATCCCAGGTCTCCAGGATCGCACTCTGGGCCAAAGGCAGGCGCCAAACCACTGCGCCACCCAGGGATTCCCGGGGAGGGGCAGTCTTAAGCTTTATTTTGGATTTCTGTGAGACCTTTTTTAGTTATATCTTGATTTAGCCAATGGGAGCCCTGTTGAATTGGTTCCTCTTTTGTGTACTTTCTACATGTCCCCATTTTTCCTTAATTATTTACATTTATTTGTTTATTTTAGGTTTTTATTTATCAGAGAGAGAGAAAGAGCATGAGCATGAGCAGGGGGAAGGAGGCAGAGGGAAAAACAGACTGTCCACTGAACAGCACACCCAACTCGGGGCTCGATCCCAGGACTTGGGATCATGACCTGAGCTGAAGGCAGATGTTTAACCAACTGAGCCACCCAGGCGCCCCTGATTCTTTACATGTAGTGAAAACATACATTCCAGGCTCTTCTTGTGATTACCCCAGTCCTGGCAGTAGCCATTTCTCCTTAAAAGCCCTGACTTCTTCAGGTGAAAATGGAATTTAGAAACCATGCTCTGGATCCTAAGTGTACTCATTGCTACGAGGGAGTCATTGCTTTCAGGTTCTCAGCAGGCAGAACTAGGAGTTATATGAATGTATATACACACACATCTCATGTATGGTTCCAACATACATATGGTTTCCAACCATGAGATCATACTGATACTTCTAATTCTTTTTTCTCAAGATTGTATTTATTTGAGAGAGAGCACGTGCACAACTTGGCAGGAGAAACAGACTCCCCAGCTGAGCTGGGAGCTCCACGAAGGGCTCAATCCCAGGACCCTGAGATCATGACCTGAACCAAACGCAGGTGCTTAACCAGCTGAGCCACCCAGGCACCCCCTGATACCTCTAATTCTATTCAAACACCAGAATTTTCTGTAGCCTCATTTTTCATTTTATGTGACTTAAATCACCAGTGAGTAAGTTCATAGCTATCATCTTGAAGATATTTACTCAAATCTACCATGTATGTAGTCAGTTGTCTTCCTTGCTGGCTAAAAGCTCAGTCCTGTCAAGGAGAGGGAGAAAGCAGAGGGCCATATGTTCTTTATAATTTTTTTTTGATGAAGTAAAATTCATATAACAAAATTGACCATTTTAAGAATTTTTTAAGGTACAAATCAGTAGTATTCAGTACATTAACAGTGTTGTGCAACCATCATGACTGTCTAGTTCCAGAACATTTCATCACCTCAACAGGAAACCTGTACACCTTAAGCAGTTACTCTCCACTTCCTTTTCCCTCCAGCCCAACAACCACTACTCTACTCTTTGTCTTGTGGATTTGTCTATTCTTGATATTTGCTATAAATGGAGTCATATATAATATGTGGCCTTTTGTGGCTAGCTTCTTTTCACTTAACATATTTCCAAGGTTCATCCATGCTGTACCATATATCATTACTTCATTCCATTTTGTAGTTGAAGAATATTCATTTGTATGGAAATACCATATTTTGTTTATGTTTCATTAGTCAATAGACATTTGGGTTGTTTAACTCTTTTGATAAAATGTTATGAATAATGCTGCTATGAACATTTATGTACAAGTTTATGTTTGCACGCTGCACTTAATTGGGTGTGTATACCTAGGAGTGGAATTGCTGGGTCCTGTTATAATTTAGTTTGACTTTTTAAGGAACCACCAAACTGTTTTCCAACATTTGCTATTTTCCTTTTTTTAAATTTATATTTCAAAAATATATTTAGTTTATTTCTTAATAATATAGTGGGTATGAAATAGCATCTCATTGTGGTGTTGAATTGCATTTCTCTAATGGCCAGGGATGTGCTTATTTGGCCATTTGTTATATGCTTTAAGCAAAATGTCTTTTTAAGTCCTCTTCTCATTTTTAAATTACACTGTCTTTTTGCTGTTGAGTTTTAAGACTTCCTTATATATTCTGGATACTAGATTCTTATCAAATGTAAGATTTGCAAATATTCTCTCCCATTTTATGGGTTGTCTTTTCATTTTCTTAATAGTATCTTTTGACCCATAGTTTTAAGTTTCGTTGAAGTCTTTTTTATCTTTTTTTTTTTTTTTAAGATTTTATTTATTTATTCATGAAAGAGAGAGAGAGAGAGGCAGAGACACAGGCACAGACCACGCCCTGGGCCAAAGAATGCTGAACTGCTGAGCCACCCAAGGATCCTCTATCTATTTTTTTCTTTTGTTGCCTGTGCTTTTGGTGTCATAACTAAGAAACCATTGACTGTTGCAAAGTCATTAAGATTTACCCTTCTGGATTTTCTTATATAAGAGTTTTACAATTTTAGCTGTTAGAGGTCTTTGATCCATTTTGAGTTAATTTTTGTCTATAGTCTGAGGTAAGAGTTCAGCTTCATTCTTCGTATGTGAATAACTAGCTGTCCCACCATTGTTTGTTAAAAAGGCTATTCTTTCCTTATTGACTAGTCTTGGCACCTTTGTTGAAAATTAATTGCAGAAATATGGATTTATTCCTGGACCTCAGTTTTATTTCAGTGATGTTTATGTCTGTCCTTACGCCAGTACCACACAGTTTTGTTTACTGTAGCTTTGCAGTAGGTTTTGACATTGAATTGTATGAGTCCTCCAATTGTTCTTCTCATTCAAGATTGTTTTGAATGTTAGGGATCTCTTGAAATTTTGTATGAATTTATGGTTAGCTTGTCATTTCTGCAAAAAAAGGACATTAAGGGTTTGATGAAGAAGGTATTGAATAAATTGTTCTTTTTGATGCTGTCATAAATTGAACTTTTTCATAAATTTTATTTTTGTTTTTTTTTCATTGCTACGATATAGAAATACAACTGCTTAAAAAAAAAGAAATACAGCTGCTTTTTGAATGTTAATTTTGTATTCTGCAACTTTGCTGAATTTATTTATCAGCTCTACTAGATTGTTTTGTGGATTCTTTAGGATTTTCTTTATATGAGATCATGGCATCCATAAATGCAATAGATTTAATTTTACTTCTTTCCTTCCAATTTAGATACCTTTATTTCTTTTTCTTGCCTAATTGCCCTGGCTAGAACTTCCAGTACACTGTCAAATACAAGTGGTAAGAGTGGACTTGCTTTTCTTGTTCTTGATCTGAGTGGGATGTTAGCTTTGGGTTTTTCACTTTTGTCACTTTAAGGAGGTTATCTTCTATGTCTAGTTTGTTGAGTATATTATCATGGAAGAGAGTGGGATTTTGTCAGATGCTTTTTCTACATCAGGATGATCATGTAGTTTTCTTCCTTCATTCCATAAATGTGATGTATTATATTGGTGCATTTTCTTATGTTGAGCCACCTTGTATTCTTGAGAGAAAGCCTACTTGGTCATGGTGTGTAATCCTTTTATTTTGCTGTGGGATTCAGTTTGCTTGTGTTCTGTTGATGATTTTTCCATCTTTGTTAAGGATACTGGTCTACAGTTTTCTTTTTGGTGTTTGTGATGTCGATCTTTAGTGTCATGGTAGTTTGACCTCACAATACATTAGAAAATGTTCCCTCAAAAAAAAAAAAATTACCTCACATGGTAGTTTGACCTCACAAATACATTAGAAAATGTTCCCTCAAAAAAAAAAAAAAATTAAAAAAAAAAAAAGAAAATGTTCCCTCATCCTCCATTTCTTGAATTCCCTTCTTCCATTTCTTAGAAGAGGAAACATTGATGTTAATTATTCTTGAAATGTTTGGTAGAATCTAGTCCTAGGCTTTTTTGTTTGAAGTTTTTGTTTTGTTTTGTAAGGTTTTATTTACTTATGTGATAAAGAGAGACAGAGCATTCATGGCAGGGGAAGGGGAGGAGAGAGAAAATCCCATGTTTGGTTATCATTTTTCAAACTTTGACTTTCAATCTAGTATCTTTGGATTTAAAGTGAGGTTTGTAGACAGCATATATAAATCTTCCTAGATTTACAATGGGGTTATGTTCCAATAAACCCATTGTAAGTTAGAAATTTTATAACTCTACATGTATTGAATACACCTGACCTATTGAACATTGTATTAAGATTTTATTTATTTGAGAGAGAAAGCAAGGAGAAGAGAAGAAAGAAAAGCAGACTCCTTGCTGAGCATGGAGCCCAATGCAGGGATCAATCCCAGGACTCTGGGATCATGACCTGAGCCAAAGGCAGACACTTAAGCAACTGAGCCACGCAGGTGCCCC
The DNA here is from genome assembly GCF_048418805.1 of Vulpes vulpes. Lineage (NCBI taxonomy): Eukaryota > Metazoa > Chordata > Mammalia > Carnivora > Canidae > Vulpes > Vulpes vulpes. The sequence goes on along the minus strand of NC_132783.1, from coordinate 78,832,685 downwards.
TTAAGCTATTATTAATAAGGAAGCACTTCTGCCATTTTACTGTTTGTTTTCTGTAAGTCATATCTCTTCCTCCTAATTACACCTTTTTTGGGGGTTTAGTTGATTTTTTTGGTCTAGTATATTGTTTTGATTCCTTTCTCATTTCAAAAATATATATATACACACATATATATATATAATTTCTTTAGTTGATGCTCTGAGGGTTACAATTCCAAGTCTAGTTTGAATCAGTACCAGCTTCAGTAATATACAGAAACTTTGCTCCTAGAACAACTCTGTTCCTTTCTCTTTGTTATTGTCACACCTTACAGCTTTATACATTGTGTGCCCATTATGCAGATTTAGAATTATTTTATGCATTTGAGTTTTAAACCATTTAAAGAGAAAGATTACAAATCAAATACAATAATTTTAACTTTTATTTTTACCTATGTAGCTACGTTTCACAGAGTTCCTTTATTTCTATGACTTTGAGTTATTGTGTAGCATCCTTTCCTTTCAGCTGATGGACTTTAGCATTTCTTGTAAGGAAGGTTTAGTAGCAACAAACTCTCAGTTTTTCTTTTCCTGAGATTTCCTGAATGTAAAATTCTTGCTTGACAGTTTTTTCTTTCAGCCCTTTAAATATGTCATCCTACTGCCTTTTGGCACAGATAGTTTCTAATTAGAAATTAGCTGTTAGTCTCTTTGAGGAGCCTTACTATGTGATGAGTTGCTTCTCTTTTGCTGCTTTCAATACTCTTTATAATTGACTTTCAACACTTAGATTAAAATGTGTCTGAATATGGATCACAGGTATGTCATAAATGAAGTTTATTGAGCTGCTTGGATGTAAGATTTATGTCTCTTGTCAAATTTAGGAAGTTTTCAACCATTTCTTCAAATATTCTTTTTGTGTCCTCTCCTTATGGGACTCTGCTGTTTGTATGATTGTACACTTGATGGTGTCCCACAGGTCTTGTAGGAACTTCTTCATATTTCTTTTTTTTTAAGATTTTATTTATTTTTTCATGAAAGAGACACAGGCAAAGACACTCAACCACTGAGCCAACCAGGTGCCCCCCTCTTTGTATTTCTTCATTCTTTTTTCTTACTGCTGTCCCACAAAGTAGATGATCTCAGTTGACCTATCTTCAAGTTTGTTGGTTCTCTTTTCTGGCGGCTCAAATTTCTTATACCCCTCTACTGAATTTTTTGTTTCAGTTATTGTACTTTTCCAGAATTTTGGCTTGCTGCTTTTCCATAATTTCTATTTCTTTATTGATATTCTCTTTTTGATGAGACATTGTTATTCTGTTCTCTCCCCGCACCTCCTGCGCCCATAGTTTCCTTTAGCTATTTGAGCCTATTTAAAACAGTTGATTTGAGGGCAGCCTGAGTGGCTCAGTGGTTTAGTGCCACCTTCAGCCCAGGGCATGATCCTGGAGACCCAGAATCGAGTCCCATGTCAGGCTCCCTGCATGGAGCCTGCTTCTCCCTCTGCCTGTGTCTCTGCCGCTCTCTGTGTGTCTCTCATGAATAAATAAATAAAATCTTTAAAACAAAACAAAACACTTGATTTGAAGTCTTCACTAGGGTGCCTTTGTGGCTTTGTTGGTTAAATGTCTAACTTTGGCTCAGGTCATGATCTCGGGGCCCTGTGATTGAGCCCCACATTGGGCTCCCTGCTCAATGGGGAGCCTGCTTCTTCTCCGTCTGCCATTCCCTCCTTCTTGTGCTTACTGCCTCCCCAAATAAATAAATAAATAAAATCTTAAAAAAAAATTTAAGTCTTATCTAGTAAATACAGTGTCTGGATTTACTAGATGAGACCTAACAATTTATATGACTTTTTTCTTATGAATGGACCATATTCTTTTTTTGCATGCCTCAGAAATTTTTGGTGAATACTGGACACTTTTTTTGTTGTTTGACAGAATTTTTTCTCCATAGTACCAGTTATTCCTCCAGGTTTCTTTTATTTCTTTTGTCTTTTTCTTTTGATCGTTGGCTTTTTATTCACATTTAAGAACATGACACTGGGGCAGCCCCGTGGCTTAGCGGTTTAGTGCCGCCTTCAGCCTGGGGTGTGATCCTGGAGACCCGGGATCGAATCCCATGTCGGGCTCCCTGCATGGAGCCTGCTTCTCCCTCTGCCTGTGTCTCTGCCTCTCTCTCTCTCTCTGTGTGTCTCTCTCACAAATAAATAAATAAAATCTTAAAAAAAAAAAAAAGACAACATGACACTAAAAGCTACTCTTTTGGGTCATACACATTTTTTTCTTTTTTTTCCCCAAGTAGATGCCATGCTCAGCATGGAACCCAACATGGTGAACTCACAACCCTTAAGATCAAGAATCAGACACTTAACTGACTCAGCTACCCAGGATCCCCTGGCCATACATATTTATGATTTATAGACCCCATTCATAGAGTGATTAGGTAGGGACATTTCAAGGGGGAACCCTCAATTGTCAGCATGTATAGTTTTTTTACTCTTTGGTTGGCTGCCAGTGCTTTAGTACTGTTCTGAACCCTGGAAAGGGAAGCTAGGATTCTCATTGTTAACTTATACATACCCTCATTTAATCCTCTTTTTGTGTGTGTATTTTACACTTTAAGTTTTTTTTTTAAGATTTTATTTATTGGGATCCCTGGGTGGCGCAGCGGTTTGGTGCCTGCCTTTGGCCCGGGGCGCGATCCTGGAGACCCAGGATCGAATCCCACATCGGGCTCCCGGTGCATGGAGCCTGCTTCTCCCTCCGCCTGTGTCTCTGCCTCTCTCTCTCTCTGTGACTATCATAAATAAATAAAAATTAAAAATTAAAAAAAAAAGATTTTATTTATTATTTGAGAGAGAACAAGTGAAGGGGAGGGGCAGAGGGAAGAGGAGAGGCAGACTCCTGGAAGAGCCCCATGTGGCGCTCGATCCCAGGACCCTGAGATCGTGACTTGAGCCAAAGGCAGACACTTAAGCAACCAAGTCACGCAGGCACTTAAGTTTTTAAATTGTTTTTGAAGTATAGTTGACCTTCAAATTATATTAGTTTCAGGTATATAACAGTGATTTAGCATGATATACAGTACTTGCTCACCATGATAAGTGTAGTTACCATCTGTCACCATCCAAAGTTATTAAAATAAAATTGACTATATTCCCTCTGCTATAGTGTTTTATATCCCTGTGACTTATTTTATAACTGTATCTCTTATTAATCCCCTTGAGGGATCCCTGGGTGGCGCAGCGGTTTGGCGCCTGCCTTTCGCCCAGGGCGCGATCCTGGAGACCCGGGATCGAATCCCACATCAGGCTCCCGGTGCATGGAGCCTGCTTCTCCCTCCGCCTGTGTCTCTGCCTCTCTCTCTCTCTCTCTGTGACTATCATAAATAAATAAAAAATAAAAAAAAAATCCCCTTGAACTCTTTGATACCTTTGCTTCTATGTATCACCTGTCTCAGAATCCAGAGCCACCTAGGCTCATCCTTTCCAGAAGAGCAAGGGACTTGTCACCACCCATTGTATCTTCAACCCTACTTGAGTACCTCTGACTTCAGTCTTACATTTTACCATCTTACATTTTACCAACTGAGCTAGCTGGTCTACTTAACTTTAAAGGTATTTTTTTAGTACTTAAGTTCCTGAGCCTTAAGTACAAATTAGCTTGTTTTTCATTGGCTTTTCTCTTAACAAATTGCTGTTTCAGTTTCTTCTGCCATACTGAATTGAATCAATTACCAGTATCCATCTACTTTTCATATTTTAAAATATCAACATCTCTTTAGTGATATTAAAACTATCCCCTATTCTCTTTTCTTGTGGGTTTATGTTATTTATATTCCTTTATTCTCATAGGAATTTCAGGAGGAGGAGAGATTGACACATTTTTCAGTCCTTCCTATTTAAGAAGGACTTTCTAAACTTACAGTATAGGACTTCATAGAGTATAAAGATTAATTTCACCCCTGGGGGAAGATGTGACATTTATACGTAACTTAAGATTATTAAAAAGTAAAAAAAAAAAAAAAAAAAAAAAAAGATTATTAAAAAGTATATAGCAGACTGGGATATATGTAACAAATACGACATAGAGTAATACTCCTGGTATATAAAGAATTCAAATGTAAATATATAAGAAAACACTAGGGGCAGCAGCTCTTTCTGCCCACAGATTGTGTCCCCATCCTTTAATAAAATCCTTTTTGCACCAAAAAAAAAAAGAAAACACTAGCCTCCAAAAGATAAATGGGCCAAGAATACAAAGAGGAATTTACAAATATACACAAATCCCTGATTTTCAGTATCATTAATAGAAATACATGCCAGGGGATCCCTGGGTGGTGCAGCGTTTTGGCGCCTGCCTTTGGCCCGGGGCGCGATCCTGGAGACCCGGGATCGAGTCCCACGTCGGGCTCCCGGTGCATGGAGCCTGCTTCTCCCTCTGCCTGTGTCTCTGCCTCTCTCTCTCTCTCTCTGTGTGACTATCATAAATAAATAAAATAAATAAATAAAATAAAAAAAGAAATACATGCCAAAACAAGTTTTCTTTTCATATATTTTTTTTTAAGAGAGGGAGAGAGAGAGAGAAAGGGAAGGGGAGTGGGAAAGGACAGAGGGAGAGGAAGAGAGAATCTTTTTTTTTTTCTTTTTTTTTTTTTTAAGAGAGAATCTTAAGCAGTCTCCCCACCTAGCATGGAGCCTGACAGGTAGGTTGCTCTTACAACACTGAGATTATGACCTGAACTGAAATGAACAGTCTGGCACTTAACTGACTGAGCCACCCAGATGCCCCAAGTTTTCATTTCTTAACTCAGAAATGTGTGTTTATATACACACATTTCGAATGTGTGTATAAATGTGGAAAGATACGCATTTTCCTGGACTACAAATGGCAGTATAAATTGGAGTAGGTGTGAACAGAAACAGTTTTGGGGTATGCTTAACTGTCATTTGACTTGGAAAGTCTTACAAAGTAGAATTTATCCTAAGCAAATATTCCGAACTGTGGGCAAAAATATATGCAGAGATGGTGGGGTGCCCTGGGTGGCTCAGTCTGCTAAGCATCCAACTCTTGGTTTTGACTCAGGTCATGAACTCAGGATTGTTGAGAATCCGCTCCACTTGGGGGGGGGGGGCTCCATGCTCAGTGCTGAGTCTGCTTGAGATTCTCTCCCTCTCCCTGCACCTCTGCCCCTCCCCCTGCTTGCACATGCACCCACTCGTGCATGCTTGCTCACTCTCTAAAATAAATGAATAAATAGAATCTTTAAAAACATATATAGATATAGATGTAGATATGAAGAAATGATATCATCTCATTTTGAATATTATTAGCTAGTTGAAATAACTAACATGTATTGTGCCTTTACTATATGCTGCAGGAACTAGGATACAACAATCTTATGAGATAAATACTGGGGTTTTTTAAAAGATTTTATTTGTGAGAGAGAGAGAGTTAGGAAAGGAGCAGAAGGAGAGGGAGAAGCAGATTCCCCACTGAGCAGGGAGCCTGAGGCAGGGCTCAGTTTTGGGACTCTGGGATTATGATCTGAGCTGAAGGCAGACATTTAACAGACTGAGCCACCCAGATGCCCTGAGATACTGTTTATATCTTTAAAAACACTGAAGTTATGGGGCGCTTGGGTGGCTCAGTTCAGTAAGCATCTGCCTTCAGCTCAGGTCATGTTTTCAGGGTCCCGGGATGGAGTGCCACATCAGGCTCCTTCCTCATTGGGAAGTCTGCTTCTCCCTCTCCCTCTGCTCCTCCTACCTCTCTTGCTCACTCTCTCTGAAACAAAATCCTACAAAAACAAAAACACTGAGGCTAGATAGTGAAAGAACCAGGTCTGGAGGCCCAAATCTGACCAAAAAAAAAAAGTTTTCCTCTTAACTATCATGCTCACTGAATTTGCCATGACCATATATTTCTTTTTTTTTTTTTTAAGATTTTATTTATTTATTCATGAGAGACACACAGAGAGGGAGGGAGGCACAGAGACACGGGCAGAGGGAGAAGCAGGCCCCATGCAGGGAGCCCAATGGGAGACTCTATCATGGGTCTCCAGGATCACGCCCTGGGCCAAAGGCAAGGGCCAAACTGCTGAGCCACCCGGGCTGCCCTGACCATATATTTCTTTTCTAAAGATAGAGGGAAATAAGCATTGTGATTTTCAGTGTTTTAATAATATAAATGTCCAACTATAGTAAAATAGCTAATTTAGCAGACCTTGGTACTTTTATATGAGTGATCTGCAACCATTAAAAATCATGTTCTATGGGGCTGCTGGGTAGCGCAGTTGAGCATCCAACTCTTAATCTCGCTCAGGTCTTGATCTCAGGGTCCTGAGTTCAAGCCCCGCATTGGGCTCCATTGCTGGCTGTGGAGCATACCTTAAAAAATAAAAAAGTAAAATTACATAAATAAAAATCATGTTCTAGAATAATAACTAATGACTCAGGAAAATACGATTAGAAAAAGAAAACCTTAACATTATATAATGTTTTTAAATTATTTTTTGAACTTACAGTGGATAGAAGTACATAAAAATACTTTTTAAATCGTTGTTTCTAAGTAATTGCATTACAGGCATTCATTTTCTTTATGCTTTTTGTTTTCCAAATTTTGAGTGTGTATAATTATTTAAATCAGATTAAATGTCCTAGTAGTCATTCATTTATTAATTTAATGCTTAATGATGTGGAAATGCTTGTATTTCCAGGGGGAAAAAAAGCTACTTGTGAAGTTATACATTTAGTATGATTTTAGCTAGGTCTTAATTTTGTCTTAGAAAATATATTAGATGGGACTGTGCAGAAGTACTAACAGTGATATTATTCCAGGGAGATGTGATTGAGAATGGGCTTTTTTCTTGTTATTCATTACTTTTTTCTGTGTCTTCAAAATTTTCTACTACAAGTATGTGTTCTTGTCATCAGAAAAATTTATTATTTTAACAAGTCATCGTCTTTTGCTTTTAGACATTTGAAGACAGTGATTTGTTTCATTTGATTGGTGTTATCTGTGGATTAGCAATTTATAATTTTACTATTGTGGACCTCCACTTTCCTTTGGCTTTATATAAGAAACTGCTGAAAAAGAAGCCATCCTTGGATGATTTGAAGGAACTAGTGCCTGATGTTGGGAGGTTAGTAATAAAAAGTGACAAGGATTTAGGTAATAGGGAATGGAAAAGGTACAGAAGGCTTTCCTTTTAGGAATAATTGTGTTTTGTTCTTTTTGTATTTCCAAAATAAACAAAATGCTGTTCTGATATTGGAGAATTCTGTGTCACTCAGATCCAAAATTCTCTACTAAAAGACTTATATGTATAGAACCATTTGCTAAATTTTTAGTAATTTAAGAAATTTTGCAAATATTGGATAATAAACTTACAGAGATAATGTTTCCTGAAAGTAGTTAATTTATTCAATTGGACTTCTGATTATCTTCATTCCTAGATGGAATATGTAAAGTTTCTTTTTATTTGTTACATTAAATGGAATAAAAACTGTGTATATATATATTTTTAAAAACTGTATATAAGTAAGAACAAATGTTGAAAATGGATGGATACATGCCTTTTGTATTCAGAAGAGAGAAAATTAATCACTCAGAGTAATCACTCAGAGAGAGTGATTTTTTTCTTCATAATTGTTCATTAACTGTTATACAATTGCTCGTTGTACATCTGCCATTCTGAAACAAATATAAAAGTACAGATTAATAAGGATTTTATCAAGAATGAATGAGAAATACATTTATTTGTAACCAAAATAGTCAAAATACCAACAATGTTTTACCTCAAAGAAACATGTATATTGTTTTGCAGAAGCATGCAACAATTACTGGATTATCCAGAAGATGATGTTGAGGAAACATTTTGTCTTAATTTTACGGTAAGGTGGAAAGACAGAATAGCCTGATTGCTTATCATCCCTTTTACTTAACAGCTGTGCCTTATGGTTTTTGTTTTATTTTGACGGGTGGAATTTTTAACCCTTTTGCTAACATTTATTGAGCATTAACTATATTCTAGTCACAGTACGTACATTATTTCATTTAATCCTCATAATAGTCCTATGAGATCAGTAATTATTATCCTTATTTTATAGATGAAGAAAACTGAAAACAATCATTACATGTCAGAAATAATATGTATATCCAGGTCTGTGGCTTCAAAGCCTAGTGCTCTATTATTATGCTAAATATTTGTATATGTATACAAATACAAGAAGACCTCTTTATTCAAGCATTTGTTTTTTTGAGTCTGCAATTATAAGAATGTTTAGAGAAGCAAAAGTTACTGGACTCTAGAATATTCAGTAATGAGCTTACCACTTAAAAGATTAATTCCTACTCAGACATCTCTTTCTGCTTCATACTACTATTTATCCTTGCCCATTTATCTTACTTTTGAAATGACATACTACAGTCAAATGCAAATATGTTGGAATGTTATTTGGAAAATGAAATTGCAAATCTTGTCAAAAATACAGAATTTTGTTAATTCTTTGAAAGGGGATATTGAATAACTTACCCATCCATGTGCAAAGCCATTGAGAAACCAGGATATGGCAAAAGTAGACAGTTGGCAAAGAAGAGAAAATCAGCAAGGATTATAAGAAGACACTTCAGAATGGAAAGATTTCAATATTATAAATTAGACTCTTGGGAAAATGATAAAAATCTTTGGTTTTCTTTCCAAAAACTTTTGTATTTGTTTGCTTTCCCCTCAAATAGTCCTCTTTATGATCTTGTGATCAAATCTGACAGATAACCATATTCTGCTATCCCACAGTTTGCCAAAAGAATTACATGCCCCTGCAAAAAAAGTTTAGCCATTTTTTTATCATTTTAAGAATTGGCACATAGTACAGTTGTAAGAAAATTTAGTAGATTTAAGATGAAATAATTGAGTTTATTTTAATTATTTTATTTTATTTTATTTTTTTCAAGAAAAAACATCCCCTTTGGCTTTTTTCTATTTACTATGAAATTTTGAGTTCCCTTGTTCCCTTGTTCAACTGAATGGTTGATTTTAATGATTTGATTCTTCAATTTCACTTTTAATGATATCAGTTATTTTTGAATCTTTATTGATTATCTCAATGGACTGAAACATTGGGTTCCAAGCAATATAATTTCTAATTTGTCAATCACCAAGTTTATGAATGCTTAATATATTAATGGTAATTTAAACATTCCTTCCCACTACCATTTCTCTCCCAAAAATTTTCAGTGGCTCTTTAATGCTTGCATAGTAATAACTCTAGAATGGGCCTCAAGGACATATGTAATCTGACTTTCTTTCTGACTTCTGTTGCATCCCGCCAATCATACCAAATTTTATCATGACACACAGTATTCTCTCATAGGTTAGCTTCCTGTTTTTTAGGGCCATACATTTTCAGAAGTTATTTACTCTCATATCAATCCTATCCAATCTCTTTGCTCAGTCAGAAATCCCTGGTCGATCTTTTGAGAGCCCTATTCATCTTTCTAGGTGCTTTTCAAATGACATTTCTTCCTCAAGGTCTTTCATACTTCCTCCGCTTAGAAATCAGTGGTTTTTTTTCTGTGGTCTGATAGCATTTTTTTCATGTCTCTATTACAGCATTTATTTTATTATAAGAAGTTGTTTACATAACACATTTCTCCTCCTTAACTAGATGGTGAATTCCACAGCAGGGGATTTATTCATCTCTTACCATCCCAATGCCACCGCAATGTTTTATAAATAGCTGGTACCAAAAAAAGTTTTAATAGAAGAGGATAATATTCCAAAAAGAGGGGATAGAAAGAGAAAAGATACAAAGGTGGGAATGGTAATATTAATAGGAAAATTAGACCAGTAAGGGAAAGAAAATGTTTCAAAATAATTGACTGTCTTTATAAACCCAATTAATAGCAAACTTTGAAAAACCACCTGTGATCAAGAATGCAAACAAGGCAGGTATTAGGAACACAGGAGTAGCTGTCATGTGAGAAGAATGTGTAGCTGGTCTGGACTGCATACATTTGACACTTGATTCTGTCATGCGTATAATGAAAACATTATTTCTAATATTTTACTCCTATAGTGATTGTTCTAAAGTTTTACACATGATAAATACTTTCTTGATCTTAACTAACTAAACACTTGGTAATTTGTAATTAGTCACGGTAGGACTAACTACACAGGATGAAAATTTCTAGTTGTAGTCTTACGCAGAATTCACAGATAAGCTTATGATAGTAGCAGAATTTTACCTCAACTTTATTCTTATATTTAATGAGGGAAAGGTAGAATATAATAACAGGTTATTAAAATCTAAGAAGTTTTGAGTCTGACATTGACTTTTTTTAAAAATTTAAATTAATAGATCACAGTTGAAAACTTTGGTGCAACAGAAGTGAAAGAGCTGGTTCTAAATGGTGCAGACACAGCTGTTAACAAACAAAATCGGTAAGTGAATTATAGCAGCATCAGTGGTAGTAATAAGATTCCGTAGGCATTTTTCTTCTGTATATAGAAACCTGTCATAGCCTTAAATTTTTACTCAGATAAAACTTACTTTTTGAATGGTTAGTAAGGAAGTAACTGCCTTTTGCTTCTGAAATCTCTTTAAGACATTACTAAAGTTTGGGACAAAAAGATCATAAGCAAAACACAGAGAAGGAAAAGGGGAGAACAGCAAACACTTTTTTGGAAACTAGAAAACAGGGTAACTAACTTTAGCTAACCAGAGACAGCAGCAACATAAGATGGACTGGGAGGAGCCAAGAAAGCAGCCAGTTTATACTGGTGAACAAAAGCTTGGGGTATTGAGAATAAAAAACGTTAGAAGTGTATGGGGCTAAATGGGGCTTTAAAAAAAAAAAGTGTATGGGGCTTAGGGGAATGCTGGAAACAGAAAGATTTCTGTTTTAAAAGCAGTTAGAAACCCATTTTAATTAACGTAGTACTCTGGCAATTTCCCCATTCTGACCTGGGCAGAAGATTGGAAATTTATCTTCTGGGGAGATTGAACTGAAGGGACTTTGGATATGTTGGGGAGTGGGTGAGGAGACCATATTGGATTTGAGTACAGTTAAGCACAGCCGGGGGTAAGAGGCAGAGCTGAAAACAAGTAGATTGAATCTACAGCTCCAGGTCCTTGACACTGTGTACTGAAGGATTCTTTGGATAAACTGCCTTACTTTTATATATGAATGGATAGCCAAAAATTGATACCAATTAAGGAAAAACCAAAACAGTTGAACGGTAAGAAAAGAGAAACGATGCAGGATGAAGAACAAAACTTCAAAAGAAACTGAAAACAGTATTCTCATCTATATGGATTAAAAATTACTCACTTAAACTTCAAAAATTCAATTAAAAAAATTTTCAATTAAAAACTGAAAAAAATTCCCTGAGAAAATTGTTGAAGAAATGGTACAAAAAAACTTGCCAGAATTGAGTAATATGCCTTAAAAGACATGCCTTTAAAACTGAGAGAATGGAAAGTAAAAAAACAAACAAAAAATACCAAGGCAAAATAGGATTTTCAGAATCTCAGGGTAAAAAAGCACACCATGTACAAAGAATTAAGAATCAAATAACGTCAAACTTCTAAAGAATGACATTGAAGACAGGAGATCAAAATCTGGGGAAAAAAATATTTTTTTAACTTAGAATTCTATATCAAAACTATGAAGTATGTGAGTGTATGTAAAAACATCTTCATACATCCAGAATCTCAGAGAAATCTACATCCAGTGCAGTTTTCTCAGGAAGTTAAAGGATGTGTTCTACTAAACAAGGAAATTAAATTAAGAAAGAGAAAGACATGAGATTCAAAAAACAGGATCCAGTATAGAAGAGAGGCAAGGAGGAATCCTTCTGCAAGAAAGAGCAACCAATGTGGGTAAATCAAGAGGATGGAAGGCTCCAGGAGAAAAATATAACTGATGCTCCCTGGAGTTGAATGAATCTAAAGGAGATTGACACTTCTGTTGAAGTTAGGGATGTAGTAGTAAATTAGGGAAGCAAAGGTTCTTTTTTTTTTTTTTTTTTTTCTTTTAGCAAAAGTTCTTTTTAAGAAAAGGCAGGTAACTAAAATACTCTAGCTTAATTCTGAATAATATTTATAATCATAAAAATTTTAACAGCAAATAGTGAACCAAAATTGTTATAATGGGAGCTTTTGGGGAGACAGTGAGAGTGGGGCAATTAAGTAAAAGGTAAATTCTCAACTTTCACAATACTCAGTTTATTAGATTATATTTTAAATTGAAAATTAAGGAAAAACTGTAATTAGGTTGTTTAAGTTTGAAGGTAAATATCAGAAGGAATAGCAGAAAGTTAAGTATTTGCCTTCGAATATCAAGAATTTCTAATGGGAAAGTTGCAAGACAGAACTGCTTCATTCTCTTCTACTGTGTTACAGTTCTTTAGACAATGTTAGCTTATTGGCTGTTTTCAGGGACTTTATCCAAATGGTTATAATCCTGGTTCTGCTACTTAGAAACTGTGTAACTGTAGGTAAATTAGTCTATGTCTCCATGCCTCAGTCTCCTTTTCTGTAAAATGGGATGATAAATTGTACCTATTTCATAGGGTTATTTTGAGGATTAAATGAGGCAATAATTCTAAGATGCTTAGAATAGTACTTAGCACATGCACGTGCTCAGTAAATGTTGGCTGTTAGGAATATTACTATTTGACATTTTAAACTGTGCATATGTCTTATTTCAGTAAAAATAAAGCTGTTTTTAAAATAATGTGAAAAAATTAGATCTAACTCTTTAAAAAAATACTGGTTTTGAAAAACTTTGTGATTTAGAAGGATTTTTTTTCTACTTTTATTTTATTTTATTTTATTTTATTTTATTTTATTTTATTTTTTATTTATTATTTATGATAGTCACACAGAGAGAGAGGCAGAGACATAGACAGAGGGAGAAGCAGGCTCCATGCACCGGGAGCCCGATGTGGGATTCCATCCCGGGTCTCCAGGATCGCGCCCTGGGCCAAAGGCAGGCGCTAAACCGCTGCGCCACCCAGGGATCCCTTTTTCTACTTTTAAAGTCTCTAGTTTTTTAAGTCTAGTTTAGAAATAACTTAAAGAATTTTTATGTTTGTATTACCAATCCTAGTTAATGAAAGTATTGAAGATAAAAATGTTAGCATATAAAACAATTTAGCCTTTTGTGTTTAAGGCATTTGTACAGATAAATTTCACTTTCCAGTTAAATGAATTATAAAATTATGCATACCAAAATTATCTGCTGCTTTTTCATCAGAACCTAATAACATATGTTACTTATTTTTCCTTAGGCCTGCCTAATTTTATATTACAATGGCTTCCTTTAACCTTTTTTTTTTTAATGTAAATTCACTTGGAATTATTTTATAATTTGCTAAGAAAATTACCTATAGATAACTGAATTTGCCAGTATTCTCACTTACAGAATTATCCTTTTTAATTTGGAAGACAGACGTATAAAATACTGAAATTCTCTGGTACCCATTCTTATTATTTGACCAGATAGCTGCATAAAATGTTTGTAGTTAACAGAACAAAATGAATAAAACTGTGGTGCTAATTACTGGATAAAGGAACTTTTTTTTTTTTTTTTTTTTTTTACAGTTTCCTTTTGTATCATGGCAGGAAAAAGCATCAGAAGTGTTTATGTGCATATGGCTACATATATGTATATGCACTTACTTTTGAAAAGAAACGGTGTTTATAATCTTTAATGATTATCCTTTTGAATGCTTAATAACCCTTTTGGGTATTTAGTTTTTAAAATGAATTTTGCTGGGATACCTGGCTTGCTCAGTTGGTAGACCATGTGACTCTTAATCTCAGGGTCATGAGTTCAAGCTACATCTTGGGCATAGAGGGTACTTAAAAGAAATTTTCTTTTCAGATTCATTGAAACTCAAGGAGAAACAGACTGTAACTTGTCTCATTAGTCTGAATCCCAGAGCTCTCATTTTTTCATCACCTGATATTTTTTGACAGATGATTCTTTTTAGGGCTACATGTGGAATGGTGCATATAAATCTCAATAATTTGTGAGTATTTAAAAATTATTTTGATAGACATTGGCATCATCATTCTTCCCATTAGGAAATGACATTTTACCTCAGAATAACCTCATTTACATTAGGCTATGAATGATAGATTAAGTCTACATGCCTACTAGTATATACTGGATTTTTGTCTAGAAAGAATAATAAACTTGTCCATAAACACTTTGTCCCTTTAGAATCTTACTCATATTTTCTCAGTTTTAAATATGAGTAGCAAAAAGTACGGAGCACTCAAACTTTTAATAAGACTACATTCTCCATTAAAAAATTATTTTTATATTCTATGCCATGTATGCCTTTTCTTTTCTAGGCAGGAGTTTGTTGATGCTTATGTGGATTACATATTCAATAAATCAGTGGCTTCCTTGTTTGATGCTTTTCATGCGGGCTTTCATAAGGTCTGTGGAGGAAAGGTCCTTCAGCTCTTCCAGCCAAATGAACTACAAGCAATGGTTATTGGAAACACAAATTATGATTGGAAGGAACTGGAAAAGGTAGGGGAAAACAAATCTATAAAATTGTTTTAATGGAAAGGCAAAAGGAAAATATGGTCTTGTTGATGGAAAATTTGCCCTCTCACTTACTGTTTTCCACTTTACACTATTTATTGCAGTCCTATTTATAGGAAAACACTTTACCCTTCTTACTCCACAATGAATTTTAGTTGTATATGAATTAGATACTAGATTTTTGTATTTGTGGTAGTGATAGTTTTCATTGGAAAAAAGTCCTTTATGACAGAGGTCAGATAAAGGTCTCAGCTAAAACTTAAGTTTTCATTCTGCCCAGTCATAGGAAAACCATTATGCAAAGCACACACATTTCCTTAAGGTCATTGGTTTTTGTTTTGTTTTGTTTTGTTTTGTGATTACTCTCAATATTAAATTTTTTAGCAGAAAGTAAATAATCTTCATGATCTTCATTACTAGTGCCTTAGCCAATAAAGGGATCTTTAGGAAGAAGATTGGGAATTTTTAAACAACTTTTTTCTTTTCCTTCTTCTCTGTACAAAGAACTCTCAGGTATTTCCTCAGATAAACATTGAATAAAAAGTGCTAGGTTAGATCAGCTTTGAGAAAGATGTATGCAAGTTTGATTGATAACTTTGTATCAATCAAACTTTGTTATCAAAGATAACATCTTTGTAATCTAGCAATCTCTGATAGATTTTTTTGCATTAATAGTTGGATACAAAGCATTGGGAACTTTCATACATTGCTGGTGGAAATACAAATGGTATGGCCACTTTGGGAACAGTTTGACATTTTCTTATAAAGTTAAATATGTACTTACTACATGACCTAGCAGTTCCACTCTAAGATTAAGTCATATTCACACAAAAATCTGTAAACAAGGGGATATGGGGCATTACTGTTTAATTAGAGTTCAGAGTTTGAGTTTAGCTGAATGAAGAATTCTGGAGCTGGATGGTAGTGATGGTTGCATAATGGTGTGAAGTGATTTAATGCCACCAAACTGTACATTTAAAAAGAGTTTAAGATGGTAAACTTTGTTACAGGTATTTTACCACAATTTTTTAAAATTTTGTTTTTAAAAATCTGCAAACATGTCAAAAAGTAGAAACAACCCATATGTCCTTCAGTGAGTGAATGGATAAACCAACCTAGGGTATATCCATACAGTAGAATACTACTGAGCAATAAAAAGGAATACACTAATGATATATACAGCAACAGGGATGACTCTTAGAGTCCTGTGTAGTGTGAGGAAGCCAATCTCAAAGGGTTATATACTTTACAATTCCATATATAGGACTTTTTGAAAAGACTAGGGATGGAGGGACTTTGTGACAGCAGAGGGTAACACAAGAGAGTTCTTTGGGGTGATGGAAGTGTTCAGTATCCTGATGTGGTAGGTATACAAGTCTGTACATGTGCTTAAAAGTCCTAGAACCAGAAAAAGCCAATTTTACTGTGTAATAATTTAAGGAATACACTTTTTTAATTTAAATAATTATGACTTCTGGTTGAACATACTAGAATAAACACGTTTATCTCTCTTCCTTTCCAAAATCTCACTAGAATGACAATAAAGGAATAAAAATAGAAATAGAGAGGGACGCCTGGGTGTCTCAGTGGTTGAGCGCCTACCTTCGGCCGAGGGCGTGATCTTGGAGTCCCAGGATCGAGTCCTGCATCAGGCTTCCTACATGGAGCCTGCTTCTCCCTCTGCCTTTCTCTCTCTCTCTCTCTCTCTCTCTCTCTCTCGAATAAATAAATGAAGTCTTTTAAATATATATTTATAAATATTTATAAATATAAATATTTCTAAATATAGTCTAAAAATATTATTAACCAAGGGAAAAAATAATTTTGGAAGACAGAAAATGCATGGATAAGTTGATGAATGATTAAAGCAAAGAAAATGGAATTCTAAGCCTCCTGAGAGGGTTTTTAAGAGACAGCCCATTTCACACCCTGAAATTTCTAAAAGGGTCAGGAATTGGTACATTGTGTTGCTGTAGTGGCAGTATGCTTGGTTAGGTTAAAAGCAATAGAATTACTTCAGAGCTAATTTAAGAGATTGCTAGATTCCTCAGGTTCTCTCTCTGACCCGGCAAAGGACAACTCTAGGGAGAGCCACAGAATCTGGGAAAGCTGATAGGCAAGCTTAAATCCTTCAGGAAGGAAATTGAAGATTTCTTTTTTGGGGTTAAATTGATCTGCTAAAGAGAAGAAAGCTGTACTGACTTTAAGGAGACCCCAGTGGAAATGGATTCCACCTCCAATCACCCTAAAATGAAAAAGATACAATGGCTTCTCATCACACTTTACATCCTACACAGTTTGTCCTTTTAGCCTCCTCTCCTGTCATTCTTCTCACTTAAACTACTTCAGCCTTAATGGCCTCTTTGCAGAGCCAGTCTTGGGGCCTTTCTATTTGCTATTCCCTGTGCTTGGAACTCTTTTCACCTTGATAATTCCAAAAGAGTTCTTTCTCTTACTTCCTTTGTCTTTATACCTTCTCAGAGACCTTTAATGGCTAACTTACCTAAAATTGAGTGTGCATATACACCCACACCCATACCCTGTCTCCCTTCCCTGCTTTATTTTCTCTTTGAATTTGACTTGTCTTTTACCATCTGTGGCTCCTTCCCCAACTACATTGTAAGCGCCATGAAGGTAGGATTTTGTCTCTTTGTTCACTACTATATTCCCAGAGCACAGAAGAGCACTCAGTAAGTACTTAAAACCTCACTTGATGGAAATATTCAGTAAGATGGTTTAGTTATTTAGTATATTTGGTTTCTTCCCTTGTATATGTGATTCATTTTAATTTCAGTAATTATGATTTGTGATTTTAAATGCTTTCTTTCATCAGGACTGTGTACATATTTCCCCAGAAGCATTTAGAAGTTTTTTTAAAAAAGGAAAAAAACTTTAGCCATCCTTCTTTCATTCCCTACTAAACATGCTCACAGACTATAATTCATATTCATTAATCCATTAACTGGTTGCTAGAATTTCAGCCATTTTCTCCAAACCTGTTTACAAATAAATAGCAAATATTTTGTAGATTTTAAGAGATCAGTTATTGAGATAATCATGGCTACAAATAGCCCAAAATTTAAGAAGGACATTAGCAGGAAATACTTATTGAGCCCCTACAGATACTTAGTAACATGCAAGACATTAGAGAGACATCAATAAATAAGATTGAAATGTGATTTTTGCCCTGTAATATGGTAGACATGAAATAATTTAACTCTGATGAGGGCAGCCCCGGTGGCTCTGCGGTTTAGCGCCGCCTTCAGCCCGGGGCGTGATCCTGGAGACCTGGGATCGAGTCCCCCACATCAGGCTCCCTGCATGGAGCCTGCTTCTCCCTCTGCCTGTGTCTCTGCCTCTCTCTCTCCTTCTGTGTCTCTCACAAATAAATAACCTTAAAAAAAACAAACAAACTCTGATGAATACAAAGGAAGAGTGTTCAGTGAATAGTATATAAAGAGGAACTTATACACATATCTGGGGAAGCCTCTGAGTAGACGGTAGTCTCTTCAGGGTAAGTAAGGACTTTGTTCACTACAGTTTCCCCAAGGGCTCCAGATTTTGACTAAAACTCTGTTGAATGAATCATGAGTGAATTTGGTGACATTTAACCTGAGTCCTAAAGGATAAGTAGAAATTAGCCTGATGAACAAAGCAAGAAGGAGGATGGATGTATCTAAAATAGGTCTAGGTTGAGGGAACAGTGTGTCCAAAGGCCCTAATGCTGGAAGGTTCTTGTTAAGAACTAAAAGTTAAGGCCAGCTGTGGCTGGATTTTATTTTATAAAGATTTTTTATTTATTAGACCGAGCAGGAGCGAGGGTTGGGGAGCAGAGAGAGAGGGAGAAACAGGCTCCCCACTGAGCTAGAATCCTGATGCAGCTCGACCCCAGGCACCCCAGTGGCTGAATTTTAGAGAGCACTTTACAGTTTAAGATCTACTAATGTGCTTCTCTCTACCACAACTTTTCTCTTAATGCTAGTATATTTTTAAAAGAGAAGTACCATAGCTCCATTGCTGCAGAGTACCCCAAAGTTTAGTGGCTTAAGGGACACCTGGTGGCTCAGTGGTTGAGCATCTGCCTTCAGCTCAGGGCATGATCCCAGGGTCTGGGGATCCAGTCCTGCATCAGGTTCCCTAGAGGAACCCTGCTTCTCCCTCTGCCTATGTCTCTGCCTCTCTGTCTGTCATGAAATTAAAAAAAAAAAAAAAAGTGTAATGTTTTAAAAAATTCAATGGCTTAAAAGTAGCAGTGAACATTTATTTTCTCGCTTTCTTTGAGTTAGAATTTCAGGAAGGCTTTAGCTGGGTGCTTTTAACTTAGCAACTTAGCAGTCTCTCATGAGGTTGCAGTCAAGATACTGATTGGTGCTTTAGTCATCAGAAGGCTTGATTAAGGATAGATTCCCTTTCAGGATGGCTCACTCACAAGATTATTGACTGAAAGCCTAGTGTCTCACCACAAAGATCCCTCCATAGGGCTCTATAATTGTCCTCTTGAAATAGCACCAGGCTCTCCCCAGAGTGAATGGTCAAAAAGAGGTTGAAGCCACAGAGTGTTTTATGATTTAGCCTCAGAAGTCATGTATTTCTCCTACCCACAGTATCTTAATGATTACATAGTCAGGCCTATACACTGTGGGAGGGGCTACACAAGGCCATGAATAGCAAGCAGGAGACAGATCATTCGGGGCCATTGTAGACACTTGACTACCAAGAAAATCTGTCAGATACAAGACAAAACTAACATCACTTAATATTAATGAAAGATTATGTTGTTTTAGAATACAGAATACAAAGGGGAGTATTGGGCAGAGCATCCAACGATAAAAATTTTTTGGGAAGTATTTCATGAATTACCATTGGAAAAGAAAAAACAATTTCTGTGTAAGTATTTCTAACTGTACTTTGTTTTATGGGAAATTGAATTAACTATTAAACTTATTTTCATAGGAGATTAATTGATTCAGTTTGTTGGATAAGGTTCTTTCCTTATAGTATTATTCCAAGGTACTGTTGTTTTCAGTTTGAGTAAATTTTTGATTTGCGTTATTGTGTTTTGTTTTGAAAGCTACATTCAATTTGCCTCAAATAAAATTGGTTCTTTCAAATGAAAACAAACTGTAACACTGATTACAATCAACTGGGGTTGTAATTCCTTGTAGAATTTCTAAAAAGATCTTTAGAGGATAGCTTTTTTCCTTTTTTTTTCTTTTGGCTTCCACATCAAAACTTTGGGAATTTCTGTAGAAAATAGAACTTTTTCTAGGACTTAGTACTTATTTATATCCTAATTTCTATGTCTTTCATCTGTCAGATGTGGGTTCTAATTGAAATAACACTCCCTGTGTTTGTGGGGTTTTTTTACTTAAATTTTGTTAGTTAACGTACAGCTCAATATTGGTTTCGAGAGTAGAACTCAGTGCTTCATCACTTACATACAATTCTCGGTGTTCATCAAAATAAGTGCCCTCCTCAATACCCATCACCCATTTAGCCCATCCCTCACCCGCTTCCCTTCCAACCCTCAGTTCTCTATTATTAAGAGTCACTTAGGGCTTGTTTTCCTCTCTCCTTTTTCTTTCCCCCTTGCCCATATATTCATCTGTTTTCTTTCCTAAATTCCACATATGAGATCATGTGGTTTGTCATTCTCTGACTTATTTCGCTTAACATAATACTCTCTAGTTCCATGCATGTCTTTGAAAGTAAGATTTCATTTTTTAAAATGGCTGAATAATATTCCATTGTGTGTATACACCACATCTTTATCCATTCATCAGGAAATGACACTCCCTTTGGTATTCCTGCATCGCCAAGAATCTTTTGGTCAATCCCTTTTTGACAGTTGAAATGTGAATCTTAGTTAGATTATTTTGTATATTCTAAGAATGACACGTCATTCAAGTGATTTGAGTTTTGGCTGTCCATTATAAATTTTTGTTCAGAAATGCCCAAAAAAACATTAAAAAGGGAATAATAATCAAACCTACATTTTATATTTGATATATAGACTAAATGGCTATTCCCAAAAGAATGGCTCTCAAATGTTTTGTCAAGAATAATAGTCATTTATTCATCAAACATTTTTTAAGTGCTAACATTAAGATTACACCTTTAAAGAAAAAATATTGTATGGATGCATAATTAGTATGTCTCAAATCATGCTTCCATAAATCTGGTTAGGCTTCCACATTACATGTTAATGTAGGGATGCCTGGATGGTACAGTGGTTGAGTGTTGCCTCTGGCTTCAGGGCTTGATCCCAGGGTCCTGGGATCTGGTCCTGCATCAGGCTCCCCCCCTGGGAGCCTGCTTCTCCTTTTGCCTGCCTCTCTGCCTCTCTGTGTCTCATGAATAAATAAAATCTTTTTAAAAACAAAAATTAATGTAAAGGTTTGCCATGGTGATAGTACTAAGTACCTTGGTACTCCACATTGTTTTGATAAAAGTGGTTGGCTGAATGATTTTTTTTCTTGGTAGTATTTTTGACAGGTAGTGATCGAATACCTATTCTTGGTATGAAGAGTCTAAAACTAGTCATCCAGTCAACAGGAGGTGGCGAGGAATATCTCCCAGTTTCCCATACCTGTTTTAATCTTCTGGATCTTCCAAAATACACCGAAAAAGAAACTCTACGCTCTAAGCTGATTCAAGCAATTGATCATAATGAAGGCTTCAGTTTAATATAACTTTGGAAATAACTAATCAGTTTATTGCAAAAGCATTAAACTAATTATTTGTGTTTTTCTTGTGGTAATGAATTCAGCAAGGTGACAGAGGTACTTATTATAATAATTCTTACTTGCAAAATGTTCAATGCTATGAGTATTCATGAAAGCCAAAAAATATAAAAGGAAAATGAACAAACAATATGTTAATATTAGACTTAATGTACAGAACCATGGATTTTTTTTTTTGCCATCTTCCAATAAACATACAAGTATTGTGAATACATTGAAGTTTTACTAACATGAATTTTAAGAGTTTGCATATTTCACAAATGATCTGGTGTGTGAATGCATGGAAATGTTGCTTAATTTTCAATCACTGAGTGAAAAACCTTTATCTTTGGCCTGCAATAGTCATTCAATTATTTTTTCATTTTGTAAATAATGTTAAGTTTTGTAATAAAATAGTTATGTTCTGATACCAGTACAGTTTCTATGGTTGTAATTGAACTGAGCTGACATTTAAAAGGTTTAATAATTATGATTAAATCTTATTGAGAATCTATAAAAGGAAAAAATTAGCATGATGAAACACAGTTTTTGCTTTTTTACTAGAATAAATATCCTTGTGCAAATCTAAATTACAGATAGGAATTATCTAAATAACTTGTAGTTCTTTGCTTTTGTGAACCTGGAGATGCTACTGATAAATGGGAGATTATCAGAAAGATTAATATTTAGTACTGGAAAAAAGTCCTATAGCTGCCAAGAATAGAAACTGGCTACTAGGAGAACCAACTGCTGGCTTATAGCTTCCAAAAACTACTGATGCTGCAGGTTGGTATTTATTTCAGAATTTTCAGTGCTTTAGAATTATTTCCTTGAATTTTTAGAAACAAATCTTATTAACATGATTTTTATGGTGCTGATGCTTAGTTATCTCTTGTGATGAACTGTAACAGTGAGTTGATGCAACACATGTGACTTTCTGCTATAATGCAAATATTTATTTTTTAAATTTATTTTTTAAAATGCCGTGAAATGTTTAAGTAATAAAGATTTATTGGTTTAATATTTAACCTTTCAGTGGTTCTCATAGAAAATTCCAGATTCCTCAATGTCTCAGGGAAAGGTCTTTTAAATTTTGGATTATTTCTGTTCCCACACAGAATTTGTTTTACAGAGGTCTCCAGTTTTCTTAGCTATATTCCAGAATCCATACTCCTCTGAAAATAGTTTGCATATCTCATTTTGCAGCAAAACCTGAATTGTTGAGGCTTTTATATTATATGGGACTATTTGTACTTTTTACTGTGGTATTACTAGGTTTGCTTTACTTAGTGTTTGAGCTTAGGTGCTCCTCAGACTTGGTAGAGCGCTTTAAAAATTTCATTAACATTCAGGAGCAGCCCAGGTGGCCCAGTGGTTTAGCACCACCTTCAGCCCAGGACGTGATCCTAGAGACCCCAGATTGAGGCCCACGTCAGGTTCCTTGCATGGAACCTGCTTCTCCCTCTGCCTGTGTCTCTGCCTCTCTGTGTGTCTCTCATGAATAAATAAAAATCTTTAAAAAAAATAAATTTTTAAAAATAAAAATTTCATAAACATTCATAATCCCAAAATGCAAATGAGCCCAAGGTTTTTGGAGAAGGGATTTTGGACCTATACTTTTCAATTTAACTTAAGAACTCCCAGTAGTAAGCCATAGGTTTTGCTATTTCCATCTTCATAAAGATGGAAGCCCGTAACAGTATTCTCACATATGATAATTGAGCACAAAGTAACAGTCTCCCTCTGAAAACTCATTTTTTTATACTGTTTCCCTGTGCATCCATTTCTTGAGGGTAGTGATTGTTCACATTGAAAACACATGAATGTATATGTGTCATATGATTTTTCTCTTTAGTAATCTCTATGCTTATGTAGCTGATCTGTGAAATAGCCACTTTGGATTAATACAGATGGATTTCATTGAACAAATATTTTAACAAGAACCTGGCTTCTTATCCAGAAGCACAACAGTACAAGGCTTAATTTAGGTAAGTCTGATACTCTTCTCCTCCCTCTGTTGCTGCAGACATACAGTAAGTAGCATTAATAAGGAGATTAATGGTGGAAAACTAAAATACCATTTAAGAGTGTTCAAGTTATTTCCTTTAAAAAATAGCAAGAGGGGTGCCTGGGTGGCCCAGTTTCAAGTCTTGATCTCGGTCTCGAGTTCCAGCTCTGCAGTGGACTCCACAATGGGTGTGGAGCCTAGTTTAAAAAATAGCAAATATATATATATATATATCTTGAGCTTAGTAGATTAAAAGGTAAGCAAATACTGAGTTCACTAAATTGTAAGGACTATAATGGAGTTGACTGTAAACGAGAAAATATCTGGCTTCCATTCAGATCTAGTAAGAGCGATTATGTGTTTGTAGCTCCTGGATTCAGTTAAGTCCTGGCTTTTCTTAACATTTGGTTTTTACCGCATTTAGTTTAACAAGTCTTCTAAGTATAATAGGGCAGTCTTTGCCTTGAAGAGCGAATGGCAAGCTGAGAGCAAGGGCAGATAGATGTTCCTGTTCACAGCCACTTCCCAACTCCCCATTTTCTTTTGCACTTTAGCCATCCATACTCCTTATGGAGGTTTACACTAAGGAATTCACCCTATTTCAGTAGCTATTCTTGCCAGTGTTTGCTAATTGGTGAACTACTTCTAGAGACGAATGGAGAGTGGTCTGTTTCCTGTTAAGTCTACCTTCCTGTGAGGCCAGCTGCCCCCCCCCCAATGGAATGTTACATGCAGAAGGGAACTCCTGTTTTTTTTTTTTTTTTCCTTTCTCAACCCTTGCTATACCTTTGAATCCCCTGGAAATACCTTTTTTAAAAACTATGCACAGGCCTCCTTACGCTAATTAAATGTTCTAAGGGGTGATGCCCGGGCAACTATGGTTGAGGGTAGGAGAGGTCATTAGACTATTTCTCTGTATTTCTGGAAACATCCTAGCTTAAGACTTTAGACTTTCTTCATTTCTGAGGAGAGCTTATGGTGTGCATACTACACACACTCCCCTTCGAGGTTACAAGTCTAGTTTAGACTTCTTTCAAATAAAAATTAAGAATAATACTTAACTACTTAAAATGACCACCACCACCTTTCAAGGTATAAACTGCCTTCCCATTTTGTGCATATAGCGAATGGAGTCACTGTTCCTTATTTTTATATCTGAGGACGAGATTTTAAAGGTAGTTCTAGTGATAACCGGACATACCAGGGCAGAGTACTACTTTAAAATTCACTTCAAAAGTTCACTGGTGGGCAGCCCCGGTGGCGCAGCGGTTTGGCGCTGCCTGCAGCCCAGATTGTGATCCTGGAGACCTGGGATGGAGTCCCACATCTGGTTCCCTGCATGGAGCCTGCTTCTCCCTCTGCCTGTGTCTCTGCCTCTCTGTCTCATGACTTAAATAAATAAAATCTTTAAAAAAAAAAAAAAAGTTCACTGGTGAGGAAGGCAAGAGTCCTGAGATAAGGAAACTGCCAGTCAAGGTTTTATTCATTACATATACTTTCAAAGGGGCATGTCCCTAGCTGTTTTAACAGTACGTTGTCACTCAAGAACTTGATGGACTAAGGATGCAGATCAGCCTTGAAAACTTCATACCAAATGTGGTCTCCATTTTTTTGTCCACACCTTCCTGTGTATTAAAAAACTTGTCTTATCCATGAAGCATTAGACTTTCACAGCTTTTATAGCACATAAACTCGAGTTCACTACGATTCCACTATACTTGTCTCCCCAATCCCAAAGTGCTAAGCCTATGTCCGGTCTTTCATATGTCAAGTTTCGGGCCTTGCCTTGCCTCTCACCTAACAAAGGCTCTTGGGGCTTGAGATTGAAATATTAGTTTTGAAACTTTGGGGAAGGACACAACTCCTACAATCAGCAGTATCAGTGTTTGCTTATTATTCTGGTTAGACTCATAAGTAGAATGAAAAAATGTGAGAAGAAAGCATCTTAATATGGCCCTCAAAGCTGTACAAATTCTCTTTAAAATTTTATACCTTGAGCGATGTAATTTAACAGAAAAAAGTCAAATGACAATTTTAATAGACTTTTTAAAACAGTGTACAAGTATAAAACACTGGTTTTGTATTTCAAAAGTTGGAGGAAGATATCCAGTCATTAAACAGTCTACAAAACATATGCCAGTAGATTACATAAAAGACTATGTACAATATAAAAAGAGCTGAAAACAGTCTTCACTGTAAAAATAATTTAAAACAAATTTTTCAATTTAAAATATCATCTATAGCACAAACACACATCATGCAAATGGAAAACTAAATATACTGCATTCTTTAGTGTAGCCAAATAAATTCAGATTGAAACATCTTTTAAGTAGGGAAATAATGGCCATTCAATAAAATTTTTCTCTCTGGCAGTAATGGTCCTGGCTGGATATTTTATCCTTAAAGAACAGCTATATTTCAAACCCTTTTTTAAAACTGTAATAAATACTAAAGCAACATTAGGAAGAATACTTTATCATGTGGGAGTAATGTGGGGGAAGGTGTGGAAAATAAATTGCTCTGTGCAATTTTATAAAGTATGAACTTTTTTTGAAAGGCTAAGAAGCTTCTGCAGCTGAAAAAGTTTGATCTCTAGTTTTAAGGCAGGCTAAGCTTTTAAATAAAGATGTTATAGGAACTAGTTTCATTTATTAACTATTCTATTAAAAGTTATTACCATGTTCATCTTCATAATACCAGGCTAGCAGTTTGATGTCTATTACACAAATCCTCCCAACAGGAGACATGTACTTACTGGCTGAGTTATAATTAACATCTCAGTACTTTGGAACCATAATCAGTGGCCTGTTGCTCTCCTCATTAATGGAAAAGAAAAGCAGCGGTCCAAAATATTACACTCTCCCCAGATGAAGTACCATTATTATAGATTCATAAAGGCTTTGCATATTCACATATGGGCAGTTTAATACTTGTGGGAAAGAAGCAATGCAAGCTCTACCACAGTCATAGGTATTTAAACAAGGGCAAATATTCTTGAAACTAAGGGGTACCCAGGCAGGGACTATTGTTTCTAAAGCAATTGAAACATTTCCAAAGCATTTATTTTTTTTCAGCTTAGTTTTAGGAGCCAATATAGACATTACTACATGTCCACAGGAAGTACAAAAGCCATCTTCAACAATACAGTATTCCTGAAACTCTTAGCACCAAGTCTTACTTTAAAAAGCAAGGACAACTGAGTGCTCTCCCACATATTGTTGACTTCCCTCTATACATACTGCATGTCATGAAATTTTTAAAAAGTTAGCTGCCACAAGTTTTGGAAAATGCCAGTGTTTAAAAATAGGTAATTGTGTGCTAATAAAGAATCAAAAGTTTAGCAGAACAGACATTTAAGGAGTTCAAACCATTCAATGTTACAAAGAAAAGTGTGAAAATACCATTCTTTGGTCTAGATAAGCTGTTCCCTTTACATTAATTTAACATTCCAATGGCTTTTTGAAAACTTTAAAATGTTGAAATTCACTAGGCAAGAACAAAATTATATATACATATGGATGTATCATACAAATGAACCTTTAAAAGAAAGTCTTGACCAACATGTGATTAAAGATACTTAGTACCCTTCTTTTAAAAAAAGTTAGTGTTGAGTGTACAAGTACAGAAATAAGAAGTTAAAAATTATCCATGAAAAAACAATCTATTTTACCAGTCTATAAATATTACACCTTTCTGGTTTCCTTGCTCTGTTGAATTCACAAGTAAACATTCATTTTGACATGCTGAAATTCCTAATGCTGGTGGAACAATTCCTGTACCTGGACAATTATTACATTATGATTTATTTGATGGATAGTTAGTATCTGTTGCTTCCTGTTTCATGGATATAGCTTCATTGACTGCCTCTTGATCACCTCCATCAATTCCAAATCCAGTTCCTCCAGCTCTCTCATTGACATCAGCTTCATCTTCCAAACCATTGTAAAATTCTTCAATCTCACTTTCATCCTCCAAGTGTTCTTCTAAACTTGGACTCTGGCAGGTTCCACTATCACTGTTACTGCCACAAGAACTAGAGGATAAGACGTCATCTTCAGAGTCTGAATATACCTCAGCGCCATGGAAAATGTAACGATTTGGTGGTAAAAAGAGATACTGGTTACCTGAAATACAGTAATAAAAGTGAAATGGTAAGTTACTCCCAGTTTTTTAAGTCTGATTATAGGTTCCAGCTCTGCCTTTTAAACCTGAGCATCATTACAAGGGGGCTTGTTACTGTAGCGTTCTTCAAAAACAAGCTGCTAAGTGCTCACTCCCAGCTGCAAATCTTAGTTCTGCCACCAACCAGCTTTATAAACTTGGGGAATTAAGCTCTATGCCTCAATTTCCTCATCTGGAAAAGTAAGGAACTATGTTCAATGAAGGGTTACTTAATCAAGTCCTCTAAACAGATCTTATGACCTAAAATATCAAGGCCGGCCTACATTACTCAATTCATGTTCACTGAATAGAACTTCTCTAATGCCTGTATTCTATCTTCAAGACACCTTCGTTATTTTTATTTAACTTCATGAACCTAGAATTAAAAGGTTTGATTCCATAATCAAATTCCTTCACCACCTATTTAAACGTGTAGTTTGCAGCAGTGGCATCACAGGAAAAGTTAGACTCTCAGTATGAGAAACACTACTGATCTAGCATTGGATGTTAAACTCCCAATTCCCTCTCAAATTTGCATTCACAGTTTAAGATGTGACCTTTGTTGGTAAGGACAATTCTCTCTCCTCTAAGCTATGGGTCCAGGTTAACAGCACCTGTTAGTAGGAACTTTAAATATTAATGGTGAGGGCAGCCCAGTGGCTCAGCGGTTTAGCACCACCTTCAGCCCAGGGCGTGATCCTGGAGACCCAGACTGAGTCCCGCAGCACGCTCCCTGCATGGAGCCTGCTTCTCCCTCTGCCTGTGTCTCTGCCTGTGTCTCTGCCTCTGTGTGTGTTTCATGAATAAATAAAATCTTTTAAAAATAAATATATTTCTACCTTTGAATTCATAAGAAAGAGTAACTTCTAACTCATCTGTTTCTTATAATAAATGTCATATTTATTGCACCATATGCCAGAAGGATTCACAAAAGCCTGGCTGCTAATAATTGATCTGAAGTAGATCTTATCTGAAGATATACCTAGGTTTCTCTTTAAAATAGCTTTCAAACTTTGTAAGATCATGACCCAGGTTCTCACTTTACAACAACCTAATATGGGTGTATAAAAATTCTGATATGAATCCACAAAATTGATTTCACATTCCACTTCATCACAAATTACAGTGTGAAAACCATGTTTCCTTCTATTTTCAAAGAATACACAGTACTCTTCAGTTTTCTAAGCTAAATATTAATTTCCATGATTGGATGAGAGTACCTGTATTCTAGCTGCTAACAGAAAAACCTATCTGGAATTTCTTAACATCATTCTTTTAAGGGTCCTTGCACATGACTGTGTCCACTTTTCTATAGTTTTTGGCCCATGCTTCTATTTTTTTTTTAGTTTTTTTTTTTTTAATTTTTATTTATTTATGTTAGAGAGAAAGAGAGGCAGAGACATAGGCAGAGGGAGAAGCAGGCTCCATGCGCCGGGAGCCCGACGTGGGTTTTGATCCCGGGTCTCCAGGATCGCGTCCTGGGCCAAAGGCAGGCGCCAAACCGCTGCACCACCCAGGGATCCCGGCCCATGCTTCTAAAAAATGCTCACAAAGAGTGAGGCAGAGACATACAGACAGAGGGAGAAGCAGGCTCCCCGTGGGACTCAATCCCAGGACCTCAGGATTACAACCTGAGCCAAATGCATACAGATGCTCAACCACTGAGTCACCCAGTTGCCCTAAAACATTATTTTCATTCTGTGTTAGCCCCTCTGATGAACATTCTTTCTCAGCCCTTGAATCTCATACCTGTTTGGTTCTGCCTCTTCTTGGGGACCATCAAGACAGATTTAAAGTTTGCCTCATATATGCTCCCACTTTCTTTTCAGCCTTGATCTTACCAACAGAAAAATCACAGTAAAAAATTTAAGGACTACTGCGGTAATTTGTTTCTAACAGCTGGAATTTTACACTCTACATGTTATCTTTTTAAATTCTCACAATGCTGAAGTGTATGCTATTTTATTCTCTTTTTAAGAATTTATTCATGAGACACACACAGAGAGAGGCAGAGACCGGGAAAAAGCAGGCTTCCTGTGGGGAGCCCGATACGGGGCTCTATCCCAGGACCCTGGGATCACAACCTGAGCCAAAGGCAGACCTCAACCACTGAACCACCCAGGTGCCCTATTCCCATTTTTCTAAAGATTTATTTTAGAGAGAGAGAGAGAATACAGGGGAGGAGGGTGGAATTAAGAGAATCCTAAAGCAGACTCCATGCTGAGTGTGGAGCCTGAAGTAGGGCTCAATCTCATGACCCTGAGACAACAACTGAACAACCTCTTGAGCTATTTTAGAGAGAGAGAATACAGGGGAGGAGGGTGGAATTAGACAATCCTGAAGCAGAATCCATGCTGAGTGTGGAGCCTGAAGTAGGGCTCAATCTCATGACCCTGAGACAACTGACGACAACCTCTTGAGCTGAAATCAAGAAGTGGCTTCACATAGCCACTCAGGCGCCCCCTCCCCCACCCTGCCAGTTTTCAGATTAAGTAATTTTGCCCAAGATAGATCTGAGAACTCGGGTCTAATTCCCTTTTAAGTCCTAAATTGATAGACAAAAACCTGAGGACTGCCCCTAGAAACAAAGATTAAAACCTGGAGCAAAGAGTTTTTGCTGTTCGACCCATCTGTCAAAAAGATACTCAAAAGAAATCTCCAATACAAAAGTCTTCCAATACATAGGCAGACTTTGTATGTAATAGATTCCAGTACTTACCTAACAGCAGTTTTAAGTAGCTCCACGCACAGTGTGGAGCTTGAACTCAGGACCCTGAGATTTAGAGTCACATGCTTGGGGCAGCCCGGGTGGTACAGCAGTTTAGCACCACCTTCAGCGCAGGGCCTGATCCTGGAGACCTGGGATTGAGTCCCACATCAGGCTCCCTGCATGAAGCCTGCTTCTCCCTCTGCCCACCTGCCCGGTCTCTCATGAATAAATAAAATCTTAAAAAAAACAAAAAGTCACATGCTCTACCAACCGAGTCAGCCACCAGGTGCTCCTAAACAGCAATTTTCCTATTTTTGACTCTTGTCACATTTGCAAATATAAGCAGTCTTCTATGCTTTTCCTAGTTTCTCCTGGGAAGATGTCCCCTGTTTTAACTCCTTACTTACTGTTCAAGACCAAAGTCGTAAGTTAGGTTTTGGAAAACCTTCTATATAATCCCCTACAAGTAGCATCTATAGTTCTTAAGATCATCTATTTTGTTTAATCAGCTATTTTTATAATTATACACAAACATTAACAGACTGATCACTGTATATCCAGAACTTAAAACAGCCTGCCTGGTATGGAAAGGCACAATGGCTTATTCAAATAAACAAATGATTAGAACAAGTAGTAATATATTGACATAAAATGTCAGTTTACACCATATATTGTAAATGGAATGGGATAGAAATGTTTTAAGTTGTACAAGATTGTTATGTCTAAGACTTTTTAAGATTTTATTTATTCATGAGACACACAGAGACCTTGGCAGAGGGAGAAGCAGGCTTCCTGCAGGGAGCCCAACGTGGGACTCGGTCCCGGGACTCCAGGAGCACGCCGTGGGCCAAAGGTGGCGCTAAACCGCTGAGCCACCCTGGCTGCCCTCCACAGGGAGCCTCATGTGAAACTTGATCCCAGGACCCAGGGATCCTGGCCTGAGCCAAAGGCAGATAGATGCTCAACCACTGAGCCACCCAGGTGCCCTAAGAATTTTTTTTTTAATAAGATTTTTCACCCTACTACTTGGTAAAGAGTTCCTATGTGTTATTTTTTTTTTTTTTAAGATTTTATTTATTTATTCATGAGAGACAAAGAGAGAGAGACACAGGCAGAGGGAGAAGCAGGCTCTGAGCAGGGAGCCCGACATGGGACTCAATCCCAGGCCTCTAGGATCACACCCTGGCCCAAGGTGGCGCCAAACTGCTGGGCCACGGGGGCTGCCCAGTTCCTATGTGTTGTCTGTGTGTGTGTGTGTGTGTGTGTGTGTGTTGTCTTTCTATACACTAATAATGAAGTAGCAGAAGGGGAAATTAGGCAATCTTATTTATAGCTGCCATCAAAGACTAAAAGACCTAGAAATAATTTTAACCAAGGAGGTAAAAGACCTATATTCTGAGAACTGTAAGACACTGATGAAAAGAAACTGAAGAAAACACAAATTTAAACACATTGTAATTGTTACTATTAAAATGTCCACATTTTATTAGTAACATTTTTTTAGTAACATTTTTTTAAATTTTTATTTATTTATGATAGAGAGAGAGAGAGAGAGGCAGAGGGAGAAGCAGGCTCCATGCACCGGGAGCCCGACGTGGGATTCGATCCCGGGTCTCCAGGATCGCGCCCTGGGCCAAAGGCAGGCACCAAACCGCTGCGCCACCCAGGGATCCCAGTAACATATATTATTATCCAAAATAATCTATAGATTCAATGCAATCCCTATCAAAATACCAGTACCATTTTTCACAGAACTGGAACAATGGGAATGGAACAATGACCCCAAACAGCCAAAGCAATTTTGACAAGGAACAAAACAGAAGGGATCATGCTCCTTGATTTCAAACTCTTCTACAAAGCTACAGTAATCAAAACTGTATGGTATTAGCACAAAAATAAAACACATAAATCTACGGAAAAGAAGACAGAGCCCAGAAATAAACCCAGACTTATTGGTCAATTTATGACAAAGGTGGCAAGAATATGCAATGTGGAAAAGACAGTCTATTCAATCAATGATGCAATGTGGAAAAGACAGTCTATTCAATCAATGGTGTTAGGAAAACTAGAAAGCTCCACACTGAATGAAACTCAACCATTTCATACCACCACACACAAAAATAAACACAAAATACATGAAAGACCTGAAAATTAAAACGAATTACACTGTGATGCCTAGGTGGCTCAGTGGCTGAGCATCTGCCTTCAGCTCAGGTCGTGATCCCAGAGTTCCAAGATCGAGTCCCGCATGGGATGGGGCTCCTGCATGGAGCCTGCTTCTCTCCCTCTGCCTATGTCTCTGCCTCTCATGAATAAATACAATATTTAAAAAAACAAAACAAAACTGGGACTACATCAAACTAAAATTTTACACATGAAGGAAACCTACTGACTGGGAGAAGATACTTGGCAAATGACAGGTCCAAGTAAAGGTTAACATACAGATTCTACAAAAACTCCTATAAAAAACACCCAACTGGATTAAAAAATGGGCAGAGGCCTGGAATAGAATAGGGGCACCTAGCTTGCTCAGTCAGTGGAAAATGTGACTCTTGATCTCGGGGCTGTTGAGTGTGAGCCCCATACTGGGTGTAGAGATTATTTAAAAATAAAATCTTAAGAAAAAATGGACAGAGACTCCAAATAGACATTTTTCCCAAAGACAATATACAGATGGCCAACAGACACATGAAGATGCTCAACATGACTAACCATCAGGGAAATGCAGAATGAAACCTCAATGAGATGACCTAACACTTGACAGAATGGCTATTATCAAAAAGACAAGAAATATCAAGTGTTGGCACAAATATGGAAAAAAAGGGACCCTCGTGAACAGCTGGTGGGAATGTACATTGGTGCAGCCACTGTGGAAAACAATATGGAAGTTCCTTAAAAAGTCAGAAACAGAAACCTAGAAACAAAAATAAATCCAGCCATTCTACTTCTGGGTATTTTCCTTCAAAGAAAGCAAAAAACATGGGGCACCTGGATGGCTCAGTCTGTTAAACTCTGCCTTCAACTTGGGTCATGATCCTTGAGTTCCGGGATTGAGCCCCACGTCAGGCTTTCTGCTCAGCCCTCTGTCCCTGACCCTGCTCATGCTCTTTCTCAAAATTAAAAAAAAGAAAGCAAAAAGCTAATTTGAAAAGATCTGTGTACCTCTATGTTCACTTAAGTATTTACTTACAACAGTCAAGATATGGAAGCATCCTAAATATCCATCAATAAAGGGGTAAAGATGATGTGTTGTATATACCCAATGGAGGGATGCCTGGGTGGCTCAGCAGTTTAGCACCTGCCTTTGGCCCAGGGCGTGATCCTGGGGTCCTGGGATGAGTCTCACATCAGGTTCCCTGCATGGAGCCTGCTTCTCCCTCTGCCTGTGTCTGCTCCTCTCTGTGTGTCTCAGGAAAAATGGATGAGATCTTAAAATATATATATATATATATATATATATATATATATATATATATATCTCCAATGGAATATTACTCAGCCATAAAAAAAAGAATAAAATCTTGCTTTTTGTGAAAGATGGACCTAGAGGATGTCATGCAAAGGAAGTCAACAACTCTTTTCCAGCTGGATCCACGGAGGGTGCAGAAGAGAAGGTTCCTGCTGTGCCAGAAGTCGTTAAGAAAAAGCGAAGGAATTTCGCAGAGTTGAAGATCGTCTGAGAAAAAAGTTTGCCCAAAAGATGCTTCCAAAGGCAAGGAGGAAGCTTACCTATGAAAAATCTAAGCATTACCACAGGAATACAGGCAGATGTACAGAACAGATTCAAATGGCGAGGATGGCAAGAAAAGCTGGCAACTTCTACGTGCCTGCAGAACCCAAGTTGGCATTTGTCATCAGGATCAGAGGTATCAATGGTGTGAGCCCAAAGGTTCGAAAGGTGTTGCAGCTTCTTCGCCTTCGCCAGATCTTCAATGGCACCTTTGTTAAGCTCAACAAGGCTTCAGTTAACATGCTAAGAATTATAGCATATATAGCATGGGGGTACCCAAACCTGAAAGTCAGTGAATGAATTGATCTACAAGCGTGGTTATGGCAAGATCAACAGGAATCAAATTGCCCTGACAGGTAACACATTGATTGCCCAATATCTTGGTAAATATGGCATCATCTGCATGGAGGATCCGATTCACGAGATCTATACCGTTGGAAAACGTTTCAAAGAAGCGAACAACTTTTTATGGCCCTTCAAATGATCTTTTCCACACGGCGGAAGAAAAACACCACTCATTTTGTAGAAAGTGGAGATGCTTGCAACAGGGAAGACCAGATCAATAGGCTATTATTAGAAGGATGAACTAAGGTATCTACCATGATTATTTTTGTAATCTGGTCAGTTAATAAATGACTACTTTCAAATGGAAAAAAAAAATAGTAAGTCAGAGAAAGACAAATACCATATGGTTTCCTCTATATGTGGAATCTAAAAAACAAAACAGACTCAAAGAGAACTGGTGGTTGCCAAAGAGGAAGGGAGGGTAGAATGTTGTAGTAACTTTGTATGATGACAGTATTACACTTATCATGTAAGCATTTCCTAAGCTATATAATCTCTATGCGGTACTCTTGCATGTTAACTATATTTCAATTAAAACAAAAAACTAGGTACCTGCTATTCCTAATATTCTATTGAGAAGGATCAAAGATGTTTTCTAGATTTGAGACAACAGAGCATAGTGGTTAAGAGGACAGGCCCTGAGGATAGACCTGGAATCCAGTTTGGCTCTTCCATGTCCTGTTACCTTGCACAGGGTACTTAACCCCTACGGCCTTCAGTATCCCCACCAACAGCAGTGAAGTAATAATAGTTCCTGAGATTAAAATCAAATAATGTATATAAGATAAAATAGCTGCCCTCTGGTAACCATACCCAAATCTCAGTCATCAGTTTTACCAGCTAAAGCTCACCAGACAATGGCAGAGCACAATAGATTTTCCAATTTTCTTCTCAATTCAATGCTTACCTTCTCATTCCCTGAAGAAACACAAGATACAGAGAAGACTTAAACACATTATTTCTTCCCTTGATTTATTGTAAGATACCACTGTTTATCCTTTCTCTAGCTTAAATTCTCAATTTTACAGTTTCTCTAAACACAACTGTTGATTTAGCTATAAATAAAGCTACCTTATCAATGACCTTGCAAAAATTGCTTATATCTTGGAAATATTTTGTTAAAATAAGTATACCTTCAAAACGGTAAAATAATTATACCTTCAGCATTTCCTTACCATCAAGCCGTTTGCTAATCTGCTCCTTTGCAAGTCTAGCTGGCCAGCACTTCCTCACTGGGTCAGCAACTGAAGTTCTTTCATTTTTCTCCCCAGTATTACAGCCAACATTCTTCAAATCCGGACTTTCCAGCTGTTCAGTGACACTTTCAATGTTCCTAATAGAATTCTGTCCTTCCTGTGATTTTTCTTCCATACAATCTTTTGATTCGGACACACCGGGATCATCAACATTACTCTTAGTTGCTTCGTCTAAAATTGTAACAATCACTGAAGAATCTGGAGGTGAAGTTCTTTCCGGTGAACTGGAGTCTTCTGAAATATTAAGAGGTGTGGGTGGCAACTCTGACAAATGAGCCAACTCTTTTTGTGTTCGTGGAGGCTTTTCAGTGATTTCTGAAAGCTTTACAGGGTTGCAGCAAAGTTTGGCATATTCACCACCTAACCTATGACATAATTCATTTATTATGACATCACAGTCTCCAAGAAGCTCTACATCAAAATGCAGATGAGGCAAAGGTTCTCTATTTATTAATATCTGAGGCACTTCATGGGGTATGGAACCTAAAAGAGAGATGAAAGATATATTAGAAAAAGGGAAGGAAGCTAACTTAAGAAAGCCACAACAAATGTTTTACACAAGAATCTAACATGCTCCCTATAATGAAAAAAGAAATGCACCACTACTACTCAACCAAGCAATCACATTTTATCAAGATATCAAATAAACATTAGTTAAGCATCTTCATAAAATTTCAGGTCCTGTTTCCCATCACCTGATTATTTCTGAGCTATCTACTCAGACTCTTCTACCCTGTACCTCAATTTCCTTGTCTACATAATAGGGATAAGAATACTTTTTCACAAGGTTGTCAAGCGCATAGAAAAGCTCTTGAATTCAGAGAAAAAAAAAGGGAAAAAGAAAAGCTCTTGGCACATAGTGATATTCTATCAAAACAGCTCCTGATATAGCATGTGGAAATTCATTTAAGTCTATTTTCCACTATTATATACCTGTATCTTACATCTTTAAAAAATTACCTTTGCCTATTAGCAACACACTATTATACTGCCTCTTAAAAGAAAGCTTTTAAGAATTTCGGGACGCCTAGGGGGCTCAGCGGTTTAGTGCCTGCCTGCGAACCAGGGTGTGATCCTGGAGTCCCTGGATTGAGTCCCACATGGGGCTTCCTGCACAGAGCCAGCTTCTCCCTCTGCCTATGTCTCTGCCTCTCTCTCTCTGGGTCTCTCATGGATAAATAAATAAAATCTTAAAAAAAAAAAAAAAAAAAGAATTTCTCAGGCAGCCCCGGTGGCACAGCGGTTTAGTGCCACCTGCAGCTCGGGGTGTGATCCTGGAGACCCGGGATGGAGTCCCATGTTGGGCTCCCTGCGTGGAGCCTGCTTCTCCCTCTGCCTGTGTCTCTGCCTCTCTCTGTCTCTCATGAATAAATAAATAAAAATCTTTTAAAAATTTCTCTGCTTAAAAAAATTTCTCTGCTTACCTTTAAAGAGAAAAAAATTGAAAAAAAAGAAAAAAATTACTCAAAAATGAAGGAGTTTATTCATTAAATTTCATTACAAATTATCCTATATTCTACTGACAAAGAATTTCACAGATCTTTTGGGGAGACGACTGAAACTGATAAAGCCATTACATATTGGTAGGGAAAAGATACAGAATTGTAGAGCTGAACTCCTGTTTCTTCCAACTGTTTGCTCTGGCTCTCTCTATGATTGCTCGTGTAGGATTCTAATTTAATTCTCTGATTAAGAGTTTGATATTCTGGGTGGCGCAGTCAGTTAAGCATCCAACTCTTGGTTTTGACTCAGGTGGTCATCTCCGGATCAGAGATCAGTCCATGTGGGGCTCTGCACTTAGCACAGGTGTCCGCTTGAGATTCTTTTCCCCCTCCTTTTCCCTCCTCCTGTTCCTTCCTTCTGCTCTCACATGCTCTCTCTAAAATAATAAAATCCTTAAAAGTTCAATATTCTCTCTCTCATCTTTAGGGCACACCTGATGTTAATGAATTAGTCCCCTCTAACTTCCTCTCCCCTTGCTTCCTCACTAGAGGGAGAAAAGAAATAATATGAGAGCACATGTTAAATATTCCTGAAAGTAAACAGGACTTAAAATTGCATTTGAGCATTTTCATATACAAACACCCTTATAGGTAAAACTGATCCACATACAATTTCTTTTTGAAGGTTTTATTTATTTATTCATGAAAAACACAGAGAAAGGCAGAGAGACATAGGCAGAAGGAAGAGAAGCAAGCTCCATACAAGAGCCCAATGAGGGATTCAATCCCTGAACTCTGGGATCACATCCTGAGCCAAAGGCAGATGCTCAACCACTGAGCCACCCAAGCATCCCCCACATACAATGTTTAGGACAAGGCATGACTGTTATTTTTTTGAGACAGAGAATCCTAAGCAGGCTCCACACCCAGCACAGAACCTGATGCAGGACCAGACCTCATGACCCGGAGATCATGATCTGAGCTGAAATCAAGCGTCAGATGCCCAACCAACCGAGCCACCCAGGCGCCCCAAAACATGACTGTTATTCTTATAAAAACAAGACTATATTGAGCCCCCAAATTCTCTAACATATTACAATTCTATAGATTACATTCATATCTAGCTATACATTTGAACTTATTAAACCTAATATCAACTAAATTTGAAAGATAAACTATAATCTAAGAATAGAAATAACAAAGATTAAGGACTGTTTCCTAAGCGTAGGTGAATTAGCTGAAGCTAACTCCTGTCATATAAAAAATACATTCTGCTAAAAGTTGAACTATTTCCCTTTGTCTTAATTTTTCATATACATCACAACTTGACATTACTTCTGCTTTGATAAGCCTCTCCCACACCCCCTACATCAAAATGTCATATTAACCAATCTTCGTGAATGTTGAGTATCACCTAAAAAGTAAAGTTTGGCTCTTCACCACTCTTTAACCTGAAAGAGAATAAGATCATTGGGTCCACTGTACAAACCCCACAACCTATGGCCATCTATACAGAAATATTCTCTAAAAATCATCAGCTACTTACTTGGAATTAGTGCTACTGGTCTTACTTTCAGGGAAGACCCAATTACAATGAGGAGATCAACTTCGTCTTTGTCATACTTCATGGCTCTATGAAACTGCTCTGGTAAATTTTCACCAAAAAAGACAATCTCTGGTTTCATGATAGCAAGTGGCTCATCAGCTGGGCACCTAGGACAACGAGGAACCACCTACGTGTTCCAGATTTTGGTTGAGATTGGGGGGAGGGGGGAAGCCCAAGTTAGAAATAGTCAACATTTACACACTTCGCAAGAACACATTTCAAAATTATCAAGCTGAATCACTATATTGTACACCTGAAACTAATACTGTATGTTAATTATAGTAGAATTAAAATTAAAAACTTAAAAAACTAGAATTCCCACGTAAAAAAAGATGTGTTTTCAAGCTGAAGTGTGGAAGCATATGAAAAAGAGCCGTGTACTTAAATACTTAGGGGAAAAAATTATCGAAGAAAACAGAAAAGCTGTGGATAAGTAGTAGGGAAAACTGGATACAACTCTCAATGGCAATGCCAAATGACTTTATCAACATACGATCAAATACAAAGATGTTAATATCTGAGTATGTAGCTATTATAATGTCCAGGAAGACACCTACATTTGATATTTAAGAGTCCACAGCAGATCAAGGATCTGTATATATGTATGCACAGGACTTAATCCTTTAAAAAATGTAAGAAATTATCCCTTTTTAATATGCTATTCTCCACTCATAATTATGTATAATTAACTATATATGCAGCTAAGCACATGTAATTTATATCTGGATGATTTTTATTCTCTGTCATTATTTTCCTGAATTTGTTTTTTGGGGACAGTGATCATACATGAAATACCTTTTATAATAACTTTTTAAATATTTTAAAGGATTACCAAAAACTAAATTTAAGATTCAAAATCTGACAGGCACTAAAAAGGGAAAGTAAGAGAAACTTTTTTTTTTTTTTGAGAAACTTTAATATATCCAACACTTCACTTATGATTTGGGCTTTTAACTTAGATATTAAGAAGCCAATTTCATCATTTTAGAGACATTATTTATAGAGCAATGTTTTAAACTTAAGGGATTAAAGGTTCTTCTATAGGTCATCAGAATTCCCAATGCTAACATTATCTTCCTGGATCTTTCTGTATCACAAACTTTCAGAAAAAAAAATAAATAAATAAGAAAAATGTGAAAGCAAAAGAAGAAACAGATCAGAGATATGCACAATTTCTAAAATACGGGTGATAAATTACCTGATTAAAAATATCTCCTCGTACAGCTTCACAGTCTACTTTGTATTTACAAATCAGGCAAGATGCTGTTGCAAAGGAACCTAGAAAACAACACATGCACTGCTAAAGAAGATTTCTATTTCTTTAAACATACCACAAAGATTATAAAGTTTGATACCAGAAAAGAGAATGGACACTCCACAGGGGAAACTCAGGGATAAATAATTAAAATACAGACAGAATCCAATCCTCAATTATTGAGATGTTGACATAGTGACACTTCCTAAAGATAGTCTTTCAATGAAATAAACCAATTCCTTGAAAGTTAAAATCTGCAGAGTTGGAAGGTTGTAATTGTAGGACCTTAGCTTAACAGTTATACATAAAAAACGTAAGAAAATGGTCTGCTCCTACTTGTTTTAGATTGGAAAGTCTTCTAAATTGCTAAATTCTATACATCTGAATTACCCCGTTCCTTTGGTTTCATAAACTAAACAGGTCATATTTTTCTTACATGAGTTATTATTACTTTTGTAATCAAAGGAGGTTATTTAGAAGAATTTAATGGAATACAACCACTAAACCTTTTGAAACACAATAGGACATTAAGCTGATATTTTGTACAATTAAGTATCAAGGCCAATAATTCTGGTTTAATTTTTTTGCACCCCATTTTTTAAAACTTATCTACAACTAATCAGATAACATGACTAAATTTCCATTTCAGGAAAGCAGCCTACTTTCTAATCCTATTTTCTCCTATAAAACTAATTAAAAGAAAGCAATTCTGAGGTTTACTAACCATGACACTGAATTATCCTTTGGATTCCTGCAACCTGTTCCAGTGTATCTATGTTCTGAGTATAGTTCCGAAGTAGTTTTCCTTCCTTATCTGACAAGGCTATGAATTTGTGACAGAGAGATGGTTGGAACTGTCCGGGATATATTTCCTATATAATGCAAAAGGCAGAAAAAAGATTACAGTAAAGAAGTAAGTATAATACATGTCACGTTTAGGTTTAACCAAAAAACTACCAATGATAGTCCCCCATATATAAATAAATTAAAAAATACATGAGCATCTCAAAACATCTAGATGGTTGCAACACACACCTACAAAAGGATTGCTGCTGTAATATGCATAAACTCAGCAATTAGTGAACTTGCCCCTTGAAGGAAAAAGTCAACCCATAAGCATCTCTAATAAATGTTAACAGGTTTTTCTTAATAAAGTCAGAAGAAATACACACCTGAGAATATATCTAATTTTTTGTTGGCTGCAAATTCAGGGTTTGTTGTTTTTGTTTTGTTTTTTAAGAAAAAAGAAAAGTAAGTTGAAATTAAAGATACCAAAGGTATGGTGACTTCTTTTAAAAACTAAAAGGCACTGTCAAACACAATATTAAAAGTTGTTTATTTATCATTCATTATAAATATCAACCTGTTGGAAGTTTAAAGCTAAAGTTTTATTTCCTTACCAAAATTGTTTTCCTTCCACTGCACAGGCACATACTGGTATAGTATAGAGTTGCTCATGAATGCTGAGTTGCTGGATTTTGTGTGTGTGTTTTTCCCCCCAAATAATGCTTCAATGCTGTTTCTTCTTTAAAAACAAAGAATTCAGATATACACATGGCAAAAAGATCAGAGAAAAAGTATCAATTTTGGTCCTCTCAACTTTTGACAGTGTTTTTATTAAATTTCATTTAGTGACTATGGCAAAGGAAGTTTTCTTCTCTACTTTTTTTTTTTAAAGTAGTAATGCTACCTACTTCCTTACCATTCATTACAGCCTCTAACCTATTACAATGCTAACAAAAAATCAGACACAGTTGTTATGTCTGTGGGAATAGGGGACTGGTTGTAGAAATACAGTACATCCATAATAGTGGAGTATGCAGCCATTAAAATGAACGTGAGAGGTCTAGATGTACTGACCTGGAAAATGGTTCAATGGTTCAATGTGAAAAAAAGCAAGTTAGTCACCAGTGTGTAGAGTTTTTTGTTGTTTTGTTATTAAGCAAAAATGGAAATTATATGCACATGTATACAGTAAGTTCATACAAACATCAAGAAGGATGCAAACAAGCTATAAACAGGTGAGGAAACTTTCAACTTCTGACATTATACAAGAAAGTTTAGTAAGATTATAGATGACTTTACTTTTAACCTATTTAGTATTTCAAGTTTTATTTTTTTTTTTAATATTTCAAGTTTTAAAAAAACTACCTACAGGGATACCTTTCAGGTAAATATAATCAGCAGATCTCATTATAACTACCACCCTACATATGTCCAAATGCTACTGAAAAGGTTATACAAAAATAAAAGATTTTTTTAAAATTTTTAAAATAAAAAATTCTACCTCACAAATTTTTCTCATGAATTTCATGGACAACTTTACAACTTAAGAAACAGAAATGCATATAAAAAGTAGTAACAAGTGAAGGGCTTATTTAAGCTATATTTATAGAAAACCAAAAGCCGCATTATCTTTTGAACCACTGCACTTGCATCGTGCTATACTAACCACTGTCTTCTCTCCAGGATGCTTTGTTCTAGGACATTTAAAGGATTAATCATCATTGTTATTTTACTAAGCTCTCTCTTTCTGGAAATGGTTATTAAAATATTTTTATTTAAA
Organism: Vulpes vulpes; assembly: GCF_048418805.1. Lineage (NCBI taxonomy): Eukaryota > Metazoa > Chordata > Mammalia > Carnivora > Canidae > Vulpes > Vulpes vulpes. The sequence continues at coordinate 78,790,338 of NC_132783.1, read as the reverse complement.
AAAATATATTTTTACAACAAATATTCTAATATGCTAGGTTACAGACAAAAATAAGTTCTAAGTTAATAAGCAAAATAAGAATAGCATGCCAAACTCATAACATGAACAAATGACTACCTCCAGAGCAACAAGAGTAACAAGACTCTACCCTCCTAGTATGAATTTTTCTGTGTCTCCTCATCCCCCATTTCCTTCATAGATATAGATATTCTTTAAAGAAGGCTTCACTGTGCTCACTTTAGCAGCACATATACTAAAGTTGGCTCCACACCCAACACAAGGCTTGAACTTTGAACCACCTTGAGATCAAGAGTTGCATGCTCTAATGAGCTAGCCAGGTACCCCTTCCCCATTCCTTCTTAAAGAGGAAGGTAAGAAACACAAAAAAGGGGATCCCAGGGTGGCTCAGCGGTTTAGTGCCTGCATTCAGCCCGGGGCATGATCCTGGAGACCCGGGATCAAGTCTCACATCAGGCTCCCTGCATGGGGCCTGCTTCTCCCTCTGCCTGTGTCTCTGCCTCTCTCTCAGTCTCTCATGAATAAATGATAAAATCTTAAAAAAAAAAAAAGTGTGGAAAAAAAAATGTTTGGGACAGTAGTTCAACTCCACACTCCAGTTTCCCATCATATCCAATCCATAACAGTTCAGGGTAATTTAGCCCTTAACGTTACAAATCAATTCCTGTGGTTGGGGAGAACTTGTGAATAACTTATGAATAATTTATCTTATAAGCCTGTATTTTATGTTAGAACCTAAGTGATTTGTATCTTAACTTTGTCTATTTTCTTTTGAATATACAGTAGACCGTGACTGAGTCATTAGATTCAAATACTACATTCAAACTAAGGGATATAATCTGAAATAATGGAAAAGAAATTACCCTGGAAGGACTTTTAATGGAAACTTCTCCTAAAAATTTTAGGTTACGAGTATTTTATTTATGTAATATTTAAAGATTCTGGTAAAAGACTGTCCTCATGCTCTTACCATGAAGACAGCTAAAAACCAAATGGGCTGGGGATAACTTTCAGATAAAAGTATGAATTGGGTGCCTAGGTGGCTCAGTCAGATAAGCATCTAACTTCAGCTCAGGTCATGATCTTAGGGTCCTGGACTCCATGCTCAGCAAAGAGTCTGCTTTTCTCTCTCTCCCTCTGCCTCCCCCCACCCCCCAACTCATGCTCGCTTGCTCTCTCAAATAAACCTTTAAAAAAAGTCACAAAGGTATGGACTGATCTCCTATGTTTGACATGCTAGCTAGCCCTGTTCAAAGTAAGACAAATCTCAACATCCTAAGTACTATTAGGATAACAATACAGGGGCAGCCCCGGTGGCACAGCATTTTAGTGCTGCCTGCAGCCCAGGGTGTGATCCTGGAGACCCTGGATTGCCCACGTCAGGCTCTCTGCATGTCTCCCTCTGTGTCTCTATGAATAAATAAATAAAATCTTAAAAAAAAAAAAAAAAAAGGATAACAATACAATCACGTGGGCTGGGCCATTCTGTTACTACCCAATGGGGTAACTTCTAGATTAGAATGGAAGCAGAACTGGGACCAAATGCTTTAAATGCTATTAAAAAGATGCATTGGGCAGCCCAGTGGCGCAGCGGTTCAGCGCCGCCTGCAGCCTGGGGTGTGATCCTGGAGACCTGGGCTTCCTGTATGGAGCTTGCTTCTCCCTCTGCCTGTGTCTCTACCCCCCACCCCACCCCTATGAGTAAATAAAATCTTAAAAAAAAAAAAAAAAAAAAAAAAAAAGGAATGCTTCTACACAAATGTATCCAGAAATAAACACAAGAGAATTTCAATTAGTTAAGCTATTAGTGACCACTTAATGGAACTTCTAGCATGTACCAGGCTTAACACCTTTATTTATGTTATAATGCTTTAGACCAGGCTGAGGACTCCGGTTTTCACATTTTAAAAGGCTGGAAAAGCAAAAAAAAAAAAATATATATATATATATATATATATATATATGACAGAGTTCCTATATGGTTTACAAAGAAAATCGTATTTACTATCTGGCCCTATACTGGAAAGGTTTGCTGACTCTACTATAGACATATGCATTCCCATTTTGCAAATGAAAAAACCAAAGCACAGAAATAACTTGCCAAAAGTCCCAAGAGCCAGTAGGTAGCAAAGTTATCATTCAAATCCAGTTTTGACAACAAAACATGGCTCTTTATCACTATGACTCTTTATCACTTTACTACTAAAATTCTAGTAAAAGACCGTCTTTTTCAAATTTGATCCCTCAAAATTAAGTTTTTGATTTCTCTTTTAAGCTAATAGGCACCACTATTATGTACTGCAAGCTAGTCCTGTAAAACCAGTCTAGGAAATACACTTCATTGTGCACATCTTCATGGGATTACTGCAACCTGGAATTCCAATCACCAACTAAGAAAAAGTCTTCAAATATACATGATGTATCCACAAATCAGTAGCAAAAAGAAAAGCATCCCAATGGAAAAGAACAGCTACGAATAGGCAACTCAAAAAATACACATGTGGCCAGTAGTAAAAAGTAGTCCTCTACACTAATAAACCACAATAAAACAGTAATACAAGAAGACACTCATTTTTATTTATTAAACTGATAGTTTTAACTGCCTTAAAAACAACTCTAGATATCCATTAATAGGAAACTGACTAAATATATTGTAGTATAACTATTATACTATGCAACCTTTATCGTAAAAATGAGGTGTATTGGGGTGCCTGGGTTGTTCAGTCGGTTAAGCATCTGCCTTCAGCTCAGGTCATGATCAAGAGTCCTGGGATAGAGCCCCTCATGGGGCTCCCTGCTCAGCAGGGAGTCTGCTCCCTCTGCCTGTGCTCTCTAATAAATAAGATCTTTAAAAATAATAATAATAATTTATATCTGCTAAGTACCATTATGAAACTATTTCCAAGAATATTAAGCAGGGAATAAAAAGCAAAGTAGAGAAAAAGGTGTATGATTCTGTTGGTAATTATTTTCAAAATCCTGGAAACCTACAAATAATGCCCCTCACCTATATATACAAACAAGTTTACTTCTTTTTTTTTTTTCCTGGAAGGAAACCCAACTATCTTACCATGGTAATCTCTGAAGAGATTAGAGGTAGAGAAGACTGAAGGGGGAGGCCAACTAACATGTTTTGTACTGTTAGAATTTCTTAAACCATATATACAATACACACATGTGCATGTGCTTTTCTTTCAAGTATTTTAATGCTAATAGTGTACTACGGAGGGTTTTGGGGGTATGTAGGGGAGAGGGGCATGCTAAAAATCAGCTTTCTAAAACACTTTTTTTTTTTTAAGATTTTATTTATTCATGAGAGACACAGAGAAAGAGAGAGGCAGAGACACAGGCAGAGGGAGAAGCAGGCTCCATGCAGGGAGCCCGACGTGGGACTTGATCCTGGGACTCCAGGATCATGCCCCAAGCTGAAGGCAGACGCCCAACCGCTGAGCCACCCAGGCATCCCAAAACACTTCTGATAGTATATTTTATTCTACCTTTCCAGGTAGCAGTGAGTCAAAACCCTCAGCAACTGCACTTTCAGGAATTTATCCTAACAACATTGGAAACACACCAAAAAGGACAATCACAGCAACACTATTTACAATAAAAGAAAGTAGGAAACACCCAAAATACACATTTGTAGAATTACAGTACCATTGATGAACATTATAACCATTATAATATCTGACAGAAAAAGTTCATTAAATACAAAGACTACAAATCCAAAGCAGTAGGCAAAAGAGCCCATTCATATAATTATATACATCCAGGTATAAAACTATAGATGCATTTATACATAAGTAACCCACATACATATAGGTATTATCCCTGTTTTCAGATGAATGGGACTATATGGCTTTTTCTGACTTGCATTTTTTTGACTTTTAGGTAATGAACTGGTTTTAAGATTCCTAAACTTTATAACTACAGGATCTGGTATGTTTACACATTATCAATAAAGCAGTAATTTACTGAATAAAATTTAAAGATGTTTGGAAGTAAGTTAATAAAATTCAGTTTAATCTCTCCCTCTACTTCTTCTCGACTTTTAATCACTTTAGGGTAAAGGGCATTCACTGAATTCAACATGCGTAACATCTATATTCTCTGAACACAGTCCTTTTCAACAACAAAGTTATTTGTATATTCTCAGTTTCACCTTGACTCTTAATACAGCCACTCCTTTCTAACCATATCAGTGAATTATTTTGCAGACTCCTGAGAACCACGACCACAACTCACTATCAATCCAAATCCTTACCATGCAGGAGGATAATGATAATGGTTCAGAACACGGTTATACAGCTTTAATGTTAGGCTTAATTTTTCCTTATACACCAGGATTCAAAGAGATAAACCACAGGTAGGCACACTGTATAATACAGTGGTGCTCAAAGAGGAAACAGTTTTACAGGGGACATTTGGGCAATGTCTGGAGGCATTTTTCTGAGTGTCAAGACTGGGTGTGACAGTGTTATTAATCACATTTAGTGGGAAAAGGCCAGGAATGCTGCTAGATATCCTACAATGCATAGGACAGCTCCTGATAGCAAAGAATTATCCATCCCAAAATGTCAATTGGGTAAGAAACTACTCTAATGGGCCAATAATCTCAACACACTTTTCCTTTACTTGGAATTTCCCCTCTAAATGAAATGTTTCTTCTCAATAATTATATATAATCATTGCCTCAATACATGTGTAGAAACTCCTTCCTTCCAAATGTCTAAATTTCACCAGTAATATTTACTCTTTTCATGGTGTCATATTAAATTCACTAACAGGCCAAAATCATAAACCATCTTTATGAACTTTCTGCCCATTTAGAGAAACTGGTAAAAATTTTAGGTTATGAGTATTTTATTTATGTAATATTTAAAGATTCTAGACGCCTGGGTGGCTCAATGGTTGAGCATCTGCCTTTGGCTCAGGGCGTGATCCCAGGATCCGGGATCAAGTCCCACATCGGGCTGCGGGCATGGGGCCTGCTTCTCCCTCTGCCTGTGTCTCTGCCTCTCTTCTCTTTCTCTCTGTGTCTCTCATAAATAAATAAATAAAACATTCAAAAAAATACGGAAGTTTGGGCAGCCCCGGTGGCACAGCGTTTTAGCGCCACCTGCAGCCCAGGGTGTGATCCTGGAGACCCAGGATCGAGTTCCACATTGGGTTCCCTGCATGGAGCCTGCTTCTCCCTCTGCCTGTGTCTCTGCCTCTCTCTCTCTCTGTGTTCTCTATAAATAAATAAATAATTTTTTAAAAAAATAAAGATTCTAGTAAAAAACTGTGGAATATTTATACATTCTCCTCATTCTCCATTTCTGTAAATGATCTTTCATTCTTTGTCCTTATTTCCCCTTAAGCTTTTCCTATTCATTTTTAGGCCAAAATTAACTCAGTCTGTTACCATTACTATCAATTTTAAGTGCTACTTCGAGACTCAAAAGCATTTGTTTAGACAGTTCCTAATGCGAGAATTAAAGTATAACAATTCTATATGAGTAGCAGTTACAAAGGTTAATATATTTGGCTCTCAACATAACTTAATGAACACTCAATCATGCAGAATTAAACTTACATAAACAAAACTGAAAAAGGATGTACTTTAAGTGACTCAACTTTTTTTCACTTCATTAACTAAATAGACAAATTCTTAAAACTTTTATAGAAGAGAAAAATGCTGCCCCTCCAAACTTCTCCCAGGTGGCATGAAAGATGTATATAGGTGATTTAAAACATTATAACTGTTAATAAACAGTGTGCCATTTTTTTTACTATAACTCACTTATTTTCTCTTATGCAGTCTAGATTTCAGTTAGGTGCATTTTTTTTAAGTTCCTCCTACAGTTTGTCTTTAGCAGAGTAATTCTGAATTGCTTCTACAGATTCTTCCATGCCCAAGCTAGTTTAAGCTAAACTGAATACTCAGTTTGGACATTAGACAACTAAGGTTTCTTACCCTTGCTGTTTCAATTCTCAGTTACCAAATTTTTCCAAGTATCAGGTTACTACTTTAGTAGGCAATTTAATATATACTTAAGGAAAAAAGCTAAGTTAGTTTGGGCAACATGTTTCTTCTCAGAACACAGAATTTACAGCATAAATCTAGTAAGCATTACATAAATGTACCAGTGAATCAACTTTTATCATCAAATAATAAGATCAAAGTAATTTCTAGTTACTTGCTGGCCTTCTAAGGGTTGATTCTGCTAACTAGAGCTATTAAGTAAGTGACCTAGGTCCAATTCAAGAAACCTAGAATTATGTGGTATTTCATTGTTCTTCAAAAATCGTGTACTACCAGTAGCAGTGAAAATGTTAAACTTTTCTGAGTTATATAAAAAGACTACATGGTGGGCAGCCCCCGTGGTGCAGCAGTTTAGCGCTGCCTGCAGCCTGAGATGTGATCCTGGAGACCCAGGATCAAGTCCCACGTCTGGTTCCCTGCATGGAGCCTGCTTCTCCCTCTGCCTGTGTCTCTGCCTCTCTCTCTATGAATAAATAAAATCTTTGGAGAAAAAAAAAAAAGACTATGGTTTGAAAATAGCACTTTTTAATTAAAATTCAGTTTCATTTAATTTCTAGATTTATGAAAAACTAATCAATACAAAAGATCATTAAAAAATATACCAAAGCTTAGCAACAATTTTATAATTTCTTTCCATAGGATTAAACTATAGAATAAAAAAAAATAAAAAGTTTTCTAATGACTAAAATCTCCTGGGTATGGTGTAACAATCTCAAACTTTATTACAACAGACCTGCCCAAAAGAAATATGTGAGCCATGTACACACAACTTAGATTTCCTAGTAACCACACTAAAAGCATGAAATCATCGTAATTTCCGATCCAATATCAAATACAATATTATTTCTACATATAATCAGTATTTGTTAATATATAACAATATTATTTTCCGTACTATGTTTCCAGGATCTGGTGTCTTCCACACTTATATCACATCTGAATATACTTAAGTACTTAGCAGACCCATGTAACTAGAGGATTCTGGATTAAGACAGTGCAGCTCAAGAAACTCTAAAACAATGTAAAGCAAACTTGGCTAACATCATGCAACCTAAGAATCTTCATCCCCAATCACAAATTTTTCAGGCATATCCTCATGTGTTAAACTCTGGCTACTAAAAAACACACCAGGCAGGGCAGCCCCGGTGGCGCAGCGGTTTAGCGCCACCCGCAGCCCAGGGCATGATCCTGGAGATCCTGGATCAAGTCCCAAGTCAGGCTCTCTGCATGGAGCCTGCTTCTCCCTCTGCCTGTGTCTCTGCCTCTCATTCTCTCTGTTTCTATGAATCAATAAAATCTTTAGAAAAAAAAAAAAAAACACACCAAAGCAGAGATTACAACCTTTCTGATTCATAAAAAATATTAAAAATCAAAGTGCTGTTAATTTCATATGGTCTACTAATCTCTAAAATAGCCTGAACGATATAAAGGCCATTACTAAAATTCAAACTTGAAAGATAGAAGTAGTCTCTTCTTTAAAAATAAGCCCAATCCTAAAATGAAACGTAACTGATAGAGCCTCTTCTAGGAAGAAGAAAATTCTGACTGAAATGACTTTATTTCAATGATCTTACTCTACCACAGTTCTACTACCCAATTTACTAGACCATGAATTGTAAACGTAAGAAGCCCCAATGCGAATAGAATACATTTTCATGAGAGAAAGCCAAAGAATAACTAGAAGATTTCATAGTACCTTTGCAAACTTGAAGAATGGTCTTGGATCCTTTCTGAAATATTCAATGTCAAACATTGCTTGAGGATCTGGAAGGTCTGGGAAGTCTATTGCAAGGCGAGCATAAATACCATCTCTTGACCTGAAGTCAGGTATTCCACAAGAAACAGAAACCTGAAATATGCATGGCATAATTTGTACAATTAAATCTTCTATCTCTACGTTTATAATTACTAGTTCTTTCATCATATAATTAGGGAAGAATTGAAAAATATTTTGCTTTAAAACTTGAGGGAACAAAAATACTGCCCTACTCCAATTTATTTTTTTTCCCCTACTCTAATTTCAAATTCAAATATAACAAACACCAAAAAGCAGTATAATGAAATCCACCATATTTTCCAATCATAATGGGGTAAGGAATTTTAAGTCAGGCTAATTTTTTTTCTAATTTTAAACCTTTAAGCATTTAATCAATGAATTAAAGCAACTGCAATTTGAGAACAGAGTAAATAAACCATTTCAAATTATTTTAACTACAAAGCAGGCAAGATTTTCTATCAGTCACATATTTGCAAAAACAAAAATGTCATCTGGTCAGGGTTCTACTACTTCAAGAATATTAAATTATTGTATTTTCTTTAAAAACTCTATTGTACAATAATTTTTTTTAACATTCTATTTATTTATTCATGAGAGACACAGAGAGGCAGACTCAGGCAGAGTGAGAAGCAGGAGGCTCCATGCAGGGAGCCCAATGTGGGACCCGTTCCCCAAACTCCAGGAGCCATGAGCCAAAGGCAGATGCTCGAACGCTGAGCCACCCAGGCGTCCCCAGTATTTTAATTCTTTTTTTTTTTTTTTTAGTATTTTAATTCTTAGCTGATATTTCAAATAGGAATTTCAGAAGTCAACTAACTTATTGTTTCACAATTTTATCAATTGACTCCACTCTGACCTCAGATAAAACTAATCTGTCTAAATCACATCTGGGAACAAAGCAGAACTATTCTTGATAATCATTTATGATTAAATAGCACTCTGCCTTAACTCAAAATGGCAAAATGCAGGACTGAATTTTACTCCAACAATCACCCTAGGTCAATAACACGTAACGTATTCTGTATTCAACACACAATGGCCCTAGGTAGTTAAGTACAAACCCAAAGTGAGGCAAATGCCCTCACATCACCTTAAATTAAAATGGGGGTTGGGGGGCAGCCCTGGTAGCTCAGAGGTTTAGCGCCGCTTTCAGCCCAGGGCCTGATCCTGGAGAGACCCAGGATCCAGTCCCACGTCAGGCTCCCTGCATGGAGCCTGCTTCTCCCTCTGCCTGTGTCTCTGCCTCTCTCTCTCTCTCTCTCTCTCTCTGTCTCTCATGAATAAATAAATAAATAAAACCTTTAAAAATAAAATTAAAATAAAATAAAATAAAATAAAATAAAATGGGGGGGCAGCCCAGGTGGCTCAGCGATTTAGCGCCTCCCTCGGCCCAGGGTGGGATGCTGGAGACCCGGTATCGAGTCCCGCGTCGGGCTCCCTGCATGGAGCCTGCTTCTCCCTCTGCCTGTGTCTCTACCTCTGTATCTCTCATGAGTAAATAACTAAAATCAAAAAAAAAAAAAAAAAAAAAAGGAGAGGAGGCAGGAACCTGTTGCCTTCCCAACTTATTTACTTGTGAACACTAATTAGGTTCCTGGTTTCCCCCAGAAAGATGGAACAAAGACCCAATTTTTCCAGCAGACCCTGATCCAGTTTATGCAAACCGAATTCCCTGCATCTCCTTTAGGAGCTATAGCAGAATACTATAAGTAAAAAACCTTTCCCTAATTCCATGTACTGTTAACAAACAGGAATACTTCCTAAGTTTGTTGGAGAAGTTTTTAAAGAAATGAACCAATTTAACAACTGCTGCAGCACTTTTCATGGTTTCCAAACACAAATTCCCATTATCATGTTAGGATAAATTCTTCTAAACAAAAAATGTTTCTTACTTGGAAAAGGCTAAGAAAAAAATCACACACCACCTCGCCCTTTTTACTAGTGTTTTATTACATCTTACATACCCCAGCTCCAGTTAGAACTATGATTTTTTTGCACTCTTGCAGTAATTTCACAGCATCTTCAATTGTATTAATATCTTTTCTTTTCTTCCTTTTTGGTGGTTCTGAAAGGATATTAATAACAATCTGCCACAGTGTCATATCATCCAATTCAGGTGGAGGAATTGTTTCTGGTAGTAAATCTTTAAGAATTGTTCGTGGATCTGTGCCAATCATGAGATGTTGCTGAACAAAAGTATATGGACCTACATAAAGAGAGAAAAGAATTAGATCTAATCCACCTTTTAGTCATTCAAAAATCTCATTTTCTAAAGTAATGAATTAGCAATCTTTAAAGTTTTTTTGCAAGGAAAATGAACTATATAGGTATTTCATTTTTTAGAGCTAGTGACTACTCCCTCCCAAGGAAATTAGGGAGATCAAATCAAGAGTTGTACCTGCTCTTAGAGCTCTTAAATCCAGCCTCTTCTCTCCTGTTTCTAAAAATAAAACTATAATTTACTCTTCAGATCATTTAATATTTTCTTTCAAAAAAAAATTTGTCATGTGATACTTAAAAATTTAGTATGTTAAGTTGATTTGGGTCAAAAGACTACAACACTAATTATTCAAATACTGGTAATAATCACCTTCATTTACTAAGTACTTAATGTCTGGAAGTGTCAGTTATTAATTCACATAAGCCTTCCCTGAAATATGAAATAACAATCATGTACCCTATACCTTTGCTCTAATCACTTAATTTTAGTAAGTTTTTGACATTCCATCAAAATTTCTACTTAATCTTGTCTATTGCAAATAACAGCTTTATAGCTGCCTTTCTAATAGATTCCTTTTTGTTTTTGCCTATTGTAATATTTAGAACCTCTAGTACAATATTGAACAAAATAAGAGAAAAAAAAACCTACCAGAATTAAATTTCTATGGCTAAGATCTAGAATACACACTAATAACAGAGTGTGTACAAAATAGTTCTACAAATCAGTTTTACCAATCAATAAAGGAAAAGGTACCAGTCCCAAAAGCCCACAGGAAATCTATACATAATTACTCTTTAAATTTTTCCAGTAACAACCTTTTTTTTTCCAGTAACAATCTTTAATTTGATCTTAACCAATCCCCCAAAATGACATACCGATGTTTTGAATATTAATAATTTTTACCCTGAAATTTCTTAGTTTCCTAGTTTCAGAAAACCAAAAATAGAGTGAACATTACAGACACTAAGGAGGAACTAATCACCGCTGTTTAAAGAGTCAAGGTACTTTTAAAAGAAGAAGAGCACATTAGGAAAAAGACCATTCTCAAAAAAAAGAAAAGAGACCATTTTCAATATGATCACGTTATAACTTTGGTATAAAAATCTCATGGTGTTCTCTACTTCAAAATACTTTCCCATTTCAACAACATACTTAATATTGAGCACAAACTGTGGGCCAGGCACTTTTCTAAATACTGACAAAACACTATACCAGTCAAAAATCCCTGCCCCTGTTGGGCTTACATCCTAGTACAGGAAGTAACAAAAAATGTTTAAGATACAGAGCTTATTAAGAAGTGATTAAGGGGCAGCCTGAGTGGCTCAGCGGTTTAGCACAGCCCAGGACCTGATCCTGGAGACCCGGGATCGAGTCCCATGTCAGGCTCCCTGAATGAAGCCTGCTTCTCCTTCTGCCTGTGTCTCTGCCTCTCTCTCTCTCCTGTGTATTTTCATGAATAAATAAATAGAATCTTAAAAAAAAAAAAGTGATTAAGTATTAAGGAAAAAAAAAAAAGACTTGAATTGAGAGAGTGCAAGATACGCTGGAGAAAAAGCACTCCACACAAGAAAGGTACAAGTGAAAAGAACTGGTGGTGTGAGAAGGACCTGATTGAGAAATACCAGAGGCCAGCTTCCAGGGGCTTAAACTGTTTAAAACCAAAAAGAACAAAGTACTAGACCTTCCGTAGAAACACAAGCTGACACTAAATCTCAAGAAGCACCTAAAAACCTCATCAAGGTATAAGGGTACAGAAAACTGTATTTTTAATTGACATAAAAAAATTCAAAAAAGAAAAAGACATTATTCTCTAATGCTCTGAAACCGTACCTATCCGGGGCCTTGGAGTCCAGTCACTAGAGCTTGCATGTGAGGCTCTATCATCCTCATCACTTTCACAGGAATGAAAACCGTTGGTGATTATTTCATCATCAAACAGAAGGTTATCTGCAAAAGAAACCAAAGTAACTAAAGGCTGATGAAACAATCTGCCTCTAAAATCTATACAAATCTGGGTACCCCGGGTGGCTCAGCGGTTTAGCGCCACCTTCAGCCCAGGGCGTGATCCTGGAGACCCGGGATGGAGTCCCACGTCGGGCTCCCTGCAAGGAGCCCGCTTCTCCCTCTGCCTGTGTCTCTGCCTCTCTCTCTCTGTCTCTCATGAATACATAAATAAAATCCTTAAAGATAAAATAAAGTGTATACAAATCTGTAACAGTTATGATGCAATGACTTTCAATGAATAAACCACTGAACATTCATTCATAGTACCTAGGTTAAAAACCGCCTACTGGGTCAGCTTGCACCATTCTAAGAGCCATATATCCTCATCTTTACACATTCTGCACAGAATCTTAAAACTTTCAGCTCATGAAAATCTAGAAATAAGTTAGGTTTACTTAATCAAAACACAGAGTAGTAATCTAAACTGAACTTATTGATCACAAGTAATGGGAATTCATGAAACTGGTCAAAAATGTAACAGAAATCGTTCAAATTCATGACAATTATTTGCCCTTCTCTTACATAATACTAGACTTCCAAAGATATATTTGCATTATTCGTTTCCCATATTAAACTGTTTACAGAAATCAGTAAGTGATTTACTAATCAAGAACTTAATGCACTTCTATGATCAAGAACTTAATGCACTTCTATGATCAATCTGGAGCACCAGATTGAATTTACTGGTAAAGACGAACATCCACGACAGAAACTCCTCAGACTAAAAAATACGAAAACTCTCAAAGATGCATCTGCACACATCTGCTTTAACATAACAACAACAACAAAATCAGTTTGTGTTTCAGGGTTATCAGATACGCACATACACGCAAAATTATATCTAATCTAAAAAACATTCTAAGTATATATAATTAGGAAAAAAAGTACTACTGGGGCGCCTGGATGGCTCAGTTGGTTGAGAGTCCACCTCTGGCTCAGGTCATGATCCCGGGGTCCTGGGATCAGGTCCCCATCATGCTCCCCGCAGAGAATCTGCTTTTCCCTCTATGTCTCTGCCTCTCTATCTCTCTCATGAATAAACACAATCTTATATTTTAAAAAAAAGAAAAGAAAAAAGCCTACTTAACTAGTCAAAGTACTATCACTCTCCCTATACGCAGCATTAATTGCAACATTTCAGAAATTGAGCGATGCTTCTCAAATTTTGTGGGTTATGACTTTAGAAATAGCTTTGCTCCTCAAAATTTAAAAATAAAGGCCCTCAAAAAAAAAAAAAAGCCGTGAATTGCACAGGTGTATCAGTTTGCAAAGACAACTGCAAAAGGTTGATGAAAAGGGACGGGCAAAAGTTGCAGACTTAACGTGTGCAAGGAAGCGGGGGTACGGAAAAGCGAAAGATGTTAAACAAAGGCAATAAGCTAAGAGTAGGAGGAGAGAGAAACTTACTTTAAAACCAACTGCGGGAGCTTCGCGGCCCGGCGGCTGCGCAAAACGCAAAGCCGCGCAGGCGGGCGGCGGAGGGAGGGAAAAAGGGAGCGGAGGGAGGGGGTGCGCGGGCCGCTCCCGCAGCCCGGCCGGCAGCCGGGGAGGAGCGCAGCCGAGGCCCGCGGTGGGAAGGGGGCGCCGCAGGCCAGACCTGAGCCCCCAGCCGGCCCCCCGGAGCCCCCAAAGCCCTACACCACAAGGGGCCCCGAGAGAGGGAGGAGGGGATGCGCAGTCCCAGCCGCCCGCGCCCTGCGCACCTCGGTACCCAATCGCCGCCGCCGCCGCCTCTTCCTCCTCTTCGCCCTCGTCGTCGTCGTCGTCGTCGTAGAAGTCGTCGGCCGGCGGCGGCTCGCGGGAGAGGCCCTGTAGGCCCGGCCCATTGTCTCCTTCTCCGGCCGCCGCCGCCGCCGCCGCCGCCGCCTGGGCCTCCCGCTCGCCGCCCGCCGCCGCCTCCCGCCACAGCGCCGCGGCCGCCGCGGGGCAGCCCCCGGTCGCCGCCGGCACCTCCCGCTCAGGGGCCGCCCCGCCGGGCTCGCCCGGGCTCCGCCCCAGGCCCGGACAGTCTCTCCGCGGCCTCTTGCGGAGTGGCTCCCCGGCGGGCGGCGACGCGGCCTCCCTCTCGGCCGCCACCGCCGAGGGGGAGCCGCTGGGCTGAAGGGCGAGCGCCGCCTCGTCCGCCATCTTCCAACTGCCTCTCTGGCCCTCCTCCCTCGCCTCCTCTGCTCCCGCTCGACTCGCGGCACTGGCGCCCCCGCGGCTCCGGCTGCGGGAGATTTAAACCCCGTCACGTGACCCGGCCTCGTCGCCCCCGCCCTCCCGCCGCTCCCGCCACCCACGCGGGCCGGACCACAACACGGCGGGTCACGTGGCGGGCGGAGGCGGCGTGGGCTGGGAGGAAGCGCGGCCCCACCCCTCTGCGGCAGGCGCGTCCAGCCGCCGCGCTCGCCCGGCTCCCGGCTGCTTTTCGAAACCGGCCTCGCGTCGCTGTCGCCCGGCCGGCCCAAGTTTTTGGTTCACCCTGCGAGTTTCCACTGAAGTCTGAGGCGCACGGCTTGCTTGCTTTAGTCTTTTCTAGGTTTAAGGTAAAGGGTTAAAACTTAGTTCCTGAGACACGGTGAGGAATGAAGCTGGCCAAGGCCGAGCTTCGCACGCTGGATAGTCGCGTCCACCAGCGTGAGTAGAGGATAAAAGAGTTCACTCCTCATCCTCACACCAGTGGACAGCGCCTCTTGGCTCCTTTTCCTACTTCTTGCTCCTGTCTCTAGCTGACTGCCCCCCCCCCCCATCACTTGATCACTTGTAGGGTGGTGTAAATTGTCATCCTTAAAGGCATGTGTTCCCCCTGAAAACCCCTGACCTGGGGCGCTGGGGATCAGCCTGTTTGTTTTCTGGCACCACCTGGGCTGCAAAGGTGTCTTGAATTCCTTCTGAACGCATCGGGTCAAGTGGGCCATTCGCAAAGAGCAGGATGAACATGACTTGGCGGGTCTACGCTTGGGACTTTGGGTTGGAATTTGAGATTCTCACCTACTAGCATGAGCAATTTAGCCTTTCTATAGGCAATGTTCTCATCTTTAAAATGGTAACATTTGTAGGGTTGTAAGACCTATACTGATAAGCTATAAGATAGATGTAAAGTGAGGACTACCTAGTAGCTCAAAAATACCAGTCCCTGAATGAATGAATGAATGAATGAATGAATGAATGAATGAAGTTCCTTGCATACTAGAAGCCCTTCTACTTTCCACTTTCCTGAAATTCCAGAGCACTGTCACTCTACATCTAGCCTTAACTAAAGACTCCAATAATACATGGCAGATCTAGAGCCAATATTTGGTAGGGCATCTACCACCTGTGCAGTGTGGCGTTAGAACTATCTAAAGGAAAAAAAAAAGGGGGGGGGATCCCTGGGTGGCTAAGTGGTTTAGCGCCTGCCTTCTGCCCAGGGTATGTGATCCTGGGGCCCGGGAATCGAGTCCTGCATCGGGCTCCCTGCATGGAGCCTGCTTCTCCCTCTGCCTGTCTCTGCGCCCCCACCCCCACCCCCCCCACCCCTCTCTCTCTATCATGAATGAATAAATAAAACCTTTTTTAAAAATTAAAAAAAAAACTGCCTAAAGGACCTCTCCAAGTTTATAGTAAACCAGGGGGCCTGCCTATACTGAGCCAATTGTGAAAATTTAGGCAAGCAACTTATTTCCTTTCTTAAAAAAAAAAAAAATATATATATATATATATATATATTACTTATTTAGAGAGGGCGTGTGCTTAAGGGAGCAGAGCAGGGCCAGCAACAGAGGGAGAGTGAAAAGCAGGTTCCCTGCTGAGCAGGGAGCCCAACAGGAAGCTAGATCCCAGGACCCTGGAATCATGACCTGAGCCACCGAGGGCACCCTGTTTCTTCATTCTTTAAAAAAAAAAAGAAAAGAAAAAAAGAATGTTGGAAATGTATCTCTAAGGTCCCATCCAAATCCAAAAGTTGGGGATGCCTGGGTAGTTTGGTTAAGCCTCTGACTCTTGGTTTCTGCTCAGGTCTTGATTTCAGGGTAGTGAGATGCAGCCAGCCCTACCTGGGGCTCCCCACTCCGTTGGAGGCGGCTTGAGATTCTCTTCCTCTGCCCCTTCCTAGCTCACTGGTGCTGGTGCTCACATATGTGCTTGCTTGTGCTCTCTCTCCCTCCCTAAAATAAATAAATCTTTAAATAAATGAATTTTTAAAAAATCTTTAAATCCAAAAGATTTAAAGATTGCACTTCAAGGGATCCCTGGGTGGCGCAGCGGTTTGGCGCCTGCCTTTGGCCCAGGGCGTGATCCTGGAGACCCGGGATCGAATCCCACGTCGGGCTCCCGGTGCATGGAGCCTGCTTCTCCCTCTGCCTGTGTCTCTGCCTCTCTCTCTCTCTGTGACTATCATAAATAAATAAAAATTAAAAAAAAAAAAAAAAGATTGCACTTCAAATTAAACTGAGAAACTGGGATCCTGGGTAGCGCAGCGGTTTGGCGCCTGCCTTTGGCCCAGGGCGCGATCCTGGAGACCCGGAATCGAATCCCACCTCGGGCTCCTGGTGCATGGAGCCTGCTTCTCCCTCTGCCTGTGTCTCTGCCTCTCTCTCTCTCTCTCTCTGTGTGTGACTATCATGAATAAATAAATAAAATCTTAAAAAAAAATGCCTATTAAATAAATAAATAAATAAATAAATAAATAAATAAATAAATAAAAATAAACTGAGAAACTTTCCATACTAGTCACTTTTCATTTCCAACAGTGATCCCTTTTGTTCTTGAAGCCCTGGAATCATATTTGAAGTGTTCCTTCAGATTGATGCCTTCTAACCAATTGGTGACTGAATCTTGTTGCCCTTCCTTCCCTCCAACATTCTCCCCAATTCCTAACTACATAGGCACCTCACCATTCCTGGCTAATACTCTTCAGTACATGTTCTCTCCTCTACTTTCTCTTCCTTACCTATAAAATATTTCATAAATTGATTCTCAACCACATTGGTGGGAATGTAATATATGAAATGTTTAGAGTCAGTATCCCATCAAAATTGGGAGAAAATTCGGGGTACTTGGCTGGCTCAGTTAACAGAGCAAGTAACTCTTAATCTTGGGATTTTTTTTTTTTTTTTAGATTTTATTTATTTATCCATGAGAGATACACAGAAAGAGAGGCAGAGACATAGGCAGAGGGAGACACAGACTCCCTGCAGGGAGCCTGATGTGGGACTCAATCATGGGACCCCGGGATCACACCCTGAGCTAAGGCAGATGCTCAACTGCTGAGCCACCCAGTCATTCCTAATCTTGAGGTTCTGAGTTTAAGCCCCAGCTTGGGTGTAGAGATTACTTAACAACAAGAACAACAAAAACCTACTAAATAAAACAGTTTATGTTTAAAAAAATTGAGAGAGTGCCCCCCGGGTGGCTCAGGTCATGATCCCAGGGTCCTGAGATCTAGCCGCATATCAGGCTCCCTGCTCAGTGGAGCTCTGCTCCCTGCTCTTGCTCTTTCTAGCTATCTCTGTCTCTCTCTCTCTCAAATAAATAAATAAAATATCTAAAAAAATAAAATAGACATTTGACTATCCAAAAATTTAAAATATATTCAAATTTATTAGAAGTCAGAGAGATGCAAGTAAAATAAGGTACGATTTTTCACTTCTTAATAGGTAAATCAAACAAATTTTATTGTTACCATCTATTGCTTACCAAGCTATGGAGAAACTGATACTTTCATAGGTGTGCATTGCTATCAGAGTATTGGAAAGTAATCTGGAATATTTATTAAAATTATAAATACACACATACGTTTCAATCCAAAATCCCATTTATTAACAAAAATGTAAGACTATGACTGCAAGAATGTTTATTATGGTATTGATGTTGCAGAGAAAAAAGTAAAGTAACAATCCAGATGTCTTCAATAGGAAAACTTGATCAAATTATGGTGTACACCTACTATGGCCTATTATGCAATCATTGAGAAGATCTATAACTGATCTTGAGAAATGTTTATATGACAAAGCATGTTGTACAAAAATGTGTATATTATGATCTTTTTATTATTTTTTTATTTTTTAAAGATTTTATTTATTCATTCATGAGAGACACACAGAGAGAAAGGCAGAGACACAAGGCAGAGGGAGAAACAGGCTCCATGGGGGGAGCCTGACCCCGGGTCTCCAGGACCACACCCTGGGCCAAAGGCAGCGCTAAACCCCTGAGCCACCCGGGCTGCTCCTGATCTTTTTTTTATTCAATAATTACCCCTTATTTTTAAAACCTCTATATACCTATATACAAACCTATTTATAAGCTCTATTTATAAATATGGGTATAGAGGCTTGGGAAAAGTATAGAAAGTTACTTGTCAAAATGTTAACATTTTAATATCCTTGACAGAGAGGGTAGGCATAAAAGAATCGAGGACATGTCAATAAATATTCCTTGCTAAAATTTCACACATTAAAATGAGCGTTTATATATATAAGTAAATGATTTTTAATGAAATATTTAATTTAATAAATATAATATATAGATATAATAAATGTATAGTATATAATAATTTGTGTAATATATGATAATAAGTATGATATATACTGATTTACTAGTCAATATAATAATAATTTAAAATAAATAATAATTAAAAGAAAAATGGAAAAAAAAATGGAACCATTTTTTGAAACTACAACCAAGGACTCCTGGGTGGCTCAGCAGTTGAGCATCTGCCTTCTCTCATGCCCTGATCCTGGGGTGGAAAGATCGAGTCCCCCACTGGGCTTCCTGTAGGGAGCCTGCTTCTCCCTCTTCCTGTGTCTCTGCCTCTCACTCTGTGTCTCTCATGAATAAATAAATAAAATCTTAAAACAAAACAAAACAAACCTACAACCTGAGTGCTACACTCTGGGTTCTGGAGATTTCATCAAGCCCCTCCTACCCTCTGAGACTTAAGTGGTGGCTGACTTTCCTGTCTTCTATTGCTTGTTTTTAAATTTGCTAGGTATAACCACAAGTTTCGCAGATGTTATTTGATGGTTTCGTGTATATTAGTCTTCTTTAAAAGATTTTTTTTATTTATTCATTTGAGAGACAGACAGACAAAAAGAGCACAGGCAGGGAGAGAAGGAGAGGCTGATTCCCCACCAAGCTGTGATCCTGACTGTGGGACTGGACCCTAGGACCTGGAGATCATGACCTGAGCCAAAGGCATACACCCACCCATCTGAACCACCCAGGTGCCCCTTTATTTTGTCTTTTTGATTAGTTTATAACATAAGTATTGTACTTCCATGCAAAACTTAGTATTCTATACATTATCAAATACCATTTGGGTAGATGTGTGGGATATCCAAACTAAAGCAAATAGTAACGGTAGTGCAGCCTGCCTTCCTCCAACAATATAAAGACCTAGACCAGTGGTTCTCAACTGGGGCAATTTTGCCCCCTATCCTCCAGAGGAATTTTGACAATCTGAAGACATTTTTTTGGTTGTCTATAACTCCATGGAGGAGGGAGGGATGGACTACTGACATTCAGCAGATAGAGGCTAATGATACTACTAAACATTCTTTAATACAGAGGGCAGCCCCCCAAAACAAAGAATTTTCCAGCCAAAATGAGAGCAGTGACACAATTCGGAAACTTTGTCCTAGGATGTCAACCATAAGGACAAGTAGTACTGGTTGAGACTCTAAGGGACAAAGATTCCCAAGGGGATGAAGGGGCAAGCTTTTATTAGCAAGGTTGGGTTAAAAAGTAGCATAGGCAGTGGGGTGCCTGGCTGGTTCAGTTGGTAGTGCACCTAACTCTTGATCTTGGGCTTGTGAGTTCAAAGCCCCATGTTGGGTATAGAGATTACTTAAAAAAAAAGAAAAGAAAAGAAAAGAAAAGAAAAGAAAAGAAAAGAAAAGAAAAGAAAGAAAAAGCATAGTGATTCTCAAACTTTGGTTTTTAGCAGCAGAATTTATCTGTTTAATGATCTTAACTCTATTACAAAATACAGATACATTTCTTTTAATATGTATTAAAGGACTTTCAACAATAAGATAAAGAGTTCACAGAGAAGGGAATGCAAGTAGCTTTTTTTTTTTTTAAAGATTTTATTTATTTATTCATGAGTGACACATAGAGAGAGAGAGAGGCAGAGACACAGGCAGAGGGAGAAGCAGGCTCCATGCAGGGAGCCCGATGTGGGACTCAATCCTGGGTCTCCAGGATCATACCTGGGCTGAAGGCGATGCTAAACCACTGAGCCACCCGGGTGCCCGCAAGTAGCTTTTAAACATGTGAAAGAGAAAGGAAAGACAAAAATAAATATGTGAAAGATGTAAAACCTTACTCATAAATTCACAATGAAATGCTATTTTTCACATATCAAGATCAAGGTAGTAAGGAATCAAAATGTGACCATATGTTACATTGAAAAGGATGCGAAGTGGGCAGCCCGGGTGGCTCAGCACTTTAGCACTGCCTTCAGCCCAGGGCGTGATCCTGGGGACTCAGGATCGAGTCCCACGTCAGGATCCCTGCTTGGAGCCTGCTTCTCCCTCTGTCTGTGTCTCTGCTTCTCTCTCTCTGTGTTCTCATGAATAAATAAATAAAATCTTTAAAAAAAAAAAAAAAAGGATGTGAAGAGCCAGGCCCACTTGTATAGTAATAGTAAAAATGTAAATTCGAAAAAAAGTGAAAATTGGTACAACCGCATGGAGGGCAATTTGGCACTATTTATCAAAATGTAAAATGCATATGCCTTTTAATCTGACAATTCCAATTCTAGAAATATATTTTAGAGATATTCTTGCATACATGTAAAATAACATATATGCAAGAACATTCACTGTGCCATTGTTTGTTAGCAAAAAGTTGGAAATACACTAATTGTCCACGAGTGAGGGACTGGTTAAACATTTAACCAGTACATATGTTTATATGTACGTAAATTATCACTTAAACTCAGGAAATGGGTAAACTCCCAGAAATTGCTTCTGGGGGAGCAAATGGGAGACTAAAAGGCAAAGGTATAAAGGAGTTTTGTTTTTGTTTTTTTTACTGTAAAATCTTTTGTGTGCTCTGAAGCCTTCACCATGTGCATCACTAAATATCATACATGCGTGTGTTAGTATGTCATATATTACATATCTTAAATACATAAAAAGAAGGCTGTTCTCTTTGAAGCAGACGACCCAAGTTCCCACCACAGCATCTCTCAAGACATCACTAAGAAGATTTAGGGTCCTAAAAAAGACATAGTAAGAAAGCCACTGTTAGATTTGTATTAGGGTAGACTAATTGCTATAATAATAATCCATGGATTCCAATGGCTACATGCAACAAAACTTACTTCTCATTCATATAACAATCCTATACCACTGCTCTTCATCAGGTGGCTTTTGGAGTCAACTTTCCTTTGAAAAGTGAACAAGAGTTCTATCTTGTAGCTCTGCCACTGGACAGGCAAAGGAAATTAAGTAACTAATATCTGTTGAAAGGTTTTATTGGCCAGTCCTGGAATAGACACTACTCCTTGTCCCATTCAACTACCTAAAAAGAATCAAGTGGCTACAAACCAGGAATCCTGGGAAATTATATCCTTCAAGGTGACAGAATAAAGTTGAGGGCAAACAAAAGACGATGATGAGGATCCACTCATTATAAGTTTTTTTTTTCCATTTAAGACATGAAATACTTTATTCAAACCCTCCAGAGAAATGCACAATTTACATCCGTAACAAATCATCATTTTTTAAAGTATAGGTCAGTTATTGTATATGAGAGTACATGCTGCCACATACAAATTAACTGATTGGAGTACAAATTTTCAATGTTCAAAACAGAATAAGTCTCCCTGTAAAAGCAGTACCTTTGTGATATTTTTGTTGTTGTTGTTGTTGTGGGGTGAGCAGCAGACGGAAAGAGAGAGAAAAAAATCTTTTTTAAAAAAAAGAATTATTGGGGATCTCTGGGTGGCTCAGCGGTTTGGCGCCTGCCTTTGGCCCAGGGCGTGATCCTGGAGTCCCGGGATCGAGTCCCACGTCAGGCTCCCGGCATGGAGCCTGCTTCTCCCTCTGCCGGTATCTCTGCCTCTTTCTCTCTCTCTCTCTCTCTCTCTCTCTCTGTGTGTGTGTCTATCATAAATAAATAAATAAATCTTAAAAAAAAAAAAGAGGGCACCATGATAGTCATGTGCCAAATTGTTAAAAAAAAAAAAAAAAGAATTATTTTTTTGAGAGAGAAAGAGAGCAAACAAGTGGAGGGGAGAGGGAGAGAATCTCAAACAGACTCCCCACTGAGCTTAGAGCCTAACTTGGGGCTTGATCTCACAATCCTGAGATCATGACCTCCTAAGCCCAAATCAAGAACTGAAAACTTAACAGACTGAGCCACCCAAGTGTCCCACCTTTGTGACATTTTTAACTTTAGTATTCTTCTTCTCCTTCACCTTCTCCTCTTATAGAATCCACACCAACCTTCTCATAATTCTTCTCAAGGGTAGCCATGTTCTCACAGGCCTCAGAAAACTCTTCGTTCCCCATGCCCTCAGCCACATATCAGTGAACAAAAGCACAGTTGGCATACATCAGGTCATATTTGTGGTCCAGATGAGCCCAGGCCTCAGCAATGGCTGTGATATTGCTCAGCATGCTCACAGCTCACTGTAATTTGGCCAGGTCTGCACCAGGTCTCACAGTGGGAGGGTGGCAATTAATGCCAACTTTGAAGCCAGGCAGGCACCAGTCCACAAACTGGATGGTATGCTTGATCTTGACAGTGGCAACGGCAACATTGACATCTTTGGGAACCACCTCACCATGGTACAATGTCCAGGAAGCCATATATTTACCATGACAAGGCTCACATTTCACCATCCGGTTGGCTGGCTCAAAGCATGCTTTGGTGATCTCTGCTACAGCAAGCTGTTCATGGTAGGCTTTCTCAGCAGAGATGACAGAAGCATATGTGGCCAGACGGAGTGGATGTGAGGATAGGGCACCACCTTGGTCTGGAATTCTCTCAGATGAACATTCAGGGCCCCATCAAATTTGAGGGAAGCAGTGATGGAGGACACAATTTGACCTATCAACCTATTTAGGTTAGTGTGGTTTGGAAGTTCAATATGGAGGTTTCTACAATACGTGTCATAGTTGGCCTCATTGTCTACCATGAAGGCCCAATCAGAGTGCTCCAGGGTGGTGTGGGCAGTGAGGATGGAATCGTAGGGCTCAAAGATAGCTGTGGAAACCCAGGGCAGTTGGGTAAATGGAGAAGTCCAGCTTGGACTTCTTGCCACAATCGAAAGAGACATTCCATCAGCAGGGAGGTGAACCCAGAACCAATTCCCCCTCCAAAGCTATGGAATATCAAGAAGCCCTGAAGACCTGTGCACTGGTTGCCCAGTGTCCAAATTTGGTCTAAGGCAAAGTCAATGATCTCCTTGCCAATGATGTAGTGCCTTCAGAAATAGTTATCGGCATCATCTTCCTTGCCAGTGAAGAACTGCTCAGGGTGAAAGAGGTGGCAGTAGGTGCTAATGCGAATTTCATCAATGACTCTGAGTTCCAGGTCTACAAATATCACCCTAGGCACATGCTTGCCAGCACCCATCTCACTGAAGAGGGTGTTAAAAGAGTCATCTCCTCCCACAATGGTCTTATCCCAGCAGACATTACCAATTTGGACACCAGCCTGGCCAACATGGATGGAGATGCATTCACACATGGTTGCTGCTTTGTGGCTACTGAGCAGATGGTGGAGACATTGTTGCTTCTTATAGTGTGACTCAGGTAGTCAATGTAGGGGAAAGTCCACTTATTATAACTGTAAAGAGTTTCCAGGAGCCCCTGAGTGGCTCAGTTAGCTAAGCATCTGACTCTTGATTTCAGCTCAGGTCATGATCACAGTCATGAGATCAAGACTTGCATCGGGTGCCATGCTCAGCAGAGAGTCTGTTTGAGGTTCTCTCTGTCTCTCCATTTGCCTTCTCTCTCTCACAATGTGTAAATAAATCTTTAAAAAAAAGTTTAAAAAAAGTTTCTATCTAGCTTTCAATGGAATGGATCCACCTCTTCTATGGTGTCTTTTGATGAACAAAAGCCTTAATCTTATGTAGGCTAATTTATCAGTCTTGTTCTTTGTATTGGGTTGTTTGTTTTCTTCTCTCTTTTTTTTACTGAGCTATAGTTGACATATACCATTGTATTAGTTTTAGGTGTACACCATAATGATTTGATATATGCATATATTCCAAAATGATTACCAGAATGAGTTTCGTTAACATTTACCACCATACAAAGTCACAAAATTTTGCATGTATGTGTGTGATGAGAACTTTTAGGGGCACCTGGGTGGCTCAGCATTTGAGCATCTGCCTTTGGGTCAGCGCGTGATCCTAGAACTTTTAGATTTACTTTCTTAGCAATTTTCAAATATATAATACAGTTTTGTTAACTACAGTCACCATGCTATACATTATATCCCCAGGACTTATAACTGGAAGTTTATGCCTTTTGACCACCTTCACTCATTTTGCCTACCCCCTGCTTCTGGTAACCATTAATCTGTTCTGTTTTTATGAATTTGGTTTGGGGGCGCTGGGGTGGCTCAGTGGTTGAGTATCTGCCTTTGGTTCAGGTCGTGATCCCAGGGTCCTGGGATCAAGTCCCACATCAGGCTCCTGCAGGGAGCCTACTTCTTCTGCCTGTGTCTCTGTGTCTCTCATGAATAAACAAATGAAATCTTAAAAAAAAAAAAAAAAAGAAAGAAAGAAAGAAAGAAAGAAAGAAAGAAAGAAAGAAAGAAAGAATGTGGTTTGGTTTTAGATTTCACATGTAAATGAAATCCTACAATACTAATCTTTTTTCTGACTTCTTTCATTTAGCATAACATCCTCAAGGTCCATCCATGTTGTTGCAGGATTTTCTTCTTTTTATGGCTGAGTAATATTCCACATATATTATATTTTCACATTTTCTTTATCCATTCATCCCTCAGTGAACACTTAGGTTGTTTCCTTGTTTTTGCTGCTGTAAATAATGCTTCAGTGAGTATGAGTGTGCAGATACCTTTGAGATAGTGATTTCGTTTTCTATGGATAAATATCCAAAAGTGGAATTGCTAGATTATTTGTTAGTTCTATTTTCACTTTATTGAGGAACATCCATTATGTTTCCTATTGTAGCTGCATTCCTAAATGTACACAAGGGTTCCCATTTCTCCACATCTTTGCCAACACTTATTATTGTTTATCTTTTTCTTAAGATTTTATTTATTTATTCATGAGAGACACAGAAAGAGACAGAGAGAGAGAAGCAGAGACATAGGCAGAGGGAGAAACAGGCTCCATGCAGGAAGCCTGATGCAGGACTCGATCCCGGGACTCTGGGATCTCGCTCTGAGCCGAAGGCAGACCCTCAGGTGTCCCTATTGCCTGAGCCACCCAGGCATCCCTATTGCTTATCTTTTTGATGATAGTCATTCTAACAGGTGTGAGGTGATATCTCTTTGTGGTTTTGATTTGCATTTCCCTGATGGTGAGTGATGTTGAACACTTTTTCATGTACCTCTTGGCCATCTGTATGGTTTTTTTTGGAAAAATATCTATTCAGATCCTCTGCCCAGTCTCTCTTTTTTTTTTTTTTTTTTTTTTTAGATTTTATTTATTTATTCATGAGGGACACAGAGAAAGGCAGAGACATAGGCAGAGGGAGAAGCAAGGTCCATGTAGGAGCTCGATGTGGGACTCAATCCCAGAACTCTGGGACCACATGGTGGGACAAAGGCAGACACTCAACCGCTGAGTCACCCAGACGTCCCCTCACAAACAATTGAATTAAAAAATGGGCAGAGATGGGGCAGCCCGGGTGGCTCAGGGGTTTGGTGCCTGCCTTTGGCCCAGGGCGTGATCCTGGAGACCCAGGATTGAGTCCCATGTCAGGCTCCCTGCATGGAGCCTGCTTCTTCCTTTGCCTGTGTCTCTGCCTCTCTCTCTCTCTCTCTCTGTGTCTGTCATGAATAAATAAATAAAATCTTAAAAAATAATAAAAATAATAAATTAATTTTTTAAAAAAATAAATAAAATAAAAATTAAAAATGGACAGAGGGGACTCCTGGGTGGCTCAGCGGTTGAGCGCCTGCCTTCGGCCCAGGGCATAATCCTTGGGTCCTGGTATCAAGTCCCACATCAGGCTCTCTGCATGGAGCCTGCTTCTCTCTCGCTTATGTCTCTGCCCCATCTCTCTCTGTGTCTCTCATGAATAAATAAATAAACTCTCTTAAAAAATAAAAATAAAATAAATTGTGGGTTTTTTTTAATTGTATGCGTTTATTTTTTACTTTTTTTTAAAAAAAGATTTTATTTATTTATTCATGATAGTCACACGGAGAGAGAGAGGCAGAGACACAGGCAGAGGGAGAAGCAGGCTCCATGCAGGGAGCCCGACGTGGGACTCAATCCCAGGTCTCCAGGATCGCGCCCTGGGCCAAAGGCAGGTGCTAAACCACTGTGCCACCCAGGGATCCCCTTTTTTACTTTTTTAAAATACATATTTTGGATAGTAACCTCTTATGAGATATATGATTTATGATTTTTTTTTCTATTCCATAGGTTACCTTTTCATCTCATTGATGGTTTTCCTTGCTATACAGAAGGTTTTTAGTTTGATATAGTCCCACTTGTTTGTTTTTGCTTTTGTTGCCTTTGCTATTGGTGTCAAATCTAAAAAATCATCTCTAGGGCAGGCCCCGTGGCCCAGTGGTTTAGCGCCACCTTCAGCCCGGGGTGTGATCCTGGAGACCCGGGATCAAGTCCCACATCCAGTCCCACATTGAGTCCCACATCGGGCTCCCTGCATGGAGCCTGCTTCTCCCTCTCCCTCTGCCTATGTCTCTGCTTCTCTCTCTCTCTCTCTGTCTGTCATGAATAAATAAATAAAATCTTTTAAAAAAATCATCTCTAAGACTCCTGTCTAGGAGCTTTACTCCCCCTATGTTTTCATCTAGGAAGTTTATGGTTTAAGTTTTATGTTCAAGTCTTTAATCCATTTTGAGTTGAAATTATGTATGGTAAAAGATAGTGGTCCAGTTTTATTTTTTGCATGTGGCTGTCCAGTTTTCCCAATACCATTTATTGAAGAAACTATTCTTTCCCTACTGTATATTCTTGGCTTTTTTGTCATAGTGTTTTGCTGTGTCTTATAAGATCTCTATATATTTCGGATTAAAGTCCTTTGTTGGATATGTGATTTGCAAATATTTATCGTAGTCTGCAGTTTGTCTTTCATTCTCTTTTTTTTTTTTAATTTTTATTTATTTATGATAGTCACAGAGAGAGAGAGAGAGAGACAGAGACACAGGCAGAGGGAAAAGCAGGCTCCATGCAGGGAGCCTGACGTGGGACTCTAGGGACTCGATTCCGGGTCTCCAGGATCAGGCCCTGGGCTGAAGGTGGCGCTTAACTGCTGAGCCACCTGGGCTGCTCTCTTCCAGAAGTTTTGTAGTTGTTCACTTACATTTAAGTCCACTTCATCTGGGCTAGTTTTTTTTTTTTTTTTAAGATTTTTATTTATTTATTCATGAGAGACACAGAGAAGAGAAGCAGATTCATAGGCAGAGGGACAAGCAGACTCCTTACAGGGAGCCTGATGCAGGATTCAGTTCCAGGACCCTGGAATTATGACCTGAGCCAAAGGCAGATGCTTAACCACTGAGCCACCCAGGCGTTCCACAGTATATAGATCTTGCACATATTTTGTTAGATATAAACCTAAATATCTCATTTTTGGTGGGCTATGGGTACTTTTAAAATTTCAAATTCTAATTGGTCATTCCGGGATCCCTGGGTGGCGCAGCGGTTTGGCGCCTGCCTTTGGCCCAGGGCGCGATCCTGGAGACCCGGGATCGAATCCCACGTCGGGCTCCCGGTGCATGGAGCCTGCTTCTCCCTCTGCCTGTGTCTCTGCCTCTCTCTCTATCTCTCTGTGACTATCGTAAATAAATAAAAATTAAAAAAAAATTTTTTAATTGGTCATTCCTAGAATATAAAAATATAGTTGATGGGGCTACTACCTTCCACTCAGGTCATGACCCCAAGGAACAGAGAGCCTGCTTCTCCCTCTCCCTCTGCCTGCTGCTCCCTGTCCCCCCCCCCCCAGTTGTGCGGGTGCACACTCTCTCTCTCTCTCTGTTAAATAAAAATGAAGAAGTAAGTAATCTTTAAAAGGAAAAAACATTTGAATTTTAATGTTAAGCTAGTAATCTATGACTTTACTAAACTCACTGGTTCTAGGAGGTGCTTTTTTGTTTGTTTTCAGATTTTATTTATTTATTTGAGAGAAAGAGATCATGAGCAGGGGGAGGGGCAAAGGGAGATGGAGAAACAGGCTCCACACTGAGTAGGGAGCCTGATACGGGGCTCCACCCCAGGACTCCAGGATCACAACCTGAGCCAAAGGCAAATGCTTAATGAACTGAGCCACCTAGGCACCCCTGGTTCTTTCTTTTTTTTTTTTTTTTTTTAAGATTTATGTATTTATTTATGAGAGAGAGAGAGAGAGAGAGAGGCAGAGACACAGGAGCAGGCTCCATGCCAGGAGCTTGATGTGGGACTCGATCCCAGGACTCCAGGATCGCACCCTGGGCCAAAGGCAGGCGCCAAACCACTGAGCCACCCAGGGATCCCTGGAACCCCTGGTTCTAACAGCTTTTTGGTAGATTATTTGATATTGTCTACATAGACAATCAGGTTATCTGAGATTAGAGACTGTTTTATTCTTTCTTTTCAAATCGGTATGCCTTTTCCTGTTCTTGCCTTATTGTATGGGTTATAATTTCCAATACAATGATTAATGTGAGTAATGAGAGCAGACATCCTTGTCTTCTTCATATATTAGGAAGAAACATTTAGTCTTTCCTATTATGTGTAATATTAGCTGCAATGTTTTGTAGACTTTCTCTCTCAGGAGAAGGAAGTTTCTTTTATCCCTAGTTTGCTGAGAGTTGTTTTTTAGATTTCTTTTTTTAAATGTATTCATTTGAGAGAGAAATACAGCAAGAGCATGAGCAGGGTGTAGGGTTAGAGAGAGAGGGAGAAGCAGACTCCCCACTAATGAGGGAGCCTTATCCCAGGACCTTGGGATCATGATCAGAGATGAAGGCAGATGCCTAACCAACTGAGCTACCAAGGTGCACTGAGAGTTTTATTCATTTATTTATTTATTCATCACACACACACACACACACACACACAGAGGCAGAGACACAGGCAGAGGGAAAAGCAGGCTCCCCCACAGGGAGCCCAATGTGGGACTGGATACGGTATCCCAGGATCATACCCTGAGACAAAGGCAGGCTCTCAACCACTGAGCCACCCAGGCATCCTATCTGAGATTTTACTATTTTATTTTATTTTATTTTTTATTTTCAAGTAGGCTCCACCTTGGAGCTTGAACTCACAACCCTGAGATCAAGGGTCAGACACTGAACCAACTAAGCCACGCAGGCACCCCTCTTGCTGGACATTTTAAAAGGCTGTGCCACTGCCACTACAATACAGCTCTATAACTGGGGTTGTCCTGGGGTCAGGCAAAAGAAAAAACAAGAAAGATTCCTCCACACTCTCTTGCTTGCAGCAACCCCCTTTCCTGGTCATCTGACCAGAAATACAGGATTTCTCTAGGTTTTGATGCCTGTACCACTTGTGCTGTTATGTGCTATAGCCATCTTGGAGTCAAAGCAAAGAGATAAAAGAGGAAAAATATTGGAAACTGTGTATGTCCTTCCCCTTTGGTTCCCCTCCCCAATCTACCTGCTACTATGTTTTAAGTGTCCTCAAGTAGTTACTTTCTATATATTTTTTTAATCATTTATTTATTTATTTATTTTTTATGATAGTCATACAGAGAGAGAGAGAGAGGCAGAGACACAGGCAGAGGGAGAAGCAGGCTCCATGCACCGGGAGCCCAACGTGGGACCTGATCCTGGGTCTCCAGGATCATGCTGAAGGTGTTAAACTGCAGAGCCACTCACGCTACCCAATTCTGATAATTATTAAGAAAAAATTTGAATTGGAATTGTATACCTAATGACACAAATCAGTATGAAAGTTTTTTTCAATTAATTTAAGCATCTAGGGGATCCCTGGTTGGCTCAGCGGTTTAGCGCCTGCCTTTGGCCCAGGGCGCGATCCTGGAGTCCTGGGATCAAGTCCCACATCGGGCTCCCGGCATGGAGCCTGCTTCTCCCTCTGCCTGTGACATACTCTGCCTCTCTCTCTCTCTCTCACTCTATGTCTTTCATAAATAAATAAATAATTCTTTAAAAAAATAATTTAAGCATCTACAGAATGAATATTATGACTAGAATGAGAGGTTCAGCATCAATCAGCTCTGAAAAACCTTGTCCACATACCTAAGTAGTTGAAAATGAAAGGAATTTTGTTATTGCTGTCACCCAGTTCTTTGAACTTCTTCCTAGTTATGTGCCAAAAATCACATAATTTCTATTTTCAAAAATTATTCTTAATGATCTAATAGCTGACAATTTGACTAGTTCTTCCTTTGGATTTTGGAAGGAAAGAATTGGAAACTACTTGATCTTCAAAAAGATTTGTTACTCAATGATTAGTGTCATTCACTTTCTCATTTTGTGAAAAGATTCAGCAAGACTGACAAATAAATATGCAATTGTATCCAATTTTCTTCTATAGGAGACATTTTGTTTATTTTTTTTAACTTTTATTTATTTATGATAGTCAAAGAGAGAGAGAGAGAGGCAGAGGCACAGGCAGAGGGAGAAGCAGGCTCCATGCACCAGGAGCCCGATGTGGGATTCGATCCCGGGTCTTCACGATCGTGCCCTGGGCCAAAGGCAGGCGCCAAACCGCTGCGCCACCCAGGGATCCCCGACATTTCGTTTAATAAAGAAAGATTATGGGTAGCCCCAGTGGCCCAGTGGTTTAGCGCCGCCTTCAGCCCACGGTGTGATCCTGGGGACCCAGGATCAAGTCCCATGTCAGGCTCCCTGCTTCTCCCTCTGCCTGTGTCTCTGCCTCCCTCTCTCTCTGTGTCTCTCAGGAATAAATAAATAAAATCTTAAAAAAAAAGATTAGAATATTAAATATTGTTTTTTAAAAAATTTATTTATTTTTTTATGATAGTCACAGAGAGAGAGAGAGAGAGAGGCAGAGATACAGGCAGAGGGAGAAGCAGGCTCCATGCACCGGGAGCCCGATGTGGGATTCGATCCCGGGTCTCCAGGATCGCGCCCTGGGCCAAAGGCAGGCGCCAAACCGCTGCGCCACCCAGGGATCCCAAATGTTGTTAAGTCAATACATTTTTGTAACATTCTTTTATCTTATTAAGCAGTTTGAATATATTTTTGTCAAAACTTTGAAATTCCAAATTTAGCCCAATGTACAAAATAATGATGTCCAGTAGAAATAGAATGTGGGTCACATACATAATTCTAATATTTTCAGTAGCCATACTAAAAAAAAATTAAAACAGGCAAAATTAATGTAATAATGTATTTCATTTAGATTAACATATTAAAATATATCATTTCAAAGTATAATCAATATAATAAAACTTACGCTGTCTTGGTTTTTACATTTAAATATTTTTTAAAAAAGATTTTGTTAAAAAAAATATTTTACTTATTTATTCATGAGAGAGAGAGAGATAGGCAGAGGGAGAAGCAGGCCCCATGCAGGAAGCCCGATGTGGGACTCAATCCTGGGACTCCAGGATCATGCCCTGGGCCGAAGGCAGTTGCTAAACTACTGAGCCACCTAGGGATGCCCCCCAAGTCCTCATTTCTTAACAAGAAATGATGTTAATACACAGTGTGATAACTTATAAAATTATTAAAAACATTTTATAAGGGCTATACTTGTTGTGAGCATAATGTAACATTTAATTTTATTGAATCATTATATTGTACACCTGAAACTAATGTAGCATTGCATATCAACAATATTTAAATTTTTAAAAAATTAAAAATGAAAAAAATTTTATAAAGATTTGTCATATAAAATAAGTTACTAAAAGCAGCCAAATAAGATTTTTTTTTTAAATTTTTTTTTTTAATTTATTTATGATAGTCACACAGAGAGAGAGAGAGGCAGAGACACAGGCAGAGGGAGAAGCAGGCTCCATGCACCGGGAGCCCGACGTGGGATTCGATCCCGGGTCTCCAGGATCGCGCCCTGGGCCAAAGACAGGCGCTAAACCACTGCGCCACCCAGGGATCCCCAAATAAGATTTTAAAGGTGGTCAATACAAACAATCTAGTCATAAAATAAACAAGTCCTGGGCAATGTACTGTACAGCATGGTGACTATAGTTAACAATATTATATTATATATTTGGAAGTTGCTAAGAGGGTAGATCTTGAAAGTTCTCATCACAAGAAAAATATCTGTAACTATGTGTGGATGACAGATGTTAACAAGACTTATGATTATTTCACAGTGTATCAATATATACATATTATATTATATAACTGAAACTAATATGTCAATGATACCTCAATAAAAAATAAAGAAAAATGAAGAAACAAAAAATACTTAATCATTCATTTTTCATAAGATCAAGTCACAAATTACTAAAATACAAACTGTTACTTCTCTAATTTAATGTATAAGTAGAATTTTAAAGATATGTACTTTTTAAAAAGATATGAATTCTTTTTTAAGATTTTATTTATTTATTCATGAGAGACACACAGAGAGAGGCAGAGACACAGGCAGAGGGAGAAGCAGGCTTCCTGCAGAGAGCCTGATGTGGGACTTGATCCCAGGACCTCTCAATCCCAGGATTCAGAATGACGAACTGAACCAAAGACAGATGCTCAACTGCTGAGCCACCCAGACACCCCAAAAGATATGTAATTAATAATGTCACAAGAACTTGAATGAGTGGGGATCCCTGGGTGGCTCAGCTGTTTAGCACCTGCCTTCGCCCCAGGGCATGATCCTGGAGTCCCAGGATTGAGTCCCACTTTGGGCTCCCTGCATAGAGCCTGCCTCTCTCTGTGTCTGTCATGAATAAATAAAATCTTTAAAAAAAAAAAAAAAAAAAAAAAGGGCAGCCATTTGGCTTAGCCCGGATGGCTTTTTTAGCGCCACCTTCAGCCCAAGGAGTGATCCTGGAGACCAGGAATCAAGTCCTATGTCAGGCTCCCTGCATGAAGCCTGCTTCTTCCTCTGCCTGTGTCTCTGCATTTTCTCCTCTCTCTTTCTCCTCTCTGTGTATTCTCATGAATAAATAAAATCTTAAAAAGTAATTTTAAAAAAAGAAAGAACTTGAATGAGTATCTCCTCTTTTCCACTCTGTAAGGTTGTTGACCTTTTTTTTTTTTTCACTTTTGGCTTCAACTTTTGACCCAATGTCTAGCATTAGCATTGGAGCTCAAGAAATATTTTTTTAATGAATCAAAAGTTTCATAATCATTAATACAGTGTAACTTCATTTAGCCGAGTAAGTTTTGGTACTAGTGTCTCAAAGAAGAGCCAGAAGAAACTCAACAGAGGAAACTAGGATGAGTAATATTCTCTTCTATCACTCCCAATTCCTAATGGTGGGAAGCCCTTGAATGGTATTTACTCATTCCAAATATTACCCCATACCTGAGAGATAGTAGTAGAGAGCAAAATGATCTGCTTTTGTCTATTGATCTGTCCTGGGCTTCATGTAGCAGAAATTTCTTTGGGGTTAAATGATAAATATTCCAAGCTAACTTCAGATTAGTACATGAGATTCTGTGCTAATAGCATAAACCCTCTGAGGAAGAACTGGTGAAGGAGCTTTGTATTTACTTTTAGGTTTCCAAAGAGAGCACTGGCTCACCTCGAAGATAACAAAGTCCTCTGGGCAAAATCAAGGTATGCCATGATTATCAGGCCAGCTCCTGAAGTATTAAGAAATAGACAGAAATCCAGGTCATGATGTTTTCTTGGAAACATCTTTGCCACTTACACCTCTTGTATGAAGCCCTCTGATGTTTCTACCTAATTTTATCGGTTTAAGTAATATCAAATATGTTTGATTTAAAACCCTATTGGGAAAAAAAAATCCTTATTGGGCCCTGGTTTTTAGCTTTACCTGTCATATTAATTCTACCTTGAAATCTTCACTTATTTTCAATTTTGAACATTTCTATAGAAACTGGTGTGATTTTATTTTATTTTACACATCCAGCATTATAATAGTTATTTGTGCATTTGTATTATCTCGCCTGTTTGGTGATAAGCTTTGTAAGGATATTAAGATTTCATTTATTTCTTTTTAAAGATTTTATTTATTCATGAGAGACACAGAGAGAAAGGCAGAGACACAGGCAGAGGGAGAAGCAGGCTTCCTGCAGAGAGCCTGATGTGGGACTTGATCCCAGGACCTCTCAATCCCAAGACCTCAGAATGAGGACCTGAGCCAAAGACAGACACTCAACCACTGAGCCACCCAGGTGCCCCTTATGGTTTTGTGTATTAGGTCTTCAATTTTACAAAGTATCCACTATATACATATTTTATTTATTTATTCATGAAAGACAGATGGGGGGGGGGGCACAGGATCACGACTTGAGCCAAAGGCAGATGCTCAACCACTGAGCCATCCAGGCATCCCTCCGATATTGTTTTTAAGGAATAGTTAAATAAGGATTATTAAAGAATTCCATTACTTAAAGATGGATCCAAAATCATTCTATTAATTTTTCTGGATACATCATCACATTTTCCCTGTGTATTTTAGCAAAAAAGAGGAAGTGATATAATGCTAGAAATTAATCAGCTGCTCTAGCCAGTAAAATATAATTTTGTTTTTTGGTAATAGCAAAAAATTTTAAACATTTCAAAAATAGCAATGAGATGAAAATGGTGGGGTGGGCAAAACATTCAAAGATATTCCTGCCCTGCAGCATCTATCATCCCTGCTCCCCCCGCCCCCCATGTAGGCGGGGCCTGTAATTGCAATGGGATGCTTACTCCTTTGATTAAGTCACTTTCTATAAACCTTGTGTAGCTCACTGGAGACATTCTCCTGCTGGCTTCCAGGAAGTAAGCTCTCCCGCGGTGAGGGAGTTTGTGAGCTGGCCACCTGATGGGGAACGGCAGGGGTCTCTAGGAGCAGCTGACATAAGCAAGATATCTAGGACCTCTGTCCTACAAAAACCAAACTGAATTCTGCCAACAATCGGTGAGCTTGGAATAGGACCCCAAGCCTCAGATGAGATCAGACTCCCTGACTACACCTTGACTGTGGACTGTGGGACCCTGAGTAGCAGATACAGTCAAACCCTGCCAGGACTCTTGACCTATGGAAACTGCAGCAATAACTATTCTGTTTAGAGCTATGGAGTCTGTGGTTCATGATAACCTTTCTTCTCTCTCTTTTTTTTTTAAAGATTTTATTTATTTTTTTCAGAGAGAGAGCAAGCACGCAGGAGCAGGAGAAGGGGGCAGAGGGAGAAGCAGACTCCTACTAAGCAGGGAGCCCAATGTGGGTCTCCATGCCAAGACCCTGAGATCATGACCTGAACTGAAGGCATGACTGACCTACCCAGGTGCCTCTCATAGTAACTTTTCATGAAACATAGGAAACTTACCCAGATGGCCTGTAGTAAGGGAAGAAATATTTTTGATGTGATTTAATGTGGTAACTATGGTATTTAATAATCCACACAGAATCTAAAATAAATTATGCAAAATATTCACCTGTGGGTTTTATCCAGTGTCAAAAACTTGAAGAATTTGGTACTCTAGGGGTACCTGGCTAGTTCAGTCAGTAAAGCATGTGACTTGATCTCTAGGTCATGCGACTGAGCTCTACCTTGGGTGGAATATTTACTCAAAAAAAAAAAAAAAAAGGTACTTCAAGGAAACTTTCTAGTTTTATTTAAGAGAATCAGTCTTGGGCAGCCCCGGTGGTGCAGCGGTTTAGTGCCGCCTGCAGCCCAGGGCGTGATCCTGGAGGCTGGGGATAGAGTCCCGCGTCGGGCTAAAAAAAAAAAAATTAAATAAATTAAATAAAAGAATCAGTCTTGGGGATCCCTGGGTGGCTCAGCGGTTTAGTGCCTGCCTTTGGCCTGGGGCATGATTCTGGAGACCCAGGATTGAGTCCCACATCGGGCTTCCTGCGTGGAGCCTGCTTCTCCCTCTGCCTGAGTCTGTGCCTCTCTCTGTCTCTCATGAATAAATAAATAAAATCTTAAAAAAAATAAAATAAGAGAATCAATCTTACTAACTTCAACTACTCAATTGTATTTTCTTTCCAGCTAATGACACATCCTGGGGATTAATGCTGTAACAGATGAAGATAATTTTTAAAACTTAAATTCAGGGGTATCTGGGTGGCTGTTGGTTAAGCATCTGACTCTTGATTTCATTTTTTTTAATTATTATTATTTTTTAATTTTTTAATTTATTTATGATAGTCACAGAGAGAGAGAGAGGGGCAGAGACACAGGCAGAGGGAGAAGCAGGCTCCATGCACCGGGAGCCCGATGTGGGATTCGACCCCGGGTCTCCAGGATCGCGCCCTGGGCCAAAGGCAGGCGCTAAACCGCTGCGTCACCCAGGGATCCCTGACTCTTGATTTCAGATCAGGGCCTGATCTCAGGGTCATGAGCTCAAGCCTCCCGTCAGGCTCTGCACTGGACGCAGAGCCTGCTTGAGATTCTCTTACCTCTGCCCCTCTCCCACTTCTCTCCCTCTCTAAAAACAAAAAACAAACTTAAATTCATAATAAGTTATTTTAAGCCTTTCAATAGTCTAGATTGTTCTAGAACTGAAGTTCTCTTTGCTTTTCCCAGGCTTTCCTTCATGAACAGTGCATTCCTGGACAATAGTTGAAGGATGAAAGAAATTAGGTTAAACCAGAACCGTCATTGCTTCCACCGTCCACACTGATTTCAGAACATCCCAAGGCCAAGGCCAAGGCCAGTACACCCCTTTTATAAATTAGTGATCCACCCTTAACAGAAATATGTTTAAGTCTGGGAATAGCAGGAAGCTACGGAGGGTTTATGCTATCTTTACTGAACATTAAATTGGGCCATTTTCCATTGTCCATTTGTATGGCATCTTAATAAGTTGTCACATTGGAGATGTTACAGGACAGTAGTATTTGGGACAGAGATGGGTAGTGAGTGACCTATTTGTGAGGTAGGAGAAATGCTGTCATGAAAGGAAATGGATAAGGATAGTCTGAATCAGACTACTGAAGGGTATAGTTGAGGTACCTTTATTATTTTTTTTAAGATTTTATTGGGGGGACGCCTGGGTAATAGAGCGGTGAGCATCTGCCTTTGGCTCAGGGCATGATCCTGGGGTCCTGGAATGGAGTCCCACATTGGGCTCCCTGCAAGGAGCCTGCTTCTCCCTCTGCCTGTGTCTCTGCCTCTCTCTCTGTGTCTCTCATGAATAAATAAATAAAATATTTAAAAAACAGTAAAGATTTTATTGGGAATACAATTTTCTTACATTATATGCACCTACATATCCCCTGGCAAATCTTCCAGTACTCCAGTTTGAAGACCTCGGCCCTAGAATATAAATTAATCCTGGTCAGTGACTGTATCTTATGATCTTTATTCCCTCCAGTCCTCCCTTAACACTGGGTGAGGCAGGTAATAGAAAAGTAGACAATGGCCTTTCACTGGGCACAGGAGACTCTGGTCTGCTAGAAAGTGTCCCTCTGCCTGGAGAGAGTGGGATAACCAGTCCGATTCTTGCTTCATCATTCTCCCTTACATTTATTTCCCAGAGGCCATCTTTTTATCACCACATTACTTCAGAAATTACCATGTGAATTGAACCACTATCGTCTAAGCACTACAAATCCAACACAGATTTGTTGAACACCCACCTTGCTAAAGTTCTGTGGTTCTTTGAGGGAAGGGGTTGCTGATATGAGAGGCAGGTCCCTGATTTCAGGGACTCACAGTCCAGTTGGGAAAATGGACTCATGTACAGAAAGTTCAAACAGAATCATTTCGTTTTAAATAACATCTTCTATGCTCCTGAAGGTCTCACATCAATTCAAACATCATGGTTCTTTTTTTTTTTTTTTTTTTAATTCATAAGAGACACACAGAGAGAGGCAGAGACATAGGCAGAGGGAGAAGCAGGCTCCCTGCAAGGAACCTGATATGGGACTCAATCCAGGACCCTGTGATCACAACCTTAGCCAAAGGCAGATGCTCAACCACTGAGCCACCCAGGTGCCCCAAACATCGTGTTTTTTAAGACTTATTTGGACAAATATCTACAGCAAAATGATCTTTGTTTAGCAGCTTATGTACCAACAATATTTGCAATTGACCCAGCTCCCTGACTCTGAAATCATGTATTATTGAATTTGTAAACTTAGGAAGTTTGTATTATCTCCATATTTACATAATATTCTTATGTCACAGGATCTCACCGTTTCATGATACAGATTCTTAAACAATGCATTTGCACTACCCAAGGAAGAAAAGTTCTGTAGTACAGTTGATTGTGTTTTACGGGGAGCACTTTATTCTGTAAATTAAACATGGGGACTTGGAGATGTTTCATCTGGAACTTGGAAGGTGGTTGACAAATAAGTATTGTCAGGAAACTGTACATACATGGTGGAAATGAGGCAATTTCAGAAATCCTGAACAAGTTGAAGGAGATTTGAGCGGGGAGTGTAGGAGAAAACATTAGTATACCTTAAAAAAAAAAAAAAAAAAAGCACAATATGGCAGAAGGAGGTAGTTTTGCTTTGCCTGAGGCTAGAATGTAATTGGTCTGTACTGCCCCCATTGAATTGGGATTTGCAGTTCTCCTACTCTCCCTTCTAGCCTTCTGGGTGAAGAGGAAGGAGGACGAATGGTTTATTCTTCCCTCATTCATTCCATCCCTTTTAGACCTGAGAGAACTGGATAAAGGAGACCAAAAAAATTTTTTTTTCCTTTTTTATAGAGAAGTTTTTATTTTTTTATTTTTAAAATTTTTTTATAAATTTATTTTTTATTGGTGTTCAATTTGCCAACATATAGAATAACACCCAGTGCTCATTCCATCAAGTGCCCCCCTCAGTGCCCGTCACCCAGTGACCCCCACCCCCGCCCACCTCCCCTTCTACCACCCCTAGTTCGTTTCCCAGAGTTAGGAGTCTCTCATGTTCCGTCTCCCTTTCTGATATTTCCCACTCATTTTTAGGAGACAAAAAATTTTAACCCAGCAAGCTGGAAGAAGGTCAGAAAACACACTCAAAAGCAAACTCTGCCAAGGGGAGTGGGGCACTGAATGAACCACAAGATTATATCCAGAAGGGTAGATGTAATCATGGCCTCAGAGCTCCAAAAATGGGGGTGGGACGCTGGAGAGCTGATTTCAGGTCTGCAATAAAACCGTTTGAGACTTGGGGATTGAGAAAATACCAAAATCTAAATCTTAATGTAAGGTCTTAAAGTTATCTTTACATAATCCAAAAGAAGTCAATGGCAGTTTCCAGGGCCCTTATTATGCAAAAACGCTCAGGCAATCTTTGATGGGAGTCATTTTAAAGATAGAGGAATGGAATCCAGGTGGAACTGGGTAGGCAGGGATTTCCAACTTTGGCAACCTTTCAGCCTTGGAGTGGTTAAAAATCTGAATGCCGAGGTCGTCCCCCAGACTAGTTTACATTGGAATCTCTGGGGAGGGGTCCAGGTGTTCATATTTTTAAAGCTGCTCAGCTGATCCCAAAATGGTGTGAAGCCCCACTTGTAGATAGCTGAGCCACCCAAGGATCCCCCTAGAGCACAGTAGTTTTAAATGAACTAAATGGTACTTTGAGGCCTGGGAGACTCTAAGTTATTAATCTTTCTGGGCCTTGGTTTTTTTTTTTTTTTTTTAAGATTTTATTTATTTATTCATAGAGACACACACACAGAGAGAGGCAGAGACACAGGCAGAGGGAGAAGCAGGCTCCACGCAGGGAGCCCGATGTGGGACTCGATCCCGGGTCTCCAGGATCACAACCTGGGCTGTAAGCAGCACTAAACCGATGAGCCACTGGGGCTGCCCTGGGCCTTGGTTAAAAACAATTTCTATAACCTCAATTTTATGTAGTTTGAACCCTGACAGTGACAGAGTAGGTAATTAGATACAAGCAGGGAACAAGCGCTATCCCTCTGATAAAAGGGCAGAAACCAAGTTCCAAGCAGCTGGGGCAGACCCTAGGGGACATGCCTGCTCTCTTCCCTATGGCCACTGCCCTAAAGTAATATATTGCTTCCTTATAATATGTTTACATTGTGGTTTTGAAACACCCTCCCCCCGCCCCCCCCCCCCAGCATGGTAGGGAGGGAAAGTGGTGGTAACAGTCGGGACAAGGATCCTGTAGGGCCCCGAACTGCCCCTCCCAACCGATAGGAGGAGTCAGATCATTGGTTGCAACCTTGGTCAGGAACTGTCCTGGCTATGACCCTTAACCTATTTAAACATAAAAAGGAGCATTCCTGGCTGGCTGAGTCAGTAGAGCCTGAGACTCTTGGTTTTGGGGGTTGTGAGGTTGAGCTCAGGTTTGGCATAGAGATTGCTTTAAAAAGAGGGGGGGAAAAAAAGGAAAGACAGCCCTGACCCCCTTGGTGTAGCTCGTCCCTCACCCTCCCCTGACCTGCCCACTCTTCTATCTCCGGAGGATACCTTCACATAACTGCTGTACAAACACTAGCTTGCTTAAGAGTTTGTCTTCGAATTCTTTCTTGACCAAGCTCAAGAACCGGGGCCAGGAAACAGACTCGCCCTTGACAAAACTGCTTCGTTTAAGAAACTGCAGCCAGAATGATTTTTTTTTTAAATCAAGGTAAAATGTACATGCAGTAAAATGCACAGATATTAACATTCTGATGAGTTTTGATAAATGAATACACCTGTGTAGCTGTGACCCCAGAATTTTCTTTATGCTCTCATAGTCAGCCCTGCCACTCTCCCCATAAGGACCTGCTTTTCTGACTTTCATTACCCTAGATCAGTTATTGAACTTCGCTGAAATGAAATCTCCCATCGTGCACTCGTTCACAGTGCTCTTTTAAAATTTATTTTTTTAGGGGGATCCCTGGGTGGCGCAGCGGTTTGGCACCTGCCTTTGGCCCAGGGCACGATCCTGGAGACCCGGGATCGAATCCCACGTCGGGCTCCCGGTGCATGGAGCCTGCTTCTCTCTCTGCCTCTCTCTCTCTCTCTCTGTGACTATCATAAAGAAAGAAAGAAAGAAAATTAAAAAAATAAATTAAATTTATTTTTTATTTTAAAAGTTTACTTAAGTAATCTTTACAGCCAATGTGGGGCTTGAACTCATGACCCTGAGATCAAGAGTCTTATGCTCTTTCAACTAAGCCAGCCAGGCACCTCAGATCTTTAAAAATTTAAGGATTTATTTATGTATTTATTTATTTGAGAGAGAGAGAGAGCACATACATGAGCAGAGGGAGGGGCAGCAGGAGAGGAAGAGAGTGTTTTCTAGCAGGCTCCCCACTAAGCTCTGAGTTAGAGGGGGGCTCATCTGAGGACACTGAGATCAAGACTTGAGCTGAAACAAAGAGTTGGCTGCTTAACAGACAGAGCCACCCAGGTGCCCCTTATCTTTAAAAATTGAAAACACAAATTGGATCATGTCAATCCTCTGCTCACAATCTTTAATGGCTCCCTATTACTCCTGGAATAAACTGCAGACTCCCCCTTGTGGCTAGCAAGTCCTTGTATCCCTCTTAGTCCTCTAACACCATCTGCAGGCTCTAGGCTGTGCTCATTTATAATGGTGTTCTATTCACACTGGTCTTTCCCAGCACCTTCTTACTCAGAGTCTTTGCTCATCTCTGTTCCTCTTCAGTCCTATTGGCCTTTGGGCATCATCTTAAATGTTACTTCCTCTTAGAGGTATTCCCTGGTGCCCCAATTCTAAATTATGTTCTCCTTTGTTCTTTTCATTTCTGCCATTAACACATTAATAATTACCCATGGGCAGCCCGATGGCTCAGTGGTTTAGTGCTGCCTTCAGCCCGGGGCGTGATCCTGGAGACCCAGGATCGAGTCCCGCATCAGGCTCTCTGCATGGAGCCTGCTTCTCCCTCTGCCTGTGTCTCTGCCTCTCTCTCTCTCTCTCTCTGTCTCTCATGAATAAATAAATAAAATATTTAAAAAAAATAATAATTACCTATGTGTGTTTATTCAACTTTAAAATTGTTCATCTTGCTTTCTGCCCCTGGATGCCACCGAATAAGCATCGGTAAAGTCTCCCCTCCCACCGCCGTCATATCTAAGTCAGAATCTCCCAAAGAGCCTGAGCAGCTGTGGAAGCTCTTCATCAGAGGTTTGAGCTTTGAAACAACCAATGAGAGCCTGAGGAGCCATTTTGAGCAATGGGGAACGCTTACGGACTGGGTGGCAATGAGAGATCCAAACACCAAGCACTCTAGAGGCTTGGGGTTTGTCAAGTATGCCACCGTGGAAGAGGTGGATGCAGCCATGAATGCAAGGCCACACAAGGTGGATGGAAGAGTTGTGGAACCAAAGAGGGCTGTCTCAAGAGAAGATTCTCAAAGACCTGGTGCCCACTTAACTGTGAAAAAGATTTTTGTTGGTGGCATTAAAGAAGGCACTGAAGAACATCATTTAAGAGATTATTTTGAGGGACACTTGGGTGGCTCAGCAATTGAGCCTCTGCCTTCAGCCCAGGGCATGATCCTGGAGACCCGGGATCGAGTCCCACATCGGGCTCCCTGCATGGAGCTTGCTTCTCCTTCTGCCTGTGTCTCTGCCTCTCTCTCTGTGTTTCTCATGAATAAGTAAATTCTTAAAAAAAAAAAAAAAAGGAGATTATTTTGAGGGCAACCCAGGTGGCTCAGTGGTTTAGCGCCTGCCTTCAACCCAGGGCGTGATCCTGGAGACCCTGGATCGAGTCCCACGTTGGGCTCTCTGCATGGAGCCTG
This sequence comes from Vulpes vulpes, assembly GCF_048418805.1. Lineage (NCBI taxonomy): Eukaryota > Metazoa > Chordata > Mammalia > Carnivora > Canidae > Vulpes > Vulpes vulpes. The sequence goes on along the minus strand of NC_132783.1, from coordinate 78,747,408 downwards.
CTTCTCCCTCTGTCTGTGTCTCTGCCTCTCTCTGTGTGTGTCTCTCATGAGTAAATAAATAAAATCTTAAAAAAAATTATTTTGAGCAGTATGGGAAAATTGAAGTGATTGAGATTGTGACTGACAGAGGTAGTGGCAAAAAGAGTTTTGCTTTTGTGACATTTGATGACCATGACTCTGCAGACAAGATTGTCATAAAAAAATATCATACTGTGAAAAATATCACAATTGTGAAGTAAGGAAAGCCCTATCTAAGCAAGAGATAGCTAGTGCTTCATCCAGCCGAAGAGGACGAAGTGGTTCTGGAAACTTTGGTGGTGGTCGTGGAGGTGGTTTTGGTGGGAATGACAACTTTGGTTGTGGAGGGAACTTCAGTGGTCGAGGTGGCTTCGGTGGCAGTCAAGGTGGTGGTGGATACCATGGCAGTGGGGATGGCTATCACGGATTTGGTAATGATGGAAGCAACTTTGGAGTTGGCGGAAGCTATAACGACTTTGGCAATTACAACAATCAATCCTCAAACTTTGGACCCATGAAAGGAGGAAATTTTGGAGGCAGAAGCTCTGGCCTCTGTGGTGGTGGAGGTCAGCACTTTGCCAAACCACGAAACCAAGATGGCTGTGGCGGTTCCAACAGCAGCAGCAGCAGCTATGGCAGTGGCAGAAGGTTTTAATTACTGCTAGGAAACAAAGCTTAGCAGGAGAGGAGAGACAGAGAAGTGACAGGGAAGCTACAGGTTAAAACAGATTTGTGAACTCAGCCAAGCACAGTGGTGGCAGGGCCTACCTGCTACAAAGAAGACATGGTTTAGACAACTCATGTGTATGCGCAAAATACTCGAGGACTGTATTTGTGACTAATTGTATAACAGGCTATTTTAGTTTCTGTTCTGTGGAAAGTGTAAAGCATTCCAACAAAGGGTTTTAATGTAGATTTCTTTTTTGCACCCGTGCTGTTGATTGCTAAATGTAATAGTCTGATCATGACGCTGAATAAATGTGTCTTTTTTTAAATGTGCTGCGTAAAGTTAGTCTACTCTGAAGCCATCTTGGTAAACTACCCCAACAGTGTGAAGTTAGAATTCCTTCAGGGTGATGCCAGGTTCCATTAGAAATTTATTTGCAACCTGCTTGGGCACAGAAGCCATTGTCTCCACAAACCTTGGTGTGGTTGAACTGACAGTTAATGTGTTATGACCTGGAGTTCACCATTAAAAGGGTCACCCAAGAAAAGTCCTGGAGTTTATCTGGTTATTATGATTGTTGGCACATCCTATGCAATATATCTAAATTGAAGTATGGTATCAGATAAAATTATAGATGGGATTAAAGCTTGTGTATCTCCATTATCATGTGTAATCAATAAATGATTTAATATTTTCTCAAAAAAAATAAACAAATAAAATTGTTCATCTCCCTCACTTTGGCCACCAGGGTCACGGCCATGTCTGTTTGGTTCACCATTGTTTCTAGACCCTAGACCAGAGCCTGAAATATATCAGAGATCCAATAAATATGTGTTAAAATAAGTGGATGAAATGTTTTAATTGGACTCGAGCCTATTGAATTGCCAAATGAGAAAAAAAGGATAGAAAAGAAAGGCAAGAAAGATGTGGGCAGTAAGGGTAGATTCCAAGGGAGAATTGCTACTTCATTAACCTTGAGTAGTGAGAGTAAGGAGCAACAATGGAAAGAACATGGGAAGAAGTCAGAGCTCCTCACTCAGTGACTTCTCTGTACCCGTTTCCTCATTTATTTATTTTTTATTTTTTAATTTTTTTTGAAAAATTATTTATTCATGACACACACACACACACACACACACACACACACAGGCAGAGACACAGAGGGAAAATCAGGCTCCGTGCAGGGTGCCTGATGCAGGACTTGATCCCAGGTTTCCAGGATCACACCCTGGGCTGAAGGCAGCACCAAACCGCTGAGCCACCCGGGCTGCCCCTGTTTCCTCATTTATAAGCTATAGAAGATTTCATCAGGACCACCTCACCTCCATGCAGCACTTGGAAATACAGGAGAGAATTTTCCATAGTCACACTAACTGGAGACCACAACTGGCATTTATTAATTTGAAGCACCAGAGGGACGCCTGGGTGGCTCAGTGGTTGAGCGTCAAGGCGTGATCCTGGATTCCCAGGATCCAGTCCAGCATTGGGCTCCTTGCATGGAGCCTGCTTCTCCCTCTGCCTGTGTCTCTGCCTCTGTCTCTCTCTGTGTCTCTCATGAATAAATAAATAAAATCTTAACAAACAAACAAACAAACAAACAAGAGAGGGAATCCCTGGATGGCTCAGCAGCTCAGCACCTGCCTTCAGCCCAGAGAGTGATCCTGGAGTCCCATGTCAGGCTTCTGCATGGAGCCTGCTTTTCCCTCTGCCTCTGTCTCTGCCTCTCTCTCTCTCTCTCTCTCTCTGTCTCTCATGAATAAATAAACAAAATCTTTAAAAAAGAGAGAGAGAGAGAATACATACGATGCCCACAAGCCAGGGTAGGGGCAGAGGGAGAGGAAGAAACAGGCTCCTTGCTGAACAGGGAGCCTAATGTAAATATGCTAAATACACTTTAAGTGGGTGAATTATACGATATGTAAGATGTACATCAATAAAGCTATTTTTGAAATACAAAAGATGTTCAACTTCATTCATAAATAAAGAAATGAGAATCAGAAGAGTAGTGAGCAACCATTTTTCATCCATCAGATTGGCAAACATTTCCTTTTTTTTTTTTTTGGCAAACATTTTCAAGTCAATAGTTATCACGGGCAAGAGTGTGGGGAGGTTAGCACTCCTGTACACTGCTGGGAGTATAAATTGAGGTGATCTTCCTGGAGGGGAGGTTTGGTAAGATCATTTATGATTCAATATACAAACACCTTTTGATTTTGTCATTGCACTTCCAGGGATTGATTCTGCTATACATTTATTGAGCATTAAAATAATTATTGTAACAGTACAATTGAAAAAAATCATTAAAAACTGAAAACAACTAAAAGTCCATTAATAGAGTGCTAAGTAAAATAAATCCATATAAATTATGGGTTTGTGTTTGGTTAAATGAATGAAAGTATAGAAAGAGTATACATAACATGTTACTATTTTGTGTGAAAAGGGAAGAAAATAAAAATAAGAATATGAATAAGAATATGTGTATTTGCATAAAGAAGGATACACAATAGGGGTACCTGGGTGGCTCAGTCCATTAAGCACTTGCCTTCAGCTCAGGTCATGATCCTGAGGTGCTGAGATTATGCCCCACCTTGGGCTTCCTGCTTAGCAGAAGGAAGCCTGTTTCACTCCTGTTCCCCCTTATTTGTGCTCTCTCTCTCTCCCTGTCAAATAAATAAAAATAAATAAATAAATAAATAAATAAATAAATAAATAAATAAATAAAATCTTTAAAAAAAGGATACACAATAAACGAATGCAAATGATAATCTCGTTAAGTGGGAGCTAGGTAGATGATAGAAGTGAATGTGAGATTTTTTCTGAATACCTTTTTATATTGTTTTATTTTTGAGCCATGTCAATATCTAACCTAAAAAATTAAATTAAAATTAAGATAACTGAAATAAAAGAATAAAGTTTATCCACAAAAGTAAAATACAACTTATGCAAGATACATTAAGTGAAAAAACAAGTTGCAGGATAGTATGTATAACACCTTTTCATTTATTTAGTTAACAATACTTTTAAGTTCCTAATACATGTTCTAGAATCTAGGGATATGGAAGTAAACAAGGCAGCCAAGGCTCTGGCTAACATAAAGACTACATTTTAGTAGTGAGTAGGTATGCAAGCACATAAATAAGCAAAGGTAACAGAGACTGATTTGAGAAATAGTTATTTGATGGATGTCACAAAAAGCCTGAGGAAGTGACAAATGAGCTGACATCTGAATAAGGAGGATGTGGGAAAAGAGTGGTCTAGGAAAATAATGTAGTGAGTGCAAAGGTCCTGAGACTGGAACACGTTGGCAAATTTGAAGATCTGGATACAGTCTGTGTAACAGGGGAAGCTGGTAGGAGATGAAGTCAGAGTGGTAGTCAGGGGACAAATCATGGTTTGAAGTAATAGAATAATACATATGTATTATGTTATGTAAAACTTATGTTTATACATAAGTTGCAAATATTTGAAGGACACACAAGAATCTCAACATTATTAAGTGGCTGTTTTGTGGGTGGGTATTGGGGATTCTTTAAATTTTCTATCTTCAAGAGGAGTCCAAATTTCTTAAAGTATATAAAAATGAATAAAATAAGAAAGGTGCTTCAAAAAAAGGTGGGTTGTTTTGTTTTAATGCAGAATGTTGAGTAGAAATCTAGTAAAATGAATACTGTACCTGGAAGCTTGATGATTCCTTTGGTTCTGGTCCCTCTAGTGGTATTCCTGAGGTACTGCTGGTAACGGTGTCCAGGCTCAAGCATCCTACAGTGAGAGTTAAAAAAATCTTGAAGGAAAACTCTGTCAAAGTTAGAGTTTAAATTCTTGAAATTGTGTAATTCTTGACAAATTGTGGGTGGAGAAAAACCACAAAATCTCTACAGTGATTGTTACAATCACTTATTGTACATAATGAAGCAGAAGCCAGCAAAACCTTCAGATTTTAAAATTAAAAAGTGAAGAAAATGCTGCAGTTCAGTTGTTTTGCAACTGTATAACTTAAACATCCAGGGCCTGGTCAGCATCTCTTCTGAGCCTTTGCTGAGGCCTATACTTCCCTGTCTTGTCTCCACCTGGATAAGTTATGTCTCTCTCCCCATCTTGGTCAGCTCACCCCTTCTACACATGTTCCCCAACAACATGCTTTGTCCATTTCTTAACTCACCCCTTAGTACCTCCTGGCCAGGATAAAAATAGCTGACATTTAGGGAGCTGTCACTGGGTACCAGATACCATGTTAATTCATGTTACCTTTTTCAATCCTCAAATCAACTGTGAGGTATTTGCTATCATCACTACCCTTAGAAAGATGGAGAGGGGCTACCTAAGACACAGACCCATACCTTAGGATCATGGCTGGTAAATGGTAGCTTGGTATTGAATCCCTGTATGACTCTAGACCACATATATTTAATCAGTTACCTATATTTGAATATATTGTTTATTTAGATAGATATTACATATATATTTTAATCAGTGTAGATCATGGGTCATAAACTCAGATGTGTATAGGGATCAGAATGTGAGTGCAGAGAACTTGATACTACACTTTGTATTTTCTCAAAGGATTATGTCCTCTTGTTTTTCTTGAAACATAGGGCCTTCTTTCTTTATCTTTCATTGTTCCACATTTGATAAAAATAGGGATCAAGAAATATTTTTAAATATTTCTTTCCTTATTCTAAATATTTCTTTTCTCTTTATGATAAAAATGTGAGTGAATAATGCCTGGCAACTCACACTTGGCTTCAGTGTCAACAAATAACAAGGAGTCAGGAGACCTTGACACCATAGCATAGGCCCCATCTAAAGGGGGTAGTCCCAGTTTAGCTCCAGGCAAATGTTGCCACTGGGAATGCCAAGTGAACCCCAAATTGTCAGATCTTCCAATGTTTCTTTTTTTTTTAAATTTTATTTATTTATTCATAAGAGAGAGAGAGGAAGAGACATAGGTAGAGGGAGAAGCAGGCTCCATGCAGGGAGCCTGACGTGGGATTTGATCCTGGGTCTCCAGGATCATGCCCTGGGCTGAAGGCAGGTACTTAACCACTGACCCACCCAGGAATCCCTCTTCCAATGTTTCAAAGGAAATAGAAGCCTAGAGTTTTATGTAAAGTTTAAATATTTAGCTGCCCAATTTTAAGATGTTGGCAGCTAATTCATGTATTATTAGGTACATGGTTTGGTAGGCCTGACTTGATCTGTGAGTCACAAGTTCAATCTTGTCTCTTTAATTGCAATGCAAGTTTCTTGTGAGGAACCACTAAAACAGATTCCTTTTAGATCTCACACAGTGGTAGGTACACACCATGTACTCAAAGAATTTGTGCTAAGCCATGAAGCTGCTCATGAGTATTACTCTATACTTAGATTTCAATTCCTTTTGGCAAACATTCATTTGGCAGCTTGGGCTTTCACAGAATCACATAGTGTCTGTGAATTTACCACAAAACCAAAATGATTTTCTGAATTCACCAAAGAGAAGGGGGCCTAGGACATAGAAAATATTAATTGAAATTGCTTGTTTTGGGGATGCTGGGCTGGCTTAGTCTGTAGAGCAAGCACCTCTTGAACTTGGGGTTTTGAGTTCAACCCTACTTTGTGTGCAGAGATTACTTAAAAAATAAAATTTAAAAAATAATGAAAGTTTCTTGTTTTTATTCCATTAATTTGCCTGAGTAATAATCCTCAGATTAATATCCTCAGTGTAGGTTTGCTGCACATTAGAATCACTGAGAGAAACTTTACAAAATACTCATGCCATACCCACAGAACCTCCTTTTTAATTCAGACTGCAGGATGGTCCTAGCATTGGTATGTGTGTAGGTATATGTATATACACATATGTATATTTATTTATTCGTGAGAGAGAGGGGGGCACAGAGACACAGGCAGAGGGAGAAGGAGGCTCCATGCAGGGAGCCGGATGTGGGACTCAATCCCAGGTCTCCAGGATCAGACCTTAGGCTGAAGGCAGCACTAAACCGCTGAGCCACCCAGGTTGCCCTGTATATTTGTATGTGTGTGTGTATAGATATATTCACAAAGTGATTTTAATGTGTAGCCACACTAGAAGATCCTTGTGTATGTTCTGGGAGTCAGGACTCATAGGGTCAGAGAATCACATATCTTACTGCCAGGAGTTATCACATGGATGATTTGGCCCAGTTTCATGTCCTTAAGACACTACTTTATTTGTTTGTTTATTTATTTATGATAGACATAGAGAGAGAGAGAGAGAGAGAGAGAGAGAGAGGGGCAGAGACAGGAGGAGGGAGAAGCAGGCTCCATGCTGGGAGCCTGACATGGGACTCGATCCCCGGACTCCAGGATCGAGCCCTGGGCCAAAGGCAGGAGCTAAACCGCTGAGCCACCCAGGGATCCCCAAGACACTACTTTTTAAAGTGATCATCATATCTGATTTGATTACTGTATTACTAATATGATCCATTACAATGCTTTTTTTTTTTTAAGACTTTTTTTATTTATTCATGAGAGACACACACACACACAGAGAGGCAGAGACACAGGCAGAGGGAGAAGCAGGCTCCATGCAAGGAGCCCGATGTGGGACTCGGTTCTCTGTCCCCAGGATCACACCCCGGGCTGCAGGCAGCGCTAAATCGCTGCGCCACTGGGGCTGCCTCTCCATTGCAATTCTATTTGAGAAGGGGAAAAAAGCTGAAATATCAGGGACTTTTTTTTTTTTTTTTTTTTTTACAAGATGTTTTAAGTAATCTCTATACCCAATGCAGGCTCAAAATCACAACTCCAAGATCAAGAGTTGCGTGCTCTGGGATGCTCAGGTGGCTTATAGGATGCCTGGGTGGCTCAGTGGTTGAGCATTTGCCCTCGGCTCAGGGTGTGATCCCCAGGTTCCAGGATCGAGTCTGCATCGGGCTCCCTGTGAAGAGCCTGCTTCTCCCTCTGCCTATGTCTCTGCCTCTCTCTCTGTGTCTCTCGGGAGTAAATAAATAAAATCTAAAAAAAAAAAAAAAAAGAGTTGTATGCTCCACTGACTGAGCCAGCCAGGCACCTCCTTCAGTAACATATTTAAGCGCTTTTTTCCCCAAATATTATCAAGTGACTATTTAATGAATTTTATTGTTTAAAATAAATCTGTTAGAGTAATAGAAACCAATAACTTGAGGACTTCTTTGTTTACTAACAAATGGCATATTAACCACTTTATGATCATTAAAATGAATAATTTTTTAAAAATGGAAAATACATACAGAATAGTGAAAATTCCACAGATATAAAAGTATATAGTAAAATTTACCTACCATTCCTATACTTGGGCATTTAGTCCCCCTCTCTGAAGGCAGATACTCTTATGAGTTTCTTGTGTATCTTTCTAGAGGCATTTTTACCATCGTTTAAAAAGTTATTTTTTATTTTTATGTCTTGAGAGAGGCATTTTTATTTACTCTCCTTTTTGACAATCCTTTAATAATTCCTTGAGAGTAAAGGCCATAAGTTTAAAGGGGAAAGAACTACTGAGTATAAGAGTGCTCCAGTGTTAGAGCGAGTCCTTTTGCTACTTGGAGTGTGATCCCTGGATCAACAGGGACTTCATTGGGGGCTTGTCAAATACGGAGAATCTCAAACCACACCCAGATATCCTGAAGCAGAAGCTGGCCTTGAACCAGGTTACCAGATGATTCGGCGGAAGCCTTTACGGTTGGGAATCATTGCTCTGGCACAAATCAAGGAAGTATGGCTCTACAAGGAGCCAGTGGAGAGCTGATGCTAGAAATCAGGTCTCCTAACAGCCTTGTAGTGTGCATTTTCCAATACACCAAAATTCTGGCTGGATAATTTAATGTAGTGTTTTTATGCATTTTCTTCTCTATGGGCTCAGGAGTCAGACACAGCAGCGCTCAAACCCCAGCTTTACTGCTAGCACAGAGTAGGAGCTCAATATGGGTTATTACACTTCCTGTTCTCTTTTTTTTTTTTTTTTCAAGATTTTATTTATTTATTCATGAGAGACACAGAGTAGAGAGAGAGAGACACACACACACACAGGCAAAGGGAGAAGCAGGCTTTATGCAGGGAGCCGGACGTGGGACTCGATCCGGGGTCTCCAGGGTCACACCCTGGGTTGAAGGCGGCACAAACTGCTGAGCCACCTGGGCTGCCCTACATTTCCTGTTCTTGCTATTACTTTTCTAATTTTTTTTCTTTTTACTTTTCTAAATTAATAAAAGCTGTACTTTTTAGAGTTTTAGGTTCACAGCAAAATTGAGTATAGTTTCCACATACCACCCCCCCCCCCCCCCAACACGCATAACCTTCCCACTATCCATATCCCTATACTATTAGGAATGGGATCACAAAAAATTAAAAAAAAAAAAAAAAAAAAAAAAAGGAACGGGATCACAGATTAAAGCTTCAAAGCAATGTTTCAACAGCCTTTATTTTTTTTTTTATTTTTTTTCAACAGCCTTTAAAGAATGTTTCACAAATTCGACTGTATGTCTGATTTAAGAGAAAGACTCCTTTCAACATCCTGCACTGCTCTCCAAAGCCCGCTTCGCCCTCACAGCCAGGAGGGGACGACCTGGTGACGCGGACACAGGTGAGGCTGAGGTCCTGGCGGGCTCGGTCCTTCCCGCGGGAACACGCAGGCACGGAGCTAGAGCCTGGCCCCGCGGAGGCCTAACAGCGCTCCGGTGGCGCCCGGGATCCCAGCCGGAGCCGGAGCCGGAGCCGGGGGCGGGGCGGGGCGGGGCGGGGCGCCGTGGGAAATCAAGACGAAGGGGTAAATAAAGGCAGTTTCTGGAAGCCGGGTAACTAAACCTAAGATGAAAGCTCGGGTCGCCAAAAACCGCCATGGGAAAGTGCCGATTTTGTTTAGCACGACAGAAACCTGGCGCGAGCCTGGAAGGGAAGCCGCGAGCCGGAGAGCGGCGGGCTGAGAAGCGCTCGGGGTGCGCGGAGCCCGCCGACCAGCTGCCTCATTTCTCTTCTCCCTCGGCCCTTCTGACGCTGGTAGTCAGAATTTCTAGGTTTCCTCTGGTTTCCACGACCTTTAGCTCCTTTTTCCCTTGCCACTTAAAGACTAGAGCATTTGATTTAAAAAAAAAAAAAAAAAAAGCAACAAAAAACAAAACCCGGGGATCCCCGGTTGGCTCAGCGGTTTGGCGCCGCCTTCGGCCGGGGGCGCGATCCTGGAGACCCGGGTTCGAGTCCCGCGTCGGGCTCCCTGCATGGAGCCTGCTTATCCTTCTGCCTGTGTCTCTGCTTCCCCCCCCCCCCGTGTCTCTCATGAATAAATAAATAAAAATCTTAAAAAACAAGCAAGCAACCCCCCCCAACTAACCCCCCAACTCCCAACAAAACAAACACCAAAAACCCTTTCGAAGGGATCGTTCCCGGAGGCGCGATGTAACTGGGACTTCCGGCGACGCCCTTTCACGCCAGTCCCGCAGTGCCTCGTGGGAGTTGTAGTCCCGGGGGTGGGCGACGCCTCCAGGTGCCAGAGGAGATTGGGTATTTTTTCTGCGGTTGGTTCTGGGGTTGGGCGTCTGACTCAGAGTCTTGAGGTGCAAAGAACTGTAAGTCTGTTAAAAAGTTCTACATAATCATGTAGAACTATGTGTTCTGGAGTATGTGTTTTGAAAGTTTTTTTTTCAGTAGCCATATGTAAATAAAACAAATGGTAGTTGCTCTTTTAGAATACTAAAAAGCACAAAAAACCAAAACTGGTGGTGTGGCTACTTGGACTTGGTACCAACAGTTCAGAAAGGTATAAACGGAAACGAAAAGCCTCTCTTCTGTACCTGCCCAGCTCCCCCCCTAAGAAGAAAAACACCAGCTTTTTATTTCTTTTATTTTTTAAAAAATATTTTATTTATTCATGAGATTCACACAGAGAAAGAGAGAGAGGCAGACACAGGCAGAGGGAGAAGCAGGCTCCATGCAGGGAGCCCGACGTGGGGTTCAGTCCCGGGTCTCCAGGATCACGCCGTGGGTGGAGGGCAGATGCTCAACCACCGAACCACCCACGCGTCCCAAACACCAGCTTTAAAAGAAGATACAAGGTGCAATATGTATAATTGCACAAAAGTGATAATGCTATAATATGCTTCTCAAACTTCCCTTTTCATTTGATAATACATTTCTGTACTTGCAGAGAAAGCTATCTTACTCTTTTTAATGACTGTATAGTAGTTTATTCTGCAAATACCATAATTTATTCATCTACTGCCATCTTCTTCTCCGGTCCATTGAGGGACATTTTAGTTGTTTCTGATTTTTTTCTGTTGAAAGAATGTTGCAGTGATCACCTTGAACATATTTTGGTGCAAATCCACAGGGTAAATTCATGGAGACAAAATTGCCTGGTTAAGGAGATACAGCTTTATAAAAGTTAAATACCACCAATTTGCCAAGTTGTGCCAATTTACACTCTTATCCATTAATGTATGAGTGTGTTTACTTTTTCACTAGTGTTGGGTATTATCAAACTTTACAAATTCCACTTTCCTGAAAGGTGAACAATTTATTTTCTTTTGATTAGCAGTTTCATAGTTATAAATGAGATGATACTCTTAACGTATATTGGCCATCTATATTTCTAAAAGTATCCATATTCTCGGCCCAATTTTCTACTGGGTTGTTAGTTTTTTTCTTACTAATTTGTTTGCACTTTTTGTAAATTAAGGAAGTTAGTCTTTTGTCTGAGAATTATGAAATTGTTCTCCTTGCACATTGTTAACTTTCTGATTTTGCTGTTTTTTTTTTGCCACAAAAATGCACTTACTATTGATATACTCACATTGGAGGGTCTGGGTGCCTCAGTTGGTTAAGGCGATGGACTCTTGATATCAGCTTAGGTCTTTTTTTTAAATACTTTTTTTTCTTTATTTACTTATGATAGTCACACACAGAGAGGGAGAGGCAGAGACACAGGCAGAGGGAGAAGCAGGCTCCGTGCACCGGGAGCCCGACGTGGGATTTGATCCTAGGTCTCCAGGATCGCGCCCTGAGCCAAAGACAGGGGCCAAACCACTTCGCCACCCAGGGATCCCCATCAGCTTAGGTCTTGATCGCACCGTTGTGAGCTCAAGCTCCGAGTAGGGCTGCTGGGTATGGAGGCTACTTAAAAAGAAAATGATATACTCATATTGGTTACTTTTTCTATGGCTTCTGGGTTATTTGATTGTATGTAATTTATTTTGGCATAAGGAGAAATGGTTCTAGCTTTATCATTTATCATTTCTCCAAATACCAGAGGTCCCAACATGATTTTTGTTACCTTTGTTGGGTAGAAAACCCCAAAGAACATTAAAAACAAACCCTATAATGAGATGCCATGGCAGGTTTGGAGGTTAATTTTGGGAAAGAGTAGAAATAAATAAGTGGCACTCCAACTATTCTCAGAATACCTGGTTATCTTGTATTATTACTTTTTCTGAACCATGCCCCCAAAAGACTGCTAATATTTATTAAAATAAGGAATGAAAACTTTTCTAAATAATATATAACTTAAGAGAAAAAATTTATGAAAATGATTTTAAAACATGAGAATTATTGAAGTAGGATTCCCAAATTGAAAAAGTATTACATATGTTCAGATATAAGGCAAAGTTTTTCCGAATATCATCCTTTATTTTTTATTTATTTATTTTTAAAGATTTTATTTATTTATTCATGAGAGACACAGACACAGGCAGAGGGAGAAGCGGGCTCCATGCAGGGAGCCCGACGTGGAACTAGTTCCTGGGTCTGCAAGATCACACCCTGGACTGAAGGCAGCGCTAAACCACTGAGCCACCCAGGCTGCCCCCAATATCATCCTCTAGAAAAAAAGGTAGATGCCTTGTACTTGTAAACTTACATTTATTTCATAATGTATGATTTAAAACATGTAACTTAAAGGAAATTTTAAAAGTTAAATATTGTGAGATCAAAAAAATATTGTGAGATCATTTGATCATTTTGTATGTAACTAAATAATGAAAGTATTACGTGTAGGCATTTGATTATAATATAGGCACTATAATAATTGTATGTAATATATATACATATTTGGACTCAAATTTACTTAATTTTTTTGGACTGTCTTTTTTTTTTTTAATTATTTATTTTTGATAGTCATACAGAGAGAGAGAGAGAGGCAGAGACACAGGCAGAGGGAGAAGCAGGCTCCATGCACCGGGAGCCCGACGTGGGACTCGATCCCGCGTCTCCAGGATCGCGCCCTGGGCCAAAGGCAGGCGCCAAACCGCTGCGCCATCCAGGGATCCCCTGGATTGTCTTTTGATGGAACTTAGAGTTGGCTTATTGAGGTCTATGGTATATGGTGTATTCTACATAGTACATGGTATATTTTTGCCATTTTGTTATTTTTTTAAAAAAGATTTATTTATTTACTTGAGAGAGAGAGAGAGAGAGAGAGCATGCATATGAGAGAGAGAAAGTGCACAGAGGGAGAGGGAGAAGCAGACTCCCGGTTGAACAGAAAGCCCAATGGAGGGCTCTATCTCAGGACCTTGAGAATGACCTGAGCCACCCAGGCGCCCCATGCTATTTTGCTATTTTTGATCACAGCTTTAGTGTGGATATAGCAGTGCAATACTTTACCCTTAAAAGAAGTTCTGAAGTATAAATATCATTTAGGAATAAGGAGAAGGGTTTGGCATTGTTTACCTTGCATTATGATTCCTGTAAGCAAGGAGTTTTTCCCAAGATACAACAATTGGACTTACCGGTTGGAATGGATAGTAGCCCAGATACCTGAGAGAGGGGCCACCCTGTGATGGCAGAGATCATTTTATTCTTTGTCAACTCTACAGCACAATGTTAGCTTCCCAGGATGAGTAAATTGACTAACTACATAGCTGCAGTGGGGAATGCAACAAACCAAACCAAATCAAACCACCTGAAGAACAAACTCTGAATTGTCATTTCTATTAAGTCTGTAAATAGCTGTGTGATGTTTGGCATTTTGCAGTTTTTACTGATTTGTTTTTTATTGCTCCTTTTTAATTTTTATTTTTATTCCTCCTTTTTAATTAAAAGAATAATATATGTTTATCTTAGCAAATGGAGATGAGTAAGAAGAATAAAATGTAAACTATCTGTGACCCCATTATGTAGTGATAATGGTATGTTTTGGTATATATGCTTTTTCGTATTTTATCAATATACATAACATATTTATAAAACTGATATTGTACCATACATATTTAAAAATTTTAATTTTATATTTTTCCATCTATTTATTTATTTTTTTAAAGATTTTATGTATTTATACATGAGATACACAGAGAGAGAAGAGAGGCAGAAACACAGGCAGAGGGAGAAGCAGGCTCCATGCAGGGAGGCTGACGTGGGACTTGGATCCCTGGCCTCCAGGAGCAGGCCCTGGGCTGAAGGTGGCACTAAACCACTGAGCCACCTGGGCTGCCCTATTTTTCCTGTTTAGATTGAGATAAGACTTTTACCCACTGAGTCTTCGTGCTCAGTGAGTTTTTACATAGTACATACTGGTTTGTAAATTTTTTTCACCAAAAAATTGGAATATGAACATTTCCCAGATATTATGTATGTTTCTACATCATTTTATTTTTTGAAGGATTTTATTTATTTATTTAACAAAGAGAGAGAGCACAAGCATGGGGAGCGGCAGGGGGAGAAGGGGAAGCAGACTCCCCTCTGAGCAGGGAGCCCGACTTGGGGTTTGAACCCAGGACCCTGGGATCCTGACCTGAGCTGAAGGCAAATGCTTAACTGACTGAGCCCTCAGGCACTGCTATATTGTGTTTTATTTTTTCCTGTTTCAGACACTTGGGTTGTTTCTACCTTTTGGCTGTTGTGAATAATGATACTATGAACATGGGTGTGCAAATACCTGCTCAAGTCCTTGCTTTCAATTTTTTTGGGTAAATAACCAGACGTGGAATTGCTGCATCATATGGTAATTCTATGTTTAACTTTTTGAGGACTTACTACCCTATTTTCCATAGCAGCAACTTTACATTATTTGAAGGCTGTTTGTTAGTTATTCTAATCAGCATTTTGTGATTTCCAAATAAGTGTCTAAATACCCCAAGGGATGTAAAGTTTCCAAAACAGAAATAGCTATCCTTTATTTTAAAATTCCATACAGAAATTTAGTAAGAGAGGATATATAATGAAGGTTTTGTAAGAATGGTGCTTCAGTGCTTTATTTCTTTTCCAAAATAAATTTTAAAGAAGATGCATATAGGTGAGCTCCATGAAAACATTTCTTTTTTCAAGGTAATGTTTAAAGGGTTAAGATGGTTAAAATGTTCCATCTGTGACTACTCACCTTCTCTAAATCCTAGATCTGACCTGTGTATCCTAGGGCCACAGTGAACTGAAACATATTCCCTGAACACACTTTGCACCAGACACACTTTTGAGTCTGGAAAGAACCAGCTCAGGAGCAAAGGTACAGTGAACCAAACCTGGTCATCATACAGTTCTTCTTACTGCCCTATTTTATTTCCTTCATAGTATAAATCACTATTTTAATTGATTTTGTTTGTTTTCATGTTTCTTGTCTGTCTTCCTCCATCAAAATGTAAGCTTGTTAAGAACCAACTGACTTACCACACCTTTTCCCACAATCACACTGGACGCAGAACAGGTTCTTAATAAATACTTGTTTAATGAACAAACTATCAAATGATTGAGAATTTTCTCTCCTTGTCTATTTCCTTCTATGCTCAAACTATTTAAAACATTATGAAATAGTCTAAACACTCAGAAAAACACCCACTACCCAGATTTAACAAATTCTGAGAGTTTTATTGTATTGCTTCAAATTTTCTTCTATCTCGTAAAAAAATAAAGGAAAAAAGATAAAAATATACAAGAAATGGAGGGGCACTGGGTGGTTTAGTGGTTGAGCTGCCTTTGGCTCAGGTCGTGATCCTGGGTTCCGGGGATTGAGTTCCCACATTGGGTTCCCTGCGAGGAGCCTGCTTCTCCCTCTGCCTATGTCTCTGCCTCTCTGTGTGTGTGTCTCTCATGAATAAATAAATATAATCTTAAAAAAAAAAAGAAATGGAGAAATGGCTAATTTGGGGAGTACATAAAAATAGACAGACTTTGTCAACCCATAAAATGAATGTTTCAAGGGTGCCTGGGTGGCTCAGTTGGTTTAAGTGTCTACCCTTGGCTCAGATCATGATCATCAAGTGTCTACCCTTGGCTCAGATCATCAAGACCTGTGTCGGGCTCTCTGCTTAGCAGGGGTCTGCTTCTCCTTCTCCCTCTGTTGCTCCTCCCTGCTTGTGCTTTCTCTCTCGCTCTCAAGTTAAATGAAATCTTAAAAAAAAAAAAAAAAAAAAAAAAAAGAATGGTTCAAATGCATTATTTACATAAACTCAAACTACAGATCCCAGACAGCATTGCAACAGGTAGGCACGTGGCCTGTTCTTTTCTCTTCTGCAAACAGCCAATGAAGGGTAGAGTTTACAAAGGTCTAGGATGACATATGGTGTATTGACTGTGGCCAGCCTTAAATCTAGTTACTGCTGTTTGGAACGTGCTGCTGAGAACCAGATTTAAAAAGGCTTTTCTGATTAATTCACAGCTTATTCTGTCTCTTATTTCAGAGGGAAGAGAAGCTGATTTAGTAACCGAAATGGATGCAATTCTGAATTACAGGTCAGAAGACACTGAAGATTACTACATGCTATTAGGATGTGATGAACTGTCTTCGGTAAGACAGTGGATAATGCTGTTCTTTTTCAAGTTTTTATTTAAGGTTGTAACTCTGTACTTTTAGTCACATTGCCTAAAAACCTAACCTTATATTATTTTAAAGCACATTTGGCTTAGAGACAGTTAAGGGTTTAAAGCTTGGGTCTTTATTTGGATAGTGTCCTTTTGTGATTTTATAGATGTTTCTGATTGAATATGTGTATTCTGGCACATGGCCATAGACTTATTTCAAATATACTAAAAAATATGTATTTGAAATTTTATTGTAATGTTGTTGGCAGTATTTCACAGAATACATAAGCTATAGCTTTGTTATGGTAATTTATACCAAAATTGAGATGAAATATAATTTTCTTTTTTTTTGAAATATAATTTTCTAGTAATTAGTGTTTTTAAAATGTTTAATTAAAATATGTATTTTTATATGAGCAGTTAAATTATGTAAATCAAGAAACATCCTTTTATGTTAACATTTTAAAATCATGTGAGAGAAGTTACTTAAAAGGGTGATTTCTGAAACACAATGTGTGAAAATGCTGTAGTTGTTCACTTGATCTACATTGAAATAATGTCTTTAAAGGGTCACATAGACAATGATGAAGGTTGCTAAAGTTTTTTAAATTATGGAAAACTCCTATAATTCTATTTCCCAAGGGTAACACTATTAATATTTTGTTTATTAATGTTTTGTTTATTAATCTTCAGTGTTTTTCCTATATATATATATATTTTTTTAAGACATGTTTGGGAAGATAACATATGTTACTTGTTGATTCTGGCTTTTTATCCACTAACATTATAACATTATAAAATTTATAATATTCTAACATTATAACATTTCCATGTTATTAAACACTCTTCATAAATATTTTAATGCTAAACATTTCACTTTATTGTTGTATTACAATTGATTATCCCCTTATTGTTAAATATTTCATTTATTCCTAGTTTTTCAATGTTTTAAATACTATTGAGATGAGTAAGAAGTACATTTCAATTATTAGATATATCTTATATAATAATTATTAAAATGTTTTATTTTATTACTAAAATATAGCTATTAATATTAAAATATTTTAAAGCAAAACACTTTTCTATTTATCTTTGTTTCATAAGGCTAGAGTTTAGTAACAAAATGTGCTTAATTTTGTTTGGAAAATAGAATGTGACGTTGGATGTAAAGGATTAAAATCTCTATCTTCATCACACTGAGGGAGTTATCTTAAGTATCTTTTTTTTTTTTTTAAAGATTTTATTTATTCATGAGAGACACACAGAGAGGGGCAGAGACACAGGCAGAGGGAGAAGCAGGCTCCATGCAAGGAGCCCAAAGTGGGACTCGATCCCGGGTCTCTAGGATCACACCCTGGGCTGCAGGTGGCACCAAACCACTGTGCCACTGGGGCTGCCCTATATTAAGTATCTTGTAGTTAAATACACACACACACACACACACACAGCCCAGGTTATAATACTCTTTTAGTTGCATATTTCTTCTTTAGGATAATATGTTATTCTTGTTTACTTTGGTGGTGATTTACTTATAGCAATAGAGAACATTTATTACAATTTTTACCATCTGTGTTATGAATTATACTATTGCCAAATAATTTTTGAAGGAGATTTTTAAAATCAAAGAAACGTAATTTACCTTGATAAGCTTCACAATTTGGATTAAAAAACATTGTCATGCTGAGTTATAAAATAAGGGTCATTATATCCCCATAATAAATCTCTAGACCCTTTTAGTCAGTCTTTTATAGTTATATTATTGTTTACTCAGTCTACAAAGAAGGAGGATTAGTTTTGAATAGACTAAAAAAAATCCTATTGTTTATGAATAATGTTTATAACAGTCTCTTTCATTATAGCCAGCAATTTAGTTACCAATTATGTCATACTTCCATGTATGTACTGTGGCATATATTAAAAGGAGAATGAAAGCATTGTCTTGCTATTCCTTCTTTACTGATTCTGTCAATGACATAGCATGTTTAGGATTACAATCAGTTATTTAAAATGATCTGTCACAATTTTGTCAATTCCTTTTATATGTATCTTTCCCCTTTTTTCATTTATATCTTTCCCATTTAAAAATATTTTATTTTGGGGGTGCCTGGGTGACTCAGTCAGCTAAGTGTCTGCCATCAGCTCAGGTCATGAACCCAGCGTCCTGGGATTGAACCCTGCAGTTGAGTTCCCTGAGCAAGGAGCCTGCTGCTCCCTCTCCCTCTGACTGCTGCTCTCCCTTCTTGTGCTCTCTCTCTGTCGAATAAATAAATAAAATCTTAAAAATTTTTTTTATTTGTAAGTAATCGCTACACCCGGTGTGGGGCTTGAACTCACAACCCCCAAAATTAAGAGTCACATGCTCTACTAAGTCAGGCCAGCCCCCCTAAAATATTTTAATTCCATTTTTTGAATATTTAGTGTGACATTTCCTTTACTTGATTTGTATTGGATGGTTTCTTTTACTTCAAATATTCCTTGATTTGATGCTTTAAAAAGTTGACCAGAACTATTCATACTCAAAAGCAATTTAGCAGTTATAGTTTCAAAGCAACTTAATATTTTGATTCTATTTATAACAACTGTGTTGACACACACACATATAATACTTTTGCTTTAGTATATAGTTCTTTTTTCTGATTTTTTTAAAAAAAGATTTTATTTATTTGAGAAAGCAATAGAGGGAGAGAGAGAGAGAGAATAAGCACGAGTGGGAGAGAGGCAGAGGAAGAAGCAGACTTCCAGCCAAATGGGGAGCCAGACCCGGGACTTCACCCCAGGACTCTGGTATCATGACCTGAGCTGAAGGCCGACTCTTAACCGACTGAGCCACCCAGGTTCCTCTAGTATATAGTTCTTACAATTACAAGCTTCTGTTGAAAATTGAAGAAATGACATATATAAATCCCATGAGGATTTCCACACTGTTGAGTAGAAAACAACATACCCTCATTTCAAAAACATTTACTGGAGAAGGTTGATTTCAAGTTAGTCAGCTTTTTTTGCCTTGAACTAGATTTTACACAAAAGACACATGTTATGAAATCTAAAGTTTTTACTAATGCATACACCACACACCAGTGGTGTAAAGCATCTTCTCTGGTTTATTATTTTTTTTATTTTTATTTTTTTAAAATTTTTATTTATTTATGATAGTCACACACAGAGAGAGAGAGAGAGAGAGAGATAGGCAGAGACACAGGTAGAGGGAGAAGCAGGCTTCATGCACTGGGAGCCTGACGTGGGATTCGATCCCGGGTCTCCAGGATCGCGCCCTGGGCCAAAGGCAGGCGCCAAACCGCTGCACCACCCAGGGATCCCTCTTCTCTGGTTTATATCTTACTTGATTTTTTGATATTTGGTCACCATTTCAGTAGCAATGATAAGGCATCTTGGTTTCAAGATTTCACAGACTTGAAAATTGAGCATAAACTTGATAATGGAGATACCTATTTTTTGTTTCTAGTTCTCTTTCTTATTGACTTCAGACCACCTGGGTTTATTTTTTTTTTAGACCACCTGGGTTTTTTGTTTTTTTTTTAATTTATGATAGGCACACAGTGAGAGAGAGAGAGAGGCAGAGACATAGGCAGAGGGAGAAGCAGGCTCCATGCACGGGGAGCCCGATGTGGGATTCGATCCCGAGTCTCCAGGATCGCGCCCTGGGCCAAAGGCAGGCGCCAAACCAATGCGCCACCCAGGGATCCCGACCACCTGGGTTTAAATCTTACTGTTTACTAGTTATGTAACCTTGGGAAAATGGTTTAACTTTTCTATGCCTTTGTTTCCTAATCTGCAAATGGGGGTAATAATAGTACCCATCTCATAGAGTTGTTATGGGGATTAAATGATATATGATAAATAACATGCTTATAACAGTGCCTGGGACATAGTAAGTTGTGTATGTGGGCGATTTTGGCCTCACAGTAATTGTAGACTTGGAACCTTGTAAATTTGGACTATTCTATGATTGACATTTCAATGAATATTTTCTGTTAATTTTTTTTTTTGCAATAAGCTTGATGCCCAACCTAGGGCTTGAATTTATGACCTCAAGCTCAAGAGTCGTATGCTCTACCAATTGAGCCAGTCAGGTTTCTCCAAATGACTTTAAAATTTTTTTTTTTATTTATTTATTTATTTATTTATTTATTTATTTATTTATTTATTATTTTTAAAGATTTTATTTATTCATGAGGGATACACACACACACACACACACACAGAGGTGCAGAGACACAGGCAGAGGGTGAAGCAGGGTCCATGCAGGGAGCCCAACGTGGGACTTGATCCCAGGCCTCCAGGATCACGTCCTGGGCTAAAGGCAGCGCTAAACTGCTGAGCCACCCGGACTGCACATGACTTTTTTTTTAAAAAAGATTTTATTTATTGGGATGCCTGGGTGGCTCAGCGGTTAAGCATCTACTTTGGTTCAGGTCGTGATCCTGGGGTCCTGGGATTAAGTCCTGCATCAGGCTCCCTTTGGGCAGCCTGCTTCTCCCTCTGCCTATGTCTCTGCCTCTCTGTCTCTCATGAATAAATGAATAAAATCTTTAAAAAAATTAATAAAGATTTTTTTCTATTTGACAGAGAGACCACAAGCAGGGGAGTGGCAGGCAGAGAAGAGAGAGAAACAGAGACCCCGCTGGGCAGGGAGCCCAACACAGGGGGATCCCAGGACCCCAATATCACAATCTGAGCCCAAGACAGACGTTTAACTGACTGGGCCACTCAGGGACCTCCCCATTAAATGATTTTTAATTGACTTTAAAAAATATTTAATTTATTTATTTGGGAAATATAGCATAAGCAGGGGGTAGAGGGAGAAGCAGGCTTGGGAGCCTAATGTAGGGCTCGATCTCAGGACCCTGGGGTAATGACCTGAGCTGGAGGCAGAGGCTTAACTGACTGAGCCACCAAGGTGTCCCTTTAATAGACTTTTTAAGAGCAGTTTTAGATTCATAGCAAAATTGCGCAAAAGTCATAGAGCTTTTCCCTATACTTCTCCCCTCTACTCATGCATAGCTAGAGTGGTTCACTTGTTACAACTGAAGAACCTACACCGACATATTACTGTCATGCAAAGTCCATAGTTTGCATTATGGTTCACTCTTGGGGTTGTACATTCTATATGTTTGGACAAGTGTATAATGACATTTATCATACATAATAGTTTCACTACTCTAAAAATCCTCTGTGCTCCATCTATTTGAGTAATTTTTGATTTATAGAAAAGTTGCAAAAATATTACAGAGTTTCTATATACACTGCATCCAGCTTCCCTTAATATTAACATTATATTTACAGTTATCATGCACAGTAAAAGAATACAAATTAGAAAATTAGCTTTGGCACAATAGTATTTTTTTTTTTTTTTGGCACAATAGTAGTATTAACCCTGGGCTAGCAAGCTTTTTTTTTTTTTTGTAAAGGACCAGATAGAGTCAGGACTAGGGTGAGGCATGCAAGGCACTTAGGACACAAAATTTAAGGAGGCACTGACTCTTAGGGTTGTGCAAGTGCAGAAACCTAAGAAAGAGAGAGTACCTCTTTAAATCTAGGTGTTCTGCTTGTCTCACCCCAGTACTAGTTCTGAGATAGCAAACATCTTATGTTATGTTTGTTATATTATGTTATATTTGTTTTTTTTAATTTTTTATTTATTTATGATAGTCACAGAGAGAGACAGAGAGAGAGAGAGAGAGGCAGAGACACAGGCAGAGAGAGAAGCAGGCTCCATGCACTGGGAGCCCGACGTGGGATTTGATCCCGGGTCTCCAGGATTGCGCCCTGGGCCAAAGGCAGGCGCCAAACCGCTGTGGCACCAGGGATCCCTGTTATGTTATATTTGTTATTTATTTTTTTTTAAAGTAGGCTCTATGCCCAACCTGGAGCCCAGTACAGGACTTGAACTCATGATTCCAAGATCAAGAAGACCTGAGCAGAGGATCCCTGGGTGGCTGGGATCCTGGAGTCCTGGGATCGAGTCCCACACCAGGCTCCCTGTGTGGAGCCCGCTTCTCCCTCTGCCTGTGTCTCTGCCTGTGTCTCTGCCTCTCTCTCTGTGTCTCTCATGAACAAATAAATAAAATCTTAAAAAAAAAAAGACCTGAGCAGAGATTAAGGGTCTGATACCTAAGTTACTGAGCCACCCAGGCACCCTCACTTTTTTTGAGCTAGGGGACATTTTAGACTTTGCAGGACTTATGGTCTCTATCACAGCCACTCAGTTCTGCTAGTAGTGCAAGAAAGTAGCCATAGATAATATGTTAAATGAATGATGATGACTGTTTTCCAATAAAACTTTATTTAAAAAAACAGGGACAGCCCAGCTTTGACCTTCAGGCCAGAGTTAGTCAACCTCTGATATAAAGGATAGGTCTCATTCTAATTTCATCAGTTTCTCTACTACTGTCCGTTTTCTCTTCCAAGATCCAAGTTAGAATCCTTTCTTACACTTAGTTGTCTCGTTTCCTTGATTTTTCTCCACAGTGACAATTTCACACACCTTCCTTGTCTTTCATGATCTGGACACTTTGAAAAGTAATGAACAGTTATTTTTTAGAAAGTCCCTCAGTTTGGGTTGTCTCAGGTTTTCTCCTGATTAGACTGAAGATATGTGTTTTTGGAAAGAAGACTGCCGAAGTGATATTATACCTTTGTCAGTGTATCACATCTGGGCTACATGATGTTGATATGTCTTACTGACCCGAACACATAGTCAAGGTGGTGTTTGTCATGTTTCTTCTGCTTTGTTTTGCCCTGTAGAGTTGTTAGTTTCCCTTTTGTCATGAACAAATATTGTTGGTGGACATTTTTTGAGACTGTAGTGTGTCTCCGCAGACTTTCACCAGCTGATTTTAGTTAGCATCCTTTGGCATATCTTGCCTGTAACAATTACTACTATGGTGTTTGCCTAATGGTGACTTCCTATTTTCCTCATTCATTTTACAGTTATTATTCAGAATTCTTCTGTAAAGAAAAGTTATTTTTCTCCCACATTTATTTATTAAACTATTTTTTTGTCACCATAGATTAAAATTATTGTATTTTATGGATTGTAACACAATACTGCCATTATATATTTTGTGGCTCAAGTTGGTTCTCTAGCTCATGTTTTAATTATCATTTTATTAGAATGATGTAGGATCATCTTATGGAGTTTATTTCAGAGATATTGCTAATATTGGGGGTTTTATGGGAAAAATCCAATTTCATGCTAAGTTAATTGAAATGATGGATACTTATTAACTCACTTATTAAAATGAATCTTCTCTTTTCTATAGCATATCAGTTTCCATCACTAGAATCAGTTCATTATTTTGATGAATAAATCATAATTTTCAGAAAGGTCCTATTATGCTATAATCATGTTATTTAAAGAGTATCTGTCAGCCAATAATCAAGTATTTATTCAACACTTGGCACAGGGCCAGTACTGGAAGTAATGGGAGTAAAACAAAACAAAACAAAAAGGTGAGAAATAGTGTGTAAGAAACTTGGCATCCAGCTGAGGAGCCAAAGCTAATAATAAAGGAAATAATTTGAGAAAAAATAAGTATGGTGCTATGAGATACTATTTATAAGCGCAACAAGAATTAAAGGAAGAATATCTGAAAAGATTTCAGAGAAGAGATGAGGCTTGAAGTGATATTACTGGGTCAAAATTTAGACACATGGAGGGAGAGACCAGGCATTTGTGTGGCCAGGGAAAGTTGGAAAGGATCCATCTAAGTGGAAATCAGATTAGTGGTTATTCTGTAGTAGAGTATTTCCTAACATAGATCAAAATATTGTGCTAATAGACTATGGAAAAGGTAAGTTTTTAAGTTTTCAAGTTTAATTTCTAAAACTAATATATTTTCAATAAGAAATGTGGAATATGAAGAGAAAACAGAGAAAACAGAGAAAAATGTTAACCTAAATGCTTAAAATCTGAGAGTATGACATATCTATGTCTGCACATATACTGTATTGATGTGTTTTCTAATCTGTAGAATGGGAATAATAGCAGTGTCCACCTCAGAGTTGTTGTGGGAATTAAATGAGATGCTATATGCACAGTGCTTAGAACAGTGCCTGGCATATAGTAAGTCTCAATAAATCTTAGCTATTTATTATTATTGTTATTATATACACATATATATTACATAATCCCTTTTAAAGTAAAATTTATCATTTAATGCTTTATAGTTTACATTTCCTCCTAGAAATATGTTACATAATGTTTCTTAGATTGTTAAAAGTCTTCTACAAGATGATTTTTTAATGACTGCAAGATATCTTAGTCTATAGCAATATTTCAATTAACTTAAGTCTTATTACTGGGCACATAAGTTTTTGTTTAAAATTTATAACATTTGGAACCCCTGGGTGGCTCAGCGGTTGAGCGGCTGCCTTTGGCTCAGGGCGTGATCCAAATTCAGGGATCGAGGGCAGTCCCAGTGGCGCAGCGGTTTAGCGCTGCCTGCAGCCCAGGGCGTGATCCTGGAGACCCGGGATCGAATCCCACATCAGGCTCTCTGCATGGAGCTTGTTTCTCCCTCTGCCTGTGTGTGTCTGCGCCTCTCTCTCTCTGTGTTTCTATGAATAAATAAATAAAAATCTTAAAAAAAAAAAAATCAGGGATCGAGTCCCACGACCCACGTCAGGCTCCCTGCATGGAGCCTGTTTCTCCCTCTGCCTATATCTCTGCCTCTCTCTGTGTCTCTCATGAATAAATAAATAAAATCTAAAAAAAAAATTAGAACATTTTATTCATTGAACCTTCTTATAACTAAATAATTTTCCCACCTCTGTCTTCTTAGACAAATTCCTAGAATTGGAATTGCTGTATTGAAGAGTATATGTATTGATATTTATCTAATTCTATCATATACACACATATTTCCAGGAAATTTGCATTTTCACTGGGAGAATATAGAAATGTTCATTTCTTTGCACTTTCAATGACACTGGTCATTATCATGACTTGGATGTTTTGATTTATTTGATTATGAGTAAAGTTGAACATTTGTTTGTATGTTTACTGGCCAGCATAATAGGCAGTTTTCCAGACCATTGGACATTGGATCAAGAAGGCAGGATTCAGTGGACCTTGTCATGGCGAGCCTCATTTGTCCATGGGCTGCAGTTGGCACAGGCACATGGGGTGGATGCCAGGACATTCACAAGACAAACTAACCCACTTTACTAGTTGGTTTATCCAGAACCAGCCCTATATAGGAGACTCATGATAAATTTTGTGATACTAAAACTATAAAGAGTAATGAAAGACAGTTATGGAATATTCTTAATTTTTTTAAAATATAAAATTAGCGAAGTAAGGACAAACATTATATAGTCTCATTCATTTGGGGAATATAAAAATTAGTGAAAAGGAATAAAGGGAAAGGAGAGAAAATGAGTGAAAATATCAGTGAGGGTGACAAAACATGAGAGACACCTAACTCTGGGAAATGAACAAGGGGTAGTGGGAGGGGAAGTGGGTGGGGGGTTGGGGTGACTGGGTGATGGGCACTGAGGGGGGCACTTGGCGGGATGAGCACTGGGTGTTATGCTATATGTTGGTAAATTGAACTGCAATAAAAAAATTAAAATAAAATAAAAAAGAGAAAATATAAAGAAGAAACTAACAATCACATACGTTAGCACTGTTGAGAATGAACCATTTTGAAACATTTGCTTCCATGGGCTAATACTAGAATGTTTCCTAATGGGATAGGAATGAAAAAAGAAAATAACAACAATAAACACTCCCCAAATTTTCTACCTTTGATAGATATGTATAATTTTACCCATTTATCTTATTAAAATCCTCCAATATATATATATACATATATATACACGTACGTATATATATAAGTGTGCAAAAAATGTATCTTGAAGAGTGAAACCTGTTTTTCGGGGGGGATAAGTAGTAAAGTGGCTTTTACTTTTTGTTCTGTATTGATATAAACGTTATCAAAGAGAGATTGTGAATATTCATAAATAATTTAAAAATGCTTATACTACTACTAGAATCTTTAGGATTTTTGATATTTTAAAATTTATTTTATTTTATTTTAAAGATCTTCTTTATTTATTCATGCGAGACACAGAGACATAGATAGGCAGAGGGAGAAGCAGACTCCCTGCTCAATCCAAGGACCCTGGGATCACAGTCTGAGCCAAAGGCAGAAGCTCAACCACTGAGCCACCCAGCTGCCCTAGTATTTTATTTTATTTATTTTATTATTATTATTATTTTTAATAATAAATTTATTTTTTATTGGTGTTCAATTTGCCAACATACAGAATAACACCCAGTGCTCATCCCATCAAGTGCCCCCCTCAGTGCCCGTCACCCATTCACCCCCGCCCCCCGTCCTCCTCCCCTTCTACCACCCCTAGTTCGTTTCCCAGAGTTAGGAGTCTTTATGTTCTGTCTCCCTTTCTGATATTTCCTACCCATTTCTTCTCCCTTCCCTTCTATTCCCTTTCACTATTATTTATATTCCCCAAATGAATGAGAACATATAATGTTTGTCCTTCTCCGATTGACTTATTTCACTCAGCATAATACCCTCCAGTTCCATCCACGTTGAAGCAAATGGTGGGTATTTGTCATTTCTAATGGCTGAGTAATAAAAATTTAAACTCGATCCTGGGACTCCAGGGTCATGCCTTGAGCTGAAGGCAGATGATCAACCGCTGAGCTACCCAGGCATCCCTTAATTACAGTTTTTTTTTAAAAGATTTTTTTAAAATTTACCTATTCATGAGAGACACACAGAGAGAGGCAGAGACACAGGCAGAGGGAGAAGCAGGCTCCTTGCAGGGAGCCTGATGTGGGACTCAATCCCAGATCTCCAGGATCACACCCTAGGCTGAAGGCAGACGCTAAACCGCTGAGCCACCGGGGCTGCCCCTTAATTACAGTTCTTAACAGGAAGTCTATCCCTTCCTGTTATCCCAAGGGATTCTCAGTAGATGCTTAACAGGGAAAAGAATAGGTATTAGTCTGGGTACTTAATGTATATGCTTATCCAATACAGCCTGGCTTTATAAATGTGAAGAATTTTTTTTTGAAAATTAAAAATAACATGGAACTGATAAATTTATGTTTTTTCCATGAGTCTTATGACAATATTAAGCTGAGCTGCCTGAGAATTTGTTTCTCAAACAAGAGGTAATTTGCTTTCATTAATTTGTGGATAGTAAATATGGAACTTGATAATAGGTCCATAAAGCCTGAAGAATTCAGCCATATAAAACAGTTGAGTGGTTGAGATTATTGGATTTGAAGTCCAACTGCTTAGTTAACAAAAAATTCAGTTTTTTAATTAACTAGCTAAATGATTTCAGACAAGTTAGTTAACCACTGACCTTTGGTTTTAGCTATTATTATTGAAGTCTTACTATGATCAGGCTTTGTGTTAAATGCCTTATTTCTATTGATCATATAGTGTAAAGATGAGGAAACCAAGGCACATGGAAGTTATATAACTTGCCTAAAGTCTTGGGACAGAACTGGATTTTAAAATGAAGCAATCAGGGGCGCCTGGGTGGCCCAGTCAGTTAAACATCTGCCTTCATCTTGGGTCAGGATCTCAGGGTCTTGGGATCCAGCCCCACATTGGATTCCCTGCTTCTCCCTCCACCCCTCCCCACCGCTTGTGTTCTTTCTCTCTCAAATAAATAAATAAAATCTTAAAAAAAAAATAAAACAAGCCACATAACCACTGTTGTCTTCTGCTGCTGTCATTGGAATTCAAGTAACAAAGACAGGTTGATGATGAAGTATAACAAAGATTAGAGGGCTGAGTGAAATCAAATCAAATCAAAATACCTCTCAAGCTTCATGTTAGTTTGGGCTCAAGTTTCTTTTTCCCCCCAATCAAAATCTCTAGCCACACTGTTAGTTGGTAACGTAATTAACAGATTTGAATTCTGTCCTTTTTAAAAAATCATGAAATTCTTTTTTTTTTAATTTTTATTTATTTATGATAGTCACAGAGAGAGAGAGAGGCAGAGACAAAGGCGGAGGGAGAAGCAGGCTCCATGCACCAGGAGCCTGATATGGGATTCGATCCCGGGTCTCCA
This sequence comes from Vulpes vulpes, assembly GCF_048418805.1. Lineage (NCBI taxonomy): Eukaryota > Metazoa > Chordata > Mammalia > Carnivora > Canidae > Vulpes > Vulpes vulpes. Next base: position 78,718,928 of record NC_132783.1, on the reverse strand, counting down.
GGATTGCGCCCTGGGCCAAAGGCAGGCACCAAACCGCTGCGCCACCCAGGGATCCCCATGAAATTTTTAATAAAGAAAATGGAGGGGGCAAAAGGCGAAAGAGGGAATTTTATAATGGATAATTTATAAACTAGACAGGCATCCTTGAATAATGAATGATGGCTAAGCATCTTTTGAAGAAGTCAGATGATGAAAAAACATGAAGAACTCAGATGAGTGAATATGTCTAAATTTATGTATTCTTAAGATAAACCCTTCTATTTTTGACATTTAAATATATTAAGCTCACAGGTGTCTTGGGCTATCATCTAAATGCAGTAGCAAATTAAATTGTGATCATGGACTACTGTTTGCATAGAAGTTTTTATTGGGTGCTTTCTGAGTTTCATTATGGAGGAAATTATTTCTTAGAGTAAAAAGTCAAAATACAAATATAAGGATCAAAATAAAATGTTGGGTTGATCATGGCTGTTTTGAGAAGGAATGATGCCCAACTTCTTCCTTTATGCCATTTAAGCTGGATTCCTTATTTTAAACATCGATTTTTGTTTTAGGTTGAACAAATCCTGGCAGAATTTAAAGTCAGAGCTTTGGAATGTCACCCTGACAAGCATCCTGAAAACTCCAAAGCTGGTAAATATTTAATAATATCTGTTTTCCACGAAAATGAATAGCATCTAGAACCAAAAGCTACTGAATAGTAACTTAATTTCCTTTTGTATGTTATGCTCAAACTTATTCTTTCATTCAATACCAAAGAATGTTTTTGCACTATTGGGTGGCAGGAGGGGAGGGACCTTATAGGGTCTTTTTTCCAATAGCATTTAGCATCCATTTTTCTTTTGCCCTAACATGCTACTTCCTGGTTTAAAATTTATCCATTTTATGCTTTAATTCACCAGCTCTTGATGTTAACATATCTTAAGTATGTTTGTAACCAAGTGATTGTCTTAATGAGAACTTTGTTGTATTTTCTTCATTCTTGGGGAACTGAATATGTCTATATGTAACCTGAAAACATATACATACTTTTGTTTTTTTCTTTATCATAATTTAAGTTCCATTATCATAAATTTTGACATCAAAGGTTTGCCTGGGTTGCTCAGTTGGTTAAGCAGCTGCCTTCGACTCAGGTCATGATCCTAGGGTTCTGAGATTGAGCCCCCCTGCTAAGCAGGGAGCCTATTTCTCCCTCTCCCCCCATGCTCATGCTCTCTCTCTTTCTCTCTCTCTCTCTTGCTATCTATCTCTCTCTGTCAACTAAATAAATACAATCTTCAAAGGAAAACATGAATTTTGACATAAAGCCTTTTGTGTATCTTGGCTTGAATTAATACGAATCAGCCTGTCTCCCTCCTGCTCCTCTTCTATTTCTCTCTTTCCTTTTAGAGCCAAACTTCCTGAAAAAGAAGTTCACTGTTGATATCTCTATTTTCCTTTACCAATTTTCAATTTATCCCAGTCTGACTTCCTCCTCACCTTTCTTAGAAGTGGCTCTAATAGTCACTGAGGACTTCCTGGCTGCCAAATCCAACAGTTACTTTTTAGTTTTTATCTTCCCTGTGTTTGCATCAGAAATTGGCACTGTTGATCATGTCTGTTTGAATCACCCTTTTCTCTTAGATACCAACATACATGCTCATACTTTTCCTCCAAACTCTTGGGCTGCTCTTTGTTGTGACTCCTTCTCAATTCTGCCCTAAGTTTCCCTCCTAAATTCTTTTGGACTTACTCCCCACTTTCTCTCTGGAGTCTTGTCCAAATCTGTAGTTTCAATCAGTGGATATTTGTTAATGGCTCCCAAATCTGTCATTAACTTGGTTCTCATTCCTATCTTCAGATTCTAGTTTTGACTGCTTCTTAGACATCTCCATTTGGAGATGTTCCAAAGTCACCCTGTCAGAAATTGAACTCATTGTTTTCCTCTCACTCTAAAATCTTGCTTATTTTTCTGTTTCCCCATCTTTTATTTATTTATTTATTTATTATTTGTTTATTATTATTTTTTTTTCCCTGTTAATGGCACCAGTATCCATTCAGTTGTTCAAGCAGAAACCCATCTCCTTTCTCTCCCCTATGTCTATATCCGGTCAATTACCAAATCCTGGTGATTTTCCTTCCACATTTCTCTCCTGGAGGTCCTCTTCCCTCCATCTTCACAGTCCCAAGAGTAGTGAGTTTATCATTTCATGCCTGGATCTCTACATCACTCCTCTAATAGCTTCACCGTACAGGTAGTGGATTTCTTTTTAATCATGGAAAAAATGAAATATTTAATAGGTACAAAAAGGCATAAGAATACTATAGCAAATGCCCATATATGTACACCTAGCTTAAAGCTTTACTCATGCAGGGGCACCTGGGTGGCTCAGTTGGTTAAGCCTCTGACTCTTGGTTTTGGCTCAGATTGGTGGGGGAGGGGGGGTGTTGAGCCTCACATTGGGCTCTGTGCTGAGCATGGAACTTGCTTAGGATTCTCTCTCTCCTTCTCCCTCTGCCCCTCTCCACTTGCACATGCATGCTGTCTGTCTCTCTAAACAAACAAACAAACAAACAAACAAACAAACACACAAACAAGAACTTTATGAATGCAGTTGAAGTCTTTTGTGTATTTCTACCCTGATTTTATCCTCAGGGTGGGTAATACTATCTTAAATTAGATGATTGTATTTACTGTATGTGCATACTATAGGTTTGTGTGTTGTATGTATATGTATATGACTTTTCTATAAGGAAAATATGATTAAGACCCATCTTTTTTTTTTTAAGATTTTATTTATTTATGCATGAGAGACAGAGAGAGAGGCAGAGAACACAGGCAGAGGGAGAAGCAGGCTCCACGCAGGGAGCCCAAAATGGGACTTGATCCTGGGTCTCCAGGATTCCACCCTGGGCCGAAGGTGGTGCTAAACCACTGAGCCACCAGGGCTGCCCTGATTAAGACCTGTCTTAATCCACATTGCACAAATGATAAGATCCAAACTCCTCTTCACTAGAAAAGTCATCTGTAGCATTAAAGCTCTTTATTAATTTTCTCTGGAAATCATTTATCCCTTTGATTTGTATAACCAGGTCATTTTCTAATATATGGAGTCATTTTTTGTTAGACTTAACTATTACTTTTGCTCATTTGATTTTTACTCTTTTTATTAAGGCATAGTTTGTTTAAGGCAACGTGAACAGACCGTAAATATACACTTGATACATTTTTGTCTATATAACCAGTTTAACCACTGCTCAGAGGAATATGTGGAATATTTCTGGCACCCCAGAGGTCCCTTTTCACATCCTCTTCAAAGTCAGCATCCTTTCCATTTTTGGATCTCTATTATCATTGATTAGTTTTGTGTGGCTTTGACTTTCACACAAATGGAATACAGTATATACTCCTTTGGGTGTGACTTCTTTTGCTCTACATTATGTCTGTGATATTTGCCCATTTTGTACATGTAGTAATAGTTCCTTCTTTGTCATTGCTGGGCCTATAGATAGCCCCTTCATGTGCTCTCTACCTCTCCCCATCTCTCCATTTCCACCACTATGCCCACAACCCCATGTTTCTGCCACACAGCCTTGGCTCTGTTTTCGACTCTTCAGAACTTTTATTCTTTAGAGACAGAGAGAGAGTGAGCACATCTGTTGAGGGGCTTAGGGGGTGAGGGGAGGGGCAGAAGAAGAGAGAATCTTAAGCAGGCTGCACCCCTAGCACAGAGCCTGATGCAGGGCTTGATCCTATGACCCTGGGAGATCAAGACCTGACCCAAAGTCCAGAGATGGACACTTAACCAACTGAGCCACCCAGGTGCCCTGCACTTCAGACCTTTATGCCTGCTGCTTCCTCTGTCTGGCTCCCTCTGAGGCTTGCACACCTCGCTGCTTTGCTTTGATTGTTTAGGTTATGCTCCTGTGTCAGGTTTCAGCTTAGCCATCACTTCCTTTGGGAAATCGTGTGGCCCAGCTACCCAGAGCACCCTATACGACAGGCAGCAAACTGTGTATCATGCCATCTCCTTATTGCGTATTTGCTTGTTAGTCATAATGAAAACTCAGTAAGACAGGCTTCCTGCTATCTTGTTCACAGTAATATGCCCGACACCTCATAGAGCACCTACTACCATGGAGGACACTTACTTTGTGCACATCATTTATTGAATGACTTAATGAATGAGTTCCTGAACATTTATTTAGGAAACATATTAATTACCTCTTTGAACTAGAGTTACTATTAAGGTAGACATCCTGGAGCACCTGGTGGCTCAGTTGGTTGAGCAGCCAGCTCTTCATTTTGGCTCAGGTCATGTTCTTGGAGTTCTGGGATTAAGTCTGCATGGGGCTCCGAGCTCAGTGGGGAGTCTGCCTGAGGAATTTCTCTCTCCTTTCTCAGCCTCTCCTCCTCCAGCTTGCACTCTTTCTCAGATAAATAAATCTTTAAAAAAAGATAGATGCCCTAACATAAAAGTATAGAAATTTGATAAACACTTAAAAACAACCACTACCCCAGGTTATTCTTTAACTGGATTCTTTTCCAGGAAAAGCATGTCTGTGAGTTGTTTCTCTGTCCTTGACAAACAGTTTCTATTTGGGATACACAATGAATCACTGGGCAATCATTGCCATTTCTGGTTGTCATAGTGATGGGAGTTTTCATGTATGGGCTATCTCATGGCTTCTTGTTCAGAAAAACACTGAACTGTAAATATTGTTTAAAATGATAGGTACACAGACATCATATCCTCCCCTGTCAGGCTTGCAGTTGATAGAGGATTCAACCTGTGGGTAGAAATTATTTTCAAATCTGTTTAAGCACCCATTTACTCAATTTGAATTAATATGACTTTCTGAAAATTTAAGTGGTTTTTTATAACACTTGAAGAAGGATTAAGGGTACTGATAACAGTATTTTAAAATATATATATATATATTTTTATTTATGATAGTCACAGAGAGAGAGAGAGAGGCAGAGACACAGGCAGAGGGAGAAGCAGGCTCCATGCACCGGGAGCCCGACGTGGGACTCGATCCCAGGGCTCCAGGATCGCGCCCTGGGCCAAAGGCAGGCGCCAAACTGCTGCGCCACCCAGGGATCCCTAGTATTTTAAAATATTAAATGGAGTACCTGGGTGGCTTAGTTGGTTAAATGTCTGACTTTGGTTTCAGCTCAGGTTATGATCTCAGGGTTGTGAGATCAAGCCCTGCCTCGAGCTCTGCGCTCAGCAGGGAGTCTTCTTGAGATTGTCTACCTCTCCCTCTCTCTCTGTCCCAATCCTGCTCCCGTGTGTGTGTTCTCTCTCCTCAGATAAAATATATACATCTTTTTTTAAAAAATATTTTATTTATTTATTCATGAGAGAGAGAGAGAGGCAGAGACATGGACAGAGGGAGAAGCAGGTTCCATGCAGGAAGCCTGATGTGGGACTCAGTCCTGGGACCCCTGGATCATGACCTGAGCTGAAGGCAGACCATCAACTGCTGAGCCACTCAGCCATCTCAAATATATACATCTTTTAAAAAATAAATAAAATATTAAAAATTCACCCAGATGCTGAATTTTATTTTTTATTATTTTATTTTATTTTTTAAAAAGATTTATTTATTTATGAGAGAGAGAGAGAGAGAGAGAGAGAGAAAGAGAGAGAGGCAGAGACACAGGAGGAGGGAGAAGCAGGCTCCATGCCAGAAGCCCGACGCAGGACTCGATCCCGGGGACTCCAGGATCGCGCCCTGGGCCAAAGGCAGGCGGTAAACCGCTGAGCCACCCAGGGATCCCTTATTTTATTTTTTAACTCATGAGAGACACAGAGAAAGAGAGGCAGAGACATAGGCAGAGGGAGAAGCAAGGTCCCTGTAAGGAGCCTGATGTGGGACTCGATCTCTGGCCACAAGATCATGCCCTGAGCTGAAGGCAGATGCTCAACCACTGAGCCACCCAGGTGTCCCCAGATACTGAATTTTAGTTTGGCAGAAATCCAGAATATGTTGGGTAGATTTTGAAACATATTTCATCGAAGTGAAAGCTTATAGAGCAACTGCTTGTAGGAGAAATTACATTGGTGTAGTCCATTAAGTGTAGTCTCAGTCATTTCCAATGAAATTACTAATTTGTTAGCATGATGGAGTGGTAGATATGGAACACAGTCTTGTCTGTCTGGATTGCTTCTAGCTCCAATTGATGAGCTAATTGACCTTGGGCAATCTCTTTGAGCCTCAGCATTCTCATAGGAAAAGTGGTAGACTAGTAGTATATTGCTTCATGCATCTGATGTGAAGACTAAATGAGGTATCTTGCATGCAAGAATAGCTCAATGAATGTTGGCAATTATGAATCAGTGGACTTTCTTTTCTTATTTTTACGCAGCATTCCAAGATAAAATTTTTTTTCTTAGAGAAAAAAATCGTATGTGCATCTATGCACAAAAGTGGGATGGGTGGGCAGGGGGTGCTGGCAGTCTCCACACCCATTATGGAGCTCAGTAGGGCTCAATCTCATGAACCTGAGATCATGACCTGAGGCAAAATCAAAAGTTGGAGGCTTAAAACGACAGACACCCAGGCCCCCACAACAGAAAAATTTAATAAAATGGGATAGTTCTCTTTTTTGTAAGTAAACATTACCTCTTTCTCCTTTTCATTTTTTTTTTTTAATTCTAAATTCTAGGATTTTAGACTTTTAGAAATCTCTTCTTCTCTTCAGGTGTCAGTGATGTAGGCAGGACTACTTTCTATGCTATAGAAATTATGTCACTGAGTTAAAAGCTCCTGCTTGGGGATCCCTGGGTGGCTCAATGGTTTGGCACCTGCCTTTGGCCCAGGGTGCAGTCCTGGAGTCCCGGGGTCGAGTCCTGTGTCGGGCTCCCGGCATGGAGCCTGCTTCTTCCCTTGCCTGTGTCTCTGCCTTTCTCTCTGTCTCTCTCTATGTCTATCATGAATAAATAAATAAATGAATCTTTAAAAAAAAAAAAAAAAGCTCTTGCTCATGCCAGTCCTGTGTGTACACATGATGGTAACTGTTTCAGGCCAATGCTTTAGTAACTTCTCTCCAACCTGGAAGAAAGGGATTTCAGACTAAAATAAGGATCTGTGAGATGGTATTTTTTGTTATTTATTTGTAGGCTTCAAAGACATGTGGATAGTTGAAGGAGAGCTCCTTGTCCTTGCTAACTGATACCTTTCCATGTCTCTATGCTTTCCCACTTTAAAAATTATTGCTTTTTTCCCCTTTGAATAAAAATAGCATACAGTAATAAATAATCTTGAAAGTGGAAGTCTGTTCTTATCATTCCCTGCCAGAGAACCACTATTAACAGTGGTATATTTTCCTCCAGGTTTTTTTCTTTTTTTTTTCCTCCAGGTTTTTTTCAAAGCATTTTTCTGACATCATATTTTTATTAATATTTTTCAAGTAATTGTAAGAGGCCTACATTTAAGGTACGACTATAATAATACAAATTCTATTGTGAAATACGATGTTTAAAGAACCTCTGTATTTTCAGAGTAGACCTAGGAGTTAAAAAGGAATGTCTCTCAGAGGTCCTAGCATCATTTGCTCATACAAGCTTGTAAATGAGAGCTCTCTTCCCAGAACTGGTAAATGTTTATCTTGTGTGACTCATTTTGTTAGCTGATATATTAAAGGACAAATATGAACACAATCTCATTTTTATTAAAGGTGGTAGAGAGGATGGAACAAGGAAAGGCCACTGATCAAGAAAGATAAAGTATTTTAGCTTTCTGCTTATCAATTGTTGTTAAGGGATTGATATCAGAATAATCCCAAGCAGGCTTCTTTCATTCTGGAGACTCTGGAAAACAGGCTAGGAATAATGTGCAAAGAAAAAGTGACTCATAGATAAATATGTAAATCTTTATAAATGCTGCTGTAATAGTAACTGGCGTGTGCATCCATGGTGATAATTTAATGAGCTTTTTATTCCCGTTGGAAAAAGTGACATCTTATTTGTACAGTGGGATATTTAATTGTTGTCAGCAGTAGGAAGGATTAGTCACTGGAGTGAGCTGCTATGGCAAGATGCTGCTTATTAGTTTGTTTAGTTTCTTATAGCTTTCATTAGCTCCATCTTTAAAGTCTTCCCTTTAACCCACTAATCACTACCACCTCCAGTGGTCATATTAAATAGTTAATGGCGGGGCAGCCCTGGTGGCTCAGCGGTTTAGCACCGCCTTCAGCCCAGGGCCTGATCCTGGAGACTCGGGATCTAGTCCCACGTTGGGCTCCCTGCGCAGAGCCTGCTTCTCCCTTTGCTTGTGTCTCTGCGCCTCTCCTCTCTCTCTCTCTCTCTCTCTCTCTCTGTGTCTCTCATGAATGGATGAATAAAATCTTTTTTTTTCAAAAAATAGTTAATGGCCTATTAGATACTGTGCTGTCCAGCTTTGAAGCAGGGTCTTGGAGAAACCCTGCTGTGGCAAGGAGTATCTCTGGTTGCTGGGGAAACAGTTAAAATGGTGGTGTTCGGAGGACTGGGGTTCAGGAATAGCAATTCTTTACCACCTGGGGTACAGAAGTACTTCAGTATTTTCAATACTGTCAGTACCGACTGTACATTTGCCACAACAATGGTTTGAGAGACTCTTGACTACTTCTAAGGGTTCTTTTTTTTTTTTAAGATTTTATTTATTTATTTATTTTGAGAGAGAATGAGAGAGACAGAGAGAGAGAGAGAGAGAGAATGCATGAGTGCATGCAAGCAGGGTGAAGGGCAAAGGGAGAGGGAGAGAGAGAGAACCTCAAGCAGACTCACACTGACCATGGAGCAGGGTGCAGGGCTAAACCCCACGACCTTGGGATCATGACCCTGAGCTGGAAACAAGATTCAAGTGCTTAAGCAACTGAGCCACCCAGGCATCCTTCACCATGAGGTATTTTTGAACACTATCAGGGCAATTTAAGTTAGTTTTCCCACTGATGGTATTAAAATATTCCTAATTCACAAAATATTTAAATGATATGTGTCATTTCTTTGGTGATTGGCACTCAAGGGAGTAGCACTGTATATAGAAAGATAAAGATATATTCACATTCAAAATAGGAAGCATTCACTCATTGATTCATTGAACAAAGACTTTTTTGAGCACCTGCCATACTGTTTCTGTGCAAAGGATACAACAGAGAACAAAACAGATAAAGCCTCTGTTTTCACAGAGTTTGTATTCTGGTTGAGGAGACAGATCATAAAAAAATTACACAATGGCTGAGGGCAAGTATTATAAAGAAAAATAATGCAAGTCAAGGGAGATAAAGGCATGGGCTGGTAGGCAGTCATTTTATATATCATAGTCAGGGAAGACCCCCTCTACCAGACAGCATTTGAGATGACATCTGAAGGAAGTCAGCTATATGAATGCCTGAGTTTAAAAGTATTCTTTATAGAAAGGACAGTAAGTGCCAAGGTCCTAGGGCTGGAGTGTGCTTGGTGTACTCAAGATGTATCAGGGGAGATCCTATAGCTGTAGCAAAAGGAGATGGGGAAAGTAGAAGAAAATGAGGTCAGAGAAGGAAGAGAAGGTAGAGGGTGGCAGAGCATGTCAGAACTATTAGCCATGCCACTGATGGTAGAGATTTTCACTTTTACTCTAAGAGAAGTGGGAAGTCATTAAAAGTCATTTTGAGCAGAGGAGCAATGTTGTTTTTTAAAAGATCTCTCTGACTGCTGTGTAGTAAGCAGACTGAGGCAAAGTCAGGGAGATCAGTTGAGAACCTAGTATAATACTCCAACCAAGAGAAGATGGTGGTTTGAACGAGAATGATGGTAGTGGAAGTGGCCATAACGGGTCAGATCTTAGATATATTTTAAAAGTAGAGCCAATAGAGTTTGCTAAGGGATTAGAAATGAGATGTGAGAGTAAAAGTCAAGGATGACTCCAAGAAAACTACTGAAATATTTTCTGACTTCCCAAACAGAACTAGTCTTGCCTCGATATCACCTTGTAATTGAAATGATTTGTTTATATGTCTGCTTCCTTACTAGACTCTGAGGTTCTCAAGGGCAAAAATTGGATGTTATTGGTGAATGGTTACATTTTATTAGCCCTGGAGGTGGAGGAGAAAGTGGGGGTTGGAAGGTAACATCCATTGCAGGAAAATGGAAGGAGGAGAAAGGCAGTCAAGTGGAGAGAACCAGCTGGGGAACCTGGCAGGCTTGGTTTGATTTGTGTCTCCATACCTTGAAATTTTGAGACTTTGGGAAAGTTACATCAACTTCTTCAGTCTTGGATTCTGTAAGATGGGAATAATAATAATAATAATAATAATAATAATATCCACCTTATATGATTATTATGAAAAAGAAAGAAACCCTGTACTCATTAGCAATTATTTCCCATTTCCCCCTGCCCAACCCCTGGTAACCATAATCTGCTTACTCTCTACAGATTCACCTATTTTTTAAAAAGATTTATTTATTTATTTTAGAGAAGGAGGAGGGGCAGAGGGAGAGGGAGACAAAGAGAATCTCAAGCAGACTCCCTACTGATCATGGAGCCTGACTGGGGGGCTTGATCCCACAACCCTGAGATCATGACCTGAGCTGAAATTAAGAGTTGGATGGATAACCAGCTGAGCCACCCAGGTGCCCCTCATTTATTCTGCATATTTTATATCAATGGAATCATACAATATGTGGCCTTTTGTGAGTGCTGTCTTTCATTTATTAGAGTGTTTTCAAGGCTCATCCATTTTGTTGGATATATCAGTACTTCATTTATTTTGTAGCTGAATGATAATTTCATTATATCTGTGTACCACATTTGTTTATCCAACTAGCAATTGATGGAAATTTGAGTTGTTTTGACTTCACGGCTAGTATAAATAATATTACTATGGCCATTCACATATAGGTTTTTGTGTGGACATATGTTTTCAATTCTCCTGAGTATATATTTAGGGTTGGAATTCTTTTTTTTTTTAAAGACTTTATTTATTTATTCATGAGAGACACAGAGAGAGAGGGGCAGAGACACAGGCAGAGGGAGAAGCAGGCTCCATGCAGAGAGCCTGATGCAGGACCCAACCCCGGGACTCCAGGATCATGACCTGAGCTGAAGGAGGCGCTAAACCGCTGAGCCACCCAGGCGTCCCAAGGTTGGAATTCTTGGGTCATGTGTCAACTCCATGTTTAATATTTTGAAGAACTGCTAAACTTTTTCAAAGCAGTACACTGTTTTACAATCCTATCTGCAATGCACAAGGCTTCAAATTTCACCATATCCTCATCAACACTTGTTATTATCTACCTTTTTATTTTAGCCATTCTAGTGATTATGAAATGGATGTATCTCACTGTGGTTTTGATATGTATTTTCCCAATGACTAGTGATGAACATTTTCTCGTGTGCTTAGTGCCCATTTGTTTATCTTCTTTGGAGAAATGTCTATCCAAATCCTTTACTAACTTTTATTTTTTTTATTTTTTAAAAGATTTTATTTATTTATTCATGAGTGTCAGAGAGAGAGAAAGGGAGGGAGAGAGAGGCAGAGACACAGGCAGAGGGAGAAGCAGGCTCCATGCAAGGAGCCCGATGTGGGACTCGATCCCGGGACTCCAGGACCATACCTCAGTCCAAAGGCAGGCACTGAACTGCTGAGCCACCCAGGGATCCCCCTTTACTAACTTTTAAATTGGGCTATTAGCCTTCTTATTAAGTTATAAGAGTTCTTTATAATTTTAGATAGAAATCCCTCATCACATCTATCATTTGCAAATATTTTCTTCCATTCCATAGCTTTTCTTTTTACTTTCTTGATGATGTTCTTTGAAGTACAAAATGTTCGGTTTTGATGAAGTACAATTTTCTGGGTTTTTTTTCTTTTGTCGTTTGTGCTCTTGCTTTTGGTGTCATATATAAAGAGCTATTGCCAAATCCAAGGTCATAAACATTTATTCCTATATATTTTCTCTGAGTTTTATAGTTTTAGCTTGTACATTTAGATCTGTGATCCATTTTATCACTTCTCAGCATTTTGGTTAAGATCAAGTGCAGATCTGTGATCTATTTTGAGTTAATATTTGTATATGGTATGAGGTAGGGATCCAACTTCATTTTTTAAAAAAGTAGGTTCTATACCTTATGTGGAACCCAATTTGGGGCTTGAACTCATGACCTGAGCTGAGATTGGTTGTGGGATTGAGCCTCATGTTGGGTTCCATGCTCAGCAGGGAGTCTGCTTGAGATTCTCTCCCTCTCCCACTGCCTCTCCCTATGCGCACATGCTTTCTCTCCCTCTCTCTCTCTCTGTTGAATAAATAAATACATCTTAAAAAAATACCTGAGCTGAGATCAAGAGTTGGACACTTAATTGACTGAGCCATCAAGGCACCCCCAACTTCATTCTGTTATAGGTGTCCCAGCACCACGTGTTGAAAAGATGATTTTTTTGAAGATTTTATTTATTTATTTGAGAGAGAGAGAGAGAGAGTGCATGAGGAGAGGAAGATAAAGGGAGAGAACTCCAAGCAGACTCTGTGCTGAGTGTGGAGCCTGACACTGGGCTCAGTCCCACAACCCTGAGGTTATGACCTGAGCTGAAATAAAGAGTCAGACGCTCAGCCAACTGAGCTGTCCAGGCACTCCAAAAAGATGATTTTTTCCCCCAGTTGAATGATCTTGTAGAAAACCAGTTGGCTTTGGGTGTCTGGCTGGCTCAGTCAGTGGAACATATAACTCTTTATCTTGGGGTTGTGAGTTTGAGCCCCATGTTGAGTGTTAAGATTACTTAAAAATAAAATCTTTAAAAAAAGAAAAAAAAGAAAAAAAACAATTGACTGTAAATTTGAGGGTTTATTTCTAGACTCTCAATATCCTATTTATTTATGTTTATTCTGATGCCAGTACCACACTGTTTTCATTATTGTAGTGTTGTAGAAAGTTTTAAATTGGGAAGTGTGAGTTTTTCCAACTTTGTTTTTATTTTCTTTTTTTTTAAAATTATTTTTATTTATTTTTATTTATGATAGTCATACAGAGAGAGAGAGAGAGAGGCAGAGACACAGGCAGAGGGAGGAGCAGGCTCCATGCACCGGGAGCCCGACGTGGGATTCGATCCCGGGTCTCCAGGATCGCGCCCTGGGCCAAAGGCAGGCGCCAAACCGCTGCACCACCCAGGGATCTCTGTTTTTATTTTCTAAGTTTGTTTTGACTATCCTGAGTCCCTTGCATTGTGCATATGGATTTTTAGGATCCACTTGTCAATTTCTGCAAAAAAGGCACCTGGGATTTTTGACAGATTGCATTAAATCTATAGTGCAGTTGGAGTACCAATGTTAGGTCTTCTGATCCATGAAAGTGGAGATCTCTTTATTTATTTAGATATTTAATTTCTTTCAACAGTGTTTTATAGTTTTCAATGTATGTGAGTCTTGCAATTCTTTTGTTAACATTTTTTCTTAGTATTTTATTCTATTTTTTAAAAAAAGATTTTATTTATTTATTCATGAAAGACACACACACACACACACAGAGATAGAGACACAGGCAGAGGGAGAAGCAGGCTCCATGCCGGGAGCCTGATGTGGGACTCGATCCCGTGACTCCAGGATCATGCTGTGAGCCGAAGGCAAGCTCTAAACCACTGAGTCACCCAGGGATCCCCACAATGGCATTCTCTACTTTCTCTATATCACTATGCTCCTTCCTGCTTTAGAATCTTCATTTACACTGTTCATCTAGACTGATCACTACCCTTGCTCACAACTACCACTAGCAAAGGTAGTTTTTTCCCTAGGAGACAAAACTGAATTTTTTTTGTTCTTTATAAATGTCAATTCTTAAGTAGTTCATGTCTACTGTTCTCACCTGTATCATCAGCACCTGGACTAGCATGTGGCATATCACTGGAGCTCAGTAAAAAGAGTGGATAAACTGTGAGCCAGGCACTTTACATATGTGATCTCACTTATCCTTGTGATTCACTCTGCAAGTGAGGAAACTAAAGCTTGAAGAGGTGAACTGACCCAAGGTCACATAGTGAGTAAACAACAGACATATTTCAGTGAAATCACTTTGCCTGGGAGTTTAAGGAGTTTATTTATTTATTTTTTTTAAAATTTTTATTTATTTATTTATGATAGTCGCAGAGAGAGAGAGAGAGAGAGAGAGAGAGGCAGAGAAACAGGCTCCATGCACCGGGAGCCTGACGTGGGATTCGATCCCGGGTCTCCAGGATCGCGCCCTGGGCCAAAGGCAGGCGCTAAACCGCTGCGCCACCCAGGGATCCCCCCCTTTTTTTTTAAAAAATATTTTTATTTATTTATGATAGTCGCAGAGAGAGAGTTTAAGGAGTTTAAAATAAGTCCTTCAAGAAAGAAGTGCTCATCTTTGATTTGTTTTCCAGTGGAGACTTTTCAGAAACTGCAGAAGGCAAAGGATATTCTGACTAATACAGAGAGTCGTGCCCGCTATGACCACTGGCGGAGGAGCCAGATATCGATGCCATTTCAGCAGTGGGAAGCTTTGAGTGACTCGGTGAAAACGGTAGGTTTCTCCCTGGGATGAAGTGAATTCATGAAGCTCAGGCTGCCCATATATTCGACTCACATAGTAGCTTAAAATATTAGTAGGCAATAGGAGGGAGAAGACCAAGAAGCTGTTAGAATCTGGATACAACTCTGTTCAGAAATCCTGTGAAAGAGAATTCAATGGATCAGCACCAGAAGAGCTCATGACTATAATTGTCAATCTCTTTGGTTGTTTGATTCAATATCTTCACTTCTTGTTATCATTTATTGTTTTATACATTCTGGTAACTGCTTCTCATGTTGCTCATATAATACTGCTGAATTTTGAACCAAGGCAAATTCATCTCTTCCATCTTTTTCGTTCATATTAGCATATTCTCTTCTCAAGGCTTGTAAATTCCATAAAAAACAGAGCCTGATTAATTAAAGAAAGCTGCAAATTATTTTAAATTGATTCTTTTTTTTTAAAAGGTCTTATTTATTCATGAGAGACACACAGAGAGAGGCAGAGACATAGGCAGAGGGAGAAGCAAGCTCCATACAGGGAGCCCGATGTGGGACTTGATCCCAAGACCCCAGGATCACGATGTGAGCTGAAGGCAGACGCTCAACCAACTGAGCCACCCAGGGATCCCCAAGAAGGAAATCTAAATGTAAACCTGAAGGGCTATAATTTAAGAGATGTGAATCACCATATTTCCATTCTTCTGAGTGTGACACATTGTAACTGCAACTGAATTAGTGACCTTTGCTATGTGAATGTCTTTTGATTTATACTTTGTTGTTGTTATTGTTGTTGTTTTTGATGACCCACTGAACTTTTTTTTAAAGTTTTATTTATTTATTCATAAGAGACACAGAAAGAGAGAGGCAGAGACATAGGCAGAGGGAGAAGCAGGCTCCATGCAGGGAGTCCGATGTGGGACACGATCCCAGACCTCCAGTATCATACCCCGAGCCAAAGGCAGACACTCAACTGCTAAGCCACTCAGACATCCCGATGACCCACTGAACCTAATTTTAACCACAAATATCAAATTTGCTATGGACTTCTCAAAAACTCTTCTCCAAATTTCTCTTCTAATTTAAATGGCTGATGTCTTTCCTTAAAATGCTAATTTTTGGGGCTCCTGGGTGGCTCACTGGGTTAAGCATCAGCCTTTGGCTCAGGTCATGATCCCAGGGATCTGGGATCAAGCCCCACATGAGGCTCCCTGCTCTTTGGGGAGTCTGCTTCTCCCTCTCCCTTGGTTCTCCACCCCACTCATGTGTATGCATTCTCTTTCAAATAAATAAAGAAAATCTTTAAAAAAAATGCTAATTTTCTGTCTCCAAACATGTCATTTCTGCTTTGAATTTAGCCTAACTACAGACTGTTTGAGGTCTTACAATAATAATATTTTAGATATTACTGTCTGCACCAATTGTCTTGTCAATAAAATTGAAATAGTATGCTGGGCCAGCATTTGGTTTGAGATTTATTTTTATTAATGGTACAAAAATGATAAGCATTTTTCTGCTTTAAATCAGCAGTGATTTTTTTTTTTTTTTTAACATACACGCTTCTTTGGGCAAAATCTTGTTGTTTTTGATTTGCTTTTGTTTCTCTTTCTCCATGGACTTGAATCCTTGATGCCAAGTCTCACAGGTTTTGTAACTAAATAGACTTTCTGTAAATTTCTTCTCATTCCTTTCTCTTCTAAGCCCTACAAGTGAAAGCCTCACCTCTGTCTATAACATTGAGTTATTGTTTTTTGTGTGAGTGGATTTGCTCATCCTTTCACCTTCCCCACAGAGAAATTAATAGCAATTATGATGCTAACATTGTTCATCATCTAAAGAGATCGTTGTTTCTCCTTTTGTAGATAAACATCATTCTTACTTAGGGTGTTTGGGTGAAGTATGTTACATATGCCATCTGACTAAAATGATTACAACTAAGAATTTAGGGATGTCTGGGTGGCTTGGTGGTTGAGCATCTGTTTTCAGTTCAAAGTGTGATGCCGCAGTCCGGGGATCAAGCCCCACATTGGGCTCCCTGCATGGAGCCTGCTTCTCCCTCTCCCTCTGCCTCTGTCTCTGCTTCTCTCTCTCTGTGTCTCTCATGAATAAATAAATAAAATCTTTTTTAAAAAAAGGATTTAAATTTTAGGTGACATTTATCTAAAACACATATGCATATTTGTTTGCCCTATACCTTTGTAGATTGTTAAATCTCCTAAAATCCTACCCTTTACATCACCAACTCTGTGTTTCTGCTTTTTATTGAAGCAGTATAATCCCTCTGGAAGGAGAAGAATTGGTGAGAACAATATTAGTCTCTGTACCTTCAAGGCACTTTTGCACTTTTGCAGCATCACATATAGTTCATATCACAGGAATTTCCTTTGGGAGAATTCTTCAAATGGGCACAACTTCAGGGGTGACAGATTTCTATGATCCCAGAGTGATGAAACTGTATTTTTTCCCCACACCAAGTCTCTGTCACTTTACTAGCTATTTATTTTCCTTTTCCTTTTTAGAAGTTTCTCCTGATAGTTCTTTTTTGTTTTTAATATTTTATTTATTTATTCAGGAGAGACACACAGAGAGAGGCAGAGACACAGGCAGAGAGAGAAGTAGGCTCCATGTGAAGAGCCTGATGTGGGACGTGATCCGGGGATTCCAGGATCATGCCCTGGGCTGAAGGCAGGTGCTAAACTGCTGAGCCACCCAGGGATCCCCCTCTCTTGATAGTTCTTTTTTTTTTTTTTTTGTAGAAAGAAAGAGAGAGGCAGGCAGGCAGGCAGGCAGACAGAGGGGGAGGGGCAGAGGGAGTGAGGGGATCTTAAACAGATTCCTCACCGAGCTTAGAGCCAACGAGGGCAGGGGTGTGGATAGGGGGCTTGATCCCACCACCCTGAGATAAGACCTGAGCTGAAATCAAAAGTTGGACTCTGGGCAGCCCAGGTGGCTCAGCGGTTTAGCGCCTCCTTCAGCCAAGGGCCTGATCCTGGAGTCCCCGGATCACGTCCCACGTCGGGCTCCTCACATGGAGCCTGCTTCTCCCTCTGCCTGTGTCTGTCTGTCTGTCTGTCTGTCTCTCTCTCTCGGTCTCTCATGAATTAAAAAAAAAAAAAAGTTGGACTCTTAATGAATGAAACACCCAGGCACCCCTCTCCTGACATTTTAATTTGAAAAATATTTACTTATTTATTTATAAAGATTTTATTTATTTATTCATGAGAGACACAGAGAGAGAGGTAGAGACACAGGAAGAAGGAGAAGCAGGCTCCCCACAAGGAGCCCCATGTGGGACTCAACCCTGGATCCTGGGATCACATCCTGAGCCAAAGGCAGATGTTCAACCACTGAGCCACCCAGGCGTCCTGGAAATTTAAGTTTAGATACGTGATGTTGGTTTTAAAAAAGAGATATGGAGTGAGGTTTTCAGTTACTGTGGCCCTTGGGTCTTGGGATAATTTGAAAACAGAGATCTTTCTAGCTAAAAGGATCTTAGGGAAATTCACTGCTGTCATGCTAAATAATTTTACCCCAAAGGATCCAGGGTATGAAATGTTTTTTCTCTAATTCTGAAATATGTGGCAGAATGGCTTTAGGATGCCTGTGAGAAAATGGTTGTAGCAAAGCCACAATCAAAAGAGTGCTGGTTAGGGCGCCTGGGTGGCTTAGTGGTTGAGTGTCTGCCTTTGGCTCAGGTGGTGATCCCAGGGTCTTGGGACCAAATCCTGTATCGGGCTCCCCACAGAGAGCCTACTTCTGTCTCTGCCTCTGTCTCTGCCCTCTCTCTGTGCCTCTCATGAATAAATAAATAAATAAAATCTTAAAGTGCTGAGAAAAATTCTTATAAACTGTTATAACTGTCATGTCATATCCGTTGCTGTACATTTTATAAAGAATTAATAGAGGGGTGCTGGGTGGCTCAGTTGTTAAGCATCTGAGTTGGGCTCAGGTTGTGATCTCAGGGTCCTGGTGTCAAGCCCTAAGCCCTGAGTCCCTGTGTGGAGTCCTGAGTTGAGCCCCACATAAGGCTCTGTGCTCAGAGGAGAGTCTGCTTCTCCCTCTCCCTCTGCTCCTCCCCCTGCTCATGCACACTCTTTGTCCCTCAAATAAATAAAATCTTTTAAAAAAGAGTTAATAGAAATGCATTTTTGGTGAACTGATTGTTTGACAAATTGATTGCTTCTTATAGGACTTGTTGGGACTGCCAGTTACCCTCATATGGGTCTGTTTGTCTACTGATTGTTTCTTGGTTCCTGGGCTTGGTGAGGTGTCCTTGGGGTGAGTCCAGTTGGCTAAAAATGACTAGGGAAGCTTCCTACTATGCCTGTATGGCTGCACTTTTCCCAGTCAGATGGGAAGCACCTTCTGGGCCTGTTCAGAAGGCAGTCAGTCCTAATTGAATGTTATCCAAAAGCAGGTCAAAGATCACCCAGACAAGCAAATAATTTACTTCTATTGATCCAGAATAATAACAACTAATCAATTTTGAATAGTGTTCAACTGATCCATGGCTCACATGAGTCAATTGATTTTTTTTCTATTTGTTTATTTTTTCTATTTGTCTACTTAATATTTACTGGCATGTAGGCACAATTTTTTATTGTTAACCAAGGTCTAGAATTAAGTTATATTAAATTAATTACTTTATTTATATTAAAGATTTTATGTATTTATTTGGGGAGAGAGAGAGAGAGACAGAGCATGAGCAGGGGGAGAGAGAGAGAGAGAGGGAGAAGCAGGCTCCCCAAGAAGCAGGGAATCTGACGCGGGCCTCCATCCCAGGACCCTGGGATCATGACCTGAGCTGAAGGCAGACATTTAACCACTAAGTCACCCAGGCGCCCCAAAGTCCAGAATTTAAAAAAAAATGACTGGGACTTCCTAAGGGAAAAAACACATCAGGGAAAGCTGGTAAACAAGTTAATTGAGAAGATAGAATACTAATTTCATGGACTGTACTAATTTCATGGCATACTAATTTCATGGACTGTAGGACAGTGGCTTTTGCCCCCAGGCTTGGTGTCTATTTAGTGTTGGTTCACCCCCTACACACAATGGTACTCTGTCCGGTGCAGTTCATTATTTTGCTGTACAGACTGTCCTCTTCCTAATCTCCCTCTCAGTCTCTGTCAACTACTATCATTTGATATTTTTATTGATCTTTTTTTTTTTAAGATTTTATTTATTTATTCATGAGCGAGAGGGGCAGAGACACAGGCAGGGGGAGAAGCAGGCTCCATGCAGGGAGCCCAATGTGGGACTCGATCCTGGGATTCCAGGATCAGGCCCTGGGCTGAAGGCAGGCGCTCAACCACTGAGCCACCCAGGTGTCTCTATTGATCATTCTATTGAAATGAGTCATTCCATACTAGTTTGCTTGATGTTGAGTGTTGTTAAATTAGTATCTTAGGGAAACTGAGAAATACAATCTGTGAACACAGAAATAAGACCTAATTGTGTCCCTGTAAATCAGGTTGCTTAGCATTGCTCTTATATTAGTCCTTTGATTGAAGTACAAAGCATGAGAGGTGCCTGTATATGAGGTTAGATGCAGTTTGGATTTTTCCCTTGTGTATTTCTTTCATTGGGATCAGCAGATACAGAGGTCTGATGATAAAATATTTTATTCTTATAAAGTGGATGGATGAGTAAAACTATTATCTCACAATTGCTTGATGGCTATCAAAGCATTTACTGTAGGTAAGTCATTAATCCTCAACACCATCTAAGGAAAATAGCAGGCACTTTTATTTCAAGACAAAAGTACCAGAGCACAAAGTAAATACACGGTACAAGACCTGTACCTAACTGACCTGTAATGTTTACAGACCACATTTTCAGCTCTCTGGGCCCTGAATTCTTGAGTTTCTTACTTTCTATTTTTCCAATATCCTTTCCCTCTACAGAGAAAGCCACTGGCCAGCCTCTTTTATTCTGTGCACATGCAGGAAAAGGAAGAAACCAAACTAACCAACAACAGAACCAAACCAATCAGACCAAAAGCAGATTATTTTTTGCATCAGCTGAGGCCACTGCCCTTTTCAAAAATTAACATTTTTTAATTTTTTTTATTTATTTATGATAGTCACAGAGAGAGAGAGAGAGAGAGGCAGAGACACAGGCAGAGGGAGAAGCAGGCTCCATGCACCGGGAGCCCGACGTGGGACTCGATCCCGGGTCTCCAGGATCGCGCCCCGGGCCAAAGGCAGGCGCCAAACCGCTGCGCCACCCAGGGATCCCCCAAAATTAACATTTTTAAAAAAAGATTTTATTTACTTATTTGAGAGAGAATGAGTGAGTGAGGAACCTTGAGCTGGGGGAGGGGCAGAGGGAGAGGGAGAAGCAGAGTCCCTGGGGAGCAGGGAGTCTGACATGGGGCTCCGTCCCAGGACCCTGAGATCATAACCTGAGCTGAAGGCAGATGTTTAACCGACTGAGCCACCCAGGCACCCCTAAAATTAACATTAAAAAAAGATTTCATGTTTATTTTTAAAAAGATTTATTTATTTTAAAGAGTGAGGTGGAGATAGGGGCAGAGGTAGAGGGACAATCCCAAGCAGACTCCCTGCCGAGTGGAGCCCCATGCAGGTCTCGATCCTTTTTTTTTTTTTTAAAGATTTTATTTATTTATTCATGAGAGACACAGAGAAAGAGAGACACAGACACAGGCAGAAGGAGAAGCAGACTCCATGCAGGGAGCCCAATGCGGGACTTGATCCCAGGACTCCAGGATCACGCCCTAAGCCCAAGTCAGGTGCTAAACCGCTGAGCCACCCAGGGATCCCCCAGGTCTCGATTCTATGACCCTGAGATCATGACTTGAGTCAAAACCAAGATTCAGACAACCAACCTACTGAGCCACCCAGATGCCCCCTAAAGATTTTATTTTTTCAGGATTCTCCTTACTTAGCCTGGGGCTTGATCTCACAATCCCAAGATTAAGAGTTGCATGCTCTACCATCTGAGCCAGCCAGGCGTACCATCTCTTTCTGTATCACTTTCTTTCTTTCTGTATCACTTTCTTTCTTTCTTTCTTTCTTTCTTTCTTTCTTTCTTTCTTTCTTTCTTTTTTCTTCTTTTTCTTTCCTTTTCTTTTTTCTTTTCTTTTCTTTTCTTTTCTTTTCTTTTCTTCTTTCTTTCTTTTTTCTTTCCTTTCTTTTAGAGAGAGAGAGAGAGAGAGAGAGCCAGCACAAGCAGGGGGAGGGGCAGAGGGAGAGAGAGAGTGAATCCATAAGCAGACTTGACTCCCTGGCTGAGCATGGAGCCTGACCCCGAGATCCTATCCAAGGACCCCGAGATCACGACCTCAACTGAAATCAAGAATCAGCCACTTAACCGACTGGGATACCCGGGCACCACCTCTTTTCTTTCTTTCTTTCTTTCTTTCTTTCTTTCTTTCTTTCTTTCTTTCTTTTTTTCTTCCTTTTCTTTCTTTTTTCTTTCTTTCCTTCCCAGCCAACAGAAGGGCCTTCTTTTTCTTTTTCTTTTTCTTTTTCTTTTCCTTTTCCTTTTCCTTTTCCTTTTTCTTTCTTGGCCCAACCCAGGGCTCAAACCCACCACCCTGAGAGCGAGACTCACCTGCTCCACTGACTGAGCCAGCCAGGCACCCCAAAATTAACATTTTTATTTTGAAATAAAACCTACAGAAAAATTCATAATACTATGTCAGATTTTACCACATATCGAACTTTAAATATGGAATACTATATAATGTTTATATTATGTGTCTGCTTTAATTAATGTAGTCAATGCACTGGGCTGTCAGAGGTAAAAAAGACCTGATGCTGGAAGAATCTGACCAGAGTCTTAACAAAACGATTGAAAATGAGGAATGGAACAAGCAAAGAGAAATCAAGAAAGAGGAGCTGGGTTCAACCACAGAGAAAATGGAGCAAGAAGAATCCAAGTCCTTGGAGAAGTCATTCTCCCCACAAAATCCTGATTCTCCAAGTAAGTCAAGTCATGTAGCTTTGCAGACAAAGAATTTCTAAAATTAAAGGGCTTGGTTTATACTGTACTTATTCTCAACCTTTTCCAACTAAACAATAGTGCCAAATTTAAAGATTGCTTACTTAGCACTGACACAGAAACTGGAAGACACATTCCTCAATACATTCCTTGCAAGGGAAAATTTGGGGCATTTTTGTTATTCTGAAATAACACTGCCATTTATTAGGTGTTTCCTATGTATAGGAATGTTCTTTGTGTACGTTACATGACATGTATTATCTTGTTTAATATTCATTTTATATATGTTAATTTATTTAATCCTCACTACAAGCTTGTGAGGTTGGTACCAATATTATTCTTATTTTACAAATGAGAAAACTGACATCTGGAGAGGTTGAGTAATTTTCTCAAAGCTGTACAAGTTGTATACAGCCAGGGGGGGACCTGAAGGAAGGTATTTTGGCTTCAGAGTCTTTTTGTAAGGCATTGCACCAACTGGAGAAGGTACCTTATCTGCAAGTAGCTCTGTAGACATTCTGAGTGATATACAGATCCACTGAAGCAGAGCATTATAGAGGTTAAGCATCCAAGCTACACCACCTGGGTTCACATACTAGCTCTACTACTTATGATCTGTATTACTTGGTACAAGTTAATTAACTTCTCTGATTTCAGTTTCCTCATCTATAAAATCAAGATCATAATGGTACCTTCTCATAGAGTTATCATGAGGAGTAGTTGAGATCTGTGCAAAATGCGTAGCACAGTGATTAACCTACCAAGCAGGTCTTGGGTTAATGTCAGCCATGATTATCATTTCTTTGTGTCTCTAGCCATCCCACTATGTTGATCTCGTCTAGATGTGTTATATTCACACCCTGTCGCTGTCCTGCAGATTCTTGCTTGATTCTCAGGGTTGTGATTCCACACCTCTTTAGAATTTAGCCTTTAAACCAAAGGCTCCTGAAAGTCCTTGAATCCTTGAATCTTTACTGAAAAAAGAAAAAGAAGACAGTTAATTTATGGTGAATTACTGTCTTTCTAGAAATAGTCACTTGAAATCTCTCTTTGGGGAGAACTTCTATATGCTCATTACTTGCTAGGATAAAGATTCTTAGGGTGTGGTTCAGGTGTCTCTGCCGGTTACTCAAGATTTCCTTTTGTGGAGTCTGCAGATGGTTGGTTGCATCAGCCTTATAACTGGGAATGGTTATAATGTAACAAACTGATCAAAGCAGAAGCCCGAATTTCAGAAAAAAAACAGTTTTAAGCAAATACACGAGTACAAACATCTACGCACAGGCACACATAGGCAAACATAAAAATGTTTTTCTATTCAGCCTGGAATGTTCAGATCTGTGCTTCCTGAACCCCTGGGGCCTCCCTCTGACTCTGGTTCAGATTCAGACCTAGACTGAGTTTACCCAAACTGGAGGGGTAGGGGCAGCTGATTATGTCAGAGATTCAGGCATGAGGCTGGGAGCCCCACTGGAATCCCTCCCAGCAGACTCCATGAAATTTTCTCTTCCTTTAAAAAATTAATTATTTATATATTTAAAACACCCCAAAGTAATAGGAGCTTGTTATCAGAAAATTCAAAGACTCATATATAGACAGTGACTTAGTGTCTACCCCAGCCTCCCATAGTTCTTTGCTTCTGTTTCCTGAAGTAACCAATGCAGATGCCCAAGTGCATCTCCTTCCACATTTTTCTCTATGCTAAAACAAGCATATACAAATATACGTTCACTTATGAGGGCTTCAAAATAAAGAATGGCATTATACTGTGCTCATTTTTCTATGTTATTCTGGAACCAGATCTCTGCTTTTCCACTGATGAGTTGTGTGACCCTAGGCAAGTGAATTAACCTCTCTGTATCTGTGTTTTCTTATTATATGGCCGAAACATTAGTGTCTACCTCCTAAGGGTTTTTCTGAGTAGTAAATAAAATATGTAAGATATTTAGACCAGGTACATGGTAGGTGCCTTTTTTTTTTTTTTTTTGGTATTGGCATTTATTATTATGGGGCTTCTCCTTAGACTCTTACATTTAGAATTAACTCATTCTTTTAAATAGCAGATAAGTATTCCAGAGGATAAATCTATTATAATTTACTCAGAATAAATTTTGGTATCAGTTTTTTTTTACTCCTATTTTATTATTATAAATTCCAGTGTAGTTAACATACAGTGTTGTGTTAATTTCAGGTGTGCAATACAGTGTGATGTCAGTTGTTTATTTTTTAAAATATTTTATTTATTTATTCATGAGAGAGGCAGAGAGAGAGGCAGAGACAGAAGCAAGCTCCCTGTGGGGAGCCAGATGCGGGACCCATCCCAGGACCCTGAGATCACGACCTGAGCCAAAGGCAGTTGCTCAACAACTGAGCCACCAGGTGCCCCTGTGATGTCAGTTTGGATGCCCTCATATGGTGGGTGTATTCTCTTACTGTGACCAAGGAATGAGGTGGGGGAGTGGTTTTTTTTTTTAATTTTTATTTATTTATGATAGTCACACACACAGAGAGAGAGAGAGGCAGAGACATAAGCAGAGGGAGAAGCAGGCTCCATGCACCGGGAGCCCGACGTGGGATTCGATCCCGGGTCTCCAGGATCGCGCCCTGGGCCAAAGGCAGGCGCCAAACCACTGCGCCACCCAGGGATCCCTTTTAATTTAATTTAATTTTAATTTAATTTTTTTTAAGAGGTGGGGGAGTGTTACGGGAAGATCATTGTTCTGAGAAGCTGTTGTTGGAGAAGAATTATGAGATTTTACGAAAAGCTGCATTTACCAGTATTTTCTTAATGCCACTTAAGAGATTATTGGGTGTAATGAGTAGCACCTTACATTTGGAGTTTATATACCAAACTGCAGTTGTGTGATTGTTTGTCACTTTATTTTACTGTAAATTTCTGTGACATCAACATTTAAGAAATATTATTCATGTCAGCTTTACCGAGTCCAGAGTGGCTTCTCACATACCTTTACAGCATATTTTAATAATTTCCTCAAGCAGTGGTTGATATTTACTTTGGAGTTTGCCTTTTTTTTTTTTTTTAAGATTTATTTATTTATTTATGAGAGACAGAGAGAGAGAGAGACAGAGACACAGGCAGAGGGAGAAGCAGGCTCCATACAGGAAGCCTGATGTGGGCCTCGATCTCTGGTCTCCAGGATCACACCCTGGATTGAAGGCAGCACTAAACTGCTGAGCCACCGGGCTCCCTGGAGTTTGCCTTTTGATGCCTCTTCTGTGATGAACATCTATCAAATATTCCACATCCTCTTCTGACTCTTCACTACAACCAGTAAAATATGGAGCACAGTTTCTGAAAACTGATGTTTGAAACAGTCTCACTTTTCCTTTCTTCCTATTCAAATATGCAATAAATATAACTTCTGATAAATGCAATTCTAGAATAAAATAGTTTGTATAACATTCTGGAATTAAAAAAAAGAAGATCATATGTTGCAGATGTGTGCTGCTATAGGTTCTGGACATCTACCTTCCCTTTGTCAACTCTCTAGTTTCTACCAGAGGGCTTTCTCTGGCAATTGAGCCGGTTTATTCCCTGGCTTTAGTGCTAGGGAATAAACACCCTTTGGATGTAGCCATCAGCTATTGATGAATGCCAGTGGGAGGCTCCTTTACTTCTCCAACTGGACAGCTCTGAGGGGTTTTTATGTTGTCTTCCAAGGGTCTTTAGTGCAATCAAACCCCAGTTGCCCAGGGTAGCAACTTGCATGATAATGTACTTTTTATAAACTTGATTCCTTTCCCTACTTTTTTACCAGGGCCTCCGTGAATCATCTTTTAAATTTGCCACTTACTGAGCCTATCTGGCTCAGTCAATAGAGCATCCAGCTCTTAATCTTGGGGTCATGAGTTCAAGCCCTATATTGGATGTGGAGCCTACTAAAAAACGAACTAGCCACTTACATTTGAATTCTTGTTTGGGGGTCTGTTTCTATTGGAACCTAAACTAGAAAATACCATTTTTCAAACTATGAAATAACAAATATATTTACAGTAGAAATGTGAGAAATGTGGTCAAATAAAAGGTAGAAAATACAACTTGTAATCTTAGCACCTAGAGACATATCTATTATTGATCTTTTGCTATATTTTTATATTTGTCAGTATATCTAAAACTAAGCGGATCATACTGTACATATTGTGTGTGTTTGTGTGTGTGTGTATTTCAATTACAGTTGTCAGAAATTTCCTTTTTCTTTTTCCCAAAAGGGAAATTCTAAAATTTGTTTTCTCTGATAATTCTAAAGATAGTACAAATAGATCGTCTTTTCTTTTTTTTTTAAAGATTTTATTTATTTATCCATGAGAGACACACAGAGAGAGAGAGAGAGAGGGAGACAGAGGCAGAGACACAGGCAGAGGGAGAAGCAGGCTCTATGCAGGGGGCCTGATGTGGGACTTGATCCCAGGGCTCCAGGATCAGGCCCTGGACTGAAGGCAGCACTAAACTGCTGAGCCACCCAGGCTACCCAACAGATCATCGTCTTAAGACAATCATTGACAACTGTTCTGTGTGTATTTTTCTGACTAGATATTTAGATAATATTTTAAAATATCAATGGAAGCATATTTTGTATATTATTCTGTAATATACAATAGTATTAACATAAAAAAAGACACAAGGGAGGCACCTGGGTAGCTCAGTTAGTTGAGCATCTGACTTCAGCTCAGGTCATGATCTCAGGGTCCTGTGATAGAGCCTGCATCCTCGGGCTCTGCACTCAGCAGGAAGTCTGCTTCTCCCTCTGCCTCTCCCCCTGTTCATGCTCTCTCTCTCTCAAATAAATAAAATCTTAAAAAAAAGACACAAGGAATTCATTGCAGAGTAATAAGAAAATACAGATTTTTAAAAAGTATCAGAAATGAAAAACATCTATTCCAACTATTTAGGGATAATTCCTTGTAGACTTTCCAAAAATTTTATGTAAATATCTATGCAATAATGAATTTAGGAATGAGATCATACTGTGTAAACTGTTTTGTAACTATCTGTCAGCAATATGTTATAAGAATTTTTCTATTTTTCCATAAATATTAAAAAATTGTTAATGACTATATCAAAGACTTTTAACCAACTTTCTATTGCTGGAGATTTTTTAAAAATATTATTTATTTATTCATGAGAGACACACAGAGAGAGGCAGAGACATAGGCAGAGGGAGAAGCAGGCTCCATGCAGGGATCCCAACGTGAGACTTGATCCCAGGACTCCAGGATCACACCCTGGGCTGAAGGCAGGCATTAAACCGCTGAGCCACCTGGGCTGCCCTATTGCTGGAGATTTAGATTGTTTCTTGATTTTAAAAAACATTTATAAATGATGTCATGATAAATATTCTTATAGTTAAACCCTTGAGCACATCAGTGGTTATTTCCTTAGGATAAATTTCTAGAAGTAGAATTATTGGGTTAAAGGTTTAAACTTTTTTTTTTTAATTAATTTATTTATTTATGATAGTCACACAGAGAGAAAGAGAGAGGCAGAGACACAGGCAGAGGGAGAAGCAGGCTCCATGCACCGGGAGCCCGACGTGGGACTCAATCCCGGGTCCCCAGGATCGTGCCCTGGGCCAAAGACAGGCGCTAAACCGCTGCGCCACTCAGGGATCCCCAGGTTTAAACTTTTTAATGAGTTTGATAAATTTTGCCAAATTGCCAGCAAGAAAACTTTTGTCAGTTTACCTTCCCTCTAGTAGAGAAGGAAAATGACCTTTTCTCTAGTTTTTAACAAAGTTGTTTAGAATTAAAGAAACCTTACTATTGTGGAATAAATTATTTGTATTTCTAGAGATCTTTTACTGTTAACCTTTTCGTTACGACAGCTGTTTGAAAGTTGTTTCCAATTTCCTTTCAAGTGAAGTGTCCAAATTCCCACGATTAGAGGCATCTATAAATATCCTTTTATTATTAAGCATTTAAGCACATGAGGTTCTTTCATCCAAATATAAATTAATTCTTGTTGATAGGAGGGAAACTCTATAAATAGTTTAGGAGAGAAAATACAGTGGCTCTTAAACATCTGAAAAGATGTTTAATCTCAATGTAATTAGCAAAATGTAATTAGCAATTCTCTTAATGTATGTTCCTATGAATCAGTGAGACATTAGATCAACCATTCAGTAAAAAAAATGAACAGGGGAAATGAACAGATAGTTCACAGAAGAGAAAATACACAAATAGCCTTGAAACATATGAAAAGATACTTAAACTCACTCATACTAAGAGAAAGGCAAATTAAAACCACACTGTTTCATGTTCATTAGCCTGGCAAAGGTTACTAAGTTTGTTAACATGGTGTTAATGAGGGTGAAGGAAAACAACTGCTGCTGGGTCAAGCTTTATGGAGAACTGTTTGGCAATGTCTATTAAAACTACAAATGCACAATGATTTTTTAAAAATATTTTATCCATTTATTTGAGAGAGATCACGAGAGAAAGAGCACAAGCGGTGCTGGGGAAGGGGGCAGAGGGAGAGAGAGAAGCAGGCTCCTCACTGAGCAGGGAGCAGGATGTGAGGCTCCATCTCAGGACCTGAGCCAAAGACAGATGCTCAACCGACGGAGCCACCCAGGTGCCCCTGCACAAAGACTTTGATGCTACTTCCACAAATTTTATCCTACAGACCACCTATGTACCAAATGACATGTGTGCCATGTTATTCACTGCGGAATAACAAATAAATGCCCCTCAGTAGGGTTGAGTTTTTGTGTATCATACAACAGAATACTCTGCTGTAAGAGAGCATGAGAAAGCTCTTCATATACCGATAAAGACCAAACATCAAGCTATATTAGAAACAAAAAGTGAAAAAACAGAATAGTGGACCATATGTTAGGATTTAGGTTAAAGAAGGGATGAGAAGGTGGTGTTGGAGAATGTATGCATGTATTTGTATATACCTGTACTATCTCTGGAAAGATAGGCAGGCAACTGGTAGCAAATTTGTCTTTTGGAAACATCAGAAGAGTGGAAGGGTGGAAGACTTTTGGAGTATGTATTCTTTGTGCCTTTTGAATTGTAGCCATGTAAATATACTTCCTACTCAAAAAATAAATAAAATTTTACTTTATTTATTTTTTTAAAAAAGATTTTATTTATTTATTTGACACAGAGAGAGAGCACACCAGCAGGGGGAGCAGAGGGAGAGGGAGAAGAGATGTAGGACTCCATCTCAGGACCCTGGGATCATGACCTGAGCTGAAGGCAGATGCTTAACTGACTGAGCCACCCAGGCCCCCCCAACCCCCGAAAAATTAAAAATAAATAAAAATCAAAATAGATAAATCGAAAGGAAAAAGAAATCTGAGATCTATTCCTCATTTTAGTTACATTTTGTGATCACTAAGAAGTCCCTTCCTTTTTCTTTTTTTATTGAGGTTTGATTTGCCAACAAATAGTATGACACCCAGTGCTCATCCTGTCAAGTGCCCCCCTCAGTGCCCGTCACCCAGTCACCCCATCCCCCGCCCACCTCCCCTTCCACTACCCCTTGTTTGTTTCCCAGAGTTAGGAGTCCCTCATGTTTTGTCACCCTCTCTAATTTTTCCCACTCATTTTCCCTCCTTTCCCGTATAATCCCTTTCACTATTTCTTATATTCCCTGTATGAGTGAAACCATACAATGATTGTCCTTCTCCAATTGACTTACTTCATTCAGCATAATACCCTCTAGTTCCATCCACGTCGAAGCAAATGTTGGGTATTTGTTGTTTCTAATGTCTGAGTAATATTTTATTGTATATATACACCACATCTTCTTTATCCACTCATCTGTCAATGGACATTGAGGCTCCTTTCAGTTTCGTTATTGTGGACATTGCTGCTGTAAACATTGGGGCGCAGGTGTCCCGGTGTTTCACTGCATCTGTATCTTTGGGGTAAATACCCAGTAGTGCAATTGCTGGGTTGTAGGGTAGCTCTATTTTTAACTCTTTGAGGAACCTCCACATAGTTTTCCAGAGTGGCTGTACCAGTTCACATTCCCACCAACAGTGCCCTTCCTTTTTTTTTAGTGGGGCGTCTCCATGTGTAATATATAAATAAATGAATATTTAATATCAGATACTCACAAGGGTTTTATAGAAAAAAAAAGCCAAAAAAAAAAAAGTAGGGTAAGGGGACAGGGTGGGATAGAGGTGGAGATTGGGTACTACTTGAATCAAGTTGTCCAAATCAACTTGGATCAACGTAGAAATCTAGAATCTCAAGCTCCACCCCAGACGTCCAGAATCAGACTCTCCAGTATAACAAGATCTCCAGATAATGACTATGCATATGGAAGTTTGAGATTCCCTGGTCTAGCTAATTCCTACTCATGGTCACTTTGAATGTGATTTCCTTCCAGAAGTTTTTACCTTTATTCTTTCTAGTCCACACTGAATGCCTTTCTCTGGTCTTCCATTCTCCTGTTTCCCCCCATTTTTTTTCTACATTAATAGTTTGGTGGATTCTTCTGTTACCCCTGTCAGGAGATATGCACTGCTGTCTCACAGTACACAGCACAGAGCCTGGCAATACGTAATAGGTGCTAGATAAGTGTTTCTTTACAAATGACTGAATGAGTGCACCAAATAAAAGTATGTGTGTGCAGGAAGAAGAATTTAAAAATCTGCTTATGATAATCAGTTTATATAAGATACTAATAATCCATATTAAAGACTTACCCTTACATTTTATTTATTTTAGTGAAATCTTATCAGCAAGCTATTTTGACAGACACTGTGACTTTTCTTTTCCTACCTCTCTGATTTTAAAATCTTCTCTTCTGTGCTTTAAAGGTTTTTCAAATGTGAACTCTTGGCACCTTCGTTTCCGCTGGTCTGGGGATGCTCCCTCAGAACTCCTGAGGAAGTTCAGAAACTATGAAATATGAAAAGTGCCTGCTCAATAGGAGAGAGAGAGAGAAAGCAAGACCATCTTCTGTGCTGCCAGCAAGTCTTTAAGTCTTAACAATGTTATATTTCTCTGTCATGTTTGTGAATCAGTACCGATTGATTCCTCCATCCTTGAACCCATTCTATCACAATGTGTTTTATGAATGAGAAAAATTTCAGACTAGTTTCTTTCAATATTTGAATGAATTAAGGCTCTTAGATCCAAAGTAGCTTGTATGGTATGTATTTTCCTATTAGTGTTATTTATAGAATTCCATTTAAAAAAACTCTCTCTGTATTTAAATAATACTTAAATATACTGTAATCTCTCAGTGCTGTATGTACAAGAAATATTTTCTGACTTTTGACTTAAAATGAAATGTGAGGGGCACCTGTGTGGATCTGTCAGTTAAGCATCTGCCTTCAGCTTAGGTCATGATCGCAGGGTCCTGGGATTGAGCTCTGCATTGGGTTCCCTGCTCAGCAGAGAGCCTGCTTCTCCCTCTTCCTCTGCTCCTCCCTCTGCTTGTGCTCTCTGTCAAATAAATAAATAAAATCTTAAAAAAAAAAAAGAAATGTGAAATTACTTGTCTGATGAACTTGTCTAAAGAACCAGTCATTCTTTACAAATGACTGAATGAGTGCACCAAATAAAAGTATGTGTGTGCAGGAAGAAGAATTTAAAAATCTGCTTATGATAATCAGTTTATATAAGATACTAATAATCCATATTAAAGACTTACCCTTACATTTTATTTATTTTAGTGAAATCTTATCAGCAAGCTATTTTGACAGACACTGTGACTTTTCTTTTCCTGCTGTAAATTTTCCCAAATTTCATGATGAACTTAAAAATTAACTGCATTTGAAAATAATTTCATTGGATATTTCTATTTTAATTTTAATAATCATAAATTGAAAAGGTTATAATTTATTTGAGAAAATATGTTTTTATAAGATTTCTTTTGTTATATATAGCAAGTGATATGTTTATAAACTATGTTCTCACAGTGAGAACATACCTGCTAGGTTGAAGTTATTGATGGTTGTGTGTAGTCTGTGGTTATTTTTTAGTTTGCAAACAAGTGAATGAAAAATTAAGAAGAAAAACAATTTTATTTTATTCATTCATTTTTAAAGATATTATTTATTTGAGAGAGGGAGCGAGAGCTTACAAGCAAGGGGGAGAGGCTACAGGAGAATGAGAAGCAGAAGCATGCTCCCTGAGGCAGGACTTGATCATGACCTGAACCAAAGGCAGACGTTCAACTGACTGAGCCACCCAGGTACCCCAAAGAAAAATAATATTAGAGCAGGGGTTTCTTAGTCAGTGACAGAGTTTTCACTGGTGTATATAGGAAAATGAGAAAAAAAAAAGAATATGGGAACTTTTTTTTAAAGCTACATTATTGGGCAGCCCTGGTGGTGCAGTGGTTTAGCGCCGCCTGCAGCTCAGGGCGTGATCCTGGAGACCCTGGATCAAGTCCTGCATCAGGCTCTCTGTGTGGAGCCTGCTTCTCCCTCTGCCTGTATCTCTGCCTCTCTCTGTGTGTCTCTATGAATAAATAGATAAAATCTTTAAAAAAAAGTTAAAGCTACATTATTAGAACTTATGTCCTTTGTGGTTTAAAATGTGCTTCCTTTTATGAAATAGTATCATGGTAGATTGAGTTAATTTGCAAGGGCTGCCATAACAAAATATATAGATGGAGTGGTTTAAACAATGCTTCTAACAGTTCTGGAGGCTAGAGGTACAAGATCAAGGTGTCTGCAGGTTTGTTTGTTTGTTTTCTGAGACCTTTCTTCTCGGCTTGCTGCCTTTTCAGTGTGTCTTCACATGACTTTTCTGTGTGCACACATATCCCTGGTACTTCTGCTTCCTCTATGAGGATGCCAGTCATATTGGATTAAAGCCCCACTCTATCAGCTTCCTTTTAACATATTCACCTCTTTAAAACCTTATCTCCAAATAAGGTTACATTCTAAGGTAAGGTAAGGGGGTTTAGGAGTTCAACATATGAGTTTTGGAGGAATACAATTTAGTCCATAATATAGACAAAAACTTTTTTTCTTTTGGATGAAAACTTAAAACAAAACAAAACAAAACAAAACAAAACAAAACAAATACAACCTTGTGTTGGTTCCTTAAATTTTATTTGAATTTTTACCCTTTTGTCAAATCCAAAAAATCAGGGCCAGCTGTTTAGAGAATCATTTCTATTAACATTTTTACCGCCTCAGTAAAATGTGATTTGGCATTGTTACAGATCTGCAAATTTTACTTCAAAAATAGAAATGAAGTATTTTTTAAGGGTTTTTTTTTTGTAGTTTTATTGGAAAACAAAGTGTTTATTCAAAGAACATTAAAAGACTAAGGGTCAGGGGCACCTGGGTGGCTCAGTCAGTTAAGTATTTGACCCTTGGTTTCAGCTCAGCTCGTGATCTCAGGGTTGTGAGATTGAACCCTGAGTCAGGCTCTGCACTGGATATGGAACCTGCTTAGGATTATTTTTTTGCCCTCTCCTTCTGCTCTGCACTCCACCCGAAAGACTAAGGACCTGTGTAGGAGGTGGCATGAGGAGGAATGAATCTCAAGCTCAGCCAAGTTGGCCATGGAGCTCTCC
Organism: Vulpes vulpes; assembly: GCF_048418805.1. Lineage (NCBI taxonomy): Eukaryota > Metazoa > Chordata > Mammalia > Carnivora > Canidae > Vulpes > Vulpes vulpes. The sequence continues at coordinate 78,684,971 of NC_132783.1, read as the reverse complement.
TCCACAGAATTAGTGTCTCAGGGGAGGCCTGGTTGGGGACCCCTGGGTCTGGTAGAAGGTCAGGAAGCAGTCAGAGAACATCAGGCCACAATGCATTGCTGGGGCCAGGGGTGGTGGTTGGCCTCTACAGCCTTAGCAGCTCACCAGATATGTCCCTGTGGTAAAAAAATATAGCATGTTAAGTCAATAAAATGAGCTTTTGGACTACAATTGCCTGTCATAGGTCTGTATGGCTTAGGTGGGCCCTCAAATAAATACTAGATAAGAGATCAAATAAGAATTTTTGAATCTAAGAATCAGGGTATTCATTTTTTTTTTCTTTTTCCACCAGACTGATTTATAGCATTGATGACTTTTAGTGCTTGTCAAGGGGAAAATCACCCCTACTCCTACAGTCCACTTTGTTTTTATTACAGTTGCATTTTCCCAGTTATTGACAAGATCGAGACCAGCTCTTGTTTACTTTTCTCTCCCGTGATGGCCTGAAACCTCCAATAAGAAATGGGAAATAGCTCTTCTTGGGTGTGGGTTTATGATGGGTCACAACTGACATAAAACTTTATATACTTGATCCCACATAACTTAGTAGGAGGCCTTTTATTCTTAAACACTTACATACTTTCCTCAACTCGAAGTTTATAAAGTGAGGGGACTGTGCTTTGATAATATAGTTTTTCTCTTTGAAGGAAAAACAAGGTGAAAACTGGACAAGTTTTCTTCAATAATTTGTTTGAATTATCCAGTGTGTCTAGCATGACCACAGTCAGATGTATATATAACAGCATATTTTCAAAGCCATTTATTTTGGATTATGACAACTTTATGGCCTAGCAAACTGGTTAAAAGATAGTTTTACATTAAATTTATTATTATTTTTTAATTTTTTTTAATTTTTTAATTTTTTTTTACATTAAATTTATTAAATTCTTAGGCCATCTCTCTCTCTCTCTCTCTCTCTCTCTCTTTTTTAAGATTTTATGTATTTATTCATGAGACCCATAGAGAGAGAGAGGCAGAGACAAAGGCAGAGGGAGAAGCAGACTCCTTGGAAGAAGCCTGATGCGGGTCTCAATCCCAGGACCCTGCGATCACAACCTGAGCCGAAGGCAGATGCTCAGCTACTGAGCCACTGAGGTGTCCCTACATTTTTTTTTTCCAATCACAAATAACTCTGTAATGAATAGCTTTGTACTTAGTGTTTCTCGCATGTGAAGTACACCTGTAGGGTAAAAAGCGAGCACTGGAATGGATCAAAGAATAAGTAGATATATTTAGAATTTGATTATCATGTTCTTAAACAAACAATTGATGCAATTTGTCAAGTTTCTTAGGGCCATTGGATTGGAAAACCCAGAAAACAGTGTTTGTTCATTGGGATTGCTGCCTACAGTTTTGTTTTGTTTGTTTTTTAATATAGGCCACAATTGTTGAGTGGCTCAGCTTGAGGCATTCTGCTTATGGAACAGTGTACCCATCACCTCCCCAAGCCCCTGCTATCAGGGGGTGACCAACATATAAAGCAGTAAGAAAACCAGAGTATACTTTTCTTCCAGTAACTTCTCACGGAGCCAGAGAGAGAGAGTATTTTTTTGGTGTTATGGCTCCCTGCCTTCTGGGTGTCCTGAAATGTTGAAATATAATTCTGAAATATTTTGCTCCTTTAAGTAATGGAGCAACAGGGAACTCAACAGAGCAACTCTGGAAAATCTAGACAGAATTCGCAATTTCCTGTGATCCCAAATAGTTTCCAGTCCTGAATGGCTGTATCCCACCCAGCCTGTCAAAAGTATGCCCCTTGATGAGCAAATTAGAAATGCAAAAAAAAAAAAAAAAAAAAAAAAAAAAAAACCCACTTGTAGACACTTCTTATAAAGATCTAGCTGGCTCAGGGGAAGATAACATTGTTTTCCTACTTATGAATTTTCATATCCTTTCTGTGCCCAGATCTGATGGTGGTTACAAGATCAATCACAGCAGCAAGTGCCGATGACTAATGCAGTTATTGAGAGGGGTCTTTAATTTCCTGGAGGCAAACACCATTACCCGCCACCTCCACATCCTGGACGAGGAGATGCCAGGACCACTGGGGAGTCAGTGATGGAAGAAATTATAAAACTGATGCAATTACTGAGAAAATGATGAAATGTGTCACAATGAAAGGCTTCAGTTCCCTTCAATTTCAGGTTTTGTGATATGCATCAGTATGGCTGTGTCTTCAGCATTATTACTTCTCAGCTGCCTGTGTCGTCTCACCTTCCTTGAGGCAGAATATTTTGTAGCAGGCCGCTCCTTCTCGTCCTTTCTCCTCCCATCCAGGCTCTTTCATTTCTTCCAATGTCTTTGCTTTGACAATTTCTTGTATTAATTAGCTGTTTGGTGAGAATGTTTTCATAGTGGAATCTAGGCTAGGTTTTATGGAGAACTAGATATTTCTCTTGTTCTAACCTGTGGAATTTAGGGAAATCACTTGAGCTCTCTGATCCAGTTTCTTTTACCTGTGGCTGAAAATATGAATCTCTCCATATTTGTAGAACCTGGGATCTCTGCCCAGGACCAGGGGGCCAGGACAGTGTGGAAGTGAGGAGGAGTATGTGGTGCAAAAGTCACGGACTAGTGAGGACCAGGAAGGCAGAGAAGAGGATGTGTAGAAGAGGATGTGTCTTCTCCATCCTTCTTTCTTTTTTTTTTTTTTTTTAAGATTTAAAAACAAATTCATTTGAGAGAGATAGAGTACAAGCAGGAGGGAGTGGCAGAGGGGGAGGGAGAAGCAGACTCCTCGCTGAGCCGGGAGCCCAATGCAAGACTCGATTCCAGGATTCTAGGATCGTGACCTGAGCCTAAGGCAGCCGCTTAACCAACTGAGCCACCCAGGTGCCCCTTCTTCCTCCCTTCCTCCCTTCCTCCCTTTCTTTCTTTCTTTCTTTCTTTCTTTCTTTCTTTCTTCCTTCCTTCCTTCCTTCCTTCCTTCCTTCCTTCCTTCCTTCCTTCCTTCCTTCAGATTTTATTTATTCATAAGAGACACAGAGAGGGAGAGAGAGGCAGAGACACAGGCAGAGGGAGAAGCAGGCTCCATGCAGGGAGCCTGACGTGGGACTCCATCCTGGTGGCGCTAAACCGCTGAGCTACTTGGGCTGCCCCTCCATCCTTCTTTCTAATATTATTTCTTCCTTACTGTTCTTTTAAGTAAAAGGGCAGAGATAAAAAGGGAGAGATTACAGTTAAGTAGGTGTATCACTGCATATACCAGCTCCACACACCTCAGTTATATTTCTACATTCAGCTAAATTTCATGCCATTCTTGATACCATTGCACCTCTGAAGACAACGCTGATATGTCTTCGGAGTAGAGTATGTTACACATTCTTATATTTAATATATTAAATACTTGCCAGCTCCTTAGAGTCTTAATAATAGTAGTAGTAGTAGTAGTAGTAGTAGTGATTCCCACCTTTGACAGTGTCCAGAGCCTTTTCTTATGATTCTTGTTTGAATTTCACAACTAACCTCATTTTCTTGAGGAAATTGTAGCTTTTGCTACATTCTAAAAACTGCAATAGAATGGAAAACATTATTGTATTTTTTTCTGAAGCTGTTGGTTTTCAATCTTGAAGTCAGCTGGGAAACATGAAGTCAAATGGACCTAATGCCTAGGTCCTATCCTGGAGGTTTGGATTTAATTGGTCTGGGCATGCCTTCAGCATTGGGATTTGATAACTCCACGTAATGCTCAAGTGCAGGTAAGGTTGAGAGCCATGATAGCTTAAACACATACAGATTAGAGGTGAAATGGTTAATGTGTTGATGGCTCTACCCATTTATAGGACACTGTAGCTCTCCCTTCCATGCCCCTAGTTAGTTCTGGAGCCCCCCATGATGCCAAAGGCACTCCATTTGGGCTCCCAAACAGATCTGTGATTATAGCCATCTCTCCACCTCCCCTAGGCTCTCTTGTCTTCATCTTCACCCACCAGGCTCTGAGCACCTGCCAACAGAAAGAAAGTTCTCCTGCAGAGCCTGCAGTTTACCTTCTCACTAGGCTTGTCTAGAAGTCTTCTAGCACCTGGGACTCACCCCCAAACCAAGTTGTCACAGATCTTGATTCACCCACCTAACGTGGAGCACAGACCTAGCTCCCTCACCAGTCCTTCTCCTTTCTCACATTGGCTCATCCAAATGCTTTTCTTCCCCCACTTGTGGAAAAAGGATCACGTGGGCAGAGGAGGACAGATTCTGTCAGGGGTGGGGGATGTGGAGAGGGGAGAGTGATGTGTCTCCACCAGTAGCAGCCAGCAAAAATGCTCAGTTTTAGAAATTCCATCAGTGCTTAAACAATCAAAATGTGGGACTGAAAAATTTAGAAAGAAATGCTGATACAGGAAAAAAAGCTGATGTGAAGGTTGTTCACAGATAATACTCAGAGATGTGATTGGCTATGTGGCCCGAGGCAGGTCCTTCACTTTTATTTCTTTGAACCTATTTCCTCCTTTGTAAAATGAGGAAATATAAACCTCATTGTATGCAGGAAATTAAATGAACCCAGGAAAATTATGAACCCAAACCAGATTGTTCTGGTTTTAATTCTTCTCTTCTGGTCTAAAGTCAAGGAATCAGGGAGTCTATGCATCAAGGCAAGGACACTACACTGGCAGACATTCATGGTGACGTCATTCTTGGTGAAATATGTGGTTAAGATGGTGGCTCTGGAGACACCACTTAACCATCAGTATAACCTTGGACAAGTCAGGGACTCCTGGGTGGCTCAGCAGCTCAGGGCATGATCCTGGGTTCTGGGGATTGAGTCCCGCATTGGGCTCCCCGTGGGGAGTCTGCTTCTCCCTCTGCTTGTGTCTCTGCCTCTCTCTCTCTGTGTCTCTCATGAATAAATAATAAAATCCTTAAACAAAACAAAACAAAACCTTGGACAAGTTCACTATCTTCCGTGTGTCTCTTCCTCATCAGTAAAATGGGATAGTAGCTACCTTGATGTAGGACACAAATATTAACTATTAAAAAATATTAACTAGTAACAGTAGCAATTGGGAAAGAAAATCAGAGTGACTAAAACTTTTTTCCCAACACCTTCCCAATCTCTAGAGTGGTGCTCCAGCATCACTCAGGAACTTGATACAAATGTACATTACTGGACCCCACCTCAGATCTATTGAATCAGAACCTATGAGGGATACGGCCCAGGAAGCTGTTTGGAAATCTTCTGAAATTTCCACAGGATCTGTGGATGCTAAAGTTTGAGCAATACCATTTTAGAATTTTGCTCCCCAAAGGGTGGTCTAAAGCCCAGAATCATCAACATCACCTGGGAACATAGACATGAAGAATCTTGTGCCCCATTCTGGATATGCTAAATTATAACCTGTGTTTTAACAAGATATGCAGGTATTTCTATGCATGGCAAATCTTGAGAAGCATTGCCCTAACACTGCATCTCTAATACAGTAGCTATTAGCCTTATGTGGCTATTAAAATTAAAATTAGAGGTATCTGGGTGGCTCAGTTGGCTGGGCATTTACCTTCAGCTCAGGTCATGATCGCACTGTCCTGGAATGAAGCCCTGCATTGGGCTCCCTGCTCAGCAGGTAGACTGCTTCTCCCTCTGCCCCTCACCGCATCTGTGCTCTCTCTGTCTCTCAAATAAATAAATACAATATTTTTTTAAAATTAAAATTAAATTAGTTAAAATGAAATAATACTAGAAATACAGTTCATCAGTCACATTAGCCATACTTCAAGTGCTCAAGTGCCATATGTGGCTAGTGGTTACTGTATTGGACACTATAGATTACAGAACATTTCTATCATCTCAGAAAGTTCTATTGGATAGTGCATCTCTAGAGCAATAATAATAATGGCTATTATTTTTAAAATATTTTATTTATTTATTCATGAGAGACACATAGGCAGAGACACAGGCAGAGGGAGAAGCAGGCTCCTCTCAGGGAGCCCGATGTGGGACTTGTTCCTGGGACTCCAGGAACACACCTTGGGCCAAAGGCAGACGCTCAACCACTGAGCCACCCAGACATCCCCCTAGAATAATTATTACTGTATTTTTTTTTTTTTTTTGTAATCACAGGGCATCTAGATGGAGCACATTGCCTGAGATAAGGGTGACAAACTAATGTTTAAAAGAGTCAGACAGGGCATCTGGGGGGTTCAGTTGGTTAAGCGTCTGCTTTTGGCTCAGGTCATGATCCCAGGGTCCTAGGATCGAGTCCTGGATTGAGCTCCCTGCTCAGTGGGGTGCCTGCTTCTCCCTCTCCCTCTCCCTCTGCTTGCTGCTCTGCCTACTTGTGTTCTCTCTCTCTCTCTCTCTGTCAAATAAATTAAATAAATAAGTAAATAAATAAATAAATACATAAATAAATAAATAATTTTAAAAAAAAGGGCCAGGCAGGTGAAGTAAATAATGAAATATGTCATATGTAAGAGAGCAATGAGCACAAGCACAATGGCAAGTGGCCAGTGAGACTCAGCCTCCATGCTGGGGCTACTGTGGGGAGTACTGGGCTCTGTGTAAACTGGGAAAGCATGTTCACATCCAGCCAATGGGTACCATGGTTAGGCCCTGGCTACACTAGACAGTTTTATTTTCAAGAATGTAGAATTCTGGATTTTTATGTGTCTTAAATTTTGATTACTAAACAGCTGATTAAGCATTATTGAACATCTGATTTGACCTTGGTGTTGTGACCTGAAAATCAAGCTGTGTGGTTCTGGCTTGCCCAGATCAACTGTTTGCCTTGTGTATTTCCTCCTTTCTTGTCACTATTTCTTATTTCTTCTCTTTTTTCGATTTATCTTTGTTTTCCCTTCCCTTTTGTTCTTTTCTTTCTTGTCCTCTAATTTTTCTTTCACTCTGTAAGCATTTGTTGAATGCTCTGTGCCAGGGACTGAGGGTACAAAGAGAAGCAACATTGCTCCTCTGCCTCAGAGAGTCCACAGCTTGGTGGGACACTCAGACATGAATTAAGGTAATGATAGTATAATTTGTGGGGTGCTCTAGTAGAGGTGTGTCCAAAGCCCTATGGAATGGTATATAAAGGAGTTGAATCAACTTTGAGGGGGGGAAAGGTCAGAGAGGTTGTCACACATATATGGATATTTGAGATGGGTTTTAAAGGATGTGCAGGAGTTCTCCAGGCTGAAGAGCTGGGATAGGAGTGAGAGAGAGTAGTGTGAGGAATAGGTTAGAGACCTGACAATGCTTGTTGTGTTTGGAAAGAGAAAACTTCTGGATAGCTTATGTATAGGGTGTAAAAAGTTATTTATCAGACTTCCTTGTTCTCATACTCTGTCTGGTAGCCACTTCCCACCACTATTTGGGCCACTTTCCTCTATCCCCAGGCTCCTCTTGCCTAGTCTTGTGTCCCCTGAATCTAAATCTTCTTCTTGAATCTCTTCCTACTCCCCATTGTCGTTTCATTCCCTCTTCTCCCCTGCTTAGATCTCCCTCCATCGACTTAAAATTCAGAGTTCTCTTTTTACGTTCAAAATCACCCAGTGCTCAACCAACCAGAGGGAGAATAAAGATGCTGAGATTGTTAACCCACTTCCTAGGAAGGTAGTTTAAACATCAATGACTCAGAACCTTACTTGGATCCTGATTCAAACTTAGGGTTAAAGAAAACTGAGACGATTTGTGAAAGGATTGGAAATTTGAACACTAACTGGATATTAATAATTCACATTTTTAGATATGATAATGATATTTTGGTTATATTAAAATAAATCCTTATTTTTAGAGGTGCATCAGATATTTATGGATGAAATGCTAAGAAGTCTGAGATTTGCTTGAAAATAACTTAGGAAGGGAGGGAGTGGATGAGGTACAGATGAAATATGATTGGCTGTGTACTTAAAATTGTTGAACCCAGGTAGTAGGTACATGGGGTTTCATTATGCTAGACTCTATTTCTTAATATGTTTGCATATGTATTATGTTTGAAATACTCTATGTTATTGGTTGAATTGAGTCCTTAAAAAGGTATGTTAAAGTCATAACTCCTAGAATCTCTGAGTGAGACCTCCTTTGGAAAATAGGGACTTTCCACATGAAATCAAGCAAAAATGAGGTCATTAGTCCTAATGCAATATGACTGGCATGTCTTTATAAGAAGGGGGAAAATTATATGGCCAACTAATATTTGACAAGAAAGCTGTAAATACTCAATAGGAAAAGGATTGTTTCTTAGTAAATGGTGTTGGGAAAACTGGATGACTGCATGCAGAAGAATGAAATGGGATCTCTGTCTTATATCACTCACAAAAATGAACTTGAAATTGATTACAGATTTGAACATAAGACTTTCAACTCTGAAACTTCTGAAAGAAAATATGGGAAAGAAACTCCTTAACATTGATCTTGGCAATTATATTTTGGATAGGACACTAAACACAAACAACAGAACCAAAAATAGTAACTGGGACTATGTCAAACTAAAAAGCTTCTGCTCAGCAAAAGAATCAATAAGATGAAAACATAACCTATAGGATGGGAGAAAATATTTGCAAGGCAATTCCTGATAATGAGTTAATATTCAAAATATGTAAAGACCTCCTATAACTTCAAAAACCCAAATAGGGACACCTGGGTGACTCAGCAGTTGAGTATCTGCCTTCGGCTCAGGGTATGATCCTGGGGTCCTGGGATTGAGTCCCACATCAGGCTCCCTGTATGGAGCCTGCTTCTCCCTCTGCCTGTGTCTCTGCCTCTCTCTCTGTCTGTCATGAATAGATAAATAAAATCTTAAAAACAAAACAAAACCAAAAACCCAAATAATTCTGCTAAAAATGGGCAGGGGAACTGAATAGACAATTTTTCAAATAAGACATACACATGGCCAACAGGTTAACACAAGACAGTATGCAGCATCACTAATCATTAGGGAAATACAAATTAAAACCACAATAAGCTATCACCTCACACCTGTTAGAATGGCTATTATAAAAAAGACAAAAGCAATAACAAGATTTGGTGAGGATGTAAAAAAAAAAAAAAGATTTGGTGAGGATGTGGTTAAAAGGAAACTGATGCATTGTTGGGAATGTAAATTGGTACAGCCACTATGGAAAACAGTACAGGGATTCCTCAAGATATTAGAAATAAAACTACCAGGGTGCTTGAGTGGCTCAGTCGGTTAAATGTCTGACTCTTGATTTTGGCTTAGGTTATGATATCAGGGTTGTGAGATTGAGCCCCAAGTCGGGCTCTGTACTGGGCATGGAGCTTGCTTGGGGTTCTCTCTCTGCAAGCCCCTCCTACCCTGCACACTCACGCGCATGCACTTTCTCTCTCTCAAAAAATAAATAAAAAATAAATAAAATAAAACTAACATATAATCCAGCAATCCTGCTACTTCTGGATGTATATCCAAAGGAAATGGAAACAAGATCTCAAAGAGATATCTGCACTCCTATATTTATTGTAGCATTATTCACAACAGGCAAGATATGGAAACAACTTGTCTGTCAATAGATGAATGGATAAAGAAGTTATGATACACACACACACACACACACACACAAACACAGAAATATGATTCAGCCATAAAAGTGAAGGAAATCCTGCCGTCTCCAACACATGGATGAAACCTGAGGGTATTATGCTAAGTGAAATAAGTCAGATGAAGAAAGACAAATACTCTATGATATAATCCATATGTGGAATCCAAAAAAGCTGAACTCATAGAAACAGAGTAAGAGAGTGTTTACCAAGGCTGGGGGTGGAGGTGGGGGAAATGGGATGTTGGTCGAAAGGTACAAACTCCCAGTTTGTCTTATGTAACTTATATAAGACAAATAAGTTAAAGGGAATCTAATATACCACAAGTAATTATAGTTAATAATACTGTACTGGGACCCCCAGGTGGCTCAGCGTTGAGCCTGGGAGGAACCTGCTTCTCCCTCTGCCTGTGTCTCTGCCTCTCTCTGGGCCTCTCATGAATAAATAAATAAAATCTTAAAAAAATAATACTGTATTGTATACTTGACAGTTGTTAAGAGAGTAGATCTTCAAGGTTCTCACCACGAAAAAGAAATGGCAATTATGTGACATGATGGAGGTGTGAGTTAACACCCTGGTCGTAGTCATTTTGCAACATATAGGTATATGAAATCAACACATTGTACACTTTAATCTTATGTAATTACATCTCCATAAAGACCAGGGAGGAAGAGGGGAGTTTGGACAGAGATGCATTGGGGGAATGCCACATGACTGGCAGAGGCGGAGACTGGAGCGACACAGGTACATGCCAAGGAACGCGGAGGACTGACAGGCAAGGAAGAAGTCTCCTTTAAAAAAAAAAGTCTCCTTTCTAGTCTTCAGAGGGCGCATGACTCTGCCTATACTTTAATTTCTAGCCTCCAGAACTGTGGGAGAATAATTTTTTTTTTTTAAAGACAAGTCACCCAGTTTGTGGTTCTTTGTTATGGAAGTCCTGGGAAATTAATAAAAAATTAAAATAATAAATATCACCCACTTCCCTCTCTTAAACTCTTTTTTCCTTCTCTGCTTCCTTTTCCATCTTCATCTAAATACCTTCACTATGTGTCCACCTTGGGCATGATGCTCAGTTACTCTGAATAAAGAGAACAACTCAGAACTAAAAATCCAAGAGTGTGAGGTTGAGGTGGAAGTAAAGAAGGATGGATTTTCAGAAAACTAGACAAATGCATAAACTACCTCACAAATTTTATGCAGCTTCATCAGGCCCCCTTGCAGGGCCCCAAATAAACCATGCTTCTCTGGGGGATGATGAGTTCCTTCTTCAGGCCAGAAGACCTATTTTTTGGTCTTGGCCATACCATTATCTAACCCGGAGATATTACTGGGTGAGTCGTAAAATACGACAGACTTATTTTCTTCTCAGTAAAGCAAGGGGGCTGGGTTACTCCAGTAAACCTACCTTCCTTGTTTACCTTACACTGGCTCAGGGGCTCCTTTAGCACTTGAACCAACCTGTTCCTACTCTAGCAGGCATTTATCCCATTTGCCATTGGTTACCATTGGTCACTGCCACAGAATCATGAGCTCCTTGAGGCAGGGACCCTCTTGCTCAGCAGGGATCCCCTCACTGAACTGCTGGCTTCTCACTTAGTAGATGCTCAACAGAAGTAGCTTGCCACAACAATATTGCATTTATAGTAAATCTTTCAGAGAGGCTACCGAAGAAGTCATTTGATTGCATGTAACTGTTTTTAACTCTTCTCTGGACTCTGGCCGGTACCTCTCTTCCATATACTATTTGGGGATCAGTGTCTCCCCTCCCAGAGGCTCTATCTCACGGTGCTTGACATTAGTTCTGCACTTGGTACAATGCCCAAAACTGTGTTGAGGATAACGAAAGTGCTTCCCCGGGGTCGATTTTTCTGAGTGTGTCAAAAGTTTTGTGCTTTTTAGTGATGAGAGTTAAGCCTTACAATTGGTTTCAGAGAGGAAACAAGAAAGCGACAGAGTACTATTGATGTTTAACAAGGACTTGGAAGAAGGATTTTTCTTTGCTCAAGGGAAGACATCAGAACTACAGATATGCATGTAACAGTTGAAGCCTTGAAGAAAAATGAGCCAGAGGAAGCACTTCAAACACATGCAGTTTGGTTTTTGCAGTGACTATGGAAGTGAGGTCTTTCCTTGGGGGTGATTCCATTTCAGGAACAAGGAGGGTTTCACGATGCAAAGTTATCAGGTGACAAACGTGTAATCTGATATACAGTGACTTTTGCAGAATGAGACATTAAGACTGGCATTTTGGTGGACTAGTCTTACAAATTAAATTGCCTGGCTATTTCTTTCTTTTTTTTTTTTTTTTTTTCTGGCTATTTCTTTACAAGGTGGTTTTTAGGATTGTTTCTATTCTAAACTTCTATGCTTCTTTGAGTGGAATCTTTTCTATTCCACTTCCAAAATAATTAAAACTGTGTTCTACCCAGACTAAAAAGTGTTGGAAAGTATGACAATGAAATGTAAAGAGTTTTCCTCCCAGCAATACATTCGCATGGCCCCTAAAAAATGGTTCTTCAAATCTGTAAGGCCAAGTCACCATTCCTCAGATGGCCACAAGATGGCAGCTTTGGGCTAATGTAGGAGAAAGATTCTCCCAAGAAGCATTTGCTAGTTGCCATGATGGTGCAAAAAAGACTCTAGAGGGATCCCTGGGTGGCGCAGCGGTTTGGCGCCTGCCTTTGGCCCAGGGCGCGATCCTGGAGACCCGGGATCGAATCCCACGTCGGGCTCTCGGTGCATGGAGCCTGCTTCTCCCTCTGCCTGTGTCTCTGCCTCTCTCTCTCTCTCTCTCTCTGTATGACTATCATAAAAAAAAAAAAAAGACTCTAGACCTGGTTGTTTCTTTGCCTCTCCATCTTCACACTGCTTCCAAGTTTTACATAAGGCAGAGTCCTGGCTATCTGTTTGTCCCTCAGACCCACCTTCTGCGTCCTGAGCTGCAGAGGCTGGCCAGTTGCATTTGGTTAATGGGTAGGCCCAGCCAGGGAGCAGAGGGAGGGAGAAGAATGGGGAGATGCGACCGCCCCCTTGCAGGATCACCTTGAACCACTTGTGTCCCCTAAAAGAAGGTCACTGCTCTTCTAGGGCAGCCCTCTTTTCAGAACTTTTCTTCTGGGTTCCAGTGGCTGCTCCTTCCTCTCTTAGCAATGGTGACAGCTCTTCTGTCCCTGTGGGTTCTCTATACCCTCTCCATTCCTTTGTAGATTGTTTACTAAACCCATATAGAAAAAAAGAAAAACCCACGTAGAATTGTCCTAAATTGAGTGTGCCTCTGCTTCCTGCTGAGATAATGACTGATGCTATATTAATCACGCCTTTTTATTTTCTGCATTTCTGATGCTTTGGCCCATGAGACCTTACTAAACCTCCCTTGACTAGCCAATTCCTAGAGACAGGAAACAATTCACCTGCTCTTGTGCCTCTTGTAAGTACTATCAGTGCTTAAATCAATCCTGAGCCCACACCCTACCACCTTCTTCCTCAAGCTCTCACTCAAGGTCACTATTCCCCTGCCCTTATCGCCCCGCCCCGGGGACAGGTACCAGATAAAAAGAGACAGCTCCTAGGTTTCAGAGCCTGCAGAAATCATTCAAACTAGCCAATCTTAAACCCACTTTATTTTGAAACCAAAATAAAGACTCTAGCCTGTATTACCCCCTTGCTCCAGACGGACCCAGTGCCTCCTGCATTGCCTCTCCGGTGTGGCATGCCCTCTCCTCTTGGGAGCTGTGATTAATGGACTTGCCTTTCAGTGGCAATCTTCTGATCTGTTGACTTCCTCATACCTGAATAATAATAAAACCTACATTTTATTTATTTATTTTTAAAAGATGGATTTATTTATTTATTTATTTATTTATTTATTTATTTATTTATTTTTAAGTAGTCTCTACACCCAACACGGGACTCAAACTTACAATCCTGAGATCAAGAGTTACATGGTCCATCGACTGAGCCAGCCAGGCACCCCTAACACCTACATTTTATTTTATTTTTTAACTTAAATTAGTCAGCATATAGTATATCATTAGTTTCAGCTGTAGAGTTCAGTAATTCATCAGTTTCATATAACACCCAGGGCTTATCACATGACATGCCCTCCTTAATGCCCATCACTCGGCTACCCCATCCCTCTACCCACCTCCCCTCTTATGTTTGTTCCTATAGTTAAGAGTCTCTCATGGTTTGTCTCCCTCTCTGATTTCTTTCCATTCCTGTTTCCCTCCCTTCCCCTTTGGTCCTTTGCACTATTTCTTATATTCCACATATGAATGAAACCATATATTTGTTTTTCTCTGATTGACTTATTTTGCTCAGCATATACCCTCCAGTTCCATCCACATTGATGTAAATGGTAAGATTTCATCCTTTTTGATGGCTCAGTAATATTCCATTACATATATCCACCACATCTTTTTTTTATTTATAAATTTATTTTTTATTGGTGTTCAATTTGCCAACATATAGAATAACACCCAGTGCTCATCCCATCAAGTGCCCCCCTCAGTGCCCATCACCCAGTCACCCCCACCCCCCGCCCACCCCCCTTCCACCACCCCTAGTTCATTTCCCAGAGTTAGGAGTCTCTCATGTTCTGTCTCCCTCCCTGATATTTCCCGCTCATTTTTTCTCCTTTCCCCTTTATTCCCTTTCACTATTTTTTATATTCCCCAAATGAATGAGACCATATAGTGTTTGTCCCTCTCCGATTGACTTATTTCACTCAGCATAATACCCTCCAGTTCCATCCACGTCAAAGCAAATGGTCCACCACATCTTATTTATCCATTTTTATGTTGATGGACATCTCGGCTCCTTCTACAGTTTGGCTATTGTGAACATTGCTGCTATGAACATTGGGGTGCAGGTGCCCATTTGGAAGCATTTTCATATGCAAATGTTGAATCATAGGGGAAATGCCATATACTTAAAGAAAGAACACCATGGAAAGCATCTTTCTTTTTTCTTTCTTTCTTTCTTTCTTTCTTTCTTTCTTTCTTTCTTTCTTTCTTTCTTTCTTTCTTTCTTTTTCTTTTTTTCTTTCTTCTTTCTTCTTTCTTCTTTCTTTTTTTTCAAAGATTCTTTATTTATTTTTTATTGGGGAAAGCATCTTTCAATTGACATCTTCTTTCATGAGATAGAAGCATAAAACCTACATTTTAAAACAGATCCCAGTGTTTTGATACTTTTATTATTTTTATAAAGTAGTCACTTCTAGTGCTCACCGGAATCTGACATTGCATAAGGGTCATAACTAGGAAATGTTACAGCTGTGTGGTGGGTTTAAGCTGGAAAGATGAGAATCTCTATTTTTCCAGTGCCCAACATCCCCCCCCACCATGAGAAATTCTCAAATGCTATAGTAATAATAATAGATAATAAAAAAAAGAGCGACTAAAAAATTGAAATATGAAGATATGGCCTCATCAGCAGCAAGCTGGATGTTTTATAGAGACAATCTTGAGAAAAATGGTTAGAGGAATTTTGTTTTTGCTTTTGTTTTTAAATGAAGCTTAAAAAGCATTGGGGGGAAAACAAAGAATAATTTAGAAAGACATCCTACGTGAAGGTGGTATTGATATATTAATATATGTTAGAAAAGAATGGCTCAGGAAGCATCAATCTGCCTGAGCAGCGGTCATTTTTCAAGCCTGAATGAATGTAAATGAAAATCAAATTGTCACAAGTAGATCTGAACGATATATTGTCTAATTTTCATGGCAAAAAGAAGAACAAGGAAAGTAATAGATAAGAGTGTCTGTGAACCTCTTTGCCTGAATTTTAGAAATAAATTCATTTCTAACAAGAATCCACCCTCAAGTCAGTCTTGCAAAGGCGTTGGGACTGTGCCATATTAACGTAAGTACTGAAAAAATCCAAGTCATACATATCACTCCGAAGGGTTTGGCAAGTAGAAGCAGTAACTAACTGACAGTGGGTCCCATGGACCTCCCATCATTCTCTTTCCTTATAAGTAACCTTTGTCATTATGCAGCGAAGGTTCCAGACCTGCATTCCTTGTAATCCAGACTTTGCTGCCCTTTTTTATGGCCAAAGGCAGTGAATTCTACACCCTAAGAGCATTTGAGTAAGCAAAGGCTGTGGTCACAGGAATTATTACTGAAGCATCTTGAACTGTTAATAAAAATTCTATGAAGTCCAGTAGTTTCTAGAATATGGAGATAAGGACAGAGAGAGGAGACAGGAAGAGGAAGAAAAGAGTTTCCAAGTACTCACTCATTTGAGATGATACAAGGTCAATGAGCGCTTTCACTTTTGCCCCTTCCTTTTTCCTGGAAATAGAATAGATTAGCAGAGAGGAGAGCTTCTTTTTTCTTTCTAGGGCATTTGTTTGTACTATACTTTTATTTATTATCCTTTTCAGTTTTATTGAGGTTAGCCTATGTTTTTAGTGATCACAGTGGTTGACCACTGTGATTTCTTGTGCCCAATTCCTGATACCTGCACAAAAGGCCTGACTCCTTTCTCTCAATTCTGCATGACGGTAGATGACTGGGACTAAGATCCCTGCTTTAGAAAATGTCATGGATACAAGATTTTCTTTGAAACATTTTTTCCCCGTAAAAATCAAAAGATTGGAAATAATTTTAATTATCATAAATAGGGATTTGGTTAAATAAGTCATAGTCTTTTTATTCTGAGGCAGCGAGCTCTAGCTGCTGAGGGCATTTCAGTTAGCAGAGGCCATTTTTAATGAGAAAGACCTTTATACAGAAAGATGTTCAGGATATATTTTAAAATAACAAAGGAAGGTTCAGAACATTTTGTATAGTATGCTAACGTGTGTATAAAAGCTATGTATATTCTTGCATGTACATAAAGAAGGCATAGAAATAAATGATGAGAAACTGGTAATTGGTGGTGCACCAGACGTTGGTGGCAGGAGGACAGGGGGAGGAGGGAGTCATTGTGATTTTGAATCATGAAAATATATTACCTGTTCAGGAGGCAAATTAATATGATGTAATTAAAAATTGGGATGGGGCACCTGGTTGAGCTCAGTGGTTGAGCATCTGCCTTTGGCACCAGGTGTGATCCCGGGGTCCTGGGATCAAGTCCTGCATTGGGCTCCCTGTAGGGAGCCTGCTTCTCCCTCTGCCTATGTCTCTGCCTCTCTCTGTGTGTCTCTGTGTCTCTCATAAATAAATAAATAAAATCTTAAAAAAAATTGGGATGAACTGGAGTTGGAAGAAGGAATGTAACACAGGCTGGGAAATGATATTTGTAAAACCAATAATGAACTATAAAAGGCATAAAGCCCCGCTAGGAGAGAATGTCAAAGTAACCCCAAGCCTCCAAGAGAAGGGCCTCATAAAGTCCTGAACATGTCCCTGGCCAGAGCCAGCTCTGGGCAGCTTTGTACATCAACTCCCAGGGAACTTGCTCAGTTCAGAGAGACAGTCCAGCTCAGAGAGGCAATAAAGCATAGAAAGTTCCACTCCAGTAACATGAATTAAATAGCCTCTTTTATTTCTGTCCAGTGGCTCCCTCAGGATAATCCCAAATATCTTTATGAAGGACCTGCTCTGGGTAAAGAGGAAGTTAAGTAACAGCCTGAGATCTCATCTTCCGCTCCTCAGCAGTACACTAGCTGTGACCTGTTTTAAGAGTTAAGTGAGATAATGTATGTCAAGCACTTATCACAGTGCCTGGCCTATGGTTGGAGCTCAGAAAATGGCGTGAAGTGTCTCCACTAATGTATGTGTCTTAACATCTGGGAGATAAGTACCTTTTATATGGACACTGTATATTCTCATCTCTTGGAATGACTTGTGCTGTCAGGTAAATTGTGTCTAAAGTTCCCTCACTGGACAAATATTCTGAGAATCTTGCCTTAGATGAATATGTTTGGGATATTTCCTAAAAGTCTTTGGGGACAAATGTGGTGTGCAGGAACAAAGGACTCTGGAATGGGACCAGGGGACTTATGAGTTAACCAGGTGAAGGCTGTGGCCTAACTCAGTACCTGTGTGAACTTAACAACCCTCACTCTTCTCTATCCAAGCAGCAGAGAGTATAAAGAGCATAAAGCCCATGGGCGATGTTCTCTGTCACTGGAGTCTTCTGAATGGCCTAGAGATGTCAAAGGAGACCTGGCCTTACTCTCTCATGCCTCCTGAGGCAGCCCAGTGCCAGAAAAAGCAGTGAAGGTAAATCTAAGTCTATCACATCCCATCCTTAGGTCTCAGAGTCCAATCTCTGAAAGTGTGTCCCCAGACCTAACACAGATCAGTAGATGTCAGGGAGAGTGGAGAGGAAATGGAAATAACTCACTTCCCATGACATCCAATCTATTAGCTTGGGTGAACCTGACTGATCAATTTTGTGTAGGTTGGGAAGGAATCTAGTCTTTAGAATTAGAGCTGAAAGCTCCTAAGTTTTTTTTTTTTTTTTCCCCATCAGTGCTTCAAGTAGAACATGTCATCTGAAAATTCCAGTATTGGAACTTCCATCTCTTTAACTCTGCAGGGGCTAGGGTTAGCTATCTCTACTAGTTGTTTGTATTCTAGTATGTAGAGAGGGCCCAAGAGTAGGTGTTCTTGGGAACATGGAACACTGGAGAGCAAGACCTCCAAAAGTGGGCGTGGAGGGCTTGTCAAAACCAGAGGGACTTGGAATACAAGCTTTATACCTGTCCTATGCCAGCCGTATCTCTCAATCCCTTTTCCACTGCCTCACTACACAACAATGCCTCCATTAATGAAACCTCTGGGGATGAAATTCCTTTACAATGAACATGATGTGTTAAAACAAAATAACAGCTTCATAAATCACACTAAGCAGTACTGCAATATATCAGGTGGCTTAGCTGCAATATTCCCACTGATCTATGCAGTCAGAGCACAAATCTCTTCAGGCACAGTTTTGATTCATCTCCCAAAGTTGAAGGAAAGCAGAGTCTACCCACCCTCACTAGAGACTCTATTTCCCAGTACTTCAGGTATTCTGAGACCTCTTGCTCTCTGACTTTCCCAGACACAAAATTTGTTCAACAAAATTATTTATTGAGGGCTCATTAAATACAAAATAAGGAGATCTAGTGGTTAAATGCACATACACAATACACCCCATACACATGTTCACACGCAAGGAGAAACCAAGCAAATATTCATACTAATGTAATACATAGTATGGTAAGTGTTGTGGAAAAAAAAAAAAGAATAAAATGGTATGGAATCATATAAGAAAGGGACCTGACCAATTTAAAGGGGAGGATGGCATTGGAACATGTGTTAAAGTCCTAAGCTGAGAAAAAGTTTGGTTTCTTCAAGGAACTAAAAGAAAGGACAATACATTTGGCTAGAGAACGAATGGGAGATACCTAATAGGTGTGCTGGTTGGATCACTGGAAGACATGGATTCATGCTAAGGATTTTAGTCTGTGTTAAGAGCACATGGGTATCCCCAGAAGGGTTTTCAGGAGGCGGGTTATAAGATCAAATGTGCATTTTAAAGAAAAAAAAATTTTAATGGACAACAGATTGAAAGGGAGGAAGAATGGAAGACAAGAGACTGAGAAGTAGTGGAAGGAGTGGGGGAGGTCATTTGATTTAGACTGGGTGATAGAGGTAGATTTGGAACAAAGTGGATTCTGAGTATACTCTGGGCAAACTTACTGGCATTTGAGTTGGATAGGAAATGTGGTGAAGAATAGGGAGTATCAGGGTGAGTCCAAGTGGGTGTGTCCAGCTCCATGGCTGGAGATGCCACAAACTGGGTGAAGAATATGGAGAAGGACTTGGATTTAGAAGGGAAGGAATGATTATGAGTTCTACATTTGAAAAAATTCACCTTAGTCTATTTACATTTAAAACCTTTGGATTCTGGGAAGTTGCAGGATTTATCTTTTATTTATACAAGTGAGTAGAGAAACATTTAGAGAAAAAGGAGACTTTGGTGTCATATTTATAACCTCCTCTGCCTTCTAAGGGGAGGCTTTGATGGCTGGGCACACTGATGCCAATGCACAGAGAATTGCTCTGTGACATAAAAAAGTGAAAAAGTTGAGATCTGGAGGGGCAATTTCAGGATCATGCATCTTGTAAAGTTGGATTGGAGAAAGCAGGCTCCAGGGGACACACAGGAATGTGAGGGGATTAGAGGACTCGGGAGAAGAGAAACATGGAAAAGAGGAGTCAAAGTAGTGTCCTTCCTCTGAGGAATGCACTGCAGAACCTCTTCCACATCTCCCCTCTAAAATCCGCCATGGATTTTCCTCTCTATGATTCTCTGTCATGGAGAGAGCTAAGATCAGGTTATATGGAGGCCAGAGTGAAAGTGAACCACTCTCAGGGAAATGGGCATGGGAGTTGACCCATGGAGAGGAAGGTGGTGCAGGTGCTTTTGCTTCCTGGCTCAAATCTGCCCTTTTAGTGCTAGACTACAAGGGAATGGAAGAAAAAGTAAAAGAAGGTGAGGCAAAAATAAGAAAAGGGAAGGCAAGTAGGCATATACTGTTTTTTAAATATTTTATTATCTATTCATGAGAGACACAGAAAGAGAGGCAGAGACATAAGGCAGAGACATAAGGCAGAGGGAGAAGCAGGTTCACCGCGGGGAGCTTGATGTGGGACTTGATGGCCAGGCCTTAGGATCAGGACCTGAGCCAAAGGCAGACGCTCAACTGCTGAGCCACCCAGGTGCCCCCATTGTTGGGGTTCTGTTCTCTCTTAAAAATTTTCTGAGAGGAGGATACTATATATTAACTCATAGACAAAGATTAATGTCTCTCAAGAGGAAAATGGCTGTTGCCCTCCTCCATCCCCTTTTCTGGGAGATTCTTAGGGCAGAGGGTGGTTTTGTGTGCTTAACTTGAATATTTATTTAGCTCTTCATCCCAAATTTATTGAGTGTCTTTTCTGTGCCAGGCAGGCTATGAAGATGAGAGACACGACCCCTTTATATATTTGCAGGGAAATAGCACTTAGTGGGGAGACAGGCAACCAGACAGAAATATTTCAACATGGTCTTTGCTATAATAGGGAATAGGAGAATATAAAAGGGTCTTATTAGTCAGCCTGGGGGATTGCAGGAATGCTTTACCCCCAAGATGATACTTGAAGAGAAAACATGAATTTCTATCAGGTGATGGTGGGGTGAGGAGGGAAGATATATCTGCTGTTTGGGGGGGGGGGGTAGCGCGGGGCTGATTTAAGCAGAAAACTTACTGTAAGGATTTTGAATAGTTCATAGGATTACCAGGGAGGCTGCAAAGCTACTTTTGGAGAATGGGAGAGGAGTAAGGCACAGTCCAAGATCATTTCAGAATGACACCACAAGGGAATCCCTGGGTGGCGCAGCGGTTTGGCGCCTGCCTTTGGCCCAGGGCGCGATCCTGGAGACCCGGGATTGAATCCCACATCGGGCTCCCGGTGCATGGAGCCTGCTTCTCCCTCTCCCTCTCCCTCTGCCTATGTCTCTGCCTCTCTCTCTCTCTCTCTCTCTCTCTCTCTCTCTCTGTGACTATCATTAAAAAAAAAAAAAAAAGAATGACACCACAAAACCAGTCTGGTATAGACAGTAGTGTCACTGATGCTGAACCAATTGTAACCTTGGCCCTGCGGCTGTTGTGGTTGCCACCAAGGCCTCTGCTTATCACCAGGTTGGATCCTCACCCTCCCTGCTTCTTTGCATTAATGACTCTGGTCTCTGGTTGAAAGTTGCAGGTGGGCACATCTGATTGTCTGCCTCCCTAGCTCCGAGGGAATCCTGAAAAGTAAATATGTGGTTTTTTCAGCTTCTATGATGGGGCAGGAGCCTCATACCTAGATTCAAAACTAGATTCAAAAAGAGAGAAAGTCCTCTAACTAGAAAGGGAGTTCAAATGATGGGCGGCCCTATTTTCCTAATGAGGGGAGAAGGATGAAGGCAAGAGAAAAATATCCCAGGTACTTGTATGTGAATATGTAGAAAGGTTCAAAGGCATGACCTAGCATGCAGTGCTGCGAGGCCTGCTAATAACTCAAAAGGAGAAGGGAGACAGGGAAGGGGGCTGGGAAGGCAGAGAGGGGGACTTGTTTTGAAGGCTTTATGCCTACATGTTTGACTTCCCTGTTAGAGGGGTGTGGGTGTGGCAGATTCAGTTAGTTATCCACTCAGTATCCATGTTTCTTCCTTACCTCTGAAAATTCCAATTTTGATTTGGGTAGCTCTATACTCAGCTAGAGTTCCTTGTAGCTAGTGACAGCCATGTTACACAGTTCAAGTAAACGAGACACAAACTGAGGGTTCTTGTCTCTTCCTTTCCTAGCTGAACAGATGTGAGCTCTGGAGGTATAGCAACCATCTTAGGGTGAAGAGACAACAAGCAGGGGACCAGGCCTATGCATTAAAATGGCAGAACAAGATGATAGAAAGAGCGTTGTTCCCTCTTTCATCTGAGACTTGCCTACTTCCTGATTTCTTGAGACACGCCCTGTGTGTTTTTAAGTCACTAGAGTTGGATTTTCTGTTATTTGCAGCTGAAATGTGATCCTGACTGAAAGAGGGAAGGAGACCAGCTAGGAAGCCAATATAGCCATTAAGAAGTGACTTCGATGAGGGGGCCAGAAGAGGTAGGATTGGGCAGAGAGGATGGATTGAAGATGTGGATATGGTAAGTGTATATGTTCAGCCAGGTGTCACATGGGATGGGGGCAATGTGTGTGGAATCTCCTTCAGGCACCACAGAAAACTATCCCCAGCATTGAGATGTTAGGGAACTCCATAACAGCACCTGGAAAGCCTGGAGTGGGAGGGAGATTGTGAAAGTGGGTGAAAAGGAGCAGGAAGGGGATGTGTACAGTCTCAAAGACTAACCTCCTACATTCTTTTATTATTAAAAAACACTCAGTCAAAATAAAAATTTTAGAAAACTCAGTTAAGCAAAAATGTATCTGTTAAAAATATTAAAATCTTCCCAGATTCCACTACCCAGAGATATCTAATGCTAACATTTTGATTATTTCTTTCCAGCCACCATTCAGTCTTTTCTCCCATTCATTCCACAAAAATGATTCTATAGTTTTACAAAAATGTGATTTTATATATTGTTTTCCAGTCTTTGCAACATTTTGCATTTGGCAAAACTGAGAAGGTCTTTTCTGGTCATCACTGTCATTTTAGTGGCCACATGCAGTGTTCCATTCTGTGGATGTATCTGTCATGCTTTAGAAGTCAAACTTTTAAACATTCTTATTTCCCATCTTCCTACCACTTTTGGATACAGTGGGGGGAACTGTTGATGTTGATTCTGGCATTGTAGAAGAAGTAGCTTTAGCCTTGGCATCAGGTTTGTTTTTTTAAATTTTTAAAAGTTTTTATTTTAATTCCAATATAGTCCACATACAGTGTTTTGTTTCAGGTGTACAATACAGTGATTCAACACTTCCATACATCACCCTGTGCTCATCATCTTTTTAACCCATCCCCTCATTTGCTATCAGTTTTAATATGATAGCTTGTTTGGGCTGTGATAGCTACAAAAATTGCGCCAGTATTTATTTTTATTTTTTGCCAACTTTTTTTTTTTTTCACATTGAGGAACAGAATTCTAAAACCATCACCTTGCCAGTTAGGACGAAGGAGGATTTTTGTTTTTTCCCTTTAGCGTAAACTGTGTACCTTTGCAGCACTCACATTTAATGGCTCTTTTTTTTTTTTTTCTTTAACATATTAAACGTCTCTCTAGGTGAGCCATTAAGCCAGCAGGAAGGGAATGCAGCAGTTAGAGCAAGGAGTATTACTTAATAGCATATATTGAAAAAGGAAAAGAGAAGCCACCCGCTTCCGCAGCGAGCAGGGTTCGAACCTGCGCGGGGAGACCCCATTGGATTTCAAGTCCAACGCCTTAACCACTCGGCCATCGCTGCCACGGAGACGAGGGCAACGCAGAGACACTTTAGTGCAATGCGTGCGCGCAGGCGCGCCACGGCCACCAAAGGGCGGAGCCGCCCAACTCCCCAGCTCGATTCAGAGCCGTCAGGGGCCGTCCGCTCAAGTTGCGTGAGGAATACCGTGGAAACAGAGAAGTTAACAGAAACTCCCTTAAGTAGTTTAAGTAAACCCCTCTAAGTAGAAGGTCTGGGAAACCTTTCTTCCCTTCGCTGAGCTCCGAAAATCGCAAAGTTGCTTGCCTAGTGGTGGCTGACCTGGTTTTGCCCTCCCACTTCCTCGTTAGGTAATGGAGATTAGCCGTGAAACAAAGACCTATCCTATTCAGTGCTGCGGGCCTGCGCTCTGGAAAATTTCCGCCTTTCCGTGGGGGTGGCCTTGAGCCCTCGTCTTTGTGCGCAGGGGAGGGAGACGCGAGGGGTCGGGCCGCCGTCTGCGGCTTCTGCTGCCCGAGCCCCTCCCGAGCGGTCCTCTTCCGTTCTTCCCCCGAGGGCCCTTTTCCTGCTGAGCCCTGCGGCGAGAAATCGGGCTCTAGGTGTGGTCTCCGCTCTCTCAAGTATTGAGGAGCCTTGCACGTGGTTTGAGAATCAAGTTCTGCGTATTAGGTCTGCTTTCTACCTTTAAATACCACGAGTTTTCTCCCTTGCAAGCGCTAGATCCTATTTTTGAGTTAACTCTGTTAACGTTCTCAGAACCTGCGGGACCAGACTACGGCTCGGGAGACGGGCTCAGCGCGGCGGGCTCCGGGGCGCATGCGCAGCGGCTTCCCCGCGCGCGGACCCTCCCATCCATCCCTCCCACCCCTCACCTCGCCCACCGCCCCCACCCCTCACCTCCCCCACCCCCACCTCCCCCCTGCTAGTTCTAGCTGTTGATGCACGATTTGGATTAAAAAAAAAAAAAAGGAACCTTCACAAAATTTCTAATTTTCTTTTTAAATTCAAACTTTTACAATTCTAAAACTGTTCCTGGAAAGAAACTTCATCTAATCTCCCAGTGTGAAATCAGGTAGATGTGGTCTATGTATACAGTGGAATATTACTCAGCCATTAGAAACGACAAATACCCACCATTTGCTTCAATGTGGATGGAACTGGAGGGTATTATGCTGAGTGAAATAAGTCAATCGGAGAAGGACAAACAGTGTATGTTCTCATTCATTTGGGGAATATAAATAATAGTGAAAGGGAATATAAAGGAAGGGAGAAGAAATGAGTGGGAAATATCAGGAAGGGAGACAGAACATAAAGACTCCTAACTCTGGGAAATGAACTAGGGGTGGTGGAAGGGGAGGAGGGCGGGGGGTGGGGGTGAATGGGTGACGGGCACTGGGGGGGGGGGGGCACTTGACGGGATGAGCACTGGGTGTTATTCTGTATGTTGGTAAATTGAACACCAATAAAAAATAAATTTATTAAAAAAAAAATCAGGTAGGCAAATCCTTTTCTTCTGGAAACCTGAATGGCAAGGGACCTCACGATGGGTGAATCTTCTTGAGACCTTTCAACACCGTTTCTCATACTGAAATTATGGTGCTGAGGGTCTAAACGGATTTAATTGCGGAAGGGGAACAAAATACTTAAGAATTATATGATTTTTTTTGAATTATTTATTTACTTACTTATGATAGTCACACACAGAGAGACAGAGACACAGGCAGAGGGAGAAGCAGGCTCCATGCACCGGGAGCCCGACGTGGGATTCGATCCCGGGTCTCCAGGATCGCGCCCTGGGCCAAAGGCAGGCGCCAAACCTCTGTGCCACCCAGGGATCCTGATTTTTTTTTTTCTATCTGGTTTGGGATTGTTTTTAGACTTTTTATCTTTTTTCATTTTGGCAAGGCCACAGGAACGGTCCCAGTTTCTCTATGACTACCATACAGGAACAGTTATTTCCAACGATCCCAGGCATAAATTTTATCACATACGTGAACTTTATTTAGCACCTTTCCAGTAGAAACTATCCAAGAAGAAATAGATTTCTGTTCTTTAATCCTTTTCTTGGATTCTACATGTACTCTGAGATAACCTATCATCTAATCATACTATTTCATTAGTTGTATCTTGATTTGGAAGTCTTTAATTTTTTTTTTTTTCCTGTGGAGTTGAATGATAATATTCACTGGAAGTTCTTTCTCTTCCTTAACCCCCCTTCCCCTCTTAGGAATTCTCCTGATTTGCTTAAAAGCTTGACAGCAGGGACGGCGGGCTGGCTCAGCGGTTGGGCGTCTGTCTCCAGCTCAGGGCCTGATCCCCAGGTTCTGGAATCGAGTCCCACATGGGGCTCCTTGCAGGGAGCCTGCTTCTCTGCCAATGTCTCTGTCTCTCACGAGTGAATGGATAAAATCTTTAAAAAAAGAAAAGAAAAAAAAAAAAAAGCTTGATAGTAATGGGAATTGATTATGGTTAAAATAGTTTAACCAAAACAATCTACTCAGAAGGTTTCATGCTCATTTTCTGGTTTAATTTTGGGGGAAGGGGAAGACTGCAAAGGAAAAGAATCTATTACAAAGTTAGTGTGTATTTGGTGAGAACGACTGTGATTAATTTTTTTTTTTGCAAAATTTCAGAAGTGAAATATCTGCATTAATGTTTGATTTTCAGCTTGCTTGAGCTAATAAATGAAATTGCCTTTTTTTCTGATTTATCATATTGCAAAAATGAGCCAAGAGATAAAATTATGATAGGTTTTCAAAAAGTGTGAATTTACAAATGAATTCTTTTAGATGCAATCTTAGGTCTTTAGCATTACTATGTAATGCAGTGAGTGGCAGCTAAGGGAAAAAAATACATGGGTCCAATGTAATTATAACAAATGTATTATGATTCATGACAGTAACATCATAAAACATTGATTTTCAACCATGAACATTTTACTCTGTAAAGATCCCCTGGTGATTCTGATTGCCTTCTCCTCTTCACTAACCTCAGATTCTTTTATATGGTAGTTTATAGTAAGCTAATTTGGTGTGGAAGGCAAGTATCTTGTGGCTTTCTTTAAAAACCTTTCTCAGTATTGCTTTCAGAGGCAGAATACTGAGGGGGATGGGGCATGTGTTTAGGAGCAGATGGATTCTTTTTATAGCAATCACAATTTATTTTGAATTATTTTGGTGGTTTTATTTTTGAATTAAAAAAATCATAGTTTTACTGTTGGAAGAGACATTAAAGCTAGTCCAATACAGACAGACAGGAAACTGTGGTCCATGAATGGTTTGCCCAAGGTCATGTAACTAATTAATGGTAGATTCAAGACTGTAATTTGTTGTATTAGCACAGTGTTCTTTTTTTTTTTTAAAGATTTTATTTATTTATTCTTGAGAGATAGAAGGAGAGACAGAGCCAGAGACACAGGCAGAGGGAGAAGCAGGCTCCATGCACCGGGAGCCCGACGTGGGATTCGATCCCGGGTCTCCAGGATCGCGCCCTGGGCCAAAGGCAGGCGCCAAACCGCTGCGCCACCCAGGGATCCCTAGCGCAGTGTTCTTACTAGATTTGGACACCTTCATGTATTCTTTGTTACTCTCTGGTCCAGTGGATTTACCCCAAAGATATAGATGCAGTGAAACGCCGGGACACGTGCACCCCAATGTTTATAGCAGCAATGTCCACAATAGCCAAAATGTGGAAGGAGCCTCGGTGTCCATCGAAAGATGAATAGATAAAGAAGATGTGGTCTATGTATACAATGGAATATTACTCAGCCATTAGAAACGACAAATACCCACCATTTGCTTTGACGTGGATGGAACTAGAGGATATTATGCTGAGTGAAATAAGTCAATCGGAGAGGGACAAACATTATATGGTCCATTTATTTGGGGAATATAAAAAATGGTGAAAGGGAAGAAAAGGGAAAAGAGAGAAAATGAGTGGGAAATATCAGAGAGGGAGACAGAACATGAGGGACTCCTAACTCTGGGAAACGAACAAGGGGTGGTGGAAAGGGAGGTGGGTGGGGGGTGGGGGTGACTGGGTGACGGGCACCGAGGGGGGCACTTGATGGGATGAGCACTGGGTGTTATGCTATATGTTGGCAAATTGAACTCCCAATGAAAAGAAATTAAAAAAAAAAAAGGAAAAGAAAACAAACAAAATAAAACACAAGAAAAAGAATATCTTGGGCAATAAAAAATTATTTTAAACAACAACAACAACAAAAAAGTCTCTGGCCCAGTGGCATGTAGATAAAGAAGTGTGTATATATAGCCGTAGACAGAGGCAATAGTAGGGGAGAGTTGTGAGTTGAAATTTAAAGGCCTATGAGATGTCAGATATCGCATATATTGTGGCAGGTGAGTTCTGATTTTTTTTTTTTTAATTTTTTTATTTATTTATGATAGTCACAGAGAGAGAGAGAGAGGCAGAGACACAGGCAGAGGGAGAAGCAGGCTCCATGCACCGGGAGCCCGACGTGGGATTCGATCTGGGGTCTCCAGGATCGCGCCCTGGGCCAAAGGCAGGCGCCAAACCGCTGCGCCACCCAGGGATCCCTGATTCTTTTTTATTCCAGTATCCATTCTCTCAACTGACAATGATGCTTCAGTTGTGCTTAAAGAGGACCGCTCCTCTTCGATTGGATACAGCTTTTCTTCAGCTGTTAATCAAGATATCTCACCCTCTTCTGGTCAAGGGGTAGGGGGAGGCATGTGACTTACATTGTTTTTTGGTTGCTACATAACAAATTACAACAAGTTTAGTGCCTTAAAGCAACATGAATTTATTATATCGCAGTTTCTGTGTGTCAAGAATGTGCTCATGGGTGTGGTCGTGGGTTGACTGGGTTGTCAGCTCAGGGTCTGACCAGATCTCAAGATGATGACTGGGACTTTGATCTTATCTAAGGTTTGGGGTCCTCTTCCAAGATCACTACTTGTTGGCTGTCAGTGGAGGACCACTCAGCTGCTAGAGGCTGTCCCTTATCATGTGGCCATCATAAGAATTACTCTCTAGTTTATTCCAGTGGAGTTTTATGAAATATAAGGTAATCACAGAAGTGACTATTGCACCATGTTCACAAATCCAGCTCAAGTAAGAGGGATTTTATAGGGTGAATACATTTAGCTGGGGGCAGGGATCTTGGGGGCATCTTAGAATCCTGCCTACCACATAACTCAAGCTGGGCCAATCCCATCATCTCTAAATCCCCGTTCTTTCTGTTACACAATTGTATTTTTATGGACATCCCACACCAAACACATACATAGTAATCAATGAGAGGTGATCAGAGTCTGGAAATTTTACTTTGGCTGCCTTATGTGCTTTTGTACCTCATTTGAAAGAAATAGAGTTGGCAACAACTGCAGAATTTTTAGTCTTAGCCATCCTTCAGGGTTCTTGAATTTAATCCTGTGCTGATTGCAGAATAACTCTAGCTATCCATTTTAGACAATTTATGTAAGAGGACTTAATTCAGGTTGGTCAAAAAAATTTACTAAGTTGTTGGCAACAAAACCCTAATGAAGGTTTAGCTGGTAAGCTACAGGTATCATGAAAAATAATCGAAATAAATATGGAATTGCTGCATTGTGAATGAGTGTACATTTGAAGCCTAAGCGATTAATTGGGGGTTGCTTTATAGTCATTATATTACTTACACATATATATTTGAGGAAGACTAGAAATATATATCTTACTCAGCATAGAACAACTTATTTATGGGATTTTCCTACCTACTTGGTCCCCTAATGCCATGCCAATTAAGAATTAAGAAATAGAATCAAGACAAATGGAATCTTCTTTTCTTTTTCTTTTTAAAGATTTTATGTATTTATTCATGAGACACACACACGCACACACACACACACACACAGAGGCAGAGACACAGAGGGAGAAGCAGGCTCCATGCAGGGAGCCTGACATGGGACTCAATCCTCATCTCCAGGATCAGGCCCTCGGCTGAAGGCAGTGCTAAACCGCTGAGCTACCTGGGCTGCCCTCATTTTCTTTCTTTTTTTTTTTATTAGAACAGAACTTTATTGGTGGCATCAGGATTTTTAAAAATGGTATTAGACTTTAAAGTATGCAATAAATTTGATATATTAATAGTTTTTTAGAGTTTTTAATCACCCAATGTTCATCATGACAAGTGCACTCCTTAATACCCATAACCTATTATACCTGTCCCCCCAACCAATTTCCCTGTGGTAACCATCAGTTTTTCTCCCTAGTTAAGAGTCTGTTTCTTGGGCAGCCCGGGTGGCTCAGCGGTTTAGCACTGCCTTGGGCCCAGGGTGTGATCCTGGAGACCCAGGATTGAGTCCCATGTCAGGCTCCCTGCATGGAGCCTGCTCCTCCCTCTGCCTGTGTCTCTGCCTCTCTCTCTCTCTGTGTGTCTCATGAGTAAATAAATAAAATCTTTTTTAAAAAGTGTCAATAAAATTGATGCATGGAGCCTGCTTCTCTCTGCCTGTGTCTCTGCCTCTCTCTCTCTCTCTCACTGTCTCTCATGAATAAATAAAATATTAAAAAAAAAAAAGAGTCTGTTTCTTGGTTTGTCTCTCTCTTACTCTTTTCCCCCTTTGCTTATTTGTTTTGTTTCTTAAATGATGTATATGAATGAAGTCATTCATTCATAGATATGTCATTCATTCATAGATATGTCATTTGTAAATATCTTCTCTTATTCCATAGCTTGTCTTTCAGTTTTGTTGATTGTTTCCTTTGCTGAGCAGCTTTTTACTTTGATGTAGTCCCCAATAATTTATTTTGCTTTTATTTCCCTTGCCGTAGGGAACCTATTTAGAAAAAAGTTGCTATGGTTAGTGTCAGAGAATTACTGCCTGTGCTCTATTCTATGATTTTTATGGTTTTAAGTCTCACATTTAGGTCTTTAATCTATTTTGAGTTCATTTTTGTGTTTGGTGTAAGAAAGTGGTTCAGTTCTATCTTTTTGCTTGTAGCTCTCTGGTTTTCCCAACACCATTTGTCAGAGGTTATCTTTTATACATTGGAGAGTCTTTCCTGCTTTGTTGAAGATTAATTGACCATATATGTGGGGGTTTATTTCTGGATTTTCTTTTCTGTTTTCCATTGATCTATGTGCCAGTAGCATACTGTCTCAATGCCTACAGCTTTGTAATTTAACCTGAAGTCTGGAATTGTGATGCCTCCGGCTTTGCTTTTCTTTTTCAAGATTGCTTTGTCTATTCAAGGTCTTTTGTGGTTCCATACAAATTTTAGGATTGTTGTTTCTAGTTCTGTGAAAAATGCCATTGGTATTTTCATAGGAATTGCATTAAATGTGTAGATTGCTTTTGGTAGTACAGACATTTTAACAATATTTGTTCTTCCAATCCATGAACATAGAATGTCTTTCCATTTCTTTGTGTTGCACTCAATTTCTTTCATCAGCATTTTATAGTTTTCAGAGAATAGGTCTTTGATTAGGTTTATTCCTAGTTATCTTATTATTTTGGTGTGATTGTAAATGGGTTTGTTTTCTTGATTTCTCTTTCTGCTGCTTCTTTATTGGTGTATAAAAATGCAACAGATTTCTATATGTTTATTTTGTATATTGCATCTTTACTGAATTTGTTTATCAGTTCTGGTAAGTTTTTTGGTGGAGTCTTCTGGGTTCTCTATATATAACATCACGTTATCTGATAATAGTGAAAGTTTTACTTCTTCCTTACTGATTTGGATGCCTTTTATTTCTTTTCTTGGCTGACTACTGTGGCCAAGACTTTCAGTGTTATGTGAAATAAAAGTGCTAAGAGTTGATGTCCTTCTTTTGTTCTTGATTTTAGGGGAAAGTTTTTTCCCAATTGAGGATGACTGTTAGCTGTGGGTTTTTCATAGATGGCCTTTATTATGTTGACGTATGTTCCCTCTAAACCTACCTTGTTGAGGGTTTTTATCAATAATGGATGTTGTACTTTGTTAAAGGTTTTTTCTGCACCCATTGAAGTGATCATATGGTTCTTATCCTTTCCATTATTGATGTGATGTATCAATCATGTGATTGATTTGCCAATATTGAACAACCTCTGCAACTCAGGAATAAATTCCACTTCATTGTAGTGAGTGATTTTTTTCATTGTATTGTTGAATTTGGTTTGCTGATATTTTGTTAAGGAATTTTATACCTATGTTCATCAGAGATATTGGTTTGTAGTCTCTCTCTCTCTTTGGTGGTGTCTTTTCTGGTTTTGGTATTAGGGTAGTGCTGACTTCATAGAATGAATTTGTAATTTTTCCTTCATTTTCTATATTTCAGAATAGTTAGAGAAGAATAGGTATTAACTCGTCATTAAATGATTGGTAGAATTCATCTGTGAAACCATCTGGCCCCGGGCTTTTTTTTTTTTTTTTAAAGATTTTTATTTGTTTATTCATGAGAGACATACAGAGAGAGGCAGAGACCCAGGAAGAAGGAGAAGCAGGTTCCATGCAGGGAGCCCGATGTGGGACTCGATCCCAGGACCCCGGAATTGCGCCCTGAGTCAAAGGCAGATGCTTAACTGCTGAGCCACCCAGGCGTCCCAGGCCCTAGACTTTTGTTTTTTGGGAGTGTTTTGATTACTGATTCCAGTTTCTTTGCGGTAATTAGTCTATTCAATATTTGGTATGTGTTGCCAGGTTGCCCTTGAGAGATGTTTTCTCAATTTGTATTTACACACACACACACACACACACACACACACACACACACACAGTTTGTATTTACACCGAAAGTGTCTTAGTATCTGTATCTCTATACTCTTGACTTTCTTTCTTTCTTTTTTTTTTTAAAGAGATTTTATTTATTTATTCATGAGAGATACACAGAGAGAGAGGCAGAGACACAGGCAGAGGGAGAAGCAGGCTCCATGCAGGGAGCCTGATGTGGGACTTGATCCTGGGACTCCAGGATCATGCCCTGGGCCAAAGGGGCAGGCGCTAAACCGCTGAGCCACTCAGGGATCCCCTACTCTTGACTTTCTTATGCCCACACTCTTATCATTCTTTTAAATCTTCAACAATAAGCAAGAAATAGTATCTTCTTATTGTTTTGATTAATTATTTAATGTCAGTGTTAATTATCTTTTAATGTAATAAGTAAAATCCCTCATATTATTTTCTTCTGCTAGATTATTCACTTTTTCAGGAACTAGTTTTTGACTCTTTTTTTTTTTCTTTTATTTGTCCTTGCTGGAATCTTGTCCTGGATAAGTACTCAGTCAATTTTTGTATATTTGACTTGAATTTCCAACAACAGCAGATTATTCAACTCTCACTTCCAGATTCAGAACATGTAATATGATTGTTCATATTTCAGTCCCATTTGTGCACTGATTCTGACCACAATCAGGTGTTTCATCTTCATGTGGTTCTTAGTTTCATATTAAAAAAAAATAGGAACGTTAATTTGAATTAATTAAAATGTAGATTTAATATTTGAACAAAGGTTAAGTGAATTTTTAATTGATTGGCTAGAAAAAGAGAAAGGGAAAGGGTTATTTAATAAGGTCTCAGGTCTCTGCGTGGATATTACATAGAGGATATAAGGAACTGAAAGAGTTCCTGCACCTGGAAGAGTTTAAGCTAGGAAATAATAAAAGGAGTTTCAGTGTGGTTGTTATGAGATGTTAAAATAAATTCTCTGGTGGAAGTTAAGTATTTTCTGAAAAATCTGTCTCCCTCTGAATGGTCCAGGTGCAGCCTTTTCATGGAAAGAGAAAGTTCCTGAAGGCTTGCACACGGCTTCTTTTATATTTTTAATCTCTCAAGACCAGAACCAAATTTAGGTTCTGGCCACCATGGAGCTGTGCAGAATGTTTACTTATAAGTGTTAATAAAACATCAGTGGCAGTGTAGTAGGATGGAGAACGTCCGTTTTCCAGAATGCCTCTCAGGAAGAAAAGTAAATATGGTAGGAAGGAATAAGACACTTGGAGTGGTAAGGGGCTAGTAGTAGGGTATTTGTGGGGAACATGCTCCAATAACAAAAGTTGTTGTTAAACTCTTTCCTAAGGAAGATGTGTCCAATTACGTACTTCCCAAGGAAGGCGAGTCCAGTTCTTATTTTGCTGAGTGGCAAGTACACATTTAGGGCCAGAATTGAATTGTTTTGAATAGAAGGGGATGCGTACCACCAGAAGTTCTCCCTGTGGCTCCTCTCTTGGAGGACAGCCTCTTTGATGTTGAATAAAGGCACAAAGGGGGATTTGGGAGTGATCTAGGAATAGGAGGATAGGAGATCTAGGAATGGAGGGTGAGTGTTGAGGAATCCAGAATTCTATAATAGATGTATTATATTTGAAATGCCACATTCAGATAGATTTGATACATTTAAATAGATTTATCATGATTTGACTTGGAACCCTTTTGGAAAAAATCAAATCTTATCAATAGGAACTATGGTAGCAATTTTTCAAAGAAAATTTATGTGGGCCACTTTATTTTTTAATCTCCGCTTTTCTAAAGCTGACCTTAACTATTTTTTATTTTATTATTTTTTAAATTAAAAAAAACTCATATAGGTACATGGATAACTCATTACAATTCTTTCTGCATTATTTAATTTTTTTCTTCTTGAAAGAGTACGTACACTGTATACCTAATGGGTTATATTTTTAGTTATGTAATGGGCAGCTGGCGACTGTGAACCTACTACTGTTACTATATCTGAGCATTTCCCCCATAAACAGTGTTCCAGGTTGGGTGTGTTTGCTGTCTGATCATTTAGGAGCTCAATTTGTTTGTCCAATTCTACAATTTTAATGGAGACTTGAGAGGAAGAGAAGATAAGGCTGTGCTCAATTTGTCATCTTTAGCCTAATTTTTAATATTTTCTTATTAAGTCATGTTGCATAGTTTTAACACTCAGGTCTCATAGAGTCATGTGGACAAATGAAAAAATAATGAGAAAGTAATATGTTGTTATGAGATAGTATGTTAAAAGACATTTTATCTAATTTCATGCTCTATCTTGATCACAAAACCACCCATTTTTGTGTTATTGCCTCATTATTCAAGTAAATATATAGTAAGATTTAGGGCCATTCTGTTGCTGATGAGCTTTGAAATGGAGAGTTGCATTTCTTTTTTATCCTAAAATGATGCATTTTTAATTAGAAAGTTATGCCAATGAGAAGTGCTTATAACATGCTAAAAGGACTTCTCAGGTTAGGTGAAATTACTAACATGAAGTTTTTACTGATCAGAGGATTAATGGTTGTAAGGATTATGATTTTTGTGATTTTGTGAAAAATTGTGATTTTTATTACACTTTTTTCTTTTCTTTTCACTTTTTTTCTAAGACCACATCCCATTTAGGGGATCCCTGGGTGGCCATTTAGATACTCAAATAAGATTTTTTTTTTTTTAGATTTTATTTATTCATGAGAGACAGAGAGAGACTGAGGCACAGGCAGGGGGAGAAGCAGGCTCCCTGTGGGGAGCCTCATGTGGTACTTGATCCCAGGACCTGGGGACCACAGCCCAAGCCAAAGGCAGATGCTCAACCACTGAACCACAAGGTACCCCTCTCAAACAAGATTTTAACTTAAATGACTAAGTATTATAAGCATGTTTTAATTTAAGCACATTTAGATACTTATTTTATATAACATACTACTTTTGTTTGGTTTTTATTTTATTTTTAAAAGATTTCATTTGTTAGAGAGCAGGTATGTGTGCGTGCATGAGTAGGGGGAGGGGCAGAGAGAGAGAAGGAAAAGCAGGCTCCCAGATGAGCAGGGAGCCCCATGTGGGACTCAATCCCAGGACCCTGAGATCATGACCTGAACCGAAGGTAGATGCTTAACTGACTGAACCATCCAGGGACCCCTGTTTGATTTTTAAAATACAAGTCCAATGGTTGGTATCATAGAAATCTGTAAATACATTTTATTTTTTTATCTAATGATACAAATGCTTTTTTTTTTTTAATACTTTGTTTATTCATGAGAGTCAGAGAGAGAGGCAGAGACATAGGCTGAGGGAGAAGCAGGCTGTCTGCAAGGAGCCTGATGTGGGACTCGATCTAGGACCCTGAGATCACAACCTGAGCCAAAGGCAGATACTCAACCACTGTGTCACCCAGGTCCCCCAATAGAAACACTTGTTAAAAGCAAACTAATATAGGGCACATGAGTGGCTCAGTCGGTTTAAACATCTGACTCTTGGTTTTGGCTCATCATAATCTCAGGGTCATGAGATTGAGCCTAATGCTCTGCACACAGTCTGCTTGAGATTCTCTCCTTCTCGCCCTGTCCCTCACCCTCTCCTCAGCTCACACTGTCTTTCTAAAATAAATAATAAACAGAATCTTTTTTTTAAATGCAAACTAGTATAAAAGACAAAAGCACTGCTATGCTTATTGTACCATTATTTACAGTAGCCAAGGTACAGATGCACCTAAGTATCCATCAGTATATGAATGGATGAAGAAGATGTGGTACATATACACAATATAATAATATCCAACCATAAAAAGGATGAAATCTTACCATTTGTAACAATGCAATGGACTTAAAGAGTACAGTGAAATAAGTCAGGTGAAATAAGGTGAAATAAGTCAGATGGAGAAAGATGAATACCATATGATTTCACTCATATGTGGAATCTAAAAAACAAAACAAATGAACAAAGATTAACAGACTCATAAATGTAGAGAACAAGTGGGTTACCAGAGGGGATGGGGATGGGGGGTGGGTGAAATAGAAAAAGGAGATTAGGAGGAACAAACTTCCAATTGTAAATAAGTCACACGGGATGCCTCGGTGGCTCAGGGGTTAAGTGTCTGTGTTTGGTTCAGGGTGTGATCCCAGAGTCCCACATCAGACTCCCTGCATGGAGCCAGCCAGCTTTTCCCCCTGCCTATGTCTCTGCCTCTTTCCTTCTGTGTCTCTCATGAATAAATAAATAAAATCTTAAAAAAAAAAGTAAATAAGTCACAGGGATGAAAAGTACAGCATGGGGAATATGGTCAATACTGTTGTAATTTTTTTTTTAAATCAGTAAAATGGGTTTATTTGGGAGTAGCAGAGAATCGCAGTTGCAATTTGGTATGTACAAGCTATTGCAAAGACAGGCAAGTCCAAAAAATAAAATTAGCCATTGTAAAGTGAACAATTCAGTGGCATTTAGTACATTTACAATGTTTTGCAAACACTACCTCTGTGTAGTTCCAAAACATATCATCACCCCGAAAGGATTGCCAAATATTGATACTGATTCTTTTCTTAGAACATAAACTTGTATGGTGGCTTTCATATTTAGTCGTAATATATCAGTAGTCATTTAGGAAATAAGGCAAATTATTATATTTTGACTATTCAGTTCCTTCAAATTTCACGGTACACAGTTTATAGTTTTCTTACCAGAAAAATCACAAAATTCCTGCCTATCATGTTTTTTGAATTACAATGTAGGAGTTAAACTAGAATATAGTATTCAGAAAATTAGATTGTCTTTTTTGTTTTTGTTTTAGAATATTTAGAAATGTACTGCCAAAGAACTTTAGAGTAAGTAAATCTCATGAAGAAATGGTTCATTTAACCAATAAGTTAATAGATCTATAAATGTTTCCGTTTTTTCCACCAGCACATTATGCTGCCATTTGTCACATGCTGTAGGATGATCATCTTGTCATTCTGTGATGGAGATTCTCTCTCTCTCTCTTTTTTTTTTAATAAATTAATTTGTTATTGGTGTTCAATTTACCAACGTACAGAATAACACCCAGTGCTCATCCCGTCAAGTGCCCCCCTCAGTGCCCGTCACCCAGTCACCACCACCCCTAGTTCGTTTCCCCGAGTTAGGAGTCTTTTTCTTCTCCCTTCCCTTATATTCCCCTTCACTGTCACTTATATTCCCCAAATGAATGAGAACATACACTGTTTGTCCTTCTCTGATTGACTTACTTCACTCAGCGAGATTCTCTTTTGAATAGAACTTAAAGTGGCTGGGGTTTCTTGGAGAATAATTTCTGGGTACCTTTAGAGAGGCAGTGAGAAAAAAGAGTAGAACTGCCAGAGACTACTTTTTTTTTTTTTTAATTTATTTATGATAGTCACACAGAGAGAGAGAGAGAGAGAGAGGCAGAGGGAGAAGCAGGCTCCATGCACCGAGAGCCCGACGTGGGATTCGATCCCGAGTCTCCAGGATCGCGCCCTGGACCAAAGGCAGGCGCCAAACCTCTGCACCACCCAGGGATCCCCCAGAGACTACTTTTATTTTTTCATTTCCCCCCCTATTTTAAGAATTAAGAGTCCCTTTGCATTCCTGCTTTTCATATTAAAAACTCTTTGTTTATTTGGTAACATTTAGATATTAATAATGAAACTTCAAAGGAAGAAACATTCTCTCAGCACACTCTTGCCAGCTTTTGCCAGGTTTGTCATGGGCAGTAGGTGAGCCAGATTTGTTGTCCCATTCTGTCAGTCACATATAAACATGGCCTATCCTTTTTTGTTTTGTTTTGTTTTAGTGTGGAATAAAATACCACGTAACAACAGGTAGATCTAACAAATTTAACTATGGAGTGTTATAAATTACCACACAGGTGTAATTATTAATAATTACAGAGTGTAAATAAATAGAAAATAATAACAGATAACATAATAAATAAAATTATAAAATAAAATTACATGTTAATTAAATGTATGCATATAAATATATTCACATATGTAATTATTTAGATCAGTGGTTCTCAAAGTGCTGTTCCTGGAAC
This sequence comes from Vulpes vulpes, assembly GCF_048418805.1. Taxonomy (NCBI): domain Eukaryota; kingdom Metazoa; phylum Chordata; class Mammalia; order Carnivora; family Canidae; genus Vulpes; species Vulpes vulpes. Next base: position 78,646,897 of record NC_132783.1, on the reverse strand, counting down.
CACAGCATTGGCATCACCTGGGAGTTTGTTAGTAATGCAATATCTGGGGTAACTTGATGTTGCAGTCAGTTGAGCAGTCTGACTTTTGGTTTCAGCTCAGGTTATGATGTCAGGGTCATGAGATCGAGCCCCGTGTTGGGCTCTGAGCTGAGTGTGGCATCTGCTTGGGTTTCTCTTTCCGCCCTTCCCTCCTGCATGCATGTACATTCTCTCAAATAAATAAATAAAATCTTAAAAAAAATAAATGCAGTATCTGTGTACTAATTTAGAAACTCTCGGGGTAACGTCCAGCAGCCCTCCATCTGGTTCTGATGTAGGACCCAATTTTAGTTTGGAAACCACTATATTAGGTGTAATAGGGTGTCCTTTAGTGTTTTTTTGGCCAAAATTGCATGTAAAGATAAAAATGAAAAAATTAAAATTACCTTCTCTTGGGGTACCTGGGTGGCTCAGTCAGTTAAGAATCCGACTTTTGATTTTGGGTCAGGTCATGATCTCAGGTTGTGAAATTGAGCCCCGAGTTGGGGTTCTGCCCTGAGTGTGGAACCTGCTTAAGATTCTTTCTCTCCTTCTCCTTTTCTCTCTCTTCTTCCCCTCTGAAAAAAATTTACCTTCTCTCAACATTTCTTTCAAGCCTTTTTTCTGTATATACTTCTGCAAATTTTAGAAAATATCTATACAATTTTAAACTTTGGTCTTTTTTGGCCTTAACATTATGGCAAAAGAATTTGGACTTAATATTATGGAAAAACCATGTCATTAAAAATTGGTAAACAATATTGAAAGACTGCTTAATAATTTGGACTTAATATTATGGAAAAACTATGTCATTAAAAATTGGTAAACAATATTGAAAGACTGCTTAATAGTTCATAATTTCATCTTCTTGTTTTCCACATTTGTGGATTTTTAGAAGAAAGTATGGGGAAACAGTTTTTTGCCTACTATATTATCTTTGTATATACTTACTAATGTCCTGTCATGTCTATGTCCAGAGGCATAGACAAATTTATTAAAACTGTAAAGCAGGCAATAGTGGCTGCTTAAGAATGTTAATCTATTAGAATTTTCTATTTTTCATTTCATGCTTTTTCATCACCTCAGTTTATTGGCCTTGGCTGCTCAGTGTTTCATTCTCTAGTCCTTTTTTTTTTTTTAGAGAGGATGTGTGAGTGAGCACAGAAGTGCAGGGTGAGGGGAGGGGCAGAGGGAGAGAAGGAGAGAGAATCTTAAGTAGGCTCCATGCTGAGCAAGGAGCCTGAGGAGCCTAATGACTGTGGGGCTCGATCACACAACCCTAAGATTATGACCTAAACCAAAACCAAGAGCTGGATGCTTAACTCACTAAGCCACCCAGGCACTCCTTCATTCCAGTCCTTTTTGATTCCTTCCTTTAAATATTTTCAGTCTTTCACAGATTCTACTGGGAAGCCTTTAAAAGCAGGAATTTGGAGACTAAGATAAGCAATCGAAGAAGATATTTTGGGTCTGACGAGCTTTTCTTTGCCTTTTTTTTTTAAAGACACATTTATTCAGCGTCATGATCAGACTATTACATTTAGCAATCAACAGCATGGGTGCAAAAAAAAAAAAAATCTACATTAAAACCCTTTGTTGGAATGCTTTACACTTTCCGCAGAACAGAAACTAAAATAACCTGTTATACAATTAGTCACAAATACAGTCCTCGAGTATTTTGCGCATACACATGAGTTGTCTAAACCATGTCTTCTTTGTAGCAGCTAGGCCCTGCCACCACTGTGCTTGGCTGAGTTCACAAATCTGTTTTAACCTGTAGCTTCCCTGTCACTTCTCTGTCTCTCCTCTCCTGCTAAGCTTTGTTTCCTAGCAGTAATTAAAACCTTCTGTCACTGCCATAGCTGCTGCTGCTGCTGTTGGAATCGCCATAGCCACCTTGGTTTCGTGGTTTGGCAAAGTATTGACCACCACCACCATAGGGGCCAGAGCTTCTGCCTCCAAAATCTCCTCCTTTCATGGGTGCAAAGTTTGAGGAATGATTGCTGTAATTGCCAAAGTCGTTATAGCTTCTGCCACCTCCAGAGTTGCTTCCATCATTACCAAATCCGTGATAGCCATCCCCACTGCCACTGTATCCACCACCACCTCGACTACCACCGAAGCCACCTCGACCAGTGAAGTTCCCTCCACGACCAAAGTTGTTAGTCCCACCAAAACCACCTCCATGACCACCACCAAAGTTTCCAGAACCACTTTGGCCTCTTTGGCTGGATGAAGCACTAGCCATCTCTTACTTCGATAGGGCTTTCTTTACTTCACAATTGTGGCCATTCACAGTATGATTTTTTTGAATGACAATCTTGTCTACAGAGTCATGGTCATCAAATGTCACAAAAGCAAAACCTCTTTTTTGCCACTGCCTCGGTCAGTCACGATCTCAATCACTTCAATTTTCCTATACTGTTCAAAATAATCTCTTAGATGATGTTCTTCAGTGTCTTCTTTAATGCCAGCAACAAAAATCTTTTTCACAGTTAAATGGGCACCAGGTCTGTGAGAATCTTCTCTTGAGACAGCCCTCTTTGATTCCACAACTCTTCCATCCACCTTGTGTGGCCTTGTATTCATGGCTGCATCCACCTCCTCCACAGTGGCATAGGTGACAAAGCCAAAGCCTCTGGAGCACTTGGTGTCTGGATCTCTCACAACCATGCAGTCGGTAAGTGTTCCCCATTGCTCAAGAGGGTTCCTCAGACTTCCATCGGTTGTTTCAAAGCTCAAACCTCTGATGAAGAGCTTCCGCAGCTGCTCAGGCTCTTTGGGAGACTCTGACTTAGACATGACAGCGGTGGGAGGGGAGACTTTAATGATGCTTACTCAGCAGTGTCCAGGGGCAGAAAGCTTTCCTTGCCTTTAATCTCAGGATAGAGGCACTTGCTTACTTGAGCTTAGCGGTTAATAGAGGATCTGTAGAGTCAGATAAACCACATCTCCACTTATTAGCTTTGTGTCTTTGGCAAATAAATCCCTTGGAGCTTAGGTTTTCTCATCTAATAGTCTAATAGTATCTAATTTATAGATATGAACATTGCATTCTATACAATTTATAATTTATAGATGTGAGCATTACATTATATCTGAAGTGCTAGTATAGTGTCTGACATTATAAATCCTCAGTAACTATCAGTTATTACAATTACAATGTACTATTAGTGTTTGTTTAAGTCTACAACCATTTTTGTAGTTTGCTGAGACTCCTAGTTTTTAGTCCTTAATTTTTGTGACTAATAATTTTTTATTGTTTATATTTTGTGTTAGTGGAAAATTTGCTTTACTTTATCCCACAGTTAAATTTAACTTTAAAGTGACAAATTTTAAATATTTATGGAAAAAATGTTTTAAGAAGATGTTATCTCAGATTCATATTTATTTTTTTTGTTTTAGAATTGAAAATTATTTCACAGAAAGTTGTCTTTAAATATAAGCACATTTAAAAAATATTTTATTTATTTATGAGAGAGAGAGAGAGAGAGGCAGAGACACAGGCAGAGGGAGAAGCAGGCTCCATGCTGAGAGCCCGATGCAGGACTTGATCCCAGGACTCCAGGAACACACCCTGAGCCAGTGGCAGGTGCTAAACCTCTGAGCCACCCAGGGATCCCTGAATATAAGCACATTCAGTGTTTCCTTTGCAATCTGTGAACTTGCTTAGTCTTTAAGCATCATAACTCAAGGTACTAATTGAAAAAAAAGGAGGAATGATTGGGTTTCATTTTCATTGTGCATAATTTTTGGGATTTTGTGCATATATATATATATATATTGAATTTGAGAAACCTGTTTAACATGAGTTACTCATATGAGTGATTATATTAATACTGATTTGTTTTCTACATATGCTGGGAAGTGTGCAATATTTTGGCCTACTCACTTGATTCACTTACCCAGTTGTTGCATGAGTGTTAGTGGTAGGTACCATGCTTTGTGCTAGGTGTATAAGCATGAGAAAGCTATGATAGAGTATATCTTTTTAAGAGTTTATATTTTGGGGGAGAAATATGGAAACAAGTAATTTCAATAGTGTGCTGAGTAGTTTAACAGAAACTGTAGAAGCATGTGGTAGGACCTTTAACTTGGCATTCAACTTGGGTGGAAAGCGAGGAGGGCTGGTTGACTATTGCTTGTGAGGCCAGGCAATTAGGTAAGACTTGTCAAAGAAGGTAGTGTTTGATCTGGCTTTGAAGAAACAAATTTAGCAGGGTGGTCCAGGCTAGTATGTCTGAGAGAAAGGGAGGGACATCCTTTATAGATGACATAGAAATAAACTGAGAGGGATCCTTGGGTGGCGCAGCGGTTTAGTGCTTGCCTTTGGCCCGGGGCGCGATCCTGGAGACCGGGGATCGAATCCCATGTCAGGCTCCCGGTGCATGGAGCCTGCTTCTCCCTCTGCCTATGTCTCTGCCCCTCTCTCTCTCACTGTGTGCCTATCATAAATAAATAAAAATTAAGAAAAAGAAACTGAGAAATGGAAAGTGAAGGAAAGGCCTGCAAGATTGCCAAATGTGAGATTAGCTTCTAAACATTAATAGTTTTCTTTACACTTGTCATAACCAACATAGAAAATATAATTAAAGAATTCATTCGCAATATAAAGTATCTCTCAAGTATCTAGAGTATACAAAATCTAAATGGCAAAAACTTTGAAACACTAAGACAAAATTAGTCAAATAAATGGAGGGATGTCCCCTATTGGATATGACAACTTAATAAATATATGTCAATTCTCTCTTAATGAGTGTACAGATTGGGGATTCTTGGGTGGCTCAGCAGTCTAGTGCCTGCCTTTAGCTCACGGCGCGATCCTAGAGTCTCTGGATCGAGTTCCGCATCGGGCTCCCGGGATGGAGCCTGCTTCTCCCTCTGCCTGTGTCTCTGCCTCTCTCTCTCTCTCTCTATGTCTATCATAAATAAATAAATAAATAAATATTAAAAAAAAAAGAAAATAGTCGTAACATCATGACAGATCAAGAAAAAATATTAAAAAAAAAGAGTGTACAGATTAATTGCAATTCCAATTAAAATTATAGTTGTATTTTTTCAGGGATTTGATAAATGTTAACTAAATTAGCCTTAAAAAAAAGCAAAGGGTGAGGATTTGTCAGATGAAATCAAATGAAGTATTAAGACATATTTAAAAGCCACAGTATTACACAATGAAACAGCTTAGAGATTTTGGAGACAGGCTATGTATGTTAGCTGATTCTCACTCTTCACAGATTCTATATTGCAAATTCATCGGCTTGCTAAAACTTGTTCTTAAACCTAAATCGATATTCACAGTGCTTCTGCAGTCATTCACCAATGTGTGTAGAATTGAGAAGGATTTGAGTTGCCGGATGAGCAGAAGCATGTTTCCAGCTGAACAAAGTGATGCCCTTCTTGTTTCAGTGCTCATACTATACATGTATCCTATTTGCAATCTGTTTAGAGCCAAGTTTTCTGCATTTTTGTGTGTTTTGATGGTGACCTCATTGTTTAAAATGGCCCCGATGCATAGTGTTGAAGTGCTGTCTAGTGTTCTTAAGCACAGGGAGGTCGTTATGTGCTTTCTGGAAAAATATTTGTGTCAGATAATTTCATTCAGACATGTTATATGGTGCTGTTAACTGAGAGCTCAATGTTCATAATTAACAATATATATTAACTAAGGTATCTTTAAACAGAGACACACACAAAATTAGGTTAAGTATTGATTGTACCAGAAATATTGTGACTGCAGATTTATAGGAACCATATTTCTCCTAGGATCAATGGTTCAGTATTGCTAATTCAGTGTTTGTGGTGACTTTATTGCATAATTAACAAGAATCGACTGCATATGTATATCAGTCAGAGTCTAGTCAAGAAATCAGAAAACATACTAGGAGGTTCAATAAAAATAATTCACTCTTGGGCAATGGCTATATTGTGTTGGGTGGCTAGAAACCAGACCAAATGAGAGGAAATACCCTTGGGAGAACAAAGGGAAGAGGTTGGAGTTCTTAGAATTCTCAGGCATGGAGCAGGTCCTGATGGAGCTGGGATTCAGTCATCTGATGGGAGAGTACTGCCAGGAAGAGGGGTTACAGAGAGGTCACCTCTGGGAGTATAAAGGAGCTGACACTGGAAGAGCCATTGCTGATAGAATGAAGAACCATTGCTGGGCTGAGCTGTATAAATAGCAAGGAAATAGGGAGAAGGGAATTCTATGTACTCTCTTGCCTTCCAGTGTCCTTGGAAGAACCTAACAGTAAGCCAGATGACAAAGGGTAATAATTAGCTGGGTTCCAGCTACAATATCACAAAGCAAAGTAAAGGAGCAGTAGATTTGAATCCGAGGGACAATAATTTACTATCTGGTGCAAGGGATCCCTGGGTGGCGCAGCGGTTTGGCGCCTGCCTTTGGCCCAGGGCGCGATCCTGGAGACCCGGGATCGAATCCCACGTCGGGCTCCCGGTGCATGGAGCCTGCTTCTCCCTCTGCCTGTGTCTCTGCCTCTCTCTCTCTCTCTCTGTGACTATCATAAATAAAAATAAAAAAAAATTACTATCTGGTGCAATATGAGATCTTAATATATAACAAAGATATCACTACAAATTCTCACACATGTCCATGAAGAAACATGCATAGCAGGGTGATTAAAAGCTCAGATTCTGTAATGAGACAACTTAGTTTTGAATTTTGGCTATACTATTTACTGTGTGATTTTGGGCAAATTTTGTAATCTGTCTGTACCACCACATGAAGGAAAGAGATTCACCTTCCAGGAGCATGTATATCGGACATGTATGAGAGCAAGAAATAAATCTATTTTGTTAAGCACGAAATTTTGGGTTTGTTTGTTATAGTACATAACATTCTCCTAATTACTACCACAGGAGTATTTGTTGCAACATTTTTTATGGTAGGGGAGTTGAAGGCAAGTTGAGTGTCTATTATAGTGAAAGTAGAGAGTTTAAATATGGTAGATGCACACCATGGAGATTTATACAGGAATTAGAAATGAAAAACACATATACAGAAACGAATGATAAAATTATGATGCCAAGAACCATATATCTCATGAAATAATGAGATATATGACACCAATACCATTTATGTGAATTAAAATATATTGATTCTAAACTGCACATTTTTCCAGAACAAATACAAACACAAAGATATACTTTGGGTATATTAGGGTAGTTGCCTCTGAGGATGTGGGGAAAGAGAAGGGTCTCAAGTTATAAAAGAAAGTAACAAGAGGGGCACCTGGGTGGCTCAGTCAGTTAAGCATCTGACTCTTGATTTCAGCTCAGGTTATGATCTCAGGGTTTTGAGATCGAAACCTGCATCGAGCTCTGTGCTCAGCATGGAGTCTTTTGAGATTCTATCCCTCTGCCCCATTCCTACTCATGTGCCCTCTCTCCCTCTATAAATAAATAAAATCTTTTAAAAAATTAAAAAGAAAATAACAAGAGAGAGGCTGTGCACAGACCAGGAGTGATACTTGCTGTAAACTGACCTGAGAGTAAAGGGAAGAAAGATAAAAATCAAACTTAGATTGTAACAAAAGAGGAAATAAATTGGAATGAATTTAGTGAGAAATGTAGAGTCCACTAAGGAAGAAAACTTTAAAGCTCAGCTGACATGAATGAAAGACAACTTGAATGTATAAAGATAGTCTTGTTCTTATGAAGTTCAAGTTTTCCTAAAACTACATTTCTATCACCTCCATCTCCCACTCCCATCTCCATCATCTCCATCTTTATCATCTCCCATCTCCATCCCACATCTCTCATTTCCCCTCTCTCATCTGCCATTTCCCATCCCCACCCTTTTCTCCCCTCCTTGGTTATCATGGTTCTGTTAAAATATTAACTATCACTGTTTTCTGTTCTGGACTTAGAGTACTCTGATGTGTGACAAACGATAAGTGTCTTGTCCTTACAGTATATCAGATAGATCTTATTATATATGAACAATATAATAAATTAATATTTCTATTAGGTGAGTGTATAGTTAAATGACACATGCAGACTATAAATCCATGTCATATCAAATAGTATGTGCCCTGAGAAAGTAAAAAGTTGAAAATAGGTTGTAGTGGGAGTACAGATGATACAATTTTATAAAAAATAGAATATGATTAATTTATATTACCCTTTTGTGTTTATGGAATTTTCACCTGAGCCTTGGCAGACTGCAATATAATACGTATTTAGAAACTTTCTCAAGCCTTACTATTAAAGGAATTTTCTAATTGCTAAAAGTATTCTTTGTGTACTTGGATAAGAGCTGTTCATACTAGAAGCTTCTGCTTTGTGCCATAGGAATAGGAATAGTCTTGTGATTTCGTGATTTGGGCATAGAATCTGGAAAGGGTACTGACCAGGTACCTCTAAAAATGGGAGTATGGAAAGAAGGAAGCAGAAAACTGGAGTCTCGGCCAAAATTCTATACAGCAAGGAGTCTGCTAGTTAGTGCTTTTTCTCAACTATCCAGGCCTTTCAGTAGAATGCTAATGGTGGGGAAACCTTGATTTGTAGTTTCTGCCAGTTTTTGTGGTGTAAATACTTACAACTATGGCTGTTCTTAAATTACTTGTGTGATGTTACTGAATGCAGAATTGGGAATAGATGCTCACAATCAGCTCTTTCACTTGTACTATGTCTTAATCCACACTAGTGAAATGTCATATGTTAGGGCTTATCACCAGCAAAGGGCTCTCATTTCCATCTGGACTGTGAGTGATCCTGTTCGAAAGTACCATCCTAAGGGTCTGCTTTCTAGGCCCACTCCTGGTATAAATGGTCTTGGCTTAGATTCTTCCCAAAAGAAAAAAGACTGAGACTTGTGTCTAAGTAGTTTATTAGGTAGTTTATTTACTCCTACAGCAGGGAGTAGGGATGAGGGACCGGGCAGAGTGATGAAAAGAGGAAAGGATAATGTAGGATAAGCCTGCATTATCAAATTCACTGCTGAGCCCTGTTTGGGGCTTGATGCCCCTTAAAGTTCTTAACCTATGGGTCAACTAGAAGGAGCAATAGTCTACTAGTTGTTCTTGGCCCCCACTGGTTGAGCACTCACTCCTCCAAATCTGTAGGGATATGCATATACTGAGTGGGCTCCCTGTCTGTCTGTGGCATTGTAGAAGCCCTGGGGCAGCCAGTGAAAGATATGAAGTGTGATAGTGATGAGGTGGTGTTGTTGTGGCCCTCCAGGAACTATCTTCCCCACTGTGATTGGAATCACAAATGAAGCTGAACTTGTGTGGGCAGGGCCCTGGAAGTATCTGGCACAGTGATACTTGGTTTATAGTATTTTGAAAAACAGACTAAAAAGCATTTATTCACAATGAAGCTACTATTTTGGATCGTGGGCCTTGTGGCATTAGTTGTTTAAGAATTTAGGGTGCAAATGTAGTTGTTTCTCTCCCTTCTTCTTCTTTTTTTAAAGTTTCATTTATATAAGTAATCTCTATACCCAGTGTGAGGCTCAAACTCATGACCTTGAGATCAAGAGTCACATGCTTTTCTGACTGAGCCAGCCAGGCAGGCTTCTCTTCCTTCTTCCTCAAGTAAAAGTCTGGGTTATGTAGTGTTTTTGTGTCATAAGAAACCCACAGAAAAGATCTTAATAAAGCTCATAAACATTGAAAAGACATGATCAAATATGTGAATTCATTCAATGAATATTTAACATTAGAAATGTGAAAATATAAACTTAAAAAAAAATTTTTTTATTGGAGTTCAATTTACCAACATATAGCATAACACCTAGTGCTCATCCCGCGAAGTGCCCCCCTCAGTGCCCATCACCCAGTCACCCCAACCCCCCACTCACTTCCCCTCCCAGTACCCCTTGTTCATTTCCCAGAGTTAGGTGTCTCTCATGTTTTGTCACCCTCACTGATATTTTCACTCATTTTCTCTCCTTTCCCTTTATTCCCTTTCACTAATTTTTATATTCCCCAAATGAATGAGACCATATAATGTTTGTCCTTTTCCGATTGACTTATTTCACTCAGCATAATACCCTCCAGGTCCCTCCACGTCGAAGCAAATGGTGGGTATTTGTTGTTTCAAATGGCTGAGGAATATTCCATTGTATACATAGACCACATCTTCTTTTTCCATTCATTTTTCGATAGACACCGAGGCTCCTTCCACAGTTTGGCTATTGTGGACATGGCTGCTATAAACATTGGGGTGCAGGTGTCCTGGTGAGAAATGTGAAAATATAAACTTAAATAATGGGAACCATGAAGTCCTTTTTTTATTTTATTTTGATTATTATTTAAAGATTTTATTTATCTATTCACAAGAAACATAGAGAGAGTGAAGCAGAGGGAGAAGCAGGCTCCATGCAGGGAACATGATGTGGGACTCGATCCTGGGTCTCCAGGATCACACCCTGGGGCAAAGGCAGGTGCTAAACCACTGTGCCACCAGGGCTGCCCCCATGAAGTCCTTTAAAAGGTCTTTATAGGTGTTTTATAAGGGATAAGAGATCATATAAAACAACTTTGATGAAATTTAGGTATTCATTATTTTTTATTTCTTTGAGAGAACATTTCTAGAAGTTTTAGTGCTTCTACTACTTAGTTATAGGTCTCTGCTATGGTTTCTTTCCATTCGGTAAAGGAATAAAGACAAAATATCAATATAGTCTCAAAGCTACATCTTTAATTAAACCTGTTTCTCCTTGACAGTTTCTTTTTTTGGGGATAGATAGCATCCTTACATTATTTCCTCCTTTGAAGTTGGTAGCTGTGAATTATTTGTATAGTTGAGGCATCTGTAAAAATTCAAAGAGAGCAAGGAGGATAGCAAAAACTATATGACATGATTCATGCTTTGCCTCACCTTCTTTAGAAAAAGAGGAACAAAAACTAGAACTGGTCTAGTCTTACTAGAAAAGAATTCTCTCATTACCTCTTTTATCTGTTACTAACCTTCCTTGTCACTCTTTTTCTCTGAACATTTGTCAAACTAGTGAATAGTCTGAGATTCTGTGAAATGCTGCTAGATGTAAAGCCCTGTACTGAATTTTAAAAATTTAGTTCTTAGTGTTTGTCTTAGTTTCCAAGATAAAATATTAACTCTGTTTATTAACAAGAGGAAACAATTAAGATTGTTAATAGAAATTTTAACTTGGCTAGATTTAAAAAATCTATTTTAGAAAGAGAGAGCACACATGGCATGCATGAGAGGAGTGGGGGGGGGCAGGGAAGACAGGAGGCAGAGAATCTCAAGCAGACTGTGCACTGAGCACAGAGCAGGACTCTGGGCTTGAGCTCATGACCCTGAGATCATGACTTAAGCTGAAACCAAGAGAAGATCCTTAACTGGCAGAGCCACCCAGGTGCCCCAGAAGTTTTAACTTATTTAAATTCACAGTTAGCAATCAGAATTAGAAGGTGTCTGTGAGTTATGGTCTTTAGTTTTTCAGCTACTGAGATTTTCTTTATTTTTGAATCCATGGTACTAACTAGGTCCTTTAATAAGTACCTTAAAATCTCTAATGCTTAGCTGCTATCACATAATTTCTGAAGCAAAAATTCCTGGTTTGCACATCATGTTAACATATTTGATAACATGAATTCTAGTAATAAAACACTGAACTCTTATGTTTTTGTTATTGAAAAGAATAGCATACTGAAAAAAACCCCACAAGGATCATTCATATCCAGGGGCTGTATAGTAAAGGTTCTGTTTATCAAGCTGACTCGCTGGTCAGTTAAGATGCCTACCCTCAAGAATATATGAAAAGGGTTCTTATAGCTCTGGACATAATAAGTGTTTGCATGTATTATTTGAGAAAAACTAAACCTGCAATATGTAAAGAATGTCTATCTCAAACTTCTTCACTTGTATTGATATTGACATTTGCAATCCACGGCCTTGGTCGGATCCATTCCAGTTCCCAAACAAATCCTATTTGTAGATGGAATCTGGAATTTTCCATATCTGATGTATCCATTGAATGACAACCTTCCTTCTAAGTCTCCACCATGTTTATTCAATCTGGGTGACTGAGTTTTGACCCCGTGCACTTGGCTGGGGCTCTAATTCCCTGCCTAATACTTAGCAGTTCCCAGATGAACCGCCTGAAATAGGGCATCACTGCCACCTAGCATAGAATCACACTGCTGGGGAAGATTTCTGCTGCAGCGCCCCACTTTCTAGATTGTTGGACATTGTAACTGGTCCTAGCTAAGTACAAATTTGCTGTATCCTCCTCACCCCCAAACAACTTGTTGGGCTGCTGTCTGGGTCTCTTTGGGATTTGGCCTATCATTTGGTCAGTTCCTCTAGCCTTAATTCTTGCTTGCTCAATATTGTTGCTTGGTCCTTTCTCTTTCTTGTGCTTGCTCACTGCTAAAGTTGAGGTAGAGTTTGCCTAAAATACAATGTGAACTATATACCATTTACTAATAGTTAAAATGAGTATATATAGCTACCATTTCTTGAAGACTTAACTGTATGTTATTCGATATGTCCGAATTACCATGTTTTATAAGATAAGGTCACATATTCTTTTAAATATCTAGATTTCAATAGCTCAAGATTCCATTGTCTTTTTTTTTTTTTTTTTTTAGGTATTTTTTTTGAGAGAGAGAGAGATCATGTACTGGGCAGAGGGACTCAGAGAGAGAGAGAGAGAGAGACAGACAGACAGACAGACAGACCCAAGCAGACTCCCTGCAGAGCTTGGAGCCCCATGAGGGCCTTGATCTCAGGACCCAGAGATCATGACTTGAGCCAAAATCAAGAGTCTTTTTTTTTTAATTAATTTTTATTGGTGTTCAATTTACCAACATACAGAAAAACACCCAGTGCTCATCCTGTCAAATGTCCACCTCAGTGCCCGTCACCCATTCCCCTCCAACACCCGCCCTCCTCCCCTTCCACCACCCCTAGTTCGTTTCCCTGAGTTAGGAGTCTTTATGTTCTGTCTCCCTTCCTGATATTTCCCAACATTTCTTTTCCCTTCCTTTATATTCCCTTTCACTATTATTCATATTCCCCAAATGAATGAGAACATACACTGTTTGTCCTTCTCCGATTGACTTATTTCACTCAGCATAATACCCTCCAGTTCCATCCACGTTGAAGCAAATGGTGGGTATTTGTCGTTTCTAATTGCTGAGTAATATTCCATTGTATACATAAACCACATCTTCTTTATCCATTCATCTTTCAATGGACACCGAGGCTCCTTCCACAGTTTGGCTATTGTGGCCATTGCTGATAGAAACATCGGGGTGCAGGTGTCCCGACGTTTCATTGCATCTGAATCTTTGGGGTAAATCCCCAACAGTGCAATTGCTGGGTCGTAGGACAGGTCTATTTTTAACTCTTTGAGGAACCTCCACACAGTTTTCCAGAGTGGCTGCACCAGTTCACATTCCCACCAACAGTGTAAGAGGGTTCCCTTTTCTCTGCATCCTCTCCAACATTTGTTGTTTCCTGCCTTGTTAATTTTCCCCATTCTCACTGGTGTGAGGTGGTATCTCATTGTGGTTTTGATTTGTATTTCCCTGATGGCAAGTGATGCAGAGCATTTTCTCATGTGCATGTTGGACATGTCCATGTCTTCCTCTGTGAGATTTCTCTTCATGTCTTTTGCCCATTTCATGATTGGATTGTTTGTTTCTTTGGTGTTGAGTTTAATAAGTTCTTTATAGATTTTGGAAACTAGCCCTTTATCTGATATATCATTTGCAAATATCTTCTCCCATTCTGTAGGTTGTCTTTTAGTTTTGTTGACTGTATCCTTTGCTGTGCAAAAGCTTCTTATCTTGATGAAGTCCCAATAGTTCATTTTTGCTTTTGTTTATTTTGCCTTTGTGGATGTATCTTGCAAGAAGTTACTGTGGCCGAGTTCAAAAAGGGTGTTGCCTGTGTTCTCTTCTATCATTTTGATGGACTCTTGTCTCACATTTAGATCTCTCATCCATTTTGAGTTTATCTTTGTGTATGGTGAAAGAGAGTGGTCCAGTTTCATTCTTCTGCATGTGGATGTCCAATTTTCCCAGCACCATTTATTGAAGAGACTGTCTTTCTTCCAATGGATAGTCTTTCCTCCTTTATCGAATATTAGATGACCGTACATTTCAGGGTCCACTTCTGGGTTCTCTATTCTGTTCCATTGATCTATGTGTCTGTTTTTGTGCCAGTACCACACTGTCTTGATGACCACAGCTTTGTAGTACAACCTGAAATTTGGCATTGTGATGCCCCCAGCTATGGTTTTCTTTTTTAAAATTCCCCTGGCTATTCGGGGTCTTTTCTGATTCCACACAAATCTTAAAATAATTTGTTCTAACTCTCTGAAGAAAGTTCATGGTATTTTGATAGGGATTGCATTAAACGTGTAAATTGCCCTGGGTAACATTGACATTTTTACAATATTAATTCTGCCAATCCATGAGCATGGAATATTTTTCCATCTCTTTGTGTCTTCCTCAATTTCTTTCAGAAGTGTTCTATAGTTTTTAGGGTATAGATCTTTTACCTCTTTGGTTAGGTTTATTCCTAGGTATCTTATGCTTTTGGGTGCAATTGTAAATGGGATTGACTCCTTAATTTCTCTTTCTTCAGTCTCATTGTTAGTGTATAGAAATGCCATTGATTTCTGGGCATTGATTTTGTATCAAAATCAAGAGTCTAAAGCCCAGTCAACTGAGCTACCCTGGCAGCTCCCCCCACCTTTTAAAGAAATATTTTATTTTAAAGTAATCTCTACATCTAACGGGGGGCTCAAACTTAAAAGCCCGAGATCAAGAGTTGCACACTATAGGGACTGAGCCAGCCAGGCGCACCTTGTCCCCATTGTTTTAATGCCAGAAATCAGCCTCTTAAAGTCTTTCTTGGCTATATCTGAGTCATCCCCAGAACTCTCTCAATTTTGTTTATGAAGAGCCTTGCCATGTTTTTCTGTCTTAGACACTTTATCATGTGTTGCATTGTTGCTTTTGCTCATGTTCTCCAGATCAGTATTCCATCTGAATTAGAAAACAATTAGCAATAATCGCGCCTCGGAAAAACCTCATTGGCTATGATACTGCCACTGCGCAAAGCTCTGAATTAGAAAACAGATGCTTTTCTTAATTTTCCACAGCCTAGCATTTTAACCAGAGTTTAACAGAAAGAGGCATGATAAAGATAACACAATAATTACGGTAAAAACACATACAGATAAATAATTACTGGGGCTATGCTCAGTATTCTCTGGTCCAAGTTCTGAGTCATTTTTAAGGCATCCTTAAAAGTGTTTCTCTACCTTGTTTCTGTCTACCACAGTTATGAACATGTCAGCTTGTCTTTTCACTGTGGGATACGGTCTGGCTTTTCCTTTCTATCTGGAGTCCAGGCTCCCAAACCATGGACTTCCCAGAGAAAGGGATTCCCCTTCCCCGGCATTTTCAGCTAAAAACTTGACTTTCCAGTTCTCATTCCTGTCCTAGGTTCAACTTCTTCCCCAGAGTAAGTAACAGTGGAAATATCCAGTATTTTCACAGAAACCTCACTCCCTTACTTATAGGATAAAGTCTGACCTTGTGGGTACTGCCCATTCTCTCCTCTCCTCTAGGCAATTACCATAACTGTCTTCAATACATTTTTTAGAAATCTGACTTATTCTTTTTAAGACCATGTTTGGGACTATAGTAGTCCATTCTAAGTTGTGCAATGTCATTTTAGTTAGGACTTTTTACAAAATTTACTTTCCTATCTATTATCTATCTATCTATCTATCTATCTATCTATCTATCTATCTATCTATGTATCTCTCTATCTATTATCTATCTATCTATCTATCTATCTATCTATCTATCTATCTATCATCTATCTATCTATCTATCTTCATTTCAGCCCTGGGGCTCTTATAAACATGGAATGTTTACAGCAGTGATTCTCAAGTCCTATCTCTTCACCTTCACCCTAGGGCAGGTAGTTTTGGTTGTCATGTAGTGTCCGGCACATTTGGCATTTAATTGGCTTGAGCCAAAGAAGCTTACAGATTTTGCAATGTGTGAAACTCTCCTCTAAAATGAATTGTCTGACATCCCAAGCAAGTTTCAGATATCCCACTGGACTTAATGTGGGTCCCATTTATAAATTTCTAAGCCTCGAACTCTGGTAGAACTTCTAAATACTAACTTTTTTTGCATAGTTTTAATATATACTGATTTTTCTAGGAATACACTTGAGTATATCTAAGGAAGATTGCGCTTGGGTATATCAAAGGAAGATTGTTCTTTTTTTGTTCTGTATTATATGGGGGATTGTTCACCATTTCAGAAAAATCTTGTCACTGTTGCAAAGCAGCTGTAGATACTTGAATTACCAACACAAACACAACACATCCATATCAATTTACATTTTTAAGTATCACATTCACAGTGATTCTATGCTTAAGGAGAAAAGTGATTTTCATCATGTGTTCCAGTGTGGGACTGAGCATTTGTGTAATGAAATACAAATATATAATTTATGTAAATACTTATAATGTATAGAACTTAAGTTCCTATATAAAATGTGTTTTTAAAGATTCAATATAGATGGTTAATGTGTAGTTAGTAACTATGAATTTCATTTTAGGATATTAAAAAAGGACATGGAAAACGCTTATTTTATAAAGAGGGTGTCAGTTCTGATGGGCTTAAGAACCATATAAATCCATCAAGGGAAAAGAAACTGTTCTCTTTAAGAAGCAATAAAAATCTGTAGCGACATACCTTGCTGAATTTCTCTGTATAAAACAGTAGTCATTTTCTTCTTCACATTTTAGGTGAGACTAGCTTTTGTGTATTTGTACAACCAGAAAATTTACCATATTGTTTTTTTTTCAGAACAAAGAGACAATTTGCCTCAAAGATAGATTTAACCTAGTACTCTTAGGAGGCCAGAAATGATTCTACCTTTTATTTATTTATTTATGATAGTCACAGAGAGAGAGAGAGAGAGAGGCAGAGACACAGGCAGGCTCCATGCACCGGGAGCCTGATGTGGGATTCGATCCCAGGTCTCCAGGATCGCGCCCTGGGCCAAAGGCAGGCGCCAAACCGCTGCGCCACCCAGGGATCCCTGATTCTACCTTTTAAATGATATCAATATTACTGTGTTCCTTGTTGAGGGCCTCTAGGCTAAGATGCTACATTACTTGTTATTTACATTATTTACTATTAGCTTTTGATGTTACATTCACAAAGATAAGACAATTTCTCTAGCATATTAAAAGCTGTATTAAAAAAAAAAGCTGTATCAAAGGGGCACCTGGGTGGCTCAGTCAAGCGTCTCTGACTCTTGATTTTTGGCTCAGGTCATGATTTGGGGTTGTGAGATCAAGCTTGGTATTGGGCTCCACACTCAGTGCAAAGTCTGTCTGTCTCTCCCTCTCCATCTGCCCCACCCCCCACTCATGCACTTTCTTTCCCTCTAAAATAAATAAATAAATCTTTTAAAAAATAAAAGCTATATCAAGTAAAAATTAAGTATATTTAAATACATCTCTTGTATTAAATAATTTGACCAATAGTTACATACAATAATTACATCTGTTTAAATAATATGAAACAAAAAGGCAAGTTGAATGACAGTAAATGTTGATTTCTTTCTAGATGTTCTGTATCTCTGAAAATGATTGTGATTTTCAAAGCTGCAAGAGCAAGTTGTTCTTAGAACCATCAATACTAGATCCTGTGGTTGATTAATATATTCAAGGGATGATAGGGTGGTTAATTAATAAAAGAAATGTCACCAAGAAGGTCTGTGCTGGGAATTTTCATTAACAAGTTGAAAAAGAAATAACAAAGTAATCAATGTACTAAAGCAGACATGATTGACTGTAATTACTGTGCTTGTTAAGGTTATTGACTAACAGCAAGATGGGCTGTCAAAGTTGAAACATGGCACTCTGAGAAAATTAAGTAAGAAAAATTAATGAGAAAACATTCATTTTTGCCCCTCTTATCATGAAGGCAATGAAGTTGATGTGTCAATTTTGATAGTTCTGAAATAGTTAAATTGAGATATTTTATCTTATTTATTTATTTTAAAGATTTTATTTATTTGAAAGAGAGATAAGGACTGAGCGATTGAAAGCATGAATGAAGTGAGGGTCAAAGGGAGAAGCAGGCTCCCCGCTGAGCAGGGAGCTCAGTATGGGCCTAAATCCTAGGACCCTGGGATCATGACCTGAGCTGAAGGCAGACACTTAACCAACTGAGCCACCCAGGTGCCCTGAGGCTTTGTTTTTATTGGGGCTGTGTAGTAGCTGTAAAGATGGAGGGGCAGTGGATTTGAGGGATATTTGATAAATAAAAGTAATAAAACATTGTTCTTGTATTTTGCTGGTATTTTTTATTTCTGCATGAAGACTAATATAACTCACTCCAGGAAAAATTCCTGGATTGTCCTCTTCTGGAGCATCTTTCAATCCTTTGAAATCCCATAGCTATTGATGCTTCACATTTTATTAAGTTAATTTGCATATGCTAAATTAATTTGCAAATGCTGTACCATTAGGGACTATGCCACTGCCCTTAGCTTTTATTCTCAAGTGAAGACAGAATAAGTAAACAAACAAATAAATATGCAAGGTTGTGTTAAGTGACGGGGGCAGTGAGATAAGGTAATCAGGTAATACCTCCCTGAGAAGGTGAAGGATGAAAATGAGCCAGACATATAAATAGTTGGGAGGAAATTATTTCAGGCAGAGGAACAGTAAGTGCAGTCCTAAGGAGAATAAGCTTGGGTATTTAATGAATAGAAAATAGGGGATTCCTGGGTGGCTCAGTGGGTTAGTCCCTGCCTTCGGCCCAGGGCGTGATCCTGGAGTCCTGGGATCGAGTCCCGCATCGGGCTCCCTGCATGGACCCTGCTTCTCCCTCTCCCTCTGCCTGTGTCCCTGCCTCTCTTTCTGTGTCTCTCATGAATAAATAAATAAAATCTTTAAAAAAAATATATATATAACTGAAGTCAATGAATGGGGGAGAGTACTGAAAGTCGAAGTGGAAGTGGAAGAGGTTGCCGGGAGCCAGATCAAGGAGAGCCTTTTAGATTTGTCAAAGAACTTGGATTTTTTTAAATTTTATTATGAGTAAGAAGGCATTGTATGATAATAAGCAGGAGAATAACATGAGCTGAGCTGTATTCTGAAAGATCATTTAGATACTTTGTGGAGAATAGATTGCAGATGCCTTAAAATAGTGGGGCAGAGGAGATAGGGAGAAGTGGATATGTTAAAGATAACTTTAGTTATCTTTAGTAGGATTAGTGGGAATTCTTGATGATTGTGAGGGAAAAGAATGGATGAATGATGATTCCTAGGTTTTGGCTTAAGCATTTAGGAGATGATACCAATTACTAGGATATGAATGACAGAAGTAGATTTGAGAGGCATAATCAAAAGCTCGTTTTTGGGACATAATAAGTTTGAAATGTCTTTTAGCTAAACAAATGGAGAAGGCTGTTGGATGTACACCTCTGGAGCTCATGAGAGAGGTCCAGATTGGGGATACAAATTTGGAATTCTTTAGCAAATGGATGTATGATTGGCATATCTGGTGAGCTAATTTGCCTTCTCCAGTCTCTGATGTCACTTTGCTCTGTTGCTTCTCCCTTTCTCATTCTTGACTGACATATTGAGTAGGTTCCATAATTTTCCTACCACTTAGTACAGTGCTTTAAAGGTGGTGTAGTCCATTTTAAAACTTGTACTTTATTCCAGTTTAAATCTCATCTCCTTTTCCTTCAGCACTGACCAGATGTTTTCTCAAGAGACTTAGAAATGGGACGGGACAAGATTGATTTTTTTCACTGCTCCTGTTCTGGTATCTCTGTATCTGGTATCTCTCCAGAGGAGAGATCTAGTTGGCCTTGTTCCTCCAACTTTTCAATCCCCTGACTTTTTCTGTAGTGTTAGGGCTAGGAGAAGAGACAGGAGGCCAAGATCATGTAGCTCTTTTCTTAACTGCGTCTTAGCCCTAAATGAGGTGTCTGTCTTCAAATATTGGAAATTCGTTAGCATGCAATGTACACAGATGGCTTAAGTCTCTTTTATTTTGAGCTTAGTTGCCAATTCTGCACAATTGAGAAATCCCACCTGGCATCTTATTACAGATCTCTTTTAAAGCTGTAGGATTGGATGAGATACCCCTGAGGTGACAGTATGGATTTGGCCACACAGAAGTTGGTAGTAGACTTAAAAATAGCCCTCAGGGCAGGGAAGGGGACAGAAATGGGTTATGGAGTGAATGACAGTTGAAAATGTAGATAATTACGGTAAGTAGTTTATTTGGGAAGTATTTTGATGAAGGTAGCAGAAGCTAGGAGGAGCCCTAGAGTGAAGCTAATGTTTTTGTTGGCTATTTTTAAGTTAGAGGTCTTGTGGCATATTTTTGTGTGGATCATTAGAGAAAGGGTGATAATGTGGTACATGAAGTGATAATGAAGGAGCAGAGTTCTTGTGGGGGGCAGGGGAGAAGAGATCCAGAAGAGAAGAGATTATTAGTCTTTGATAGGAGCAAGGGTACTGCTTACATTGTAGTAGGAGGGAACCCAGAGAAGGTGGGACTCAGTGCTTGTGGTTTTGTAGATTTGATGATGAGAAGGCAATGGGGCATCTTCCCAGGTGGCTTCTGTTTTTTGTCTTTGAAACAGGAGAGGTGGTTAGTAGCTAATTACAGGGTAAGTGGGAAGGGAGAGTTGGGAAACATGTTTTTTTTTTTTTTTTTTTTTTTCAGCATAAAATACCTTTGAAACAGGAGCAGATTCATTTAGTTTCATCTAAAACACCTGACAAAGTGCCAGAACTATTTATCACACATTTTTTGAATAAGATACTTTTATGTATCACAGACAAATTATCCTTAGCTTTATTTTATTTTTTTTAAGATTCTTATTTATTTACTTATGAGAGATGCAGAGAGAGAGGCAGAGACATAGGCAGAGACATAGGGATCAGGCCCTGAGCCGAAGGCAGACGTTCAACCACTGAGCCACCCAGGTGTCCCATCCTTAGCTTTAAAACGCATCCTGAAAAGTGTTATAACTGTTCAGAAAATCACATAATTTTTTGAAACCTCAACCTGAAATTGTCTGAAACATTTTAAGGTATCATGTATAGAATAAAATGGACTCATGGTTCATGCAAAAGCTAAATTCATTCTTTAAGGTATTTTAATGAAAAGAAGAAAAGGTATTTTATTCTAGTTGAAGAACTGATTGTATCCTGGAGGGCTTATTTTCCAAGAGGGGCTACTGATACAGATGGAAATATTTTCTTTTGGAGGCCTCCCTTCTGTGCCTCTGATGTTCTAGCTGGCTCCTAACATAGGCTCCACATCAAGGGGCTTCTCAGTATATGTAGTTGAGTGACTTTGGGGCCAAAGACACACTTTTGATTACCTCAGGATGATTGCTACTACTGGTCTGGTTTATTCTCTCTCTTTTTTTTTTTTTTCCATCTCCTTTACCCCTAACCTTTGTTTGCTTGCAAGAGTGTGAGCCAAAATTTTAAAGTTTGAGAAGTATAAAGAAAGGAAACAAGTCAATAGGGAAGGAGAATAAATACTGAACAAGACTGGGCAAGGTTACAAGAAGGAATTAAAAAACCTGGAAGGGGGCCAGGGTGCAAAACACGGTGGCTATGTAGTTTACAGAAACTATTTAGTGTTCAGCATGCTTCAGTGATCACCCAGAGAAAGCCGGATTTCGCCGGTTTTGTCTGCTGCTCTATAGTTAGCCATGGAAACTTGACATAGGTGATCTGTATTTTTTCTCAGCCAGCTGATATAAATATAGGGGATTGTGGGGTTTCTGCCCATCAAATCTGACGTGATTTGAATTGCTAGGACGAGGACCTCTTGTGGCCGTAGTGGGAAATACTTCAACTGAAGCCTATCTCAGAGGTTACCTTTTTATGAGGCAATTAAAACAAGACAAAGCCTCTAGAGAGCTCTTTAAAAGTATCTTTCGGATACTTATAATATTTAATTGTTTTGATAACACCGAATACTGTAATTGTATTTGTATTTTATCTGTGAGAAGTTCAATATAATTTGAAGCATTTCAGATTGTATCCATTTAATTCACATATACCCTGAAAAACAGAAAGAATATGGGTTTTCATTTCCATTTTGCAGATGGGAAAGAGAGGTACAGAGCAGGTAAGTAACTTATTTGTGGTTTTACAGTGTGGGCAGAGTGGCTCGTAATAGAATTTGGATATCTTATCTTGGGTTCAGTTCAACAGTCTGGGTTTGGAAAACATTCATTATTAAGAGTCTAAAACAAAAACTTCTATTTTGCAAGTGTCAAGTGAATTCTTTATTCAAGAAAAGATGGATTGAGAGACATAAAACTTACTCTTTGTTTTCAGTGTGAAAAGAGGCTATTCCTAGATTCTCCGGGGGGAAAGAGCTGCTTTAAAAAAAATCTGGGAGGACAGTATATCAGCAACTAAGAATCTTTAGATACATGAAATGCCAATTATGCACATTTTAAAGAAAGCTACATGAAAATACAATTATTTGCAGATTTCCTTAGAAATAATATAAAATTAAGCCCCTTTCATCAGTGATTCTGACAGTCCCAGGACCCTGCGTTTTCTCTTGGCTCCCTAATATTTGTTCTAAGAGTGCCTGTGGAGCTAATAAACGAATGCCTTCTTTTTCTTTTTTTAATGTATTTTTTGACTTCTTTTTATTTTGAATTCAGCGTTTTAAGAACAAGAATGCCAAAAACTCAAATAAGTAGTTCTTTTGTTTATTTATTAAATATATTTTTAAAGATTTTAATTCCAGTATAATTAACATACAGTGGAGTAGTTCTTTTTAAGTTATCACCTATTGTTTTAGAAGCTATTGGAAAAAAGTTGCAGAAGTTGTAATGTGTAAGGAAATGTGGTATGAGTTCAAGTGGGGAGTAAAGGAACTGATGAAATGATAAAGCCTAAGGCAGGGATATGCAGGATGTGTTCTGGTGAATGATAGGCTATCGAGGAAAAGGATTTCAAAAAAAAGGAGGAGGAATGTGAAAAAGAACAGCCACAGGAAAAAGATTCTGTTGGAGAAGACTTTTTTGGTAACTTTAATACTGGTTTCATCTGTGGAGTTTTTGGTAAATCTTCACTGTACGAGCTTTACTGATAATTATGTGGCTCTGCATAAATTCTGGGAGCAGAGTGTGTGATACCTGGTGAGACAGGCAAGATTTCAGAAGAAAAACACTATCTCAGATATGACACATCATCCTGTGGTATTGAAGACACTGTATTTTACATAATTGATCTTTTGATATGTGGATTTCCTGGACTCCTTTATCCTTGCTTTATCATTTTTTTCACTCTCCATAATTCCAGCCATCAGGTTTAATTAGATGTAAAGAGGTCCTTATTTTGGAAAGGGACTAGAGAAATGCAAATCTAACTTATTCAGAGCTTCCTGACAGCTATGTTTGTAGATCTCTAGGCAAAGTATGTGTCTGGCCTTTTTCAACGAAGTATTTTCAGTAACAAGTTGTCAGTGAGGTCACTGACTAGCAGTTCAGGATTAGATACCACCCACCCTGGTTTGTAACCTCCCCTTTCTTTCTTATCCTGGGTGAATGACGCTCAGCTAAAGTGACTGCCCCACTGCCACTGCCTCTTAATTTGGTACTCTGTAACTCTGACTAAGAAGTCGTCGTCTTCTTTGTTTTCCCCAAAAAAACTCTTTCTGGAAAATTCCCTACAAGAGCCGAATTTTTAAAAACATTTACTTTATAGAAAGCAACAGAAAGGTAAGAGTCAAGTTTGTAAAGAGAAGAGCTGGACTTGAGTCCATTCTTGTTTCTGCATTGAATTGCTCTGCCTTAGTTATATATTGTAGGCTTAAAATGTGGGGTTTCCTTCTGGATTAAAGTACATTACATTATTATATAAGACGGGAATGTTTTGAGTAGTTATGATGAGAAATGTAGGCTTTCATGCTAATTTTAAAGTTATAAATAACTTTCGAACTAGTGCCAGGGGAAGCTAGTAGCCAAGGTCGTGCTTTGCATTCAGAGAGTTTCTGGCTATAAAAAGCCGATTGCAATACTGTGCAGGAAAAGATAAGATACGGCCTGGATGCTTGTGCTGGGTTGGGGCAAAAGGAAGCAAAGATAGAAAATGTTTGAAGGGATTTTACTTTCAACCAAAAGCTTGTTCACAGTAAATGGAAGATTTTTCAAATGAGATGGCAGCAAAAGCAGTAATTCCTGAATTTAATATTTGTCTCATGTATGTATTTTATAATTGGCAGTAAAATTAAGAGGTTGAGTTCTCTCAGAACTGTTTTACCACCACTTATAATCAAATAAAAATCACGTTATATAGGATGTAATAATCAGTAATATAAAGCGAAGGTCACTGTTTGATGGGATCTGAGTAACTGAACAGTTGCCTTTACTTGCAGCAGGACAGAACTGGAAGGGATGAGTTCAAAGAGAAACCAGAAGAAATTTAGTTTAGGCATCAGAAAATTCATTGATTGTATAAGTTTGAGTCACTGATCTACACCACTAAGAAAGCCTATTACAATGTCTTTGAAGATACATGAAATCCAATGATTTGCTTAGAACACACATATATGACAGACAAGATTTCTTTTTTCTTTTTGACAGACAAGATTTCAAATTAGCTTTGTTTCTGGGTTTGTGGTTAGCTTATTTAGACAGAATGAAAGCTCAACATATTGAAAATAGTTGTGATTTGGACATGTGGATTATCAACAGTTAAATTTGAATGGCACATTTGGATGTGCTATTAAAATTTCATTCTCCACTATAAAAAGTGACCTCAGTATTAGCAAAGGACAAATTTGTTCAGTGGAGACACCCAAAATACAGACAGTTTAGACACAGCTTTTTTGTTACCCTCCTATAAATTAGTCTGCATCTTCTTATTTGAGTAAATTATTGGGATTTTATAGTAAAACTTATTTTAATCATAAAAGTAATATGAGCACAGAAATTTGAAGGAACTGTAGGAATTATAGGAATTTTCAAAGCACAGAAAAAAATTACTTGTAATCTCATTGATGTATTCCTTTTAGTCTTTTTTTCTCTGCATGACTGACTTTAAAATGAATTGCAGTAATACTGTAGATAAAATTTGGGACCTTGCTTTTACATTTAACATTATACCAAAACATTTTCCATGTATATTTCCTATTTTACATAGATATTATTTTAAATTGCTGTGTAACCTTTTTTCCAAGTTAATGGATATAATTTTATTAATTATAATTTAATACCCAAGTGCTGTGGTAAATATTTTTGGGAGTGTATGTATGTATGTATGTATTTATTTATTTTTTAAAAGATTTTATTTATTTATTCATGAGAGACACACAGAGAGAGGCAGAGACACAGGCAAAGGGAGAAGCAGGCTCTCCGCAGGGAACCCGATGTGGGACTCGATCCTGGGGATCCAGGATCAGGCTCTGAGCCAAAGGCAGACGCTCAACTGCTGAGCCACCCAGGCGTTCCCCCCCTCCTTTTTTTTTTTAAGATTTTATTGAGTGTATGTATTTATTTTGAAGATTGTTTCTTTAAGCTGTATTCTTTTTTAAAAAATATTTTATTTGAATATCGTTGACACACCATGATACATGGGTTTTGGGCATATGACAATGATTCTACATCTCTATATGTAACGTTATGCTCACCACAAGTGTAGCTATTTTCACCATACAATGTTGTTGTATCATTGATTATATTCCCTATGTTTTTTATGCTTTTTATGCTTTTTATGCTTTTCCCTATGCCTTTTATTCCCATTACTTGTTAATTTCATAACTGGAAGCCTGTGTCTCTCACTCCTGTTTACCTACTCTCTCTTCCTCCAAGCACCTCGCCCCTCCCCCAGCAACCATGTGTTTGTTCTCTGTATGTATAGGTCTGATTCTTTTTTTTTTTTTTTAAAGATTTTATTTATTTATTTATTCATGAGAGATGCAAAGAGAGAGGCAGAGACACAGGCAGAGGGAGAAGCAGGCTCCCAGTGGGGAGGCTGATGTGAGACTTCATCCCAGGACTTGGTGGGGATCACGACCTGAGCCAAAGGCAGACGCTCAACCGCTGAGCCACCCAGTCGTCTCAGGGTTGTGAATTCTTAAAAAATATATTTTGCTTATATTGAAAATTTTTTAATTATGAAGTTTTCTTTTTCAGTGATATTTAGAGGAAGACCAAAGCTATGGAAGAATGGGAGTACCCTTTTCTAATTCCTATGAACTTCTGTTGTCATATTTTTATTTTTCCTTTGTGATAGAGAGATTAAGATTTGAGAAGTTGGCGGCTCAATCGTGCCTGAGGAGAAACTATGTGCTTTGTAATGAGGACTTAAAAAAATTGTGTTTACTTAAGGACCATTGGCTCATGGGAATGTTAGTCTAGAGACTCAAAAAGTGTGATTTTCACATTTTTGTTCAGATACTAGATTTTAAGTGACATGGTACTATGGGGTGGAACTCCTGAGTTTAGTCAAGTTGCAGATCTAATGGAAAGTGACAGATAATTGAGACTGCAGAATTTTTGAAAGTGAAAAGGACTATTAGCTATTGCACGTGATTTTCACATGCTTAATTACGGTTTTTAACTGTATTATTGGTGCCTGGGACACAGCCAATTTAATCTGCTACCAATTTAATCACTAACTTCCAGGATTTGAGAAATTATTTTGAGTTCCTATGTGCCAAATCATAAATTAGGTCAACTTTATTTGGCACCCCTACTCCTACCTCTTTTTCCTGTCTTTCTTATCCTAACCAGTGTACTTCTGCTTCAGGTCCCTCCAACAGTGGGGAAATAGATTTGATGACAGCAATGTTTAGTGCAAAGAAAGGTCTTCAAGTAGTGGAACTTGAGCACTTATGCCCTACTTTATATTAGCTGTATTCAAAATATGATCAGCAATTCTCAGTCTGTTACATGAAAGGAGAAAATAAGTTTCTAACAGAATTAAGTCTTCTACACTCTAAGACTTTGTAGCAAGACTTTTTAGATGAAGGAAGCAGTCATTGATTTACATTCTTACAGGCTACTTATATCATTGCAGACCTGGCTTTACATAGCATTGCTTAAATTACACCATACAGTATTTATCTCCTCAGTCTATGCATACAGGGTAAATAATTGGGATGGAGGTATACAATCAATTAGATAATAAATGAATGACCAGGTCTCAGTTGATGAGGTTTCTGGAGGTGGTATTAATGCAAACTGTCCCCAGGCAGGGTTGGCAAAAGTACTATATTGAGTCTACTCTGGTATTGGCTTTGGAATTAATTAATACACTCATTCTAGATGACTTGTATGTCAGACATTATTCTTAATGTTGGGGATAGATACTAGTGAATAAAGTAAGGCTTTGACCTCTAATGTGTGTTTGTTTGTGGCTAGTGATGAAGGAATCTTAAAAAAAAAAAAAAAACTGCTTTCTCTGTGCTTCTCCAGAAGAGGTATCAGTGTCTGTCTTAGTCCAGGGTTGGGGCTCCTTGGTCATGTTTCCATGGGAGTTTGCAAGGTTAACTTGCTTTTCAGTTAGATTCAGCAGTTCTATTTTCCCCATTATGAGATAACAAAGGAATGCTAGTTTTTCAGAATCAAATAACCTGTGATTAGCACTGTTGGTTGCCTATGCAATATCCATACATTACGTTCTTCTTGCTAGTTTACAGAATCCCAATTTAGGTCAAGAATAAGAGGGCATGATATACATATTGACCTGCCCCTCTCCCCCACTTAAGACAGTTACATTTAGTTAAGACAGATGCATACTAATTCATATAGACCTATTTCATTCTTTTCAAATTCATAGTATTTTACATGGATGTAGCATAATTCATTTAGCCGATTTTGTATTGATAGATGTTTGTTGTTTTTAGTAGTTTTAGTTTTTTCATGTTGCTGTGCTGTGATGGATATCCTTATTCTTGTATCTTGATGTACTTTTTTTTTTTAAAGATTTTATTTATTTATACATGATAGACACAGACAGAGAGGCAGAGACACAAACAAAGAGAGAAGCAGGCTCCATGCAGGGAGCCTGCTGGGGGACTCAATCCCAGGACCGCAGGATCACTCCCTGGGCTGAAGGCAGGAACTTAACTGCTGAGCCACCAGGCGTCCCATCTTGATGTATTTTTATGAGTCTATCTTTAGGATAATCTCATGGAAATAGAATTACTGAGTCTAAAGAAATGCTCATTTTATTTATTTTCAAATTTTTATTTAAATTCTAGTGAGTTAACATATAGTATAATATTGGATTCAGGAGTAGAATTTAGTGATTCATCACTTACATACAATACCCAGTGAAGACCCGGATGCACCTGTTTATGTCCCCTTTTTCCAAGACCAAGTTGAGGTGAAGAAAGGACACACAAGGCAGTTCATAAGATACCTGAAGGAGCGTAAGAGTAAAGTCTGCCTTCCAGTGGTTAAGAGACTTGACAGAGAGTACTGGGGAACGAACGTGCAAGCTATAGTGATGGCTCTGGAGTTAGAAAACGCATTACACAAGCTCCTGCAAGACCTGCAGAACTTGGCTTCTCAGAAGAATGAAACTGATCTCTTAGAATTCCTGAAAAGGTTCGTGGGTAAACAGAAGAGGAACATAAAATATCTGGAATACCAGCATAGCTATCAGAAGGAATTAGAAAGGCTGACTTCGAAGGAAGGCATGTCGGAACAGTTTGATGAAGCATCAGACAGACAGGCTTAACATCTGAAGGCAACACAGCAAGTCTTCCATCGTAGTAGTTCCCAAAAGCAGCTACTTAAAAATCTGGATCTCTATTTGACAGAAGACTGCTTTACTTTTAATAGTATCCCAATCTTCATTGTTGTACATGGAAATAAATTGGTTTTGCATTACCAAAAAAAAAAAAAAAAAGGGCTTCATAACAAATGCCCTCCTTAATACCCATCACCTATCTAGCCCATCCCCCAACCCCTTCCTTCCATCAACCCTCAGTTTGTTCTCTATTGTTAAGAGTCTCTTATGGTTTGCTTCCCTCTTTCTCACTCTCTTTTTCCATTCCTATATGTTCATCTATTTTGTTTCATAAATTCCACATATGAATGAAATCATATGATATTTGTCTTTTTCTGACTGACCTCTAGCTCCATCCACGTTGTTGTAAATGGCAAGATTTCATTCTTTTTGATGGCTGAGTAATATTCCATTGTACATATATACCACCTCTTCTTTATCCATTCATCAGTTGATGACACATGGGCTCTTTTCATGTTTGACTATTGTTGATAATGCTGCTATAATAATCAGGGTGCATGTACCCCTTTGAATCTGTATTTTTGTATCCTGTGGGTTAATACCTAGTAGTGTAGTTCTATTTTTAACTTTTTGGGGAAGCTTCATATTCTAGAGTGGCTATGAGAGTTTGAAAATGCTCACTTTAAAATTTAAGAATTACATTTAATTGGAAGTATCAATCAAAGGGTTAAGAGTATGCAAAATTTAGAATTTGACAGATATTGTCATATTTCTATTCAAGAAATTTGTATCAATTTATATTCTCACTAGCTGTATGCTGAGAGCTTATTGTCCACAAATCTAACCAGCACTGATGATATTCTTTCAAAATTTTCACTTTTGGGGCAGCCCCAGTGGCTCAGCAGTTTAGTGCTGCCTTCAGCCCAGGGCATGATCCTGGAGACCCAGGCTCACTGCATGGAACCTGCTTTTCCCTCTGCCTGAGTCTCTGCCTCTCTCTCTCTCTCTCATGAATAAATAAATAAAATCTTTAAAAATTTTTTTTCACTTTTGACAGTCTGATAGGTAAAAATGATATCATGTTCTTTTGATTTGCATTTAATTAATTATGAGTAATGTGTAATTTAAAAATAATTATTAGTCCATTGTATTTTTTTTACATAAATTGCCTTTTTGCATTCTTTGTCCATTTTCTTTCCATAGTAAATTAAGCAAATTAACCTTTTTTTTGTCTGTTTAGTGCATTGTATTTCTCCCCAATTTGTTGTTTGTTTTTTGACTTTTATGTTTTATTTTTAAATAATGCAGAAAATAAAATATTTTTGTTTTCAAAATTTTAAACCTCTTTATGACTTCTGGATTTTGTGTTTTCTTTATTTTTTTATTTTTTAAAAATTATTTAAGATTTTATTTATTTGAGAAAAAGAGAACATGAGCAGTGTGGGGGAGGGAAGGGCAGAGGGAGAGGGGCTTAGCAGGGAGTCTGACCTGGGGTTTGATCCTTGGACCTGAGAATGTGATCTAAGCCCAAGGCAGATGCTTAACTGATTGAGCCACCCAGGGGCCCCTTTTGTGTTTCCTTTAAATGACTTTTTGCTTTAACTAGTATGCATAAATGTATTACAGATAATTTCCCTTATATTTTCTTTCAGAATTTTAGTCTTTGCTACATCTGGAGTTGGTTTTGAGCAAAGAAGTGAGGCTAGGAGTCAGTTTTATGTTAAGTTTTCATCCAAATGTTTATTCATTTGATCCAATATGATTTAAGAATAACTCTTTTCCCTGCTAATTTAATACCATCTTTATCATAAGCTAAATTTATAATTAGAGTCTGTTTTCCAACCTTCTTTTCTGTTACAGTAATATTTGTATCTAATTTTTATCTAATTCTTATTTTTTTGTAAAAGATTTTATTTGTCAGAGAGAGAGATTGAGAGAAAGAGAGAGAAAGAGAGTGTGCATGAGCACACAAGCAGAGGGAGTGGCAGGTAAAGGGAGAAGCAGGATCCTCACCAAGCAAGGAGCTTGATGTGGGACTCAATCCCAGGACCTTGGGATCATGACCTGAACTGAAGGCAGATGCTTTACCGACTGAGACACCTAGACATCCCCAGTCCTTACTTTTTAAATAATTTCACTTCATGACATGTTTTAATACCTGGAAGGATTAATTCTCTCTTACTTTCCACCCCCGCCCCCAAGATTTTCCTAGATATGATCACATAATGTTCATTTCTAGATGAATTTTAGTGTAACGTTTTATCTGGTGGTTGGACACAGCTGACATTCAGATGGTCTTTTGAGACCCAGATCCTAGGCTGGTTATTTTGGATTTGCCTCTTTGACCAGATGTGTTCAGGCCAGAACTGTACCACCATCCAGCTTGTATGCTTAAAAAAAATCTTATAAAAATATTCTTTTAAACTGAATTAGTTAAATTTACACATTTATTTTTAGTTTTAACAAAGAGTGCCTTAGCTACAGTTCTTTACTGCAGCCAAGAGTCTACAGAGTTTCATAAATGATATTAGATAGTTCGTGGATTCTCTAGGAGACCCAGAGACACAGCCAAAGATGAAGCAACAGGGAAATTGTCCAACTGTACCTGAGAGACAGTCCTGCAGATGTGCTAGCTTCCACCATTCTGGATTCTCGGTCTCGGCACCAGAAGCCCCACCACAGCTTTCCCAGGAGTTGTCTGATGCCTGTGGCCTTTTAAAATCTCACCCAAGCTGTATTTGGTTTTTGAAATCTAGAGGAGTAAAGCTGGGCCAGAGCTGGAAGGGATGTTAGCAAACCTATAGCATCTGCCATAGAGGATTGTGCAACGAAAGTAAATCTTCCTCCTGCCCTGACCCCAAAAACTGCTATTAGTTTCTGCTGCAAATTAAAACAAAGGTTAATGTATCATTATATATCAGTACATATACATTCACTCTTTATCATAGCTGCCACTTGGTTGAATTTAACCAATTTATTGCCCTGTGCTATGCTGGAATATTTTAATGTTATTTCTGTTTATCAGTTGAAGACTGTTATTGCCTAGTAAGGCCATACAAAGGGTTAAAATATGAAGTACTTTTGTATCCCTTCTCATCACTACTAGTAGCCTTCCTCTACTTGGCCTCTTGTCTGGGACCTTCCTTAGACCCAGCAATTAAAAGATAAGCAGTTGGCACAAAAGGCGCCTTCTAAGACTCAGTTGTAGGCTAAGCTCTGGTTGGGACCTGAGCCATGCTGTTGGTTAAATATTTTTAGTATCTTCTCACTGATAGGCAAATGATGTCCAATTGGATTTTGTATATTTCTAAGGCTTTTCCTGACCCTCTGTCAGGAAATATGTGACAACTTATTTAGTCCCTAATTGACGCACATTTTTAGGTTGTTTCTAGCTTTTTGGTTACCACAAACAATGCTGCAGTCCTTGACATGCATCTTTATACACATGTTGAGATTTCCAAAAGTGGCATTGCTTTATCTAAGAATTACTTTGTGCATATAAAATTTTATGCATATCAGTGTGCCTTCAAGAGAGGTTTTACTGATATATACTCAGACCAACAGTTAATGAGACAGCTTATATTTCTTTATCTTGTGAAAGATTTCATAAGAGATTTTAAAAATGTTTTAATGAAACTAATTTACCCTCTTTAGTAATGATATAAGAAAAAAGAAAAGAAAATTAAATCACATTTGTATGAGTGGCTCTTAATGAAACTATACCAAGATATCATTAGATCATTGTTCTCTTCTAATTAATAAAATTTTGATACTGTGTTAAAATTTTCTGGGGACCAATATCAAATTTACTGGTTTTAATTTTTAGAATCTACCTTTCTGATATAGTTCTCAACACCGTGATTACTCAAAGATGCAAACAATAATTCTTTGATGATATATGCAAAATTTTCACTGCTCTGTAATATAGTGGTTCTTAACCCAGGGTCCTTTTTACTCCCCGGGGGGACATTTGGCAATGTCTGGAGACATTTTTTGGTTATCACAAGTGGGAGGCTGGTACTAATGGCATTTAGTGGGTAGAGGCCAGGGATGCTGTTAAACATCCTACAACACACAGGACAGCCTCCCCAACAAAGAATTATCCAGCCCAAAATGTCATTAGTGCTGAGAGTGAGAACCCTACTGGAATAGATGACACCTGGAAATGAACATTGATCTAAACAGTTACACAGTCCTTCATTGTCTTTTGTCTTGTTTATCAATTTATTCTCAAGACTGTTGGCACAATCTTTCTGTTGTAAAGAGCATTTTCCTTGGTAGACAGGATGAAAGCAAATGCAAAATACTGTGATTTTTCCTTTCTCTCTGTTATTTGTCAATATCATGACAAATGGGCATTGTACCTTTCTCGTCGTTCTTTCTCAAGTACAGCCTAAAGGTTTTGTATTGTTTTGAAAAAAATTTTTAAAGGATTTTATTTATTCATAGAGACACAGAGAAAGAGAGGCAGAGACCCAGGCAGAGGGAGAAGCAGGCTCCATACAGGAAGCCTGACATGGGACTCGATCCCAGGTCTCCAGGATCACACCGCAGGGCTGCAAGCGGCTCTAAACCGCTGCGCCACTGGGGCTACCCCTGTTTTGAATATTTTTCATGTCTCTGCTCATCCTAGGTTTAGTCCACTTTGTAAATAAACCAATACCATACTGATGTTCATTCTTATCTTTACTTTCTTCCTTCTTCTCTTATATGTTCTTTAAAAAATCTCAGCTCTTCAGAAAGCTCTTTCTATACCACACTGAGTTATATTTATGTATGTTCTTTCCTGTATTTTCGTCATATAATTGCAGTAGTGGGCTTTATTTTTTGAGCTATCTTTCATCGTAGAATCTCTGACTGGAACATCCTTACATTTTCTCTGAACTGCTAAACAATCTAAGATACTTGTCTTATTTGCTTTGTGTTTTCTTCCTTGGCTCTAATGAACTCTAAGGTGATATGTTCAGTTTTCCCCAAGGTTCCTGTCACTTTCACTTCACTAACATATTTCTCTTTGTTGGTAAGAATTAAGTCTAGGGCAGCAGTTCCATTCCTTGCTTCTTTTGCTCTTTGAATGATCAAGTTCTCTCTTGCTTATAGAGAGGCAGCAGATGAAGGAGAGGAGTGATTTCTCCAATTGTGATTTTTAAAAATTAATTTATTGTCTTTTTGGTTTTGCTGATTTTTAAAAGTTTTAAATCTTTGCTAGGTCTCTTTTTATTTGACCTCTCACTTGAGTCAGTTTTCTTTTCATTTTATTTTGTCTCTACATCACTTCTGTTCTAGAATTTATGTGTTTGGGTATTTCACTGAGAGCACAGTGTAGATATATTCTAAATTTTGTTTTGAGGATAATTTCCCTTGGTATCTTTTATTTTTTTAATTAATTAATTAATTAATTAATTAATTAATTTATGAGAGACACAGGGAGAGAGGCAGAGACACAGGCAGAAGGAAGAGCAGGCTCCATGCAGGGAGCCTGATGCAGGACTCAATCCTGGGTCTCCAGGATCACACCCTGGGCCAAAGGTGGCGCTAAACTGCTGAACCACCCTGGCTGCCCTCCCTTGGTATCTTTAAGACATTGTCTTACTCCTATGTTATATACTCTTTTAATTTTGGATTTTTTTTCCTGTCTGCTTATTTTTGAAAGATGAGATTTATTTGGTGTTTGTCATAAGGGAGATATGTATATCTTCTTCGAGCTTCATCACTATCAACTTTGAATTACAGAATTTCTCACTTAAATTTTAAATCTCGTCTTTCTTAAATCTCCGTACATTTCCGGGCTACAGGAGGTACATATCCACTGGGCAACTCCTATTATTTGGTCCTCTATTTGGAGGTGAATTTAACCCTAGATAATTTAAAGAAATTAAATTAGATTCATTTAGACTCCTTTTTCTAAAAGAGATGCATAAAACCTCATCTCTAGAATATCCTTCTGCCATTGTTTTTCTTGTGTCTTTGCCCCTCCTGTTGGGGCTGTCATATCTCAGGGCAACATATGTCATTCTTCCTTTGTCTCCTTGTATCCCATATTGCATTTCTGGGAACTAAGATCTTCCAGCAGAGTGTATTTAGAGATGTATTGCTGGGAGGTAACCAGGAATCACATTTGGCTATCTAAAAATCAGCTCCTGTGCAGTAATGGGGTCAAGAACTGTTTTTTTTTTTCGGTTGGCTCTGTCAACCTCATTTCTCTGATAGGATGTCAGGATGTGAGCTTCTGGTTCTGTGGCTGCTTTAAATTGAGGTACAAGAGAGTTTTAGTTGCCCCTCCCCACAATTTGTCCCATTCATGAAATATGGAAATTAGAGTGACCAGATTTAGCAAAATACAAGACACACAGATTTGAATTTCAGGTAAACAAGCAGTATTTTTTTAAAGTATAAATATGTCTCAAATATTGCATACTTATGCTGGAAAACCATTCATTGTTTATCTGAAATTCAAAGTTAACTGGGAATTTTGTATTTTTATTCAGTAACCATAAGGTTCCCCCAGTGTTTGCAGATCATTATGAGATATTTATCCTTTTGTGTCTAAGGTACTGGTGTAAGAAGGTCTTTTTCTGGTTTGATAAAGTTGTCCTTTCCAGTCTTCCTTCACCTGCAGGGCTGGTCAAAACTGGAGGACTGGAGAAATTTGTAAAGAGTCCAGGGGCCTTCAGAGAGGAAAAGAATGAAGACCTGGACTTCTTTCTTTTATAGTGTATTCATTATAGAAACTTCTTAATGGGTTGAGCTGGTCCTGGATAAGAAAGGACTTGGTAAGAAAGAACATTAGAGACCTTACACTAAGAATGCTTTTTGTGGCCTGCATGACCTGGTGGGAGAGGCTGTTTGGGCTTGTGGGTGATGAAGCAGAAGGAGGCCTTCCTGACTCAACCACTGTGTTTGGCAAATTGAAGCTCTAAGCATGGATGTCATTCCATACCTCTGAGAGAGCAGGCTGGTTCTTTCTTGAAGAATCACTGTGGCCAATGTTAGTAATGGTAGCAGCAAAGGCAAGAATGCAGCAGGCGAAAAGGTCACACTGGACTTCAGGGGATCAATTTTCGTCAGTGAAGTGTGTGCTGGAAGCAGAACGCTAGCAGCTTTCAACAGGGCCCATCTGTATTCTAATCATATTCTCTAGTTTTCTGTCTCTGAGATATGGGGGTCAAGAGACTCCTGGAGTTCTTGAACAATTTGAGGGATTAGAGAGATACTGGATTCCCTGTCAGTCTGGCAATTGGGAAGTAGTTTTAGTTTGTATTTTTCCACTTGCCCTTCTGTATTTTTGTTGTTGCCATGGGAAGAACATGCTTCTGGTAGCCTACTTGTCCAGGGAGGACGAGAAACATGTAGAACAGATTTTGATTCCAAAACTGGATCTTGGAGTAAGCCCAGCCAGGCCCGTCGTGGATTAGCCAACCTAACCACCAGCCAACCTAAAAATGCACAAGAGAGAATAAATGTTGTTTTGTGCCACTGAGCTGTAGGGTATTTTGTCATGTGGTATTAATATGGAAATTGCAACTCATAGATCATTAAACAAAAATGGTTTAGTGAAAGATTTTAGAAAGAATTCTTAAAAAGTTAATAAGGAAAAGAACAATAGAGAAATAGGTTAATGATAAGGGAAAAAGTAATTCAGAGAAGAGAATATTGGAATGACCAGTAAATAAATGAAAAGATATTTAGCTTGTTTCACTAGTTACTAGGTAAATACAGATTAAAATAATGATGGGGCACCTTATACTTATTATATTGGTAGAAATTAATGTATGGTAATCACCTGGTATCTGTAAAGATGTGAAGAAGATGGAACTTTCATATACAGATGGTAGAATGTTTATGGATACAAAGAGACACATATTAAGCAGGGAGAGGGTATTTTTTTAAATTTTTATTTATTTATGATAGTCATACAGAGAAAGACAGAGAGAGAGGCAGAGACACAGGCAGAGGGAGAAGCAGGCTCCATGCACCGGGAGCCCGACGTGGGATTCGATCCTGGGTCTCTAGGATCACGCCCTGGGCCAAAGGCAGGCGCTAAACTGCTGTGCCTCCCAGGGATCCCCGGGAGAGGGTATTTTCAAAGACTATTACTGGCAAATGAATTTTCTATAGAATATATAGGGAATTCTTAGAAATCAGTGAGGAAAAACAGGCAGCCTGTGAGAAAAAGGGGTAAAAAGTACTGCTAAGCAGTTCACAGAAGGGATACTTGAATGGCTGGCTCGTCAGCCCAAAACAGATCACCAGTGACATTGGTAATCAAAAATGCAATTAAGTTAAAACAACAATCAGATCCACTTTTGTACTTCTTGTGTTGGCAGGAGTTGAAATGTCATACAATATCTTGTTCTGGGGACGAGATGGGAACACGTGAACCAACATATTCTGCTGGTGGTGTTGTTTTGAAAGACCAATTTGGTAATATTTGTTGAAATTAAATGCTCAAATGCATTCTGACCCAGAAATTCTACTTTGAATTGTATTAGTCTGCTAGGGCTGCCATAACAAAGTATCAAAGACTAGTTAAACAATAGAAATTTATTTTTTTGTAGTCTAAAGGCTAAAGGTCCAAGGTCAAGGTGTTGGCGAGTTTGGGGTCTCTCTACTTGGCTTATCAATGGCTATCTTCTTGCAATAACATGATTATCCCCCTTTGGGTGTCTGTCCTAATCTCTTTTTATAAGGACACCAATCCTATTGGATTAGGCCCCACCCCAGTGGCCTCATATTAACTTAATCACATCTTATAAGGCTCTAGTTCTAGATACAGTCATACTCTAAAGAATAGAGAGTCAGAATTACAGACATGAATTTTGGGGAGGATGAACTTCAGCCCATAATAGAGTGTATGCATTAGAGGGACTCTTGCATATCTATACAAAGAAGCATGTATGAGAATGTCTATTATAGTGTTGTTTACCATAACAAAGAGTTGGATAGTACCTGAATGTTCTTGAATAGAGATATGGACAGATAAATACGCTATAAATACATCTGATAGAATTCTACACGTGGAAAATAAACTAAATCAATTATATGAATTGGGAACTAATTTTTCTCAAATAACAAGGAGTCTGTAGGTTCAGAGCTGATGACGGACCTGAGCTCTTTCTGTACTTTTGCTCTGTCATCTTTCCTTCTTAGCTTTGCATCATATCCAGGCATCATATCAGAGACAGAAGGAGGGGAGAAGGGTCATAGCAACATTATCTGATTTCCTTTTTATAGGGAAAGAAAAAGCTTTGCCAGAAGACATCTCAGCAGAGGTCTATCTGCTATACCTTGTTGGCATGCTATTCTCACATGCCATTCTGAGATGCAGAGAAGTCTGGGAAATCTAATGTTCTGCTTCCAAAGCTATGAAAGGCAAGGGAGACTTGTGTTGCTTGTGCAAACGTGTGGTGTTTAACACATATATGTGTAGTTCAACATGATAGACCATGAAAGCATAATGTTGGGACAGGAAGAGACAGAGACACAGACAGAAACATAAAAACAGAGAGGGGGAGAGAGAGAGACAGAAACAGAGAGAGAGAGCAATGGAAAGAGAGAGAGAGAGATGTAGAGAGAGGAAGTCCAACATTGAAAATTTGAGAGTCCATACACACATAAAGCTATATATCATTGTAAACATGTACATCAGAAGAGTTATAGAAAGTTGATTAGGAAGGTAACCATTAACTATTACACAGTGGATACCTGTAGAAAGGGAGGAGGGGAATGGAACTGAAGCAAGGGATGTAGAATATGACTATAAAAAATAAAATAAAACAGGCTTTTCATAGACTAGTTCCATCAGTTGAACTTTATCTGTGGAGCATGATTAATTGTGTCAACCTAATTCTGTGGTCGTAAGATCCAGGAGAAAGAAGGCTGGGATGGCTTGGGGCATGAATGTGTGAGTTACTCAGACTGTTGGGCATGGTTATTAATATTTAGAGTTGCAGAAATGTGAATCACTATGCTTATGATGGAGTTTAATTATTTTACCCTCCTCTGTGATAAGCCTTATTCTTTTCAGTACAATTGGAGGCCTGATAGGAATGTTGGTATCGTTTAAGCTTAGTGAATATAGCAGGTGTTCTTTGGACAATTTAGGGATATTATGAGTCTTGCAAAATTGATTGTCTTTGTACATATATTTCTTTTGCTCTACAATGCAAAATTAGTATATTTGACTTTTAGAGAGCCAGTGGGGGACATGAGTAAAATAAACATGTCCTCTTGGTAGTGAAATCCATCATTCTCTAGTTTTCTGTTATTATCTTTGGAAGCAGAGTGGGAGAAAGGATTTCCTTCCCCTTGCTCTAATGCAGCCTCAGCCAGTGATGCTGTCTGCTTTGGAATGAAGTGTCCTGGCCCAATTCCATAAGTCTTACATGGGAACAAGACACTAGAGGTTTCTATTTTTTACTTATTGTTGTTCTTTTGCTTTTAGTTCAGTATTCTGTCCTTTCACCATCCCGTGTCTAATTCTCTAAATAGATCCTTTATTAATATGTGTTAATGTACTCTTCTTTTTTCTTTATTTAGAATTTGTTACAACTTTGGAAGCAGAGCTTAAGCTCTTCCATTTTGGAATATGTTTCCTTATTACCTAATTATAAATTACCATCATGGATGGGGTAGATGACTTCCCTTGGTGAAATGGATTCAATTTGCTAAATAAAAATGCGTAGACTTAATGATTCTTCATCCATTTTGACATCAGATAGCAATTTGTTTGCTATCTCTCACAGCAGCCTTCTAAGACTCAATGGCATTTTGCTTTGGAAAAGTAAAATTCCACAAAAAGGGAAGTATCTTCCACATAATAACAATAATCAGTGATTATTTAACACTGTGCATAGCACTCCATTAGATTCTGTGACTAATTAAAAAAACGATTTTATTTATTTATTCATGAGAGACACAGAGAGAGAGAGAGAGGCAGAGACACAGGCAGAGGGAGAGGCAGGCTCCCTGTGAGAAGCCTGATGCAAGACTCGATCCCAGGACCCTGAGATCATGACCTGAGCCGAAGGCAGACGCTCAACCACTGAGCCACCCAGGTGTCCCTGTGGCTAATTTTTATAAGCAGTTCTTCATAGCAACGTTGTAGGTCTCATTTCACAACATGGGAAAAACAGAATAAAAGTGATCAACATAGACATCAGCAAGCAAAGTAGACCTTGAATTTGAACCCGGTTTTCTCATGTTTCTGCTTGTTCTTTTCATTTCTCACCTTCTCTTCCTATTCCTAATGGGCACTTGTTTTGCAAAGTACTATCCTTGGCTGCCTTATCTTCCTCTTCTCTGAACCTTGGAAGAACTCATTTAGTCTCATGGTTTAGGGCATAACATGGATGCATAGTTACCATATCTCTTTTTCTAAGCTTAATATTTCTCCTGGGCTTCAAGATTCTGCATTTCAGGTGCCCATTCGATATTACCCATTTTTGCACATGCCACTTAGACCTCAGACTCATCCTACCTAATGTGTGTCGGAGTCAGAGCTTTCTCATTGGTGTGAATATTATCTGTTATGAGCCCACTGCAGTAGTTTAGGGAATTAGTAAGTAGCTTTCAATATAAACTGAAATATATTAAAAAAACCCACAGAAAATAAAATATATAAAAAGTGTATTGAAAATTCAAATAGAACATAAAATGTATGGAGGCATTTTTGCTAAAAGTAAAAAGGATTATTTAAAATAGTATCTATTCACTAGTTATTCAATGTCCCCCTGCTGCATGCATTGTTGCTGAAAAATTTTTTTTAGCCACAAATAGAATTGCGGCTAACAAGGCCTTTAGATGTAGGTTCCTAAGGCACTCAGGGAAACCAAAAATTGCTGATTGAAACATACTTCAGGAGAGCCTGTGTCAGGAACCAAACTCACAGTTGGAAAGTAAAGTGATTAGATGAAATTAGGTAGTTAGATGAAAACAAAATTAGGTAGTTAGATGTCCGTTATCTGTATATTCTAAAATTGGATGTTTTTAGATTTTTTTTTGGATTGGCAAAAATGACAAGTAAATTACTTGCAAAACTGACTTTTCAGTTTTCTTATGGAGGCATAGCTTATAAGTTAATTTGAGAAGTAATTCTAAGTATCTCTTTTATATTATAGGGAATGTATCAGTTCAGAAAATTAAAGATACAAAATTTCTTGGAAGAACCCATAGAAGTTGAAGAGATGTTATACTTTATTTCCAAGTATAAAAGATGATTTTTACATGGCTACCATTAGTTATTATATGAGGAAAGAAACTGCCCCATTCAGTTACTAAAAATGATTTTATAGAGTAAGGAACTCAGCAGTTGCTTTCATTATCAGAAACAGAATTTTCTTTTAAAGGAAAAGAAACTATAATTTCCTATTTTGAATGACAATTGAGGAAGAGAATGATTATTTCTTTTTTCTTTGTAAAATTTAATACTTGGGCATAAAGCATGTATCATTAGTGGTAAGTCCAGGAGCATGAAAAGAGAGATCACTCTTTGAGCCTTTAGATCTGTTTTATTTTTACCAAGTTAACTTAGTAAACTTAATGTTTGTGACAATAGCTTAAGAGAAGCATAGAAAATTTTTATCTTCAGTCAAGATAAATTTGTGGTAGTTAATGATTTTGGCTATTTAGATTATAAAATCTTTATTTTTAGAGTAAATCAGGCAAATCAATGTTCATGCTATTCCAAATTGAATTTGTAAAAAAGAATTTGTAGCTTGCATGAAGACATTGTTAGTCGTAACATTGTATGCTCATGAGAAATATAGTAATGTTGTGATAACAGGAACCCTGTCTTCTAAAGTTAGCCTGTGGCTCCTAATATATAATGGACAAATAGCAAATACCAAACAAAGCATTTAGAAAATATTAAACAGTTTACAACTGTATATGTAAATTTGAAGAGAAATTATTTTGTATTATAGTGTAGTTTTATTTTCTTTGGCATTTGTTTTAGATTTTCTAAAGGGACTTGGAATCTTTATGTAAAACTTTGTTTCTTTGCTTGCTTCCTCCGCCCCCCCCAAAAAAATCTAGGATTGTGGAAGTCATTTTGATCATTGAACCAAATTCTGCTACTTCTTAGCCTTTCTTTCACTACCATTTGGATGGTAGTGAGCTGGGAGAGGAAGAAATAATGGTAGACTTTGTCAGAGATGAGAAGTACTAAACATTAACATAGGCTATGTGAAAATCAAGAATAAAATGGGATATTTCTAAACACATTTAATAAGGAAAGTTGAGATGGTGTGTCCCAGTTTGTAGTTCAAGTATAAAAATAAATGTCATTGGAGGCAATATTGTGGACTTTCTGAATCAAGTGATACCCTCTGCTGGCTAAATTAGGGATTGCGTTTAAAAATAAGTAGCCCCCCCCCTTTTTTTTTCCTAATAGGAATGATTGCTATAAAAAAGGATTGAGCAATGCAGAGTGTTGTAAAATAATATAGAAAAAATTATGTACGTGAAGAGTGAAGCCAGTGTACCCCTTAAATAAATATTTTCTGAAGTGAAACTAATATGGAAATAGCCATTATTGAAATTTCCTAATCTTTTGATCTACTTTTTTTTTTTTTTTAAGATTTT
This sequence comes from Vulpes vulpes, assembly GCF_048418805.1. Taxonomy (NCBI): domain Eukaryota; kingdom Metazoa; phylum Chordata; class Mammalia; order Carnivora; family Canidae; genus Vulpes; species Vulpes vulpes. Next base: position 78,604,542 of record NC_132783.1, on the reverse strand, counting down.
ATTTATTTGAGAGAGTGTGAGCTAGTGTGAGAACACGTGCAGGGGGAGGGGCAGAAGAAGAGGGAGAGAGAAACAGATTCCCTGCTGAGCAAGAGTGCAGGGCAGGGCTGGATCCCAGAAACCTGGGAGCATGACTTGAGCCAAAGGCAGTCACTTAACTGACTGAGCCACCCAGGTGCCCCTTTTGATCTATTTTTTAACCACAGAAGTAGACCGTAAGAAAGAAACACAGCAGGGGGCAAACTACTGGGCTTTCCTACCCCTATTTCTGGTAGTAACTCTGACATTTAATTTACTTTCATCAGTTAAATTACTTTGCAAGAGTGATTGGCAAAAATATGAATCAGAACTACTTTTCTCCAGGTACCCTGACTTAATTTCTGCTTAAAATAATTGAAATATTCTTAAGTCATTTAGAAGTTTGATAAGTTCCAGGAGGTATCATATAGCGTGTCTGTTTCACATTTTTTCTTTCAAATAAAAAATTTAAAGCTGCTTTGGAATTTACAATATTTTGGGAACGTAATGCACACAAAAGTTATGTTTAAAAGCTTATACTGGACAATATATCATTATTTCATTGCAGATTTGAAAAATATAATTTTAAGTCTGATTCTGCTGTTTGATGTCGGTCTTCATTAGTGTATTGCTTTAAGAGCACCCATCCCCCCTTTCTGCTTGAGCCACTGTGTCCTGTCAGTCATCCTGAAATACACTAGGGTGCTTGTCAGGCTCTTTGCTTACAGATGCATCATAAGCCAAATTGTGAGCTGTAATAGTGGCACTGAATTTCTAAGTACAAGAAATTGCTTAGACAATTGACTTAGTATCTGTGTATGGGCAATACTCTGTCCTGCATTAGGTGAGTGAAGTGTCAAACTTTTTAAGATCAAATTTTGCTGTGTAAGGCAAATCCTATAATAATAGATTATCTGTTGCTTGGTTAGATAACTTTGGGGGAAATAAAAGGACATTATTTCTATAAAATGGAATGAATAGAAGCTACTCTGCTATGCATTTATTGCTTTTATAACTAATTTTTCTCATAATAACACTAAACTCTAAACTACTTTATGAAAGCTCCAATTTTATAAATGCCTACTTTTTCAAATAGATTAGGAGGCATTTCAGATTTAGATAAAAATATGATTCTTTTAGACGTTTTTTCTTTCACAACAACTCAGGCGGACTCAATTGAGCAGAGGCTCTGTTCTGCTATTTGGAGTGTTTATTAGTGATTTTAAAAATAGCGCTAAAATGAATGCTCATGTGCCAATGCCCAAAATATAGTAGTGTTACATCAGAGCACTTAAAAATTCTTGCTGTGTAACTGAGCTATTACTATTTGAGTAACCATATTTGCAAGGAACTGGAAGCTTTACATTCTTTACACATTAAAGTTGTGTAGCAAGCAGTTTCTTTATTTGTGCAAACAATTTAATTTCTGTCATGGGCCTCTAAACTTAACTTGCGCATGGATGTTTTTCCTGTATTTTTTTGTATGTAGCCTTTAATATCTTCAAACAACATTGATAAAAGCAAAAAGGAAGGAACTTGGATTTTGATAGTTCCATGTTCAATATGGTAGAGAGTAGTTGAGAGGCAGCAAGGAGTTAAGTTTTAAGGCTTTATCTAATGTAAACAAGAAAAGATTGCTTTTGCAGATACATGGAATGATGATTTATTTATTCCTTCTTCTAGAAAGGATTTAAGGTGACTTATAAGGCTATATGAAACTCAAGATAGCACAAATTAAAAGTGGAGTGAAAGAAGAAAGGAAAACAAGCATAAGAATGTAAAACAGAGTCAAGAATAAGGCAAAAAACCGCAGTAGTTTTGACTATGGTTTTATGACACTTGTGTATTACTGATTGATTGGAGAGAAAATTCAGGGTTACGGAAATTTTATGCGGGTATTTCATGCAAACCAGAGGTCTTCCTTACTGCAGGTGGCAGTTCAGAGTGAGCAGAGTATGTTGGACAGTGAATATTAAATACGCTTTAAATGTCACTGTGTTTTGGTGGGAAAAAAGTGGAGAACTGCTGCCCTTTTAACCCACACACTGATTTATGTGGGCATAAGTATGGCTCCAAGTTTCTAGGAGCAGAAAAAGATTCGGTCTGTCACTCAATTCAGGAGAAAGATTCAAGAGGCTTACGTTTTTAGAAACACCAAGAATTTATCTAAATAAGGTAAAATATTTACATATTAAAACAGACATGATCAAGCCAATGTTTAAAGTAAAATATATTTGGCAATTTTGTGTGAGTCTATGAATCTTGTCCTAGTATTTTTTTAATAGATTGTTTTAAGTGAGATTAGCTAGTTTCATTCCTTTCACTCTTCCAATTTAGTGATGAATTTAACCTGAATTTCAACTTAGGTCAAAATTAACTGAATCAATCTAACTGGGAAATAAGTTTTTGATTAGGAGGAAGAAGTTCAGAGACAGAACTTCTTAATGTTCTTTGATCTTTAAATACTCAAAATACAAAATACAACTCAAAATACAAATACTCAAAATATAGTTGGAGACCTTGGGCTCCGTACTGCACACCATATTAAACCCAGCTTGTATAAGTGAACAAGCTTGCAAACTCATTGCTATTACCTAGCAGTACTGAAAAAGAACATAAATGTAGTAATTAAAATTTTGCTAAGTATCTTTACTGATATCGTCATAAATTAACATGTTGAGTCAGGGACAATCATTTCGCTCTTTTTTAAAAAAAATTCTGTTGTTAAAAAATAAGGTAAATAAATGATAATTTTTTAAGGCACAGTGAAAAAACAAAGAAAATACTCAAAGCTTTTGTTTTTGTAGTTTTTTACTATAAACATATATGCTAGTTTGAGGTAGTTATTTCAAGAAAAAATTATAAATCGTACACATACCACATCAGGTACACAGGATGACATTGAGGACAAATGGACAATAAACAGGCTTGCAGGCTATGAAGCAAATATTATTAGGAAGTTAAAGAGGGTCAGGGCATCTCGATGGCTCAGTCAGTCAAGTGGCCAACTCTTGGTTTTGGCTTAGGTCATCGTCTCAGTGTTGTGAGATTGAGCCTTGCGTCAGGCTCCAAGCTCAGCATGTAGTCTACTTGAGATTCTCTCTCCCTCTCCCTCTCCCTCTGCCTCTTCTGCTTCTCTCTCTCTCTCAAATAAATAAATAAAAAGTGTTAAAAAGAAAAGAAGTTAAAGAGGTTAGGCATTAAATAAACTGAGTAATGTACCAGAGAAGTTGAGAATGTCCTGTAAGTATAATCATGTGACTTATTTTGTCTGATTCGTTCACTTAGCATAATGCCTTTGAGAGATATACATGTTGTTGCCTTTATCAGTAGTTTGCTTTTTCCTTGCATGCAATGTGATGGTATGATTGCATTACAAAGTTGTTTTGTCATTTGTTGATGGAAATTTGAGGTTTTAAGTTTTTGACTATTATGAATAAGGCTATCATGAATATTTGTGAATAGACCTCTAAGTGGGCATATGTTTTCATTTTTCTTGGGGAAATATCTAAATAATGTAATTGCTAGATCATAGAGTGGGTATATGTTTAACTTTGTAGGAAACTACCACTTTTTGTTTTCACTAGCAATGTGTGGGATTTCAAGTTGCTTCTCATCTTTACTAGCTTGGGTATTGATAGTCTTTTTAATTTAATCCAATTAAAAATATTTTATTTATTTATTTGAGAGAGAGAGAGGAGAACACAAGTGGGTGAAGGGGCAGAGGAGGAAGGAGAAGCATACTCTCTACTGAGCAGGGAGCTTGTTGCAGGGCTGGATCCCAGGACCTGGGATAAGGACCTGAGCTGAAGGCAGATGCCCAACCGACTAAGCCACCCAGGCTCCCCTGTTGTCTTTTTAATTTTAGTCATTCTAGTAGGTGTATAGTAGTATATATTGTGGCTTTAATTTGCATTTCTCTAGTGACTGATGATATTGAACATTTTTCATGTGCTTAATTACCACTTATTTATCTTCTTTGGTGAAGTGTCTTTTCGTTTTTTTTTTTTTTTTTTTTAAGAGTTTATTTACTTATTCATGAGAGGCATACACAGCAAGGCAGAAACATAGGCAGAGGGAGAAGCAGGCTCCCTGCGGAAAGCCCGATGAGGGACTCAATCCCAGGACCGTGGGATCTTGTCCAGAGCCAAAGGCAGACACAACCACTGAGCCACCCAGGCGCCCATGAAGTGTCTTTTCAAATGTTTTGTCCATTTTGAGAAATTGAGTTGGATTCTTCATATTTTCTGTATATAAGACTTTTATCATATATGAGTTTTAAAAATACTGTGATCAGTCTATGGCTTACCTTTTCATTTTCCTAACACTGTCTTTTAAAGAGCAACAGTTTTAAATTTTGCTGAAGTCCAATTTCTCAGTATTTTCTTTTATGGATCATGCTTTTGGTGTTGCGCTTTAGAAACCTTTGCTTAACCCAAGGTTACAAAGGTTTTCTCCTATGTTTTCTTTAAGAAGTTTGATAGCTTTGTCTTATCTTGAGCTCTATGATCTATTTCAAGTAAATTTTCATATATGGTGTAAAGAAAGGGTTGAGGTTCCTGTTTTATGTAGGATGTCCAATTATTTCAGTACCATTGTTGAAAAAACTGTCTTTCCTCCAGTGCACTATGTTGGCACCTTTGTTGAAAATAAATTGTCCATGTTAATCTTGTGTCTAATATTTGAGGATTTAAGAAAACATAATCATCATATTATTATGCCCAATAAAATTAACAGTAACTCTTTAATATCAAATAACCTGTCTGTCCAATTTTAATTGTTTAAAAATGTATTTTTATAGTAGGATTTTAGAATCAGAATTCAGGTTTGACACATATGGTTGTTAATAACATATCTTTTAATTTGTAATAGCTTTCCCTCTTTTCTGTATTATCTATGAGTTGAAGAAACTAAGTCATTTTGTCTTACAGTATTTCTCACATTCTGGATTTGGGTGATTGCAGCATTTGATGTCGCTTAACACATTCCTCTTTCCAATGAGGTGGTTGTTAGATCTGCACAAGGCTCGATTAGATTTAGTTTTAACTCTTTTGGCAAGAATGCTGTATAGATGATGTGGTGTACTTCCTATTGTGTCATGTCAGGAAGCATGGGGTCTGGATTTTGTCACTTTTGGTGATGTTAAGTTTGATCAGCATGTTTAGCCTCTGTAAGCCTGATTCTCAAAGTTCACCATTAATCCTTCATCTAATAATTTTAGCTTTTATTGATGATCATTTTCTAGATCTATTATTTTTTTTAAAGGGTAGTAAATGGTGATTTTAGCTTCTGTAATTCTTTAGGTTTATTGGTTGAGATTATTCTATAAAGAATTTTAGAATATTCCTCTCAAGTATAGTTCATGACAGAAAAATCAGGGAAATACTTGATTATTTCCAATTCTTTATCAATTTTCAGAGGAATAGGATGGTGTCCTATCAACTTTGAAAGGTGGCTAGTGAGTTTTTGTTTTTTGAGCTGATTTTTATATACGTTTTTATGTATTGCAATCTATTCTTTTGATCCCCAAATTTTCCACTTTTGGCCAGTGAGAATCCCTTTAAATTGGATCCTGAACCTCTTGACAAATCCAAGTGGTTTTTGTGTTCTAGCATAAGAAGATGTTTTAGGCTGATTTTATATATTTCCTGACCCAGATCTTCAACCAGTCTTCCTATTGAGTGGCCTAGGTCCTTTTAGTGGGAAATAGTATTTAGGGAACACAGTTTATGCACAGGGTTGCTATTGCCACTGCCACTGTCTATTTATTTATTTATTTAATATTTTATTTATTCACTCATGAGGGTCATAGAAAAAAGCAGAGACACAGGCAGAGGGAGAGGCAGACACCCCATAGAGAGCCTGATGTAGGACTCTATCCCCAGACCCCAGGATCAGGCCCTGAGACAAAGGCAGAAGCCCAACCACTGAGCCACTCAGGCATCCCTGCCTTTTTATTTTGTGAACAGAGCTAGGAAATAGATATTTTTGGGGAAGAGAGAAATATATAAATAAGATCATACTGATAATTTCAATTCAGTATAAGATCACAGGTTTTCATGTAAATTTTCTGATTTTATTTGTATCTCTTTTTTTTATGCTAGAATTCTTATTTCCTAATAGCATGAATTATTTGCTTTATCTTAATGTGTATATGTACATACATAAATTTATATGTGTATGAATGTGTACATATATGTAGTAAGAATTTATAAGACTATAATACATGTATTTAATAAGAATACTAAATGCAGTTTAAGATTACTTTGCCATTCTTTTTGTCTTAGAGGATATCCCTGTAGGGATTAGAGTAAAAATATTGTGTTTTAAAGTTACTTGAAATCAATTGCAATGAATTGCTTTGGGCATACATTAGTTTTTATTTTTGGAGTAGATATCTAGAAGTGAGATTGCTGTACCCACTTCCCTTCTGGTAACCATCTGTTTGTTCTCTATAGTTAAGAGTATGTTTCTTGGTTTGTTTCTCTTTCTTTCTTTTTTTTTTCTTTGCTTGTTTGTTATTTTTCTTAACTTCCACATGTGAGTGAAATCACATGGTAGTTGTCTTTCTTTGACTGACTTATTTCACTTAGCATTATACTCTCTAGCTCCATCCACATTGTTGCAAATAGTAAGATTCTGTTCTTTTTGATGGCTGAATAATATTCTGATGTGTGTAGGTGTGTGTGTGTACACCTTCTTTATCCATTCATCTGTTGATGGACAATTGGCCTGTTTCCAGAATTTGGCTACTGTAAATAATGCTGCAGTAAACATGGGAATGCATGTGTCCCTTTGAATTAGTTGGGTAAAATGAAGTTTTTTTGGTAAATACCCAGTAGTGAGATTACTGGATTGTAGAGTAGGCCTATTTTTAACTTTCTGAGGAAACTTTATATTGTTTTTCATAGTGATTCCACCAGTTTGAATTCCTACCAACTGCACAAGGGTTCCTTTTTCTCTACATCCTTGCCAACACTTGTTGTTTCTTGTATTTTTGATGTTAGCCATTTTGACAGGTGTGAGGTGACATCTCATTGTGGTCTTGATTTGTATTTCCCTGATGATGAGGGATGTTGAACATTTTTTCATGTGTCTGTTGGCCATCTGTATGTCTTCTGCCTGTTTTTAAATTGGATTTTCTTTTGTGTGTGTATTGAGTTATATCAGTTCTTTATTTTGGATACTAATCCTTTATCAGATATGTCATTTGCAAACATTTTAACCCATTCCATAGGTTGCCTTTTAGCTTTGTTGATGGCTTTCTTTGCTATGCAGGAACTTTTTATTTTGATGTAGTCCTAGTAGTTTATTTTTGCTTTTTGTTTCCTGTGCGTTAGGAGACATATCTAGAACAATGTTGCTACGGCCAATATCAGAGAAATTATTGCTTGTGCTCTTTGCAAGGATTTTTATGGTTTCAAGTCTCACATTAAGGTGTTTAATTCATTTTGAGTTAATTTTTGTGTATGGTATAAAAAATTGGCTCAGTTACATTCTTTTGCATGTAGCTGTCCAGTTTTCTCACTATTTGTCAAAGAGACTCTTTTTCCCATTGGATTTTCTTTCCTGCTTTGTTGAAGACTAACTGACTGTATAATTGTGGTTTTATTTCTGGATTTTCTATTCTGTTCCATTGATCTATGTACCTATTTTTGTGCCAGTACCATATTGTTTTGATTACTACAGCTTTGCAATATAAATTGAAGTCTGGAATTGTGATACTTCCAGTTTTGTTTTCTTTTTTCTTTTTCAAGATTACTTTGGCTATTCAGGGTCTTTTGTGGCTCCATACAAATTTTAGGATTGTTAGTTCTATGAAACATGCCATTGGTATTTTGATAGGGATAGTATTAAATGTATAGATTGTTTTGGGTGGTATAGACATTTTAATAATATCTGTTCTTCCAACCCATGGGCATGGAATGTCTTTCCATTTCTTTGTGTCATCTTGAATTTCTTTCATCAGTGTTTTTTAAAAAAGATATTATTTATTTATTTATATTTATTTATTTATTTGAAAGAGAGAGATAAAAAAGATTTTATTTATATTAATTAATTAATTAATCAATTTGAAAGATGGAGAGAGAGAGAGAGAGAGGGAGAGAGAGAGAATGAACAGAGGGAGAGGGAGAAGCAGACTCCCTGCTGAGCAGGAAGCCCAACATGGAGCTCAATCCCAGAACCCTGGGATCATGATCTGAGCTGAAGAATGATGCTTAACTGACTGAGTGACCCAGGTGCCCTCATCAGTGTTTATATTATAGTTTTCAGAGTACAGGTCTTCCACCTCTTTTTCACCTAACTTTATCCTAGATATTCTATTGTTTTTGGTGCAATTGTAAATGGAGTGGTTTTCTTTCTTTTGTCTTTTTTTTGTGTACTTTTTTATTGGAGTTTGATGGAGTGTTTTTTTTTAAATTTCTCTTTCTGCTGCATCATTATTGGCATATAGGAATGCAACAGATTTCTACACATTGATTCTGTAGTTATGACTTTACTGAATCATTTATCAGTTCTAGTAGTTTTTTGGTGGAGTCTTTCGAGTTTTCTTTCCTTTTTCTTCGGGTTTTCTTTATAGAGTATCATGTCATCTGCAAATAGTGAAAGTTTTTCTTCTTCCTTAGTGATTTGAGTGCCTTTTATGTCTTTCTGTTATCTGATTGCTGAGGCTAAGACTTCCAGTACTATGCTAAATAGTAATAGTGAGAGTGCACATCCCTATCTTGTTCTTGACCTCTCAGTTTTTCCCCATCAAGGTTGATGTTAGTGGTGGATTTTTCATAGATAGCCTTTATTATGTCAAGGTATGTTTCCTTTAGACCTACTTTGTTGAGAGTTTTTGTCATGAATAGATGTACTTTTCAAATGCTTTTTCTGCATCTATTGATCATATGGTTCTTATCCTTTCTTTTATTAATGTGGTATATCATGTTGATTGATTTATGAGTATTGAACCACCCTTGCATCCCAAGAATAAATCACACTTGATTGTAGTGTATGCTTTTTAAAATGTGTTGTTGGATACGGTTTGCTAGTTTTTGTTGAAGATTTTTCCATCTATGTTCATCAGAGATATCAGCCTGTAGTTCTCTCTGTTTTTTTTTTTTTTTTTTTTTTTTTTGTGGTGTCTTTATCTGGTTTTGATATGGCCTCATAGAATGAATTTGGAAGTTTTCCTTCATTTTCTATGTTTTAGAATAGTTTGAGAAGAATAGGTATAACTCTTTAAATATTTGGTAAAATTTGCCTGTGAAAGCATCTAGTCCTGGAGTCGTTTGTTGGAAGTGTTTTGATTACTGATTACATTTTGTTACTGTTAATTGGTCTGTTCAGATTTTCTATTCTTCCTGCTTAAGTTTGGTAGATTTTATGTTTCTAGGAATTTATCCATTTCTTCTGGGTTGTCTAATTTGTTGGCATTTAATTTTTCATAATATTCTGTTACAATTGTCTGAATTTCTGTGTTGTTGGTTGTTACTTCTCCTCTTTGATTTTTTAAAATCTTTTTTATTTATTTATTTATGATAGTCACACACAGAGAGAGAGAGAGAGAGGCAGAGATATGGGCAGAGGGAGAAGCAGGCACCATGCACCAGGAGCCCCATGTGGGACTCGATCCCGGGTCTCCAGGATCGCGCTCTGGGCCAAAGGCAGGCGCTAAACCGCTGCGCCACCCAGGGATCCCCCTCCTCTTTGATTTGTGATTTGAGTCCTCTCTCTTTTCTCTTTCTCTCTCTCTTTCTCTCTTTCTCTCTCTCTCTCTCTCTCTCTCTTTTTGAAGGTCTGGCTAGTGGTTAATCATTTTTGTTGATCTTGAAAAGAACCAGCTCCTAGTTTTGTTGATCTGTTCTATTGTTTTATTTATTTACTTATTTTAGTTTCCATATCATTTATTTCTGCCCTAATCTTTATTATTTCCTTCCTTCTGCTGGCATTTGGTTTTGTTTGTTCTTTTCTAGTTCCCTTTTAGGTGTAAGGTTAGGTTGTTTGAGATTTTTCATATTTCTTGAGATAGGCCTGTATGGCTATAAAATTCCCTCTTAGAATGCTTTTTGCTGCATCCTTAAGATTTTGGACCATTGTGTTTTCATTTTCATGTGTTTCCATGTACATTTTAACTTCTTCTTTGATTTCCTGGTTGATCCATTCTTTGTTTAGTAGCATGTTATTTACTCCATGTATTTGTGCCAGACTTTTTCTTACGGTTGATTTCTAGTTTCATAGCATTGTGGTCAGGAAACATAATAGTATGACTGATCTTTTTGAATTGGTTGAGATTTGTTTTGTGGGACTAATATGTGATCCATTCTGAAGGATGTTACATGTGTAATTGAGAAGAATGTGTATTCTGCTGTTTTAGGATGGAATGTTCTGAATATATCTGTTAAATCCATCTGGCCCAGTGTGTCATTGAAAGCCATCATTTCAAAAAAAAAAAAAAAGCCATCATTTCCTTGTTGATTTTCTGTTTGGATGATCTGTCCATTGACATAAGTGAGATATAAAGTGCCCTACTATTGTTATATTAATATCAATTATTTCCTTTATGTTTGTTATTAATTGTTTTATAGATTTGGGTGCTCCCATGTTGGGTACATAAATATTTACAATTGCTATGTCTTCTTGTTGGATTGCCCCCTTTATTATTATATCATGTCTTTCCTTCTTTGTCTCTTGTTACAGTCTTTGTTTTAAAGTCTATTTTGTCTGATGTAAGTATTACTATCCTGGCTTTCTTTTGACATCCATTTGCATGGCAAAATCCTTTAAGTATAGGCTATCAGCGTTACAAACTAGTGATTCAGCATTTTTTCTTTCCTTCACTCTGCTGGGTGTCTCGCAGTTCCCTCGGCTAGGTGGGGTGGGCTTAGTCATAGACAGTTAGAAGTGGCATGTGATCGTGCTAATCCTGCCCTACCATCCCTGTGTTTCTGTAGTCTCAAAGGGTCTTTACAGGGATATCTCCCTTTGATCCTAGATCTATTCATGCCCTACATCTTAATACTCTAATCAAAGGATGAGTAGACAGGAATTTCAGGGTTCTGGCACTTTTAGGGAAAATTATTTACTACTGAGATGTGTATAGGCTCTTGCCCTTTTATTTTTTTAAAGATTTTATTTATTTATTCATGAAAGAGAAAGAGACAGAGAGAGAGAGAGAGAGGCAGAGACACAGGCAGAGGGAGAAGCAGGCTCCATGCAAGGAGCCTGATGTGGGACTCGATTCCGGGTCTGCAGGATCAGGCCCTAGACTGAAGGCGGCGCTAAACCGCTGAGCCACCCAGGCTGCCCTCTTGCCCTTTCTTAATTTGCTCAAGATTTCACTATATTTCTTTCTTTGTAATTTGGGGTACTGACAAGTTTCCTTGAGTATAATGGTTTTAACTTAATTTTTTTTTCTCTTCTATTAGTTTTGATGGAAGGAAGTGATATAAACATTCATTTACTCTACCATATAGTATAAGAAATCCTATGAGTTGGTAGGATGATGATAATTCTCTTAGAGATCTTTATAGGGTACAGAGATAAGGAAGCATTACTTATTTCTGTTATGATGTGTGTGTGTGTGTGTGTGTGAGTGATATAGAGAGGATTGTTTGAGTTGAAGTTGAATGATGAATAAGTATTTGTCAAGAGGCTGTTGGAGAGGGGCACTTTAGGCAGAGGGAGCAGAGTGAATAAAAGTTTAGAGGCATAAACCAGTATGATCCATTCAGAGAATTTCAAATTGTCTAGCATGGACGGCATACAGGGAAGAGGAGGATCAAAGGGGGTGAGAAAGCTAGAGACATAGGACAGACCAAATTGCCTTCAGTCATTCAGTGAAATCTGAATTTTATTGTGTCCAAATGGAGAATCATTGAAAGTTTCAAGCAGGGATTTAGTGTAACATTATCTTATTTTATATAGATCACTTAAGGAATAATATGAAGGATGAATTGGAGGTTGTCAAAAACCAGAAGGGAGACCAGTTAGGGTATCATTATGAAGTCTAAATCACTTTAAAGAGGGTATGAGAGCGGCCTGGGTAGCTCAGCGGTTTAGCACTGCCTTCAGCCCAGGGCCTGATCCTGGAGACCCGGGATGGAGTCCCATGTCGGACTCCCTGCATGGAGCCTGCTTCTCCCTTTGCCTGTGTCTCTGCCTCTCTCTCTCTCTCCCTCTGTGTCTCTCATTAATAAATAAATAAAATCTTTTAAAAAAATAAAGAGGGTATGAACTGAGGAAGTAGTAATGGAAATGGAGAAGACATGGACAATACAAGAGGAGTTAGGGCAATAGAAGCAATATGATTTTTTTTTCACTAATCTGTTATGAAGAGAGAGGCAGAGTGAAAGAAAAATATTCTAGGATGATGCTCATGGTTCTGGGTTGGGTGTGCAGCTGTATGATGTTCATTAATCTAGATCAGAACTGAAGTGATGGCAGCAGATTTTGGGTAAAAGATCATAATTTCAGTTTTGAGGTGCCTGTCAGATGGCCCAGTGGTCAATTTGGGAGCTCTGAAGCTTAGGTGGGAGACCTGTACTGTAGAATCTGAGGTTCTAAGTTGAACTGAAAGAGATTACTTAGAGAAAGCAATATAACGTGAGTAATGAGTACGATGTAAGGAATTGAACTTTAGGGTAAGACCCCTTCTTAACAGGAAGTAGTAGATAAGCTGGAGCCAGCAAAAGATATTGGGAAAGAATGCCAGAAGGGTAGAAAGTGGTGTTTTAAAGCCAGAGAAGAAAGCCTTTTATGTCTTATAGAGAGAATACTGACCAGATGGGAGAAATAGTTAAATAGGGTTAGTAGATATATAGGCAGAATTCCTGGGGAAAAAAATTAAAAGTAGTGGTAAAATAGTGAATTTGGTTGGTTAAATTGAAAGATTCTGGCACAGACTTTTAAAAACTCTTTTAAAAGGAATATGGAAAAGTGGAAATATGGAGGCGAGGAAGGACCTGAAGTTTTAAAAACAGTTATATACTCTTGGTTTCCCAAGTGTATTGATAGATACATAGAAAAATGAATATAGTGTTTTCAAAGACTTTAGTCTCATTTTCTTTATTCTGGTAAGCAGGCTGTTATTTATTTCTAGCTAATCAGAGAATATAGAAGAAATGGGGATTTTTTTAGCTTCAAAATGATGTTGATAAGAATTTTACTTTTTTTACTATTCTTTCTGTTCTCTGCCTTTCAAAAATAACATACCTTAGGGGAATTCATATATATTTGAGCTGTCTTATAATATGGAGTGGAACCAACCCACAGGCCCACTGGATTTACAGCAACAAAAGCCACTGTCACTTTCAAGGTGTATATGAAGGGCATGTTACTTCTGCCCTGGTTGCTTAAACTTGATGCCTTATAGCTGAAGGTTATTCTTATTCTGGGTGATTCAATGAAAGCTTCTCTGAGGTCTCATGTATTAGATTATCTTCTTAGATTTCAATTGGGCTAATTTAGTTCTTCGGCTTTTTAAATAATATGTAGGTAACCTTCATGCTGGGCTTATATGAGATGGGATCTCACAGTGTTTCAGTTCTGTTATAATTTTTATATGGTACAAAATGTCCTTAAGTTGAAAGGCATTGCTATATAGGATAACCATGGGGCATTTCTGTCCTTTCTCCTTAGCTGCAATTTTGAAAATGTGTGCCATTGTGAAATATAGGGTGAGCTTTTAGTGTGAACTGGCATTTAAAAAATAACATGAAAGATGTATTATCAGGAGAGGGGTAGTGAGGTCTTCATGTAAACTTTTTATATACAATGTTACTTTCCAGTTAAGTTAGAAGTTGAATTATAACTTTTTGCTTTTTTATTTTTTTTTAAATTTTGGAGGGAGATTAAACTTGACTAGCCATTCACAGTAAGAGGGACATAGCATAAGACCTAAATATAAGTGAAATGTTTTCCTTTGTTTTACTTCACATTAGTTAAGGCAATCTTTTGACTTTTAAAAAAAGATTTAATTTATTTATTCATGAGAGACACAGAGAGAGAGAGAGAGAGAGAGAGAGAGGCAGAGATGTAGGCAGAGGGAGAAACAGGCTCCATGCAGGGATCCCGATGTGGGATTCGATCCCAGGACCTAGCAGGATCATGCCCTGAGTCAAAGGTAGGTGCTCAAGTGCTGAGCCACCCAGGTGTCCCTCTTTTGGCTTTTTAAAACCATTTTTGCAGCCCTCATCTAGGTTGTGTGTGCAGGGAAGTTTTATTTTGGTTAGTATGGCTAGAGTAAGCAATTATTTCAATTTAATTTAATTTTGCTTGGGTGTTCTCATAAAGAATCCATAAAACTCATAATTTTTTTGAGGAAGCACTCAATTTGATAATTTTTCAAAGAATGTCAATAAGATTATAGAGGTTTATTAAAGAGAACTTCAGATGCTTAAAGTTTGAATTATAACATGCTAAAGATACTTACTTTTTAAGTTTGAAATATAAATTGTCTTGTTCTGTTGAAACCCAGAGTTCTTGGAAGCTAAGGAAATAAAAAGTGCACACTCTTAAGGATCCCAAATGTAGTGCATTTAACAACTGTAGATCTAACCCTGGAGTATACCTTTTGTTTGTTTGTTTGTTTGTTTATTTATTTATTTACTATTTATTTATTTATTTATTTATTTATTTATATTTTAAAGATTTTATTTATTCATGAGAGAGACAGAGAGAGAGAGAGGGGCAGAGACGCAGGCAGAGGGAGAAGCAGGCTCCATGCAGGGAGCCGGACGTGGGACCAATCCCAGGTCTCCAGGATCAGGCCCTTGGCTGAAGGTGGCGCCAAACCGCTGAGCCACCTGGGTTGCCCAGAGCATAACTTTTATGCACCACTCTGGAATTGGTTTCAAAGGGCTCAAGATCCTTTATGAGGTTGTAGTGGATTAGGATTTTTTTCTGGGGTATTTAGGCATGTTGCTTTTCTAATTAATGCGCTTGTAGGACATATACCTTAGAATTTAAGTTAAGAGATTCAATAAAATGAGGCACCAGAGGGAAGCTTTATTTTAAACTCTTTTGTTATGGGAACAAAGAGTGAAAGCGTTCTTGAATAATAATTAAAGCTTTAATAATAATTAAATAATAATTAAAGAGATATGTTTATCCTAAATGTAGACTAGTGGACTTTGTTCTCCTACTGAAAAGGGGATAGTAGTATCAACTAATATTTGTTGAGCACTTGCTAGGTGTCAGTTATTGGCTAAGTTCTGTCTTTTATATGAATTTTCCTTAATCTTTAAGATCCCTTTGAGGAGGGTACTCTTACTATTTGCATTTTACAGATGAGGAAACTGATATTTAGGGAGATTGAATAACTTGTCTAAAGTTACCAATGAGCAGAGAACAGAACCTAGATTCTCACATAGGCAGTCTAGGTTTAGCCAGTGCTCTTAATTTCTGAGATCCAGTAGTGAGGACTTGCAGGAGAATTTAAGAAATTTTGCAGCTGGAGCGCCTGGGTGGTTCAGTTGGTTGAGCGTCTGACTCTTGATCTCAGCTCTTCATTTCAGGGTCTTGAGTTTGAGCCCTGCATTGGGCTCCATGTTGGATGTGGAGCTCACTTAAAAAAAATATCCCATAGCAGACAGTGGGGGACAGCCGGGTGTCTCACACTAGCTGCTGCATGTTTTCCTACTGAGAGGCTAAGTGAAGCTGAAACCTAGCCCTCCTTCTGCTGTGCAAACTATGGGCCTTCCTGTTAACACCTGCAGGGCTGTCTGCCCAGAGGGTGGCATCTTTTTCTAAATCATTTGCCCAGAGGAGGATATTTTTCTCATTTATTGAAAGGCAAATCTTAATTCTATATTCCTTATCTGAGTACTACCACATATATTTCCATTCATTCCCAACAGTCCTTTGACTCTGACCTGCCTCTTCCTAGTCCGCTTGTTCCCTTGGTGGTCGCATTATATCCACCTTTGTGGTGACAACTCTAAAATTTATATTTTCATCCTAGACTTCTTTCCCAGATTTTGCTCTTATATATCTAACTGCCTATTTAACATCTTCACTTGGATGTGTCATATGCATCTCAAATTTCTCATGTCTCAAACTGGACTCTTCCTTTTCCTAGGAGGACCTGCAGCCATGTCCACCGTAGTTAATGGCAACTCCAGCTTTCCAGTTGTTGCAGACTGAAAAACTTAAAGACATCTTGAATTTTTTTTTCCCTATGTCCAGTCTGTCAGGAATTACTATGGGCTCAAGTGACAAAATATATCTACAAACTGATCACTTCTGTCCACTGCCCCTACACTTATCCAGGTCTAAGTTACTGCAGGAGCCTAACGACGAGGTTCCTGCTTCTACTCTTGCCGCTCATATTTCATTTTATTGGTCAGAGTGATCCTTCCAAAATATAAATCAGGTCATGTTTCTGTAGTGGTGAAACCTCTGTTGTATTTTCCATGTAGTTCAACAGGATCTATAGCCACTCACCTTCAACTGCATTACCTTTCTGATCACCCTTACTATGTATTTTGTAGCTCATTCTACCCACATACACTGGCCTCCTTGCTGTTTTGCTAATAAGCCAGCACTCTCCCGCCTCAAGCTTTTGCTCTAGCTGTTATCTCTGCCTGGAGGGCTCTGCTTCCAGGTATCTGCTTGGCTAACTTCCTCACCACTTCAACTCTGCTCAAATGCCCTCAGTGAAGATAATCTTGATCTTATTTAATACTGCAGTCTGCTCTCTATGTCTCTTCCCCTGAATCCTGCTTATTCTGTTCTACTTTTTCTTTTTTCTCATATGTATGTCATTTTCTAATGTACTAACCATTTTCTTTTTATTATATTTATTGTTTATGGTCTCCCCTAATCTCTGACTGGTGTAAAGTAGAAACTCAATAAATACAAGTTGAATGAATGAATAAATGAATGATGCCCTGTAGTCTAGGGGAACCTCTGATCTCACACAATTGCTGTTATAGCTGATGAAAAGGTGAGGTAGAAGAGCTTATACTTATTTTCCATCTCCAAATAAATGTGCGGAAAGTATTTGTAAAGTGTAGGAAGAACATCTGAAAAGAAAGAACCCAACTATTTCTTCATCATATATATTGGGCAATTGTTTGATTTTGTTGATCCTCAGAAACTGAGCTCCTTTTGTGTACCAAGTAAGTAAAGATGTCTGTACTTCTTTCTTGGTGGGCCAAATAAGCCAGAAATGATGACATTGGAACTATGGAGGTGGGATGGGGTGGTGGGGGAGGTGGTCTTGGAAAACATCCCCCTGTAGGGATGCCTGGTGGCTCAGCGGTTGACCATCTGCCTTCAGCTCAGGTCGTGATCCTGGGTCTGGGATCACGTCCCACTTCGGGCTCCCTATGAAGAGCCTGCTTCTCCCTCTGCATGTGTCTCTGACTCTCTCTGTGTCTCTCATGAATAAATAAATAAAATCTTAAAAAACCCCCAAAACAGGTGTATATAGAAATTGTAGTGGAGATTTTTTATTATAGTTGTCCTCTTTCCATTTTATTTTACTCTAGCCAAGATAGTTATATAAAATCAACTGTGATATTATTGTGCAGCAAATCCATTGTGTCCCATTTCCATTTCTTTATTTAAACTTGTGTATTTGTGTGTATATATATATATATATATATATATATATATATTTGTCATAAAAATACATATAATGTCACTTAACATCTGGTTCCAATCCTTCACCTTATTCCTCACTACATATGCTAAACTTTCTGAAAGGGAGGAGTGCTGATAAGGGAAAATGAGGCTTACAGAGTTTTGCTATGCACTCAGGATAAATTTTTTTTAAAAAATTTACTTATATATATATAGAGAGAATGCACAGGGAGTAAGGGAGGGGCAGAGGGAGAGGGAGACAAGTAGACTCCATGCTGAGTGGGGAGCCTGATGCAGGGCTTGACTGCACAAATACTGAGATCATGACCTGAGCTGAAATCAAGAGTTGGATGCTTAACAAACTGAGCCATCCAGGCATCCTGATAGATTTTTAAAAAAATATTTTATTTATTTATTTGAGAGAGAGAGAGAGAGAGAAAGAGCATGAGCTGGGGGAGGAGCAGAGGGAGATGAAGAAACAGGCTCTCATGGGCTCTATCTCAGGACCCTGGGATCTGAGCCAACCAGGCACCCCTTAAGATAAATTTTTAATGACAAAATAAATACTCTCTTTTATGACATTATTTCAAGATTAAGAAACCTTTGACTAGTTGCTCACCATTTTTTTCTGATATTTTAGGATTGTAGAGTATTAGATAAGATTAATATTTGTGATGATGGTTGCACTTGACACCTTATAAAAAATGTCTCCTTTGTATTTCACTAAATAGAGTTGCACTAAATGAGATCTCATGAAGTCCAAAGATACTTTGGTGGGAGGCTTGTTGACATGATTAAAACATCTTAAACTTGAGGAAAAGAAACCTATTTGCAGATAAAACCATAAAAGTGTGTGAGTGTGTTACTGTTATGACAATAACTAGTGCATAGAAAAATAATGTTAAAAATTACTGTGCTGGGGATCCCTGGGTGGCGCAGCGGTTTAGCGCCTGCCTTTGGCCCAGGGCGCGATCTTGGAGACCCGGGATCGAATCCCACACCAGGCTCCCGGTGCATGGAGCCTGCTTCTCCCTCTGCCTGTGTCTCTGCCTCTCTCTCTCTCTGTGACTATCATAAAAAAAAAAAAAAAAAAAAAAAAAAAAAAGAAAAATTAAAGAAAAATTAAAAATTACTGTGCATTGTAATTATACAGAGGAAAATCACACGGGAAAAGGTCAATAATTAATAAATAATAATAAATATAGCTACCTAAAAAGACACAAATACAAGTATCATAGATAGCAATAAATCCTGAATTGAATATTTCTGTTGTATTTTTTGAATATTTGAGATTTTATTTATTTATTTTCTCCTGAATATAATATTGAATGTTCACAAATAATTTTAATGAAAGTAGAAAAATACACATATAGTGAATATACACTTTTGTATAGGATTTTGTATGTATTTGGATGAAGGGAAAAGAGATAGGAAAAGAGAAGTGGTATTGTTGCAGAAGCTTATCATGTGAAGAATTTTCCTGCTACAAATTAAAAAAAACTGTTACAATAACATAGTAAGATGATACATTTTGAAATTTTGAAACACTTTGATACTTTTGAAAATTTCAAGAAGTCTTTTTTTTTTAAAGATTTTATTTATTTATTAATGAGAGACACAGAGAGAGGCAGAGACATAGGCAGAGGGAGAAGCAGGCTCCCTGTGGGGAACCTGATGTGGGACTCAATCCTGGAACTCTGGGATCACTCCTTGAGCTGAAGGCAGATGCCAACTACTGAGCCACTTAGGCATCTTAAGAAGTGGAACAATTGACGATTTTTTACCCTACCTCAGGGTCGATTGTGCCTTAGAATATTGAGGAAACAAAGAAAGAAGCAAATCTGATTAGTAAGAACTTGGTGACATGGAAAGGTAGAAAGTTTGGGCAGGCTTGTTTTTAACATTGGTAGTGAGCGGAGTGAAGGTATAAATGGAGGCCCACAGGTATAAATGGAGGTTTGGATTTAGAATTCTTAGATTCCTTGAAGTTTCTTATGAGAATGAGGTGGTGAATGGGAAACTCGTTCTTGCCCTGATTTTTGGTCTGCCCCCTCTCCTTCCACTTCTGGTTCTGCTTTGCATTTAAGAGGCCTCAAGCACAAAAGAAACATTCAATTCAGGATTTATTGCTATCTATGATATTGTATTTTTTTGTGTCTTTTTAGGTATCTATATTTATTATTATTTATTAATTATTGACCTTTTACCATGTGATTTTCTCTGCATAATTACAATGCAGGGTATATATTAACATGATTAAAACACTTTATTTTAATTTTTTTGATTAAAACACTTTAAACTTGAGGAAAAGAAATCTATTTGCAGATAAAACCATAAAAGCTTGTGGGTGTGTTAGTGTGACAATGATTAGGGCATAGAAAAATCATGCAAGTGGACAGTCCAGCCTGCACATACAAACTCCATTAAACTCATAATTTTTTGGGGGAAGCTGCTTCTGGGCTACCTCTCAAGTGTAAGGATGGGCATGTTGAGTTGTTTATTTTTGTAGAATGGATTCTAGGAACAGGCTGGCATAGGTCCTGAAAGTAGGTTTGGGCTGCTTGAGCAGAGAGGTGGGGGTACCAGATGCCTTGAGCATATCAGGAAGGGTATGTCTGGGTTCTGGGAGGACACATTACCTTGGTCCCATGGACTCTTCCAAAACATGAGGGTCTGGGTAGGGCAGCTCTTGTCCAGGTCTGTAGACAGTACTGGTTTGGGAGAAAGTGACTGTATTATTATAGAGGTGACAATTGTAAATAAAACATTGTTAGACACAGTTACACATGTGTCATTGATGTTAAGCAAATTTCAGATTTTTCAGAATAATGGTAAATATGATTTTAAGGGACTGTATATGACCAAAGGGAAATTTGATGAATCAAAAATGAAGAAAGAAGATAGTCAGCTGAGCCTCAGATTTACTACTTTTTCTTTCTTTATTTTTTTTTTTACTTTTTCTTTTAAAAAAATTTTATTTATTTATTTGTGAGAGACATGGAGAGGCA
Organism: Vulpes vulpes; assembly: GCF_048418805.1. Taxonomy (NCBI): domain Eukaryota; kingdom Metazoa; phylum Chordata; class Mammalia; order Carnivora; family Canidae; genus Vulpes; species Vulpes vulpes. Next base: position 78,583,942 of record NC_132783.1, on the reverse strand, counting down.
GAGACATAGGCAGAGGGAAAAGCAGGCTTCATGTGGGGAGCCTAATGCAGGACTTGATCCCTGGACCCAGAGATCATGACCTGAGCCAAAGGTAGGTGTTCAGCCACTGAGCCACCCCAGGTGCCCCAACTTTTTCTTTTATCAGAATCTAGGGTGGTGATTGACATATTTAAGTGCTTCATAAATAATCATTTAACAATAACATCAATGGTCCCACATCATAGTGTTTTTGTGTGACAAGCACAAATTTGAAAAGACTATGGATTAAGATGGGAAAAGGGACATATTACTTAAGACAAATAAAAGACAATAGCTGAAACTAGGAAAAATAATTTTGGGAAGGCTAAAGCAATTCTCATTTGCTAGAGTTGGAAGGAATGCTGACGGAAAGAAAAAGGAACTTCCAAAGTTATAGACTGAGAGAAAGAGAAATAAAAAGAATAAGGAAGGGCTATGTCCTCTGCGTGAGTCAGATGATATGAGATTAACAACTGACAGATTATATGTATAAGTTATACTACAATGTCACATTGGCAAGGTGGAACAGCACTGAAACAGGGAATTGAATTAAGTGGAAGAGGCAGGTATGTTAGAATTTGTATTAAATATAAATACTTAAATGCTGGTCTTGTCTGATATCTTTGGAACTCTATGTGAAAATGATCATAGTAGTTGCCTGTGGGAGAGAAATTAGATGGCCAGAGGACAAGGATAGGAGAGAGACTTGTTTTTAACCAACCATATATGTTGTTGAACTTTGTATTATTTAATAAAATTTTTAATTAATTAAAAAAGAATTGAAACTCTAGATGATGAAAATAAAGGAGTTAGTCTGTTTAAATTAGTTGAGTTATGTATCTTTTGAAAAAGTGTATCCCTTAATTCTAAGATGATCTGCAAATGTGATCACAGAACTGGGGGTCATTCAGAAATAACAGACCTATTAGAAAGCAGGAGAAGAATAAATATCCTTATTTTTCAAAAGAGGTGAAAAGGTGGTCTCTAAAATTAGACTGGACATCTAGGCACCAAACTGTAGGAAAACTGAAGAATTAAAATGTAAATAAATTGCATGGCTTCTCTAGGAGTGAGTTATGTCAACTAGATTTTTAAAAAATTGAATTCTTAAATAGGAAGGAAAGGGTGTCTTTATTTCAGTAAAACATTAAAAAAATTCTTATGTGTTTTTTTTTAGAAGATGAAAAAATGGGTTATTTCACAAAAAATAATTAACTGAAAAAAATCATATCTACAGTGTTTATGTGTTTATTACTTGATCATCATGTATCTGAAAATATATTTCTAGTGGTATCAAAATCAGTTTTCATACCTGGCTTTCACTTGTCCAGTGGTTTAACTGGAGACTATAAAATTCATACTGAATGATTAATGGGTAAATAGAAAACTGGGAGGAGGTGTTAACATGTTGGATTTTCTAATATCAACTTTTGATTGGTGGGAACAAAAGTCCATATTCTACAGGATGAAATGTCAGGAGGAAAAAAAATTCTGCACTTAAGGGCAAATAAATATTAATTGTCCAAATATATGATGGGGAGATTTGGGTTTATAGTAATCCTTGTAAAAAAGAATCGAACTTAGTTGAAAAGTGGGTACAAAGAGATTAATTAGGTAAGTATGATGACTCGGACATGGAATTTAATAGTCTCAGAATAACCTGTCACCTTTCAAACTGTTACAAAGTTTATTTTTTTAAAAAACTAGATATTTGATACTAGGGACTTTTCTGTCGAAACCATATTGTAGATGATTAGATTTCCAAGCCATCTCATAAGAACATGTCAACTTATGTAGAAGGGTTACAGCTTTCCTGAGAGGAGCCTGAACTTCAAGTTTGGAGAGAGGGGATCATGTGTTATAGTTAGGAGGAGTAGGTGGAAAATTTTTCTCTTTAATTTTTTTTTAAAGATTTTATTTATTATGAGAAGCACAGAGAGAGAGAGGGAGAGAGAGAGAGAGAGAGAGAGAGAGAGGCAGAGACACAGGCAGAAGGAGAAACAGGCTCCACGCAGAGAGCCCGATATGGGACCCCAGTCTCCAGGATCACACCCTGGCCCAAAGGCAGCGCTAAACCGCTGAGCCACCGGGCTGCTCCTTAGTGTTTGATAGGGAATGGCTACCCCAAGGCAAATTTTGGAAATGGTGAAGCTTTCCATTGACCTCTGTGTGCATCTCTCTGATCTAGCATTCTACTGCCGTGATATGACTGATACAATGTGGTTTGTACTATAATAGTGACATATATGGGTATCAGATGGAGAGTAATGAGCTAGTTTGTATTAATGTATGATTGAATTATGTGTACTCCATGACCTCAGAGTTAGCTGCATTTAACAATGAAATGCTTGTTAAATTAAATGAATTTAAAATTGATATGAGTTCAGTTTCATGCAGGGAAATAAAGTAGAATAAAGGAAATTCAGGTATTGTGGATAAGCTAATGTGGGGAGAAGGGAAAGATCCACATGGTTGCATTTGCTCCACCTTAAGAACTCTCCCTGAAGACATATATTACTGCTGTCAAGTGATATGTTTCCCTCCCTTTGAATCTGAAAACTTGACTGCAATTTTAATCCAGTCTTTTTGTCTGCAAACCTTTTCCACTTTATAAAATAGTCTCTATTGGAGAAAAGTCCAAAAGTGGCAGATTTCAATTCAACATATGGAAGAACTTTATACAAGTAAATCCTGTGGCACCTGGATGTCTCAGTCAGTTAAATGTCTGCCTTTGGCTCAGGTCGTGATCCCAGGGTCTTGGGGTCCACTGCTTGGTGGGGAGTCTGCTTGTTCTTCTCCCTCTGCCCCTCTCTGCCCCCCTTCTCTCTCCTCCCCTGTCTCTCCCCCTCATGCTCTCTCTCTCTCTCTCATTCGTGTGCTCTCTCAAAAAAAAAAAAAAAAGTAATCCCAGAATCTAATTGTATAGTGAGCATCTCATTATTTCTATTCATCTAAGTCTAGTACATTGTTGAGATGAAGGATGTTGTAGGAGTCATCCTTGAATTGCTTGGGAAGTACTCCCTAACTCTTGAGATTTTATGGATTATAAAATGCAAGTACCTGGGGATTCCTGGGTGGCTCAGTGGTTTAGCACCTGCCTTTTGCCCAGGGCATGATCCTGGAGTCCCGGGATGGAGTCCCGCATTGGGCTCCCAGCATGGAGCCTGCTTCTCCCTCTGCCTGTGTCCCTGCCTCTCTCTCTCTATTTCTCTCTATCTCTCTCTCTATGTCTATTATGAACAAATAAATAAAATCTTTAAAAAATGCGAATACCCTGGATTACAATACCAACAACCTAGTAGGATTTTTATTTTGGATTCACATTGTGGTATTGCTATAAGGATTTGGTGACAATTTGTAAGACTTTGACCTTGCTTTAACTTCATTTGCAAAATTCTGCAGCTTTCTGGCTATTACTGCCCTGATCTCCAATCAATCAGGATTACTGAACAGGAGAGATCCAAAAGATTTTTTATAAGAAACAGCATTTATTCAAAGAAGAATAATTACATATAGCCAAGTTTCTTTAAGGACTTGTTGCTTTATTATTTTATCATTTTGCCATGAAAAAAATGAACTCAACAACTTTCTTTACTTAATGTGTATTAAAGACATAATAAGAGATCTAGAAGATATCTTGGCTGAATTAGGTTTGTCTTTTATCACTGTGTTGAAAAACATTCTTCTAGCAGGATTATATATGATGTGGATAATTTTTATTCTTAATTTTTTATTTTCCTCCAAATTCTGTTGCTCAATGTAGCTTTGAAAATCAATTGTGAATGGATTTCTGTGAAAGAACATGTTTCTAAAGGCTATGAAAGTCCACTTAGATCTTATTTTAGTTCACAACAGTGTCCTCTACTTTTTGTCCCTGATAGGAAAGAACAAAAGCAATGTCAGTAATCTTGACTTGATTTATATGTAGGATAGTACCTGTCATGAGGGGTAACAAATGAACTCCTTTGTGAGTACTCATTTGATAGAACTGTATGGTTATGGAGACTGAAGGACATATTTTATTATATATATTGGCTCTGAGCTATGCAGAAGGGTCACCATGGGAATATCCTATTTGTCAACTTAGATTTGCTTCTGTTCGAGGGAATCAAAGTGGTAGGTGAAATGATTGGAAAAAGCTAAAACCAAAACCATAACCAAGCCAATCTAAAACAAGACATTTCAATCCTAGAAATGCATTTGAGAGAAACCATTTGGCAATAGTGATGGAGCCTTTCTTGAAACATAACTTCTATATTTAAGATCAGTAGCTGAGAAAAGAGATTATGTTTCTACTTTTAGGAAGGAAATAAAACCAGTGAAAAGGGAAGAGAAACAAGATAATAAAGGTGTAAATCATAGGGCTTTGTATCTTATTCATATATATGTGTTTTAAAACTATGATTTTTTTAAAAGAATGTCAACCATATTTATACATGGGTGGTTAGAATGCATAATAGTTATGCTTTCATATCTATGTTTTATTCGCATAAAAGGATATTTGTGCCTGGGTTGGGGTTTTGCCAGGTGCTGGGGGCTTAGAGGGGGGTGATGGGAAGCACTATTCTTACTGATTCATTATGCAGCAGAATAGGAGCAATTGATCATTTATAAGCAGATTTCTCTTCTTAATGATTAATAAGCTGTATCACCTTAGACAATTCACCCAAATTCTCTTGATCCCAGGTTCCTTACATGTAAAAACTGGAGATTAAAACGCGTGATTTTTAAAAAATTAAGTTTTAAATTTTAGTTCCAGTATAGTTAACATACCGTGTTATATTAGTTTTAAGTGTACAGTATAGTGATTCAAGAATTGTAAACATTGCTCAGTGCTCATCACAGTAAGTGTACTCTTAATCCTCTTTACCTATTTTACCCATCATCTCATCCACCTCCCCTCTGATATGCTTTATTTTATTTTCTTACATTTCATTTCATTTTATTTTTTTTTAAAGATTTTATTTATTTATTCATGAGAGACACAGAGAGAGGCAGAGACATAGGCAGAGGGAGAAGCAGGCTCCCTGCAGGGAACCTGATGCGGGACTCCATCCTGGGATCTCAGGATCACACCCTGAGCCAAAGGCAGACACTCAACCACTGAGCCACCCAGGTACCCAGATATGCTTTATTTTAAATGAGTACCCTTAGTTAAAGCTATTTCTTTCAACAGGAACATTTTTTACTTGAAGCATATTTCAGAATACTTCATATATTTTTATATATATTCAGAATAAGAGTAATTTATACTTCCATTTGAAAAGAAATTCAAGCAATATTTTTTCACTTAGTACAATTTGAATATTTTTTTTTCCAAGGCAAAAATGTCTTTAAAAATGAAAGGAATTGTAGGCACTTTGTATGAGTGGCTTGTGGTAGAATTAAGGACAGACTAAAAACAGGACACACAGGATAGTCTGGAAGGGGGCAAAGAGGCCCTGAACAGGACTTTTGGGTTGTGTGTAGAAATGTGTTACATTTCAGAAAGCATACTCTGTCTCTGAAGTCAAAAGTGCTAGTGGGTTTTATATAAAATTCTCGACATTTATAGTACAGTTGACCCTTGAACAATGCGGGGATTCAGGGCATTGACATTCCCCCTCCCTGCACAATTAAGAATTGGTATATAATTTGCCTCTGTTTAAAAAAAAATTATGGGAGTGCCTGGGTGACTTAGCTGGTTAAATGTCCAGCTCTTGATTTCAGCACAGATCATGATCAGGGTCATGAGATTGAGCTCTGTGTTGGGCTCTGTGCTGGGTATGGAGGCTGCTTAGGATTCTTTCTGCCCCTCCCTCTCTCTGCCTCCCTCAAAAAAACCTCCCTCAAAAAAACCCAAATAAACAAATTTATTATTAATCTAAGAATTAGAGTTCACCAAAATAAGAGTTAATGAGGATGATTTTTTAGTTATAGGATGGTTTCATGTGTATGTCTCTCTCTCTGCATGCGTGTCAAGTGTACAGTGTGGAAAGGCTTTGGTGAAGCACTGATCTTTCCACTTCCACATACACATGGTGATCATGATTATTTTTGGAATACACACAATAACATATTTATGGATCTATGGAAGGATCCACTAGAGTAGGGGAGGTTGATGAGCCAAGAGATGCTGATTTTATGGAACTAGGCCAATGGGTGTTGAAAAAGTCTAGGAGGACAATGGGAATAGACTCTCAGGGGGAATGTTTGGGAGGGAATATGGGCCCTACCCTGAGACTCTGATATCCCTTGGGGTTGGAGGCAGGGGTATAGAAAAAAGAAAAATCCTCTCTCCTAGAATCACTGGGATTGAAAGGAGTATTGAACAGATTGATTCTGCAGAAGAGAAGCACCATGAAAATGTGTACTTATTCTTTGCTTTCTTTTTTCCCTTTTCCCTCATTTATACTTGTGATAATGTTTAATGTATAAAGTAGGTATGGCAAGAGGTTCATAACAATAACCGATAATAAAATAAAACAATGATAACAATATACTGTAATAGATATTATGTGATATGATCTCTTCAAAATATCTCCTTGGACTCCATCTTTATCTTGAGATGAAATGAAGTGAGGTAAATAACCCAGGCGTTGTGATGTAGCATGAGCTTCTTTTTGCTTTCTGATGATAAGGTAGAAGAAAAATCATCTGTTTCTGGACTGGATCACGATTGACTGTGGGTAACTGAAGCCACAGAAAGGAAAACATGTAGATAAGGGGGGACTACTGAAGTACTCCCTAATTATTTTTGTTTTAGTTTCCATGGGTGCCATAGGGAATATCTGAATATTTTCTGGGGGGAAGAATCTTATGTTCTCTTACCTGCAAGTATAGGAAACTATAGAAGAAAGTGGGTAATGTCAGGGTGCCTGGGTGGCTCAGTGGTTGAGTGTCTGCCTTTGGCTCAGGTCATGAGTCCAGGGTCCTGGGACTGCGTCTCACATGGAGCTCCCTGCATGGAGCCTGCTTCTCCCTCTGCCTGTGTCTCTGCCTCTCTCTCTCTCTCTCTGTCTCTCATGAACAAATAACTAAAATCTTAAAAAAAAATAGGTAATATCTAAGTAGGAAGGTTTTTGCAATGATAATAACACATATTTCTATAGACTTTAAATTTTTTTAACAGACTAAGTTGCATGTAAGTGATACATGTTTCTTACTGCTTATCTCTGTGGGCCTTTAGTAAATGCTTGACTGTGAATAAGTTAGTACACATTTGTGGGCTTGATGGGCGATAGTTTTTATGGCCAATTTGTTAATTTGAATTATGATATAAATGCCACAAATGGTCATTTGAATTATTTGTGTATTCTTATGTAAAAATCTCACTGATTTTAAGATTAATGGTAATACCTTAAAGATGGCTAGTCATTCTTTTCTTATTTTGTCTTGCCTGTATAGCAATCTCTTCTCTCTTTTTATAATAACCATGACAATTTAAATTAGTCTATTTTCTGTATAGGAAAGTAAATTGCCCCTAGCTTTCTTCTTCAATCAAAACACTCAAGCAGTTCCCCAAACAAATAGAGATGTATCACGTTTTCCAAAGTCCTACTTGGCTCCTCATCTGAGTTATGATTAATAAGAACAAGCAAAATATGAGCGCTGGCTGCCTCAGTGCTATGATTTCTTAGAAGTCAGAGGACTTGCATGCTGTAAGTTATGTCTCACCAACTTGGCTGTTTTTTTTACTTAAGACTCCTGAACAGATGCAAACCCACCCTGGGTTATTATTTTAGTTATGAACATACTAACATAGATTACTTTGTTAGAGGATCTAAGCCTAGACCACACGAGCTTGGAAAACACCTAGGGAATATTTCATTTCTCTGTTGGTAGACTTGTCACTCCGATCCTCTGAGGGTTACAGTTGATATCAGGAAGAGGTGCTGAATACAAATTTCATGCACTCCATAATTTTCATTAGCGCTTCCCTTTAGAAAGTATTTTATTAATAAGTGTCTTTTTGTTTTTGTGCACAGGCAGCATGTCAGCTGAAACACCAATCACACTGAATATTGATCCTCAGGATCTGCAGGTCCAAACATTTACTGTAGAGAAGCTACTGGAGCCACTCATAATCCAGGTATTAAGACCATGGAAATGAAAAATGGGAAAAATAGATAGCAAATCAAGGGAAGATTTGATCTTTATAGAGTGAATATGTCATCTAAAATTGCTTTTTAAAATGCTGTTCAAATATAAAGAGTATACATTTAGTAATAATAAAATATTTTGGAAAGTACCCCTTCTCCCCTCTGATTCTATTTTAAAAGCAATAGCCATGGTGTCACTGGGTAGCTCAGTTGGTTAAGCATCCAATTCTCGATTTTGGCTCAGGTCATCATTTCTAGGGGTTGTGAGATTGAGCCCTATGGGGGTCCATGCTCAGTGTGGAGTCTACTTGTCTCTCTCCCTCCCTTCCACTTGTGCTCTGTCTCTCAAATAAATAAATAAAATCTTAAAAAAAGTAACAGCATAAAAATATATACATACAACTTTCAAAGTAACTTTATATGAAATCTCTTGTTTTATAGTCATGAAAACTGAGTGAAGTAGGCAGCATGGTTAAAACCATCTTTATAATAGATGAGGAAATTGAGCCTAGAGAATTTCAATGACTCGTCCCAAGGCACATGGTGGCTCATTTGTCAAATAGGAAATTATTTTTAAAACACCAAAATGTATGAGAAAAACAGCTCTTTAAGACACTGTGTGATGAAGTCTTTCATAAAGTCAGTAATCCTTTTATGATATACATCATGATTTTCTGACTTATTATGCAAGTCCGGATTTTATTTTTTGGAGTTCTTAAAGCAGAGCTTGAAAAAACTTATATTATGCTATAGATTTAAATATTTGTCCTTAACCTAAAATTTGTAAAGGAACTTTCCTTTAGGAAGTTTACCACACATTATACCTCCTAAGAAAAATTAACTTATTTTCTTTTATTCAACTATAATTATACAATGTTACATTAGTTTCAGGTATACAATATGATTCAACAATTCTGTACATTTCTCAGTGCTCATCGAGATAAGTGTACTCTTAATTCCCTTTATCTATTTCGCCCCATCCCCCACCATGTTCCCTCTGGCAACCACCAGTTTATTCTCTGAATTTATATGTCTGGTTTTTTGTTTGTTCATTCATTTGTTTTGTTTCTTAAATTCTACATTTAAGTGAAATCATATGTAACTTGTCTTTCTCTGACTGGACATATTTCACTTAGCATTATATCCTCTAAGTCCATCCATGTTGTTGCAAATGGCAAGATTTCATTCTTTTTAAATGGCTAATAGTCCATCATATATATATGTATACACATGTATTCATACATATATATATCTTCTTTATCCATACATCTATTGATGGACATTTGGGCTGTTTCCATAATTTGGCTAATGCAGATTGATGCTGCAATAAATATGGGGGTGCATATATTTTTTGAATTACTGTTTTTGTATTTTTTGGGTAAATATCTAGTAGTGGAATTCCTGGATCATATGGTAATCCTATTTTTAATTTTTTGAGGAACCTTCATACTGTCTTTCACAGTGGCTGCACCAGTTTGCATTCCCACTAACAGTGCATGAAGGTTCCTTTTTCTCTACATTCTTGCCAACACTTGTTGTCTTTTGTGTTTTTGATTTTAGCCATTCAGAGAGGTGTAAGGTATTATCTCGTTGTGGTTTTGATTTGCATTTCCTTGATAATGAGTGATATTGAGCATCTTTTCATATGTCTATTGGCCGTCTGTCTGTCTTCTTTGGGAAAATGTCTATTCATATCCTCTACCCATTTTATAATTGGATTTTTTTTTTTTGGTGTTGAGTTGTATAAGATCTCTATACATTTTAGATAGTAACCCTTTATTGGATATATAATTTGCAAATATCTTCTCCCATTCAGTAGTTTGCCTTTTTGTTTTGTTGATGGTGTTCTTTGCTTTGCAAAAGCTTTTTATTTTGGCACTGTCCCAATAGTTTAATTTTGCTTTCGAGTCCATTGCCTTAGGAGACATATCTAGAAAAATATTTCTACAGCTAATGTAGAAGAAATTACTGGCTGAATTTTCTTCTAGGAATTTTATGGCTTAAGACCTCATATTTAGGTCTTTAATCCATTTTGAGTTTATTTTTGTGTGGTGTAAGAAAGTGGTCAAAGATCATTATTTTGCATGTAGCTGTCCAGTTTTCCCAGCACCATTTGTTAAAGAGACTGTCTTTTCCCCATTGTATATTCTTGCCTCCTTTGTCATAGATTAATTGACCATTAATAAGTGCGGGTTTATTTCTGAATTCTACTCTGTTCCATTGTTTTAGGTGTCTGTTTTTGTGTCGGTACCATACTGTTTGGATTACTGTTGTACTTTATCTTGAAATCTGGTATTATGATGCGTCTAGTTTTGTTCTTTTTCAAGATTGCTTGGACTATTTGGGGCCTTCTGTGGTTTTATACCAATTTTGGGTTTATTTATTTATTTATTTATTTATTTATTTATTTTTTAATAGGAGCCCGCTGGGGCCCACGGCCTGCGCCTCGCCCCCGGGATTATTTATTTTAGATGTGAAACATGTTGCTGGTATTTTGATAGGGATTTCATTAAACCTGTAGGTTGTTTTGGGTAGTATTGGTAGTATTCTATGAGCATGGGATATCTTTCCATTTGTTGGGTCCTCTTCAATTTCCTTCATCAGTGTTTTATAAGTTTTGAGGTAGAGTTCTTTCACCTTTCTGATTAAGTTTATTCATATGTATTTTTTTCTTTTAGGTGTATTTGTAAATGAGATTGTTAGATTACCCTTTTTCTAAGGCTTTGAAGCACTCAAAGGTTATTTGAGTGAGAAACTGCACGGATTTTACCTCTGACACTTTAACAGTGTTCTGCTTATATTATTTGTGGGGTGGGTCATGGGGAAGGGAGTAACTCAGAATAGTCTTTGTACATGTTTTCACTTAGTACACACATAGTAGATATTTGCTACTGGGAAGACAAAACAAATGCTTCACTTGAAAGCTTAATCATGTACTTTGGCAGTCTTAACAGCACTAATATCTGGTATGAAATTGATACATGAAAACTTCATTAAAATCCCTATCTCAGCCACTTACTGAATGCTCTCATGTCAAAAAGAAACAAAAAATATATTTATTATTTTTCTGATTAAGTTCACTGAAAAAAATGGAAAGTAAAACAAAACCACAAGCAAAAAAGAGAATAAAAACCACTCATAATTTTAACACCAAAAGATGAACATTAATGTTTTGCTGTATTTACTTACAGTACAGTAAAATTATGGGTGATTTTTATTATTCTTAGAACTTTATAATATTAAAGAATATATATAATATATAATATATATGTATACAGAGAATATATGTAAACTACATATAAAGAATAGATGTTATATATAATATATATCTTATATATACAGAGTATATATGAACAAAGGTGGAAAAATACTTATACATATATGTTTTTATCTCACGATTCTATTTAAAATGATATTTTGACAACTTTTCCATTCTTTGTAAGCATAATTTAATAAAATTGCTATTTAATTATCTATCATATTGCTGTATCATAGTTTGTTAAAGTAACCTCCCATTTTTCGACATTCAAGTTGTTTCTCCTTTTTACTGTTTTTTTTTTTTTTAAAGATTTATTTATTTATTTATGATAGACATAGAGAGAGAGAGAGGCAGAGTGTGTCACAGGCAGAGGGAGAAGCAGGCTCCATGCCGAGAGCCCGAAGTGGGACTAGAGCCCGGGACGCCAGGATCGCGCCCTGGGCCAAAGGCAGGCGCTAAACCTCTGCGCCACCCAGGGATCCCACCTTTTTACTGTTATAAATAAGGCTGTGCTGAACATATCTGTATATAAATTTTTGTCATCATTTTGAATTGTTTCCCTAGGATTAGTTACTAAATGCAAAAATAAGTGACCAAGATATGAGAATTGTCATACTTTTTCATATGTATCACCAAGTTTTTTTGTGAAATTTTAAAAAGAATTCTCACAAGTCATTTAAGATTTTGTTCCTGTGCAATTCCCAGGTGTGAATAGGGAAATGGCCTTCATTTTGATGATGGCTTGTAAAAGCTAGTACGTTTATGTGACTGCATAATCCTTATTTGTCCCGTAACAATAGAACATTAGAATTGGTCACTTAAGATTTGCTAATCAGGAGACCCTCCAAAATGGTGGAAGAAGAGGGGATTCTATTTTCATCTGGTCCCTGGAAATCAACTAGATAGATAGTTATCAAATCATTCTGAAAACCTACAGAATCAGCTGGAGATCTTAGGAAAGAATTATTACAATCCTATAAATAAAAAAGCAACCACTTTTTGCAAGGTAGGAGGTGAGGAGACATTGATCTGAGGCAATACATTGGAAATAAACCTTGGGGGAGGGAGCCTCTGTAAGCTCAGTACCAGAAAGACTTATAAGCAGCAGAACATGAAATTAGAACTTTTAGAAGTTTACCTGAAAGGCATTCAGGAGGCAAAGCAAGGTGGAATCCCAGGTGGGACAGTGTGGTCTCAGGATCCCCGGGGTCACAAAAATAATAGAGGGGCCTGAGTGCAACAGAGTTCCCAGGCATTGCAGCAGGGAAGCCAGTTGCAAACAGAGACCAGGCACTGGCTTTCTGCTGGGTGTTGCCATAAACTGAGAACCACTGCACTATTGGGGACTAACATTCTCTGAGTAGGGGCCCAGCAAGAGGCAGAAGAGGGAGACATCCCCTCCCTACCCTAGGGGGAGCCTCATAGGTGCTGGCTGTAAGAGTCCATAAAGTTTGGAGACTTGAATCCAGGTGGAGTTCTTGGGTCTCAGGCTGGGTGACAAGAGTGCAGATGGAAACCAAGGAAACAAGAGTGATTGACCACTTTTCTGTGAGGGCTCACTGAAAGGTGAGGAACAGGAACTTAACCTTCTGGGCTAGAGATTGAGGTGTAGCCATTTTCAGCAGCTGCCCCCCTACCCCCTGATCCCAGCCTGTCAAGGGCAGTACAATTTCCCTCTGGGCAAAGACACCTGAGAATCTGTGTAACAGGCCCCTCCCCCAGAAGACCAGCAGGAACTTCAGCAAATACCAAGTTTACTTATACCGAACTATAAAACTGCAGCTCTTAGGGAAAGAAGTATATAGCATTTGTGTTTTTTTCTTAGTATTCTTTAGTCCTTCGGTTTTATATTTTATTATCCTTCTTAGCTGTTTTCTTATTTTATCAATTTTTTAAAAGCCTTTTTTATTTTCAATTTTTCAGTTATGGTTTATATAGATTTCATTTTTGGCTTCCTTTCATTGTATTCAGCTCTATTTATATATATGTATATATATGTGTGTATATATATATATATATATATATTTTTTTTTTTTCTTTCTGACCTATTTTGGGAGACCTATTCTAGTTTCTTCTAACATGCAGACCAGATACACCCAGGATCTAGTTTACTGTTCTGTTCTCTTCAACTTCTTGTCTGATCTATTCTCATTTTATTCCCATTTTACCCCCTTTTCTTTTCTGTTTTGTTTCTGCTCTCTTCTGATTACTAGTATATATTTTTCTGGTATAACTACTATTCATTAGTCCTTCAGTTTTATATTCTTATCTTTTTCAACTATTTTCTTATCAATTATTTTTTAAAGTCTTTTTTAATTTTCATTTTTATACTTACAGTTTATATATATGTATATATTTCATCTTTGACTTCATTTCATTGTATTCAACTGCAATTTTGTTATATATATAACAATATATATGAATATATGAATATATATATATTCATATTCTTGTCCATTTTGGAATCTAATTTCTTCTAACAAACAGACCAAAACACACTCTGGATCCAGTTTATTCTGTTCTATTCTACTTCTTGTTTGATTTTATTCTTAGTATTTTTTCTTTTTGGTTTCTCTTCTCTTCTAGTTTGTGTGGTGTATATTTTCCTGGTGTCATTGTTGCTATATTTGTATTTTCTCTGTCTTTCATCTAATCTTTTCTAGACATAATGACAAGATGGAAGAGCTCACCCCTAAAAAGAGAACAAGAGGCAGAACTCACAGCCAGGGATCAAATAAATATGGATATAAGTAAGATGTTGGAACTTGAATTCAAAATAATGATTATAAAGATACTAGCTGGGCTTGAAAAAGACATAGAAGACACTAGAGAATCCCTTAGTGGAAAAATAAAAGAACTAAAATATAATCAGGTCAAAATAAAAAAAATTGAATTCTGAGATGCAGTAAAAAATGGAGGCTCTAACTGCTAAGATAAATGAGACAGAAGAGTCAGTGATAGATGAAGTGAAGATGAAATGATGGAAAATAAGGAAGCTGAGGAAAAGAAAGATAAACAACTACTGGATCATGAGGGGAGGATTCAAGAGATCAGCAATACCATAAAGTGAAACAATATTAGAAAAATTGAGGTCCCAGAGGAAGAGGAAGGAGAAAGAGAGAGGGGGTAGAAGGATTATCTGAATAAATTATAGCTGAGAACTACCCTCACCTGGGGAAGGAAAAGGCATTCAAGTCCAAGAGGCACAGAGAACTCCTCTGAAAATCAATAAAAATAGGCCAACACCCTGATGTATAAAGAGAAAATCCTGAAAGCAGTACAGGAAAAAAGTCCTTAACCTACAAGGGTAGAAACATAAGGCTGGCAGCCAACCTGTGCAGAGACCTGGCAGGCCAGAAAGGACTGGGATAATATATTCAATGTACTAAATGAGAAAAATATGCAGCCAAGAATACTTTATCCAGCAAGATTTATCATTCAGAATAGAAGGAGAGATAAAGAGCTTCCAGGACAAACTGAAACAAAAAGAATTTGTGATCACTAAATCAGCCCTGCAAGAAATATTAAAGGGGATCCTTTAAGCAAAGAGCCCAAAAGTAACAAAGACCAGAAAGTAACAGAGACAATATACAGAAACAGTGACTCTACAGGTAATACAATGGCACTAAATTAATCTTTCAATAATTATTCTAAATATAAATGGACTAAATCCTCCAATCAAAAGACACAGGGTATCAGATTGGATAAAAAACAAGACTTGTCAAATGCTGTCTACAAGAGATGCATTTTATTTTATTTTATTTATTTTATTTGTTTTTAATGATTTTACTTATTCATTTGACAGAGAGAGAACACAAGCAGGGGGAGCAGCAGGCAGAGAGAAAGGGGGAAGCAGGCCCCTCGCAGAGCAGGGAGCTTGATGTGGGGCTTGATCCTAAGAGTCTGGGATTGGGACCTGAGCTGAAGGCAGACACTTAATTGACTGAGCCACCCAGATGACCCAAGATACTCATTTTAGATGCAAAGGCACCTCTAGATAGAAAGTAAGGGCATGGGGACACCTGGGTGGCTTAGTGTTTGAGTGTCTACCTTTGGCTCAGGGCATGATCCCAGGATCTGGGATTGAGTCCTGTATTGGGCTCCCTGCAAGGAGCCTATTTCTCCCTCTGCCTAGGTATCTACCTCTCTCTCTCTGTGTGTCTCTCATGAATAGATAAATAAATCTTTAAAAAAAGTAAGGGCATAGAGACCTATTTGTCATGCTAATGTACATCAAAAGAAAGCTGGGTAGCCATCCTTATATCAGACAAATTAGATTTCAAATTAAAGACTGTACTAGAGATGAAGGGTGACATTATATCATAAGAAAAGGGTATATCCAACAAGATATCACAATTATAAATATTTAAGCCCCTAACACAGGGCATCCAATTATATAAACTAATTAATAACAATTAAAAAACACATTGATAATAAAACAATAATAGTTAGGGACTTTCACATCCCACTCACAACAATGGACAGATCATATAAGCAGAGATCAATAAGGAAACAAGGGCTTTGAATGACACTGGACCAGATGGATTTCACAGGTGTATTCAGGGCATTTTATCGTAAAGCAACAGAATATGCATTCTTCTCCAATACACATGGGACATTCTCCAGAATAGATCACAAACTGGGTCACAAATCAGGTTTCAACTAGTACCAGAAGATTGGGCTCCTTCCCTGTATGTTCTCAGACCACATGCTTTAAAACCTGAATTCAGTCACGAGAGAAAATTTGGAAGGAACACAAATGCATGGAGGTTAAATAGAATCATACAAAAGAATGAATGGGTTAACCAGGAGACAACAGTGCAGAACCCTTGGAATGAAGCAAAGGCAGTCTTAAGATGGAAGTACATAGCAATACAAGCCTTTCTCAAGAAACACAAAAAGTCTCAAATATACAATCTAAACTTACAGCTTAAGGAGCTGGAGAATGAACAGCAAGTAAAGCTTAAACCCAGAAGGAGAAGAAGATTAATGAAGATTAGAGCAGAAATCAATGAAATAGAAGCCAAAGAACAGAACAGATAAAAAAAAAAAAAACAAACCTAGGAGCTAGATCTTTGAAATAATTAATAAGATTGATAAACCCCTAGCCAGACTTATCGAAAAGAAAAGAGAAAAGGACCCAAATAAATAAAATCATAAATGAAAGAGGGGAGATCACAACCAACACAAAAGAAATACAAACAATTATAAGAACATACTATGAGAAACTATATGCCAAAAAATTAGGCAATCTGGAAGAAATTAATGCATTCCTAAAAACATATAAACTACCATAACAGAAACAGGAGGAAATAGAAACATTGAACAGATCCTTAACCAGCAAAGAAATTGGAGCAGTAATCAAGAATCTCCCAACAAACAAGAGTCCAGGACCAGATGACTTCTCAGGAGAAGTCTATCTAACATTTAAGGAATGTTCTGAAGCTGTTTCAAAAAACAGAAATGGAAGGAAAACTTCCAAACTCATTCTATGATGTTAGCATTACCTTGATCCCCAAACCAAAGACCTCACTAAAATGGAGAACTACAGACCAGTATCCCTGATGAGCATGGATGCCAAAATTCTCACCAAGATACTAGCTAAAAGGATCTAGCAGTACATTTAAAAGGATTATTCACTTCAGTCAAGTGGGATTTATTCCTTGGCTGCAAGTGTGGTTTAACATCCACGAATTAATCAGTGTGATACATCACATTAATAGAAGAAAGGGCAAGAACCATATGATCCTCTCAATTGATGCCAAAAAAGCATTTGACAAAGTAC
This sequence comes from Vulpes vulpes, assembly GCF_048418805.1. Lineage (NCBI taxonomy): Eukaryota > Metazoa > Chordata > Mammalia > Carnivora > Canidae > Vulpes > Vulpes vulpes. The sequence continues at coordinate 78,566,799 of NC_132783.1, read as the reverse complement.
AACATCCTTTCTTGATTAAAACTCTCCTGCAGAGTAGGGATAGAGGGAGCATACCTCAATATCATAAAAGCCATATATGAAAAGCTCCCAGTGAATAGAATTTTCAATGGGGAAAAACTGAGATCTTTTCCCCTAAGGTCAGGAACATGACAGGGATGTTCATTCTCACCTCTCTTGTTCAACATAGTACTAGAAGTCCTAGCCTCAGCAATCAGACAAGATAAAGAAATAAAAGACATCCAAATTGACTAAGAATAAGTCAAAATTCTTTGCAGATGACATGATACTCTATATGGAAAACCTAAATGCTCCACCCCAAAATTGTTAGAACTCATACAGAATTCAGCAAAGTTGCAGGATATAAAATCAATACACAGAGATCAGTTGCATTTCTATACAGTAACAATGAGACAGAAGAAAGAGAAATCAAGGAATGAATCCTATTTGCAATTGCACCAAAAGCCATAAGATACCTAGGAATAAACCTAACCCAAGAGGTAAAGGATCTGTACTCTGCAAACTATAGAACTTATGAAAGTAATTGAGGAAGTCACAAAGAAATGGAAAATGTTCCATGATCATGGATTACAAGAACAAATATTGTTAAAATGTCTATACTACCCAAAGCAATCTACACATTCAATGCAATTCCTATCAAAATACCATCAACTTTTTTCACAGAGCTAGAATTAATAATCCTAGAATTTGTATGGAACCAGGAAAGACCCTGAATAGCCAGAAGAAAGCTGAAAAGGAAAACCAAAGCTGACATCACAATTCTGGACTTCAGGCTATATTTCAAGCTGTAATCATCAAGACTGTATGATACTGGCACAAAACCAGACACACAGACCAATGGAACAGAATAGAGAACCCAGAAGTGTACCCTCAACTAATCTTTGACAAAACAGGAAAGAATATCCTTGGAAAAGACAGTCTCTTCAAAAAATGGTGTTGAGAAATTGGACAGCCACAGGTAGGAGAATGAAACTGGACTATTTTCTTGACACCATATACAAAAATAAACTCATAATGGATGAAAGATTTAAATATGAGACAGGAATCCATCAAAATCCTAGAGGAGAACACAGGCAGTAAGGTGGCCACAGCAACTTCTTGCTAGACATGTCTCCAAAGGCAAGGGAAACAAAAGCAAAAATGAACTATTGGGACTTCATCAAGGTTAAAAGCTTTTGCATATCAAGTAAACAGTCGAAAAAACCAAAAGACAGTTAACAGAATGGGGAAGATATTTGCAAATGACATAGCAGAATGCAAAATCTATAAAGAACTTATCAAACTCAACACCCAAAGAATAAATAATCTAGTAAAAAAATGGGGAGAGGACATGAACAGACATTTCTCCAAAGAAGACATACAAATGGGCAAGAGACACATGAAAAAATGCTCAACATAACTCAGCATCAGGGAGATACAAATCAAAACCACAATGAGATACCACCTCACCTGTCAGAATGGCGAAAATTAACAAGTCAGGAAATGATGGATGTTGGTGAGGATGCAGAGAAAGGGGAACCCTCTTACATGCTGGTGGGAATGCAGGCTATTGCAGGTACTCTGGAAAACAGTATGGAGATTCCTTAAAAAGTTGAAAATAGAGCAAACCAGGACCCAGCAATTTCACTACTGGGTATTTACCCCAAAGATACAAACATAGTGATCCAAAGGGGCACCTGGACCCTAATGTTTATAGTAGCAATGTCCACAAGAGCCAAATTATGGAAAGAGCCCAGATGTCCTTTGACAGTTGAGTGGATAAAGAAGATGTGATATGTATGTGGTACATGAATACACACACACACACACACACACACACACACACACACACAATGGTATACTACTCAGCCATTAAAACATATGAAATCTTGGCATTTTCAATGACATAGGTGGAACTAGAGGATGTTATGCTAAATGAAATAAGTCAATCAGAGGTAGACAATTATATGATCTCACTCATATGTGGAGTTTAAGAAACAAAACAGAGGATCATAGGGGAAGAGAGGAAAAAGTAAAACAAACTGACATCAGAGAGGGAGACAAACCATAAGAGAATATTTTTTTAAAAGAAATTTTATTTATTTATTATTTTTCTTTATTTTATTTTTAAAAGAGACTCTTAATCATCAGAAACAAACTGAGGGTTGCTGGAAGAGAGGGAGTGGGGGGATGGGGTAATTGGGTGATGGGCATTAAGGAGGCACGTGATGTAATGAGCACTGGGTATTATATGTAACTGAAGAATCACTAAACTCTATCTCTGAAACTAATAATACACTATATGTTAATTAATCGAGTTTAAATAAAATTTAAAAAATTTAAAAAACTTGCTAACCAGAAAGGCTGCTGACATATTGTTTATGAACAGAGAAAATGTCATTATGAAGAAACTATTTTTTATGTTCTAACTAAAACCAATAGATGTTTTGCTTTAGTCAAGGACATTGATACAGCAGTCAATAGAAAATATCTTAAGTAAATTCACATTGAAGACTATACTGTTAACAGTTTATGTAACAGTTTTCTGGCATATTTAAAAACCATTATAATCTGCAAATATTTATTGAATCCACCTAGAAAATTAAAAGAGTGAAAATGACTGCAATAATTTTATTTGCTTGGAAAGAAATAATCCTGCTTATTACTTTAGAGGGCTTTTCATATAGTGCCTGGATTCAGACTTTTCATGATCTACAAGTAGATGTACTAGGGAAAGGGAAATTAGTATTTTTTATATGCTAGATAGTTCTCATTTATATGGAAGTGTAGTTGCTAATTTATGTTCTTTAAGATTTTTTCTCAATGCTTTTGAATGTGTTTCTTGATTTCTTAAAGGCAGTTTGGTATACCAGTTCACCAATATCTTAGTTAGAGAAAGGTTTCTGGATCTTAGCAATCTTCAAGTCAAATTAAATTAAAAATATTAATACTTTATAGAATATTTACTATGTTCAGAAACCATCCCATAAAGGAGAATGCTAGTACACAAAATTATTTGGACATACTCTAGATTTTCATTTTAATGGGATTATCCTTATCAGAAACCAGTGTATTTCAAATTCAAAGAGTTATTAAAATAACTGATCTTTTTGTTAAAGCACAGCCTTCTTTATCTGTCACTTTTATCACATATTACATTTCAATACAAGTAAAAATTTTCATTAAATTGTATTATAGGTGTTTTTTCTAGAATAGCATATATGGAAATCTCATCACAGTCTTTATTTTGTTGTTTTTCCAAAGAGTGTTTATTTTGAAATAGTTATGTGATTTAAGTAATATTGTCTCTGATTATACTGGAGAACATTCCAAAAGAAGTTTGTCATCTTTAAGTTCATAGTACTACTAGATGAAGTTATCAATGTAGCCATCCCATTAAAAAATCCTCACTTTTACTCATTATTTATCTTAATGTTATATTCCTTTGCTTTCAGGGTTCCACAGAAATTACTTATCACCTCTGTATATAACTCAAAGTCAAAATTACATTTTAATTTTTGGAGTAATTGGTCATAGATACTATTATGTCACTGTGGTTTCTATTCATTTATTCATAAATCTTTATTCTGCTCTTTTTATAGTTACCAGAGTGTTCCCCACCAAACTTGATTTATCTTTAATCTATTTTTTTTTCTCTTGAGCACAGGTAAATCACTAGGTCATTTTGCAGGGATGTTCAGTCTGGGATATATTTCAATCATTCACTTTCATTTTCTCTGTGTTATAACTTATACAGTTGCATCCCTCTATAATAAATTCCTCCAATGGATCAGAAATAATCTTTTTTCTCAGCAATTACATTTTTATGGTTGCAACTGTAGGCATCTGCACTTTATCACTTTCAAGATCCAGATTTGGTAATGCAGTGCAGAAAGTCTATTTATGCAGAACTGTGATTAAAAGAATTTACATCTCTATGTTGTATACTCTCTGAAGGAGATACAAACTGCTAGATCATGCTACAGTCATTACATAATGGAACCGTTTGTAATCTTATTTGCCACAAAATATAATTTGCTATGTGTCAGATTCATGTTGAATGTGAACTAAAAGAATTGACTTAATCAAAATCATTTATGATAAAAACATTACCAAACTTCTAATAATCTGTTACCTCATATAAAGGATTTTTTGGGGGCAAAGTTTCAAATGTATTTTATGATGTATATATATCCATGTTTTCAAGAGGTAAATACAGAATTAAATCAATAGTAATAAACATTATTTCTCTGGCTTTTATGCTTAACTATTGTATGACCTCTTGGCCTTTTCATGGCTTCTACTTTCATTGTGTTTCTATTTCCCTTAGAGATAGTTTTATAGACTCAATATTACTCATTCAGTCTAGTTTAAGAGTATCTGGCAGCTCTTTTATCAGTCAGCATAAGCTAGGTTATGCTGTGATAAGGTTATGCTGTGACAAATCTCAAATCTCTGAGGCTTAGTAAAAGTTCACTTCCTGCTCAAGATACATGTCCAATGTGAGTTAGCAGGGGATCTCCACTTAGTACCAGCACCCAGGGACCCAGGCTCCATCTCAATATTTGCTTCCACTGTTCTAACAGGAAAGAAGAACATGATGAAACATGCAAAGTGTCCTAAAATGTCAACCCAGATGTGATATATGTCAGTTCCACTACAGCTTTTGTCAAAGCAAGTAATGTGGTCAGTGTGGATACTGGATGTGTGATCCTGCCCTGTACTCAGGAGAATGGGAAAACTGTGTTAAGCCCCAGTAACTATTATCTTCTCGTTGCCTCCTAATTTTTAGGGGTTCCTTTTTTGGTGGGCAGCTGACTTAATGGCACTTAATTATAGGTTGGCAAGGAACCCCTGAGTCAATCTAGCATTGCAAGCTTTGCCTCTGAGGGAAGCTGGTGAATTGGTTCTATTACCATCCTCCGTTGAGGGGATTGACTACCTACTGAGAGGTAAGCAGTTATACCTAGGGTTAAATGGTTCTATTAGGTGCTAAACTAGAAGACACACAGAAAAAAATAGAGACATGGAGAAGAGTGCTATCACATGCGCCCCAATGAAGCAATGCTTACACCTAGAGTCACACAAAGTTCCCCTCTCAGCTTCTTCTCCAATCTTCTTCCTTTCCTTGTTAGGGTATAACTCAACACAAGTACCTGGATGGTGAATTCTTATTCCTTTAAGCACCATGTTTTTCTTTCTTTCCTGGCTACTGTGCAGAACCTTTCTGCCACACCTTACTTGCAGCAGGGTTTCTTTTCCTCCTTCAGCCAAGGGTGGGGGTGGGGGGGAGAGAAAAAAAGCAATTAGATGCTTAGATGTCCAAAGGGTTCATTTCTCACTGTTCTACAGATATATCTGATTGACTTGCTGGTGGCTGGGAGATGACATGCTTTGGCTTCTTAGCCTCTTAAAATAGGATTTCCTTTGTTTCTTTCAGAAAAGAATTCAAGTTTCATTTGTTTGTGGTGTTTTTCTGTCATTTCTGTAGGTCATTTTGGATGAGCATGATGCCTTTTACTTAGGTTTCCTTTGCTTTATCACTAGGCTTCTTTTTGGAAGTAACCTTAGGAGTTACTAAATAAATGTCTTATAGGTTCAAGACTTAATAAGTATCAAGATGTTATTTTTATGGTAGGATGAAAACATAAACTTAATTCTGCCTTAATAATGTTTTAGAATTTAAGGTGATTCAGTAATAGTTGATTCTAATAAAGTGAATTCTTTAATTTCTGCATTTGTTTACTGCCAGAAAACTTCCATGGGGAAGTTGTGAGGCTATAGTATTCCTTGAGAAACAAATAGTTGAGAAAAAGGAAGCCATCTTTAAAATTAAGATAAGGATAAGAAAAACTAATAGCTAATCAATTAAACTGTCACAAGTGACTATAGGAGATGCTCCCACCACCAGTATTTGACAGCTTTGAGATTAGCTGTGAGCAGATGTCCGTCTCTGCATGTTTTCACTTCTCATTTTTTCCTAGACCTTTTATTCTATCAGACTCTGATTTTCATTCTACTCCAATGTTACTGCCATGTTGTTCTTGTTTCTCTGACCACCCCCAATCCATTCCACTTCTGTTAATACTTTATCTTTTAATCACAGCTTATCTTTTCCTCCACAAATTCAGACTGATCTCACAGATATCCACCTCTAATTTAGCTGTGGAATAAGGTCTTTTTCTTATAAACTGATTACATAGGCAGCCAGGTGGTATAGACTGATAAGCCCAGATCCACTTGCCTTTTTAGTGGAACATGCTGGATTGATGGGAACAATTGTGGTTCAGCTGGCTGAAGGGATAGGAATCCATATCTCTCCAGATGTCATCATTTTCACTGCTTGAAGTGTGATTCTACTCTTCACAGAGATTCCTGGACTATTTCGGAACACAAAGCTTGTCTCAGGAAATACCGCTGCAGCTTGATACTCCAGGGGTTTAGACTAGTGTTTGGCAAACTTTTTCTGTGTAGGTCCAGATAGGAATAAGTTTCAGCTTTGATAGCCATAGGGTCTTTGTTCCAACTACTCTGCTGTTTGTGTTCCAATATACCTTACTTATAAAATAGGCAAGTGGCCAGAGTTGGCCCTGTGTACTTAATTTGCAGGCCCCAGTTCTAGACTGACCATTTTTTCCTGGAGTTAACCTGTACTTACTGATTAAAGAAGGCTAAAAAATGGGCAGTCTCTATACACAGTTGGGAGTTCCCTGTGAGATAAAATTATGATGGGGTGATTTGTGGACAAGCCCCGTGAGAGACACAAAAACCTCACTTGGGGGGAGAGTGCTAACTAGGCAATTCAGAAAATTCCTGTTGCTGTTGAGATCCTGTTAGTCCAATGGTTTTCAATGCTGGTTGCACATTAACGTCATCTGGGGAGCTTTTAAAAATCCTGATGCCCAGGCCACACAGGAAACCAATTACATCAGAATCTTTGGGAGTAGGACCAAGCAGTAATTTTAAAAGCTCCCAGGTGATTACAATGTGAGAAATGCTGTGCTGGCATTTATATCAGTCAGTAGTGAACCTGGTTCTGCATCTTGGCCCAAGACTTTCCTAGTATAGTGTCCCTTCTGTCTTTTATTAATGGGTTCCGTAGTGCTCACCTGGAATAAATTTATAAGGGATTTCTGGGGTAACCTCCTACATCAATTCTGTAACATGCTCAGTTTAGCCCTCCTAGGTCCCAGTAGGATTGTTAGTAGCAGCTCTAGGAAAACTACTAGAGCTGTGAGGTCCTGGATTCATATTTTGCAGCTCTCCTTTCCTCAGCAATCCACTACTAGATAGCATTATGGATCCACATAGGGATGAGGTTAGGTGGACTCTAAGGTTTTTGAGGACCCATGGCATCTTGATTTTAGTGGACTTTATTTGGGATGGAATTGCCATGAGGAAAGAGATTCATTAATGCACAAGTCTGAAATTGTGGTGTCCTATCACATGAAAAAGTTTATAATCACCTGCATCGGTGCTTTTCAACTTTATCTATACAAGGGCATCACTTAAGGAACTTACAATTGTCACTTAAGGAATTTGCCACAGCTTAGGCAATTAAATAAGAATCTTGAGTAGGACTCTATTAACAGTATTTTTAAAAAGCCTCCCAGGTGATTATATTGTATAGCCACTGGAGTGGGACCTTGCTGCCATGTCAGTGTTGTCCATGGACTTGCAGCTTCCAGCTCAAGGAAGTCCTAAAAAAATGCAGACCCTTACGCCCTGCCCTAGACCCCCTGAATCAGAATCTATGGTGTAATGAGATCACAGTTGATTTGCATCACAGTAAAGTTTGAGAAGGTGGGATTGGAGACTGTAAATTTTTAAATTTTAAAAATTTATTTATTTATTTATTAATGAGAGAGAGAGAGAGAGAGAGAGGAGAGAGAGAGAGAGAGAGAGAGAGAGAGAGAGAGAGAGAGAAGATAAGCAGACTCCATGCAAGGAGCCCAACATGAGACTTGATCCCGGGTCTCCAGGATCAGGCCCTGGGCTGAAGGTGGCGCTAAACCGCTGAGTCACCAAGGCTGCCCAGTTTTTAACTTTTAAATTGCAATATTGTGTAGCCAGAGTTGAAAACCACTGCCTTACACCCTTATCTATCTGCTAGTACAGAATGGTGAGATCTCCAGGAATTTCTCACCTCATTTGTTGCTTTCCTCTGAAGAGGCTGCCCAGAGTGATTGTCCTGTTTTGAGGGACCTGTCCATTTTTTTTCTGAAGAGGATCTGCCTATCCCACACCCTGACTAAGCCCACAGTCCCTACGAAACAGGACCTAAGAAATGAGAATATTTTCAAGAGCTAATGCTTCTCCTTTAGGATGTTTGAAACCAAGACATAGTTGGTTATAATATGGAAATAATTTTTACTATTGGAAAAGTTCCTTAACCTTGATATAGCTGAATTTGTATATATATAGTATTACAGTACTGAATGCTCTACAAACTAAGGCTTATTAACAAATGTGATTTGTGATTTTCAGATGAATCTTTTAAAAATCTTTTAAAAAAAAGTTTATTTAAAATATCTACATCCAACATGGGGCTTGAACTCATGACTCTGAAATCAGAAGTCACATGTTCCTCCCACTAACCCAGTCAGGCACCCTGAGTTTTTTCCTTTAGGAAACAATTTGCATTCTCAACCCTGATAAAGAAAAATATTGTGGTTCTTCAATTTAGACACATTTTCTGTCTCACATTTTTAACATTCTGAAATTAGGGTACAACAGATATGAACATTTAATGTAGTTTTCTTTTTTGATGCTTATAAGAATTAACAGATTTATTTACAGTCTCTTTTGGTAAATACTCAATCTTTTTAGATAAAATGATCAGAAATGGTGGTTGAGTGGGGGTGTTGCTTATGTGACCTCAGGGCAGTGGAAGATGGACTTAGTGCCTATTGCTGCAAAGTGGCTGGTTTGGGATATTTTCTGGACTGGTGACCTTCTAGGGATGACTGGATTCATGCATAGTTATATTGTGGATGCCTCTCTGCATTTTCTTTGTAGTTTATAGTGATAGAATTTGTGGACTACTCTCTTTCATCTTGGTTAGGGTCCGTTGTTCTCTCAGGATGCTTGGCCCTTGGTGGTACTTTAGACCCTTCAATCCCAGCTACATCCTCCCTCAGGTGTTTGGCATTATTCATCTACTTCTCAGCCTGTGCTGCAGCATTACCTTGCTTCTCACCTTGGTGGACTCAGGGTAGGCCCACCAGTCTTTAGCACAGCCACATTTTGATTGTCCTTCATGGTATCTAGGATGGTATGGGGCTTATCCATGCTTCATGGAATCAAGAGTGGCTTAGGAAAGCTAAGCTACTCTTTCTTCTACTTATGATTATACTGTGAATGCCAAGATGACACTGTGCCCCCCCCCCCAGAGATTCTTCAGATCAGCCCACGAAGCAGTTTTCTTCCAGAGTTCCAGAGATAAAGTCTCTGTTTTTAGGATTTCTCCTCAATCATGCTAACACAGCTCCTCAGTCTGAGTGAACCTCAGACAGGAGAAATAAGGAGATGTACCTTATTTGTCTTAATTACTGTCAGCCCTTTCTTCTACTAATCTTTTGGGGCTAGGTGAGGAAACCTTCCCTACTTTGCCCCCTCTATCTGAACTTTTTCATAAAACTCGATGAGCTAGTCTATCAGATCTAGCCTTTGCTAGATAGGAGACAAAATCATTTAGAAAATGATTTTCTTTTCCTTTAATGGCTCTGACAACTATTTTTTTTCTTAAGATCTCAAGAGAATCAACTTTGAAACTCAAAGCTGATCAGTGCTATTTTTGTTCTGAAACTTCTCTCTGTCCCTGGGATAATAGGCCTCATGGCTCAGCCTTGGGACCACAAGAGAATCTGCTTTGACTTTCAAAGCTGATCAGTGGTGTTTTTGTTCTGTTTCTCTCTCTCTCTCTCTCTCTCTCTCTTTCTCCAACCCCCCCCCCCCCCCCCCCCCGGGGAATAGACCTCAAGGCTCAGTCTTGGTTTGGAAGGTTCAATATTGACAAAATATTATCTATACTTATACTCTGAAAAGAAGTAATTGATGGTATATGTTATAATTAATGGTGTTTTAGAATTAAAGGACTGTGGTAATATCATAATGTTATTAAGATGGGACTTTGGGGCATCAAAGGTCAAGGAATGGCCAATAAGATTCAAGATTGTTGACTGATATTAAATTTTTATAAAAACTGAGGCAGATTTACTGATTTAGAGTCAATGCTGACAATGAGGCAGACACAACCTAATCAATTTTATTATTTTTAAATTGAATAATAATTTACATATAACATTATTCATTTCAGATGTACAACATAATGAATCAGTTTTGTATATATTGTGAAATGATCACCATAGCAAATCTGATTAAGATTCATCATGATACATAGAAGTTATAAATTTTATTTTTTGTGATGAGAATTTTGAGACCTACTCTCTCAGCAACGTTCAGGTATATAATACAGTATTATTATTTTTTTAAATCGTTTTTTTTATAAATTTATTTTTTATTGGTGTTCAATTTGCCAACATATAGAATAACACTCAGAGCTCATCCCATCAAGTGCCCACCTCAGTGCCCATCACCCAGTCACCTCCACTGCCTGCCCACCTCACATTCCACCACCCCTAGTTCATTTCTCAGAGTTATGAGTCTTTCATGTTTTGTCTCCCTTTCTGATATATCCCACTTATTTTTTCTCCTTTCCCCTTTATTCCCTTTCACTATTTTTTATATTCCCCAAATGAATGAGACCATATAATGTTTGTCCTTCTCCGATTGACTTATTTCACTCAGCATAATACCCTCCAGTTCCATCCATGTCAAAGCAAATGGTGGATAATACAGTATTATTAACTGTAGTCATCATGCTGTATATTACATCCCCATGACTTATTTATTTTGAAACTGGAAATTTATACCTTTGACCCCCTTTACCCATTTCACCTAACCCTCTGCCTCCCTGTCAACCACCACTGCGTTCCTTGTATCTGTGAACTGTTTTTGTTTTTATTTTAATTTTTTAGAGAGAGAGAGAGTTTGAGAGAGTGAGAGTGGGATGGTAAGAGGGGCAGAGAGAGAGGGAGAGAGAGAGAGAATCTTAAGCAGGCTCCATGCTCAGCATGGAGCCCAATGTGGAACTTGATCTCATTACCCTGAGATCATGATCTGCACAAAAATCAAGAATTGGATGCTTAACCAACTGAGTCACTCAGGTGCCCTTTGTTTTGTTTTCTAAATTCTACATGTAAGTAAGATCATATGGTATTTGTCTTTCTCTGTCTGACTTATTTCACTTATCACAATGCCCTCTGAGTCCATCCATGTTGTTGCAAATGGCAAAATTTTATTTCTTATGGCTGAATAATTTTCCATTGTATATGTACATCACATTTCCTTATCCATTCATTGGTTGATGGATGCTTAAGTTGTTTCCATATCTTGGCTATTGTGAATAATTCTGCAGTGAACATGAGGTGCTTGTATCTTTTTGAGTTAGTATTTTCATTTTCTTCTGAGAGTACCCAGAAGTAGAACTGCTGGATCATATGGTAGTTCTATTTTTAATTTTTTGAGGAACCTCTATATTGTTTTCCGTAGTGGCTGCACCGTTTATATTTCCACGAACAGTGCCCAAGAGTTCCCTTTTTTCACATCCTTGCCAACACTTACTATTTCCTGTCTTTCTGATAACAACCATTCAACAGATGTGAGGTGATATATCATTGTAGTTTTGATTTGTATTACTCTGATGATTAGTGACATTGAGCACATTTTCATGTAACTCTTGGTCATCTGTAAGTCTTTTTTTGAAAAATGTCCTCTGGTCCTTTGCTCATTTGTAATTGAATTTTTTTTTTCTGTGGATTTGTATGAGTTCTTTATTTATTTTGGATATTAACCCCTTATCAGATAAATGATTTGCAAATATTTTCTCCCATAGGTTGTCTTTTCATCTTGTTGATTATTTCCTTTGCTATGCATGCATATTCAATTTTAAACTGAGCATTAACCTTTAAATAGCTTATGGGCTGTAGTCAGACTGCATTTGTATTACTTTAGCATTTTGACCATAGAGCTCTACAAATCTAATCATTATGGCCTTTTCTTATTGTTTGTTATCTCTTATTTATACATGATTAGCAGGCAAATTTCTCCTGGTTATTTTCAGTAACAAGGAGTTTTATGTTAGAAGAGAAAAGGAGCAAATCTCATGGCCTAGGGTAGATGGGGAAAAAGGAATCTGGCAACAGATAGTGGGAGCAAAATGCAGCAAACTTTTATAAGATTGTGTTGGCAAAGCATACGGCATAGTTTATTCAACTTTACGGTTGATAGGGTTATAGTTGCTTATTAAACAAAGGTGAGACACAGCATTACGGATCAAAACCAAATCCCACCATCAGTCACTGCTGAAAGAGGAATGTTGGACTGGATGGACCATGTCACATGACTAAACTACTGCACGTGAAGTCAACCCATTCTTTATTTTAGGGTTAGGTTTGGCTTGATTGGATTTTTCATTTATTTTGTTTCCTTTAAGCATTCAATGGTTATTGATGGAAAAGAATTGTCCTTTCTTTTTCCTTGCTTATCACTTCTTTAAATCAGTACTTCACTATTGACTCACCAAAAGGTTTAATGCTTGATTTAGGTATAAATAGCAACATGAATATAATTTTTCCTTAGTTTGCTTAATTCAATATCTTGATAGTTTTTCACCACAATTTTGGAAACATTTGTTTGTTATACAGGACACTGTATGATTACATTTTTTTTTTTTAACTGAAGCCTAAATTTGTCTTTGATTTATTGCTCTGTATAAAACAAGTATCTTTTCTAAGTAATAGTCACATCCAAAATGGCAAAAGCCACATATCCTGTGATTAATAGGTTAATGGTTGGATTTACTAAAAATACTAACTCTACAGGTTGGGGTGCCCAAAGCTTAGTCCTGCAATTACTCTAGTTGTACTTTGTTTTTGGAAGATATCATCTAGTCTCATGATTTAAAAAAAAAAAATACTGTTCTCAGACATCTTTGAGATTGTAGTAAGACCAGTAAACCATTTATATGTAAATAATTATAATGAAAATGTAAGTTATAATAAACATGCTTCCAGCCCTTATCATTCTCAACTCAAGAATTGTATATTAGTTTCTAAATAAACAACTCTAATAGGCAATCTTAATCTTAATGCCCAAAGTTCAGCTCTTGATTTTTCTTCCTTCTCATATCTTCTTAAGTAAACAGTATCTGCATGTACCCAGCTGTTCAGTCATTTGTGATTCTCTGTTTCTTTTTAACCCATAACCAATCTATTAGCAAACCTTGTTGTCTTGCCAGATTTACCAGAATTCTGCTACTTCTCAACACATCCACCAGTGAGTGCTCCCTAAGGTAGTCTCCACTTGGGATACTGTAATAGCCTCCGAACTGCTTTTCCTTCTCCATTTCTCACCCCTTATCCTTGGTCCCTGTCTAATCTGTCATCTATTCTTTAGAGCAGACAGAATGATCCTTTTAAATTTTAGGTCAGATCTTGTTCCTTTCCTGTTGTAAAGCCTTGAATAGCTCCTAATCACAAGAATAGAATTTATTATTATTATTCTTTTCTTTTTTTACACGAATAGAATTCAGAATGGATGGTGATCTCCAAGGCCCATACAATTTGGTGCCTCAGTGCCAGCCTGCCCTCATCTCTTATGCTCTGATTCTGCTGTTTAAGTACTCTGGCCTTGCTGCTGCTCTTGGAACACGATAGTCAAACTTCCATTTTGGAGCCTTTGTACTTGTCTTTCCTGTTTGGAAAATGTTCCTTTGGATATTCAGATATCTTATTCCCCTGTGTCATTTTTACCAGATCAGAGAGGCCTTCTCTGATACTACCTCTAGCCCTTCCTTATCACATATCTGTTCTCTTGCCCTTTTTTACTTTCTTTTTAGCACAGATCAATGCTCAGTATCACGTTACACAATTATGTATGTATTTGTTTATTCTCTGTCTCTCCTCAGTAGGATGAGGCTCACTGACATATTGTCCCGATTCAGTGCAGGTGCACCAACAATATTTGTTGAATAAATGAAATGTGGAGTCCAGATTTGTTTTGTTTTGTTTTTGGGTGGCAAGTAGTTAAGTAAATACTGGAGGAAACTAATATTTGATATTAGTGTCAGCGTGTGGTCTTTTCCTGGTTGTATTTAAGCTCATATTTTTTTCTAGGAATAAGTATACTTCCTGGATTAGAACATTTAGCTACAGCTGTTCGTGTTGGACATGTAAATCTCTTTGCTTTGTTATGCCATCTGCATGGCCCAGAGGGCTGGGAGAATTGGAGAGGGATCCACATGTGTTTTGTTACCATCCCTCGGTAGCTCCAAGTAATAGCTTGGCTAGCAGTGTTGTTAATCTAACAAACAAACAAAACCCTAAATTATGTTTTAAAAGATGATGGTTGTTTTATACTTTTTGTGTCATTAGTGGTGACACTTATTATAGGCTGAATTGTATCCCTCTCAAATTCAGTTGTTGAAGTCCTGGTCCTTAGCACCTCAGATTGTGACTGTATTCGGAGATTTGGCCTTTAAGGAGGTAATTAAATTAAAATGAGGTGTTTAGGGTGGGCCCTAATCCAGGATGACTGGTGTCCTTATAAAAGGAGATTAGGACATACAGAGAGAGATACCAGGGATGCATGCACACAGAAAAAAGCTATGTCACAGTGAGAAGGTAATGAGAAGAGTGCAAGCCAGTAAGAAAAGCTTACTTTATCACTAACCCTGTGGACACCTTGATCTTGGACTTCCAATCTCCAGAATAGTGAGAAAATAAATTTTGTTGTTTAAGCCACCCCACTCTCTAGTACTTCATACAGCAGGCCTGGCAAACCAATATAAGGATTAAAAAGTGAAAATCAGTAGGGTACCTGGATGGCACAGCTGATTACGTGACTGGCGCTTGGCTTTGGCTCAGATCATGATCTCAGGGTCATGAGATGGAGTCCCCAGAGTCTGCTTAAGACTTTTTCTCCCTCTCCTTCTGACCCCTTCACATTGCACTCACATGCATACATGTTCTCTTTCTCTCTCAAATAAATAAACGAGTCTTTTAAAAAAATAAATGTTAAAAAAATGAAAATCAGTAATAAAAATAGTGTGCCTGTTCTTTTTTTACTTATAGTTTGAAAATGAACTATGTGAACTGTGTTTTTTCTTCTTTTTGGCTAGAAAAGGCTCAATATAAGTATATACTTGATTCCAGATCACTTTGAACTGATCAGACTTCAAATAAGCTATGGGAATGGAGACATGCTTTCCTATAATAGTACACATGGGAAATGACAAAATATCCTGCATTAAGGAATTCCTTTTGATGAAAACTACCATGTGCTATTGCTGAAATTAAATTTTAATTTTGACTTAGCTATCAGCTGTCTTTGCAACTGAACAAATCATTCAACATTACGGATCTTGGTTTAAGGTCTCTAAAACCTAGAGAGTTTCATTCACTTTTCATTAAGTAAACCACTACTTATTTATTATTTACAGTATGCTAGCTCCGGGTTTTTAGGATGAGGCAGTCATTGTTGCTGCCCTTATTGAGTTCATGGTAAAGCTGGGGAGGTGGTATGATAACAGCTAATTATAAATGTTATAATGAGTGATGTGAGAGATATATAGGGTGGGGTGGGGTGGGAGGGATGTTTCGGGCTGACTATGCCAAACATTTCTTGTTCTGGGCTTAACAAGTGGTTTGTGGGAAAACTCCACAAATGGAAGATGGGAGTGAATTTAGACTTAAGTGAGATCATAAATTGCCTCATAAACCATGCTTTAGGCTTTATCCAAATCATGCTTTAAACTTAATCTTATGGGCAGCTGGGAACCATTGGAGGGTTTAAACTGATGCAAGCATTTCAGATTTGCATTGTAGAATGATAGCTCTATGGAAGTGTGGGATGAGTTGGGGCACATGATGAGGGCCAGAATCGATGCATATACTTTTTGTAATGATAGAGTGAAGGATAAGACTGAAATTGAGGTGCTGCTTCTGTGTCATGAAGATAGCATGGAAGGATTGTAGGCCAGGGGAGTAATCTGGAAATCCCCATGAGAAGCAGTGGCCCTGGGCTGAAGAGGAGGTGATGGAAACTAAAGCTTTTAAAGAGATAGTTTAAAGTACCTAGAGAGGAGGATAAGAGGGAGTAGCTCAGATGACCTCTGAATTTTTGCCTCAGTTTAGAGGTGTCAGTCCCTGAGATAAGAAATATAAATGGAGGAGGACAGTTTTGACCCCATAGTCTGCCAAACTTGATTATCTGCCACTCAAACAAAAATAATTTCAATCTCAGCCCCTTTGCCTGTGGTTCTTTGCCTGTGGTTCCCTTCACTTGGCTCTCTTTCCCTGCTATTTGTCCTGTAGAAAACTGTTCTTAAAGGCTCTTCTTGGAAGCCCTACTTAATCCTTGTGAATGGTTGCCATCTCTAGCACTTTCTTTGTACTTATAAGTCTAAGTAGTTATCATTCTGCTTTTTATATTGCAGCTAGTTGTGTATCTCTTGGAGCATACTCATCTTTATTTTCTAAATGTCTAGGATATTGTTTTGAACATAACATGTGCTAAGTGAGTGTTTATTGGCCTAAGATGATGTAAAAGAAGAATGTAGTTGGTATAGGGCGAGTGTTAAATGTCAATTGAGTGGTATACATTTGCTGAGTTCTCAATACTTCAATCTTCCACAGTACTTTTGTTAACACAGTGAAGGTTGTTTTTGGAAGGAAAAAAATAACAGTTGAAATTATCAATAACTTGAAGAAGGGACCCTCTCCTCCAAAGAGTAGATGATACTTTTACTTTAAAAGATTTCTGGTTTTACTGTAGACTACTGTCTATAGACAATTTTATTTTTCTACCTTTTACTTTCTTTCAGAACTCTGAAGTTTTTAGCTAATTAATGTGACTTAAATGCCTTATATTTTATTTCACACATTAAAATTAACTCAAGGAAGCAAAAGTAGCTCTGAAAATTCCTGTGAACTATTGGAAGAAGGTTAAAATTCAGTGTTTTAGCTAACAAATGAGAATAAGATGGCTGTTAACATGGCCTTTTTATACTACAATGATGGTAGAATTTAAAAAAGTAGATTGAGAAAGAACATGGTTATAGAATATAAATGTATTAACCCATGTTGGCATTTAGAGAAGACTTTCTACAAAGCTAGCATTTGAAATATTAAATTGTTGTACTAATGCAGCAAATCAAAGTAAGTTAAGCCTCATGCCCATATTCTGCAATGCTCCTATTATGCACCAGACTTGCTCTATATAATGACAGCTGATGGCTTGATTCGCTAATCATCTCAGTTTAATTTTCAGTATCTTTGGAGCATCTAGAAAAGCACACCTGAATTAGAAAAGATTAGAAAACCCTTTTTTTGTATTATAGGTTTTAGTATACAAATATTACATGACATTAAAAATATATCTGGTTTTATGGAATTTAAATGTGCAGAATTGAGGGTTGCTGACGGGAGGTGAGTGGGGGTAATAGGGTAACTGGGTGATGGGCATTAAGGAGAGCACGTTATGTAATGAGTACTGATGAATTATTGAAAACTACATCTGAAATTAATGATGTACTGTATGTTGGCAAATTGAATTTATTTATTTATTTATTCTTTAAATAAATTAATTTTTATTGGTGTTCAATTTACCAACATACAGAAAAACACCCAGTGCTCATCCCATCAAGTGTCCCCCTCAGTGCCCGTCACCCATTCCCCCCCATCCCCCACCCTCTTCCCCTTCCACCACCCCCAGTTCGTTTCCCAGAGTTAGGAGTCTTTATGTTCTGTCTCCCTTCCTGATATTTCCCACACAGGCAAATTGAATTTAAATAAAAAATAAATCTACAGAATTAATAAAACAGAGCATTTCTTCTTTTCAGATTATTTGAAGTATCCAATGTAGGACCATTTCAGTAGGGGAGCTCATTCCTTTATGTATGTGTGAAGATGTGTCCATAGCCTAGCTCAGACTGACAGACTAAAGACAAGTGAGTGAACCAGGCTCTTTAAAAGCCAAAAACTTGGGCAGCCCAGGTGGCTCAGCGGTTTAGTGCCACCTTCAGCCCAGGGCCTGGTCCTGGAGACCTGGGATTGAGTCCCGCGTTGGGCTCCCTGCATGGAGCCTGCTTCTCCCTCTGCCTGTGTTTCTGCCTCTCTCTCTCTCTCTGTGTCTCTCATGAATAAATAAATAAATACAATCTTAAAAAAAAAAAAAAGAGCCTAAAATTTTCCTAATTAGAGGAACCCTCTAAGGTCTGAGAAAGAGAAGAAGGGGAGGGTTGTACATTAGTGACAAAAAGAAAGGTTAGCAAGACATAAGCTTGGACTTACATTAGAATCATCTTTACTGTAAATGCCAACTAAAGTTTTTGTGTTGCTTATGAAAATATAACTGATTTTATACTAAAAAAGAAATGAGGAAATGGGAATTATTTTACAGAATAACCTGAAATCTAATTTTTACTGATTGCTGATATTCCTCCAAGAGATGAGAGACTTTTTCAGGTAACCAATGCACCCCTAACCTTTGGTGAAAGTCATCTGTTATCCTGAGTCACAGTCACTGAAGGGAATTGGTTAGATCCTGTAGGTAAGTTGGTGGGGGAGGGGGGGAGAAGGGAAAAAAGGTTTAGTTTTCTTTTTTCCCCTCACAGGATTACCATGCCACCTTTATTTTCTGAAATAAAGTCAATCATTGAAAGTGTCACTTGACTTTAATCAATATTAAATAATGATATTGGGGTATTTCAGAAGACATAGGTAGAAATGATTTATAAATGTGAATAACTTGCAGGTTGCAGTTGCATTTATTTTGATGGAAGCACAATATTCTTATACAATGTTCTTTTCACATTTCTGCTTTGGCATTTATTATAAGGAACAAAACATTTCTGGAATGCTCATTTTAATTTCAAAGCTCAGGCTATTCTATGGAAAGCATTTGGCGCATGGAAGATCCGAACAATAATAGAGGAATGTTCAGTGGGAAGCATCATGAATTATGGCACTTAAAATACATTTTGAAGGAACATTTAGACAATGACACTTATTCTTCATTTTAAACAAAGATTTTAAACTAGGTACTATAATTTGTCTTAATCTGAACAAATATCTTTTAACTCTTAATATATAAATTAGACTGACAATAGTGAGATATTTGCCTTTTGGAGTATGTGAAAACCCATGAATAAGTCAGGCATATTATCATCTTTATTTAATACATAATAAAGACACATGGCCCTATTTCACTGCTTGTAAAACATATAGGATGTGCTCTGTTAACAGACTTCATCATCACATTTAGCACAGAGGACCCCAAGAGCAACACGAGGGTAGCCCCAGGACAAGGATCTCATAACATTTTTTGATTCATGTGGGGAATGGACTAGAAAATGAACATTAAATGTCAACCAATATTTGTGTCATGCTGTGCATTTTACAAGACATTTTACGTGTTTAACATTCACACAGTCTTATAGGATAATATGATTGTTCTTTTCCAAAAAAGGGAACAAAGACTTGCTACAAGGCATTGCACTCTGGGTTGTGAACATGAGAATAAAGCAAATTAGAGTAAAGCAAATGGTCTAGTGGATGGAGGAGGAGATTTCAACTATGTATTTCCCCCATAGCTTGTAAGTTCTTTCTCAGTTCCTAATTAAAAAACTGGATCCATATACACAAGTAAACAAATATGTTGTGCTCTATAAGCAATAAACAAGCCAAACCTTTAGGGCCTACAGAGCAGGAAAGGTTATGTATAGTCCATTGTCAAACATGTGGTGCATGATTGTTATAAAATGCCTTGGCTATTTGATGATATGTAGGATTCTAGCTTTCCATAGGAGTTTCACGGCTTCCATTTTAAATACTGGATACAGGGTTTTTTTCTTCCTCTGCAATAGGGATCTTCCAGATTTGCTTATAAAAATGTTAATCAAATTTATGATTGGGATCCAAGGTGTAATTAAGAAGTGGATGTTTTTTACAGTGTAATTTTGTATGAGGTTTAGTTTCCAAATATAGATGCTTAATTTCTTCTTCTTCTTCTTTTTTTTTTTTTTTAAGATTTTATTTATTTATTTGAGAGAGAGAGAGCATGAGTGGGAGAAGGATTAGAGGGAGAGGGACAAGCAGACTCCTTGCTGATTGTGGAGCCTGATGCAGAGCGTGATCTCATGCCCCTGAGATCATGACCTGAGTGAAATCAAGAGTTGGACGCTCAACTGACTGAGCCATGCAGGCACCCCAGGTGCTTAATTTCTATCTCTAAATATTGCTCTTATTATTAGTTTATTATTATTTTAAATGAATTTATAAAACTAATAATGCTCATATTCAGGCAATTCAAAATATAGAGATTAAAAATGCCCTCTTTTCAATTACCCCATTCATGAATCCATTTACATAATAAATATTGGACATCTACTTTGTGTGTTGTTATGGGTGTTGGAGAAAAAACAACACACTTTCTGCTTTCATGAAGTTTACATTTTAGTATTAGAAGCATGAAATAAACATATAAACAAAAAATATCAGGTTTGGTAAGTGTTTTGAGGAAATGTAAAGTGGAATGAAGAGACAGAGAAAGTGGGGATGGGTTGTCAAGAAAATCTTCTTGATGTGAAACTCAGAACAAGACCTGTTTGAGAGACCTCCTGAATTAGGGGAGAGTGGAGGAGACAGATAAGAGAGGTTACAAAAGGCCAATATGTAGGTCATAGTAATGATTTGGGTTTTGTCCCTCTGAGATAGGTAATAAGTGTTTCATGTTTCAGAATGGTACTGTACCCCCTCAACATTGATAATCTCTATACTCACCCTAAATAGACTAATACTTACTGACTTAATTAGGATTATTTTGCCTCCCTCTTAATACAGACTATAGGCTACAAAGTGATATAAATAATTATTATATACAAATATTTATACATACATATAAAATATATGTAATATATTTACCTGTTTTAGTAGTAAACTTGATAAGTTTCCATCCCTGTGGCTCTTCTTCCCTCATGTCCTCCCTTTCTCCTTTCCCACCTTCTTCCTTCTTTCCTTTTTATCTTTATTGGAAGTTCCATAGTGGCTGATAATATTGCTGTTGGTGCCTTGACTTGATTTAGGAGGGCGTACCAGTAGTACCAGGAATAAATCATGTTACTATGAAATACTTCCTTCTGTTTTGGGCTGTGATGTCCCAGGACTGTGTTCTCATGATTTATCTGATGAATGGCTTATATTTTTCCAATTTTAGGTTACTACACTTGTCAATTGTCCCCAGAATCCTTCCAACAGGAAAAAAGGACGTTCAAAAAGAGCCAGAGTCCTTCTAGCTTCTGTGGAGGAAGCAACTTGGAATTTATTAGACAAGGGAGAGAAGATTGCCCAGGAAGCTACAGTTTTAAAGGAAGAACTTGCTTCTGCACTTGAGGAAGTACGCAAAGAAAGTGAGTACACTAATTCTGGTTGGGAGCACACTGTATATCCTTAGGGTGTTAGTTATGGAATTAGATTTGTGAGTGTTTTGTTTTTGTTGACTTGAGTTTATTAGTCTTTTGTAGAGCTCTGAGGAGCTCACTGTGGGAGGTGGAATGGCTCATTAGCTCCACGGCTCAAGAGTACTACTCCCAGTTCTTTCCCTGTAGGCCACCTTCTCTCCATCATGTGCCACAGTCTACCCATAATAAACAAAGAGAAGTGTATCCTGTTTTGTCATAGAATATAATGAGAAATGACTAATGAAGCTGAAGGTGTATTTTCCCACACATAAATAAATTATAAAATTCCTAGTTAATAGTTGGAAATAATAAATTATGAACTTGACCACTTAGGAGTACATTTTTTTTAATATTCTAGAGATTTAGAATTCCTAAACTTAAAAAGAAATGCTTTGCAAAACCTATGCATAAATCAAGTTGTTCCTATGTTGATATTATAAAGTGAACATGTACTTTTTACCTTTTGATGTATTTACTTAGGTAATAACAACAGTTTTCTAATGAATGTAAGTCTCATTGCAGTCTGTTTTTAAAAGAACTGCCCTATTTTTGTATGAGCTTGCTGCAAGGAACTATTTTGAGAGGATAAGAAAACTTAAATATGTCCTGTTCAGCTTTGTGAAGAGACTTGGTGTGTTTGGATATTTCCCTTCCCAACATAACTTTATGAAAATCAGGAATTGTTTGTTAATTAAAGAATGAAAATGAATATATTTCCTTTAATAAACTTTAGGTCAAATGTAGGGGAGTTATTTTTTATTTGTTGTATATAAACTTTATATGTGATTTATATTTTACTGAGACTCTTCAGAAAATATAAAAAAAACCCCATAATGCCTGAGATAATTTGACATGAATTCATCACTCCTCCCTGCTACCTTAGACCCATTCTTTGTCCTATCCTCTCTGTCCTGGTACTATCATCCACATAGTCATCACGTCAGTGTAGACCCTTCATTTATCATTTCACCCTCTCTTTCAGTTAGTCTCTAAGTTTAACAAATTCTGTCTCCTTTTGTCTCTCAGAAATTTCCCTCTTCTCCATTACTGATGTTGCCTCCTGAATTCAGGATTACTGCATTAGCCTTAACTTATACCAAAGCCAAATATATCTTTTAAAAATGAAAATATGCTCATTTTACTTCTATGCTTAAAATCCTTTTAAAATAGCTTTTGAAGGATTAGAGGGACTGTCTTTCTGGATCAAGTTCAGACTTTTAAACCTAGGTCCCTCAGCATTTCATAATTGGTCTTCTATCATTCTCTCCTTTCTCATTTTCTGATTTGGTCCCCCTTTCAAACTTTCCTACAAACAAGAACTTGAAGTATCTTAAATGGCCCATGTTGTCTTATGCCTCTGCACCTCTGTTACCAGCTATTCCCTTTCAATCAGCCAATCATTCATTGCAACAGAACTCAACCCAGGTCTTTTCCAGGAATTGCATACTGACCTCATAATGCTGACTTAGATGTCCCTCTTCTGTGTTCCTGCAGACTCTGAGCATCTCTTTCATAGGATTTACACCACACTTTGATTTACTTGTTCAGTAAATCTAGACTCTAAATTCCTTGAAGGTGGCAAATACCAGGTGTTATTTGATGAGCAATACCTGATACATAACATATCATAACAACCACCTGATAAATTTTTTTTAAATAAATAAAAAATGGAGCATCATTTTGTCACTTTATATTATAAAATTATGTAATGATTTTATCTTTGCATTTATTTTTAAAAAAGATTTTTATCTATTTATTTGAGAGAGTGAGAAAGAGAGGGGGAATGAGAATACAAGCAGTGGAAGGAGCAGAAGGAGAAGCAGACTTTGGGGCTCTATTCCAGGACCTGGGCATGGTGACCCAAGCTGAAGGCAAATGCTTAACCACTGAGCCACCCAGGTGCCCTTATCTTTGCATTCATGACATATTATCTTTTATGTTTTTTTTTTCTGAGTCTTTTGGTAAGGAATATGAACGCTATTCTGGTATTGTTTTGGTCACATGATGTAGTGTATTTGAAAACATAGTTTTTATAAACTACCGATAATATGTAAGACATTGGTCATTCTTAGCAGAGAACAGTAATAGCATAAGTTGTCGTGAAACGATATATCTCTAAAAAAAGTAAGTTAACAGTTTTTGGCTCAATAAAAGAAAATTATTTTAAAGAGAAGGTCTCAAAGAGAAATATGTTTGGATTCTAGGATTATGCAGTACATCCTTCACTGTGTTCTATTATAATGTGTGAAATCGTATTATGTGATATATATGGCATATGCTGTATACACAACAAATACATTTGGTTAAAAATCACCAAGTGCTTTATACTCTGATTCTTTTTGACAAACTGCCAAATTGAACTACCGCCACTTGAGTGTGGGAGGAAAGCAGTGAAATGGCAAATGGTTCTGGAATTTGGGGAATGGCCAATGCTTATCCTATGGATAGCAGAGATAGTAACAGTGAGAGCACTGTTTCGAAAAACTTGGAAGGAATTTTAGCTCTGTGGTAGGGTTGAAGTATCAGGAGAATGAATTCTGATTCAAGTAACTCTTTGATACTAGAAACATATCTTAGTTTCCTGCCTTTTTTTTTTTAAGGGCTTTGCCCAGTGGCATAATATGAAGGACTAATGAAGAGCAAAAAATAAGTTCAAAGTATTTGGGAAAGTGAAAAAATATTGGAGGTAGAAGGATATTTTTATTTATATATTTATTGACTTATTTTCAAGGAGAATTTGACACTAATTTAGAAAATTTCTTCTACTAAAGACTGTAATTTATGTAGCATTATAACAGGATTCTGTTTTATTCTGTTTACTGATTTTTTTGGCTGTAGTTAGAGACTTGAAATGATAAATAATGTGAGCATTTAATTACCTAAAGAATTTGCCTATGGAAGATAAGGGAATGGGTAGTATTAGGGAGGATGGTGAAAGTAAAGGTCATAAGTGGGCAGACCTGTAGAGATGCAGCAAAGGTGGCCCACATAGTGATTATTTATCTTTCCCTCATGATCCTACAGCTTACCCCTAAATTTACATCTATAGAATGGCAAAGTATTAAACCCAGTATTTTATTTAAGTGGTTTTAGAATATTCACATAACAGTTAGCTAGGAATTAGCTAAGAATTGTTTATAATGTTTGGACTACATGTTTTGTGTATAGCATATATGCTACCTTCCTATAGCCTCTTGTGTACCCCTGCAATGTATAGACATTGCTTCTAAGTCACACAGTTGGTTATATTTAAAGCTTTTTAATGGTTTACTGAGAATAAGAAATATAGGAAAATGCTTACATTATTGTGAACAACTCAATACAGTTTCACATTGTAAACACACAATGTAACCTCCACCCAGATCAAGTAATAGAAACTTATCAGAATCCTTAAAGCACCCCCTTGTGCCTCCAACCAGTTACTACTTCCTCACCTCAAAGGTAACAATTATCCTAGGTTCTTACATAGGTTCATTTTTTGATTCTTTTGACTTTACGTAAGTAGGATCATATAGTTTGCTATCTCTTGAGTGTGATTTCTTGCTCAATGTTACACTTGTGAGATCTCAACATATAGTAGTTCATTAATTTCATTGATGAATAGATCATAATTTATTTATCCATGTTAGATTGATGGATAGTTGAGGTTTTTTTTTTTTCAGTTTTTGGCCTTAATAAATAGTGCTGCTGTGTACTTATTTGTGCATTACTTTTGGTGTTTGAATGTACATTATGCTGGGTTACACTTAGGATGAAATTGCTAGTTCATAAGGTATACACTCAGCTTTAATAGATTTTACCAAACAGTTTTCCAAAGTGGATTTTCCAACTGACATTCTCATCACTAATGTATAAGAATTCCAGTTGCTCTCTACATTCTAGCTAACTTGGTGTTAGTAAGTGTTAGTGTTTTTGATTCAAGTGTATGTAGTGGTTTTTTTTTTTTTTAAATTTTTTAAATTTTTATTTATTTATGATAGTCACAGAGAGACAGAGAGAGAGGCAGAGACATAGGCAGAGGGAGAAACAGGCTCCATGCACCGGGAGCCTGATGTGGGATTCGATCCCGGGTCTCCAGGATTGCGCCCTGGGCCAAAGGCAAGCGCCAAACCACTGCGCCACCCAGGGATCCCTGTAGTGGTTTTATACTGTAGTTTTAATTTTTATTTCTCTAGTGACTTTTTGTGTGTTCTAGATGTGAGTCTTTTGTTAGTTGCGGTTATTAAAAATGTCTTCACTCTTTCATTATATTAAGCATTTTTGATATTTAGAAGTAATTTGGAAAAATTCCAGTTAATTATCTTATTCCTTTATGGAAAGAAATTTTTCTGTTCTGTTAAAAAAAAACTTAAAAAAACTTTGCCTATTGTAAATCAAGATAATCTCATATGATTTAATATGAAATGAATATCTTCTCGTATGAAATCATCTACAGTCTTTATTGTTTTGGCATTACAATCTACCTAGAAATACATTTTTATGAATGGTGTGAGTTAGGGTTCATGATTCATTTTCTTTTTCATATGGGAATTCGTTTGATTCAGTATTATGTGGATGCAATAGAAGTACCAGTATAGCTATTGAAAAAAAGTACTCTTTCTCAATTGAATTTCTTTTGCACCTTTTTTGAAAATCACTTGACCGTTATCTGTTTGTCTACTTAGGAACTCTGTTCTGTTTCATTGATTTGTATGTCTGCCCTTATACCAATAACATGTTATCTTGATTATTGTACCTCAGAGTAAATGTTAAAATAAAAATTATCTTGATTTTGTAATTCTAGATCCCTTGCACTTTCACAGAAATTTTTGAATCAGCTTCTTAATTTTTACAAGAAAGCCTGCTGGGATTTTTATTGGGCTTAAATTGGATGTATATATCAATTTGTGCTGAACTGACATTTTAATAGTAAAGAGTCTTCTGATTCAAAAACATGTATTCATTTTTGTGATATTGTAAAATACTTTAAAGATTTAAATTTTATATATATCTATTTGTATTTATTTATTTATTAAAGATTTATTTACTTTAGAGAGAGAAAAAGAGGGAGCATGAGTAGAGGGAGGGGCAGAGGAGGAGAGAGAATTTCAAGTGGACTCTGCTGAGCAGAGAGCTGGACGTGGGGCTCAATTTCATGACCATGAGATCATAACCAGAGGGAAACTAAGAGAAGGGTGCTCAACCAGCTGTGCCATCCAGACACCCCTTTTACATATATGTTTAAATTTAGGATACTTTCCCCCTGCTCTTCCAATCTGTTTGTAAGTCTATCCAGTGAACTTTTCACATTACTTGCTGTACATTTTTAATTTTTGAATTTTCATTTGTTTTTAAAAAATAGTTTTCATTTCTATGGAAACAGAAATAAATTTCATTTGTCTAACTTCTTTCCAAATTCCAATTCCCTGCTGAAGTTTTCATCTTGCCATTATTTCTCTTGAACATTTCAATTATAGTTAATTTCTCTATACAGATATATGGCTCTCTTATAGACTTCTTTTCTAAAAATTTTATTTATTTTATTTTTATTTTTTAAAAGATTTTTATTTATTTATTCATGAGAGACCCACAGAGAGAGAGAGGCAGAGACACAGGCAGAGGGAGAAGCAGGCTCCATGTAGGGAGCCTGACGTGGGACTTGATCCCGGGTCTCCAAGATCAGGCCCTGGACTGAAGGCGGTGCTAAACCGCTGAGCCACCCAGGCTGCCCTCTTTTTTCTAAAGATTTTATTTATTTATTCATGAGACACACACACACACACACACACACACACACACACACAGAGGCAGAGATGTAGGCAAAGGGATAAGCAGGATCCCTGCAGGAAGCCCAGTGTGGGACTTGATCCCCAGACCCAGGATCATGCCCTGAGCCAAAGGCAGACACTCAACCACTAAGTCACCCAAGCATCCCTATGGGTTTGTTTCTATTGTCTGTTCTTTTGCTTTTTCAAGTACCTCATTTTGTTTCCTGGTATCTTGGATACTTTTTGATTGGATGCTGGGCGTTTTGTATGACAGATTGTAGAATTAATTTTTAAAGGTTGGCCTAGTTTTGGCTAGCTGTTATTCTTGGGTGTAGCACCTCAGAAATCTGAATTGAAAGTATGAGATATTTTGGATTTCCTCCTAGGCGGACTCAGAGCTCCAATTTTGTCTCCCTGACTTTCTGAAGGAGGGAAAAACTATTTCCTCAGCTTCTCCTTCTCTTAGCTGCCATATTCTTTTGACTTCTGCCTTATTCAATCTTTCTACCGTTTGCTTTCTCATAATCATAACCAGAAAGTCATCACCAGGTGAATTTTTAGGATACAAATATCAAAAACAAATATTAAAAACTCATTAAAAATAGGGTGAATATTTTAAGGCCTTGGGTATGTAATAGAATTTATTAAATCTGAAACAAAAAGCTGTAAAGAAAAGACTAATGTATTCTATTATATCAAAATTAAGAACTTTTTATATCAAAAAATTCTTTTTTTTAATCAAAAAATTCTTAAAGAACATGAAAAGACACAACTGGGAAAAATATTGACAATAAGGGATAATCAAAAGAACACAAATCAATAAGCAAAAGAAAATTGGTATAAAAAGAATTTTACAGAGGAATAAACAGTGAAAATGTAAAGAGACATTCAGCTTCACGGGTGATCAGAGATATGCAAAAGAGGTATCATTTTATGCAATTCAGTTGGCAGAAATTTAAAAATCTGACATGTTAGAAAGACTTTGAAGTAACAAGATCTTTTATACATTGCTTGGTGGAGTGTAAATTGGTACAACTACTTTGAAAAACAGTTTGGATATGTCACTTTTGTTAAATGCCAAAGTTCCATATATATGTGGGTATGTTTCTGGACTCAAATCAATTATATTTCTAGTGTTGTTAATGTATAGAAATGCAGTTGATTTTTTTTAGATTGGTACTTTTTCAGGTATTATCTCTGAAACGAAACATTTGGATGGTTATTTTTAAAAAGAAAAGAAACATTTGACACATGCAAACACACATGGCTTGTTTCTTTGGGATTTCTTATGATGATAAGATTACTTTATTTGGCTTATTGTGAGAAACTAATTTTACAAAAGTGATATGATACAGTATGTGGCATTTGCTGTTCATACATGAAATTGCAAAGAACAGGGAATTATAACAGATGCAAAAATATGTCTTTATGTGTATATATATATTCTTTCTATTCATAAACATTATTTAATTTGCTGTTTGGAAAAGAAGATAACTAGTGATATGGATTTAGCAAAAGTCTTAAAGATTTGTCAGTTAAATTTAAAGTTGTGGAGGAAACTTAATTGAAATTTACTTTACACGTAACTTAGTGGTACTGTGAGTTCCCTACAGAGGGTAGGCTCCCCAATTATCCTGGTTTTAGATTTTGCTTTTAGTTGTAAAAACAAAAAAATTAGATGGAATTATAGATTTGAATTACAAGTGAAAAAAAGATACTCTTTTGTGTTTTCTTCAGTGCTTTGATAAAAGAAGGAAAAGGACACAAATTATGTGACATATTAAATAAACCTGGTTCAGAGTTTGTTCCAATTTTGAATAAAATAGAAGGATTGTAGAAAGGAAGTGAATAGTCAGTATTTCACTGAGGTATAGTTAAGAGAGAGAGATGATTACAAGAGAAACCATATTTAGTCTCTTATGCCCTTTCTCTATTCATTTGTAAACATTTGTTAATATTTACAACATTTGCCTGATATTTACCTACTTTGGTTAAAAATTTGGTATCTGTATTTGGTTGTATTTTGGGCCCTGTGAATATAGAGATAGTCTATTGGGGTAAGTAGACATGTAAACAGTTGAAATAATGTCTGGTAAATGCCACTGTAATGGTATGACTTAAGAGCTGTCGAAGCACATGTGAAGGAGCAATAAAATAGTGACTCTAAATCTCCCTTTTCCTTTGTTTTAGCATTAAGTAGGGAAAGAGGAATGTCTCCCATAGGAGTATAGGTGAGTACATATAAAATTGAGAGGAAGATTTGGTCTATGTCTAGCCTTTTTTCAGAGTCTTGCATTTCTTTCTCTTTTATTTAAAAAAATTTAAATTTTTATTGAAATCTTTGTATAGGCCAGGCTCCGTTCTCCGTTAGGCTCACAGAAGTGAACTAGGCAGACAAAGCTTGCCCTCATAGAGCTGACGTATATTTTAGTGGGAAGACAGGTAGTAAACAAGTAAACAGACTTACTTTTAATTCTTAAAGGTTATCAGATTCTTTTTCCTTTGAACATTTAGACATAATGTTAATAGTTTTCTCATGCAGACACTATCTGCTTTATTAATAATTATACATTTTTAGATTCCTAATAACATATTGTTGACCTTGAATAATACAGGAGTTAGGGATCCTGATCCCCATGTGGTTCAAAATCCCTGTATAACTTTTGACTCCCCTAGAACTTAACTATTAATAGTCTAGTGTTGACCAGAAGACTTACTGGTAACATAAACAGCTGATTAACATATATTTTATATATTATACATATTATATACTGTAGTTTTACAATAAAGTAAACTAGAGAGAGGAAAATGTTATTAAGAAAATCATAAGGAAGAGAAAATACATTTGCAGTACTGTATATAAAAACATCCACATAGAAGTGGACCCACTCAGGTCAAACCTATGTTGCTCAAGGGTCAATTGTAAAATAAATATAAAAATATATCATTCTTAATGTATAAAGGGATAATTGAGATTTCAGGAATGTTCAGAGAAAGATTAAGGTTCAGCATTTTTGTATAATGCCCAGACAAGACAAGATGCCTACACGTGTGTACCATAGCACTAATGAAACCTCCATACACTTTGGTATGAATTATTTGGAATGTGCAGTTTCACACCAGCAGTCTTGGCAGTTATTAATATCAGAGCCAGCAATTGGAAACATGTACTGTCGGCTTCATGTTGGTGTATGTCAAGTGGAGAGGGCTTGCAAATTTGTTGGAATCCTGCCTCTGCTAGAATACTTCCCCATCTATTTTTAATTGTGAGCCTCCACCAAGGCTACTTTGAGCCAGTTGGAGGGCTAGGAAGATTAATGAGGAGATTTTTGAATCCATTAGGGCCCTCTAACTATAGCTCTCCTTCCCAAATACGGGGCATGACATTTTATACTAAAAGAAATGCTATGCTATTTAGTCTACTAATGCAGGAGCCTCCCAACTGTATGTTTGTAAAGCTTAGGCCAGGAGCAGCTGACAACTTGCCTCAGTTTGCATGGCTCATGAGTATTTCTAGCAGGATAGGTAATATGGCTAATGGCTGGGGGACTGTTCTCTCCCTGGTGAGAAGTAAACATTAGTATTGAAAAATGCACGTGTTGCCACGTACATAATACATGTATTCAGGTTATTTAAAAAATTTATCCCTCTTTATACATTTCCATAGTTCTTCATCTTCATGATTTGTAAGACCCCAGGTTTATAGACTTTTTTTTTCTAGCAGGAATTAGAAATCAAGATTTACTATCATCCATATTAGAGAAAACGATTACTTCTAGAAACGATTATTCCAGGAAAATGGTATCTTAGAAGTGTAATAAATCTTCCTATCAGTATATTTGGGTACTTACTTAAACAACAAATTCTATTATAGAATTTCCAATATTGAACCTTGAAAATGTTACCTATTGCCTCCCTGATTATTTTATGCATTTTTATTTGTGTATAAGGGAAAATGTGTCTTAGGGAAAACAGAGATTTAAAAAATTTAATGGTGTCATTTTGGGTCACCTGTGTTGAAACATCTTCTCTCTTAAAACTCAGCTGTATTGAATGTATATTTATAAGAGAAAATAGCAGTTCATTTTTAGTTAACTGTCCCTAAGTAACAGGTCAGCTCCATCTACTTTGCTCAACCACATTGCAGTTAGGACTTAGATAAAATGTTTGGTATTTACCACCAATTACTCACAGCCTATATATGGTTTCAAAGGCAACAGCTGCTGCCTCATTATTTTCATCTATTGCTATGTTGATGCTGTATATATTTAACTGTTATTATATCTCAAGAGTGTTCTTAGATAAGCATAAAGTCACAAATACAATAATCTTTCTACGAAATACATTGTGCTTGAGGAGATGCAGTTCATTCTTCATTTGAAAGGGGATGATGAACTCTTGTTCTAACACATTTTAACATGCATGCATGGTGTCTTGTAGCTGGCAGAATGTTTATGGAAACACTTCCATTGAAGACTGATGAGCTAATTAGCTACATTGCTTGTAAACTACTAATTGCTGGAACACACTCAACATGGCATCCCTTAGTGTTCACTTGAAAAATCTGCAGCAGGATTTTCTTATAGTGCAATTGATATCCTCAGCAAACTCCTCAGTGTCACCCAACTTGAAGTATTGTGTAGGCAGTTGGGAAGTACTTGATTTGTGTGTGAAGCCATCTCACTTTCAGTCACTAGATATGGTCCTGGGACATATGGACAGGATGATTTGAGAAGATAACTACAATGTAAGTTTTGAAAGTGAGAGGTATTCTGTAAGCCACATACCATTTACTCTGATGTATAATTCAGAGATAGGAGTGAAGATTTATTTAATGCATGTGAACAGATTGATTTATAAGTGAGGAGTCCTAGAAACTAAAGTATATACTGAAATCTTAGCTGGTAAAGAGTTTGAAATCAAAGGTGTGATGCATATATTAGCCATGGCTTTGTTTTCCTTCTTGGCTGGAGAGATGGAACCACTCTCTTGGCATCACTCTGTGTGTAAAGGTGAGTGTAATGCTGACAAGTGATCTAAAGTTTATCTTTATAGGTGATACGTCTGAACATTATTATTTTGTGGCATATTTTAGTGTTAAAGAGTGCATTAAGCTGTTGGCAGTTTCTCAGGGTCAGAAACAAGAATTTTTAGATTTTCTGTTCTTGACTCTTCTCATTTCTTTCTTCAGTTTCAAAAGAAGTGGTGTTCCTTTTTACTTTTTAAAACTTTCCAATTTTACCTGGATCCTCATTTATGTCTTCTCTTCTTTTAAGAGACTTTTCTTCTACAGTTGTCTTTTCTTTCTCTAGTCTGTTCATTCATATTCCTTTTCACTGGTTCTTTCATCATGAACACATTAGCTCGCCCCTGCTTGATGATTGGCAAATATCTAATAAAAATGCCATTTCCTGATGGACCTAGGGGGTGTTATGCTAAGTGAAATAAGTCAGACTGAGAGAGGCATTTTAAAAACAAAATGAATAAACAAAAACAAAAATAACAATCAGACCTATAAATACAGAGAACAAACTGATGGTTGCCAGAGGGATGGGGGTGGGGAATGAGCAAAATGGGTGAGGGGAGTGGGAGGTACAGGCTTCTAGATAAGGAATGAATAAGTCATGGAGATTAAAGTTGGTGGTATTGTAGTAGCATTGTATGGTGGCAGATGTGGTGAGCTACATTTGTGGTGTGCACTTTTGATGAGCATAGCATAATGCATGTTGAATCACTATGTTGTACACCTGAGAATAATGTAGCACAGTATGTCAACTATACTAAAAACAATTCCATTTCATTTAGTTTACTTCTTTATAAACTTCTACTCCTGTTTACCTTTTCTGTTCTTCTGCTTTGGTTGGTTTATTTGTTGTTTTCTCTTTCTTTTTCAGGTTGTTACATACTAAATTCTGTTATTCTCTACACCCCTGTTTTCTTCCCTCATTTACTTTCTTTTCCTCTTGTCTCCTAACTATGATTTTTCTTAAGTCTTAGTCTTGGTCCTCTGTCCTCTCTAATCTCCTTTCCTTGGGCTTATCATTCTCAGGACTTTAATTATAACTGCTTTGTTGACAACTTTTAGTTCTCATATAAAGCTCTACTGCCAAAAGCACTCGGAATGCTTTTCAATCATTTTTCTACATTAATACATGGTAATCATGCTCAACTCACTCCCACAAAGAATGATTATCCTTGAGAATGTGTGATATTCAACACACAAGTTGACACTCCACTTCCTTCTTTCCCAGTGAGAAGTGATACACATTGCAGTCAACACCACGGCTCCAACCATTTAGTAGGTAGTTTCACTTGGCTATTTAGGTATTACCTTACACTTATGTATAAAATGAACTCAACATCTTCTTTCACAAGCCCTTTACAAACTCTTATCTCTCTACTGTCATCTGACTTGAACTCTTAGCACATATGAGACAGTTGATTATTTTCATCTTTCTAAAATACTCTATTTCCCTGAATAATGGAGAACCATACAGTTCTAACTTCCTCTCTTTATCTCTTTGGCTACTTCTTCTCTATCTTCTTTTGGTTCATCTTTTTCTAAATGGTCATCTGATGTTGGAATTCCTCAGAGCCTGATCATTGCATGGAATGCATGGAATGCATGGAAAGCAAAATGGGAAATCAATTTGTAATGGTAGATTTGTAGTAGACCTTGGAGGTCCTTGAATAGCAAGATAAGGATGCTGCAGCACCAAAGAAAATTTTTGACAAGTGACAAAGACACTGTCAAGACAATGACAGGACTAGGTCTGTGCTTTGGGATGATGTACCTGGCATTATTATATAGAAGACAGGTTAGGTTTCCACAGTGCCTTCCTAATAGTGATGATGATAGCAAACAACAACTATAATAATATTAGTGTCTATGTGTCTTAATGAGGTACGGTGTGTAAAGCATTGATTACAGTAATGGACACAAACATTATTCTTCACTATAACCCTGTAAAGTAGCTATTATTATTATTTTATTGTGTAATTGAGGAGACTTAAATTTAGAAAGAAAATATGACTTGCCTGAGGTCACCCAGTTAGTTGGCAGAGTTGGGACTCCTTTCATGATACTATATTTAAGAAATACTTGTTGGCTGGTAATTGTACCTATGTATTCCCTTTGTTTTTGCTGTCATTTAATATATGTCAATCTTATCCCTCCAAGTGTCTTTGGAATTGCTTGAGTATAATGCTCTAGTACAGCTTCAAACTGTGCTCCTTGAAAAGTAGTACTGCTGGAGATGCTAAGAGCTCTTCTGGGAGAAAAAGTAGCTAAATAAATTTATAGAACTCTGGATTAAAATTTTTAAACAAGGTTTTTTACCAGAGGATTTCTCAGTCAATGCTTTTCAAATGCTAAGTTGTATTGCAAATATCCAAGAAGGGAGTTGGTTAGAGTCTATATAGGTAGGTTGGGTTCCCTAGAAGTGGAATGTAAGATAAGGGTTCTTGTACAAGTGATTTACTGAAGGAGTCCTGTGTGAAATCTATGAGGCATTAAATGAATCAGGAAAGGGCAGGGGAAAAGCTGAGCAAAGCTGAGGTAAAGCTGCACTGTTGTATGGCAAACACTAGCCAAGGGTGTGGTAGGTATGGCTGAAGATCTGAATTGTGAATTTTAATTATAATTAAAATCTTAAAAACTGATACATCATCAGTTATTAGAAAGCTTTGAAATTGAGTACAGGAATGTACTTTTTCAACTGTAAATTTGATGAAATCCTAATATAGATCAAACATTTGTGATGAAAATTTAGCCCCTGAATTGAGACTTACAAGTAGAATACATAGTAGATGTCAAAGACTTGGTATAAAAAAATGTATAATACCATAATAATTATATATTGATTACATGTTGAAATGATGTATTTTAAATATTTTGCTAAAACAAAATGTAATTTAAAATTTCATTTTTCTATTTCTTTTTACATTTAAATGTTTAAACATGTTTCTCATTGTTACTACTTGAAAAAATGTGTCTACTAAAATATTTTAAATTGTATATGTGGCTTACATTAATTTTCTATTGGATAGTGCTGATCTGAAGTCTATCTTTTCCTAACCTGACAGGAAGCTCTGGAGAATGAATGGCACTGGAATTGTCTCCCTTTGAGCCAAGGGAGCCAACCTTTTTTGTTACAGGATCAGTTAGTCCTCAGCTAGTGGCCACTCTTACTTATCTTTACCCCCTCTTATAGCTTCCAGACACAATAGTTTTTTTTTTTTTCAATTAAAAAATTTTTTAAATTTAAATCTTAGTGAATATGTAGTGCAATGTTGGTTTCTGGAGTAGAATAGAGTGATTCATCACTTACAACACCCAGTGTTCATCATAACAAATGTCCTCCTTAATACCCATCACCTATCTAGCCCATCCCCCACCCACCTACCTTCATCAATCCTCCTTTTGTTCTCTGTTGTTAAGAGTCCCTTATGGTTTGTTTCCTTCTCTCCTTTTTTCTTTTCTACCTTCCCATATGTTTATTTGTCTTCTTTCCTAAATTCCACATATGTGTGAAATCATATGGTTTGTCTTTCTCTTACTTATTTCACTTAGTTTAATATACACTCTAGCTCTATTTGCGTCATTGCAAATAACAAGATTTCAATTTTCAATGGCTGAGTGATATTCCATTATATATATATACACACATGCATACATACATACATACATACACACATATACATACATACACACACACCACATCTTTATCCATTTATCAGTCAGTGGACATTTGGACTCTCTCCATAGTTTGGTTATTTTTTTTTAAAGATTTATTTATTTATTCATGAGAGGACAGAGAGAAAGAGGCAGAGACATAGGCAGGGGGAGAAGCAAGCTCCCTGTAAGGAGCCTGATGCGAGACTCGATCCCCAGATCCTGGGATCAACAATTTGGCTATTGTTATAATGCTGCTATAAACATTGGGGTGCATGTACTCCTTTGAGTCTGTATTATTGTATCCTTTGGGTTAATACCTAGTGCAATTGCTGAATCGTAGAGTAGTTTTATTTTTAACTTTTTGAGGAACCTCTATACTGTTCTCCAGAGTAGCTGCACCAGTTTGCATTCCCATCAACAGTGTAAGGGAGTTCCCCTTTCTCTGCATCCTCACCAACACCTGTTGTTTCTGTGTAGTTGATTTTAGCCATTCTGACAGGTGTGAGGTGGTATTTCATTGTGATTTTGATTTGTATTTCCCTGATGATGAGAGTTGTTGGGCATCTTTTCATATGCCTGTTACCCATCTGGATGTCTTTTTTTTTTAAAAAGGATTTATTTATTTATTAGAGAGAGAGAGAGAGAGAGTAAGCAAGAGAGTGAGTGGAGGGAGTAGGGGCAGAATGAGAGAGAAAGTTTTTTTTTTTTTTTTAATTTTTATTTATTCATGATAGTCACAGAGAGAGAGAGAGAGAGAGAGACAGAGAGAGGCAGAGAGAGAAGCAGGCTCCATGCACCGGGAGCCCGAGGTGGGATTCGATCCCGTGGCTCCAGGATCGCGCCCTGGGCCAAAGGCAGGCGCCAAACCACTGCGCCACCCAGGGATCCCGAGAGAGAAAGTATTTTAAGCAAACTCCATGCTGAACATGGAACCCATTGTGGGGCTTGACCTCACAATCCTGAGATCATGACCTGAGCCAAAACCAAGAGTTGAATGCTCAACCAACTGTGCCACCTAGGAACCCTTGGATGTCTTCCTTGGAGAGATGTCTATTCATGTCTGCTATGGCTGAGATCAGAGAGATTTCTTCCCATGTTTTCCTCTAGGATTTTGATGGATTCCTGTTTTAGATTCAGGTCTTTTATCTATTTGAGTTTATTTTGTGTATAGTGTAAGAAAGTAGTCCAGTTTCATTCTTCTGTATGTTGCTCTCCAGTTTTCCCAACACCATTTGTTGAAGAGACTTTTTTTCCATTGGATATTCTTTCCTGCTTTGTCAAAGATTAGTTGACCATAAAGTTGTGTATCCCTTTCTGGGTTTTCTCTTCTGTTCTATTGACCTATGTGTCTGTTTTTGTGTCAGTACCATACTCTCTTGATATCTATAGCTTTGTAATGCAGTGTGAAATCTGGAATCATTATGCCTGCGGTTTTGTTTTTCTTTTTCAAAATTGATTTGGCTATCAATTGGAGTCTTTTCAAATTTTAGAACGGCTTGTGAACACTCTGTGAAAAATGCTGGTGGTATTTTAATAGGGATTCCACTAAATGTGTTTTAACAATTTATTCTTACAACTCATGAGTATGGAGTGATTTTCCATTTCTCTGTGTCCTTTTCAGTTTTTTTCATAAGTGATCTATAGTTTTCAGAGTACAGATCTTTTACCTGTTAGTTTATTCCTAGTTATCTTATTTTTGGTGCAATTACTAATGGGATGGAGTTCTTTATTTCTTCTCTGCTGTTTTGTTATTGGTATATAGAAATGGAACAGATTTCTGCACATTGATTTTATATCCTGCAACTTTGGTGAATTCATATATCCATTCTAACAGTTTTTTGGTGGAGTCTTTTGGGTTTTCTGCATAGAGTATCATGTCCTCTGCAAGTAGA
The DNA here is from genome assembly GCF_048418805.1 of Vulpes vulpes. Lineage (NCBI taxonomy): Eukaryota > Metazoa > Chordata > Mammalia > Carnivora > Canidae > Vulpes > Vulpes vulpes. Next base: position 78,528,906 of record NC_132783.1, on the reverse strand, counting down.
GAAACTTTTACTTCTTCCTTGCTAATTTGGAGCCTTTTATTTCTCTTTGTTGTCTGATTGCTGAGGCTAAGACTTCCACTACTATGTTAAATAGTAATGGCAAGAACGGACATCCTTGTCTTATTCCTGGCCATAAGGGAAAGGCTCTCAGGTTTTCCCCAGTGAGGATGATATCAGCTGTGGGTCTTTGATATATGGCCTTTATGATGTTGAGGTATGTTCCTTCTATCCCTACTTTTGAGGTTTTTATCAAGAAAGATGCTCTATTTTGTCAAATGCTTTTTATGCATCTATTGAGAGGATCATATGGTTGTTATTCTTTCTTTTATTAATATGGTGTATCACATTGATTGCTTTGTGGATATTGAACCACTCCTGCAGCTCAGGACTAAGTCCCACTTGGTCATGGTGAATAATTCTTTTTAATCTGTTGAATTCAATTTGTTAGTATTTTATTGAGAATTTTTGCATCCATGCTCATTAGGGATATTGGCCTGTAATTCTCCTTTTTAGTGGGGTCTTTGTCTGGTTTCAAAATCAAGGTAATGCTGGCCTTCTGTAATGAGTTTGGAAGTTTTCCTTCCATTTCTATCTTTTGGAACAGTTTCAGAAGAGTGGGTGTTAACTCTCCTTTAAATGTCTGGTATAATTACCCTGGGAATCCATCTAGCCCAGGACTTTTATTTGTTGGAAGATTTTTGCTTACTGATTCAGTTTCTTTGCTGGTCATGGGTCTGTTCAAATTTCTGTTTCTTCCTGTTTGGTTTGGTGGTTTGTAGGTTTCTAGGAATTTATCCGTTTCTTCCAGGTTGTGAAGTTTGTTGGGATATGATCTTTCATAGTATTCTCTTATAATTGTATTTCTGTGGTGTTGGTTGTGATCTCTCCTCTTTCATTTGTGATTTTATCTATTTGGGTCCTTTCTCTTTTCTTTTTTATAAATCTGGCTAAGGGTTTATCAATTTTATTAATTCTTTCAAAGAACCATCTCTTAGTTTTGTTATTATGTTTTACTGGTTTTTTGATTTCTACATCATTGACTTTTGCTCTACCTATTATTATTTTTCTTCTCCTGCTGGATTTAGAATTCATTTGCTGTTCTTTTTCTAGGTGTAAGGTTGGGTTGTGTATATTTGAGACTCTTCTTGCTTCTTGCAGTAGGACTGTATTGCTATATACTTACCTTTTAGGATTGCCTTTGGTGTATCCCAAAGGTTTTGGGCTATTGTGTTTTCATTTTAATTTGCTCCTAATTTTTTTTTTAAGATTTTACTTATTTATTCTTGAGAGAGAGAGAGAGAGAGAGAGAGAGAGGCAGAGACACAGGCAGAGGGAGAAGCAGGCTCCATGCAGGGAGCCCAATGTGGGACTCGATCCTGGGTCTCCAGGATCACGCCCTGGACCGAAGGCAGGTGCTAAACTGCTGAACCACCTGGGCTGCCCTCATTTGCTCCTATTTTTAAAAAAATTCTTCTTTAATATCCTGGTTAACCCATTTATTCTTTAGTAGGATGTTCTTTAACCTCCATGTATTTTTGGTCCTTCCAAATATCTTCTTGTGGTTGACTTCATGTTTTATAGCATTTGGTCTGAAAATATGTATGATATGATCTCAATCTTTTTGTATCAGTTGAGACCTGATTTCTGATTCAGTTTGTGATCTATTCTGGAGAATGTTCCATGTACTCTCAAAAAGAATGTATATTGTGCTGCTTTAGGATGAAATATTCTGGATATCTGTTAAGTCCATTTTATGGACTGATCTACATATGGATACTGTGGCTTTCTTTTGACGCCCATTAGCATGATAGATGATTCTCCATCCACTCACTTTCCATCTGCAGATGTCTTCAGTTCTAAAATGAGGCTGTTGTAGGCAGCATATAGATAGGTCTTGTTTTTTCAATCCATTCTGTTACCCTCTGTCTTTTGATTGGAGCATTTAGTCCATTTACATTCAGAGTGATTATTGAAAGATATGAATTTAGAGGGCACAGTGTAGTTTTGAATATTTGGGAGGGTCTTTTATAAACTTGCCCACAAGTCTGCTATGTGCTATATTGGATTTGATTGAAGACCACCATACAGTTAAGAATTCTTTTTTTTTTTAATTTTTATTTATTTATGATAGTCACAGAGAGAGAGAGAGAGAGAGAGAGAGAGGGAGGCAGAGACACAGGCAGAGAGAGAAGCAGGCTCCATGCACCGGGAGCCCGATGTGGGATTCGATCCCGGGTCTCCAGTATTGCGCCCTGGGCCAAATGCAGGCGCCAAACCGCTGCGCCACCCAGGGATCCCCCAGTTAAGAATTCTTAATGAATGGAAGTCACCAAACTCCATGATTTTCCATTCCCTGGTATATCTCAGAACTCTTAAAAAATTATTTCAGAAACATTTGTTAAAAACTGAAAAGAAGAATAAAGCTTTGACATGTGAAATTAAGAGAGAATGTTAGGTTATGGAATAAAGAAAATCAACTATTAGATAAGAAATTCTAATGGTAGGTATTTTGTTATTGCTTTTTTGCTGGGTACTTAATATATCAGCCAAACTAAATACATATTATATTCTGTATGAAATACTTAGAATTTCATTAAAAAATAAGTTCTGATTTATGAATTTAAAGAATTTAAAGTAATGGAACTTAGTTTTAGGAAATTTAGGAAATGAGAATAATTGTAAGAGATGAACTAGTCCATGATATGATAGTACCTTTAAATACGATAGTGTTAAGAGCACATAATGTGGTGGAAAGGTCAGAATGAAGGGACCTAATAATTGTTCTAGGAGACGTGGAACTTTGATTCAGATCTATAAAAATTTTAGAGAAAGATATGTATATCATAGGAAAATCAAATAATGTAGAAGAGTTTATGGTAAAAAAATTTCTTGTTCTGCTCCTTGCTACTTTCAGTTTTACATCCCCCACAAAAAAACTTTATTTTCAGTCCCACATCCTGGAGGAAGTCTTTTTGATTTTAGATCTGATGCTTACTCCGTAACATTAAGTTAAATACTTATAATTATTTTCCTTTATCAACTTAAGATATTATCCATTTATTTCCTTTTATGAAATATGAAAATTTTGTTCATCTATACTACCTGCTTATCCAGGTCTTTTCTTCCTTCTAATGTTTTATAGTTTGATATATTTAGTTTTACTGTTATTTCCCCATTTCATATTCCATCATCTTTAGTGGATATCCTGACTCTTCCTGTGTTTGGTAAGAATAACACACTCATTCTGTTCTCTGTCTTTAATTATATGTTTTACCTTTCATCTTCTACCTCTGTCACTTCTAATCTTACTCTTACACAGTCACGGTTGTTAACATTTTATTTTTGATATGCAACTATAATGAAGTAATCTGTACTTGTTATTAGTTGATAATGAAAGTTGAAAACCAATGCACAACATTAATATTATTGTGACTCTATATGTTTTATTTACTGCTGATAGAGTAGTATGCTAAAATTGTATCTCCTTTTCCAAAAGATCCAATGTCACAACCCATTGACCAATCAAAAGAGAATGAGTGATTCCATAATCAAGGTCAAATGGATTTTCTTTTCCATTGCTTAAAATAATACTAACATTTGGTCTTGTTTTTGTTTTTGTCACAGAGACATCTCTTCTCAAACTGTGTCTTCCTTTCAGTGATGTAACTTGTTTATCATCTCCAGACATCTCTGGGTTAGACACCCCATATCCTTTTCTCTCTCTGGCATTTCCCCTCTCTCTTGCCATAAAACAGCTGTGCAGCTCTCCCTTTTCTTGTGTGTAAGAATAAGGAGGATTTTACTCTGGAGTCCAATAACACAGCAGATGCTTCCATTTTCCTCAGATGATTTCCTTAATTTCTTTGGATAAAAAAAATCCTCTTTTTATGACTTGGGGGTAACTGTTGAGCTGCCTGCTGCTTTGCAAGCAGTAATAGAGAAAGGGGAAAGGGGCACAGCATTTTTTATAAATGAATTTAATTAATCATTCTGGTTTAAGACCATTACTAGTTTCTGCCCTGCATTATACCTCAAAACTGGAGCCTTTTTGAATTCTAGTGGGCAGAATGACTCTGACATCCTCTGCAGACTCCTCATGGCATATTCTAGACTGTAGCTTTCTCCTCTTGTTTTCATCAGTTGACATCCTTTCATCAGCTTTCCATCTTCTAGAAGGCTTTCAAATACTGTTGACTTTCTTTAGCAATTTTGTTATGGTTTTATTCCTTTTGTTGTACTTTTCTATTTCCATCTCAGTGAGGTCTGGAGAAAGACCTGGTTAAATGAGTGCCCAGGGTACTATCTTGAAAGAACTGATGGATACTATGAGTGTCACAGTTGAGGGAATGGTTGGAATAAAGCTAAGTTAATAGGGTTAATAGGAATTTGTAAATATTCTGGTTTGCCTGGAACAGATAATGAATTAAGTGAAAATCAATAATTTAGGACTTGCCGATTCAGAGTTGAACCTGCTTGAAACAGAAAAGGTTATGCCTGATATCTTGGGGATCAGGAGACAATGGTAAGTTCTTAAGCATTTGAATGTTGTTATGAATATAGTTTAGCAGGCTAAGTTTAATTATTAAAACATTTGAAACTTCTGGAGGCTATTTTATGGGCAGGTTTCTATAGAAAATAAACAGTTCTTTACTTTTACATTTTTGGTTTAATTTCAAGCCTTGAGCTTGGGAGTCATTTGACATAAGTAAATAGATAAATAAAGTATCTGGGAATTTATTTAACTATTTTAAAAAGCCACATATAACTAATAATGAGAGGAGACAATTTTGTGCAGTGGTTAATATCTTTCCTTCCATCCTATACTGTAATTGTTGTTTTTTTAAATTTAAATTCAATTAGCCAACATATAGCACAGCATTAGTTTCAGATGTAATTTTTAATAATTTATCAGTTGTGTATAACACCCAGAGCTCATCACAGCATGTGCCATAGTTGTTGTATCGAGTCTAAGGTTTTTAGTTCCATGAATGACACACAATAAACTCTCAATAGTTAGTAATTTTTATAATAGTACTGCCTTACATAGTTTCATTCTTTTCAAAAAATTTTGAAATATGGCATGATCTTCATAACAATATCTGAGGACACAGGGATAGATACTAATGTTCTAATTTTATGAATCATAGAGCTGAAGTGGGGAGGGAAATATGTCTAATGTCACACAATCTTTTAGTGTTTTAAGCAATATAATAGTTTTAATAGATACTGGGAATTGGTTCACCCAACCTATTCCAGCTCCTTGCTAGTGTGCCCTTCAGTACCAAAGAGGATAGACAAAATAAAAACTACATTTCCCAGGCTCTCTTCATCTGGGAATGTGGCCCAGGCTTTGCCAAAAAGATTCACAGCAGTGACACTTGGAGGAACACAGTAAGCAGCATGAGTGTGGCCACACTTGGGGAAGTAGGCTCTTTTTTCATTTGAGTGGCAGATGCATTTTGTTCTTTTGTGACATTACTGGCAGAGGTTTTCAAGTCTGGATTCTCATATCATAGATATTGAGTGATACATGGTGGCAGTAGTGAGGTTACCACTAACATAGAACTGGGGTGGTATTGAAAGTTTTTCTTGGCTAATGTTTTTCCTGTCTGAGTAGCACTCTGTAAATTCTGTAAATCACCTACCAACCCAGAACAAATTCCCTTATTTTTAAATTAGTTAGAGTGGATTCTGTTATTTGTAACTATAATTCCTGTCACATGTTTGCCAAGACTAGGTTTGACTCTCAGGAGCATGCTGACATTAACTAAGATCATGAAGCTTATCATGTAAAATCAGAACTGATTTTTAAACTTATTATAAATTTATTATGTAGAACAGTAAAAAAAGAGAAAAAGTTATTATGTAGAACAAAATACATCCATACAATCAGTATGTTTTCTCATTATTAGATGGACTGATACTGAGAATCTAAATAATAACAAGAAGATTGTTGAGTAAACATGGAAATAGAACAAAGGACTAGGTAAATGGGTTGTTTATATGGTATAAAGTTAAAAATAATCAGGTTAATCTTTAATTTCTATGAGATAATCTTACCAATGAGGTTTTAGTATTTAAAGTTTATTATATAAAACTTTTACTTTTTTGGAAAGTGTTTGGGTAGATATCACCAACTTTTGTGATTTTCTTTCTCCCAAGGTTGATGCAACCTCTTTTTGATTGACAATGCCTTTTTTTTAGACATACTATTTTTTTTCCTTTAAATCTCAGGAGAATTATTTTAAAAAAATTATTAAGTGTTAAATGTTCATTCCAGTGTAGTTAACATAGTGTTATGTTAGTTTCAGGTGTACAATATAGTGCTTTTCAATCCATTACTCGGTGCTCATAATTACTGTACTCCTTGATACCCATCTAAGCATGCTATTACTTTTAATCAGTTTGTAGTCAGGGTTAGATACTGTGTGTAGTCTGGGATCCATTCTTTCTTAACATGACAGATCATTTGATCCTAGCAATATCATCCTAGTTCATCACTCCATGTTCTTGGATGTGAGAAGAAAATTCCTTTTTCTTCTGGGCTTATCTCTTCTCCATCCATTGTGTGTGTGATAACCACAGAGTTTAATTCTCAGAGAGTAATTTTTCTTTCCCATATTTTCAGATGCCGTTCCTCAGTACTACTGATAAGTAGAAAGTAAATCTCTTAACATCCAGACTTCCATTATTTCTTCCAAACCAATGTGAGATACATTGGGCTAGAGATTCTTTGAGTTAATCAATAGTAATATTTTTAGAGGAATGTAAAATGTTCAGGTTTGACTGGTCATCCAAGGCAACAACCTCTTTGACCTTGACCACAACAACTTTTGCTAGACAAATCTCCAAAGGCAAGGGAAACAACAGCAAAAATGAACTATTGGGACTCTATCAAGAGAAAAAGCTTTTGCACAGTGAAGGACACAATCAACAAAACTAAAAGGCAGCATACATAATGGGAGAAGATATTCACAAATATCATATCAGATAAAGGGCTAGTATCCAAATCTATAAAGAACTTATCAAACTTAACACACAAAGAACGAGTAATTCAGTCAAAAAATGGGTAGAAGACATGAACAAACATTTCTCCAAAGAAGATATACAAATGGCTAACAGATACATGAAAAAATGCTCAACCTCACTTGGCATCAGGAAAATACAGATCAAAACCACAATGAGATACCACCTCACACCAATCAGAATGGCTAAAATTAACAAGTAAGGAAACTGGATGAGACCCTATTTCTGATCTAGTATGTGATCTATTCTGGAGAATGTCCCATGTATACTTGAAAAGAATATGTATTCTGCTGTTTTAGGATGAAATGTTCTGATAATAACTATTAAGTCCATCTGGTCCAGTGTGTCATTTAAAGCCCCTGTTTCCTTGTTGATTTTCTGCTTTGATGATCTGTCCACTGTGGTAAGTGGAGTGTTAAAGTCTCCTACTATTATTGTATTATTATCAGTGAGATATTGGTTTATATATTTGGCTGATCCCAAGTTAGGGGCATAAATATTTGTAATATCTATATTTATATAGATCTTCTTGATGGATAGACCCCTTTATTATAATATAGTGTCCGTCTTCATCTCTTACTACAGTCTTTGGTTTAAAATCTAGTTTGTTTGATAAAAGGATTACTACTCTAGCTTTCTTTTGTTGTCCATTAGCATGACACTTTCAATGTGGAGGAGTCTTTGGGTCTAAAATAGGTCTCTTGTAAGCAGCATATTGATAAGTTGTAGGTTTTTTTTTTTTTTAAATCCATTCTGTTACCCTATGTCTTTTGATTGGAGTATTTAGTTCATTTACATTCAGAGTAATTATTGGAAGATATGAATTTATTGTATTACCTGTAAAGTCACTGTTCCTGTAGATTGTCCTTGTTCCTTTTTGGTCTTTATTACTTTTCAGCTCTCTCTCTTCAAGGTTCCCCTTTAATATTTCTTGCAGAGCTGGTTTAGTGTTCACAAATTTCTTTATTGTTTGTTCTGGAAGCTCTTTATCTCTCTATTCTTCTATTCTGAATGATCAACCTTGCTGGATAAAGTATTTTTGGCTGCCTATTTTTCCCATTTAGCACCCTGAATATATCATGCTATTTCTTTCTGGCCTGCCACGTCTCTAAGTACAGGTCTGCTGCCAGCCTTATGTTTATACCCTTATAGATTATCTTTCTACCTTTTGTCCTGAGCTGCTTTCAGGATTTCCTCTTCATCTCTAAAATTTGCAAGCTTCGCCTACTATATGTCAGGGTGCTGACCTATTTTTATTGTTTTGAAGGGGTTTCTCTGTGCCTCCTCAACTTGAATGCCTGTTTCCTTACTCATATAAGGGAAGTTCTCAGCTATAATTTGTTCAAATAAACCTTCTGACTCTTTTCCCCACTCCTCATCTTCTGGTACTCCTGTAATATGGATATTATTTCACCTTATGGAATTGCTGAGTTCCCTATGTCTGTATTTGTCATCTAATAGTTTTCTTTCCCTCTTCTTCTCAGCTTCCTTATTTTCCATCATTTTATCTTCTATATCACTGATTCTTTATTCTTCATTCATCCTCATTTTTATGGGCTTCACTTGGGACAGAATCTGGGTAATAGCATTTTTAATTTCGACCTGACTATATTTGAGTTCTTGTATCTTGGGAATAAGGGATTCTCTAGTGTCTTCTATGCTTCTATGCTTCTAAGCCCAGCTAATATCTGCATAATCATTGTTTTAAATTCTAGTTCAGGCATCTTATACCCGTATTGATTAAATCCCTGGCTATGAGTACTATCTTCTGTTCTTTCTTTTTTGGGTGAATTTCTTGGTCTCTTCGTTTTGTCAAGAAAAGAAAAGAAGAAAGAATGAGAAAAAAACCCCAACTAAAACAACAATAACAACAACAGGAAAAAGAAAACAAACCACCTAGATCGTAGGTGTGTTTTGGTCTGCTTGTTAAAAGAAACTAGATCCCAAAGTAAGAAAGAAAGAGAAAAAAGCTATAAAAAATTATATGAAAATATATAACATATTTTTATAAATATATTTCAAATATATATGAAAAATATATTTATTTCAAATATATATTTAAAATATATAAAAATAAAAAAACAGTAAAAAAGAATTGAAAAAATAAAATAACTGAAAAATAATACTAAAAGACTAAAGAAGGAAAATATAAAGAATACTGCAGACTGTTTTCTAAAAGAGATGAAGCTTTGAAGCCCCCTACGATCAGTAAATTTGGTGAGAGGGAGTTATTTGTGCTGCTCTTCTGAGGGAGGGGCCTGTTGTACTAAATCTCAGGCGGACTTGCCCTAGGGGAAATGCATCTCTGGTGCATAGAGGCAGGACTTGGTATAAGTGGCTCCACATGCCACTGGGTGGCGCTATCTTGCTCCCTGAAGGCTTTCAGCACTGGTGGGTGGAAGGAATATGGCTGTGCCTAGTTCTCTAGCCCTGGAGCTAAAATTTGCACCCTGCCACTCTTCAGTGAGCCCTTACATAAAAGGGGAATCAATCACTCTTGTTTCCTTGATTTCTATCAGAATTTTGTGTTCACCTGGCCTGTGACCGAGCATTTTTATCTCAGTCACATGACTGAATTTCAAAGCTCCAAAATGGCACAGACCCATGCTATTCCTCTCCGGGGAAGAGGGAGGATCTCACCATGCTTTTGCCTTTTGCTGGGCCTCTCACAGGAAACACGTCACAGATTCATGCAGGGGTTCACAGTTTAGAGCAGCACAGAAAGCTGTCACTTAGGCTCCCTGTTCTCAGCCAGCTTCCCTGCTCTTATGCCTGGGAATTCTGCTCTACTCAGGCATCCCCGTCCTTCTAGCGACCCCAGGGATCCTGAGACCATGCTGTCACACCTAATATTTTTGCCCTGTGTCACCTTCTGAAAGCCTTCAAACCAGCCATGTCCCGCACTGTAGCAGACTTCTAAAAGTTCTTATTTTGTACTCCACTGCTTATAATACTTTGCAGTAGCCTCCTTAAGCAGGTTCCCTCCTCTTCATCCTATCTTCCTATATTGCAGCAGGTTCAAGTCTTCATACCTCCTGCTTGTAGACTTGCAGCAGTTGTCTCAGATCTCGGATTGATTTCTTGGGTGTTTGGAATGATTTGATAACTATCTAGTTGTATTTGAGGGAGGAGACAAACTTAGGGTCCCCTACTCCTCTACCATCTTAACCTCTCCTGCACTATATGTTAACTAACTAGGATTTAAATAAAAGTTTGAAGAAAAAATATAAAATGAACAAGATCCTAAAGTTAAAAACATGTATTGCAAGGAAATTGCAACCTTTACGGTAAGTTGGCTGACTGAATTGTCCAGTCTTGTCTAACTATTAACAACTAGAAGAAACTGTAAGAAACTATGAGATTAGGAATGATTATACTTAAATTTGCATGGACCCATAACGTTATGAATCTTTGAATTGCCAGATTGTATTTGTGATAATTTGCTAACACATTCTATAAGATGATATTTACTTCTTGCTTTTCTTTGCTAGAGGTTCTCAGTGAGATTTGTTCTTTTTAAAAAAAATTTTTTTTAAATTTATTTATTCATGAGAGACAAAGAGAGAGGCAGAGACATAGGCAGAGGGAGAAGCAGGCTCCACACAGGGAGCCCAATGTGAGACTTGATCCAGGGACTCCAGGATCATGCCCTGGGCCAAAGCAGGTGCTAAACTGCTGAGCCACCCAGACGTCCTGAGATTTGTTCTTTTATCTTCTTCCTCACCAAACCATTCACAATTTATGGTGATCATCCAAAGGAAGGATTTAATATTTTTTTCCCCTTTACTTTAGCTTCACCCATTACCCCCTACATTTCAAGAGTTTTCATTGCTCCTTTTTTCCCCAATATTTTAAATGTCTCCTTTCTTCATATGGCATTTGCTTAAATATTGGTCTCAACCAATCTTGGAGGGAGACATTGGAATTGAGAGAGACACTATTGAGAATCCACTGGCTGTGTACAGTTGAATACCTAAAATTGTGTGGTTGAAAGGGTTTTACAATGAACTGGGATGGAAATGTTTGCAGAAGCTCCACAGTTAAGAAATTTTTTAATTTAGTGTAGGAAAGTGGTCCAGTCTCATTCTTTTGCATGCTGCTGTCCAGTTTTTCCAACATCATTTGTTGAAGACATTGTCTTCTTCCCATTAGATAATCTTTCCTGCTTTGTTGAAGATTAATTGATCATATAGTTGTAGGTTCATTTCTGAGTTTTTTTTTTTTTAAGATTTTATTTACTTATTGATGAAAGACGGGGGGGGGGGGGGAGAGAGAGAGAGAGAGAGAGAGAGAGAGGCAGAGACATAGGCAGACAGAGAAGCAGGCTCCATTCAGGGAGCCTGAGGTGGGACTTGATCCCAGGTCTCCAGGATCACACCCTGAGCTGAAGGTTGATGCTAAATGGCTGAGCCCCCCAGGCATCCCATGAGTTTATTTATTTATTAGAGAAAGAGAGAGAGAGAGAGAGAGAGAGAGAGAATGAGAATGAGGGTCAGAGGGAGAGAGAATCCCATGCAGACTCCATGCTGTGTGGAGCCCAACACAAAGCTTGGTCTCACTATCCTGAGATCATGACCGAAGCTGAAACCAAGAGTTGGATGCTTCACCAACCATGCCATTCAGGTACTTCATTTTTGGGTTTTCTATTCTGTTCTGTTGTTCTGTGTGTCTATTTTGTGTTAGTATCATACTGTTTTGATCACTGTAGTTTTGTAATATAACTTGAAATCGAGAATTGTGATGCCTCCAGGTTTGTTTTTTGTTTTCAATGTTGCTTTGGCTATTTATGGTTCCATGCAAATTTTAGGATTATTTGTTTACCTCTGTGAAAAATGCTGGTGGTATTTTGATAGGGATTGCATTAAAAGTGTAGATTGCTTTGGGTAGTATAGACATTTTAACAATATTTGTTCTTCCAATCCATGAGTGTGGAATGTCTTTCCATTTCTTGTGTCATCTTCAATTTCTTTCATCAGTATTTTATGGTTTTCAGACCACTTTATTAAACTATACACAAAAATAAATTCAAAATAGTTTATTGATGTAAATGTGAGATAGGAAACCATAAAAATCCTAGAGGAGATCACAGGCAGTAACCTCTTTGACATTGGCCATAGCAGTTTCTCACTAGATACATCTTCTGAGGGAAGGGAAAAAAAGCACAAATAAACTATTTGGACTTCATCAGAATAAAAATCTGCACAGTGAAGGAAACTATCAACCAGAGTAAAAGGCAAATTAGGGAATGGGGGAAAATATTTGCAAATGACATATCTGAGAAAGAGATAACATCCAAAATATATAAAGAACTTCTAAAACTCAACACCCAAAGAATGAATAATCCAATTAAAAATGGACAGAAGACATGAATAGACATTTTTTCCAAAGAAGGCATACAGACGGACAACAGACACATGAAAAGATGTGTCAACATCACTAATCATCAGGGAAATACAAATCAAAACTACAATGAAATATCATCTTGCACCTGTCAGAATGGCTAAAATCATCAACACAAGAAACAACAGATGTTGGTGAGAATGTGAAAAGGGACCCTCTTGTACTGTTGGTGGGAATGCGAACTGGTGTAGCCACTCTGGAAAACAGTATGGAGGTTACTCAGAAAACTAAAAATTGAACTACTCTACAATCTGGTGATTGCACTAGTAGTTATTTACCCAAAGAATACAAAAATAATAATTCAAGGGATACATTTATCCTGATGTTTATAGCAACATTATCTACAATAGTCCAATTATGGAAAGAACCCAAGCGTCCATTGACTGATGAATGGATAAAGAAGAGGTGGTATATAAATACAATGGAATGTTATTCAGCCAAAGAAAAGAATGAAGTCTTGCCACTTGCAACAATGTGGATGGAGCTAGAAAGTATTATGCTAAGTGAAATAAATCAAGATAAAGACAAATACCATATGATTTCACTCTTATGTGGAATTTAAGAAACAAAAGAGCATAGGGGAAAAAAGAGGGGGCAAATCAAGAAACAGACTGTTAACTGTAGAGAACAAACTGATGGCTACTAGAGGGGATGGGGGGGCTGGTGAAATAGGTGATGGAGATAAGGAGTGCACTTGTGTTGAGCACCCAGTGTTGTATGTAAGTGTTGAATCACTAAATGGTACACCTGAAACACGGTATGTTACTAACTGGAATTTAAATAAAAACTTTAAAAAAGAAATTGTTCTGGAAGTTTCATGGGAATAGCTTTGACACTGACATGAAAAATCTTCACATAAAAAGATATAAAATATTAATATGTCAGTGAAAATACTTCTGTCTTTTTAGAACTTTGCATTTACCTCATACTTTTCTCTGGGGACTAAAGGCTTTCACTTATTTTCCTTATTGTATTCCATAATCTTTGTTTTTGCATAATAAGGAGATTGAGTGTGACTTGCTCAGGATTTCATAGAAAGTTATTAGGTGAGTTGGCAGTTGACCCTGTAGTATATTTCTTCACTATTATGCTTGGGAGTGAGAAGAACATTCATAACTCCTTTTGGTACTACACTGGAAGCATTATTTGGAGTTGCTGAACTTTCTTCAGGGAACCATTTAGCTGAGGCATGTGGAAAATTCCTGAGATGCTAAAATTATTAGATATATAAATACTGTAGCCAAAAGAATGCTGGGTCAAATGTTATACTTTTAAGGGATAAATCAGACTTCATGTTGTCTGGGATTTTCAGGCTAGATCCATACATTTATTTTTTTAAATTTTATTTATTTATTTGGCAGAGAGAGAGAAAGAGAAAGCATAATCAGGGGGAGGGACATGCAGAGGGAAAGGGAGTAGCAGACTCCTCCCTGAGCAGTGTACCTGATGCGAGGCTCTATCCCAGGACCCTAAGATCATGACCTGAACCAAAGGCAGACACTCAACGCATAAAGCCACCCAGTTGTCCCTAGGTCCATACATTTAAGCTTCAGACCTGAAAGCCAACTAAAAATTTTATGATAAAGAATGGGCTTTTTAGAGCCACATTCTTGTGCATCAAAATATAGAAGCTTGTTAGTTCTATACTTTTTTTTCACAGATTACTTGAGTTTTTAAAGTATATTTGTTCATTATCTCAGATGAGCTATTAGGAAGATTTTCTTTACAGGCCCACATAGTCAATATTAAGCTTTGTGGGCCCATGCTGTATGTTGCAACTGATCAACTCTGTCATTGAAGTAGGAAAGCAGCTGTAGATGTACATAGGCAATAAACAGAAAAGCATAGCTGTGTTCTTTTTTTTTTTTTTTTAAAGATTTTATTTATTTATTTGAAGAGAGAGAGAGTGATTGAAAAAAGCAGGGGAAGTAGCAGACAGAGGGAGATGAGGAAGCAGTCAGGGAGTCTGATGTGGGGCTCAATCCCAGCACTCTGGGATCATGACCTGAGCTGAAGACAGATTCTAAACCAGCTGAGTCACACAACATAGCTATGTTCTAATAAAACTATTTACATACACTGAAATTTGAATTCTATATATTTTTCACATGTCATGAAATATTATTTTTTTATTTTTCCCAACCACTTATTTATTATAAAAATTAAAAAAATTAATTTAAATTTTGGTATAGTTAACATACAAGGTTATATTAGTTTCAGGTGTATTATATAGTGATTCAGCAGTTCTGTACAGTATTCAGCACTCATCATGGTAAGTGTACTCTTAATCTCCTTCACTTATTTCCCCCATCCTCCACCCAGCTCCCCCCGGTAACCATCAGTTTGTTCTCTATAGTTAAAAATACATTTTTTGGTTTGTCTATTTGTTTTATTTGTTTGTTTTATTTCTTAGTTCCACATATGAGTGAAATCATATAGTATTTGTCTTTCTCTGACTTATTTCACTGACTTATATTCTATAGATCTATGCAAATGGCAAACTTTTATTCTTTTTTTATGGCCAAGTAATATTCCATTGTATATATACCACATCTTCTTTATCCATTCATTTATTGATGACACTTGGGCTGCTTTCACATTTTGGCTATTGTAAATAATGCAGTAAACATAGGGGTGCATATGCCTTTTGAGTTACTGTTTTCATATTCTTTGGGTAACTACTCAGTAGTAGAATTACTGGATCACATGGTAGTTCTATTCTTAATTTTCTGAGGAGCCTCCATACTGTTTCCAGAGTGGCTGCACCAGTTTGCATTTACATCAACAGTGCATGAGAGTTCCTTTTTCTTTGCATCCTTGTAAATATTTGTTAAGAGTTCTTGTGTTTTTGATTTTAGTTATTCTGGTAGGTGGAGGTGACATCTCATTATAGTTTTGATTTGAATTTCCCTGATGATGAGTGATATTGAGCATCTTTTTGGGTGTCTGTTGGCCATCTGTGTGTTTTTGGAACAATGTCTATTCACATAATCTACCTATTTTTTAATTGAATTATTTGTGGGGATTTTGTGGTACATTGTATAAGTTCCTTATATATTTTGGATACCAACTCTTTATTGGACATATCATTTGAAAATATCCTCTCCCATTCAGTAGGTTGTCTTTTAGTTGTATTGGTTGTTTCCTTCACTGTGCAGAAGATTTTTATTTTGATGTAGTCAAATTAGTTTATTTTTGCATTTGTTTTCCTTTCTTCAGGAGATATATCTAGAAAAATATTGCTATAGCTAATGTCAGAAAAATCACTGCCTGTGCTCTCTTCTAGTATTTTTATGGCTTTAGGTCTTCCATTTGGGTCTTTAATCCATTTTTAGTTTATTTTTGTGTATGATGTAGGAAAGTAGTGCAGTGTCATTCTTTTGAATATAGCTGTCCAGTTTTCCCAGCACCATTTGTTGAGGAGGCTGTCTTTTCCCCCATTGTATATTCTTGCCTACTTTGTTGAAGATTAATGGACCATATAATCATGGTTTTATTTCTAGGCTTTCTGTTCTGGTCCATTCATTGATCTATGTGTCTGTCTTTGTGCCAGTACCACACAATTTTGATTACTACCACTTAGTAGTATGTCTTGAAATATGGGATTGTGATACCTCCAATTTTGTTCTTTTTAAAAGATTGCTCTGGCTATTCCGTTTTTTTGGGGGGAGTTCATTACATTTTTAAATTTAAATTCAATTTGCCTGAATATAGTATAACACCCAGTGCTCATCCCATCAAGTGCCCTCCTCAGTGCCTGTCACCCAGTTACCCCATCCCCATCCCCATCCACCTCCCCTTCTGCAACCCTTTGTTTGTTTTCCCAGAGTTAGGAGTCTCTCATGGTTTGTCTCTCTCTCTAATTTTTCCCACCTATTCTGGGTTTTATATAGTTCCCTATACATTTTAGGATTATTTGCTCTAGTTCTGTTAAAAATGCTGTTGGTATTTTGACAGGGATTGCATTAAAGCTGTAGATTGCTTTTGGTAGTATGGACATCTTAACAATATTTGTTCTTCCAATCCATGAGCATTTCCATAACCATTTAAAAATGTAAAACCCACTGGAGAGTGTAATGCTAAGCAAAATAAGCTAGTGAAAGAAAAATACAATATGATCTCATTTATATATTGATTTTAGGAAACAAAACAAAAGCAGAAAGAGAGAAAGAGAGAGAGACAAATCAAGAAACTGTTAGCCGTAGAAAACAAACTGATGATTATCCAAGAGGAGGAGAATGGAGGATGGGTTAAATATGTGATGGGGATTAAGGGGTACACTTGTCATGATGAGCACTGGGTGATATATAGAATTGTTGAATATTGTACAGTTGAAATTAATAAAACATTATATATATATTTAAAAATGTAAGAACCGTTTTTAGCTTGTTGGTCATACATATAAAGAGTGTGGGCTAGATTTAGCCTGTTTTCCTTAGTTTGCTACCTTTATCTTAGATAAGAGTTCCAAAAGTGTTTCAGCTGTAACTTGTTAAGAATCTTAAGTTTCTCGACTAAATTTATCACTGATGGGGCAAGTAAAATGAAAAGACAGTTAAAGTTGCTTTTAATTTTTGTGCCAAAGAGAACTAATTATTATAACTTAAATTTTGTGTTTTAGCTACATAATGGGCTGTGTAGGGTTTCTAAGGATTTCTGAGAGAGGTGCATTCTGCTCAGGGTTTTGCTGTAGCTTCATAAAGGAGAATTTTCAGCATTCCCTCCTACCCCCCTACTCTTGTAATAATCTTTTTTTTTGTATATTTTTTATTGGAGTTCGATTTGCTAACATATAGTATAACACCCAGTGCTCATCCCATCAAGTGCCCCTCTCAATGCCCATCACCCCATCTCCCTGCCCACCTCCCCTTCCACTACACCTTGTTTGTTTCCCAGAGTTAGGAGTCTTTCATGTTCTCTGATATTTCCCACTCATTTTATCTCCTTACCCCTTTAATTCCTTTCACTATTTTTTATATTCCCCGAATGAGTGAAACTATATAATGTTTGTCCTTCTCTGATTGACTTACTTCACTCAGCATAATACCCTCCAGTTCCAAACATGTCGAAGCAAATGGTGGGTATTTGTCATTTCTAATGGCTGATAATATTCCATTGTATATATATACATACCACATCTTTATCCATTCATCTGTCTATGGACACCAAGGTTCCTTCCACAGTTTGACTATTGTGGACATGCTGCTATAAACGGGTGCAAGTGTCTCCGTCTTTCACTGCATCTGTATCCTTGGGGTAAATCCCCAGCAGAGCAATTGCTGGGTTGTAGGGTAGTTCTATTTTTAACTCTTTGAGGAACCTCCACAGTTTTCCAGAGTGGCTGTACCAGTTCACATTCCCACCAACAGTGCAAGAGGGTTTCCCCTTTCTCCATATCCTCTCCAACATTTGTTGTTTCCTGTCTTGTTAATTTTTACCATTCTCCCTGGTGTGAGGTGGTATCTCGTTGTGGTTTTGATTTGTATTTCATTTTTTTAAATTTTTATTTATTTATGATAGTCACAGAGAGAGAGAGAGAGAGAGAGGCAGAGACACAGGCAGAGGGAGAAGCAGGCTCCATGCACCGGGAGCCCGATGTGGGATTCGATCCAGGGTCTCCAGGATCGCGCCCTGGGCCAAAGGCAGGCGCCAAACCGCTGCGCCACCCAGGGATCCCTGATTTGTATTTCAAATCAAAGTGGCAAGTGATGTGGAGCATTTTCTCATGTGCTGTTGGCCATGTGTCTTCTTGGTTAAGTCTTCTTTGGTGAAATTTCTGTTCATGTCTTTTGCCCATTTCATGATTGGATTGTTTGCTGTTGAGTTTAATAAGTTCTTTATAGATCTTAGATACTAGCCTTTTATCTGATAGGTCATTTGCAAATATCTTCTTCCATTCTGTAGGTTGTCTTTTAGTTTTGTTGACTGTTTCTTTTGCTGTGCAGAAGCTTTTTTTTTTTTTGATGAAGTCCCAGTAATTCATTTTTGCTTTTGTTTCCCTTGTCTTCACGGATGTATCTTGCAAGAAGTTGCTGTGGCCAAGTTCAAAAAGGGTGTTGCCTGTGTTCTCCTGTAGGATTTTGTTTTAAATAATACATTTATTTTTTATTGGTGTTCAATTTTCCAACATACAGCATAACACCCAGTGCTCATCCCGTCAAGTGCCCCCCTCAGTGCCTGTCACCCACTCACCCCTACCCCCTGCCCTCCTCCCCTTCCACCACCCCCTGTCCATTTCCCAGAGTTAGGAGTCTTTATGTTCTGTCTCCCTTTCTGATATTTCCCACCCATTTCTTCTCCCTTCCCTTATATTCCTTTCACTATTATTTATATTCCCCAAATGAATGAGAACATATAATGTTTGTCCTTCTCCGACTGACTCATTTCACTCAACATAATACCCTCCAGTTCCATCCATGTTGAAGCAAATGGTAGGTATTTGTCATTTCTAATGGCTGAGTAATATTCCATTGTACACATAAACCACATCTTCTTTATCTATTCATCTTTCAATGGACACCAATGCTCCTTCCACAGTTTGGCTATTGTGGACATTGCTGCTAGAAACATCGGGGTGCAGGTGTCCCGGCGTTTCACTGCATCTGTATCTTTGGGGTAAATCCCCAACAGTGCAATTGCTGGGTCGTAGGGTAGGTCCATTTTTAACTCTTTGAGGAACCTCCACACAGTTTTCCAGAGTGGCTGCACCAGTTCACATTCCCACCAATAGTGTAAGAGGGTTCCCTTTTCTCTGCATCCTCTCCAACATTTGTGGTTTCCTGCCTTGTTAATTTTCCCCATTCTCACTGGTGTGAAGTGGTATCTCATTGTTGTTTTGATTTGTATTTCCCTGATGGCAAGTGATGCGGAGCATTTTCTCATGTGCGTGTTGGCCATGTCCATGTCTTCCTCTGTGAGATTTCTCTTCATGTCTTTTGCCCATTTCATGATTGGATTGTTTGTTTCTTTGTGTTGAGTTTAGTAAGTTCTTTATAGATCTTGGAAACTAGCCCTTTATCTGATATGTCTTTTGCAAATATCTTCTCCCATTCTGTAGGTTGTCTTTTAGTTTTGTTGACTGTATCCTTTGCTGTGCAAAAGCTTCTTATCTTGATGAAGTCCCAATAGTTCATTTTTGCTTTTGTTTCTTTTGCCTTCGTGGATGTATCTTGCAAGAAGTTACTGTGGCCGAGTTCAAAAAGGGTGTTGCCAGTGTTCTCCTCTAGGATTTTGATGGGATCTTGTCTTACATTTAGATCTTTCATCCATTTGAGTTTATCTTTGCGTATGGTATAAGAGAATGGTCCAGTTTCATTCTTCTGCATGTGGCTGTCCAATTTTCCCAGCACCATTTATTGAAGAGACTGTCCTTTTTCCAGTGGATAGTCTTTCCTGCTTTGTTGATATTAGTTGACTATAGAATTGAGGGCCCATTTCTGGATTCTCTATTCTGTTCCATTGATCTATGTGTTTGTTTTTGTGCCAGTACCACACTGTCTTGATGATGTACTACAGCTTTGTAGGACAACTTGAAATCCAGTTCTTGTAATGATCTTGGTAGTCCTCTCATAGAGAAAAGGTAGTTGCAGTATAAATACTAATTTCTACTACTTTATTATAATAATTATTCACCATATGTAACAGTTATTGTAGTGGCAATTTCCAGTACACATACGTATACATCCATTCTCTTTTCTTTTATCTCTTCTACAAGAATTTTTAGTCCTTTGCTTTTGCCCACTAAAAAAATATGCCTGGGGGATCCCTGGGTGGCGCAGCGGTTTAGCGCCTGCCTTTGGCCCAGGGCGCGATCCCGGAGACCCAGGATCGAATCCCACGTCGGGTTCCCGGTGCATGGAGCCTGCTTCTCCCTCTGCCTGTGTCTCTGCCTCTCTCTCTCTCTCTCTCTCGTGACTATCATAAATAAATAAAAATTAAAAAATTATGTGTGTCTTTATACAATCAAAAAAATAATCTTTTCTAAGGGCCTTACTAAAACTCTTGTACATTTTAAATTAAGCTTCAATAATTTAGGTCTTATTTTTTATAGAAAGAATATACTTTTCATATATAAATGATGTCATAAAAGTATTCGTTTTTCTTATTTCACTTAACAAAATGCCCTCCCTGTCCATTCATGGTTGTTGAAAATAGCAGAATTGCCTTCATTTTTATGGTGGGATAATATTCCATTGTATAAATATATATATTCACCACACTTCTTTATCTATTCTTTATCTAAGTAATGGACACTTAGGTTGTTTCCATGTCTTGGCTATTGTAAATAATGTTAGTGAATGTATGGATATGGATAGTTTTTGTTTTCATTTTCTTTGTCAGAAGTAGAATTGCTAGATCCTATGACAGTTCTATTTTTAGTTTTCTGAGGAACTTCCATACTGTTTTCCATAGTGACTGTACCAATTTACATTTCCACCAAGAATGCACAAGGGTTCCCTTTACTCCATATCCTTGCCAACACTTTTTATTTCTTATTGTTTTGATGATTGTCATCCTAACAGGTGTGAGGTGATAGCTTATTGTGATTTTGGTTTGCATTTCTCTGATGATATGTGTTGTTGCACATCTTTTCATGTACTTGTCCAAATATATGTCTTTTTTTTGGTAAAATGTTTGTTTAGGTCCTCTGCCCATTTTTAAGTTGGGTTGTGTTTTATTATTATTTTTTCTTTTGGTATGACTTACAAGAGTTCTTCATCCATTTTGGATATTAACCCCTTATAGGTATGGTTTGCAAATAATTTCTTACATTTGGTAAGTTGCCTTTTCATTTTCTTGGTGGTTTCCTTTGCTATACAGAGCTTTTTCATTTGATGTGGTCTTGTTTATTTATTTTTGGTTTTGGTGTCTTTGTTATTGGTGTTAAATCTACAAAATCATCACCAAGATTGATGTCAAGGAGCTTACTATCTATGTTTTCTTCTAGGAATTTTATGGTTTCAGGTCTCACATTCAAGTTTTTAATCCATATTGAGTTAGTTTTTTTTGTGTGTGTGTGGTGTAAGATAGTGGTCCAGTTTCATTCTTTTGTATGTGGCTGTCTAGCTTTCCAATATGATTTATTGAAGAGACTGTTCTTTTTCCATTGTATATTTTTGGTTCTTTTGTTGTAAATTAATTGACTACTTAATCATGGGCTTATTTCTGGTCTTTTTATTCTGTTCCATTGACCCATGTGTCTGTTTTTATGTCAGTACTATACTATTTTGATTTCTATAGGTTTGTAATGTAGCTTAAAACCAGGGAGTGTGATGCCTCTAGCTTTTGTTCTTCTTTTTAACAATTTCTTTGGCTATTTGGGATCATTTGTGATCAAATATTAATTCAAGTGTTGTTTTTTCACTTTCTGAGAAAAATGAACCTCTAGATTGCTTTGAGTAGTGTGGGTATTTTAACAATATTAATTGTTTAATTGGTTTTTATCCTTCATTTTTAAAATATGGCATATCACATTAATTGATGTGTGGATGTTGAACAACCTGGCATCCCTGGAATAAATCTCACTTGATCATAGTGTATTATTCTTTAGTGCATGTTGATTCAGTTTCTATTTTTTTGAGTATTTTTGCATCTGTGTTTATCAGGGATATTGGCCTGTAACATTTTTCTTGTAGTGTCCTTGTCTGGATTTGGTATCAGGGTAATGATGCTCTTATAAAATATGTTTGAAAGGTTTCCTTCTCTTCTATTTTGGAAGTTTGGATTAATTGGTATTAATTCTACTAAATGTTGGGTAGAGGTCACCAATGAAGCCATCTGGTCCTGTTGTTAAGAGGTTTTGATTACTGATCCAATCTCTTTATTAGTAATTAGTCTGTTCAGATTCTCTATTTCTTTAAAATTCAATCTTAGGTTATACGTTTTAGGAATTGATTTTTTCTAGATTTCCAATTTATTGTTTTATAATTGTTCATAATAGTCTCATGATCCTTTGTACTTATGTCATATAAGTTGTAATGTTTCCTTTTTTATATATAATTTTATTAATTTGATTTCTCTTTTTCTTGGTAAGTCTAGCTGATTGTCTCTTTTATCTTTAGATAAAACCAGCTCTTTCTTAAGTGGGTATATTTTTAAAAAATTTGCGCGATCCTGGAGACCCGGGATCGAATCCCACATCGGGCTCCCGGTGCATGGAGCCTGCTTCTCCCTCTGCCTATGTCTCTGCCTCTCCTTCTCTCTCTGTGTGACTATCGTAAATAAATAAAAAAAATTTTAAAAAAATTTATTTAAATTCAATTTGCCAAAATATAGTATAATACCCCGTGCTCATCACATCATGTGCCCTCCTTAATGCCCATCACCCAGTTACCCCATCTGCCCACCCACCTCCCCTTCAGCAACCTTCAGTTTGTTTCCCAGAGTTAAGAGTCTCTCAAGGTTTGTCTTCCTCTCTAATTTCCCCCCATTCAGTTTCTCCTCCTTCCCTTATGGTCCTGTTCACTATTTTTTATATTCCATATATAAGTGAAATCATATGATAATTGTCTTTTTTTGATTGACTTATTTCACTCAGCATAATACCCTCCAGTTCCATCCATGTTGATGTAAATGGTAGGTATTCATTCTTTCTGATGACTGAGTAATATTTCATTGTATATATACCACATCTTCTTTATCCATTCATCTATTCAAGGACATCTTGGCTCTTTCCACAGTTTGGCTATTGTGGACATTGCTGTTGTGAACATTGGGGTGCAGATGTCCTATCATTTCACCATGTCTGTATCATTGGGGTAAATACCCAGTAGTGTAATTGGTGGGTCTTAGAGTAGCTCTATTTTTAACTTCTTGAGGAACCTCCATACTGATTTCCAAAGTGACTGCACCAGCTTGCTTTCCCACAACAGTCTAAGAAGATTCCCCTTTCTCCACATTCTTGCCAGCATTTGTTGTTCCCTGTTTATTAATTTTAGCCATTCTCACTGGTGTAAAGTGGTATTTAATTTGTGGTTTTCTTTTGTATTTCCCTGACAACAAATAATGTGGGGCATTTTTTTATGTGCCTGTTGGCCATGTGTAGGTTGTCTTTGGAGAAATGTCTGTTCATGTCTTCTCTCCACTTCTTGACTGGATTTTTTTTTTTTTTGGGTGTTGAATTTGATAAGTTCTTTATATATCTTGGATACTAGCCCATGACATGTAATTTGCAAATATCTTCTCCCATTCTTTAGGTTGCCTTTTAGTTTTGTTGATTGTTTCCTTTGCTTTGCAGAAGGTTTTTATCTTGATGAAGTCTGAATAGTTCATTTTTGCTTTGGTTTCCCTTGCCTTTAGAGATGTGTCTTGCAAGAAGTTGCTGCATCTGAGGTCAAAAAGTTGCTGCCTGTATTCTTCGGTATCTAGGATTTTGATGCATTCCTGTCTTACATTTAGGTCTTTTTTTCCATTAAGTAGATATTTTCTATTATCTTTCTAGTCTCTATTTGACTTATTTCTGCTCTGATCTTTGTTATTTCCTTCCTTACAGTGACTTTGGTATTCATTTGTTCTTTTTTCTAGTTTCCTTGGGTGTAAAGTTAGTTTGATTTTCAGGTCTTTCTTGTTTCTTAAAATATGCTTTTTTAAACAAAAGATTTTATTCATTTATTCATGAGAGACAGAGAGAGAGAGAGAGAGAGAGAGAGAGGCAGAGACACAGGTAGAGGGAGAAGTAGGGTCCATGCAGGGAGCCTGACGTGGGACTCTATCCAGGTCTCCAGGATCAGGCCCTGGACTGAAGGTGGCGCTAAACTGCTGAGCCACCCAGGGTGCTCAAAATATGCTTTTATTGCTATAACTTTCCCTTTTAGAACTGCATCCATAAATGTTGCTGTATCCCATGAGTTTTGGTATATTGTGTTTACTTTATCATTTGTCTCAAGATTTTTTTGATGTCTCTTTTGATTTCTTCTGTGATCCATTGGTTGTTCAGTAACATATAGTTTAACCTTGACATACTTGTGGATTTTCCACTTTTCTTTTTGTAATTTATTTCTATTTTTATATCATTGTGGTCAGAAAAGATGCTTTATATGATAAATCTTCTTAAGTTTTCAAGACTTGGTTTATGGTCTAACATATAATCTATCTTGGAGAATGTTTCAACTGTGCTTTAGAAGAATGTATATTCTGTTGCTTTTGGATGAAAAATTTTGTACATGTGTGTTAACTCCATCTAGTCTTACATGTAGTTTAAGTCCATTATTTTCTTACTGATTTTCTGCTTGGATGCTCCAGCCATTGTTGAAAGTGGGGAATTGAAGTTCCCTACTATTGTATTGCTGTCTATTTCTTCCTTTAGGTTTCTTAATATTTGTTTATACACTTAGGTGCCTTATGTTGGTGCATAAATATTTACAAATGCTATATCCTTTTGTTGGAGTGACCTTTTATCATTACATAACGATCTTTGTTGTCTCATGTATTACTGTCTTTGTCTTAACATGTCTTTTGTTAAGACACAGCTACTTCTACTTTCTTTTGGTTTCCATTTGCATGGAATATTTTTTCCCACCCCTTCATTTTCAGTTTCTGTGTGCCCTTACATCTGAAGTGAGTCTCTTATAGGCAGCATATAGATGGGTCTTTTTTTTTGTAATCCATTCAGCCACTCTCTGTCTTTTGATCAGAGAATTTAGTCCATTTACACTTAAAGTAATTATTAATGAGTATAGACTTATTGCTATTTTGTTAATTATTTTCTGTTATTTGTTTCTGTAGTTCTTCTCTTCCATTCTTCTTCTCTTCCTCTCTTCATTTGTGATTTGATGATTTTCTGTTGTGGTATGCTAGGTTCCTTTATCTTTGGTGTATTTACTAAATTTACCAAAGTCCGTGCTTCGTGGTTCCCAGGAGGATTACATAAAACATCTTGTATTTATAACAATCTATTTTAGGCTGATAACAGTGTAAGTTTAAATAAATTTTAAGTGTTGGGAAATATCAGGAAGGGAGACAGAACATAAAGACTCCTAACTCGGGGAAACGAACTAGGGGTGGTGGAAGGGGGGAGGAGGGCGGGTGTTGGAGGGGAATGGGTGACGGGCACAGAGGTGGACACTTGACGGGATGAGCACTGGGTGTTTTTCTGTATGTTGGTAAATTGAACACCAATAAAAATTAATTAAAAAAAAATTTTAAGTGTTATACACAATTATTCTCCTCCCACTATTTTTAATGTTTTTGATTTTACAATTTACATATTTTTGGCTTGTGCATCCATTAACAAGTTATTGTAGTTATAGTTATTTTACTACTTTTATATTTTAGCCTTTTAAACTAGATTGACAAGTGATTAACCTACCACCTTTACAATATTAGATTATTCTAAATTATTATTCTTTATTATTCTTTATACTTTCATGTATTTTCCTGTTACTTTGTTTTAGCTTAAAGAAGTTTCCCTAACATTTTCTTAAGGTCAGTTTAGTGTTAAACTTCTCCAGATTTTGCTTGTCTGGAAAACCTTTATCTCTCCTCAGTTCTGAAGGACTTTCACAGGCTGAGTATTTTTGTTTAGCACTTTTTTCTTTCAGCTCTTTGAATATATTGTGCAAATCCCTTCTGTCTTGCAAAGTTTCTGCTGAAAAAATTGGCTATAGGTCTTATTGGGATTCTCTTGTATGTAACCAGTTATTTTTCTTTTACTGCTTTTAATGATCTCACTTTGTCTTTAACTTTTTCAACTTAAGCACAGTAAAAAGTAATTTTATTGTGCTTGATTTATTGTGTTTCACAGATATTGTCTGTGTGTTTTTACAAATTGAAGGTTTGTGGCAACTCTGTATTGAGTAAGTTTACTGGTGCCATTTTTCTCATAGCGTTTTCTCACTTTATGTCTCTGTGTCACAGTTTGGTAGTCTTCACAATATTTCAAACCTTTTCATTATTATTATATTTGTTATAGTGATCTGTGATCAGTGATTATGACTTGCTGAAAGCTCAGCTGATGGTTATATTTTTTAACAATAAAGCATTTTTAAATTAAAGTATGCACATTGTTTTTAGATATAATGTTATTGCACACTTACTAGACTACAGTATAGTGTAAACATAGCTTTTATACATACTTGGAAACCAAAAAATTCATTTAACTTTCTATATTGAGATACTTGCCTTCTTGTAGTTGTCTGGAACTGAACCTGAAGTATCTCTGAGATATATCTGTATAATGTATTTTGATGTGAATTTGTCTTTTCTGAAACTGTTTGTATTTTCTGGATTTGGGTGTCTGTTTCTTTCCCCAGGTTAAGGAAGTTTTCAGCCATTATTTCTTCTAATAAACTATCTGGTCTTTTCTCTCTTTCTTCTCCTTCTGGGACCCCTATAATGTAAATATTTTTCATCAGATGGTGTTCCATAGGTCCTTTAAGCTATTTTCACTCTTTTTTTCTCTCTCCTCTGATTAGTTGAATTTTATTGCCTTTCTTCAAGCTCACTGATCCTTTCTTCCACTTCATTTAGTATGCTTTGAGCCCCTCTAATGAAATTTTCAATTCAATTATTATATTTTTCAGCACTGTGATTTCTGTTTGGTACTTTCTTATATTACGTTTTTTACCAAAATTCTCACTTTGTTCATGTATTGTTCTCTTGACCTTGGTGAGCATCTTTATAACCATGATTTTGAATACTTTATCAGGTAATTAACTTATTTCCTTTTCATTAAGGTCTTTTTCTGGAATTTAATCTTGTTTTTTTTGTTTAGAACATATTTTTCTGTTTATTCATTTTCCTGGAGTCTTCCTTGGTTTCTGTGCAATAGATAAAATAACCACCTCTCTGAAGCTTGAAGGAGTAGTCTCATGTAATAAATGAATCTCATCATTCAGGGTGGTCTTAGCTCTAGGCTGTCTCCCACATCTTTGTGATTGTCCAAATAGCCTTCTTTCTTTTTGGTCACCAGGAAGATGGCACTTGTCAGTATTCCTCATCTCTGGAGAGGACTGTAATCAGCTTCTAGTTGTATATCAAGGTAGAAGCGGACCTTAAGGTTACAGTTTCCAAGGCATGCAAATAGGCCTTTTTCAGAGACAGACTGGGAATTGAGTGCTTCTGACTCTGCCTCTGTGCTCAGACCCAGGGGAATAGCTGTTTCCTTATTAGCTACAGTCGTGAGGGACCTACCAATGTAAGCCCCACTGGCAACCAGAGCCAGACAACCAAGGGGTTCATCCTCCAGATGGCAGTTGTGAGAGCACAGACACTAGATGTATGTATACTCCTTTCAGGGGGATACCTGCAACTTGGAGTGGGGCTGAGGGAGACTGTGAAGATGGTGCCCATTGGCCTCCCAAGTCTATAGAGATGACTACATTTGGGTCCTAGACCTGCGTGAAATTAGAATCCTGACCCTCAAGCTATATAGCTGTAGATTTGAAGTGTCCATGGGAGGAGATAAATTCAGGATCCTACTATGTCACCATTTTGAACTGGAACCTAAAAGCAACTCATAGACACTTAAAATTGATTTTTAATGATTTATAAAATAATAGTGAAAGCTTTAGAAATTGTGCATATTGAGGATTATTATTTTATGTATTTTTTGAATGGGTGCCATGGAATTCTGTTTTATTACACTATATAGGAATATATCTGAAAATGCTGACATTTAAAACCACTCATTTAAGTAGTTTGTTTTCCTACTTAGGGATACCTGGCAGATATCATGTATTAGTGATCATTGTATACTCTTTGTATACTGTATTGCTGAATGAATATTTGTTGTATAAATGAATGAGATCTTTGTAAGGATTAGGTATAGTTTTTTAGGAAAACATGATACTATTGTCACTCCCAATTTCAAAGCATGGTTATGAGATTTTTTAACCAGATATGAAAAAATTGAGGATATAAATTATTGCTAATTCAACATAATAGAAGCCAAGCTTGCTAATACTTAGGGAGAAAATGAAATATTGGAAAAAATAATGGATAATTAACTTTAGTCTGACATATTAGTTATAAGATTTAGTTTTTCCCCTCAAGAGAATTAAATTGACATCAAAAATAATATTAAAGAAATGTTTATTGGTAGCATATTAGTTAATAGGGTGTTTGGAGATAAATGCAATAGATAGCAATTATGGGCAGCTCTTGCAGTCAGAGTTTGACCACTTAATTAAGTTGTAAATTCATACTATTACCTTTTTTTATTGTTCATTGTAAAATATGGATAGCTGCATGTTCTTGTCACTTTGTTTTACTATAAATAGCTTTGAATACATGATACTCATAATACTTGCATATAATGTTGTAGGAATTAAATATAACACTCAGATATTTTATGTATTTTATTACCGTAAAATTATCATCAATTTAAAATATGACATGAAATTATTTTGTCAGTTTTTTGGCAACTTTTGAAAGTAATTCATCATTCTTTCAAAAGTTTGAAGTGAAAAAAAAGTTTGAAGTATCTTCAATTAGTCCTATTTTAAAAGCTCCATTTATATTGAAATTTATCATATGCATAGTTTATAGATACATTATCTAAAATATTTTACATAAAAAACATTAATAAAATCTTTGTGTGGACTAGTGTGTTTTTATTTTTTTTATTTTATTTTTTTTTCAGCTCCCACACTTTATTGGGACAATGAAGGATAGGCAGACCAACACCAGGGGCCCCCCACAGTGGGGGGGACTAGTGTGTTTTTATACATAAATGTATAATTAAAGTTTGCCTAAGGAAGATAGAAATTTAAGGTATTTCCAGTGTTTTACAATATAACACAATATTTGCATTAAGATACATTTGTTCTCATTATTGGAAGTTAAAAGTTCATTTTTGGGGGCACTTGGGTGGCTCAGTTGGTTAAGCATCTGCCTTTGGCTCAGGTCATGATCCTGGAGTCCTGGGATCAAGTCCCATGTCTGGCTTTCTGCCTTGTGGGGAGACTGTTCTCCCTCTGCTCATTCTCTCTTTCTTTCTTGCTCTCTCAAACAAATAAATAAGATCTTAAAAAAAAGAGAAGTCCATTTATTTTTCTACACATAGACATACCCTTTAAATATATTATTTTGTTTTTAATTAAAAAAAAAGACTTATTTATTTATTTATGAGAGATGGAGAGAGAGACACACAGAGAGATAGGCAGAGGGAGTAGTAGGCTCCTTGCAGGGAGTTTGATGTGGGACTCGATCCTGGATCCCAGGATCATGCCCTGAGTGGAAGACAGATGCTCAACTGCTGAGCCACCCAGGCGTCCCTAAATATTTTATCTTAACAGATAAAATATAAACATTTGCCAAATTCTAGTCGTTGAGCCAACTCCCATTTTTAGTATAGGTCTGTTGATTGAGTCTCATACAATTCTTTTTTGTCTAAAACACACCCATATTACATTACTAAGATTTCCACTTTTGGTGTCTGTATGGAAGAGAACTTAATGACAATTGAGAAGCTACCAAGCTGAAGAATCCATGTTGATATTTTATAATTTTCTCTTTCACTTTGCCCCAACTTTTACCATTTTTTTCCTTCTAGATTTAATTTGGTAATTTTTGTAAGTCATTTTTATTGAGTGTCTCCAGGCAGTCAAGTTAATTTTTAAAGAAATAACAGATCTTTTCTTGTACTATTATTTGAGAAGTTTGTGTATTCATTAAAATTACATAATTACAACTGACATGAAATGGTTATGGAACAAACTGACAGTCTTTTTTTTTTTTTTTTCCTGACAGGCTCTTGGTATACTTCCAATTAGTGGGAGGAGAAAGCTCCAGTATACTTAAGATAATCCTTTAGTGTTGAGCAGGAGGGAATAAAAGGAGTTGATTAATCTAGAGAGATGGTTAAGAGAAGGTCTCATAAGAGAATTTCTACTATATCCCAACCATGATGTTAGGAGATGTTTCCTTCAATTTTATAGAAATGATACCCATCAAATTTTATATTTTATAAACATTTGTAATTTTATAGAATTCACCATATCAAAATATCCCCCAGCTCATTTTGATTGTTCTAAGTGGTACAGAGCTCGGTGCAAGGTTGCCTTCGCCGTTCTACTTTAGTTAACTCAATATGCTATCCTATTGCCTTTAGCTCACCACAGCTATCCTCTTATATATGATTAATATCTCAAGGATAGAAATTTTGCTTTCTTTGAATTGCTTTGCTGGGGGTTACTAGGGTAATGCTTAGTCTAGGGCTAAGCATTGAGGTAAGGCTTTTCTCTGTACTCTATCCATTATCCCATAAGCTGTAAAGTTTTCCATTCTGGTGGTGGAAACAAGCACTGTTTCCAGCATGGTATGAGTGCCAAGTACTGTTACCTTAAATCCTTTTGGATGGCTCTTTTCCTGGCGTTGGGTAGTTTCTTCCCATGTATGTGTTGATCAGTATTCAGCTGAATACTCATGGGGGAGCTTCTGAAAATCTTTGGAGTTCTCTCTGTATATCTTTCTTCTTTCTCATTATCTGTTCTGTGTAGTTTAGCTGCCATCATCTCTGTGGACTCTTAGTTCCATCTCTTCAGTTCAAAGAGTTTGCCAGGCACTGTCTTAATTTTCCCTTCCTGCCTGTAGCCTCGAAAGTCTCTCAAGACAATAAGTAAGGGCTCTCAAAGGGCTCATGTTGCTTGTTTCCTATTTCTCAGAGATTGCTGTCCTTTATTGCCTGATGCCCAGTGCCTTCACAACTGTTTTTTAATATAGTTTGTCCATTTTCAGGTGGGAAAGAAAATCTGGTTTTGTTATCCTACTTTGGCTGGAACCAAATTCTAATTTGTAGTAAGGACTTAGAGTTTAGAGATAATGAAAAGGAAATAAAATACGGCCAATATTTTCAGTGGCCACTATATGCAGCTACATTCTGAGTCTGTAGGTCTTGCTGATGTCCTTGTAGCTGCTGTTGATATTCTTGTAGCTTTCAAGCTTGAGTTCACACAGCAGTGGCTAGCTTTTTGGCCTTTCCCTCTGTCATCATGAGGTTTTACTTTAACATACAAAATGTTTTTGCTCCTTGTAGTTAAATCTGTCAAACATTGTAAACAAGGTCTTTGCTTTTTTTTTTTTTAACGTCTGTGTAAGTTTAGGACCTAGTTGAAGTCACCTTCCTCTTTTCTCTGAAAAAAAAAATCAATATTCTCCACAGTTAAATGCAAGCTCCCACTTTTTAGGAGTTTTTAAATTCAAATGGTTGTTTCCCAATTAAAAACAAATAAAACCAAACCCCTTGGGCCCAGTTTCAGCCTGGGAACTCCATTATACTGGAGTATGGTATTATATAGTGAATCAATTAATATACATTACTGCATGTTACATGGTATGGTATATTAAAACACAGAAGGGTGGCCAGACACATATACTAGAAATCTTAATTGAATAATAAATAAAATGTTCATTATAAAAGTTGGAGGAAATTCGATCTTTAGCCTTTGCTCCCTTTCATTTTGGTTGTTCCCCTTTTTCCTCTGGATGTTTTGCATGTACAGTGTTTTCTTGGTTTTGGAGTTTATAATCAATACAATCACTTTTAGAAAGTGGAGTTGTACTCTTGAATTTGACAAAAGAACTTGCTATTTAAAAGAAGCATTCAACTATTTTTAATAAAGTGAAGAATATTTTGTAATGTGTCTATTTAGCCAATAACTTTTCTTTTTTTATTTCTGGGGTTTATTTATGTGATCATATACATTGATTACATATCAGATTTGTGTATATTCAGAAGTTTTCACATATTACATGTATATGTACAAGATATACCTATATATATCTTTGTGGAGTATATATTTCAGAACATTATTCAAGTAGACATTTCATAACTAATTTTTTTGAAGGTTAAAAAACCTGAACCTAGCTCTTGTGGTATTTTCAAGAGCATCAGTGGGTTGCTTTTATGGAGTAGGGTTTCTTGAAGAAAAAAATATAGTTCTTTATTTGAATGTGTTTTAATAGTGAAATTTCATATCCATTAAACTTCAGAGTAAAAGCATTGAAAGATTGGGAATGATATTTCAAAAGAATAGGCTACTCATGTGAAGACTTTATAAACACATGGATGCTAATATTGTAGATACAAAGGAATTTGTTACACTTTTTTTCTATTAGGAAAATAGCCATTGTTTTCCTGACAGAAGACAATTTCACAGCGAACTAGCTAAATTATATAAATCAGCTATCTTTGACAATAAGTAGCTGGAACATGTTGCTCTTACCTTGAACATTTCTCCTTGTATCTTCTGACATATCAGCCAGACATAGGTCCTTCTCTGTGCCTCTTAGTACTTTGTACAGGTCTCTGCTTGAGCTCTGCATAGATTGTATCAGTGTTTATTGGCTCTCATTTGTGAAATTACTGGGCTGCAAAATTGCATTGTATTGATCTCCATATCTTGGATGCCTAGGATGGAGCTATGTTAAATAGGGAACAACATATATTTGTTAAAGGAGAATGGATAATGTTAATTCACATATTCATTCAGCAACACATATTCAATATATTGGATATATGCAATAGAGTAGAAACTATTCTAGACCCGGGAATACCAAGGTGACCAGGATCAATGCTGCTCTTACTCTGACTAGTCTTTTTTTCTTAATTTTTTCTTTCCAAGTTTTTATTAAATTCCAGTTAGTTAACGTACAATGTAATATTAGTTTCGTGTATAGAATTTAGTGATTCATCACTTACACACAACACCCAGTGTTCTTTGCAAGTGCCCTCCTTTAAACCTATCATCTGTTAAACTCATCTACCCACCTACCTGCCCTCCAGTAATCCTCAGTTTGTTCTGTGTAGTTAAGTCTATTTTTTCAAGTGTCTGTTAGCCACTTGTATGTCTTCTTTGAAAAATGTCTGCTAATATGTTGTGCCCATTTCTTAACTGGATTATTTGTTT
Source organism: Vulpes vulpes (assembly GCF_048418805.1). Taxonomy (NCBI): domain Eukaryota; kingdom Metazoa; phylum Chordata; class Mammalia; order Carnivora; family Canidae; genus Vulpes; species Vulpes vulpes. The sequence goes on along the minus strand of NC_132783.1, from coordinate 78,495,634 downwards.
TTTGGATATTGATTTTGATGAGTTCTTTATAGATTCTGGATACTAACCCTTTATCAAAGATATCATTTGCGAATATCTTCTCCCATTCCATTGGTTGCCTTTTCGTTTTGTCAGCTGTTTCCTTTGCTGTGCAAAAGCTTTCTATCTTGATGAAATCCCAATAGTTCATTTTTGCTTTTGTTTCCCTTGCCTTTGGTAATGAGTAGAAGACATTGCTGCAGCAGAGGTCAAAGAGGTTGCTGCTTGTGTTCTCTTCTAGGAATTTGATGGTTTCCTGTCTCACATTTAGGTCTTTCATCTATTTTGAGTTTATTTTTGTGTATGGTGTAAGAAAATGATCCGGTTTAATTCTTCTGCAGTTGCTGTCCAGTTTTCTTAACACCATTTGTTAAAGAGAGTTTTTTCCATTGGATATTCTTTCCTGCTTTGTCAAGGATTAGTTGACCATATAGTTGTGGGTTCATTTCTGAGTTTTCTTTTCTGTTCTGTTGATCTACGTGTCTGTTTTTTTTTTTTTTTTTTTCCAGTACCATATTGTCTCAATGACTACAGCTTTGTAATATAGCTTGAAGTCTGGAATTGTGATGCCTCCAGATTGCTTTTCTTTTTCAAATTACTTTGGCTATTTGGGGTCTTTTCTGGTTTCACAATTTTTAAGATTGTTTGCTTTAGTTCTGTGAAAAATGCTGGTGTTATTTTGATAGGGGTTGCATTGAATGTGTAGATTGCTTTGGGTAGTATAGACATTTTAACAATATTTGTTCTTCCAATCCATGAGCATGGAATATTTTCTATTACTTTGTGTCTTCCTCAGTTTCTTTCAGTGTACCTGAAGTTACCTCTTTGGTTAGATTTATTCCAGGTATCTTATGGTTTTGGTGCAATTGTAAATGTGATCAATTCCTTGATTTCTCTTTCTGCTGCTTCATTATTGGTGTATAGAAATGCAACAGACTTCTGTACATTGATTTTGTATTCTTTAACTTTGCTAAATTCATATATAAGTTCTAGCAATTTTTTGGTGGGGTCTTTCGGATTTTCTACATGGAGTGTCATGTCATCTGTGAAGAGTGAAAGCTTGACTTCTTCCTTGCCAATTTAGGTGCCTTTTATTATTTTTTCTGTTGTTGTCTGATTGCTGAGGCTAGGACTTCCAGTACTATGTTGAGCAACAGTGGTGAGGGTGGACATCCCTGTCATGTTCCTGACTTTAGGGAAAAGCTCTCAGTTTCTCCTCATTGAGGAATGTATTAGTTGTGGTCTTTCATATATGGCCATTATGATGGTGAGTTATGTTCCTTCTTGAAAGGTTTTATCATGAATGGACGCTGTATTTTGTCAAATGGTTTTTCTACATCTATTGAGAGGCTCCTATGGTTCTTATTCTTTCTTTTATTAATGTGGTTCATCACATTGACTGATTTGTGAATATTGAACCACTCCTGCAGGCCCAGAATAAATCCCATTTAACTGTGGTGAATAATCCTTTTAAAGTATGTTGGATTCGGGGATCCCTGGGTGGCTCAGCGGTTTAGCTCCTGCCTTTGGCCCAGGGTGTGATCCGGGATTGAGTCCTACGTCAAGCATGGAGTCTGCTTCTCCCTCTGCCTGTGTCTCTGCCTTCTTTCTCTCTCTGTGTATGTCTCTCATGAATAAATAAGTAAAATCTTAAAAAAAAGTATGTTGGATTCAATTTGCTAGTATTTTATTGAGAATTTTTGCTTCCATATTCATCTGGGATGTTGGTCTGTAATTCTATTTAGTGGGGTCTTTGAATTTAGAATCAAGGTAATGCTGGCCTCATAGGATGAATTTGGAAGTTTTCCTTCCATTTCTATTTTTTGGAATAGCTCCAAAAGAATAGGTATTGGTTCTTCTTCAGTGTTTTGTTGAATTCCCTTGGAAAACTATATGGCTCTAGACTTTTGCTTGTTGGGAGATTTCTAATTACTGATGCAATGTCTTTACTGGTTATAGGTCTGTTGAAATTTTCTGTTTCTTTTTGTTTCAGTGTTGGTAGTTTATGTTTCTAGGAATTTATCCATTTATCCCAGATTGCCTAATCTGTTGGCATGTTGTTGCTTATTGTTTTCTTCTTATAATTGTTTGTATTTCTGTGGTGTTGTGATCTTTCCTCTTTCATTCATGATTTCTTTCTTTCTTCTAAACTAATTGTATATACTTTTAAGATTTTATTTACTTATTCAGGAGAGACAAACAGAGAGAGGCATAGACATAGGCAGAGGGAGAAGCAGGCTTCCTGTGGAGAGCCTGATGCGGGACTTGATCCTGGGACTCTGGGATCACACCCTAAGCCAAAGGTAGACACTCAACCCCTGAGCCACCCAGGCGTCCCTATTTTTTATTTATTTTTAAAAAAGATTTTATTTATTTATTTGAGACAGAACACAAGGAGGGAGAGCAACAGGCAGAGGGAGAGGGAGAAACAAGCCCTCTGCTGAACAGGGATCCCATCATGGGGCTCCATCCCAGGACCCTAGGATCATGACCCTAGCCGAAGGCAGATGCTTAACTGACTGAGCCACCGAGGTGCTCCTCATTCATGATTTTATTTGAGTCCTTTCTCCTTTCTTTTTGATAATTCTGGCTCAGGGCTTATCAGTTTTGTTAATTCTTTCAAAGAATCAGTGCCTCATTTCATTGATCTATTCTGTGTTTTTAAAAAAAATTTCTATAGCATTTATTTTTGCTCCAATCTTATTTCCCTTCTTCTGCTGGTTTTAGGCTTTATTTGCTGTTCTTTTTCCAGATTCTTTAGGTATAAGGTTAAATTGTGTGTTTGAGACTTTTCTTGCTTCTTGAGGTAGGCCTGTATTGCTATATACTTCCCTCTTAGAACTGCCTTTGCTGCATCCCAAAGGTTTTGGACTCTTGTGTTTTCATTTTCATTTTCATTTACTTCCACATGTTTTTTATTTCTTCTTTAATTGCTTGGTTAAACCATTCATTCTTTAGTAGGATGTTCTTTAATCTCTATGTATTTGCAGTCTTTTAGATTTTTTTCTTGTGGTCGACTTCATATTTCATAGCATTGTGGCCTGAAAATATTAATGATATAGTATCTGCCTTTTTGTACTTGTTAAGGGCTGATTTGTGACCCAGTATAGGATGTATTCTGGAGAATGTTCCATATGCACTTGAAAAGAATTTGTATTTTGCTGGTTTAGGATGAGATTCTCTGAATATATCTTTTAAGTCCATCTGGTCCAGTGTGCCATTCAAAGCCTTTGCATCTTTTTGGTCTTTTGCTTAGGGTATATGTCAATTGCTGTAAGTAAGGTGTTAAAATCCTCTACTACTATTATATTATTATCATGAGTTTCTTTTCTTTTTTTTTTTTTTATTTATGATAGCTACAGAGAGAGAGAGAGAGGCAGAGACACAGGCAGAGGGAGAAGCAGGCTCCATGCACCGGGAGCCCAACATGGGATTTGATCCCGGGTCTCCAGGATCGCGCCCTGGGCCAAAGACAGGCGCCAAGCCGCTGCGCCACCCAGGGATCCCTTATCATGGGTTTCTTTATGTTTATTAGGTGCTCCCAAGTTGGGGCCCTAAATAAATATTTACAACTGTTAGATCTTCTTGTTGGATAAACCCTTTTATTATGATATACTGCCATTCTTCATCTCTTGTTACAGTCTTTGTTTTAAAATCTAGTTTGTATTATATAAGTATGGCTACTCTGGCTTTCTTTTGATGTTCATTAGCATGATAGATAAGTTCTTTACCCTTTCACTTTCAATCTGCAGATGTCTTTAGGTCTAAAATAAGTCTCTTATAAGTAGCATATTTATGAGTCTTGTTTTTTTTTTTTTAAATCTATTCTAATAGCCTATGTCTTTTGATTGGAGTACTTAGTCCATTTAGCTTCAGAATAATTATTGATGGATATGAATTTAGTGCTATTATGTTACTTGTAAAGTCACTGTTCAATAGCTCTGTTCCTTTCCAGTCTTTATTGCTTTTGTCTCTCCCACTCAAAGTGTATCCCTTAATATTTCTTGGAGAGCATGTTTAGTGTTCATAAATTCCTTTAGTTTTTGCTAGTCTTTGAACTCTTTATCACTCTCTCTATTCTTTTTTTAAAATGATTTTATTTATTAGAGGGAGAGAGAGAGAGAGAGAAATCGAGAGAGAGAGAGAATGAGCAGGGGAAGGGACAGAGGGAAAGGGACAAACAGACTGCTCACTGAGTGGGGAGCCTGATGTGGGGCTTGATCCTAGGACCCTGATATCATGACCTAAGCTGAAGTGAGATGCTTAACCCAACTGAGCCACCCAGGCACCCCTCTCTCCTTCTATTCTGAATGACAGCCTTGCTGGATATAGTGTTCTTGGTTCCATATTTTTTCCCATTTAGCATGTTGAATGTATCATGCTACTCTCTTCTGGCTGGTCGAATTTCTGTAGATAGGTCTGCTGCTAACCTTATGTGTACTCTTGTAGGTTAAGGAATTTTGTCCCTAGCTGCTTTCTATCTTTTCTATCTATTCTCTTTCTATCTTTGTATTTTACAAGTTTCACTGTTAAATGTCTTGGTATTGACCTGTTTTTATTGGTTTTGAGAGGAGTTCTTTTGCCTCTTGGACTTGAATGCCTGTTTCCTTCCCCAGATTAGGCAAGTTCTCAATTATAATTTGTTCAAATATACCTTCTGTCCCTTTTTCCTGCTCTTCTTCTGGGGCTCCTATGATATGGATATTATTATGCTTTGTGGAATCACTGAGTTCCCTAAGTCTGTATTTGTGATCTAATAGTTTTCTTTCCTTCTTCTTTTCCCCTTCATTATTTTCTCTAATTTTATCTTCTGTATCACCTATTTATTCCTGTGCTTCTTCCATCCTCATTGTGATTATATCCAGTTATTTTTGCATCTCAGTTGTAGCACACTTTATTTTAGCCTGACTCTTTTTAAAGTCTCATATCTCTGTAGCCAGGGTTTCTCTGGTGTCTCCTATGCTTCTTTTGAGCCCAACCAATATTCTTATGACTGTTGTTCTAATTTCTTGTTCAGATATATTACTTGTATCTATTTTGAGCAAATCCCTGGCTGTGATTTCTTCTTGATTTTTCTTTTGAGGAGAATTTCTCCATCTTGTCATTATGTCTAGGTTTCTATCTTTTGTGTGTTATAAAAGCTTGTTATGTTTCCTGCTCCTGAGGGCTTTGCACATTAGGAAGTGTTTCTGTTGTGTGCTGTTTACATTCTGCTGTTGTGTTTTAGCTGCTCTTTCCCACAGGTCAGTCTCTGCAGAGTTTCTCTTTGCTTACAGTGGGGAGTGTTTGGACCTTTAACTATGTGTGCTTTTATTTATTTAAGATAAGCCCAATTTTTAAAAAAATTCTGATATAAGAAAAGAGAAAAGGAACAGAAAAGCAAGCAAACAAAATACTATAAGCTTGATTCCAAAGAAAAGAAAGAAGGAAAAAAGAAAAGAAAAAGAAGCCTGATCCAAAAAATGAGAAAATGAAACAATGAACAAAAAACTATAAGCCTGATTCCAAAGAAAAAAGAAAAGGGGTGCGGGAAGAAGAAAGCCTCTTCTATTTCCACAACAGAAGCTAATGCTTTGGAGCAGTCTACTCAGAAAGCCTCTGTAGGTCTTCTGAGGGAGATGCCCCTCCTGCACTGGCTCACAGTCAGACTTGCCCTAGTAAAGATGCCCCTGCTGGGCACAGGGGTGCAGGGTTTGATGTAAGCTACTCCAGCTTCCACTGGAGGCACTGTAATTCTCTCTCAAATCTGACTATGTGGGTGGGTGGAGGGAACACGGTGGAAGATGGCACCATCTTGTCCTGGGGAGGGAAACTCATGGCTGCCACTGTTCAGGAGGCCATATGAAAAGTGAACTACCTTCCTTCCTGTGTCCCAGGCTTTCATCAGATCTCTTCCCTCAACCTGTCTGTGCCCAGGACATGGGCACTCCTGGTACCACAGTTCTCCTTTATTTTATCTCTGGCTAGTGGCTGAGATTCAAAACTCCAAAACTTAGAGAACTTGGCAAAGCATGGACCTGCTCTCCTTCTGAGGAGAAGAGCCTCGCAGTGCTGTGCCTGATGCTGTTCTGTCCCAGAAAAGCAGTCATATAACCGCCCAGGTGTGTTGAGTCTATGATGAAGCACAGTGAAAAGCTGCAACCAGGTTATCTGCCTTTTGTGCATACCTCTGTCTCCTGATGTTGAACGGCTGTACTACTGAGCAGACTTGGAGCAGCCTTGTCCTACGAGAGGCAATATACCCTCTTTCAAATGTACTCCAGGAAGGGAAACATTGTCTTCCAGTGTGACCCAAGGGATCACCACACCTTGGCATCTTGCACAAACCCTATATGCTGCTTGCTCCTGCTCTCTTCCTCTCTCCTTGACTTCTCTCTGCACAAAAGGATCCCTCCTCTCTGTGGTACTGCAGCTTTTCTCTTTTCCAATTCACGTCTCTGAACCTTGCATCTGCTACTTTCTCTTCCTCCAATTGTGCAGATTATTTTCTTAATCCTCAGATTGATTTCCTAGTTGTTCAAAATGATTTGATATTAACCTAGCTGTGTTCAAAGGATGAGGCAACCCTTAGGTCTCCTTACCTTTCTGCATCTTAACTCCTCCCCTCCACCACTTTGTTATCCATTCATCAGTCCATGGATGTTTGGGTTCTTTGCATAATTTAGCTATTGTTGTTAATGCTGCTATAAACATTGGGGTGCATGTATTCCTTCAAATTAGTATTTTTGTATCCTTTGAGTATATACCTAGTAGTGCAATTGTTGGATAATAGGGTAGTTCTATTTTTAATTTTTTGAGGAATCCTCATACTGCTTTTCAAATTGGTTGCATCAGTTTGCGTTCCCACAACAATGTAAGAGGATTCTACTTTTCCCACATCCTCACCAACATCTGTTCTTTTTAATTTTTTTAAGATTTTATTTATTCATGAGAGACAAAGAGAGAGAAGCAGGCTCCATGCAGAGAGACCAATGTGGGGCTTGATCTCGGGACTCCAGAATTGTACCCTGGACTGAAGGGAGCCGCTCAACTGCTGAGCCACCAGGCATCCCTGTTATTTCTTGTATTGTTGATTTTAGCCATTCTGACTAATGAGAGCCACTCTCATTAGCGTTTTGATTTAGAGTCTTAAGAGGGAAGTACATAGCAAACAGGCCTATCTCAAGAAGCAAGAAAAGCACCAAACCCAAATAAATACAATCATGAATAAAAGAGGAGAGATCATAACCAATACCACAGAAATACAAACAATTATACAAGAATATTATGAGCAACTATATGCTAACAAATTGGGCAATCTGGAAGAGATTGATAAATTCCTAGAAACATATATATAAACTATCAATACTGAAACAGGAAGAAACAGAAAATTTCAATAGACTCATAACCAGTAAAGACATTGCATCAGTAATCAGAAATCTCCCAAAAACAAAAGTCCAGAGCCAGATGGCTTCCCAGGGGCATTCTACCAAACATACAAAGCAGAGTTAATACGTATTCCTCTCAAACTGTTCCACAAAATAGAAATGGAAGGAAAACTTCCAAACTCATTCCACAAGGCCAGCATTACCTTGATTAAAAAACTAGATAAAGACCCCACTAAAAGGGAATATTACAGACCAATAACCCTGATAAACACAAAAGCAAAAATTCTCAATAAAATACTAACAAATCAAATCCAACAGTAATTAAAATTAAAAAGAATTGAAGGTAGGCATAAGCCTACTTGTGAAACACTATGCCTACCTTCTGGAAAAAGTAACCACTCTGGAAAACAGTATGGAGTTCCTCAGAAAGTTAAAAATAGAACTACCATATGATCCAGCAATTGTACTACTAGGTATTTACTCAAAGGATATAAAAATACTGATTCAAAGGGGCACATGCACCTATTGTTTGTAGCAGGATTATCAACAACAACCAAATTATGGAAAGAGCCCAAATATCCATCGACTGATTGAAAGATAAAGGAGAGGTGGTACACACACACACACACACACACACACACACACACACACACTGGAATATTATTCAGCCATCAAAAAGAATGAAATCTTGCTATTTTCAATGATGTGGATAGAGTTAGATTATGGTAAGTGAAATGAGTCATTCAGAAAAAGAAAAATACTACATAATTTCACTCATATGTGGAATTTAAGACATAGATAAACATGGGAGAGAGGAAGAAAAAAGAATGGGAGACAAAACATAAGAGGCTATTAACTATAGAGAACAAATTGAGGGTTTCTGGAGAGGAGGTAAGCAAGGGAGGGGCTAAATGGGTGATGGATGTTAAGGAGAGCATATGTCGTGGTGAGTACTGGGTGTAATATGTAAGTGATAAATCACTAAATTATACTTTTGAAACCAATAGTACACTATATGTTAAGTATTAGAATTTAAAGAAAAACTTCAAAAAATAGAATTAAAGACAGACTTTGTTACAAGCCATTATAGTAAACCAAGATTTTTAGCTATAATAGGAAGCCTACAATCTTACTGTGAGACCTCCCTTAGTAATGGTGGATCTGAGGTTTCATTGAGGAAAGTGATATTTATGTTGGGACCAGAAGTTTGAGCTGAAGCTGAAAAAGGTAGAGAGTTTTGTACAGAAGGGAGGATAATGAGTCCAGTAATAGGAAGTTTACTTACAGCATCTTTGTTAATGTATCTCAGGAGTAACTGTTTTTCTCCCAACAATGTTACTTGGTTTTCTCTTCATATTACCTTAATGGAGACAAATGTTGTAATAGTTCTTTAATGTTTAAATGATCTTTTCCTGAGTATGACTCTTCAGCCAGTTGTTCAACATCCCAACATTTTTAGTCAAGAACACATAATTCTTTTTAATGTATATTTAGTTTTAGTATATGAAGTCAAAGATAATATTGTCTAAAGGCTGTCATAACTTTACAGTTTAGAATCATGACAAGAAAAGATAATCTTTTTATGGGAATTCATCTGCTCTCTACATTTCTGAGGTCGCTTTAGTTTTTTAGTCTCCTTGCAGAAATTCTGAGTTGCAGAGAAATACATAAAAATCACCATTTCCTGGTCTTAAAAATTTACCAACTCTACTAAAAATTTCCTGAGAAAATAAGAGCTATTTGTTGAGTGCTTCCCAAGTCCAGATACTGTGTTAAATGCATATTAGGAATTATATCTCATTTAATCATCTCAGAAACACTGTGAGATAAGTAATATTTCTATCCTTTTCCTTTAGATGAGGATGCTGAAAGTATTCAAGCACTCAAGGTCTCCGAGCTAGAAGAGGCTAACGAGAATTTGACCTTAAAAGTGTCTGACTTAATAGTTCAAATTCCTAACTTCATATTGCTAAGAGAGCTAAAGGTGATAAACTACATGTTGAGACAATCTCAGATCCTCTTCACAGATTTTGTCCATTATTAACAATATTCTTTGTTATATTTAATAAAAATAATTCATTTCATTTTTATTATGCTGAAGTTCATGAATAAATAAAAACTAAAATATTAATGGAGTAAATAAGACAAGCCCTTTATTGTTGGTGAGATGGCTGTGTTTTGGAGAAGTTTTTGGCAATATATATATGAAAACAAAATTCATTTGTTTCTTGACTTAGCAGTTCTACTTTTAAGAATTTATCCTCCAGCTAATTTGTTCGTGCATGCAAGATATGTGCCATTCTTTGTGTACTGTTTGAAGTAGGAAAAAGTTGGAAATGATTTATGTATTTAATAGAGGCCTGGTAAAATAAGTTATAGTATATCAATAAAATGTAACTTTACTCAAGTATGAAAAAGAACAACTGCCTATCAAGTCTTTACTAAGCTCAAAGCTCTGTTCTTATTTAATTTTCATAAAAATAATAGGTACTGTTATTATTAGATCTATTTAGAGGAAATATAAGGTGTAAAGAAGTTAAGTGACTTGTTTGAGGTAGTAGGGCAGATACTGAAGCAGAACAGCTTCAGAACCTGTATTGTTATTACTATGCATCTTTTAATGTTTCCTGGTCACTTATATCCATCCCAATGTGAAAATAAAATAAATTGATAAATTAAAAGGCAAATTATAGAAAGTTTTTATAGTATGATAATATTTGTGAAAAGGATCTATACCTGTATCTTTTGTATGTTCCATTTATAACATAAAATGTCTGTTTTCCTATGACAGAAAATCTTTCTTTATATATTAACATATATGAATATGTGAACATATTCATAAAAATAGATTTAAATATATACATAAATCCATATATACAAATTTATACATATAAACATACATATATACATATGCACACATAAAACATACATTCGTGGAAAAATTTCTGGGTGGATATACAAGAATTCAGTGAATATTTTTGGGTGACTCATATGGAGACTTCATAAAGAATTTTTTTCACTTTATACTCTTCAGTATGGAGAATTATTTAAAAGTAATGAGCACATATTGTTTTCATAATAAGTTTAAATTGAAAAACTTAAAAAGTAGTGGATATGATAATTCTTTAAAAATTATGTTACTGGAAAGGGATAATGAAGAACTTTTTCATTTTATACCCTTCTGAACTGTGAACTTTTTTGTTTTTATTTATTGAGAGAGTGTGAGAGAGAGAGCACAAGTGGAGGGGAGGGGCAGAGGGAGAGAGCGAAGCAGACTCTTTGCTGAGCAGGGAGCCCGATATGGGGCTTGGTACCACGACCCTGGGACCATGACCTGAGCTGAAGGCAGATCCTTAACCATTGAACCTCACAGGTGCCCTTGAATTGTGAACTTTTATAAAATGAATGAGTACACATTTCTTTTGTCATGAAATGTATTTTCAATGAAAAAAATCTTGAAAATTGTAGGTGTATTTCTCTAACAATTATGTACTATGAAATATAATTTTTATAACTAAGTTTAGAATAAATCTGCCTATGTTAAACTTTTATCAGAGAGTTCCTGTATCAAAGGCTAGTTCTTTCTAACACTGACTTGGAAAGTAACTCAATGAAGATTTATTACTTTTATAAACAAGATTGTTTCCAATTGAAGTCTTAGTAATGAAACCTTTCACAGTAAATGAGATTCAGCAAATGCAGAACTTGACAGCAATTTTGCTAGATGTTGCTAGTCATTTGAGCATAGTTCTCTTGCAGGAAAATGGTATCATGCTTCCTAAACTCCAGAGCATTTATCAAAAACAAATGTTGATTTTAAACTCCATTGTTTATTAAGAGACAATGTTCTAGTGTAACTGACACTATTTTAATATTATGTTTAGTCATAGAATGTATTTGGAATTAGGTTTATAAATGCTTAACAGGTATAGCTGAAACTTAAAGTATATTATTTTGGATTGTGTTTTTCAGGTGAAGCTCTGAAAGTATCAGCTGAGAGATTTGCAGATGATCCCTGTTATCTTCCCAAAAGGGAAGCTGTGGTTCAAGCTGCCCGTGCCTTGTTGGCTGCAGTTACCAGACTCCTTATCCTCGCAGATATGATAGATGTCATGTGTCTCTTGCAGCACGTGTCAGCTGTAAGTAAAAGATGGCTAGTTTACCTTGGTGGTGTTCTCACTTCTAATTCTATTTTCTGAAACTGGCATCAATCCTAAAGTGCCATCCCAGCCTCGGCCTCATTTCTTAATGTCACCCAGCAGAAGCTGACTTGATTGGATTGTGCAACTCTTATATACTTCAAAAGAACAAAGCCAGAAGTTAGTCTTTTGTTTATTCATTTGTTTTATTTTTTAAAATTTAAAAATATAAAAATATTTTAAAGTTTTAATTTAAATCCCAGTTTACATATAGTGTAACATTAGTTTCAGGCATACAATTTAGTCATTCAACACTTACATACAGTACCTGGTGTTCATCACAAGTGCATTCCTTTTTTTTTTTTTTTTTAAACAAATGTACTCCTTAATTCCCATCTCCATACCCACCATCCCTCTGCTAACCATCAGTTTGCTTTCTTCAGTTAAGACTCTGTTTCTTGGTTTGCATCTCGTTTTTCCCCCTTTGTTGATTTGTTTCATTTCTTAAATTCCACATCTGAGTGAAATCATATGGTATTTGTCTTCCTCTGACTGACATTTCGTTTAGCATCATACCCTCTAGTTTTATCCATGTTGTTGCAAATGGCAAGATTTTATTCTTTTCTTTGGCTGACTAATATTCCATTGTATTTACAGACCAAATCTATATCCATTTATTAGTTGATGGACATTTTGGGCTTTTTCCATAATTTGGCTATTATTGATAATGCTGCTATAAATGTTGAGATGCATATATCCCTTTGAATTAGTATTGTATTCTTTGGGTAAATACCTAGTAGTAGGATTGCTGGATCATAGGGTGGTTCTATTTTTAACTTTTTGAGGAAGCTCCATACTGTTTCCAGAGTGGCTGCACCAGTTTGCATTCTCACCAACAGTGCAGGAGGGTTCCCTTTTACTGCATCCTTGCCAAACCTGCTGTTTCTTGAGTTGTTGATTTTAGCCATTTTGACAGGTGGGAGGGGATAGCTTATTGCAGTTTTGATTTGTATTTCCCTGATGATGAGTGACATTGAACATCTTTTCATGTGTCTGTTGGCCATCTGTTGGTCTTTTTTGGAAAAATATCTATTTATGTCTTCTGCCCATTTTTTAATTGGATTATTTGTTTTTTGACTGTTCAGTTTGATAAGCTTTTTATAGATTTTGGATACTAACCCTTTATCAGATATGTCATTTGCAAATATCTTCTCTTATTCTGTAGGTTGTCTTTTAGTTTGTTGATTGTTTCTTTCATTACACAGAAGGTTTTTCTCTTGGTGAAATCCCAATGGTTCATTTTTGATTTTGTACCCTTGCCTCTGGAGATACGTCTCGTAAGAAGTTGTGGTGGCCGAACACTGCCTGTGTTCTCTTCCAGGATTTTGATGGTTTCCTGTCTATATTTAGGTCTTTCATCCATTTTGAGTTTTTTTTTTTTTGTGTGTGTGTGTGTGTGTGTGTGTGTGTATGGTGTAAGAAAGAGATCCGGTTTCATTATTCTGCAGTTGTCCAGTTTTCCCGATACCATTTGTTGAAGAGAGTTTTTTCCAATGAATATTCTTTCCTGCTTTGTCAAAGATTAGTTGACCATATAGTTGTTGGCCCATTTCTGTTTTTTTTTAAATCCTGTTCCATTGATCTGTGCGGGACATAATTGAAGATCAAAGCAAAACAAAGTACTATTTTTTATGGTTAGTATTTATTAACTTTTTATAATGTGGTAAGCACTATGCTAGATTATCTCCTGTAATTCAATCTTCAGCAACAGCCTTATGATAATGATTTTTATTTTGAAGATAGACTAGGGCATATTTATTTAAGAAATTCGCTCAAGGCAGTAGGGGAAAAAAAACCCTTTTTGGAACATAGTATTCCAAGGGCTAGGATGGCCTTAACTATAAATACCTTTCAGAAATGTTTAGACAATTTAAGAGCCTATAACAGGTTGTTAAATAATTTAACTATGTCAGGAAGAGGGGTGAAAGGGGTGTTCTAAACTCCAGTCTCTCCCACATTTATTGGTAACTCAGCTTAGGCTACATCATTTATGACACTTATCAGTGTGTGTAGTACAGCAATGATTCCTTATCAAGAAAAAGGGAAAACCTTTTGTGGTAAATTGTGATAGTGTTTCATTATTTCATCCTTTAAAAATTTATATTTAAATTATATCATTAACTCAATTCTTTTGACAAAAATGGACAAACTAAATTTTTATTTATATTATCAAGATTAGGATTATTTGGGTCAACATTCCTCCCACCACAGAGTATTCTGCAGAGCTTGTATTATAAACGTACAACATGAAAAAAAGGATTTTTTTAATGGTTAATGCTGCATATAGAAATTCTCTGAATATTTTTGATGCACATAAGCACATTAAAGTTGGTGAGAAATATTGATGTAATGAAATGCATTTAATTTTGCTTAATTCAGAGTTTCCCAATTTTTTAACCTTAGGACTCTCTTATTTTTTTTAAAAGATTTTATTTATTCATCATAGACATAGAGAAAGAGAGAGAGGCAGAGACACAGGCAGAGGGAGAAGCAGGCTCCATGCCAGGAGCCCGATGTGGGACTCGATCCCAGGACTCCAGGATCAGGCCCCGGGCCAAAAGGCAGGCGCTAAACTGCCGAGCCACCCAGGGATCCCAGGACTCTTTTATAATATGTTAATCCTGGAGCTTTCTCAGACCATACTTTGGGAATTAGTGATTTAGAATATTTCTTTTTCCTTTCTTTCTTTTTTTTAAAAGTAGGTTTAACATCCAGTGCAGCGCCTGAACCTGAGATCCACACCTGAGTTGAGATCAAGAGTCAGATGTTTAACCAACTAAGCCACCCAGGCAGCCCAAAGCATATTTATAATAGTATTTATGGTTATATTAAATTTCCATTTGAATTAAAAATTATAGAGGAGAAAGGTGAGTGCCCTTATAGTCTATCTTATTGATGTAGATTAGACTCTTTCCTACAGTACAATGTGCAATACATAACTGTCTAACAGTAATAACAGTCTCAGTTCTAAGAGATGATGAACCTGACTTTGGACAGTTCTAATTGTTAGAGATATTTTTCTCTAGCTTAAACAGAGCTTAAAGATGTCTTTCTGCTATTTCCATTTACTGCTTCTAGTTTTGCTTTCTTGAGCAACATAGAACCAAAGTAATAAGAACAGACATTTTTCAAATAACTGATGTTTATCCTTAGGACTTATGTCTTCTCTTACCTAGGCTAAAAATTTCTTGACCCTGGAATATTCCTAATATGACAGTTTTAGACTATTCTGAATACTTTTGAATTTCCATATCTTGTATGATTTTCAGCTTCCTGCTGAAATTTTCAATTTTGATATTGAGGTACTTAAAACATGGTAAACACATTTATTTTAGTTAAAATTTAGAAATTTTAGTGTCTGGACTCACTGGTTTTTTGCTAATAGTGTCTTGTCTTTTCATGTGAATGGCTATTTTTGTGTCCTAAACGTTACCTTTTCTGGAACTCATATCAATAAATTCCTTTCTGTTTTGTTAGCTCTTAGATGTTTTTAAGACAAAATATTTTACATTTCATCAATCATAGTTTTCTTAAGCAAGAGGATTGGATTAAATTATTAATTTGCCAATATAAGAAAGAGCAGTCCCTAAACTTGTCTAGGTAAATCCTTTTCTATTTGTATTCTGGATTATAGGTAATTCCCATAAAATATTGAAATCAAAACATCATGAAATATAAACAAAATCTCTGATGTGTACATTCCATAATATACTCAATTACCTGTTTGATTTAATGTCTAACATTATCTTACCTTATTGTGATAGCCTTGTCATGCTGTTTGTTCATACTGATTTTGTGAGCAGTTAAAACCTCCAAGTCTCTAACTCAAAACTACTCAATTCAGATCTTCCTCTGATACTAGTTTTATTTTTTTTATATGTAAAGTTAGGTGTTAAACTTATATTCATTAAATTTTATCCTGTTAATTCTGGTTTTTGTTATAGTCCATTCAGATCTTTTTGACTTTAGATTTTGTCTTTACCTCCTAACCTGGTATCATTTTCAGATTTTTCAAAAACAGGTTATTCATGAAAAATTGTTTAATGACATGGAAAACAGTAATGTACTTTCCTTGCAGATAACATCAATCAAACATTAACACATTTTGAGTCAAGTCATTGAGCTTCAAACTTGCTTTATTAGGTTACTGTATAAACCATGTTCTTTATTTTATTATTAAGCACTTTCTTAAAGAAAGGCCTTGCTGAAATCAAGATGTATTATCTGTGGCATTGTGGATTTATCTGTCTACTAACACCAGTTATAAAGGGCATGAGGTTAGCTTGGCATGACTTACTTTTAATAACCCTGTAGGAGTTCCGAGTGACTATTGGTTGCTTGCTTTCATTCATTTTCTTTCTTTTTATGTCTTTTTTTGACATTCATTTTTTAATCACTCACAATCTGCATACTTATGGCTGTAAATCATTTGTCTCCTGGGATCTTCTTGTCCTTAAAATTCAGCTATAATTGGCTTGAACCCTAATTCTATGTCCTATCAACTATAATGTTCTCCCCAAGATTTCTGCAAATTCTCTGGGGTTCATATTCTCAGACCCATCTCTGCTTCCAAAATTTGCTTTCACTGAATTACTTTAGTTTATGAATGGTCTTTCTATCCCTATTTTATAGTATGTTAATCTATAATTGGACATTGACCTTTCCCCCCTTGATTTTGACATACACACATGCATGCGCGTGTGCGCGCGTGAACACACACACACACACACACACACAGTCCAAAACTCCCAGGCCAGGCATATTTGTATATATGGCAAACCTTATAGAAATTTAGGAAGGTAAAAGGGAGGGGGTCCTGTAGTAGAACACTGTCTTCCAAGTGGCTCCAATCTGTATATTAGAAATCTTCAAAATTCTTTAGCAACTTCGTTAGCAATCTCATTACTCTTCTACCTCCTTTTTCCCTACCTACTCTCCTTAGTTCTCCCTCACACCCTTAAATTCCTATTCATTTGAATGCAGTGTTTCTGCTAATTTGTGCCCTCATATATCAGTTTCTACCTTAAAGTACTCCTTAAAGTATTTTCCTCAGCATAGATAATTTTTTTCCCTAAGAAGAATTCTGTAGCCAGCTATCTCTCTTCTCTCTTACATACATATATTCATAACATCCTACTATATAATAATGTATTATAGATGATTTTTAGGGGGAGAGAATCAACTTTATAGGTATAGATTTCTTCTTCTGGACACACACTCTTCTTTCAAAAGAAGTGGGCCACTTTTAAAATTTCTTGCTCTTGTTTGGAATGTAATGGGAAAAGGCCAGCTTCTTCTCTCTTCCAATTGTATCTTACTATTTTACACAATCTTCTGCTTAATTTGAGCTCTCCCAACACTCTTATATAATTCCCTGCTACATTTTAAAATCTTTAAAAAAGATTTTATTTATTTATTTGACAGAGAGAGAGAGAGAGAGAGAGAGAGTGTGTGTGTGTGTACAAGAAGGCAGAACAGCAAAGAGAGGGGGAAGCAGACTCTTCACTGAGCAGAAAGCCCAGTGCAGGGCTCAATCCCAGGATGCTGGGATCATAACCCACGCCGAAGGCAGAAAGAAATTGAGGAAGACACAAGGAAATGGAAAAATATCCTATGCTCATGGATTGGATGAATAAATATTGTGAAAATGTCTATGCTACCTAGAGTAATCTACACATTCAATACAATTCCTATCAAAATACCATAGATCTTTTTCACAGAGCTGAAACAAATAATCCTAAAATTTGTATAGACCCTGCATAGCCAGAGGAATATTGAAAAAGAAAACCAAAGCTGGTAGCATGACAATACCAGGCTTCAAGCTATCACAATGTCTTCTTATGTTGCCTTATTCTTTTCATCCTTACAATGATTTTTTTTTCTAAATTACAGAATTTTTCATCCCTATTGTGGTATATTTCCTTTTAGATGTCAGGTCAACGATATATTACTCAATTCTTGATTCATAGTCTGTAGCTATACATTTCCTGACTTCTTTATGCTTTCTTATCTCTATTAAATTATCTTCTTTCCACTGAGACTGCCCCCAGAGATGCAATTATAATCAAGCATTTATGAGGACATAGACTAAGATCACCAACTAGTGCAAACATGGTTCACTGAGTAATTCCCAATAGAGAAAGTAGTGTCAGCCCAAACAGAGTTGTTATATAATTAAGTACATCAAAGATTCCTGATATGGCAATTTTAAAATCATATAGTTCCTTAAGAAAATATATGTTTTCTTCTCTGGGAAATAGGTCCAAATCCAAGGTAAGAGAGGATAAAGAAAAGAATGGTGATCTTTCAATATTAAATTAATTATAGAAACTTGGAAAGGCAGTTTGGCTTTATTACCACTATTGCTCATAATTTTCTATCGGAATTTAGAAATTTCTTTTTTGGTACTGGTTAAGTTTTTTTTTTTTTTTTTTTCGAACTTTACTATTTGTACTTCTGAGGATACCACATCTTACTTTATTGACATCTGGACTTTATAAGGGTCAATTTTATTTGAGATGAAATTGGCTAGGATATATCTCTTGCTTTCTTTAGGAGTCTGGACAATGTGGAGAAAAAAAACCATTCTTTTTTGGCAGAAGAGAGACCTTGCTTGAATCCTGGCTCTGGTGTTGATTAGCTGGGTGAATTTGGAAAAGTTAAAATCTGTAAGCCTTGGTTTCTTTTTCTGAGCTATAAGGAAAATAAACTTACTCTGAATACTTTGAAAGGATCTTATAAAGATTAAATGATATATAAATTACCTGGCAAGAACTGGTGTTCTCTTTCATTTTCTTTCGTCTTCCTGTCCTACCTTTCGCCACCATGGTACCTTGCTCTTTTGACTCTTGCAGTACAATATTGCCCTTATTCCTAAGAAATGAAGGGAAATGAATTTGACTCCTGAGTTGAATTTTTCAGCTTTTTCCATTTACTATACTAGAGTTTTATTTTTTTAAAATGGAAATATGGGTACCTTTGTATTAGGAAATAAACTATTGTCATTATAAGAAATGGGCCTAGTATTTAATAACTTCTTGTGTGAACTACATCTTTAATATTTTCTACACAGATTGCTATAAAGCTTTTCTACACTGAACAAATGATTCTGAATGTGAAGAATATTTGTAATGCTGACAGAAAAATCACACACTACTGTATTGTTAGCTGAGATTTTTTGAAGCCACTCTTGATTATTAAAAGGCAGGTATACCTGCAAAAAGACTTTCTAAAAACTTTTTCTTTTTCTTTTTTTTTTTAAATTAATTTTTATTGGTGTTCAATTTACCAACATACAGTAAAACACCCAATGCTCATCCCGTCAAGTGTCCACCTCAGTGCCCATCACCCATTCCCCTCCAACACCCGCCCTCCTCCCCTTCCACCACCCCTAGTTCATTTCCCAGAGTTAGGAGTCTTTATGTTCTGTCTCCCTTCCTGATATTTCCCAACATTTCTTTTCCCTTCCTTTATATTCCCTTTCACTATTATTTATATTCCCCAAATGAATGAGAACATACACTGTTTGTCCTTCTCTGATTGACTTACTTCACTCAGCATAATACTCTCCAGTTCCATCCACGTTGAAGCAAATGGTGGGTATTTGTCGTTTCTAATTGCTGAGTAATATTCCATTGTATACATAAACCACATCTTCTTTATCCATTCATCTTTTGATGGACACCGAGGCTCCTTCCACAGTTTGGCTATTGTGGCCATTGCTGCTAGAAACATCGGGGTGCAGGTGTCCCGACATTTCATTGCATCTGAATCTTTGGGGTAAATCCCCAACAGTGCAATTGCTGGGTCGTAGGGCAGGTCTATTTTTAACTCTTTGAGGAACCTCCACACAGTTTTCCAGAGTGGCTGCACCAGTTCACATTCCCACCAACAGTGTAAGAGGGTTCCCTTTTCTCCGCAACCTCTCCAACATTTGTTGTTTCCTGCCTTGTTAATTTTCCCCATTCTCATTGGTGTGAGGTGGTATCTCATTGAGGTTTTGATTTGTATTTCCCTGATGGCAAGTGATGCAGAGCATTTTCTCATGTGCATGTTGGCCATGTCCATGTCTTCCTCTGTGAGATTTCTCTTCATGTCTTTTGCCCATTTCATGATTGGATTGTTTGTTTCTTTGGTGTTGAGTTTAATAAGTTCTTTATAGATTTTGGAAACTAGCCCTTTATCTGATACGTCATTTGCAAATATCTTCTCCCATTCTGTAGGTTGTCTTTTAGTTTTGTTGACTGTATCCTTTGCTGTGCAAAAGCTTCTTATCTTGATGAAGTCCCAATAGTTCATTTTTGCTTTTGTTTATTTTGCCTTTGTGGATGTATCTTGCAAGAAGTTACTGTGGCCAAGTTCAAAAAGGGTGTTGCCTGTGTTCTCTTCTATCATTTTGATGGACTCTCGTCTCACATTTAGATCTCTCATCCATTTTGAGTTTATCTTTGTGTATGGTGAAAGAGAGTGGTCCAGTTTCATTCTTCTGCATGTGGATGTCCAATTTTCCCAACACCATTTATTGAAGAGACTGTCTTTCTTCCAATGGATAGTCTTTCCTCCTTTATCGAATATTAGAGGACCATACATTTCAGGGTCCACTTCTGGGTTCTCTATTCTGTTCCATTGATCTATGTGTCTGTTTTTGTGCCAGTACCACACTGTCTTGATGACCACAGCTTTGTAGTACAACCTGAAATCTGGCATTGTGATGCCCCCAGGTATGGTTTTCTTTTTTAAAATTCCCCTGGCTATTCGGGGTCTTTTCTGATTCCACACAAATCTTAAAATAATTTGTTCTAACTCTCTGAAGAAAGTCCATGGTATTTTGATAGGGATTGCATTAAACGTGTAAATTGCCCTGGGTAACACTGACATTTTTACAATATTAATTCTGTCAATCCATGAGCATGGAATATTTTTCCATCTCTTTGTGTCTTCCTCAATTTCTTTCAGAAGTGTTCTATAGTTTTTAGGGTATAGATCTTTTACCTCTTTGGTTAGGTTTATTCCTAGGTATCTTATGCTTATGGGTGCAATTGTAAATGGGATTGACTCCTTAATTTCTCTTTCTTCAGTCTCATTGTTAGTGTATAGAAATGCCATTGATTTCTGGGCATTGATTTTGTATCCTGCCATGCTACCGAATTGCTGTATGAGTTCTAGCAATCTTGGGGTGGAGGCTTTTGGGTTTTCTATGTAGAGTATCATGTCATCGGCGAAGAGGGAGAGTTTGACTTCTTCTTTGCCAATTTGGATGCCTTTTATTTCTTTTTGTTGTCTGATTGCTGAGGCGAGGACTTCCAGAACTATGTTGAATAGCAGTGGTGAGAGTGGACATCCCTGTCTTGTTCCTGATCTTAGGGGAAAGGCTCCCAGTGCTTCCCCATTGAGAATGATATTTGCTGTGGGCTTTTCGTAAATGGCTTTTAAGATGTCAAGGAAAGTTCCCTCTATCCCAACACTCTGAAGGGTTTTGATCAGGAATGGATGCTGTATTTTGTCAAATGCTTTCTCTGCATCTAATGAGAGTATCATATGGTTCTTGGTTTTCCTCTTGCTGATATGATGAATCACATTGATGGTTTTACGAGTGTTGAACCAGCCTTGTGTCCCGGGGATAAATCCTACTTGGTCATGGTGAATAATTTTCTTAATGTGTTGTTGGATCCTGTTGGCTAGTATCTTGTTGAGAATTTTTGCATCCATGTTCATCAGGGATATTGGTCTGTAATTCTCCTTTTTGGTGGGATCTTTGTCTGGTTTCGGAATTAAGGTGATGCTGGCTTCATAGAACGAATTTGGAAGTACTCCATCTCTTTCTATCTTTCCAAACAGCTTTAGTAGAAGAGGTATGATTTCTTCTTTAAATGTTTGATAGAATTTCCCTGGGAAGCCATCTGGCCCTGGACTCTTGTGTCTCGGGAGGTTTTTGATGTCTGCTTCAATTTCCTCCCTGGTTATTGGCCTGTTCAGGTTTTCTATTTCTTCCTGCTCCAGTTTTGGTAGTTTGTGGCTTTCCAGGAATGCATCCATTTCTTCTAGATTTCCTAATTTATTGGCGTACAGCTGTTCATAATATGTTTTTAAAATCGTTTGTATTTCCTTGGTGTTGGTAGTGATCTCTCCTTTCTCATTCATGATTTTATTAGAGTCTTCTCTCTCTTCTTTTTAATAAGGTTGTCTAATGGTTTATCTATCTTATTAATTATTTCAAAGAAGCAACTCCTGGTTCTGTTGATCTGTTCCACAGTTCTTTTGGTCTCGATTTCATTTAGTTCTGCTCGAATTTTAATTAACTGTCTTCTTCTGCTGGGGGTGGGGTCTATTTGTTGCTTTTTCTCTAGTTCCTTTATGTGTAAGGTGAGCTTTTGAATTTGAGTTCTTTCCAGTTTTTGAATGGATGCTTGTATTGCGATGTATTTCCCCCTCAGGACTGCTTTTGCTGCATCCCAAAGATTTTGAACGGTTGTATCTTCATTCTCATTAGTTTCCATGAATATTTTTAATTCTTCCTTAATTTCCTGGTTGACCTTTTCATCTTTTAGCAGGATGGTCCTTAACCTCCACGTGTTTGTGGTCCTTCCAAACTTCTTGTTGTGATTAAGTTCTAATTTCAAGGCATTATGGTCTGAGAATATGCAGGGGCTATCCCGATCTTTTGGTATCGGTTCAGACCCGATTTGTGACCCAGTATGTGGTCTATTCTGGAGAAAGTTCCATGTGCACTTGAGAAGAATGTGTATTCAGTTGAGTTTGGATGTAAAATTCTGTAGATATCTGTGAAATCCATCTGGTCCAGTGTATCATTTAAAGCTCTTGTTTCTTTGGAGATGTTGTGCTTAGAAGACCTATCTAGTATAGAAAGAGCTAGATTGAAGTCACCAAGTATAAGTGTATTATTATCAAAGTATTTCTTCAGTTTGGTTATTAATTGGTTTAAATATTTGGCAGCTCCCACATTCGGGGCATATATATTGGGGATTGTTAAGAACTCTTGTTGGATAGATCTTTTGAGTATGAGATAGTGTCCCTCTTCATCTCTCACTATAGTCTTCGGGGTAAATTTTAATTTATCTGATATAAGGATGGCTACCCCTGCTTTCTTTTGAGGACCATTTGAATGGTAAATGGTTCTCCAACCTTTTATTTTCAGGTTGTAGGTGTCCTTCTGTCTAAAATGAGTCTCTTGTAGACAGCAAATAGACGGGTCCTGCTTTTTTATCCCGTCTGAAACCCTGCACCTTTTGATGGGGTCATTAAGCCCGTTCACGTTCAGAGTTACTATTGACAGATATGAGTTTAGTGTCATCATATCTATTCAGTCCTTGTTTTTGTGGATTGTTCCACTGAACTTCTTCTTAAAGGGGAATTTTAAGAGTTCCCCTTAAAATTTCTTGCAGAGCTGGTTTGGAGGTTACATATTCTTTCAGTTCCTGCCTGTCTTGGAAGCTCTTTATCTCTCCTTCCATTTTGAATGAGAGTCTTGCTGGATAAAGTATTCTTTGTTGCATGTTCTTCTCATTTAGGACCCTAAATATATCCTGCCAGCCCTTTCTGGCCTGCCAGGTCTCTGTGGAGAGGTCTGCTGTTACCCTAATATTCCTCCCCATAAAAGTCAGGGACTTTTTTTCTCTTGCTGCTTTAAGGATCTTCTCCTTATCTTTGGAATTTGCAAGCTTCACTATTAAATGTCGAGGTGTTGGTCGGTTTTTGTTGATTTTAGGGGGGGATCTCTCTATTTCCTGGATCTGAATGCCTGTTTCCCTTCCCAGATTCGGAACGTTTTCAGCTAGGATTTGTTCAAATACATATTCTGGCCCTCTGACCCTTTCGGCGCCTCGGGAACCCCAAATAAACGTAGGTTTTTCTTCCTCAGGCTGTCATTTATTTCCCTTAATCTATCCTCATGGTCTTTTAATTGCCTGTCTCTTTTTTCCTCAGTTTCCCTCTTTGCCATCAACTTGTCTTCTATGTCACTCACTCGTTCTTCCACCTCGTTAAGCCTCGTCGTTAGGACTTCTAGCTTGGATTGCATCTCATTTAATTGATTTTTAATTTCTGCCTGATTGGATCTAAATTCTGCAGTCATGAAGTCTCTTGAGTCCTTTATGGTTTTTTCTAGAGCCACCAGTAGCTGTATAATAGTGCTTCTGAATTGGCTTTCTGACATTGAATTGTAATCCAGATTTTGTAACTCTGTGGGAGAGAGGGCTGTTTCTGATTCTTTTTTTTTGAGGTGAGGTTTTCCTTCTAATCAATTTGCTCAGTGCATAGTGGCCAAAAGCAAGTTGTATTGGGAAAAGGAGAAAAAAGAGAGAGAGAGAAGGAAAGAAAAGAGAAAAAGAAAAAAGAGAAAGAAGAAAAAAAAGGGGAAAAAGAGAAAGAAAAAGAAAGGAGAAAAAAAAGGGGTGGGGTGGGGAAAGCAATCAGTAATCAAGAGGAAAGAAAGAAAAAAAAGCACAAAACAAAACAAAAACAAAAACAAAACAAAAACAAAAAAACACGGGGAGTATCTTCCGATTCTGTATACTTTAAGTCCCTTGACTTCCCCTGGAACTGGTCCGTCTCGCTGGTCTTCTGGGGGAGGGGCCTGCTGTGCTGATTTTCAGGTGTTAGCACTTGGGGAGCTGCTCTGCCCCTGCCTGGTGCAGGGCTCAGTGGGGGTTGTTCACCCCGTGAGGCCCCGGGAGGAAGCCACAGTGGCGGGGCCAGCTCCGGGACCCTGGAGTCAGCTCCCGCAGTAGCTCCGGGGCTCTCGGTCTGCAGGGCCTGGAGGCTCCGGGGCGGGGCCGCTGATCTGCTCAGCCCCGGGCAGGAGCGTCCTTGCTGTCCTGGGCCCTCCCGGCCTCTGCCTGTCCCGGGGGAGGCCGGATCCTGCGCTGTGTCCCGGCGCCCTGTGCTCCGGGGCCTGCGCTGTTGGATTCGCGCTTCCGCCCTGCAGCCCCCTCCGCGGAGCCGCCGCCCGAGCCCCTCCGAGCTGCTCCGGGTCCCGCCGAGCGCTGCAGCCCTTAGGGAGCTCAGCGCACTCTCCCGGGGCGCAGGTGCCTGTTACTGTCCCAGGGAGCCCGAGAGCATCCCCGCCCTCCTGGGTCCTGCTCTAACTCCCTGCAGGCCCCTTTCCACCCGGGAAGGTCGGTGCAGCTCCTGCTCCTCCGGGACGGGGCTCTCCTGTCCTGGGGACACTCGCCCCGGCCTCAGCCCGGCTCCTCGCGGGGCCCCTCCCCCTTGGAGGCCTTTTGTGTCTTTATTTCTTTTTTCCCCATCTTCCTACCTTGATAGAATCGCGAACTCTTCTCACTGTAGCGTTCCAGCTGGTCTCTCTTTAAATCTCAGGCCGAATTCAGGATGATTGTAAGGTTTTCTAATTTGTTGGGGACAGGTGATTTGGAGACCCTACTCTTACGCCATCTTGCCCCTCCCCCTAAAAACTTTTTCTTATTAAAAATATCAGCAGCTTATAAAGAGAGAAATTACTGTATTTTTAAGAGCTATTAGAAGCTGAGTATATCCTGCAGAAGATCCTAGGCAAAATATATAGAAGATATTAAGTTTTAAGAAAAATCAGGTTACTAGACTGGTATTGAAGACAGAATGGAAGGAAGTAGAAAATGGAGACTAATAAGGTACAAATCACCGGATTTGTGCTGACTTTCATATTGAAAATTTTAGGGACAAAGAAAATTTAAACCTTGTAAAAATTTAACTTTAAAAAGGACCAGCATCATTCTAGGTAGCTCCAATTTGATTAATTAATCCATTCAGCAAATAATTGGTTTTTGTGCACTACTCTGTGATGATCACTACTGTGTTTGGGGATTCAAGTTTAGAAAAGTAATACCACATTTCTTTTCTCCTGGAATTTAAGGCATAAATTAATGTGTTCGTATAAGGTGTTACATAGGTGTAATGGCAGTTTTATATGGAAAGTGTTTTGAGTGAATAATGCATGGCCAAGTTTGGAGAGTTAACTAGAAGGTGGAGGAAGAGACATTTAACTGCAGGAGCAGTACATACTCAAAAACCTGTAAGCCTTCTGAGGGTTGAGGTGAAAAATCACTATGTTATATCCCTCAAACGATGTAACACTGAATGTCAACCATAAGGGAGGGAGAGAGAGAGAGAGAGAGAGAGAGAGAGAGAGAGGAAAGAGAGAGAGAGATGAAAAGACAAGCCACAGACTGGAAGACTATATGGGCAAATCATTTATATAATGAATGGCCTATATCCAGAATTTGTTAAGGATCTCAAAACCCCATAAAATAATAAATAAAATGTTTAAAAATGAAAAAGGGTTGAAGGTGGAGAGGTAGGCATAGGCCTACTTGTGAAAGGCCTGTGTGCTAAATTAAAAAGTTTATGGTCTGAAAGCTAAGGGGGAACCATTAAAGAATTTTAAGTATGAATATAAGTAGATTTGCATGTAAGGACTATTACACTGGCAGCAGTGTGTAGGGGGCCAGAGTGGAGACAGAGAGACGAGTGATTAGGCTGGTGTTGTCATCTGGTTGTGAAATGATGGGGTGGGATAGAGAATGAATGAGAGAGATGAAGGAAGAATACAATTTGGAAAGTATTTGGAATCTGGTCAGATGGAAAGGGAAGCATCAAGTGGCCTTTTAGTAATCTGTTTGGGCACTGGGTTTTAAGTTTTATATAGAAGAGAGGTAGTTTATGGGTTCTAGACATACTGGGCTCAAGGCACATATGAAAGGTAATAGATACTAAAAGATATGTTTGGAGTTCATGAGAGCAAATAAGACAGATATATTTGGAAAGCCTCAAGAAATAAGCATTAGGATTTAATTTTCATTTCTTTGATGATTAGTGATATTAGGTATCTCTTCATGTGTTTGTTGGCTATATATATATCTTCTTTGAGAAAATGTCTATTCATGTTCTCTGCTCATTTAAATCAGATTATTTGTTTTTTGTATTGAGTTGTTGTATAAGTCTTTACATATTTTGGATGTTAACTCCTTTTCAGATACATCATTTGCAAATATCTTGTCCCACTCAATAAGTTGCCTTTTCGTTTTATTGATTTTTTTCACTGTGCAAAACTTTTTGTATTGATGTAGTCCCAGTAGTTTAATATTACTTTTGTTTCCTTGCTTGGGGAAATATATCTGGAAAAATGCTTCTATGGCAGATATCAAACATAATCACAATGGGTTATCACCTTACACCTTTCATAATGGCTAAAATCAGAACCACAGGAAATAACAAATTTTGGCAGGGGTGCGGAGAAAAAGGAACCCTCATGCACTGTTAGTGGAAATGCCACTATGGAGAACTCAAAAAATTAAAAATAGAAATACTATGTGATCTAGTAATTCCACCACTGGCATTTACCCAAAGAAAACAAAAACACTAATTCAAAGATATATGCACCTCCATGTTTATTGTAGCACTCTTTTATAATAAGCAAAGATACGAAAGCAACCCAAGTGCCAAGTGTATGTGTGTACACACACGATAGAATATTACTCAGCCATCAAAAAACGAAATCTTGCCATCTGCAATGACATGGATGGACCTAGAGGGTATAATGCTGAGTGAAATAAGTCAGTCAGGGAAAGGCATACTATATGATTTCACTCATATGTGGAATCTAAAAAACAAAATAAATAACAAACAAAAGAAGAGACAAACAATCAGACTCTTAAATACAGAGAACAGACTGTTCATTGCCAAAGGGGAAGTGGGTGGGGGAATGGATGAAATAGAAGGAGATTAAGAGTATACTTATCTTGATAAGCACAGAGAAATATATAGAATTGCTGAATCATTATATTGTACATCTGAAACTAATATAACACTGTATTAATTATACTTAAAAAAAGAATAAGTATTAGAGGAATCAATAGGTTTGTATGACATCTCTTGGGGAGGGTTTATAGTATCAGCTTAAACCTTTGGTCTCAAATCTTTGAGACCTTGTGATTTAGTGGAAAGCTCAATTGAATGAAGAATCAGTAATTCTGAATGAGTAATTTGTACTCAGTTCTTGACTCAGTAGGGAGATTTGGGACATCTCATGGGAGTCCCTGCTGCTGGCATAGCTCCATATAATCAGGAAGAAACCTTAGCTCCAGCATCTCCTAATGGAGGGAAGGGGTTGGTTAATGGTTCAGCAAGCCAACTTTTCTTTCTTTCTTTCTTTCTTTCTTTCTTTCTTTCTTTCTTTCTTTCTTTTTCTTTTTTCTTTCTTTCTTTCTTTCTTTCTTTCTTTCTTCTTTCTTTCTTTCTTTCTTTCTCTTTCTTTCTTTCTTTCGATTTATTTATTTATTTATTTATTTATTTATTTATTTATTTGACAGAGAAAGAGAGAGAGTAAGTGAGTGCATGCAGAAGCATGAGCAGGGGCAGCAGTAGAGGGCGAAGGAGAAGCAGGCTCCCCACTGATCAAGGAGCCTGACATAGGGCTTGGTCCCAGGACTCTAGATCATGACCTCAGCTGAAGGCAGATGCTTAACCAGCTGAGCCACCCAGGTGCCCCAGCACTCCAACTTTTCTGAGGGAGAACCTCTGAGGACTAGCTTCTATCTTGCTACTCTTGGAGCTCTGCTATATTTAGCATAATCTAGGTGAGAGGAGTTTAGCCTGGTAGACACCACAGCTCATTCCTCACTTCCCTGGCTCAGCACAAGAAGCAGAGCAAAACCATAGCAGTCTGCTTCTCCCTAGGGAAGGAGAGGGTTGGTAGAAGCTAATTGTTGGGTGTTTTCTGTATGAGGTCAGTCCATGAAGGCTAGGAGAGGTGCCTACTCTGTATAATACTTATCTTGATACCAATACAGAGAACCAAGCAAAGTGAAGAATCAGGCATGTTGTTCTAAACAAAGGATTAGGGTAAATCTCCAGAAACTGATCCTAATGAAATGGACTTATATGATTTACCTGATAAAGAATTCAAAATAATAGTCATAAGGATGCTCACTGAGGTCAAGAAAATAATGCACGAACAAAGTAAACGTTTCCATAGAGATAGAAAATATAAAAAGTACCAAACAGAAATCATGGAGCTAAAGAACACAATGACTGAATTGAAAAATTCACTAGTGAGGTTTGGTAGCAGACTAGATCAGGCCAAAAAAAGGATCAGAAAAAAAAAAAGGATCAGCAAACTTGAAGACCAGTCATTGGAAATAATTCAGTCAGAGAAGCAAAAGAAACAGAAATAAACAAGACAGTTTAAAGGATTTATGGGATAACATTAAACAGATTAATGTATGCATTTATGGGAGTCCAAGAAGGAGAAGAGATTAAAAAAGGATGAGAACATTTATTCAAAGAAATAATGACTGAAAATATCTCAAATAGGTGGAAACACCTCTGAAAAAGAACTCAAAGAAATCTACATCAAATTTTTAAAAGTCAAAGACAGAGTGAAAAACAACAAGAGAAAAGTGACTTATGACAGGCAAGGGAACTCCTATAAGATTATTAATGGATTTTTCAGCAGAAATCATGTAGGCCAGAAAGGAGGGAGATGATATATTCAAAGTGCTGAAAGAAAAAATCCATGTGAACTGAAACTACTGTACCAGCATGTTCATTGCAGCATTATCTATAATAGCCAATATATAGAAACAACCTAAATGAATGGACAAAGAAAATTTGATCTAAATATACAATTGGATATTATTCAGCCATTAAAAAGAAGGAAATTTTGTCATTTATGAGAACATAGATGGGAACTCAAAGGCATCTTGGTAAGTAAAATAAGTCAGAGAAAGACAAATACCACCTAATCTAACTTACACGTGGAATCTAAAAGAACAAAAGAACAACGAAAACAAAAACAGAAAAACTAAAAGAAAAACCAAGCTCATAGATACAGAGAACACATTGGTGGTTGCCAGAGGAAGGGATAGGGGTGGGAGAGATGGGTGAAGGGAATCAAAAGGTATAGACTTCCAGCTATAAAATAAGTCATGGAAATATAATGGACAGTATATTTTCTATAGTTAATAATACTGCATTGCTTATTTGAAAGTTGCTAAGAGAGTAGATCATAAAAGTTCTCATCACAAGGAAAAAATTCTGTAACTATGTGAGGTGATAGGTATTAAATAGACTTATTGTAGTGATCATTTCACAAAATGTACAAATACTGAGTCATGTTGTATACCTGAAACTAATACAATGTTATATGTCAGTCATACCTCAGTTAAAAAATTGACAAATCCATGGAGTACTTGGTTGGCTTAGTCAGCAGAACATGTGACTCTTGATCTCAGGGTTGTGATTTCAAGTCCCATGTTAGATGTAGAGATCACTTAAAAATAAAATCTTTTTAAAAAAATAGACAAATCCTTAGCTAGACTAAGAATAAAAGAGAGAAGACCTAAATAAACAAAATTAGAAATGGAAGAGGGGACATTACAACTGATGCTATAAAAATAAAAAAGATCATAAGAGATTACTATGAATAATTATAAGCCAACAAATTTGACAATCTAGAGGAAAAAAATTCTTAGAAACATACACTAAATTGTGAAGAAATAGAAAGTCTAAAAAGACTAATAACTCTATAGAAATGGAATCATTATAAAAAACTTCCCAAAAATTAGAAGCTCAGGACCAGATGGCTTCACTGTTGAATTCTACAAAACATATAAAGAAGAATTAATGACAGTCCTCAAGCTACTCCAAAATATTGAGGAGGAAGGAACACTTCCAAACCCATTTTATGAGACCAACAGAACTCTGATGCCAAAGCCAGACATGGACTCCATAAGAGAAAATTAGAGATGAATATCCCTGATGAATATAGATGCAAAATCCTTAACAAAATACTAACAAACTGTATTCAACAGTATATTAAAAGGATTGTATACTGTGACCAACTATGTTTTACCTGTGGTGAAAGGATGATTGAACACATGAAAATTAATCAGTGTGATATATACCACATTAACAGATAAAGGATAATAATCACATGCCCACTTTAATAGATGTAAAAAAAGCAGTTGTAAAAATTCAACATCCTTTCTTGATGAAAATTCTCAACAAACTATGAGTAGAAGGAAAGTACCTCAACATAATAAAGGCCATATATGACAAATCAATAGCTAATATTGCATTTAACAGTGAGAAGTTGAAATCTTTTTCTCTAAGATCAGGAACAAGACAAGGATGCCAACTTTACACCAACTATGTTGGTCTAGTCAATATAGTATTAGAAGTCGTAATGAGAGCAATTAATCAAGAAAAAGAAATAAAAGACATCCAAATTGTAAAGGAAGAAATTACAACTGTCTCTATTTACAGATGACTTGGTATTATATATAGAATACCTGACTCCACCAAAATACCTGTTAGAACTAATGAATGAATTCATGAAAGTTGTAGGATATGAAACCAGCATACAAAAATCAGTTGCATTTCTTATATTTACAATGAACTATCTGAAAAGGAAATTAGGAGAACAATCCTATTTACAGTGGCATCAGAAAGAATGAAATAGTTGTGAATAAACCAAGAAGATGAAAGACTTACAATACTGAAAACTACAAAATACTGATGAAAGAAATTACAGAAGATACAAATGGAAGAGCATCTGGTGTTCATGGATTGAAAGAATTAATATTGTTAAAATGTCTAATACCCCAAATAATCTACAGATTCAATGCAATTCCTATTAAAAGCCTAGTGGAATTTAAAAAAAACAAATTAAAAAAAATCTACAGTTCATATGAAGCCACACAAGATTGTGAATAGCCAAATGAATTTTGAGAGTGAAAAAGCATTGTACTTCCTGATTCCAAAATAAATTGCAAACCAGCAGTATGTAAAACGGTATGATACTGGAATAAAAAATAGACTTATAGACCAATGGAACAAAACGGAGAACCAGAAGTAAATCCATACATATATACTCAACTAATCTTTGACAAGGATGCCAAGAATATATAATTGATAAAGGATTTTCTCTGCAACAAATTGTGCTGGGAAAACTGGATATCCACACGTAACTGAATGGAATTGGACTGTTATTTTACATCACACACAAAAATCAACTCAAAATGGAATAAGACTTAAATGTAAAATCTAAAACTGCAAAATTCCTAGAACACATAGGGGAACACTTCATAATATTGATCTTAGAAGTGATTTTATGGATATGACATTAAAAACAGTTAACAAAACCAAAAATAAACAAGTGTGACTACATTAAACTAAAAAGCTTTTGCATAACAAAGTAAAAAATCAACATAGTGGAAAGGCAGGCTGTGGGATGGAAGGAAATGTTTGCAAACCATATATCTGCTAAGCATTAATATAAAAAAATAGGAAGAACTAAAAAAAATCAGTAGGAAAAAACCCTAATAGCCCAATTAAGAAATGGGCTAAGTACTTGAATAGATATTTCTCCAAAGACTTACAGATGGCCAAGAGGTATATGACAAAATGCTCAAAGTCAGTATCATCAGGGAAATGAAAATCAAAATCACAGTGGCATATTATTTCACACCTGTCAACATAATTATCATAAAAAAATAAAAAGACAACAATTGTTAATGAGGATGTGGAGGACTTGAAACACTTATACACTGTGAATGAATGGGAATGGAAAGTGGTACAGCCACTATGGAAAACAGTATGGAGATTCTTCAAAAAATTAAAAACACAACTACTTTATGATCTAGCAATCCATTTTCTGAGTATTTATCTAAAAGAATTGAGATCTGATTGTCAGAGATATTAGCAACCCATATTCATTGCAGCACTCTTCACTATTACCAATATGTGGAAATAATCTAAATATTCATCAGCAAATGAATGTTTAAGGAAGATGTGGAATATGTACAGTGAAATACTATTCAGTCTTAAGGAAATTCTATGATATGCAACATGGATGAGGACATTTTGCTAAGTAAAATAAGCCAGTAACAGGATGACAAATACTGCATTCTTCGACTTATACGAGGTACTGCTAAAAGATGTAATGTGTTTAATGACAATGGTCACTTACAATTTATGGATCTTTAAAATTTACAAAGTAGTACTCTGTAAACTTAATTATAAATTTTATTAGGGCAAGAATTATTATTTTTCTCCATGTCTTGTATGTCTGGCATGTTGCCAGGCCCATGATAAATATTTGTCAGTTGAATGTCTTTTAGTTTTCCTCAGCTAATTTCACAACAACCTTATAAAGTAGGCAAGCACAGTTTCTCCCATTTTACAGATAACAATAAAAAATTGGATCCGTACTGACTTGTCCAAAGGTGTGAAACTATTAAATGGGCTAGTAGGGATTTGAATCCAGACTTCTAAGACCAATGTTCTTTCAACTCTATAGGAGTATTTCCAATTTAGACCCTGGGCCCAATTTTGCTTTGTGTTTTTGATTTAAATTTTGTTATCCTTCCTTACAGTAAAGAATCATTTGAGATATGCATGTTTTAATTCTCTGCTTCATCTGCAAAGTTCCTTTTAATGAGTGGTATTCTCATTTTGTAAATTCTTTTGGAAAACCTGTATGAAAATCAATGGATTAAGTTCAGAAAAAAAAAATGTTCTCAGTAATATTTCACTTTGGTTCCTCTGTGGTTGCCATATTTGACTAAGGTAGATTAGCTATATCTGATGCTTAAAACATTTCTTTTTACTCTAAACATTAATATTTATAGAACATTAATATATTATTCTTTTGACTATTCCTTTCTTATGCTTTTGTTTCTGGAATCTTTTGATTGTTTCAAACTGACATTTTAGAGACACTAAGACGACACTTGGTGATTCAGTATCTTTAATCAGATGCTTATTGGATATTCTTTTCTATACATAATGTTGTGAGTATGGGATTTTTAAAAAATGTAACAGGTAAGATGTAGCACCTTGTATAGTTGCACAGAATGTTAAACAAGAAAAAATGATAACTGTTGAGCTGGCTGCTCCTTTGGAGTCATGCTACTCAATACTTTTTTATTATGGGAGTTAGTAGGCTGCTGGAGCTGTGGAGTTATTTGAATCTATTAATCTAACTACAAAATGAAGCTGGACATTGGCAGTGAGGGCTTGGGAAGTTTGACTTGCCAGAGGCCTGGCTGCATCTTTTCCTGCTGCTTCAGCTGATTTTTCTTGTCCTCTTTCTCAAATTACTCCATGAATCAACGTAATTTTCATGAACTCACTCAATGTATAGTTTGAGTAGAACATTGACTTATGTTTATTAAAAAATGTGTTAGAAAAAGGAGGAAAATGTATTAGGAAAGAAAGAATGCCAAGTCCAAGTAGACATGTGCCTTGCTGCCCTTTTCATGCTTCTCTTTTCTGCAAAACAGATTTTCATTTATTTTAATGGGAGATGAGCAATCATGATCTCTATTGTTTTATCTGGTAGATTACTGTTATTATTTATGAATGGAAAGGAATTTATTTTTATTTAGGTAAAATTGATATACATCATATTAGTTTCAGGTATATAACATAATGATTTAATGTTTGTAAATATTGTGAAATGGTTACCACAATAAATCTAGTTAACGTCTGTCATCATATGCAGTTACAGAAGTTTTTTCCTTTTGATAAGAACTTTTAAGATCTGTACCCTTAGCAACTTTCAATTACATAATACACTATTATTAACTATAGTCAACATGCTGTACATTACATCCCCATGACTTATTTATTTTGTGACTGGAAGTCTGTACCTTTTAATTCCCTTTACCCATTTCTCCCACCCTTACCCCCCTACCTCTGGCAACCACCAATCTGTTCTCTGTATCTATGAGCTTGGCTTTTCTTTTTGTTTTTCTGTTTTTGTTTCATTTTGTTCTTTTAGGTTCTACATGTAAGTGAGGTTAGGTGTTATTTGTCTTTCTCTGTCTGACTTATTTTACTTACTATAGTGTCCTTGAGGTCCATCTATGCTGTTACAAATGACAAAATTTCTTTCTTTTTAATGGCTGAATAATATCCAACTGAATATTTAGACCAAATTTTCTTTGTCCATTCATTGATTGATGGACACCTGAGTTGTTTTAGCATCTTGGCTATTATTCATAATGTTGTAATGAACATAGGGGTACATATATCTTTTCAAGTTAGTGTTTTCATTTTCTTCATATAAATACCCATAAGTAGAATTGCTAGTGGTAGTTCTATTCTTAATTTTTGACGGGAACCACTATACTCTTTTCCATAGTGGTTGGACCAATTTACATTCCCACCAACAGTGCAGAAGGATTCCCTTTTCTTTTCTTTTCTTTTCTTTTCTTTTCTTTTCTTTTCTTTTCTTTCTTTCTTTCTTTCTTTTTTTTTTTTTGCATTTAAAAAAATATTTTAATGACATTTTTTTTACTGGAGTCAATTTCCCAACATATAGCATAACACCCAGTGCTCATCCAGCCAAGTGCCCCCCTCAGTGCCCATCACCCAGCCACCCAACCCCCTGCCCACTTCCCCTTCCACTACCCCTTGTTCATTTCCCAGAGTTAGGAGTCTCTCATGTTTTGTCACCCTCGCTGATATTTTCACTCATTTTCTCTCCTTTCCCTTTATTCCCTTTCATTAATTTTTATATTCCCCAAATGAATGAGACCATATAATGTTTGTCCTTTTCCAATTGACTTATTTCATTCAGCATAATACCCTCCAGGTCCCTCCACGTCAAAGCAAACAGTGGGTATTTGTCGTTTCTAATGGATGAGTAATATTCCATTGTATACATAAACCACATCTTCTTTATCCATTCATCTTTCGATGGACACCGAGGCTCCTTCCACAGTTTGGCTATTGTGGCCATTGCTGCTAGAAACATCGGGGTGCAGGTGTCCCGACGTTTCATTGCATCTGAATCTTTGGGGTAAATCCCCAACAGTGCAATTGCTGGGTCGTAGGGCAGGTCTATTTTTAACTCTTTGAGGAACCTCCACACCGTTTTCCAGAGTGGCTGCACCATTTCATATTCCCACCAACAGTGTAAGAGTGTTCCCCTTTCTCCGCATCCTCTCCAACATTTGTGGTTTCCTGCCTTGTTAATTTTC
This sequence comes from Vulpes vulpes, assembly GCF_048418805.1. Taxonomy (NCBI): domain Eukaryota; kingdom Metazoa; phylum Chordata; class Mammalia; order Carnivora; family Canidae; genus Vulpes; species Vulpes vulpes. Next base: position 78,460,048 of record NC_132783.1, on the reverse strand, counting down.
CCCATTCTCACTGGTGTGAAGTGGTATCTCATTGTGGTTTTGATTTGTATTTCCCTGATGGCAAGTGATGCAGAGCATTTTCTCATGTGCCTGTTGGCCATGTCTATGTCTTCCTGTGTGAGATTTCTGTTCATGTCTTTTGCCCATTTCATGATTGGATTGTTTGTTTCTATGGTGTTGAATTTAATAAGTTCTTTATAGATCTTGGAAACTAGCCCTTTATCTGATACATCATTTGCAAATATCTTCTCCCATTCTGTAGGTTGTCTTTTGGTTTTGTTGACTGTATCCTTTGCTGTGCAAAAGCTTCTTACCTTGATGAAGTTCCAGTGAATCATTTTTGCTTTTGTTTCTCTTGCCTTCATGGATGTATCTTGCAAGAAGTTGCTGTGGCCAAGTTCAAAAAAGGTGTTGCCAGTGTTCTCCTCTAGGATTTTGATGGAATCTTGTCTCACATTTAGATCTTTCATCCATTTTGCGGTGATCTTTGTATACTGTGTAAAAGAATGGTCTAGTTTCATTCTTCTGCATGTGGATGTCCAATTTTCCCAGACCCATTTATTGAAGAGAATGTCTTTTTTCCAGTGGATAGTCTTTCCTGCTTTGTCGAATATTAGTTGAGCATAAAGTTGAGGGTCCATTTCTGGATTCTCTATTCTGTTCCATTGATCTATGTGTCTGTTTTTGTGCCAGTACCACACTGTCTTGATGACCACAGCTTTGTAGTACAACCTGAAATCTGGCATTGTGATGCCCCCAGCTATGATTTTCTTTTTTAATCTTCCTCTGGCTATTTGGGTCTTTTCTGAGTCCACACAAATCTTAAAATTACTTGTTCCAACTCTCTGAAGAAAGTCCATGGTATTTTGATAGGGATTGCATTAAATGTTTAAATTGCCCTGGGTAACATCGACATTTTCACAATATTAATTCTGCCAATCCATGAGCACGGAATATTTTTCCATCTCTTTGTGTCTTCCTCAATTTCTTTCAGAAGTGTTCTATAGTTTTAGGGTATAGATCTTTTACCTCTTTGGTTAGGTTTATTCCTAGGTATCTTATGCTTTTGGGTGCAATTGTAAATGGGATTGACTCCTTAATTTCTCTTTCTTCAGTCTCATTGTTAGTGTATAGAAATGCCACTGACTTCTGGGCATTGATTTTGTATCCTGCCACACTGGCAAATTGCTGTATGAGTTCTAGAAATCTTAGGGTGGAGTCTTTTGGTTTTTCTATGTAGAGTATCATGTCATCGGCGAAGAGGGAGAGTTTGACTTCTTCTTTGCCAATTTGGATGCCTTTTCTTTCTTTTTGTTGTCTGATTGCTGAGGCTAGGACTTCTAGTACTATGTTGAATAGCAGTGGTGAGAGTGGACATCCCTGTCTCGTTCCTGATCTTAGGGGAAACAGTGTTTCCCCATTGAGAATGATATTTGCTGTGGGCTTTTCATAGATGGCTTTTAAGATGCTGAGGAATGTTCCCTCTATCCCTACACTCTGAAGAGTTTTGATCAGGAATGGATGCTGTATTTTGTCAAATGCTTTCTCTGCATCTATTGAGTGGATCATAAGGTTCTTGTTTTTTCTCTTGCTGATATGATCAATAACATTGATTGCTTTATGAGTGTTGAACCAGCCTTGCATCCTGGGGATAAATTCCACTTGGTCATGGTGAATAATCTTCTTAATGTGTTGTTGGATCCTATTGGCTAGTATCTTGTTGAGAATTTTTCCAGCCATGTTCATCAGGGATATTGGTCTATAATTCTCCTTTTGGAGGGTCTTTGTCTGGTTTTGGAATTAAGGTGATGCTGGCCTCATAGAACAAGTTTGGAAGTATTCTATCTCTTTCTATCTTTCCAAACAGCTTTAGTAGAATAGGCATGGTTTCTTCTTTAAACATTTGATAGAATTCCCCTGGGAAGCCATTTGGCCCTGGACTTTTGTGTCTTGGGAGGTTTTTGATAACTGCTTCAATTTCCAACCTGGTTATCAGTCTGTTCAAGTTTTCTATTTCTTCCTGTTCCAGTTTTGGTAGTTTGTGGTTTTCCAGAAATGCGTCCATTTCTTCTAGATTGCCTAATTTATTAGTGTATAGCTGCTCATAGTAAGTTTTTAAGATCATTTGTATTTCCTTGGTATTGGTGGTGATCTCTCTTTTCTCATTCATAATTTTATTAATTTGAGTCTTTTCTCCCTTCTTTTTTAATAAGGCTGGCTAATGGTTTATCTATCTTATTAATTCTTTCAAAGAACCAACTCCTGGTTTTGTTAATCTATTCCACAGTTCTTCTGGTCTCGATTTCCTCGAGTTCTGCTCGAATCTTTATTAACTCTCCTCTGCTGGGTGTAGGATCTATTTGCTGTTTTTTCTCCAGCTCCTTTAGGTGCAAGGTTAACTTTTGTGTTTGAGTTCTTTCCAGCTTTTGGATGGATGCTTGTATTGCAATGTAATTCCCCCTCAGGACTGCTTTTGCTGTATCCCAAGATTTTGAATGGTTGTATCTTCATTCTCATTAGTTTCCATGAATATTTTTAATTCTTCCCTAATTTCCTGGTTGACCCTTTCATCTTTTAGCAGGATAGTCCTTAACCTTCACGTGTTTGAAATCCTTCGAAACTTCTTGTGATTTAGTTCTAGTTTCAAAGCATTATATTCTGAAAATATGCAGGGGATGATCCCAATCTTTTGGTATCAGTTAAGACCTGATTTGTGACCCAGTATGTGGTCTATTCTGGAGAAAGTTCTATGTGCACTTGAGAAAAATGTGTATTCAGTTGCATTTGGATGTAAATTTCTGTAAATATCTGTGAAATCCATCTGGTCCAGTGTATCATTTAAAGCTGTTGTTTCTTTGGTAATGTTGTGCTTAGAAGATCTGTCGATTGTAGAAAGTGCTACATTCAAGTCACCAAGTGTAAGTGTATTATTATCTAAGTATGTCTTAACTTTGGATATTAATTGATTGATATACTTGGCAGCTCCCATATTCGGGGCATAAATATTCATGTTTGTTAGGTCCTCTTGTTGGATAGATCCTTTAAGTATGATATAGTGTCCCTCTTCATCTCTTACTACAGTCTTCGGGATAAACTTTAATTTATCTGATATAAGGATGGCTACCCCTGCTTTCTTTTGAGGACCATTTGAATGGTAAATGGTTCTCCAACCTTTCATTTTCAGGCTGGAGGTGTCCTTAGGTCTAAAATGAGTCTCTTGTAGACAGCAAATAGATGGGTCTTGCTTTTTTCTACAGTCTGAAACTCTGCGCCTTTTGATGGGGTCATTAAGCCCATTCATGTTCAGAGTTACTATTGAAAGATATGAATTTAGTGTCATCATGATACCTATTCATTCCCTGTTTTTGTGGATTGTTTCCTTGGACTTCTTTCTTTTACAGGGTCCCCCTTAATATTTCTTGGAGAGCTTGTTTGGTGGTCACATATTCTTTCAGTTTCTGCCTATCTTGGAAGCTCTTTATCTCTTCTTCTTTTCTGAATGAGAGCCTTGCTGGATAAAGTATTCTTGGCTGCATGTTCTTCTCATTTAGGACCTTGAATATATCCTGCCAGCCCTTTCTGGCCTGCCAGGTCTCTGTGGAGAGGTCTGCTGTTTTCCTAATGCTTCTCCCCATAAAAGTTAGGGATTTCTTGTCCCTTGCTGTTTTAAGGATCATCTCTTTATCTTTGGAATTTGCAAGTTTCACTATTAAATGTCAAGGTGTTGAATGCTTTTTATTGATTTCAGGGGGTATTTCTCTATCTCCTCGATATGAATGCCTGTTTCTCTTCCCACGTTAGGGAAGTTCTCAGCTATGATTTGTTCAAATACACGTTCTGGACCTCTGTCCCTTTCGGCGCCCTCAGGAACCCCAATTAAACATAGATTTTTCCTTCTGAGGCTGTAATTTATTTTCCTTAACCTATCCTCATGATCTTTTAATTGTTTTTCTCTTTTTTCCTCAGTTTCCTTCCTTGCCATCAACTTGTCTTCTATGTCACTCACTCATTCTTCTACCTCATTAACCCTCATCGTTAGGACCTCCAGTTTGGATTGCATCTCATTTAATTGATTTTTAATTTCGGCCTGATTAGATCTAAATTCTGTAGTCATGAAGTCTCTTGAATCCTTTATGCTTTTTTTCTAGAGCCACCAGTAGCTTTATAATCGTGCTTCTGAATTGGCTTTCTGACATGGAATTGTAATCCAAATTTTGTAACTCTGTGGGAGAGAGGACTGTTTCTGATTCTTTCTTTGGAGGTGAGTTTTTCCTTCTAGTCATTTTGCTCAGTGCAGAGTGGCGAAAAACAAGTTGTACTGGAAAAAGGAGAAAAATAGAGAAGAGAAAAAAGAAAAAAAAAAAAGAAGAAGAAAAAGGGGGGGGGCAAACAGAAAACAAAAAAGAAGGGGGAGTATCCTCTGATTCTATATACTGTAAATCCCTCCACTTCCCCTGGAACTTTCCAGTGCTTCTTGGTCAATAACTTGTTTTTCCCCTGTCCTTCTAGCTGGTCTTCTGGGAGAGGGGCCTGCTGTGCTGATTCTCAGGTGTGTGCACCTGGGGGAGCTGCCTAGCCCCTGCCAGGTGCACGGCTTATTGCGAGCTGTTTATCCTGTGAGGCCCCTGCTCAGTCCCAGGTACAAGGTGGCACCAGGAAGAACAACAACAGCGGCGGCGGCCAGCTCTCCAGCCCTGGAGTCAGCTTCTGCAGTAACTACAGCAGCTCCCAGTCCTCAGGGGCCTGGATGCTCCAGGGGCGGGGGTGCTGACCTGCTCAGCTCGGGGCCGCCCGGCGGCAGGAGCATCCTTGCTGCCCTGTGTCCTCCCGGCCTCTGCCTGTCCCTGGGGGGAGCACGAGATCCTGGGCTGTGTCCCCCAGCGCCCTGGGCTCCAGGGCCTGCGCCACTGGAATTGCGCTGCTGAATCGTGCTCTAGGCCGCGCAGCCCCCTCCATGCGGAGCCGCCAGAGCCGCCCCCGAGCTGCTCCAGGGCCCCGACGGGCACACTGCAGCCCTTTAGGGAGCTCGGCCGCAGGGTGTGGTGCACTCTCTCAGGGGCGCAGGTGCTCTGTTAGTGCCCCCGGGAGCCTGAGGGCATCTCCGCCCCGCCGGGACCCTGCTCCAACTCCCTGAGAGCGCCTTTCCCTCCGGGAAGATTGGTGAAGCTTCTGCTTCTCCTGGATGGGGCTTTCCTGTCCTGGGGGCACTGGCCACGCGGCCTTAGCCCGGCTTCTTGCAGGGCCCCTCCCCTTTGGATGCCTTTTTATCCCTCCACCCCCCCGTCTTCCTACCTTGATAGAAGCGCAAACTCTTCTCACTGTAGCATTCCAGCTATTCTCTCTTTAAATCTCAGACAGAATTCGTAGGTTTTCAGGTTGATTTGAAAGTTATCTAGGTGAGTTGGTGGGGATGGGTGACTTGGGAACCCTACTCTTCTGCCATCTTCAATTTCTGTCAGATTCCATTTTCTTCATATCCTCCCTACACTTGTTATTTCCTGTCTTTTAGTAATAGTCATTCTAATAGGTGTGAGGTGATATCTCCTTGTGCTCTGATTTCCATTTTTTTGATGCTCAGTGATGTTGAGCACCTCTTCTTTTCTATTTTTTTTTTAGATTTTATTTATTTATTAATGAGGGACACACATGGAGAGGGAGAGAGAGGGACAGAGACAGAGACACAGGCAGAGGGAGAAGCAGGCTCCATGCAGGGAGCCCGATGTGGGACTCGATCGCTAAACCGCTGTGCCATTGGGGCTGCCCTTGAGCACCTTTTCATGTGCCTGTGTGTCATCTGTATGTCTTCTTTGGAAAAATGTATCTTTAGATCTTCTGCCCATTTTTCATCAGATTGTTTGTCTTTTTGCTATTGAGTTTATGTGTTCTTTATATATTTTGGATATTAACCACTTATCAGATATATGATTTGCAACTATTTTATCCTATTATGTTGTATTTTCATTTTGTTGATTGTTTCCTTTGCTGTGCAGAAACTTTCCAGTTTGCTTTAGTTCCACTTGTTTGTTTTTGCTTTTTTAAAAAAATATTTATTTATTCATGAGAGATATAGAGAGAGGCAGAGACATCGGCAGAGGGAGAAGCAGACTCCCTGCTAGGAGACCAATGCAGGATTCAATCCCAGGACCCCAGGATCATGAGCTGGGCCAAAGAGAGACGCTCAGTGGTATGCAGACACCTAAGTGCCCCTTATTTTTGCTTTTGATGCCTTTATTTTGGTATCAAATAAAAAAAAAATTATCACCAAGACTGACACGAAGGGGATTTCTGCTTTTTTTTTCTTCTAGGAGTTATATGGTTTCAGGTTTTACATTCAAGTCTTTAATCTATTTTTAGTTAGCTTTTGTGTATGGTATAAGATAGTTGTCCAGTTTCACTCTTTTGCATGTGGCTGTCCAGTTTTTCTAGACACCCATTTATTAAAGACATTGTCCTTTCCCCATTGCATATTCTAGGCTTCTTTGTTATAAATTGATTAACCATATATGTGCGGATTTATTTCTGGGCTGTTTTGTTCCATTGATCTATTTGTCAGTTTTTATGCTATTATTATAATTTTTTGATTACTATAGCTTTGTTGTTTGAAATTGGAGAGCACAATACCTTGAGTTTTGTTCTTTTTCACGATTACTTGGCTATTTGGTGTCTTTTGTGTATTCATACAGATTTTAGGATTATTTTTTCAATTTCTGAAAAAAAATCATTGGAATTTTGATAGGGATTGCATAGAACCTGTAGAATGCTTTGGTTAGTGTGGATATTTTGACAATAATAATTTTTCCAAATCATGAACTCAGAATATCTTTCCATTTATTTGTGTTGTCCTCAGGTTTTTCATCAGTGTTTTACAGATGTCAGTGTATAGGTCTTTTACCTCTTTGGTTAAACTTATTCCTAGATATTTTAATCTTTTTGATGCCATTGTAAATGTAATTTTCTTAATTTCTCTCCCTGATAGTTCATTATTAGTGTATAAAAACACAACAGATTTTTATATATTGACTTGTATTCTGCAACTTTGCTCAATTCATTTACTAGTTTTTACAGCTTTCTGGTGGAGTTTTTAGGGTTATTTTATTTTATTTTTAAAATTATTTGAGAGACAGTGAGAGCGAGAAAGAGGGAGGATCAGGGAGAGACCAAACTGAGAGCCTGATGAAGGGCTTGATCCCAGGATCCTGAGATCATGACCTGAGCTGAAGGCAGACACTTAACCAACTGAGCCACCCATGTGCCTCTAGGGCTTCCTATATATATAATACTTGGTCACCTGCAAATAGTGACAGTTTTACTTCTTTTGTTCCAATCTGGATGCCTTTTATTTCCTTTTCTTGGCTAATGGCTCTGGCTAGGACTTCCAGTACTATGTTGAATAAAAGTGGGAGTAGACATCTTCGTCTTGTTTCCAATCTTAGAGGAAAAACTTTCAGTTTTTCATCACTGATTATTATGTGAGCTATGTGCTTGTCATATATGGTCTTTATTATATTGAACTATGTTTCATCTATACCCACTTTGTTTTTATCATGAGTGAGTGTTAAATTTATCAGAGGTTTTTTCAGATGCAGAAAAAGATCATCATATGATTTTTATTATTCCAATTTGTTAATATGCTGTATCATGTTGGTTGATTTATGGATATTGAACCATCCTTACATTTCAGGAATAAATTCCATTTGATCATGGTATATGATCCCTTTAATGCATTGTTGAATTCAATTTACTTATATTTTGTTGAGTATTTTTGTATCTATGTTCATTAGGAATATTGGCCTATAATTTTTTTTTCTTGTGACATTTTTGTCTGTTTTTGGTATCAGGATAATTCTGCCTTCTTAAAGTAAGTCTCCAAGTGTTGCATCCACTATTTTTTGGAAAAATTTGAGAATTGTCATTCAATCTTCTATGAATGTTTGCTACAATTCACTAGTAAGGCTATCTGGTCCTGGGCTTTTGTTTGTTGGGAGGTTTTGATTGCTTATTCAATCTCCTTCCTAGTGTCTGGTCTGTTATGATTTTCTATTTCTTCATGACTTGGTATTGGAAGATTGTAGGTTTCTAAGAATTTGTTGACTTCTCCTAGGTTGTCCAATATGTTGGCATATAATTGTTCATAGTAATTTCTTATCATTTTTTGTATTTCTGTAGTATCACCCTGTCATGAGTCTAGCTAAAGGTGTGTTACTTTTGTTTATCTTTTCAGGGAACCAGTTCTTAGTTTCATTGATCTTTTCTATTATCCTTTTGGTCTCTATTTTATTTATTTCTGTTCAGATCTTTGTTATTTCCCTTCCCTCCAGTAACTTTAAAAAATTTATTTATTTATTTATTTATTTATTTATTCATGAGAGACACAAAGAGAGAGAGGCAGAGACATAAGCAATGGGAGAAGCAGGTTCCCTCTGGAGAGCCTGATGTGGGACTCGAACTCAAGGCCCCAGGATCACAGCCTGAGGGGAAGGCAGACGCTCAACCACTGAGCCACACTGGTGTCCCCCACTCCAGCAACTTTAGTCTTTGTTTTTTAGTTTTAGTATTTTGAAGTTTAAAGTTCAAAAAGCTTTTTAAAAGTTCATGGGTTTTTGTTTTGTTTTATTTTATTTGAATTTGAGTATAGTTGACACAGAGTGTTACATTAAAGTTAGGTTGTTTACCTGAGATATTTATTGTTCCTTAAGGTGACATTTATTGCTTATGAACTTCCCTCTTAGAACTGTTTTTGCTAGATGCCATAACTTTTGTCATGTTGTATTTGCATTTTCATTTTTCTCAAACTATTTTTTATCTCTTTTGATTTTTTTCATTGATTCATTCTTCAGTAGCATATCATTTAATCTCCACATACTTGTGAGTTTTCTGGTTTTCTTCTTGTAAGTAATTTCTAGTTTTATACATTGTGTTCAGAAAAGATGTTTAGTATAATTTAAAGCTTTTTAAATTTGTTAAGGCTTGTTTTTGACCTAACATGTTTTAATGTGGAGAATGTTACATGTGCACTTTTGACGAATGTGTATTCTGTTGCTTTTGGATGGATGGAATGTGCTGAATTTATCTGTTAAGTCCATCTGGTATAATGTGTTAAGGTTGATATTTCCTTATTGATTTTCTGTCTTGATGATCTACCCACTGATGTAAGTGGGATATTGAAGTCCCCTACTATTATTATATTGCTGTTTGTATAACTCTTTTTAGGTCTATCAATATTTGCTTTATATATTGGGGTACTCCTGTGTTGAGTGCTTAAATATTTACAAATGTCATCATCTTATTTAGTTGATCTCTTTATTGTTATGTAGTGTCCTTCTTTTTCATCATTTATGGTCCTTGTTTTAAAGTACCTTTTGTCTGATCAGGAGAGTTAAGACGGCAGAGGAATAGGGTGACCCTAGGCTTGCCTCTACCCTCAAACACATCCAGAAAAGTATTAAATTAGAAGTCTTTGTAGACATGGAACAAAGCTGCATGTCTACAAACAGAAAAAACTGTGCATGGAAAGTAGGAATTGTAGAACTGATTTGTGGGAGAAAAGAACCATTCTAGCTTTGCAGGAGAGGAAACCCCGATTGAGGAGAAATTAGTAAGACAGAATGAGAGAGAAAGAAAAAATGAAAAAAAAAAAAGTGAAAATACACACAGGGTATGGCACAAGAAAATTGTTCCTCAAAAACATTGACTGGAAAAAAGGAGAGAGTTTTAATACCACCAGTTTCCTATAAACAGCAGAGCAAAGAATCTGAAGTTTCAAGGGTCAGCACCATAGCTAGGGTCACACCTGGTGGTGCTCCAATGGGGAAGCAAAGCAGAGCCCTGGTAGTGGGTAGCATGGTCTGAACACACCCCTAGGTGGCTTGGGGAGAAGTGATTATCCTGCTGGGAGTGAATTTGGTAGAGGTGATATGGCCTTTTGTGGGCAAAGGATGCTATGGGCACCATTGAGATGCCCTGTTCACCAGTATAGGAACGAAGACACTGCTGAGGGCAGCAAACTTTGATGCTGGCTGTGTGTCCAGTGATTGCATAGTCCGATGATTGTTCCTGGGACAAGCTGGCACTGGCCTCAGAGTGGTGAGATCCTCCCCAAGAGGATCTGCATGGTCTGCACTCTGGAGCTTCTGAAGCGTGGGGGTTTTGAAACTGTGCTTGGACATAGACAATGTGAAAGTGGGGCAGAAGCCAGGGACACAGGGGACGGTGGTGATTGTGTGTGTATAAGGGCTTCCTGAAGAGTGGCTGGTGTGAACTTACCACTCCTGAGATGAGAGAGCTGGTAAAGCCATTTTCAGCCCCTTGCCCAATAGCACTGGTCAACCTCAGTGACTAAATAGTGCCACCAAGTGGAGAATGGAGTCATTACACAAAGTGCTGCCCCCCTGTGCCCTGTAGATTCAACTGCCCTAGGGCATGTTCATCTGAGAATCAGAATAGCAGGCCCCTCCTCCCAGAAGACCAGCACAAAACCTCATACATATCAAGTGTTCTAATCATAGGAGTGTTACTCTAAGTTTCAGCTCTAAGGGAAACGGGATCTAGTTTCCTATGAGTTTGTTGTTTGTTTGGATACAGAAAGAGCAATTTTGTAAAATTTTTATTTTTTAAAAAAGATTTTCTATATTTATTTGAGAAAGATAGCACAAGCAGGGGGAGGGACAGAGGAAGAGGGAGAAGCAGAATCCTTGCTGAGCCCAAGGGGGCATCGATCCCAGGACTCTGAGATGATGGCTTAAGCCAAAGGCAGATGCTTCAACTGACTAAGCCACCCAGGTGCCCTAATTTTTAAATTTTTTCTTTTCCTGTTTTCTACCAAGCCTCTTTTAACAAGAAGGCCAAAACACACCTACAATATAGCTTCCTTTATTTATTGATTGATTTATAAATTTTTTATTTTATATTACTTTGTTTTTTAACATCAAAAAAGACAAGATGGAAGAATTCGCCCCAAAAGAAAGATCAGGAAGAAAGGACAGCCAGTGATCTAATCAATACAGATAAAAGTAAGATATCTGAACTAGAGTTTAAAATAATGATTATAAAGATATTAGCTGGGCTTGAAATAAGCATAGAAGAATCCCTTACTGTAGAGAAAAAAAGAGCCAAACTCTAGTCAGGCCAAAATTAAAAATGTTATAACCAAGATGCAAACCCAAATGGGTGCTGTAACAATGAGGATGGATAAAACAGGAATGAATCGTTTATATAGGAGATAAAATTATGGAAAACAATGAGGCTGAAAGAAGAGGGAAACAAAAGTAATGGATCACAAAGACAGACATAGGGAACTCACGATGTATTAAAACATAAAGACATTCATATCATATAAATCTCTGAAGATAAAGAGACATAAAAAGGGGCAGAAGGTTTATTTGAACAAATATAGCTAAACATATCCCGACTCTTGGGAAGGACACAGACATCAAAATCCAAGAAGTACAGAGAATTCCCATTAAAATCAATAAAAGCTGACCATTGCCAAGGCATATCACAGTCAAATTCACAAAATACAGACAAGAATCCTGAAAGCAGCAAAGGAAAAATAATCCTTAATTTACAAGGGAAGACAGATTAGGTTCACAGCAGATCTGTCCACAGAAACTTAACAGGCCAGAAAAAGTGGCAGGATATATTCAGTGTGCTGAAATTAAATTATGTTAAATTAGGTTAAATTATGCAGCCTAGAATACTTTATCCAGCAAGACTATCATTCAGAATAGAAGCAGAGGTAAAGAGTTTTCCAGACAAAAACTAAGGAAATTAGCAATCACTAAACTAGCCCTATAATATATTAAGGGGAATAGTTTGAGTCGGGGAAAAAGACCAAAAGCAACAAAAACTAGAAAGGAACAGAGAAAGGAATCAGAAAACCAACTTTAGAGATAACACAATGGCAGTAAATTCATATCTTTCAATAATCACTCTAAATGTAAATGGACTAAATGCTTCAATCAAAGGACATAGGATATCAGAATGGATAAAAAAAAAAAGAACAAGATCCATCTATATGCTGCCTATAAGAGACTCATTTTAGACCTAAAGACACCTGCAGATTGAAAGTCAGGGGATAGAGAACCATGTATCATGCTAATGGACATCAGAAGAAAGCCAAAGTAGCCATACCTATGTCAGACAAATAAGATTTTAAGACAAAGACTGTATCAAGAGATGAAGAATTATCATATTATATCATAATTTAGGGGTCTGTCCATCAGGAAGATCTAACAATTTTGACTATGCCCTCAACTTGGCAGCACCCAAGTATATAAACATAATTTCATTATGTTTATCACAAATATAATGAAACTGTGATCCCTGGGTGGCGCAGCGGTTTGGCGCCTGCCTTTGGCCCAGGGCGTGATCCTGGAGACCCCAGATCGAATCCCACGTCGGGCTCCTGGTGCATGGAGCCTGCTTCTCCCTCTGCCTATGTCTCTGCCTCTCTCTCTCTCTCTCTGTGTGACTATCATAAATAAATAAAAATAAAAAAAAACAAATATAATGAAACTCATTGATAATAATACAATAATAGTAGGGGACTTTAACACCCTGCTTAAAGTAAGGGACAGATCATCAAAGCAGAAAATCACCAGGAAACAGTGGATTTGAATGACACACTGTACCAGATGGACTTAACAGATATATTCAGAGCATTTCATCCTTAAGCAGCAGAATACACATTTTTTTCAAGTGCACATGGAACATTCTCCAGAATAGATCACATACTGGGTCACAGATCAGCCCTCAACAAGTACCAAAGGTTGAGATCATACCATGCATATTTTCAGACCACAATGGTATAAAACTTGATGTCAACCACAAGTAAACATTTGGAAAGACCACAAATACGTGGAGGTCACAGGACATCCTACTAAAGAATGAATGGGTAAACCAGGAAATTAAAGATGAAATAAAAATACATGGAAGCAAATGTAACTGAAAACATGAGAGTTCCAAACCTTTGGGGTGCAGCAAATGCAGTCCTAAGTGGGAAGTATATTTCAGTAGAGGTCTACCTCATGAAGCAAGAAAAATCTCAAATATAGAACTTAACCTTCATAATGGAGTTAAAAAAGGAACAGCAAATGATGCCTAAAGATAGCAGAAGAAGAAAATAATTAAGATTGGAGCAGAAATAAATGCTACAGAAGTAAAAAAAAAAAAAAGGCAAAACAAGAACAGTAGAACATATCAACAATGCTAGGAGCTAGTTCTTCGAAAGAATTAATAAAATTGATAAACACCTAGCCAGATTTATCAAAAAGAAGAAAAAGGACCCAAGTAAATAGAATCATAAATGAAATGGGAGAGATCACAACCAACATCACAGAAATACAAACAATTATAAGAGAATATTATGAAAAACTATATAACAGCAAACTAGGGAATCTGGAAGAAATGGACAAATTCCTAGACACCTACAAACTACTAAAACTGAAACAGGAAGAAATAGAAAATCCGAACAGACCCAAACCGGCAAAGAAATTGAAACAGTAATCACTCCCAGGAGGGGTGCCTGAGTCAGTTAAGCATCTGCCGTCAGCTCAGGTTATAAATCCAGGGTCTTGGGATCAAGCCCTGCTCTAGTTCTCTACTCAGTGGGGAGACTGCTTCTCCTTCTACCCTTTTCCCCATCATGTTCTCTTGATATCTGTCTCTCAGGTAAATAAATAAAATCCTTAAAAAAATTCTCCCAACAAACAGAAGTCCAGGACCAGATGGCTTCCCAGAGGAATTCTACCAGACATATAAAGAAGAGTTTAATACCTATTCTTCTGAAACTGTTCCAGAAAATAGAAATAGAGGGAAAACTTCCAAAGTTATTCTACAAGGCCAGCATTTCCTTGATTCCAAAACCAAAGGCCCCTTTAAAAAGAATACAGGCTAATATCCCTGATAAACACAGATGTAAAAATTCTCAACAAGATATTAGCAAATCGAATCCAACAGTATATTAAAAGAATTATTCACCATGATCAAGTGGGATTTATTCCTGGGCTGCATGAGTGGTTCAATATCCACAAATCAATGTGATACACCACATTAATAAAAGGAAGGATAAGAATCTTATGAGCCTGTCATTAAATGCAAAAAAAGCATTTGGGAAATTCAGCATTCATTTTTGATTAAGAAAACAACAATCCTCAGCAAAGTAGGGACAGAGGAAATATACCTCAGTATCACAAAAGCCACATACATAGCATCCACAGCTAATATCATCCTTAATGGGGAAAAGCTAAGAGTTTTTCCTTTATGGTCAGGAATAAGACAAGGATGTCCATTCTCACCATTGTTTTTATTTTATTTCTTTATTTATTATTTATATATTTTTTTGGAGTTCAATTTGCCAACATATACCATAACACCCAGTGCTCATCCCATCAAGTGCCCTCCTCAGTGCCCATCACCATTGTTATTTAACATAGTACTGCGAGTCCTAGCCACAGTGATCAGACAACAAAAAGAAATAAAAGACATCCAAATCAGCAAGTAAGAAATCAAACTTTCAGTATTTGCATGGTGGAGAACTTAAAGGAACAATCCTAAAGATACTCACTGGGATTGAGAAAAGCATAGAAGATATCAGTGAGATCCTTACACATAGAAAAGAGTTAAAAAAGACTTAGAGATGAAGAATACAAAAAATGTGATTAGAAACACCCTTGATACAATGAACTGCAGGCTAGAAGAAACAGAGGAATCAATTAATGATCTAGATGACAAAGTAATAGAAAGCAATGAAGCTAATGAAAGAAGAATTATGCAACAGAATAGGTTTAGGGAACTCAGTGACTCCATCCAATGAAGTAATATTTGTATTATAGGAATCCTAGAAGACGAGAGAAAAGGCGGCAGAAAATCTCTTTGAAGAGATAATAGCTGAAAACTTCCCTTATCTGCAGAAGGAAACAGATATGCAGATCCAGGAGACACAGAGAACTCCCATCAAAATCAACAAAAGCAGGCCACCACCAAGACATATTGTATGTAAATTTGCAAAATATAGTGATAAAGAAAAAATCTTAAAGTAGCAAGATAAAAGAATTCCTTATCTTACAAGGGAATACCCAAACAGCTAGCTGCAGATTTCTAAATAGATACTTGGCAAGCCAGAAGGGAGTGGCATGATATATTCAAAGTTCTGAATGGGAAAAATCTGTAGCCAAGAATAATCTATTCAGCAACAGAAGGAGCAATAAAGAGTTTCCCAGACAAAGAAAAACTAAAGTAGTTCATGACCACTAAAACAGCTCTGCAAGAAATATGAAAGAGGACTCTGAGTGGAAAGGAGAGACAAAAAAGTGATAGTATAAATTATGTTGGAAACACAGAAGCAGTAAAAATGAATATTTATGTAAATATCAGTCAAGGAACTCACATTAAAAAAGGATATAAAATATAATAATATATACCTAAAACATTGAAGAAGAGGAAATAATTGAAACTTGAATGATCATCAACTTAATATAGATTGCTATTTGAAGAAGAGGGTCTATACAAACCTAATGGTAATGATATATCAAAAACTACTACTAAACAGGCAAAGATAAAGAGAAAGAAATCCAAATATATCATTAAAGAAAATCAGCAAAAAATGAATGAAATACAAGAAAGGGGCAGAGAAAATCTTTGGAAACAACAATAAAACAAGTAATAAAATGGCAATAAATACATAAAAATCAATAGTTACTTTGTAAATGTACAGATTGAAATTGAGAGGATGGAGAAATATTTATCATGCAAATAAATATCAAAAAAAAAAGCTGGAGTAGCAATATCAGTACCAGACAAAGAAGGGCATGATATAATAATAAAGGGGAGTCCAAAAATTGTAAATATTTATGCACGGAGCATGGGAGCACCCAAATACACAAAGCAGTTAACAATAATACTAAAGGAACTAATTGATAATAATACAATAATAGTAAGGGATGTTAACCATCCACTTGCATTGTTGGACAGATCATCTAAACAAAAAAATCAACAAGGAAACAATGGCTTTGAATGACACACTAGACCAGATGGACCTAACAGGATACGTTCAGAACATTCCATCCTAAAACAGGAGAATACACATTTTTTTCAAGTACCTATGGGACATTCTCTGGAATAGATCACATATTAGGTCATAAAACAGCCCTCAACTAATACAAAAAGATTGAAGTCATACCATGCATCTTTTATGACCACAATACTATGAAACTAGAAATCAACCAGAAGAAAAAATCTGGAAAGGCCACAAATACATGGAGGCTAAATAACATGCCACTATATAGTGAATGGATCAAAAAGGAAACGAAAGAGGAAATAATAAAATACACAGACACAAATGAAGATGAAAACACAACAGCCCAAAACCTTATGGAAGCATCAAAAGTGGTCCTAACAGGGAAATGTATTTTGAAAAAAAAAATCAATAAAATTGATAAACCTTTAGCCAGACATAAAAAAAAAAAAAAAGGAGAAAGGACCCAAATAAATCACAAATGAGAGAGAAGAAACAATAACAGCATGAAAATACAATTATTAAGATAATATTATGAAAAACTATATTCCAAAAAATTGGACAACTTAGAAGAAATGGATAAATTCCTAGAAACATATAAATAGAAAACCTGAACAGTCCAATTATTAGCAAAGAAATTAGTGATCAGAAAACTCCTAGCAAACAAAATTACAGGACCAGATGGCCTCGCAAGTGAACTCTAAAAACATTGAAGGAAGAGTTAATACCTATTCTCAAACATTTGAACAAATAGAGAAGGCAGGAAAACCCCCAAATTCATTCTGTGAGGCCAGCGTTACCCTGATACCAAAGCCAGATTAAAGACACCACAAAAGAAAGAGAACTATAGGCCAATATTTCTGATGAACACATATGCACAAATTCTCAACAAAAAACAAGCAAAAAAAAAAAAAAAATCATTCACCATGACCAAGTGGGATTTATACCTGGGTTGCAAAGATGGTTCAATATTTGCAAATCAATCAGTCTGATACATCACATTAGTAAAATAAAGGATAAAAACCGGGTGATTATTTCAGTAGATGTATTTGACGGGACGCCTGGGTAGCTCAGTGGTTAAGTGTCTGCCTTCTGGCTCAGGGTGTAATCCTGGAGACCTGGGATTGAGTCCCACATCCGGCTCCCTGCATGGACCCTGCTTTACCCTCTGCCTATGTCTCTGCCTCTGTCTCTCTCTGTGTCTCTCATAATAAATAAATAAAATATTAAAAAAAGTATTTGACAAAGTACACCATCCATTTTTGATAAAAACAAAAAAGCCTCAAGAAAGTAGGGATAGTAATAAAGGCCGTATGTGAAAAACCCACAGCTAATAGCATCCTAAATGGGGAAAAACTGAGTGCTTTTCCTCTACAGTCAGGAACAAGACAGAAATGTCCACTTTTACCACTTTTGTTCAACATAGTACTGGAAGTCCTAGCCACACTGAGGCTAGGATGGTTTTTTCCACCAAGATGAAAAAAAAAATACAACAATCCAAGCAAGGAAGAAGTAAAACTTTCACCACTTGCAGATTATATATATAGAAAACCCAAAAGATTCCACCAAAAAACTGCTAGAATGGATAAATGAATTCAGTAAAGTCAAGGATACAAAATTAACATACACAAATCTGTGGCATTTCTATACACCAATAGTGAAGCAGGAGAGACAGAAATTTAAGAACCATTCCATTTACACCTGCACTAAAACAGGATACCTAGAAATAAAGCTAACCAAAAGATCTGTACTCTGAAAACTATAAAACACCGGTGAAAGGACTTGAAGATGACACAAAGAAATGGAAAGAAATTCTATGCTCATGGTTTGAGAGAACAAATATTGTTAAAATGTCTATACTAGGGCGGTCCAGGTGGCTCAGCGGTTTAGCGTTGCCTTCGGTCCAGGGCTTGATCCCTGCATGGAGCCTGCTTCTCCCTCTGCCTATGTCTCTGCGCCTCTCTCTCTCTCTCTCTCTCTGTGTCACTCATGAATAAGTAAAATCTTAAAAAAAGTCTATACTATCCAAAGCAATCTACACATTTAATGCAGTCCCTATCAAAATACCAACAGCATTTTTCACAGAGGTAGAATAAACAATCCTAAAATTTGGATTGAACTACAAAAGACCTCAAATAGCTAAAGCAACCTTGATAAAGAAATACAAAGCTTAAAGCATCACAATTCTGGATTTTAAGTTATATTACAGAGCTGTACAAATCAAAATAGTATGGTACTGGCATAAAAATAGACATTGTAGATCAGTGGAACAGAAATAGAAAACCCAGAAACCCAGAACTATATGGTTAATTAGTATTTGACAAAGCAGGAAAGAATATCCAGTGGATTAAAATGGTGTTGGAAAAACTAGATAGCAACATGTAAAAGAATGTAACTGGATGATACTCTTATATCATACACAAAGGTAATTCAAAATGGGTTAAAGACCTAAATGTGAGAGCTGAAAACATAAACATCCTGGGAGAGAACCAGGCAGTAACTTTTTTGGCATTGGCCAGAGCAACTTCTGAGCCAATGGAAATAAAGCAAAAATAAACTCTTGGGACTTCATTAAAATGAAAAGCTTCTGCACAATGAAGGAAATAATCAACAAAACTAAAAGGCAGCCATGGAATAGGAGAAGTTATTTACAAATGACATATCTGATAAAGGATTTGTATTCAAAATATATAAAGAGGGATCCCTGGGTGGCGCAGCGGTTTGGCGCCTGCCTTTGGCCCAGGGCGCGATCCTGGAGACCCGGAATCGAATCCCACATCAGGCTCCCGGTGCATGGAGCCTGCTTCTCCCTCTACCTATGTCTCTGCCTCTCTCTCTCTCTCTCTGTATGACTCTCATAAATAAATAATAAAAAAATTAAAAAAAAAACAAAAAACCCCCAAAATATATAAAGAACTTATAAAACTCAATACCCCAAACCCACATAATCCAATTAAAAAATGAGCAGAAGATATGAAGAGAAATTTTTTCAAAGAAGACAGCCAGATGGCCAACAGACATCATGAAAAGATACTCAAAATCACTCATCATCAAGGAAATACAAATCAAAACCACAATGGGGTAACACCTCCCACCTGTTGGGATAGCTAATATCAACAACACAAGAATCAACAGGTGTTGCTGAGGCAGTCGGGAAAGGAGAGCTCTCCTGTACTGTTGGTGGGAAAGCAAACTGGTGCAGCCACTGTGGAAAAAAGTGTGGAGTTTCCTTAAAAGGTTTAAAATAGAACTACCCTATGATCCAGCAATCGCATTACTAGCTATTTACCCAAAGGATACAAATGTACTAATTGAAAGGAATACATGCACCCTCATGTTTATAACAGCATTATCTACAATAATTAAACTGTCGAAATAGCCCAAGTGTTCATCAGCTGATGGGTGGATAAAGAAGAGGTGGCATATACATACAATGGAATATTACTCAGCCATAAAATATGAAATCTTGCCTTTTGTAATGACGTGACTGGAGCTAGAGAGTATTATACTAAGTGAAACAAATCAGAGAAAGACAAATACCATATGATTTCACTCATATGTGGAATTTAAGAAACAAAACAAATGAGTGGAGAGAAAGAAAAAAAGAGATAATCCAAGAAACAGGCTCTTAACTATAGAGAACAAACTGATGGAGGGAGATGGGTGGGCAGGTGGCTGAAACAGGTGATGGGGATTAAGGAGTGCACTTGTGATAAGCACTGGGTTTTATATGGAACTGTTGAATCACTATATTGTACACCTGAAATTAATATTACATTCTGTTAACTGGAATGGAAATGACTTAAAAAAAACCCAAACAGGGATCCCTGGGTGGCGCAGCGGTTTGGCGCCTGCCTTTGGCCCAGGGCGTGATCCTGGAGACCCGGGATCGAATCCCACATCGGGCTCCCGGTGCATGGAGCCTGCTTCTCCCTCTGCCTGTGTCTCTGCCTCTCTCTCTCTTTCTGTGACTATCATAAAAAAAAAAAAAATTAAAAAAAAAACCCAAACAAAGGAAAAAAGAGACAAACCAAGAAACAGGCTCTTAACTATAGAGAGCAAACTGATGATTACCAGATGGAGGTGGGTGATTACCAGGGATGGGTGAAATAGATGATGGAGGTTAAGAGTATACTTTTTTTTAAGGGTTTATTTATATTTTGAGAGAGAGAGAGAGTATGTGGTGGGGAGGGTGGAGGGAGAGGGAGAGAGAATTTCAAGCAGACTCTGCACTGAGTGTGGAACCAGTGGCAGGGCTTGGTCACATGACTGTGAGATCAAGACCTGAACCACACCAAATTGGATGCTCAACTGACTCTGCCACCCAGGCACTCCAAGAGTACATTTATCTTGATGAGCACTGAGTAATGTATAGAATTGTTGAATCACTATACTGTCTACCTGAAATTAGTGTAACATTGTTAAAACTATACTGGAATTAAAATATAAATAAAATAAAATTGGCAAATGAGTCTTCACATACAGTTGGGATGCTTTTCAAAGGGCTGATTCTCCTCTCTTCCTCAAAAAAAATAAATAAAATTAAAAAAAAAAAAAAAAAAAGGAAATGTTATACCTGGGTGGCTCAGTCAGTTGAGCATCTAACTTCAGATGAGGTCATGATCTTGGGGTCCTGGGATCAGGCCTGGTTTGAACTCCCTGCTGAGGAGAGTTTTTTTCTTTTAAAGATTTATTTATTTATTTTGAGGGAGGGAGGAGCAAAGAGAGAGGGAGACAGAAAATCTCAAGCAGACTCCCCACTGATCTCACAGCCCACTCACTGTGGGGCTCAGTCTCATGACCCTGAGATTATGATCTGAGCTGAAATTAAGAGTCGGGTGCTTAACTGACTGAGCCACCCAGGAGCTGCTGCATACAGCTCTTTCTCAGGGTGCCGCAGCCCTGTGGATCTTGTGGGCATGAGCCCCATTGGTCTTCAAAGCCACTTGTTTTAGGTTTTTCTCAGGTGTTGGTCTTAAATTTTGGCATGCCTGACATGGTGTACAATCCCTTTAACACTCGGGGAATAAAAAAAAAAAAAAAAAAAAAAAAAAAAAAACACTCGGGGAATAGCTGTGGATTTCAAGTTTCCTCCCAAATGTGGGTTGCCACTCTGGGGATATGGGGTTTATGGTGAGATTGTATCTCAGCCTTTCCTACCTGCTTTGATATGGTTTGCCTCTCATTTGCTTGATGTGAAGTGGTTGCTCTGCTAGTTTTTAGTTTTTTTCCAGAGGAAATTGTTCCATATATAGCTGTCGTTTGAGTGTGTCTGTGGGAGGATGTGAATTCAAGACTTTCTTACATTGCCATCCTGAACTAAAATCTGAACAGAAAAGAATTTGATGAGAAAACACACTGGAAGTATTTACAGTGCTTATTTTAATAGCAAAATTTGAGCTTAGAGATAATGTTTGCATCTTCTCATTTTTGTCTTGTCTACCCTGTGATATTTGATAAGGTAGTCAGATAGGACAGAATGTGCATTTGTTTCTTAATCCAGAGACCATATTGATATTCAGTTTTGGCAGTTTTAGAACACTTCTAGGCTTGTTTGATGGTCAGGTTTATTCACTTGGCTTTTTTTTATATTTGAATATTCTGACAAGAGAAAAAATTAACACAGGATAAATTTAATGTTCAATAAATTATTGGGGCTTCTTTGCTTATTTTAAATTTCCACTCAAAAGTTTGAACAAGTAATATCTAAGAAAGTTAAAATCTCTTCAATTAATTCTGCTTCCTTTCCCAACATATCTTCAACTGAGAGATCATTTATTTTGAGATATAGTCAACATAATGAAATCGCAATGCACTGAACTAATGAGAAAATCTCAAGAGGTCTATTTCAGTGATCAAGTACAGTGGCCTATTGGAATGAAAAATCCTCAAATGAAGTCAACATCTAATTTCTTAAAAGTAAAATCTCTAAAACTCACTTTAATCATTGTCTTATTTTTATCATTTGTACATCAGCATTGTTTATCTGCAAGGTAAAATTATTGCTTTTACTCTTTAGCATGTTTAAATACACACACACAACACACACACACGCACACACATAGAGAGAAATGGAGTGTGTTTAGTAGGGATCTAACCTAAAGTATACTACAGATACTGTATGACCTCTCCTTGACAATTATTTGTTGTATGGGAAAAAAAATCTACTTAAATAAACGAATCATCATAGTTTGAGTACTTTGAGCTATTTGGTATCAATAAATGAAGAGTGTGAGTCTTGATAATGAAAGATCAAACTTAAAAGTCTCTACACAAACTGATCTTTCATAGAAATATTTTGTGATGATGTATTCTTGCTGGGTTTTCTTCCTTTCTTCTTTGGCCCTGGGCATATTGCTTGGTTTTCATGGTTTTTATTTTGAAGATTAATGAATGTGTTTATCTTAAAGTTCCTATTTGAAGCTTTACAGAAATAAATGTGGAGAAAATATATTTAAGAAGTAGAGCTAATGTTTTTCAGGGAAAATAAAGTGTTTAGAATTTAACAGATTGGTAAAATAGTTTATATTAATTGTAGATAAAATTACTTAAATTGTTTAGAATATTAGATTTGGTGTTTCCATTTGAATGTAGTGAAAAGGGACCAAGAAATGGGCAAGGCACAGAATGATCACACAACATGATAGATGATTAATATAAAAGTCATTATAATTATATCAAGATAAATTTGTTTACTGTGCTGTAAAAGGGGGAAAATGAGCAGACTTTGGCTATGTTTAAACTGATAGGCAGAACCTGTTCCCAGTTAAGGCTCTGAGAACTTGTCCTTCATTTGAAGCCCAATTTAGATTGCTTCATGTCTTCTGTGTAGCCTGAGTCCCTAGATTGGTATAATGAGTTTTTTTCTATTTTAGCACATTGCTTTTATCTCTTTCTCTCTCTCTCTCTCTCTCTCTCTTTTTGTACTCTCTTTACTACCTTGCCTTTTGTTAGAGTTAGTGGTATAGTAGAAAGAGCATAAACATTGTAATAAAAACCCAGTTTACACTCTCTGAGTGCTAGTTTACTCACTGTAGAATGGGGGAGAGAAATAGGATTAATTTGGAAAGCACGAAGCAGGGATGCCTGGGTGGCTCAGTGGTTCAGCGCCTGCCTGTCTGCCTTCGGCTCAGGGCCTGATCCCAGGATCCTGGGATCTCAGTCCCACATCAGGCTCCCTGCATGGAGCCTGCTTCTCCCTCTGCCTATGTCTCTCTCTGTCTCTGTGTCTCTATGAATAAATAAAATCTTAAAAAAAAAAAAAAAGCACAAAGTACCTGGCACTGAGCAGGCACTCAATAAATGTCAACGTCTTTCCCATTTCTGAGTTTCATGTCTAGTTCCTTGTAGCTTGTAAGTTCCTTTAGGGTAGGAAATATGTTTTATATTCATAGTACCTTGTGCATAGTAGGTTCTAAAAGATTATTTGTTGAATTTAATTTACTGTAGCTGTGTAAGCTTAGCACTGTTATTTCCCATTTCTTTTTCCTCTGTCATTTTGGATTGAGATAAACATGTTGCTTTCATGAAATTGAGGATTTAATTCAATAGAATGCCATTATAATATGACTTATTCCATAGAGTTTGGATGGTAAGGGTCAAATCATTTCCCTGGAAACTTAATAATATTCTATAAAATCTTATTAGCCTGTCTCAAAGCATCATAGTCACAGTGGAATTCTGCTGTATTTAAGATGGTGAAGTTTCTATCTGTAGAAATCTGTCTAAAGGCACGCAGTAAGAATATGGGAAGTAAATGACATGAAGAGAGAGCAAATGCAAATGTCATTGCTAGTGACATTACTTGACATTTTCAATCACTAATCTTCCAAAGTATGTTCTAATTTACTAAAATAAACCAAGAATTGAATTTCGTGTGAGCTCCCTTTGCTTAATTAATTATTAGCAGCAGAATATTCTGTGATCTACTGCAATTTGTCTCCTTTGTGTTTATCTAGTATCTGACTTAAAAATGAGCAGAAGCATTCTGATTCAGCAGAACTGATTTTATAACTCATCTGTGTTATAGAGCAGAAATGAATAAATGTTTGCTGAACGTGCTGCATATGCTTTGATCACCAAAATGTTAGTTTTCTTTCCTTCTCAAAATATAATATCTGAGAGATCTTCCTGGCTGAAGTTTGTAGGGTGCTTATTTTGCATAGATATTTCTACCGAGGCAAGTAACTACCTTTACATGTATTTGCTTCCATGATTAGAATGTGAGCGCTCTAATACTTCCTTATGATTTGAAGTTGTACATTCATCACAATTTTTTTTTCTTAAAAGTAGCACTGTATTCTAAAACACAGATTTTTTTTTAAATGCAGTATGTTCTTTTGTTGGAATGAAGACTAAACATGCTTCCCATTCATATAATAATGTTGGTTTTACTTATAATACAGTTTCTTTCTTTTTTTTTTTTAAATTTTATTTATTTATGATAGGCACACAGTGAGAGAGAGAGAAGCAGAGACATAGGCAGAGGGAGAAGCAGGCTCCATGCACCGGGAGCCCGACGTGGGATTCGATCCCAGGTCTCCAGGATCGCGCCCCGGGCCAAAGGCAGGCGCCAAACCGCTGCGCCACCCAGGGATCCCTATAATACAGTTTCTAATTCTTTATAATCAGTTTTCTTATTTCATTGAAAGGCAATTAGCATTTTTTTATCTCTATTATGAGTGAGAGAAACTGAGGCTCAGTGTGGACTATTTCTCTGTTTTGGGTAGTTAAGCATTTGAGAAAAATGTACTGCTATTTAATTATTTTCCTTTGTTTTCAATTTCAGTTTCAAAGAACATTTGAATCTCTTAAAAATGTTTCCAATAAATCTGATCTCCAGAAAACCTATCAGAAGCTTGGAAAGGAGCTGGAAAATCTGGATTATTTAGCCTTCAAACGTCAGCAGGTAGGAGACTCTCCTTGGTGGAGATGAACACTTTATGCTTCCTGCCATTCCTGCCTGTCGGGTTTAAGTGGATCTGGGGAGACTTATCTTCTAATATTTAGGGCAGAAATAGGTTGTGCCGTGCTGTGCTGACCTGCTGCATTCATATGGCTTCCTGAAGCATTCTTTGTGGTCCTTGTTTTTAGATGTGCATTTTGGGGGTTTCCACATGTGTCCTTATACTTATTTTAAAGAAAACTCCTGCTAGTTTGTGAAGATATAACTACTCTTTGACTAAGGCTGCCTCAATGTCATAAAGGAAACCTCTGTGATGACCTGGCCAGATGGCTTTTACATTTGACAAGGGGATACTTGAGAAGAAAAACCACTTGATGGTCAGGAAAAGGATGTATATGTACATAAAAATTAAGGGAAATAATCATGAATATGCCAAAATGAATCAATCTTTAGTTTTCTTGTTTGATTTCTGAAGGTTAGTGGAATTTTGCTAGATGTGTAAGGTTGAAGGAAAATATGCTTTACAAATGCAGGTCTTTTAGCTTCCTTGTATAGACCTCCAAATAAATAAAGAGCAAAATATACTTTTATAGTGTTGCTTTCTGAAATAGTATTTTTAAAAAATATTAGTAATCATTAAATTTTATGTGTTTGTGAGATATTGCCACAGTAACTAGCTAGCTAATTTTCCCAAGCTGATCATCACCATTTTCTTCACAGCCACTAGGTGTCAGGGTTGTCAAGCTTTTACCTTGATTGAATGTTTATTCCG
Source organism: Vulpes vulpes (assembly GCF_048418805.1). NCBI lineage: Eukaryota > Metazoa > Chordata > Mammalia > Carnivora > Canidae > Vulpes > Vulpes vulpes. The sequence continues at coordinate 78,434,359 of NC_132783.1, read as the reverse complement.
ATCAGAACAGCCAGATAGACGTTTAAATTAGGTTGCATGAAATTCGGGAATGTGTTCAATGATGGATAGCGTCTAGAAAAATGACTAAGTGGCTGACTCGCATGGCCAGGCACTGAGTCCATTATTTAAGTCTTTCCTGTTAGCGTGGCAATAGGTGTGACTCTCTTGCCATTGCCTAATTCGCAGATTTTGAATCTTTTGGACAGTTTTCAAAGCTAGGCTTCTTTTTTGTTACACCTTATAACATTACTGTCATATGATCTAGAAATATTGGCTTGAAAAGAGAATTTTGTTCTAGGTTTTGCTTTATCACCGATATTACATGAGCATTTTAGCCATCCCATTGCCTTATTTTCCTATGAGTTATGTTTGTTTTGTAGAATGCTCTGGGGTAGATGGAGTATCTCTGCATGTACTTTATATGAAAAAGGTTTATATGAAAAAGGACACAGTATCCATTTAAGTTTTATTATTTTAAAATTAGTGATGGCTTCTGTTATTAGCACATGTAACAGAAGTGGCCACAGCTCCAGAGAGCTACTACAGAAATCTTCCAAGTGGTGCTACTTAAAATTCACACTATAAGTCACTGCTCTGGCCTATGCAATTTTTAGTACAGTTTTGTTTCCAAGAGCCATATTTTACCACTGAGGGATATTTGAGTTGGCAGGCCGTAGTCACTGTCTTTTTCTTTTTCTTTCTTATTAGCATATTTTCATTGATTAGATTCTTACATTAGCTAATTGTGAATTTGGAAAAATGCGAATGCTTGAAGGGCAGAAGGGCAGGACTCTGCCTGAATGGCATGGAGGACAGATAAGTAAATTGCACGTGTATGTGAAGAAAAGATGGGCGCATGGGATATAAATGTAGGTACATTTGTGTATATATAAATGATATATATATACTATTTATTAAATGGCAATTATTACCACACATTGTGATTAATACATTTATGGATCAGATTATCAAATGTTGATAACAATATAATGTAGATGGTTTTATGAGCACCGTTTTTAAGGTGAGAAAACTGTTAAGAGAGTTAAATAACTTGTCTAAGGTTACTGAGCTAATAAGACATAAAGATGGGTTTCAAATCTAAATCAGTCTGACTCTGGACCTGGACATTTGCCCGGTCTCATTCCTAGCATCCCTGTAGGGAGCCAAGCTCAGGAGATAGGAAAGTGAGGAGGTCTAGGCATGCAGTGTGAAGGCAACTTTAGGGATTCTAGGCCAAGGGCTTAAGGAGACTTTGGAAAGTGGGTACCTTGTGAGAGGCAAAACAAGGCCGGTTCTCTCTCCATCTCTCTTTCTCTCATGCAAATTTTTCAATATACACAAAAATATAAAAGGATTTTTGAAAGAATAAACAGCTAAGAAAATGCGTACAACTTTATCTTCACAATCTTCTGAGTGTTATGTCTAGTAACCATGGTTCTAGTGAAACTTATTGACACAAGGCAGTGTTTTAAGCTCAAAGGGACAAATCCTCATGAAATGAATGTAACTGCACACATAACATACTGTCAATCCTTTTGTATTACACAACTCCAGCTTTCCCTCTCTAATGACCATTTTTTCCTACTTGGAGAAGGTAGAAAGGGTGGTACAGTAGAGAAAAAGTCAGAGACTAAAGAGTGATGAAAAAAAAGGGAGAGGAACTTACAGGGATATGACAAGAGAGATCAAGCGAGAGAAATTAAACTGTACTTGGTTTTATACTGTGTACCCTTCACTTTATTGTCCCCCCTGCCTGGCTCCCTGAAGGGATATTAAGAGTGAGACCGGGGAAAATAGTATAGTAAATGCAAACATTGATTTTTGAAGAATTTTTAAAAATCTCAAAATAGAAAAAGAGGTAGAAAAAAAGGAGAGGAATACAAGAAGACACAGCACATGAGGGAGATGGCAGGAAATAGCAAAGAAAAATTTTGTTTACTTCCCATTTTGCTTCCAAATGTAGCAGAGCTTCCTAGAAATTTGTAGTATTAACCAAGTTCTATACCAAGCCACAGAAGAATTCTTGTGAATTAGGATGGACAGTGTTCAAAGTGTCCGAACACTGTCAACTCTTCTCTGACTTAACAGGATTTGCCTTTTATCTCCAACTCCACCCCTTAAAAGACCTCCAAACCTATTACACACAAGTCTAAATTTCTCCTACTGGAAAAAATTCAGGTCTCTGTAAAATTGCAATTCAGCAAGAAAGATTTTGCCTTATAAGGCAGGATTCTTTGTACCAGAGAATTAGTCATGGTTTGTTCCCTGGTCCAACCATATTTATCATTCCTCTTTGTGACAGCACCTAGCTCCATAAGGACAGAGCCTCGTCTGTCATCTTCAATGCTGTGTTCTCTGCAATGTTCACAACAGTATCTGACCCATGGCAAATGTTCAATAAATACTTGTTGGTGCTATTGTTACTATGAACAAGGAAGCATGCCCAAAGTTTTGGTCTCAGATTATGGGCAATTAGTATTGATGTGTTTTACCGTACTTTTAAAATTCAGTAGGCCATTAACACTTTGGCTTCCCGGATGTCAAAGGTTGGTAGATCATCCCTTGCCTTATTTATTATTTAGGTTTTCTCCTGACATCATTTTCCATCCATTTCATTAAACAAGAACAAAATGTTAATATTACCTTAACTATGAATTATGGATGACCAATGAATTGATTATAATTATTTTCTTGGACTCATTCATTAGATTTTATTTTCTGTTCCTTTCTATGACATTTTAAGCATTATTTTGAGAGATTCCCCCCCCACCCCCCCCCCACCCCCCCCCCCCACCGGGTCAGAGAGATCCCTGGAGTACTTTGCTCTAATCTTTTTTACCTTTCTTTTTTGGAGTTGTTGTACTTTCTCTCTTAAGTGTGAGTTTAGCTATTTCTTTTCTTTCTTTCTTTTTCTTTTTTTTTTTTTTTTTTTAAGAGTGAGTGCTTATACCTCAACAATTCCTTGGGCTATATTTTAAGTTGGGGCACAAGCATCTCTCCATTTTCCTACTGTCAAAAAGACTAATGTTGAAAATAGCTTTGGTTGGAAAAGGTAAGAGGAGCTCTGATAGATGAGGTGATGGGTTTTCTAGGATCAATCAGCCTGAAAGTAACCAGATGACAAAGCAAGATTAGCCTGAGAATCTGGAGCCTTTTTCAGTTTTTACTATCTGGAGATGCAATCTTGGCATTTATCTGCTTTGACTATTTGGTTTTTATCTTCCTGGTTAATGTTACATAGGAATGGCAATAGTAAGCTTCAGTTATTATATAGAGCCCAGATTTACGTATTAATTTGAGAGGTTATAAATGAAGAAATTTCCTTGAGGCTTTGGTTTTGCGGAAAAAAATAAAATAAAGTTTGATAATCTGTACTCGAATTTAATTCCTTCTTTTCTTTTTCTACCCTTAATACTTATAACAGCATTATAAGACACATCCCTTTTCCAGAGGCTTCTGAAGTCCTTTGGTATAAATTAAAGTTGACATTATTGAGTCAAACATTATGTAGACTAAAGCACATTTACATAGTAATGTGAAAATATGTAAAATTAAAATTCTGTACTTCAGATATGCATCCATGTTGGAACACATCACTTACCCTGCTCTCTCGTCTCCCTAATCATGCCATGCTTTTCTGGCCTTGTGCCCTTTTTCACAAGGTTTATAAAACTTGGTATTTAGAGCATTTGAACCTTTTCTATTTGCTTATTTAATTGCTAATCATTCTTTAACGCAGAACTAAAGTCTAGCCTCCCTCATGACACTTTATCCAGTGACCTCTAGTCAAAATGTAAACTCTTCCTTCTTTGCCATTCTTAGTTTTTTATCTGTATCATACAATTTAGCATCTTATTGCTTTTACACTTATTGAAGAGCCACATAATGCAAGTTAGAGTATGGCTTTTAGTCAGCCAGATCTAATTAGACTGTTTGTACCACCTTGGGTACCATAGTTATTTTTTTAAAATGTTAGGAAAATAATACCTAACTTATAGCCTGTTTTAAGAAAACAATATATATGGGACGCCTGGGTGGCTCAGTGGTTGAGCGTCTGCCTTTGGCTTAGAGCATGATCCCAGGGTCCTGGGATCGAGTTCTGCATTGGGCTCCCTGCATGGAGCCTGCTTCTCCTGTCTCTGCCTCTCTCTCTGCTTCTTTCTGTGTCTCTCATGAATAAATAAATAAAATCTTAAAAAAAATAAAGCATAAAATACATAAATGCTTTAAATCCTTTAAAGTACATAAAGGAATCAGTATATAAACAACTTAGCACCATGCCTGGCATGTGGTTAGTAAAAGTGATGGTTATTATAATGTTTTTTTGTGTTATTCTCATAAGTCATCTTCCATAATTGTTTGTAAGTTCCATAAGAATATGCTCTCTATTCTGTATACTTTTGTACTGCTCATAAGGTCCAGCACTGTTCTGAACATACCAGATGGAATGTTTCTGGACATATGTGATGTAGGGTTTGGAGGTCTGTGTGACAAAAACACACACATACACACACAAACTATTGGTACCTTTTGAGAAAGGAGTTGCATTATTTGCTTCTAATGTGTTTGTGATCTCTTGATGGGCAGTAAAATAAGAGTCCTGAGTATTGTGCCATGGCAATCTGAGGTGCAAATAAGGTCTTAGACCCAATGTTCTGCCAAATTCCAGCTCGTGTAATAATTACATCCTATATACCTAAATTTCCCTCGTGATTCCGGGTGGTATTGTTCAAAACAATATTGTTCTCTCTTTAGTGATAATGTTCGAGAATGAACCACAGCTCTTTTCTTTTACTGAGCAGAGTAATCCCTTCAGATAACTCCCATACCAGGAGGGTACATAATACTTTGTAGGATAAGAATTGCATTTAAAATGATGCCTTATCAATGAGGAAAATTAGAAATAAATTAGAAAAAAATTATTTAATAAGAATGACTGTAGGTTAACACCCTTGCATTGAAAAATAAAATTCCAGATGGATAATGACTTACCACATAGAGAATGATCCTAAGCTTATCTTGAAATTCAAGGACTCTAAGGACACTAGACAACAGTGGTCTTCTGAAATCAATGCTTAGCAAGACAAAACTGAACAGTGTTAGGTTGTTGTTGTTGTACTATAACATATAGAGAAGAGGAAGTTGATGAATCTCAGTAGTTGTCTTCAGCAGTGTAAAGACCTATGGCAATAAAAATGTTATAGATAATTTAGGATAAGGGATATGCAATGATATTGCACTAGGAGTTGCTTATCTATAAGGACAATATAATGTAGACAAACTTCCCATCACATTAACACTAAAATGGAAGTTGTAAATATGTTTTACTTAAACTTTAAAAAAAGAACTGGAGGGTATTATGCTGAGTGAAATAAGTCAATCGGAGAAGGACAAACATATGGTCTCATTCTGGGGAATATAAAAAATAGTGAAAGGGAATAAAGGGGAAAGGAGAAAAATGAGTGGGATATATCAGAAAGGGAGACAGAACATGAGAGACTCCTAACTCTGGAAAACAAACTAGGGGTGGTGGAAGGGGAGGTGTGTGGGGGGTGGGGGTGACTGGGTGACGGGCGCTGAGGGCGGCACTTGATGGGATGAGAACTGGGTGTTATTCTATATGTTGGAAAATTGAACACCAATAAAAAATAAATTTATATATAAAAAAGTAAAGTACCTATGTATTTGGAATTATTCAGATGCGGGCTAAGGAAGAGTGTAGTTGGGGGCTAAATGAACATTAACAGGAAGTAATAAGCTTCTAGAACAATAGTTCTAGAAGCAATAGATTCACCTCAGTGGTTTTTGCTAGATGAAATATGTTAATACCTCAATTGGGAGAAGATCCTTCCTTTCCTTGTTCTGTAATTAATCCAACTCTCTTGGAAGAGTTTTGATTGAATTGCTCCTTTTAAGAGTAAGTCAACCAAAGACTGCTACATTAAAATTTTCATGTCTACCTTAGATGGTATTCTGGTTCTTACTTGCCCAATGAAGTAAAATGATTATGCCGTTTATAAAACTGTTTCTGAAGATCCCAAAACATTTCAGATATTATTTAAAAATTCATCACACAGGTATTAAAAATGTTGAATTATAAGATTGTGCTACACCAAAGTTCATCAACCCCAACATGTTTCATTTTATCCACTATAGATGCAATTCCATTTTTATTCAGTTGCACACAGTTTGTCTCACAGAAAAAAAAAGTTGGTATTACATTTATTCTTCAGTTTTCTGGTACAGAGAGAGAAGGTTGGATACATCATTCAAGGTCATTCCAAGTCAGTAACAGATTCAGAATTAATATTCACATTTCTTAATTTCTAGCTTATTGCAATAGCCATACAATCATTTTCACTACTTCATAAACTTCAGATCTTTATGGGGTAATTTCTTTTTCTATAGTTATAGTCTGAAGTTAAAAACCTTATGGACTTTTATGTAAGAATCTCATCCTTTATTTAAAAACAAATAATCAAAATGATGTATCTTGTATATTGGTTCTCCTTCTAAAATTTGATTTCCACCTTGGACATAGTTAATAGTCATGACAAGTAGGTGTCTTCTAATTAATTAGTAAAGTACAAACATGAAAACATCTTTTAAATTCTAAGGTTTGCTATTCTATTTCCATCTGTCTCTGGGGTTCAGTTTATTGGTGGCACTTAGGTAGAAAGCTGTTGAATCAGGCATATACTAGCTGATTTTCATGGACCAGAGAAGATTTATTAATTTTTTACAAGGTTGTTTGCTATGATAGTTTGCCTCATGGGCAGCTTATAGCTACTTTATAGTGGGGAATGCTTATTGAAATAGTTAATGCTTTGTTATGGGTTGTTTTCAAAATTTACAATGCTGATAGGAATTTCAGGGTGCTAAAAAACTTTAGTGTTTGCATCAATATGGCACTTAGTTGTGCATGTCTTATATTGATATACCTAAGTCCATAAGATTGTCAATAAAAGTTGGTTATTGATGAAGAATTAAAGTCCTAAAAGAGTTAAATCTGAAAAGATATCTTCTGTAGTCTGTTTTGTAGCTTGAAAATGATCTGTGTGTACAAAAATGATAGATTTTCCCTCCAAGGACTATGAGCTGTGGTAGCATATGATGCAGACTAAAGAAGGCATATGAGAATCAATCCCTTAAACTAAGGAATCTTTGGAATTTGTCTAACCCAACTATTTTATTTTAGAGAGGAGAAAAATGAGGCCCATGGAGATATCCTGTACAAGGCTACATACTTTGCTAATGGCAGAACAGGGGCAATAATAGGGAGTGACATTTTCTTTGGTTCTTTTGTGAGTCCTTTAGCATAAGTCAGCATAATATGTGTATTGATCCTTCGGTATCTCTGGTTTGTATACTGAATGTAGATATGGATACTTTGAACACCTAAATTTATGTGTATACTGTTAGATATCGAGATGCCTATAAATGCAGGTCACTCAGTAGTGACATTTTTTAAAAAATAAAAGACAATACAGTAATATCACAATACTTTAGGAGAGATAGGAATTATAAACATCATCTAGCTCAATCACTTCAATACACAGGTATACAAATAATACAGAAAACGTCATTTTGGGGACTCCTGGGTGGCTTAGCGGTTGAGCATCTGCCTTTGGCTTAGGTCATGATCCTGGGAGTCTGGGATCAAGTCCTGTCTTGGGCTCCCTGTGAGGAGTGTGCTTCTCCCTTTGCCTATGTCTCTGCCTCTCTCTGTGTGTCTCTCATGAATAAATAAATAAAATCTTAAAGAAATCCATATCATTTTTTCTTTTATTGCAGAAGGATTTTGATTTCTTTGACAATTTCTAGATCATGTGTCCTCCAAACCAATGCCTTCTAAACCAGTGCTTCCCAAATCTTATTATGTATACAAATCATGTGGGAAATTTTTTTGAAATGCACAATTTGATTCAGTAGGTTTGGAGTAATACAGGAAAGTCAAACAACCTCCTCAATGATGATGATCCTCAATGATACTGCTGACGTAGGGACCACACTGAGTATGAAGGGAGTTTAAATAATAAATTGCAGGAGGGTATTATTTCCAGTTGTATTGCAGAAGTCTAATACAGTCCCTGGAACTTAGTAAGTACTTAGTAAATATTTTGAATTTGAATGATGATCTAGTAGTAAGGTTTGTATCTTTTGTAGGACATAAAAAATATTGCTATCCTTTACTATAATACCCTTTATCACAAATTACATAGCTTACTTTGGTGTTCTGTCATGTGAAAGGACATGCTCATGCCCATAAATTTTATGTTTTTGTAGATTACATATTTTAGCAGTTATAGAAGTTGTTCTTCACAAATCTTTGCCGCAAGTGAAAGCATAGATTGAATATGAGGGCAATTGAATCTAAGGTACAAGGAGCTGAAGAAGAGGAAGAATGTAGTATTTTAGCCCTGCAGCGTCCACTCTGACTTTGCCAAACTGACCATGGGACCAGCTGGTATTAGCAGCCTTTGTTCCAGAAAAGCAAGCTCAGTCAAATACCTACCACAAACCTGAAGAAAATTAGAATCTCAAGCATATTCTTGTTAAATTTGTGTATCTAAGTGTGTCTCTCTACCTGTGCTTCACAATCAGAAACATCACAGGGACTGTTACTGCATCCTTGTCAGGTGAAAAGATTACTGCTACAGTTATAGCTCTCTGTGTTAATAGTGCTTGGAGCGCCTAAAGCTCTATTGGCTAAAATTCAAAGGAAGTGTTGATGTAGCTAAGATGAGGCCAACAGTTTTGCTGACAGTGAGCTTTAAACATGCATACACCAATCATGCAGCCTGTTGTAGATGTTAAGTTGTTTGTTTGTTAGGGGCTGATTGCCTGAGGGCTAATTTAATATGTAATGAAAAATTCAGTTTATTCCTTTATTTTTTTTTAAAGCATACTCGATTTTTGCTCTCTAAAATACCATATTTGGACAGTTTTAAGCTTTCTATTTAGAATGAAGCTAATCAGCTTTTATGTTTTTTTTTTTTATCTCATGCTGTAAATGTGACAGCAGTAGAAACACATACTGAAAGACACCTAGGTAAGGGGAAGTACCACCAGAAGGTGGAGCAACATGGCTGCTTTGCTCTACATCTTGGTCAGTGATTTACAAGGGTATACATATGCATAGGCTTTCTTCCATACACTTAGGTTTGAATTGACACAAAATATATACAAATTAATCTAATGAATATTCTTCAGAGTCCTATTACTATTTAGATAGGATGTCTTTGAATTTTCACATTGTATATAGCTTTTCTTTCTTTTATGGACAGCTGACATTTCTTTTCATTGACCAAATTATTAACCATATTTTGCTTGATATATTTCGTATCACGTATGGGATTTTAGCAATATATCACAATTAACCTGTAATATACATTGCATTCTTCTCCTTAACTGTATTTTTATGAATCTCATTTTTTCTTTGTTGTAATATACAACATTAATACATGCTAATATTCTCTCTATAAATGCTGCTCATATTATTATAGCATCTGGTTTCACCATAGTTAAGTATTTATCATTTACTCCATTATAAAACCTTTGTTCCAAAAGAGCTGTATGAGCCTATTAGATATATACACAATTAGGTAGGTAATGATCTGTGGCTGTATCCATACAGCATCAACAGCTAACCTGTAGCTGGTTTTCCAAGTGTGGTGCTGATTGTTGATAGGAGGTACTTAGATTATGGGATGAAACTGTTTTGATTATATTGAGGGCTCTGTGTGTGTGTGTGTGTGTGTGTGTATGTGCACACTGAATTTAAGTTCTATATTTTGTTTTAATTTTACCGTTAGTGAAGAAATTATTTACTTCCTGATTCTGATTTAGATATTGGTATTTATCTCTTTTGTGCTAAGCTCTCCATTCACACACTGGGAATTACTGAAGTCTTTCTTGGTACTTTCATTGGCGCAGAAGAAGGAAATGGTCCACCATGTTTCATCACTGATAGTTATACATTTATGTCTTCATCCTAAATTAATATTTGTAAAATTAAAGGTTATTGAGTTTTGGTCTTTTTCCCAGCTTCCATGTTAGAGTCATTAAAAAAAGGGGGCTTTTAATGTCACAGAAGCTGACATTATGAAGGAAAAATTTGAAGAAAGATTTGAAAGAGAAAAAAATACATTAATGAAGGGAGCTATAAAAAATAGCTAGGATACTTTTGACATTTTTTGATAATCATCATGTGTAAATTTAGAGAAACTAAATATGGTAACTTACTCTGGTAAATTTCCCAAGTTTTGGGGCTTCTTTATCAGCTTTTGAGTGTAAGCTCAGTGAGCCTCATTTTCTCAGGGTAAAGGCATCACTTCTCACTTTGGGTCAGAGCAGCAAGTCCTGGGGTGTGACACGATGTGTCATATATAAGTAAAGAGAATTTTTGGTAAGCATCAATGTGCTGTATTGAGAAAATATTGAGCAGAAAGTTATAGCTTGCCTTTTGCTCACTCTTATAAAAACATATGTCTGTCTATACCATATAGTTGGGGTAGGAATACTTAAGGTTAAACTCCTTTAACAACTGAGGAATTATGTTTGTTTTATTTAAGACATGAGTAACATTAAACCTAGACTGAACTGAAGTGAATGAATTAAATGTACCTGAACTTTGTTTTAAACTTAGAAGAAATGATTTATTTGGAAATTCTGAAATCTGTCCAGAAACAGGGAGTATTTAATTCCTGGCTTACGATACTTAAGATATTTGACCATGAAAATAATGGGTTAGAATGGGATCACTGAAACAGAAAATAGAATTATACCAGTGGTAGATTGTTTATGAAGGGAAGGAAACTTAAATTAGATTCTGTATTAAGTAATGTATACTAAGTAAGTTAGCGCTTGTGAACATGTGGTGCTCAATGAATGACTGGTATCAATGGCTATGCATTTTCTTCTGCTCCAAAAATCTGGCCCTGCAGACCTAGAAAATGTCTTGATATCTTAATTACTCTGTATTTTTAAGAAGTTTTGGAAGGTTTATTTCTTATCCTTGATAATAAGAACTTTGTGCACCTTGCTGCTATTGAAAATTAGTAATTTCTTAATGTCACTAGGATATCAATATAAAAAACTGAAAACAACAATTTTCAACAATGTTGGTATAAGTGGGATAGATGTTATTATTATATATTGTACATTTTTAATGTACATAGTTTTTGCATATGTTTCTCTATGGGACCTGAGATCAATGAACACACTTTAAGACTAAAAACTGTTGGGGATACTGAAGGATATGAGTAACTGTGAGTAGTTTTAGGATAAATGAAGAATACTGGTAACATTTTTATGAAATATGGCATTAAAATATATTTACATTGAAGACCAATAATCTGAAGAGACAAGTCGCACAAATAATAAAAGAGGGGCACCTGGGTGGCTCAGTTGGTTAAGCATCTGACTCTTGATTTTGGCTCAAGTCATGATCTCAGGGTCATGAAATTGAGCTCCAGGTCCAGCTCCATTCTGGGCTTGGAGCCTGCTTAAGATTCTCTCCCTCCGTTTCTCTTTGTTTCTCCCTCACCCCCACCCCCACCCTTTATAAAGAAAAAAAGAATTATAGAAGAAAATGTAATTAAGACTGATATATAGCATGTTTAAGTGAAATGTATATTCCCTAGGAATCCTCTGAAAATAATTGTGTATCAGAAGAATTCTAGTCATCAGAAATAATATATATAGGATATGATTATTTAAAAAAATTTTTTTTTGAGAAAGAGACAAAGCATGTGAGCAAGCACAGGGAGGGCAGCAAAGGGGGAGGGAGAGAGAATCTTAAGTGGGCTCCACACCTCAACATCAGGCTTGATCTCACAACCCTGAGATCATGACAAGCCAAAATCAAGAGTTAGACACTTAATCCACTGAGTCACCCAGGTGCCCCTGTATAGCTTATGATTATTAATGAAAAAACATGACACACATTTCTTATTTGCTACATCTTTTTGTGAACTATATTCCAAAATTGATGGAATTAGGATGATGCTAATAATTCAGTTCATTGTGTTACATATTAAGCAATTAAAAATTTATTTTTAACAGATAATCATGTTCTCAGAACAATAACTCATTTCATATCTAGCCATCTGTATGAATATTCTTGTTAACTGACAAAACTCTAAAAATTGGCTTTACCAAAGCTTCTGTTAGATCGGGGCTGGAGTAAATAACTGGGGGTGAGAACTTCCTGCTAAAAAGGAAACTCAAAATTACTATGCAGTAATTTGGGAAGTTTGGATTTTATTTTTGACCTAATGGAGCTGGGCAGAACCCCAATAGTGACTGATAAAAGATTTCACAGCCATGTTTAACTCAATTTGGACAAGTAAAAACAAGAGTGTTTTATTTGCCCATGACACTCTATTGTTAACAAAAAGTTAGTAATTGAAGTCTAGTTCACATACAATGTTACATTAGTTTTAGGTGTTCAATATAGTAGTTTGACAATTCTATACATTACTCAGCACTCACACTTACCATGGTAAGTATAGTCACCATATTATTGCCACAACATTATTGGCTATATTCCCTGAGCCATACTTTTCATCTCTGTGAGAAAATTTATTTATTTATTTAGAAAAGATTTTATTTGCTTATTCATGAGACACACAGAGAGAGGCAGCGACATAGACAGAGGGAGAAGTAGGCTTCCTGTGCGGAGCCTGGCGCTACGGGACTCGATTCCAGGACCCCAGAATCATTACCTGAGCCAAAGGCAGATGCTCAACCCTTGAGCCATCCACGTGCCCCCCATGAAAAAATTTATTTGTTTAATAACTGAAAGTTTGTACCTCTTAACCTCCTTCTATTTCACCCAACCCCCTGCCCTCCTTCCCTTTGACAACCACCAGTTTATACTCTGTATTTAAGAGTATTTTTTATTTGTTCATTTTAAAAACATTTCACATATAAGTGAAATCATATGGTATTTATCTTAATTTAAGGCAAATACATTAAAAAATGAGGTACTGAATTAAATTATATAAAATCCCAGAACTTGGATTCAGTAAAGGCAGAAAGTACTTTATTATTTTTTAAAACTTATCTTCCTCCTAAGCACTAACACAAGCCATATATTCATGAATAAATCCCCACCACTGTGTGAGCCTAGTCTGCTGAAAATAAAAAGGCATATATAATTCTGTCACACAGCAAGACAAAAGCTGTGTTCTTTATGCATGGAAACCATTTTCTACTAGAAGGAGTTGTAAAAAAAATAGAAGTATAAAAAGAGTGAGTTTATGGAAAGAAGATAGACTCTTAGCATTATGTAAATACTTTCTACAAGGGTGCTCTGATGTAAGAAACATACTATGCAATAATACACTTTAATAAACAATAGGTGATGATTATTCATGTAATAATGGGACTTCTAGTGTACATAAATGTTCATTTGCAGATTTTGACAGAGAGGTTGGCATGTTAGGAGAACAGTGTCTACTGGACATTCTGTAGTAATGAATATTTCTTATGTCTGAAGCTGTGGGGATGCCTACTATACAGCGTAGATTTTTAATTTGTTTAATTTCTGCAATAATCATGTGATGGGGATGTTATTATAGGGTGATGACCTGAGCCTTGAAATGATGAGTGAAAGCACATTATATTTTGATAATGTCCGTAAGATCAAGCATGTTGGTCCTGACCTCTACCTCTAGCAAAATTTTCCTAATTTCTTATGACAGGACTGAAATAGAATGCCTAATGCTTCATGTGCAGGTAGTAGGAATGTCTGAAGGGAGTGCCATGAGCACACAGTTTAACAAGGATGACGAGGGATGAGCACATCACCATAAGGGATAAGTGAGTCTGGGGTAGAAGAATCAATCTAAAGAGCACATGGTACCTGCCAAAGGAATATTAATAAGGGAGATGATATGGAAAAGTTTAGCATTTGGGTAATATGGAATCCAGGGTACTGTCTTAGAAGCAAAATGTGAAATTTTATGGTGTAATTTTACTTTGACACATTGCATTTTTTTCCATTTTCCTCCTGGACTTCCCACACTGAAGTTTCAAATCAGGCCTTGATAATGAAAAATGCCAATTCTTGATATCTTGCTGGAAGAGGCAAGTAGGTATAACCAGATTGTCTTTCCCCCATCCACTACCATGCCAGGGAACACCCTCTAAGCTGGGGAAGAAAGGAGAATTGGATAGGAAAAACAAGCCTAGATGTAGTCTGTTTCTGCTCATGTCCTCTACCACTGTCTGCCACTCCTGCCCCCTTTCCTCAGGTGGGGAGAGATGATATAACTTACTCCTTTGCAGTTTGGAGAATCTGAGATAAACAGTGAAATCCAGGTCTAATCTGAACTTCTGGGAAGAGAAAGGCTTCTAGGGATCTTAGTGTCAGAGTGGTATTTTTTTTTTTATTGTGTTTTCAAACCAGAAATTGTTTTCAGTTCTGAAAAAGTATGGAAGGCATCAGAGAATTCCCTTGGGACCATAGCCTGATATAGAAGTCATCTGAGGGAGCTTGGTGACATAGAGGAGACAAGGGCAGCACATTAAAGAGAGATGGATGAGAGAAGTTATAGCAGGCCTCAGAGATCACCAGTGCCACAGTTTGCAGTGGGAACTCGGAGGGCTGCGGACTGCCCAGTTGCCGTTTGAGTGAGTGCTACCTAGTGCTAAAGGCGGGTTGGGAGGATTTGCCTCAGGAACAGGTAGCCAGTGAAGACCAAGGCAGATCTGGGTAGATGTGAGGATGGCTATCTTCCCAGCTGTCCTGTGTTGGCAGCTGCATGAACTCTTCTGTGTTTTAGACTCATCCTCAGGAAGTGGGAATCAGAAGACAAATCTGAGAGATGGATTTAAACCTGAATGTGATTGAATTATAAAACTAAGCAGACTGAGAAATCACTGAATTGGGCTGAGTTCACTTGAAAAGAATTAAATAAAATTTCTGCCCTAAGTGAAATAGGGCTTGGAGTAAAAAAAAATAATTTTATTATAGAAAAATAAGTTATTTATTAATTATACCTTGAGAAGGCTGAAAAAAAAAGGCCAGTTAACATTGTTACACATCAGTGTTTATGACTGTGAAATTTGTATCTGCTATAAAGTTCCAAATCTGGCAGTGAATGGGGGGAGCATTGTGATGTTTAGAAATATAGCAGATATTTAGGTGTGTGTGTGTGTGTGTGTGTGGCACCTGAAATTTTATCATTTACTTTGGGTTTTGTGTTCTACTTCTGCCATAGCCAGCTGGGAGATGAAGCATCTTGGTTAGGGCTGCTGGATAAAACATAGTATACCCAATTAAATTTGAATTTCAGATAAACAACAAATAATTTTATTAGTAGTAAGTATGTCCCAAATATTACACAGGACATACTTATACTAAAAAAGTATTCATTATTTTTTGGAACTTGAAATGTTACTGGGAATGTTTGATTTTTATTTGCTAAATCTGGCAAGCTTTACTCTGATACACATAGCCAGTGAAGAAATAAGACTAACCTGCTCTTTACTCTGTGAAGTTCAACAGCAAGTGGATGCCATACAAGTGTTAATATTGCATTTCATAGAAGAGGCTATTCTGGGCAGCCCTGATGGCCCAGCAGTTTGGTGCCACCTTCGGCCTGGGGTGTGATCCTGGAGATTTGGGATTGAGTCCCATGTCGGGCTCCCTGCATGGAGCCTGCTTCTCACTCTGCCTGTGTCTCTGCCTCTCTCTCTCTCTCTCTGTGTGTGTGTGTGTGTGTCTGTCATGAATAAATAAATAAAATTTACTTTTTTAAAAAAAGAAGAGGCAATTCTTTTTTTTTCAAGATTTTATTTATTTATTTATTTATTTATTTATTTATTTATTTATTTGGGGGAGGGAGGGAGGGAGAGAGAGAGAGAGAGAGAATATGAGTAGTGTAGGGGGGAGAGGGAGAGAGAGAATCTTAAGCGGGCTCCAAGCCCAGAGCAGAGCCTGATGTGGAGCTTGATCTCAGGACCCTGAGAGCCAAAATCAAGAGTTGGCCACCTAACCAACTGAGCCACCCAGATGCCCCAAGAAGAGGCAATTCTTGGTTCATCTTTATGGATGGGGCAGACTGAGACAGCCAGATCAGGATAGATAGAATGGAATAATTTAAGAAAATTGCAAGAATATAACTTATTTGGTGACTTGTAGAACACACCAAATAGTAAGTGGCAGAATAAAGTTTTTCCAGGTCCAAATGGCCTCCATATTACAAATTCAGTTTATAAAGAACTTCTCAGGAACCTATTTATTGTGTAAAGAAAAGTACTCTTAAATCTGGGTGGTTCGGTAGCTGCTGCCGCCTTCTCTGATGTACTCTTCCGTTATGGTCAAGTCTATAAAAGGAAACTTACAAATCTTTTCCAGGAAGCATGCCTTTGAAATTAGTTGAATTATTTTAAAGAAATCATGAGATGCTACTTCTTTTTAACTTGGCATTTTATTCAAAGGGTGTTTCTGAAATTAAACCAGTGGGAGTTTAGCCAAAATAGTGCTGTGACACAGTGATGTCATTTAGAGAAATGTTGTGCTGAGTTAAATAGCTCTAATTATTAGCAACTTTCAAATCATAAAGCAATTTTAAAAAAAACCCTTCATCTCTACTTCAGTGGAATACAGTTTCATTATGGGAAGTGTTTCACCTGGTTTGGATAGTTGGCTTTCAGTGACTATTTCAGATACCAGTGTCACAAGTCTCCTTTCCTTATACTTAGTTTCCTCTTGTGTCCCAGAATAATCCTGTGTCCTGAACCCCATCTCCTTCTGTCCTCTGAGGACCTTGCTCCAATTGGAATGCCTGTTTTCTCTCTACTTTCACATTTTCTTACTCATGTTTTCTTCCTAGCATGTTATTAACCTGCTAAAGTTTGGTCCAAACACCACCACTGCAACCTTCATTCAGAGCTGTATCTGCTCCAGTAACAGTCCTATCTCTCTTCAATTGCTCATAGCTAAGTTACTGAAATATTTTAGGTGAGCTAACCCTCTTATTTAACTGTATCAGTTCTTGACAGAAGTAGGGGAATCGTGGGATCCCTGGGTGGCTCAGTGGTTTAGCACCTGCCTTCGGCCCAGGGCGTGATCCTGGAGACCCGGGATTGAGTCCCATGTCGGTCTCCCTGCATGGAGCCTGCTTCTCCCTCTGCCTGTGCCTCTGCCTCTCTCTCTCTCTCTCTCTCTGTCTGTCTTTCATAAATAAGTAAATAAAACCTTTAAAAAAAAGAAGTAGGGGAATCGAGTATTTCCTACAACTAATTATTAATAACTGGCATTCTGTTCCCAGTAAGAACCAGATATCATAAAAACTCCAAAAATGACCATGAAAATAAATGAAAACAAATGTATCTTTTCTCAAATGTATGTTAAGTATATGAAAATAAACTCCTAATATAAAAGCTATGCTATAAAAATATTCATTTTGTGAATTTTTTTCATGGATTGGGCTAGGTGAGGTTTCTGAAAATAGAAGGCCAAAGAAGTATGGCTTTGAAAGGCTCTTCTTTCATGGTAGATCTACCCTCCAGAAAATACAAGCATTTTTATTGTTTTAAGGATCTCCAGATTGCATTCAGATTTAGGGCAATCTGTTATTAACATTTTTGTCTATTCAGTGGACATGAATACTTCACTGGTTTTTGAATTATTAAGCATAGGTGAGGGAAGGTTTCTGTGATGATTTTTTTAATGGTTCCTTAAATTTTCATTTTAATATGTGTCAGGTGATTTGCTTGGTCTAGACCAGCTTAGTAGCATTGCCAATGGACTCAGTAAGGAGATGACTTTATCAGCAATTGTAGGGCAGATGTAAGTACTACAATTTTAGTAATTTTTTTTGAAAGTTTTAATTATGTGTTTGCTGGGATGCCTGAGCGTCTGCCTTTGGCTCAGAGCGTGATCCTGGAATCTGGGATTGAGTCCCACATCAGGCTCCTTGTGGGGAGCCTGCTTCTCCCTCTGCCTGTGTCTCTGCTTCTCTCTCTCTGTGTCTCTCACGAATAAATAAATAAAATCGTTAAGAAAAAGATAATAATTATGTGTTTACTATCTTCTCCTTAGCACTGGTTTTTCCTTTTCTTGGAATGCTTTTCCATTAGAACTTCATAGCATGGTTCCTTCTTAAAATTCAGGTTTCATCTTAAATACTGCTTCCGTAGAAAGGACTTCTCTAATCCATCTAAGGAAAAACTATCAACCCCACCCCTGGCCTCTCTATAAGCCTTATCACTGTATGAAATTATCTTGTACATTTAATTTTTTGTTGTTTACTGCCCAACTTTCTCTGTTAGAATATAAGTATCTTGTCTTTCTTCATAATGAACGGTGCTCAATAACTATTGAAGAAACGAATGATACGAAAGGTTGGTGATATCAGTGAATCAAAAGTCAAACCTTTCTTAGGAGGGGTTTGTATGTAATAGTTTTTTAAACTTCTCACTTTTTACTTCTCAGTAATCTGGTTTCTATCCTTTAGTTGCACCAACACTGTTGTTATGACCATGGATCCAGTTGACATTTTTCAGACCTTTATTTTATTTTATTTTATTTTTAAAAGATTTTATTTATTTATTCATGAGAGACACAGAGAGAGAGGCAGAGACACAGGCAGAGGGAGAAGCAGGCTCCATGCAGGGAACCCGATGTGGAACTTGATCCTGGAACTCCAGGATTACGCCCTGGGCGGAAGGCAGGCGCTAAACTGCTGAGCCACCGAGGGATCCCTTTTTCAGACCTTTAAACTTAACATCTGGAAGGCACTTAACACTATCAGTTGGCCTTCCTTCTTATAAATCTTAATCTTCTTTCTTTTTTTTCCTTTAAATTTTCTTCCTACTTGTCTGAATACTTTGCAGTTTCTCTCAGTAATGTCAGTGTTCCCCAGAGCATGACTGCTTTTCCTTTTCCTTCATCTTCATTTTTCTTTTGCTTTAATTATGCCTTCTATATACACTATAAAATTATCTCATATATACCTATAGACTCAGTAAGTGCCTCTAATCAATAATTAAATGATTCCCATATCTTCATTTTACTCCAGATATTTCTCTTTAATTCCAGACTTTATCTGGTTAATGCGCTTTCCAAGCTCGACATATCCAAAATTTCCTATTGTCTCTTTCTGCCCTCCTTTCCTACTCCTTCTTTCCATTTGTATTCCCCTCTTTGCCAAATGCCTGCTAGCTGATTTTCTTGCATTCAGTTTCACTCCTTTTAAATTCAGCCTTAAATATTGTTGCTGGAAAGATTTTTTTTAATGCAAATTCGAGCATGTCATCATGTAAAATCCTTCAGTGATTCTCTTTAGAATAAAATCCAAATTTTATAGGCGTTAAAGACCCTTCATTTTCCAATAAGAGCTTTGTTTTCAGCCATATCAGAATATTTGTAGTCTTTTGAACATATCACATTTACTCTGTCTTCATGCCTTGGCATATATGATTATTTTTGTATGATTATTTTCTTCTCACAGTCTCCTGGCATCGCTGTTACTTGTACTTCAAGTTGCAGATTTGACTGCTCCTAACTTGGGATAGATGTCATCTTGTGGTGTTTTGAAACCATTCCATGCATATTTTTATCACATCACTTGTCATGCTGTACTGTATTTTCATGGCCTCTTTCACTATATTATAAACTCCTTGAAGTCATAGAGAAAATTCTTTCCTTTCTATTCCTCAACACCTCAACCATGCAAGGGACAAAGTTGATTTTAATGTTTTAATGGCTGGTTGTCATGTGAACAAGTAATTGCATAGTTCTGTATCTCTGTCTCTGTGTCTCTAATTTTTTTGTGTGTGAGAAGACTTCATAATCTTTTGAGGCTACTTAATTCAGTTTGGAGTATTTTGTTACCATTTTCTTTTGCCTCACTATTATTTGGGGGGGGGTAGTATTTGCTTGAACTGAATTGTTTTGGTTCTTCTTTCTGTTTTCTTGTTATATTAAGTTTTGTATTTGTAGATTGCATGAGCTTCTGTATTTCCGTGATGGTTGGGAATGGTTTACAAGATTCCTAGTTTGAGTTTTTCTGTCAAGGTTGCAAAATACAGTTTATTTCTGGATAGCTTTTTCTGGAAGGATGGTGGGGGAAAAGCTAGGAATCCTTCAGTTTTAAAATGTTCTTTTGTTTTGCAGGATCCTGAATTTCCCTTTCTCATTTCTATTTATGTTCACTATGCAGTTTCCAGAGTGTTTCTCCATTCCCTTTTACCCTTTTCTCCCTCAATGCCTCTCTGAGACTGGTTCTTAGAGTCTCGTGCACTAGTCCCTCTCTCTAGTTGGCTCTGATCTACTAGGACTTTTTCCCCAGCATTTGTGGAATTTCTTTTTCTAGCTGTGGTTTTAGCTCAGTCATAAATGTTGGTACTGGGTTCCCTCTTCTATTTTCAGTGCAATTTTCTTCCCTAGACTGTTCATATTCTCTGGGAAGACTTGCACCAGGATTGTGAAGGGTTTAGATGCTGAGATTTGGTATAAATTTTCCATTTACATGTAATTTGGAATTTAGGTTGTTCTCTCTCTCTTTTTAAAGATTTTATTTATTTATTCATGAGAAAGACTATACTTTCAGGGATCATTTCTATAGTTTATTTATTCATGAGACACACACACACACGCACACACACACACACACACACACACACAGGCAGAGACACAGGCAGAGGGAGGAGCAGGCTCCATGCAGGGAGCCCAACGTGGGACTCGATTCCGGGTCTCCAGGATCAGGCCCTGGGCTGAAGGCAACGCTAAACTGCTGAGCCACCTGGGCTGCCCAATGTGTTTCTCTTTTTTAATTTATGTTGAAGGTATAGGTTTTGTGTGTGTGTGTGTGTGTGTGTGTGTGTGTGTGTGTTTAATTATTTTTTTTTGAGAATGTGCTGGGAGATTTGGACTTAAACAGGTGGCATTACCTTGGCTTTTCAGATTTTGATCATAAATATTTAAGAGGATTGCGAAGACAATGTTCCCATTTATCTCTTGGCAATATAATTTATTTTCTTTCTTTGAAAAACAGTGATTTTGAGGTATTCTTCAGTAAATGTTGTGACATTTCTATTGGAATACCTAAGTTGTCTAACAGCATTAATTAAAACAACAGCAGCAACAACAAAGTGCTTAACATTAAGAAAGGTAGAGAAAAGATGAGACTGAGCACCAGTTTAACCCTTGGACAAATTCAGATTAGGATATAGGAGATAGAAAGAAAATTAGGGTCTTCAGAGTTTATGGCCAATTGAAAAATTCAGAAGAATAAAATTACAACAGGATTGGTACTTTATGCTAAAGACATTTGTGATGAGTTTTCTCTTTAAGAAAAGTAGCTAAGTACTAGGTGCAATAGTGAGAGCTAAGCAGTTTTAAAACAATTTGGCATTTCATTTCCATGATATTGATTTTCTCCAGATACTTATCTAAGCCCCTGAGAAGGTGGGCCAAGGTGCTCATCTTGGCCTCTTTCCATGCTTCAGTGTTTGGCTCCTGTCAAAAGAGCGAAGATCACCTGCCACATGTGCTTCCAGTGAACAAATGCCCAAATGGCAAATGACAAGTTGCAACTTAGGTTTAGAAATAATGGTTCATTTTTCTCAACTAAAAAGACTAACTAACTTGTTTATGTGGATGGTGATTGCAGAGGTAGCCTGGGTAAGGAGGGGTGGGGGAATTATTCAATTGTAATCAGCATTGGACCTTATAAAATGTATTTTAGTAATTAAACTGAAACATATTTCATTTTGAATTGAGTTTGAATAATTTGCTGCAAGTGAAAGTTGAATCTTTGTTATATAAAAAACACTCTAAGGAAATATGCAAAATATACAGTAATGGAGATTTAGAGATAGTTTTTTTAAAAAAGATTTGATTTATTTATTCATTAGAGACACAGAGAGGCAGACATAAGAAGACGAAGTAGGCTCCTCACAGGGAGCCCAATGTGGGACTCGATGTTAGGATCCCGGGATCATGACCTGTGCCTAAGGCAGACCCTCAACCACTGAGCACCCAGGTGCCCCGAGATGATCGTTTTATAAAGGAAATTTAGTTTGGTTTGCCACATATATAATGTCTGCTGTACTGACTCATGTTAGGGAAGAAGAAACAGTACAAAAAGAAATCAGCCAATTCAAGGAATCTCTGGCCCATACAGTCTCTATGAAAGCCATTTATTTCTTTTCAATACCCTCATTTCTTGCCTTTAAAAATTAATATTCCCTTATATTTTCTGAATGCCATCCTTGTGCCCTGTACTATTTTAGCCAGGTTTTTACTTATTTATTTCCATCTTTCCCTTCTTCCCTCAGTCTGCTGTGTCCCCATGCTGTCTCTAGTTGCCTAGGAGCCTCCAGTTTAGAAACTTGACTAGGTTCTGTATGTCTCATATCCTCCAACTTCCACCTCCCTTACAAACATACTCAGATGCACTAATCCTTGTCAAATTGTTATTGTGAGCAAGAGGCCCTCCTTCTTCTATTCCAAACTTGGGGTTCATAGAAGTACCCTCATGTTTGTCTTCAGAGTTTAGAGCCCCCTTCACCACAGATCTCTAATTGTAGCAAGTCTGAACACTCTCATGTCTTCTCATTAGACCTGTGATACCCAAGTACTGTAGATGGCCGGGAATAAAGCTGGGGTCACCACTACTTTGGCCAGATATGTGCAGGTGTTCGTACTCTGCTCCTCCCACAGGAATGGGACTTGGGATTCTGCTCCTCCCACAGGAGTGAAGTTGCTTACTGGACCCTTTATTAGTTATGTACACTGCTCTTCCCATTGGCTGTAGCCATGTTCCTAGAGATCTGGGTTACAACTCCAGCTCTTCCAAGTGCATCCTCTTTTCTTCCGTGGGGAACCACCCAGGGTATGAGATGGCTTCTAAACAATGGCCCATTATGTTTAATATAGGCCTTGATTGACTTGGATGATTTTTACATTCCTTTCTCCCCTCACTACCTAACTTATATGAAGGGAGCTACCTTTATGTTACAGTGTCTATGACTTGGGGAATTTGGTCAGAAGTCAAAAGAGGGGACACACCCTCTTTCAAGGGTTTCCTGTTCTATAGGCTGGCTGTCTCTTAGCAGCAAACACTTACTGAAAGTACAGGAGGTAGTATTGGCTTTATCAGGAAAGTTGGCAGCCAGTGGAGGAGGTATTTTTCCAAGGAGGATGTCTTATCCTGGGTCAGAAATGGGTCAAACCAGAATGGTTTCAGGATGGTTGGTTTTATCTAGCTCTTAACTGAACTACCCACAGAAAACTGACACTGCAGGCTTCCTTGCTGCTGCTCTTTCCTCTTGCCTCCAAGTACTAGAGCAGCTCTTCAGAGCTCTTCAGTGAACTCAGTAGTAGTTGATTTCTCTGAAGTCTTGTCCAGAGTAAGGTGAACTGCCTGGCACCTACATTATGATTGGGGGCTCCAGGTAATCATTTGGAAGGATTGGTTTTGGTAAGTGCTTTTTGAATTTGGTATCATTATTGGAAGTTTGTATTCTTTTTTTCCAAACTACCATAGGATTGCAGAACTTAAGTGGAAGAAAATGGTAAAAATGACTAAAGGGTGAGAAAACATGTTTCACTAGAGAGAAATTGAATTTACTTGACCTTCAGAAGAGAGGGGTGAAAAGGGACTCCTTAATTTTAATTTATGGTAGAAAATGGCTATTATATACTTCTATGAATGCAGAACAGAATCAGAAGATAAAACTTTGTTATCCAGGTATAGATGTACTTGGATACAGCTAGCAATTATTTAGCAGCTTTCTCTATCTCAGATTGTGCTAATCACTTTACTTATTATTTCATTTGACCCTTGAACTAACTTTACAATAACATTGTTACTTTCTTCATTTCACAAGTCAGAAAACTGAGGCTCATGGAAGTTAAACTTGAGGACTAGAGGGGAATATTAAAGTATGGGAGGGAAGCAGAAACTGAATGTGTATACAAATATTAGCTGTTAAAGTAAGTCATGGGTCAGAAATCAAGCATGAATACAGAAATCAGGAATACATAGGAAAGCAGGAACAGTGATTAAGTATTTAGCTGACTATCAGGAACCAGAAAATTCATTGTAGTTGAGGAGTAGGAAAGAGTGGGGGCTCATGAGCCCCTGTGGTGAAGGAAGGGATTAAAGATCAGAATCTAGATAAGCAATGTGTTTATCAGTTATGAATGACATCCACAAAAAGACTTTGATTATGGAGGCAAACTTCAGCTTCATCCAGAGAATCTATGTGTATTTCTAGTTAAAAGAGACCCTTGTTCCCCAGGAATGGGCAGTCCCACAAATAGAACAGGTGAATGAATTGGAGAAGACTGATTTTGATAATGTATCCAACTGTTAGTTGCCGCATAAATCAGCACCTGTGACTTCACAACTTAAATTATGACACTGTGTCACAAATGACTTGCATTTTAAAATTTCCTAGATTTGGTTCTTTTTTAGCAGCTTTATTAGATAATAGGCTTCTAGTTTAGAATTTTTAAATAACAGAAGGTAAGGCATTATTGCTATCTCTGTAGGGGAAAATACTAGTCTGGCTGAAACAAAGGGAAATCAACAAAGAAGTGTTTCTTACCAGAGGAGCACAGCCTTCAAAGGAAGAGACCCCTAGTTGCTTTCCTTTTCAGGTGCACATGGAACATTCTCTAGAATATATCACATATTAGGTCACAAAACAAGCCTTAGTAAATACAAAAAGATTGAAATCATACCATGCATCTTTTCTGATCACAACACTATGAAACTAGAAGTCAAACACAAGAAAAAATTTGGAAAGACCATATATAGACATGGAGCTTAAATAACATGCTACTAAACAATAAATGGGAGGGTCAACAATGAATGAGTCAAATAGGAAATTAAAGAAGAAATTAAAAAATACTTGGAAATAAGTGAAAATAGAAATACAATGATCCAAAACCTTTGGGATGCAGCAAAAGCAGTCCTAAGAGGGAGGTATATAGCAATACAGACCTACCTCAAGAAGCAAGAAAAGTCTCAAGTACACAACCTAACAATACACCTAAAGTGCCTAAAAAAAAGAATCCTAAATGAAGCCTTGAGCTAGCAGAGGAAGAAGAGAAATACTAAAGATTAGAGAAGAAATAAATGATGTAGAAACTAAAAAAATAATGAGCAGTTCTTTGAAAAAATTAATAAAATTGATAATTATCT
This sequence comes from Vulpes vulpes, assembly GCF_048418805.1. NCBI lineage: Eukaryota > Metazoa > Chordata > Mammalia > Carnivora > Canidae > Vulpes > Vulpes vulpes. The sequence goes on along the minus strand of NC_132783.1, from coordinate 78,409,184 downwards.
ATCCAGACTTATCAAAAAGAAAAAAAGACACAAATCAAGTCACAAATGAGAGAGGAGAAACAACAAGCAATATCACAGAAACACAATTTTAAGAGAAAATTATGAAAACCTATATGCCAACAAATTTAACAACTTGAAAGAAATGAATAAATTCCTAGGAACATATAAACTACTAAAAGCTGAAGCAGGAAGAAATTGAAAACTTGAACAGACTGATAGCCTGCAAAGAAGTTGAACCAGTAGTCAAAAAAATCCCAGCAGACAAAAAGTCCAGGGCCACATGACTTACAGGGGAGTTCTACCAAACATTTAAAGAAGAGTTAGTACCTATTGTCAAATTATTCCAAAAAATAGAAGAGGAAGGAAAACTTCCAAATTTATTCTATGAGGTCAGCTTTACCCTGATACCAAAACCAGATAAAGACTCTATTAAAAAAAATAGAACTATAGGCCAATATCTCTGGTGAACATGGATGCAAAAACTCTCCAACGGAATTCAGCAATACATTAAAAAAAATCATTCACACGATAAGGCAGGATTTATGCCTGGGTTGCAAGGGTAGTTCAATATTCATGAAATCAATCAGTGTGATGCCCTACATTAATAAGAGAAAGGATAATAACCATATTATCACTTCAATAGATGCAGAAAAAGCATTTGACAAAATATATTTATGATAAAATCCCTCAATAAAGTAGGTTTAGAGGGATTATAACTCAACATGATGAAGGCCATATATGAAAAACCCACAGCTAACATCATCCTCAATGGGGAACAGCTGAGAGCTTTTCTTCTACAGTCAGGAACAAGACAGGGGTGTCTACTCTCACCACTGTTATTTAGCAGTACTGGAAATCCTAGCCACAGCAATCAGACGACAAGAGAAATAAAAGACATCCAAATTGGTAAGGAAGAAGTCAAACTTTCACTGTTTGCAGATGACATGATACTATATAGAGAGAACCTGAAAGACCATCAAAAAACTACAAGTGATAAATGAATTCAGTAAAGTTGCAGGATACAAAAAAAATGTACCAAAATCTGTTGCATTTCTGTATACCAACAATGAAGCAACAGAAAGAAATTAAGGAATCTGTGCCACTTACAATTGCACTAAAAACCATAAGATACTTAGGCATGAAGTTAATCAAAGAGGTAAAAGACCTATAATCTGAAAACTATAAAACACTGATGAAAAAATTGAAGATGACACAAAGAAACGGAAAAACATTTTATGCTCATTGATTGGAAGAACATACATTGTCTATATCACGCAAAGCAATCTAAACATTTAATGCAATCCCTATCAAAATACCACCAGCAATTTTCACAGAGGTAGAACAAACAATCCTAAAATTTGTATGGAACCACAGAAGACTCCAAATAGCCACAGCAACCTAGAAAAAGGAAAGTTAATCTAGAAGCATCACAATTCCAGACCTCAAGTTATATTACAAAATTGTAGTGATCAAAATGGTGTGATACTGGCACAAAAATAGACACATAAATCAATAGAACAGAATAGATAATCCAGAAATTACCTCTAAACTATATGGTCAATTAATCTTCAACAAAGCAGGAAAGAATACCCAGTGAATAAAAGAATGTCTCTTTAATATACTGTGTTGGGAAAACCAGACAGCTACATGCAAAAGAATTAAATTAGACGATTTTCTTACATCATACACAAAAGAAAATTCAAATACATCAGAGACCTAAATATGCGATAGGAAACCATCAAAATCCTAGAGGAGAACACAAGCAGTAGCTTCTTTGACATTAATCTTAGTGACTTCCTTCTAGATATTTCCTAAAGCAAAGGAAACAAAAGTGAAAATAAACTATTGGGAGCTCATCAAAATAAAAAGCTTTTGCACAGTGAAGGAAACTATCAACAGAATCAAAAGCAACCTATGGAATGGGAGAGGATATTTGAAAATGACATATCTGAGAAAGGGTTAGTATCTAAAATCTATAAAGAACTTATCAAACTGAATACCCCAAAAACAAGTAATTCAATTTAAAAATGGGCAGAAGATGTGAATCAACATTTTTCCAGCGAAGATATACAGATGGCCAACAGACACTTGAAAAGATGCTTAATGACACTGATCATCAGGGAAATACACATCAAAACCACAATGAGATATCACCTCCCACCTGTCAGGATGGCTAAAATTAACAACACAAGAATCAACAGATGCTGGTGAGACTGTGGGGGGAGGGGAATCCTCTTGCACTGTTGGTGGGAATGCAAACTGGAACAGCCACTCTGGAAAACAGTATGGAAGTTCCTCAAAAAGTTAAAAATAGAACTACCCTATGATCCAGCATCACACTCCTAGGTATTTACCCAAAGAATACAACAGTACTAATTCAAAGGGGTATATGCACCTCAATGTTTATAGCAGCATTGCTGACAATAGCCAATCTATAGAAAAAGCCCAAATGTCCATTGACTGATGAATAGATAAAGAAGATGTGGTATATATATATATATATATATATATATATATATATATATATATATATATATATAAAATGGAATATTACCCAGCCATCAAAAAAATGAAATCTTGCCATTTGCAATGATATGAATGGAGCTAGAGTGTATTATGCTAAGTGAAATAAGTCAGAAAAAGACAAATACCATATGACTTCACTCATATATAGAACTTAAGAGAGAAAACAAATAAGCATAGGGAAAAAGAGAGGGAGAGGCAAACTGAGAAACAGATTCTTAACTCGACAAAGTAGAGAACAAACTGATGGTTACCAGAGGGGTTGGGGGTGGATGAAGGAGGTGATGGAGATAAGGAGTGCACTTGTGATGAGCACCAGGTGTTATATGGAAGTGTTGAATCACTATATTGCACACTTGAAACTAATATTATACTATGTGCTAACAGCAATTGAAATACAGACTTAAAGAAAAGAGTTTTTCTAAGTGGATTTAAATCACAGTTAGGGTCTTTTATGTTGATTGTGTGCTTGGCTTGGTCTGCCATGAGCTTCTGCCCCTGACTGGATATGCTACATATAATTCCTGTTCCAAGGGGAGATTAACACCTGTTAGTAGCGGGAAACAAAAAGCCAATGATGAGAAAATGAAATTCTAATTAGTTTTTATCATAACCAGGTCTGACTTCTACCATGCCACTGTCACCTGACTTGAGTGGTCTTCCTCTGATCTTACATGAATCAACAGTCCCTAGAGATTTTAATTTTGTAGGCCAAACTTAATCTTTAAAAAAAGAAAAAAAAAAACCTGGTAAAAGCTAGATTTCCTTTACCTATTGCCTCTGTTTGCATCGTTTCAACTTCTGTGCTAAACTCATGATAATTAATAATAAATTGCAGAAGTCTTTGAGATTAAGAGTTTCAGATAAGTGACAATTCCCAATATTGGGAATTACTTAAAATTGTTTTTGATAGAAATAGTTTTTTTTTAAAGACTTTATTTTTTTTTAAGACTTCATTTATTTATTCATGAGAGATACAGAGAAAAGAGGCAGGGACACAGGCAGAGGGAGAAGCAGGCTCCAAGCAGGGAGCTGGACGTGGGACTCTATCCCAAGTCTCCAGGGTTAGGCCCTGGGCTGAAGGCGGTACTAAACCACTGAGCCACCTGGGCTGCCCAGACTATGTTTTTATTCATGAGAGACACACAGAGAGAGCAGAGACCTAGGCAGAGGGAGACTTGATCCCAGGATCCCAGAACCATGACCTGAGCTAAAGGTGGACACTCAACCACTGAGCCATCCAAGCACCCCTTGATAGAAATCTTAAAAATGATATATCTCTTTGTATATTTTTGGCTTTTATTTATTTATTTTTTAAAATGTTTTATTTATTTATTCATGAGAAACAGAGAGAGAGAGAGAGAGAGAGAGAGAGAGAGAGAGAGAAGAGACACAGGCAGAGGGAGAAGCAGGCTCCATACAGGGAGCCCAACGTGGGACTCCATCCTGGGTCTTCAGGATCACGCCCTGGGCTGAAGGCGGTGCTAAACCGCTGAGCCACCCGGGCTGTCCTATTTTTGGCTTTTAAATTTAAAAAAGTATTTAAAATCACTGAGATACAACAGGGGTATAGTCATATTGTAACTCTTTTAAACCTTTCCTATCCTCTTTCTGGGAAAACTCTGGATTTGGGGGGAGGAAGCCTTCCTTAGGAATTTTAGGTCAAGTTTTTTGAAGTATAGTTTGCATACAGCAAAATTTAGTCTTTATAGTGCATATTTCTATGAATTTTGAAGTTGCATATAGTTGTGTATCTATCACCACAATATAAATATAGAACCCTTCTGTCACTCCCCAAATTCCCCTTTCTCTTTGCAGCTCACCCCTCCCTGGACCCTTGGCCCCTGGAACCATTGCTTTGTTTGTTGTCTCTGTAGTTTTGCCTTTTCCAGAATTTCATATAAGTGGAATCTTACCATATGTAGCTGTGGCTTCTTTCATTTAACATAATTCATGGGGATTCACTCAGTTGTTGTGTTGTATCATTGGTTTATTTTTATTGCCATGTAGTATTCCAGCATATGGGCATATTACAACTTGTTCATTCATTCACCAGTTGAAGGACCTTTTGAGGTATTTCCAGTTCAGGGCGATGATGAAAACGGTTGCTATAAATATTTGTGTGCAGGTTTCTGTGAATGTAGGCTTTCATTTTACTTAGGTAAATATTCAGGAGTAGGATTTCTGGGTCATACGGTAGCATATGATTACCTTTTTAAGAAACTGCCAAACTGTTTCAAAGTGGTTTTGCCATCTTCCATTCCTAGCAGTAATGTATGAGTTTCAGTTTATCCTTAGGAGCACTGTGTAGTAAGAATTTTGAAAAGAGTTTTCAGTTTTAGCTATTCTAATAGGAATTTGGTGGTTTTGCATTGTGGTTTCAATTTGTATTTCTCTACTGACTATGTTGAATGTCTTTTCATGTGTTTATTTGCCATCCATATATCTTTTATTGGTGCAGTGTCTATTAAAATCTTTTGCCTATTTTTTGCTGGGGAATGTATTAGTTTGCTAGGGCAACACAACACAATACCCAATACTGAGTGGCTTAACAGAAATTTATTTTCTCATACTTCTGGAGGCTAGAAGTCTGAGATCAAGGTGTTGGCAGTTTTGATTTCTTCTGAGGTTTCTTACCTTGGCTTGCAGGTGGCTTCCTTCTTGTGTCATCACATGGTTTTTCCTCTGTGTGTGCATACTTTTGGTGACTCATTTCTTCATCTTATAAGGACACCAGTCATATTTGATTAGGGCCCACTCTAATGGCCTCATTTTTTTAGAGTGTGCATATTATTTATTTATTTTATTTAAATTTTTGGTAGTTAACATACAGTGCAATATTGGTTTCTGGAGTAGAATTCAGTAATCCATCACTTATATATAGCACCCAGTGCTCATCATAACAAATGCCCTCTTTGACACTCATCACCCATCAAGCTCAATCCCCACCCACCTCCCTACATCAAGCCTCACTTTGTTCTTTATTATTAAGAGTCTCTTATGGCTTGTTTCCTTCTCTCCTTTTTTTTGTTTTCTCTTTTCCCATATGTTCATCCATTTTCTTTCTTAAATTCCACATGTGAATGGGGTCATATGGTATTTGTCTTTCTCTGACTTATGTCACTTAGCATAATACACCCTAGTTCCATCTACATCATTGCAAATGGCAAGATCTCATTCTTTTTTGTGGCTGGGTAATATTCCATTGTATATATACCACATGTTCTTCATTCATCACCCAATGGACACTTGGGCTATTCCTATAATTTGGCTATTGTAGATAGTGCTGCTATAAGCATTGGGGTGTGTGCGTCCCTTTGAATTAGTGATTTTGTATTCTTTGGGCTATATCTAGTAGTGCAATTGCTGGATAGTAGGGCAGTTCTATTTTTAACTTTTTGAGGAACCTCCATACTGTTTTCCAGAGTGGCTGCACCAGTTTGCATTCCCACCAATAGTGCAGGAGGGTTCCCCTACCCCAATCTTACAGTTTCTTGCGTTGTTAATTTTAACCATCCTGATAGGTGTGAGATAGTATCTTATTGTGTTTTTGATTTGTATTTCCCTGATGAGTAATAGTTTTATTATGTGATTCTTTTTGGATTCAAGTGTAATTAACATCCAGTGTTATATTATTTTTAGGTTATAATATAATGTTTTTCAACAATTCTATCCATTCTGAAACAGGCAGGCTGAGTCTGAGTACCTGGGGTGGGCTGGACCCACAGGACCAGTCAAGAGGGTCCTTGCCTTTGTCCAGGATAGAAATCAAATTTGAGTCCAAAAAAGTGAAAAACAGAGATTATTGAATAGTGTGAGTAACAGGTAGAGAGTAGCAGATGGAGTGACTGGGAAACTCAGAATGGAAAGGAGAATGAGTTTTGTCATTGCTTGGGGTTAGGGGTTTATATTGGAAAGGGGTCTAGGATATATAGAGGAATCCAGGGTAGGGGCCAATTAGGCAACTATCAGATAAACAATAGGTGTTATTCCATAAATCACCAAAGGTAGAGGGTATTGATACCAGTCTCAGCTGAGGTTTGAGGTTTGTTTGAGGGTAATGTCCTGGAACATGTTTGGGATTTGGGTCTTCTTGGATGTTATCAGATGTTTTGGGGTCTAGGACAAAACACAGAATAATTAAATTACTTGCCTTCCCCCTTGAAGTGGGAACATAGCTTCTTTGGCTTATTAAAAAATGGGGCCTAGCAGAAAAGGGCAGAGATAGAGCCTTTCCAAAAGACTTCCCTTCTGTTTCCCTACCTCATTCCTCAGTGCTTATCAAGATAAATATACTCCTTATCCTCTTTATCTCTTTCACCCTACTGTCCACCCCCTACCCAACCCCCAAACTCCCTTCTGGCAACCACTTTTTTCTTCTCTTTGTTTAAGAGTCTCTTTTTTGTCTCTCTTTTTGTCTTTTGTTTCTTAAATTTCACATATGTTTGAGATCATATGGTACTTGTTTTTCTGTTTGATTTATTTCAAACCTCTAGGTGCATCCAGGTTGTTTCAGATGGCAAAAAAAGATTCCTTTTTATGGCTGAATAATAGTTCATTGTATACATATACAACATCTTTATCCATTCATCTCTTGATGGATACTTGAGTTGCTTCCATATCTTGGCTATTGTAAATAATGCTGTTGTAAACATAAGGGTGCATATGTCTTTTTGAATTAGTGTTTTCATTTTCTTTGGGCAATTATCCAGTAGTGGAATTATCAGGTCATATGATAATTCTATTTTTAATTTTTTAAAATATTTAACTAATTTATTTATTCATGAGAGACACAGAGACAGAAGCAGAGACAGAGGCAGAGGGAGAAGCAGACTCCATGCAGGGAACCTGATGTGGGACTCCATCCCAGGACCCCGGGATCATACCCTGAGCCAAAGGCAGATGCTCAACTGCTGACCCACCCAGGCATCCCTCTATTTTTAATTTTTTAAAGGAATCTCCATACTGTTTTCCACAGTGGCTGTACCAGTTTGCATTTCCACCAACAGTATATAGTATATAAGGGTTACTTTTTTTTTTTTTTTTTGATTTTGATTTATCTCTTCATGAGAGACAGAGACAGAGAGAGAGAGAGAGAGAGAGAGAGAGAGAGAGAAAGAATAAGAGAGAGAGAGAGAGAGAGAGGCAGAGACCCAGGCAGAGGGAGTAGCAGGCTCCATGCAGGGAGCCCGTCGCGGGACTCTATTCCGGGTCTCCAGGATCACACCCTGGGCCGAAGGCGGGGCTAAACTGCTGGGCCACCAGGGCTGCCTGGGTTCCTTTTTCTTTATATTCTCACCAACACTTGTTATCTAATGGTCTCTTTTTAACTTAATCACCCTTTTAATGGTCCTATCTCCAAATATAGTCACAATCTGAGGTATTAAGAGTTAGGGCCTCAACAAATGAAATTCGAGGAAAGATAGTTTAGCCTATCATGGAGAAATGATTTGCTTTATTATTGAGTTTTGAGAATTTCTTTTATATTCTAGATATAGTTCTTTATCAGGTATCTACTTTACAAATATTTTCCCCAGTCTGTGGTTTGTCTTTTCACTTTATTAACAGTGTCTTTTGAAGAGCAGAAGTTTTAACTTTGGTAAAGTCTAATTTATCAGTTTTTCTTTAAAGTGCTGTGCTTTTAGTATCATATCTGAGAAGTTAAAGTCTAATCCAGAGCCACTGACATTTTCTCACATATTTTATTTTAACTTTTACCAAATTACTCTCATTTGCATTATTTGAATGTAAATGAACTATTTTAAAACTTTAAGGTCTATGATCCATTTCAATGTAGTTTTTACATATGATATATGTTGTGATTCTTTTTTGGGGGGAAGAGTATATAGTATACAGTTGTTCCAGCATCATTTCTTGAAAAGACTGTCCTTTCTCCCCTGAATTGCCTTTATACCTTTGAAAATAATTTGTCATACATATACAAGGCCATTTATAGACTCTCTCTTCTGTTCCATTGATCTGTATGTCTGCCCTTAAGCCAAAATCACATTGTCTTGATTACTGTGGCTTTCTGGTAAGTCTTTTTCAAAATTGTTTTGGCCTCACCATTCAAAGTTTAAAAGCATCTTGTTGATTTCCACAAAACATTATGCTGGGATTTTGATTGGGATTGTGTTGAATTTATAAATCATTTTAGGGAGTGACCACATCTTATCAATAGTGAGACTTCTAATTTATTAGCATGGTGTATATCTCCATTTATTTAGGTCTTCTTCTTTGATTTCTTTTAGTGTTTTTTTAAAAGTGTTCAGCATACAGACCTTACATGTATTTTGTTAGACTTCCATATAAGTATTTTGTTCTTTTGGTGCTATTGTAAATGATGCTCTTTTAAAAATTCAGTTTCTTATTGTCCATTGCTAATATATAGAAATACAATTGTTTCTTATATATTTACTTTGAAGCCTGTGACTTTGCTAAACTCACTGATTAATTTACTCCTATTTAGGAATTTAATCTCTCATTTGTTAAATAAAAAAATATAATTTCAAAGTTTTTTTTTCGGGGATCCCTGGGTGGCACAGCGGTTTGGCGCCTGCCTTTGGCCCAGGGCGCGATCCTGGAGACCCGGGATCGAATCCCATATCAGGCTCCCGGTGCATGGAGCCTGCTTCTCCCTCCACCTGTGTCTCTGCCTCTCTCTCTCTCTCTCTCTGACTATCATAAATAAATAAAAAAAAAAACAAAAAACAAAAAAAACAAAGTTTTTTTTTCAATCTCTCTCTCTCTTTCTATCTCCTCTTATATTATTAAGTGGAAGGAAGGGTGTTTTAGTCAGCTAGGGCTGCCATAACAAAGTATCTCAGACCTATAGGATCAATTTTTGGTGAGGACTCTCTCCTTGGCTTGCATGGTAATTTCTTTGTGCATGCCAGGAGAGAGAGAGAGAGGAAGAAAGTGAAAGACAGCAGGGGTGGCGATGGGGTGGTGGGGAAGGGAAGACAAGAGAAGAGAGAGAAGAGGCAACAGGGCGTGGAGGAGGGAGGGAGAAATAGTGTACTCTGGCATTTCATGTCTTATAAGGACACCATTTTATGTTCCACCCTTCTAGCCTCATTTAACCTAATTGTCTCTGTAAGGACCTATCTCCAAATACAGTCACAGTGGAGGTTAATTGAGGCTTCAACATATGAATGGGGGGGGGAGGTGAAGGAGATATAATTCATTCCATAACATAGGGGTAGTTCTTTGTTTTTTATAATTAGCAAGTATAATTTTTAAAAATTACTTATTTATTTTAGAGAGAGAGAGAGTATGTGAGCAGGGGAGGAGCAGGGGATGGGGGAGAGAATCTTCAAGCAGACCTCTTACTGAGCACGGAGCCTGAGGTGGGATCGATCCCAAGACCTTGAAATCATGACCTGAGCCAAAACTAGGAGTTGCTTAATCGACTGAGCCACCAAGGTGCACGAGTTAGCAGTATAATTTGATAAGCCTCCTAAGTTATGCAGAGATACACCTAGAGTGTAGTCTTGGATAGAAGGTGACAGCTTTTTCTGCATAAAAGTAATAGGCAGAACATGAGTGTATAATATTAAATATTAGGTAGTGTTACATTCTTTGGTATGCTGTACCTTTCTCTCTTGTCACTAATGTTTAGTAAAGTCTGTTACAGATTTTCACTATTGGGGTTTGAAGAATAGTGGAGGAGAGATGGTGGCCACACTTAAAGAGAGTCTGTATGAAAAGCATAGTATCTAAAGAAAGTAAGACAGTGAGCAGGAGCTGAAAATTCCGTGAAAGCTGTCCAGGGAATGTAAAGCTCCTAGAAATCTTTGAGAATTCCCAAAGCATGTGTGATGAGGACTTGAGCCATTTCATCTGATATGAAAGGAAAGATTAACTCCAGATGGCTTATAGATTTAGGCTTACTCAGATTATATTAGTTAAGTACTTTGTCATATTATAACAGTCTTTACCACATACATTGTTTATTCATTTGTCATGCATCCAACATTTATTTAGCTTGTTTACAGGGATATGACATTGAAAGGTAGTAACCAAGTCTTCAAGGAAGTAACTAATAGGTTAGGGAGAGAGAGAAAATGAGCAAGTGATCATAATATATTGTGACAATTAAATAAACATATCCAACTATAGGGGCCAGAAAAAGAAGGACCTGTGAATCCAGAGAGTTAAAGCTATAGGCTGTAGTCTGGCATCATACTTCAGCAAAAGTTTAAGCAATTGAACTTCAGATTTAACTTCATAACTTAGTATACTCTTATTATGTTCTGATCTTCCAAGAGTAATGAAATCTTTTTGCAGTGGTCTTCAACCACAGGCAGTTTTATCCTCCAGTGGACATTTGGCAACTTTTAGACACATTTTTGGTTGGAAAAAGCAGGAGTGTAACTGGCCTCTAGTGGGTAGAAGCCAGAGATGCTGAAAATATCCTGCAATACAAAAATAGCCCCCCACAATAAACAATTATTTGGCTCAAAATGTCAATAATGCTGGTGTTGAAAGTAACAGATGTTTGGTTTGGTCTATTACCAGACTACTGAATGGTATTGCAGTATACTTAAGCTTCCTTATACAAACATAAATTTTCATAAAATGAAAATAAATAGGAATCATGGGCTGTTTAATTAAGATATTTGCTGTTGTGACAAAGAAACTCCTCATTTTAATGATAGATGGTTTTTCCTTGCTCGTCTATCAGTCCTCTGTTGTTCCTCATTAAATTTAGAGAGCACCCATTGAATATTATCTTTATTGTTGATTTTCATTATAATATGACTAAGATCATATAGAATGTTTTTGATTAAAGTCAGATATTTAAGTGGTGCTAAGAAACCAGTAGGAAAGTGATAGAGATCTAGGAGGACAAGAAAATATTTGTCATAACTCAGAAACAATTTTATATGTACGCATTGGCTACCAACAAATAATATTTAGATTTTCAAACACTGGTTTATACCTCAAAATTTGTCGTATTTCCCTACCGTCATTTCCCCTTAATCTAATTTAGTACCTCTTTGGGGATAGAAAAACTCAGATTTTACTCTTACTATTTTCTTTGGCTTTGTTCACACGTGAATGAATGTACTACCAAATTTGAAATTCTTCCTAGTGAGAAAGATATATCTTAGTTTTTGGCCCTGCATATCTGATTATCCTAAAAGCAATGGCAGCACCAAAACTTTCCTAGAATGGAACAATTATAATTAAGTAGTAAGTGGAGAAGATCATTGGTTATACTGTAATATTTGTGCTTCACAATTACATTTGATTAATTGGCTGAATGTACAAAGCTATTGCTGGGTTAATCCCCCCCAATTTTTTTGTACTGTTTTCTGACTTTATTTCATTATTCTGTGGCACAACTTTAAGCATATTTAGATTGCTTACATTTTAAAATGGAATCTGAGTATATTTGCCCTATAATATATCATTAATAAGGCATCACATATAATTAGAAAAAAACAGCATTGCACAGGTGAGAAGAGAAAATGTGTTTTGGCAGAAACAAATTGTGGTGCATATTAGTATGTCTTTAGATCCAAGGAACATTTGATAATTGAGTGCAATTAACTTCAAAATAAATCTTGATTCTCTTTTGGAAGCATATACAAAATTTTAGATGCAAACTAAAATGATAATGTGAAAAGTAACCTGACAAGTAGATATCAAACCTGCAGAAATTCTATAGAGATAAAACCATACAGGTGAAAATAATATCCAAATTGAAATAAAAATATGACTTTGGGAGGAGAGGAATTGTTCTCAGTTGACAGGATAAATGGCAGTATCTTTTGATGTGGGGAAAAAAATAAATGCTTGATTTTCACGTGGTTATTATTAATTTTTGTATATGTGCTGTAGAGAGGCTGTTATTCTCTTTCTCCTAACAAAAAGAATGTTCCATAGTCTCCTATGTATTTTATTTTCCTGTTGTTTATTTTACTGATAGGCAGTAGTTCTCTCCCCAGGGTGCTGAGTTGACCTTCATGTGAGTTACAACTAAAGCCGGGAATAAGGGCATAAATAAAATCAAGGATAATTGTTTTATGGTAAATCTTTCCCTGAAGGCTACAGAACTTTTCTGAAATGTGCTATTTTCTTAAAACTTTTATTATTTGTTTTTTATTTTTTTTTTCATTTTAACAATAGGCATCATAAATTGATGTATAAGCAAAGGAGAGGTTGGGCTTATAAGATAGTTATGTTTTAGGAAAGAAACTTTACCAGAAAAACTAATTGTAGTCTCATTCTTTCCCTCTCTTCTTTTCCCATCTATAATCTAGAATATAAACTTCTTACTGTGAAATACTTTGGCAGGACAGCTTTGAAGCCATCATTCTATTGTATGAGAATATTAGAGTTGGCACTCTTGTGTTGGGTAATTAAGGGTGAAAAGTGGTTATGTTTTTAGGCTGGAGAATGAGAGTAATATAGCTATTAAAAAAAAATAAAATTCTATATAAAAAGGATTCTTTTCTAAATAGAATGCAATCCTTTTAAAATATCAAAAGTTACTGTTTATAATAACACCACATACATAAGGCATTATTATGTAAAATGATGCAAAATGTCACTGAATCTTTCTAGCTTGAAACTAAATGCTTCCATGACACCTGACAGAAGCAATGCTAACTCTCAATTACCAACCTATAGTTACGAGAGACAGCAAAAACACAGTCAATTGCATTCACTAAACATTAAAAATCTTTTAGGCAGTTATTACAGTTTCTTCCCCATAGAACTTTCTTCCCCTGAAGCTTCTAAGAAAGAATGATTCTGAGTAATCTGTACTTTCTTTTTATTTTCTTACATACACTTTTGATAGAAATGATGGCAATGGTTGATGAGGAGGGCTTTGGGTAAAAGGGAAACAAAAGTCCACAGTTTTACACATCCTGGATAATCATTCCCTGGAGTTTTCTCTTTGGGACAATGTCTTTCCTTTTCTTCATAGGATCATTTTATTTCTTTTTTTTAAAAAATTTTTATTTATTTATGATAGGAACACAGTGAGAGAGAGAGAGAGGCAGAGACACAGGCAGAGGGAGAAGCAGGCTCCATGCACCGGGAGCCTGATGTGGGATTTGATCCCGGATCTCCAGGATCGCACCCTGGGCCAAAGGCAAGCGCCAAACCGCTGCGCCACCCAGGGATCCCCATAGGATCATTTTAAACCCTTTTCTGTAAAAAGACACAAAGATTACTGAAAGGCACTTACTGCAAATAGGGTTATGTAGATGTCTTCATATCTTTTAGCCTTAACAAACTGTGTAGTCAGGGTATGTGCACAGTGTCCTGAAAGGTCTGCTGGATAGTTCAGTCTGAGATTCAGCCCTACTTTCAAGAAACATGCAGTCTGTCTGCTGCTCCACTAAAATAACAGCAGTAGTGGCAATGGCAACACAACTTGTATGAGTAAACAGTTTGAGTAAATAAGGGCTGTAGGAGTGATGTAAACAAATCTTTTATTTTCAGAGTCACAGGAGAGAACATTACTACAGACTAGAGAGATCAAGGAACTTTTTATTTATTTGGGAGTTAACCTTTTTGTTCTCTGGACTTCAAACAATATGAGGAATTTAAATTTATGCAGAAGATGGAGAAGAAAAATTTACTGTAGTGGGGAAAACATGAGGAACAAAGAAAAAAGAGTAAAGAGAGAAATATCTTGAGTGCAAGAAAGAATACAGCAGTTTATGGAATGATTTCTATAGAGGACAAGATATATAAAATGGGAACATCAGCAGGAGCCAGATTATAGAATGTTTTAATGACAAAATAGTGTTTTAATATTTTGTTATAGATAATTGAAAGCACTTGAGGGATTTTGAGTGGGAAAATGTTTTATTTTTTTTTAATTATTTATTTACTCATGAGAGACACAGATAGAGAAAGGCAGAGGTATAGGCAGAGGGAGAAGCAGGCTCCTTGCAAGGAGCCTGATGCAGGACTCGATTCCTGATTCTGGGATCACACCCTGAGCAGAAGGCAGCTCCTCAACTGCTGAGCCAACCAGGTGTCCCTGGAAAATGTTTTATAAAGATGAATCTAATGGCAATATGGAGGATGAACTGAAGTAGAGAGGACTGGAGGAAGGTTGTTTCTGAAACGGACCTAGGGAATCGTAGAAGCATAAGTGAAGAGTATGAGCAAGGGGCAGAAAGATGTATCAAGGGAACGTGGGACTGGGAAGGTTTCCTTTTGGAGATGTTTTCCATAACTGAATCAAAGTATGATTCACTAAATTTAAGATGTTTTCAAGATTTACAAGCCACATATACTATTATTTTATTTACTTATTTATATTTAAAAAAACATGGTTAGAGAAAATTTATTGCTCCAACTGCTTATATTAGAAAAATTATCATATCAGCAATTAATGGTATATTGCTACAAGATCCTTAAGACATTAAAAGTTGATAGGTTATTATAAATGGACTTATGAGAATAAATATTTAGATGACAAAGTTTTAGAAATGTGATTCCTTTGAAATTTGAACCACTAATTCCTGCTGTAGACCACTTACAGTCATTTGCACACACACACACACACATACACATATGCATATCCCATGTGTACTTTTGTATAGAGAGTAAGGATTGGCAGTCTGTAGCTGTCGGCAAATATAGACTGTTGCCTGTTTTTATTATTTTTTATTTTATTTTATTATTTTTTTTATTGGAAAGCAAATTCATTTCTATGATTTTATTATTAAAAACACAATAGTTAATATGTTTGACCTTCTAAGCCAGGAACAGTGATTTCTCAACTCTGGCGACTGCTGGAGGCTTTTAAG
This sequence comes from Vulpes vulpes, assembly GCF_048418805.1. Taxonomy (NCBI): domain Eukaryota; kingdom Metazoa; phylum Chordata; class Mammalia; order Carnivora; family Canidae; genus Vulpes; species Vulpes vulpes. The sequence continues at coordinate 78,393,876 of NC_132783.1, read as the reverse complement.
GCCATTAAACTGGCTCATTGGCATTACTAAATAAGATATTTCAACTGAGCTTCATGGAGTAGTAAGGCTACTTCTGCCGGTATGATATGGTAGTGCTGCCATCAATTTATTGTGTTTCTTCCTCTAATAGGAAATTATTATGATAAAGACTTTGTTCCTTTTTAATTCTTGACCTCTTAAAATTTTTTTTTTTTCAAATTTTTCTTTCTTTCTTTCTTTCTTTCTTTCTTTCTTTCTTTCTTTCTTTCTTTCTTTTTTTTTTTTTAATTAATTTTTATTGGTGTTCAATTTACCAACATACAGAAAAACACCCAGTGCTCATCCCGTCAAGTGTCCACCTCAGTGCCCGTCACCCATTCCCCTCCAACACCCGCCCTCCTCCCCCCTTCCACCACCCCTAGTTCGTTTCCCCGAGTTAGGAGTCTTTATGTTCTGTCTCCCTTCCTGATATTTCCCAACATTTCTTCTCCCTTCCTTTATATTCCCTTTCACTATTATTTATATTCCCCAAATGAATGAGAACATACACTGCTTGTCCTTCTCCGATTGACTTATTTCACTCAGCATAATACCCTCCAGTTCCATCCACGTTGAAGCAAATGGTGGGTATTTGTCGTTTCTAATCGCTGAGTAATATTCCATTGTATACATAAACCACATCTTCTTTATCCATTCATCTTTCGATGGACACCGAGGCTCCTTCCACAGTTTGGCTATCGTGGCCATTGCTGATAGAAACATCGGGGTGCAGGTGTCCCGACGTTTCGTTGCATCTGAATCTTTGGGGTAAATCCCCAACAGTGCAATTGCTGGGTCGTAGGGCAGGTCTATTTTTAACTCTTTGAGGAACCTCCACACAGTTTTCCAGAGTGGCTGCACCAGTTGACATTCCCACCAACAGTGTAAGAGGGTTCCCTTTTCTCCGCATCCTCTCCAACATTTGTTGTTTCCTGCCTTGTTAATTTTCCCCATTCTCACTGGTGTGAGGTGGTATCTCATTGTGGTTTTGATTTGTATTTCCCTGATGGCAAGTGATGCAGAGCATTTTCTCATGTGCATGTTGGCCATGTCCATGTCTTCCTCTGTGAGATTTCTCTTCATGTCTTTTGCCCATTTCATGATTGGATTGTTTGTTTCTTTGGTGTTGAGTTTAATAAGTTCTTTATAGATTTTGGAAACTAGCCCTTTATCTGATATGTCGTTTGCAAATATCCTCTCCCATTCTGTAGGTTGTCTTTTAGTTTTTTTGACTGCATCCTTTGCTGTGCAAAAGCTTCTTATCTTGATGAAGTCCCAATAGTTCATTTTTGCTTTTGTTTCTTTTGCCTTTGTGGATGTATCTTGCAAGAAGTTACTGTGGCCGAGTTCAAAAAGGGTGTTGCCTGTGTTCTCCTCTAGGATTTTGATGGACTCTTGTCTCACATTTAGATCTCTCATCCATTTTGAGTTTATCTTTGTGTATGGTGAAAGAGAGTGGTCCAGTTTCATTCTTCTGCATGTGGATGTCCAATTTTCCCAACACCATTTATTGAAGAGACTGTCTTTCTTCCAATGGATAGTCTTTCCTCCTTTATCGAATATTAGATGACCATACATTTCAGGGTCCACTTCTGGGTTCTCTATTCTGTTCCATTGATCTATGTGTCTATTTTTGTGCCAGTACCACACTGTCTTGATGACCACAGCTTTGTAGTACAACCTGAAATCTGGCATTGTGATGCCCCCAGGTATGGTTTTCTTTTTTAAAATTCCCCTGGCTATTCGGGGTCTTTTCTGATTCCACACAAATCTTAAAATAATTTGTTCTAACTCTCTGAAGAAAGTCCATGGTATTTTGATAGGGATTGCATTAAACGTGTAAATTGCCCTGGGTAACATTGACATTTTCACAATATTAATTCTGCCAATCCATGAGCATGGAATATTTTTCCATCTCTTTGTGTCTTCCTCAATTTCTTTCAGAAGTGTTCTATAGTTTTTAGGGTATAGATCCTTCACCTCTTTGGTAAGGTTTATTCCTAGGTATCTTATGCTTTGGGTGCAATTGTAAATGGGATTGACTCCTTAATTTCTCTTTCTTCAGTCTCATTGTTAGTGTATAGAAATGCCATTGATTTCTGGGCATTGATTTTGTATCCTGCCACACTACCAAATTGCTGTATGAGTTCTAGCAATCTTGGGGTGGAGGCTTTTGGGTTTTCTATGTAGAGTATCATGTCATCGGCGAAGAGGGAGAGTTTGACTTCTTCTTTGCCAATTTGAATGCCTTTAATGTCTTTTTGTTGTCTGATTGCTGAGGCGAGGACTTCCAGAACTATGTTGAACAGCAGTGGTGAGAGTGGACATCCCTGTCTTGTTCCTGATCTTAGGGGAAAGGCTCCCAGTGCTTCCCCATTGAGAATGATATTTGCTGTGGGCTTTTCGTAAATGGCTTTTAAGATGTCGAGGAAAGTTCCCTCTATCCCAACACTCTGAAGTGTTTTGATCAGGAATGGATGCTGTATTTTGTCAAATGCTTTCTCTGCATCCAATGAGAGGATCATATGGTTCTTGGTTTTTCTCTTGCTGATATGATGAATCACATTGATGGTTTTACGAGTGTTGAACCAGCCTTGTGTCCCAGGGATAAATCCTACTTGGTCATGGTGAATAATTTTCTTAATGTGTTGTTGGATCCTATTGGCTAGTATCTTGTTGAGAATTTTTGCATCCATGTTCATCAGGGATATTGGTCTGTAATTCTCCTTTTTGGTGGGGTCTTTGTCTGGTTTCGGAATTAAGGTGATGCTGGCCTCATAGAACGAATTTGGCAGTACTCCATCTCTTTCTATCTTTCCAAACAGCTTTAGTAGAATAGGTATGATTTCTTCTTTAAACGTTTGATAGAATTCCCCTGGGAAGCCATCTGGCCCTGGAGTCTTGTGTCTCGGGAGGTTTTTGATGACTGCTTCAATTTCCTCCCTGGTTATTGGCCTGTTCAGGTTTTCTATTTCTTCCTGCTCCAGTTTTGGTAGTTTGTGGCTTTCCAGGAATGCATCCATTTCTTCTAGATTTCCTAATTTATTGGCATACAGCTGTTCATAATATGTTTTTAGAATCGTTTGTATTTCCTTGGTGTTGGTAGTGATCTCTCCTTTCTCATTCATGATTTTATTAATTTGAGTCTTCTCTCTCTTCTTTTTAATAAGGTTCGCTAATGGTTTATCTATCTTATTAATTCTTTCAAAGAACCAACTCCTGGTTCTGTTGATCTGTTCCACAGTTCTTTTGGTCTCGATATCATTGAGTTCTGCTCGAATTTTAATTAACTGTCTTCTTCTGCTGGGGGTGGGGTCCATTTGTTGCTTTTTCTCTAGTTCCTTTATGTGTAAGGTGAGGTTTTGAATTTGAGTTCTTTCCAGTTTTTGAATGGATGCTTGTATTGCAATGTATTTCCCCCTCAGGACTGCTTTTGCTGCGTCCCAAAGATTTTGAACGGTTGTATCTTCATTCTCATTAGTTTCCATGAATCTTCTCAATTCTTCCTTAATTTCCTGGTTGACCTTTTCATCTTTTAGCAGGATGGTCCTTAACCTCCATGTGTTTGTGGTCCTTCCAAACTTCTTGTTGTGATTAAGTTCTAATTTCAAGGCGTTATGGTCTGAGAATATACAGGGGACTATCCCGATCTTTTGGTATCAGTTCAGACCCGATTTGTGACCCAGTATGTGGTCTATTCTGGAGAAAGTTCCATGTGCACTTGAGAAGAATGTGTATTCAGTTGAGTTTGGATGTAAAGTTCTGTAGATATCTGTGAAATCCATCTGGTCCAGTGTATCATTTAAAGCTCTCGTTTCTTTGGATATGTTGTGCTTAGAAGACCTATCTAGTATAGAAAGAGCTAGATTGAAATCACCAAGTATAAGTGTATTATTATCAAAGTATTTCTTCAGTTTGGTTATTAATTGGTTTAAATATTTGGCAGCTCCCACATTTGGGGCATATATATTGAGAATTGTTAAGTCTTCTTGTTGGATAGATCCTTTGAGTATGAGATAGTGTCCCTCTTCATCTCTCACTATAGTCTTCAGGGTAAATTTTAATTTATCTGATATAAGGATGGCTACCCCTGCTTTCTTTTGAGGACCATTTGAATGGTAAATGGTTCTCCAACCTTTTATTTTCAGGTTGTAGGTGTCCTTCTGTCTAAAATGAGTCTCTTGTAGACAGCAAATAGACGGGTCCTGCTTTTTAATCCAGTCTGAAACCCTGCGCCTTTTGATGGGGTCATTAAGCCCATTCACGTTCAGAGTTACTATTGATAGATATGAGTTTAGTGTCATCATATCTATTCAGTCCTTGTTTTTGTGGATTGTTCCACTGAACTTCTTCTTAAAGGGGAGTTTTAAGAGTCCCCCTTAAAATTTCTTGCAGAGCTGGTTTGGAGGTCACATATTCTTTCAGTTCCTGCCTGTCTTGGAAGCTCTTTATCTCTCCTTCCATTTTGAATGAAAGCCTTGTTGGATAGAGTATTCTTGGTTGCATGTTCTTCTCATTTAGGACCCTGAATATATCCTGCCAGCCCTTTCTGGCCTGCCAGGTCTCTGTGGAGAGGTCTGCTGTTACCCTAATATTCCTCCCCATAAAAGTCAGGGACTTTTTTTCTCTTGCTGCTTTAAGGATCTTCTCCTTATCTTTGGAATTTGCAAGCTTCACTATTAAATGTCCAGGTGTTGATCGGGTTTTGTTGATTTTAGGGGGGGATCTCTCTATTTCCTGGATCTGAATGCCTCTTTCCCTTCCCAGATTCGGAAAGTTTTCAGCTAGGATTTGTTCAAATACATATTCTGGCCCTCTGTCCCTTTCGGCGCCCTCGGGAACCCCAATTAAACGTAGGTTTTTCTTCCTCAGGCTGTCATTTATTTCCCTTAATCTATCCTCATGGTCTTTTAATTGCCTGTCTCTTTTTTCCTCAGTTTCCCTCTTTGCCATCAGCTTGTCTTCTATGTCACTCACTCGTTCTTCCACCTCGTCAAGCCTCCTCGTTAGGACTTCTAGCTTGGATTGTATCTCATTTAATTGATTTTTAATTTCTGCCTGATTGGATCTCAATTCTGCAGTCATGAAGTCTCTTGAGTCCTTTATGGTTTTTTCTAGAGCCACCAGTAGCTGTATAATAGTGCTTCTGAATTGGCTTTCTGACATTGAATTGTAATCCATATTTTGTAACTCTGTGGGAGAGAGGGCTGTTTCTGATTCTTTTTTTTGAGGTGAGGTTTTCCTTCTAGTCATTTTGCTCAGTGCAGAGTGGCCAAAAACAAGTTGTATTGGGAAAAGGAGAAAAAGAGAGAGAAGGAAAGAAAAGAGAAAAAGTAAAAAGAGAAAGCAGAAAGAAAAGGGGGGAAAAGAGAAGAAAAAGAAAGAAAGGAGAAAAAAGAAAAAAAAGGGGGGGTGGGTGACGCAATCAGAAATCAAGAAGAAAGAGAGAAAAGAAAAAAAAAAGCACAAAACAAAACAAAAAACACGGGGGAGTATCTTCCGATTCTGTGTTCTTTAAGTCCCTTGACTTCCCTTGGAACTGGTCCGTCTCGCTGGTCTTCTGGGGGAGGGGCCTGCTGTGCTGATTCTCAGGTGTTAGCACTTGGGGGAGCTGCTCTGCCCCTGCCTGGTGCAGGGCTCAGTGGGGGTTGTTCACCCCGTGAGGCCCCGGGAGGAAGCCACAGTGGCGGGGGCAGCTCTGGGACCCTGGAGTCAGCCCCCGCAGTAACTCCGGGGCTCTCCGTCTGCAGGGCCTGGGGGCTCCCAGGCGGGGCCGCTGATCTGCTCAGTTCCAGGCAGGAGCGTCCTCGCTGTCCTGGGCCCTCCCGGCCTCTGCCTGTCCCGGGGGGAGGCCGGATCCTGGGCTGTGTCCCGGCGCCCTGTGCTCCGGGGCCTGCGCTGTTGGATTCGCGCTCCCGGCGGTGCAGCCTCCTCCGCGGAGCCGCCGCCCGAGCCCCTCCGAGCTGTTCCCGGAGTCGCGCCGCCCCCTCCGGGCTGAGCTTCTTCCTCCGCCCGAGCCGCCGCTGCCGAGCTGTTCCCGGAGCCGCGCCGCCCCCTCCGCGGAGCTTCTTCCTCCGCTCGAGCCGCCGCCGCTGAGCTGTTCCCGGAGCCCCGCAGCCCCCTCCGCGGAGCCGCCGCCCGAGCCCCTCCGAGCTGCTCCGGTCCCGCCGAGCGCTGCAGCCCTTAGGGAGCTCGGGGCACTCTCCGGGGCGCAGTTCCTCTGTTACTGTCCCAGGGAGCCCGAGGGCATCCCCGCCCTCCTGGTCCTGCTCCAATTCCCCGGGAGGCCTTTCCGCGGGGAAGGTCGGTGCAGCTCCTGCTCCTCCGGGACGGGCTCTCCTGACCTGGGGACACTCGCCCCGGCCTCAGTCCGGCTCCTCGCGGGGCCCCTCCCCCTTGGAGGCCTTTTGTGTCTTTATTTCTTTTTCCCCGTCTTCCTACCTTGATAGAAGCGCAAACTCTTCTCACTGTAGCGTTCCAGCTGGTCTCTCTTTAAATCTCAGGCCGAATTCGTAGATTTTCAGGATGATTTGAATGTTTTCTAGGTAATTTGTTGAGGACAAGTGACTTGGAGACCCTACTCTGCCGCCATCTTGCCCCTCCCTCCTTAAAATTTTTTTTTTATTGGAGTTCAATTTGCCAACATTTAGCATAATACCAGTGCTCATTCCGCCAAGTGCCCCCCTCAGTGCCCATCACCCAATCACCCCAACCCCCCGCCCACCTCCCTTTCCACTACCCCTTGTTCGTTTCCCAGAGTTAGGTGTCTCTCATGTTTTGTCACCCTCACTCATATTTTTACTCATTCTCTCTCCTTTCCCTTTATTCCCTTTCACTAATTTTTGTATTCCCCAAATGAATGAGACCATATAATGTTTGTCCTTTTCCAATTGACTTATTTCACTCAGCATAATACCCTCCAGTTCTCTCCACGTCGAAGCAAATGGTGGGTATTTGTCATTTCTAATGGCTGAGTAATATTGCCTGTTTTTATAAACAAAACTTTATTGGAACACAGCCATGCTCAATTTTTAATGTGTTATCTATAGCTGCTTTTTTGTTTTAATGCAGAGCTGAGTATTTACAAGAGAAATATATGGCCCCCACATCTTCACACCTTTACTCTCTTGCCTTTTATAGAAAAAGTTGGCTGACCCTTGGTCTGTTATTATTAGGCAATTCCAGATAAGTCAACTAAGTAAACCTTATTTCTGGTTGCACATGATTTGTAGCAACAAATTCCAGGAAAACCAGATCTTTCATATATATATATATATTTAAAAAAAAGGATTTTAGTTATTCATGAGACACACACAGAGGCAGAGACACAGGCAGAGAGAGAAGCAGGCTCCATGCAGGGGGCCTGATGTGGGACTCGATCGCGGGACTCCAGGATCATGCCCTGGGTCAAAAGCAGGCAGGCGCTCAACTCCTGAGCCACCCAAGTATCCCAACAGAACTTTCATATATTGAATAAAATTGAACACATAGCTTGAAGTGAATGTGTTCCCAGTTAGCTGAAGCATTATGACAATGATAAAAACAGAAACCCCTAAGGTTTATTAGGTACTTATGTTATATTGAGTGATGTTGTGGTTGCTTTGCTTATATTATATAATGTAATCATCATAAGAATTGTATGACCTAAGTAAAATTTTAGAATTATCTTCTTTTGATAGGAGAGTAAACTGTGTGTTAGTGATATTAGATAAAAAGCTCTAGGGCAGCAGTTGGTAATTGGGAGAGCTAGGATTTGAATATAGGTGTAGTGAAAATCTATACATCTCACCTTCTCAGGGCACCAGCCGTTTCCTCCATCCATTGCTATAGATCTGGTTTCTGGCAGCCATCTTTTTGTTGTATTAGCTTGTTCAGCCACAATAGACTGGTCCAGAGATGCATACCAGAAGCCAGATCCAAGTTGGGCTGATCAGAGTCCTGCCGTAAGATTTTTGTATGAGACTAAAATTTTTGCTTCATTCTAGCTTCTCTTGAAGAGAGGAAATATGGAAAATTGTGGTGCCCTTCTTCAATTTCTGTTTAGTGATGTGCCCTTTAATAATATGAAAAAATACATATGAATTCAGATCACTGTATGCTTAATATAAACAAGAGGTGTTAGTTAACCAAGGATACTAGTTACCTGAATGTTGAACAGTAACACTGATTTATAGCACCTCCTGCTGAAAAAGGAGAACTAGAGAGGGTATCTGTCAATCAGGGTTTCGTGCAGGAGATGGCAACCACTCTAGTATTTTCAGTAGAAATCAAGAGGACAGAGAGAATTAGATAGTTGCAATACCTGTTGGAAGAGTTAGGGAAGTGCAAGCCAGATGAACCACCTCTAGAGTATAGATATTATGAAACTGAGATCTAGAGCTGAGATCCAGAGGTCAGGAAGCTGCTACCACTACTATGCTATGACAGCTTCCTTTTACATCAACAAAACTGGTGACTAGAAATGTAACAAGGCACTTGGCTGCTGCAAACATGACCTGCCAGTTTTCCTTGCCAGTTATCAAAAACAGTGAGAAGATAGCCTCTATCTCCCTTCTTGTTTTCTGCATCTCAAGAATGCATCTCATTGGCAGATCCTCTTTGCATATGGGATATTCTAGTTGACTGGTATTTGGGGAGTGTAGTTTTTAGCCTTGTAGCTCCTAAAGAAAAGGGAAGATAAGGAGCTTTGTAATTCCTGTGATAAGGGATAGAAGAGGGTAGCATCGGATGCTAAGTCTCAAAGAACATATCCATCATGGGATCAGGCTGTAACAGTGGTCAAAATAGTCTGGGTATATTTGATGTACTCCCAAGTCTGTAAGAGCTAGTGCTGACCTCATTGTTCTTTGCTATTATTCTCCTGGCGATATCATGCCTTGAACTTGGGCTGAATTTGAGCTTTTCTCGATTTACCAAGGAAGTCATATAATTAAGGCACTATTGTTTGTAAAGCTGTGATTGAAAACAGGGTCACCTCTTCTGGAGATTGGATGATGGCACACCTAAGGCTTCTTTTTCTGTGAACTCATATTTCTTAGGTGAGAACATAATGAAAAGTTAGTAAGATCTCTTTCCTAGAACTAGCCATCTTCTAATTCATTATATTGCTTGTATTGCTGGATGTTTAAAGGAGTATGTATGATGTTTTAAGACTGAATACCCAATGATATGAATATAGGATTAATGACATATTGCCTAGAGGTTTAATTATTTGGCAAGACTTGCCCTAAATAGAACTCAAAGAGGAATAGAGAATTGGAAACAAATTATTTAATTATTTTTTTACTTACTTGAAATTTTGAGGTAATCTTCAGTGTCTTTTGTAGTTACTCTGTAACTGTTTATGCTTCTGTATTTATTCCTTTTTGGTGATTCAGAAAACTGCAAATAGTGAAGCTATCTTAAGTGGTCATATATGTAAATGTCAGTTGAAAAATAAAGATTTTATACCACATTGATATTTTTCTATTTTTCTTTATTTTCCTGTTGTTCTTTTTCATAGACTACATGGTAAGTAGGTCAGGAATGGTGGGCTTGGGGAGCATTACTTATAGGAACATAAGGCGGCTACTTGGAATCTCCTTTTAAGATCTTGGAATACAATTTTTATGGTCAGTGGTTCTCCAAATGTCCTACTCTGAAGACTCACTGAAAAAGAGAGATGGCCTAATATATCAGTGTTCTTGCAATATGCTCCTGGGATATTTCTCTCTATAGTATGTTCATTCTATACTACCAAGCCAAATGTTCAGAAAAGTGCTTGTTCCTCGACCATAGCTCAAGAATTGCTGTTCTAGGAAGAACTTGCCTCCTTCCCCAGTAACTTTTAGTGAAACAGAATGCCTGACAATTTTTGTATCCAAGTGGTATAAATTCTGTAAATTCAGCACATTTAATTTAAATTACTCACTGATCTTGTTTTCAATGCCAGCTTTACACACCACCAACTTACAAATCATATGAAATACAATAGAAATGGATATTCACATGACAGAACATTATTACCTTAGTAATTTATGGTATAGTATTGGGAGATTTTGAGTTGTCTTTTCTCAGAGATCTTCTAATCCAGACACAATATATTTTCATTTCTCTTTGTTCTATTTTTCAGTTAGTGTCTTCTGTTATGATTAATATCACCTCTATAATGAAATTTGTATTAGAAAAGTAAATGGCCTTTTATTTTTTTAAAAGCACTTTTTCCCTATCCTCTAATTTAAAGGGATACCAACATTTAGCTGCAAAAGTAAATAAAAGAAAAAAATCTAAAAATACGTTAATATCTTAGAAAGAAATGTAACAAAATGAAAAAATAAATTATATATGTTTTTACCTTTGCAATAATAATAAATATCTTGAAAACTTTTCAAGTCATTTCCATTAATTGCAGTGGGTCCTTTTTTTAAGGTAGAAAAGGAGGGCTATTAACTACCAAAAATCTCTTGGGAAAATTTAAACAGTGTAGCATAATTATAAACTTGACACTTGACTATTATGTGTGTGTGTGTGTGTGTGTGTGTCTGTGTGTTTGTGTGTGTCTGTGTGTTTCTTTCATGGACTATGTCCTGGGAATAACATCAACTTATTTGAGTTCAAGTCCAACTAGTGGCCTTATGTCCAGAAGTTAAAGCTCAAGCTTACCTCAGTTTTATAGTCAATATGGAAACAAAGCTGTATGGAACTGCTGTCTTCATTCTTTGCCCCTTTTCTAGGCAGTGTTAAGTTCATAAACAAATGTTGAATACATATTTAAAGAATATTTGCATGAAGGAACACTACATTGTTAACTTTCCTAGAATACTCATGCCTTAATCTAGTTTTTGGGATAAGATCAGGGAATTATGAAAATGTTTGCAAAGGAGAAAGAAGAATTTATGAGACATAGTAAGAATGTGAGGATACTTAAGGAGAGTCATAAAAATGAAAGTTGATATATATAGTTTTTCAGGAGGGAGAAGGAATATGTGAGACTTTTTGACTTTGAAGTATGCTCAGTTTGAATGTAGAATCTTCAGATTCAAAGATAGGGTTATATGAAGTAGAGTTAAATCTTTGTAAGGCAAGGGAAAGTTAAAGCATTTTATCTTTGCCAACAGGTAAAAAGATAATCTTAAGGCATATGTCAAAGGAGTAATTTACTTATATAGTAATTTTAAAAAGTGATGAAGGCATTTTCCTTTTGCTCCATGAACATGAGACATGTACAGTTTATGATCTGGGGTAGTGAGACTAGTTTCAGGACATGTCATAGCCAGTTATGAATTCTAAATCTTATTCATTTCCAATTGAAGCATTACTGTGCAGGAGAGAAAATAGAGAAGACTTATAAAACATTCATCAAAGAAAAAATGCAGTGCCTTGGCTTGAAAAGATGAAAACAAGCCTTTTTGAAAAAGAAGCTTAAATTGGTTTTCATGTATTCATTTTTCTGCAAAAGCTGCTAATGGTGGCTGACCACATGGCCAGAAATAAGACAGTGATATTATCCTACTCCCAATCCCTTTACCAATTCAAAGCTTGAGATTCAAAGACACTGTAAATATATCAGTCTTAGATCTGCATGCTTTTGCCAGTTCCTGATTACATGGGAAGTTTCCACTGTAGACTATTATCATTTCATCCAGACTCCTATTAATTGGAGGAAAGGACTCTGTTGTTTGGGTGAAAATAATGAGTGTGCTACGGCAAGGGTAGTGACTTTCTACTGATAGCACCATTGTAGATATATATCAAACATTGAATATGTGCTTAACATAGACATAGTGCCCAATATTCACATATTTAACTGTGGCTTACTTTTGTCACAAATTTATTCTGTTTTAGGCATCATCTCTAAAACTGGCGTTTGATGCTATTGCCATGGTATATGCTTCTCTTCTTTTACTACCACTTCCAAAGGAGTTGGAGAAAAAGTGTTGTTGGAGGAAGTAAAATAAGAAAGAATCCATGTTCTTAAGGGAGGAGGATAACTCTGGTCTAGAACCTAAACAGTGGTGGGTGTTCCCAGAAGCCTGAATTCCTAGGTAGAACCCTAGATACATTTTCCTCTAAAAATGTTTTCCTGGAAACATTTCCCGTATACTTAGGGTATAGCACAAGAAATCCCACATTTATGAACAGATAAGCATGATGGCTGATGCTGCTTCTGCAGTTTCTACTGGAGCTTTACACAGGAGCTTGCCATTACATCATTGAAACTCCCTCACCATCCTCTTCACCAGAGGACCCCATTTCTCTACTCCTTTGAGAGTCATTATTATTAAAAAAAACTTCTTTTTTATTCCTAAATTGTAAATTGAAGCCCTAATTCCTGTAGCCAGAAAAGAGGTTGCACTTGCCCCAGAATCCCATAGGTAGCACAAAACAATCCAAAGGGTACTACAGGTATTATTGCACTAGCTATGCTGCTTACTAACTATAGAGTTGATGCAGCTGGTTAATCAGGCTGTCCTAAGAAGCAGATGTCAAGAACATACAAGAGATTTGTTAGAGGAAAATATTGATGCTTAATGGGAAGAGGGCCTACAGAGGCTGGGAGGGCCATTATTTTTACTTAATATACCAATCACTTTGTATATTATTGCATTTAATTTTCATTAATAGTCTGTAGTGGTATAGTAGAACAGTGGTCCCCCAAAGATATCTGTGTCCTAATCCCTGTAACCTCTGAATATGGTATGTTACATGGCAAAGGGGGAATTAAGGTTGCTAATCAGATGACCTTAAAATAAGGAGATTATTCTGGATTGTCTAGGTGGGCTCAACGTAGTCATAGGAGTCCTTAAAAGTAGAAAAGGGAGGCAGAAGAGAAATGGCAGCATAAGAAGGACTTGGCCTGATGTTGTTGGCTTGGGAGATAGAGGAACGGGATCATGAACCAAGCAAGGAATGTGGGTAACCTCTAAAAGTTGGGAAAAGCAAGAGAAGAGATTCTTTCATAAAGCCTCCAGAAGGCTTACAACCTTGCTAACACCTTGATTTTAGCCTGATGAGACCCATTTTGAATTCCTTACCTCCAGAACTATAAGATAATTGATTTGTATTGTTTTAAGCTTCCAAGGTTGTGCAATTGTTACAGCATCAGTATCAAACTAAGACAGATGTGTATTTTTATTGTAGTTTTATAAGAGAATTGAGACTTGGAGTAGTTAAAGAAGATTCTCATGATCACAGGGTTAGTAATGCAGAGGATTCAAATCCAAATCTGCTTATTTCCAAAGCTTACACTCTATTTGGTGTGTTGTTTGAAAGTGTTACCTGGAATCCCTCAGATATCCTTGGTAGGTCTCTGGCTCAGGACTTTCTTGCGTATCTTAGTGGGCCACTCCAGTGTCTTTTCTGAGCTCAGTCCTTTTTCTCGTTGCTCAAAGGATCTTCAGTTCTTCCTGACCACACTTTGGCTTTGGCAGGGCGGTACTTTACATGCCTTTCCATCCAGTCTTGGAGATGTGACCATTATTGTTCCTGAAACCCTCAGTGCAGCTGAAAGCTGGGGAAAAGGAATCATATTCTCATGGTGTTTCATTTCATACCTCCTCCCATTTTCTGAAACTAACTTGCCCTGGATGCTTACTTTCCATTCTTAGAAAACATGAGGTGGAATCTAAATAGGGAATAGACAGGATATACACGTTCTTTTTTTTTTTTCTCTCTCTCTCTTTCTTTCTACCTTACAGGTTACTCACTATCTATTTTTCAGGGAATGATAAATAGAATCCCCAGTTCAGTAATCACTCTAGTTATAGTTATCTTAACATCTTTAATTTACTTTATAGGTTAAAAAAGTTTTTCTGAGCTGGACTTACAAATTTAACAGTTCTTAGAGGAGTGCTGTCATGAGGAACATGCATTATAAATTACATGTAACAGATATGACAGCAGTTTAAAACACAATTTGATCATAAGCTGGGGCCTGATGGTATTTATAGTCTATTAGTGAATTAGACTACAGAGCAATTGTTGACTACACTGTTGACTTTCATGCAGAGAAAGCATATTACCATTTGAACCCTAAGGAGTGGTTTTGGCCTTGTCTCTTGAGCAAAAATAGGATGGCTCAAATAAATCAGTTTAGTTCTATTTGTTTTATGAGCTGTACAGCAGTTGAAGCCCAAGTTTAATGACTTATTTCACACATTTTCCCATAAGTCTTTCCTGGAAATCCAAGACATTCAGAGTTATGATGGGTTATCAGAAAAAGGGAGGACAAGGTTCATTATTCCTGAAATATTACTGCCTATAGGAGTGCACAATAGTTGAGGATTTAACTATTTTAATGGTTACTTTATATTAAATGAGCTAACATATGCTTCTTATCACAAAAGAATAATTCTGCCCTCATTAAGAATTGTGATAAGAGCCTCTTAATTTTTGGAGCATTTTAATTTCCTGTTTGGTTACACTCAATCATTGTTATTTTTCTAAAACCTGGAATTGTTTAGGTTCAAATTCTGGCATTTTGTATTTGATCTTGAGGGCTAATTTATTGCAGAATTTGTGTATGAAATTATGCATGGCTTGTTTTTTTAAAATCAAGTTTTAGTTTTAGGATACTTTTACATTTACAGAAAAATTGCAAAAGATAGTACAGAGAGTTCTCATATGCTTTTATCTTCCAGTTTCTCCTTTTGTGACAACTTATATTACTATGATATATTCATTACAACTAAGAAACCAACATTCATACATTGCTATTAACTAAAGCTCCACACTTTATCCAAATTTCCCTAGTTTTTCCTTTAATGCCCCTTTCTAGTTCAAGGATCCAATCCAGGATACCACATTACATTTAGTCATCATGTTTTCTTAGTCTTCTTGGTTCTACAACAGTCTTTTAGACATTCCTTGGTTTTCATGACCTTGACAGTTTTCAGAGGTACTGGCCGGGTATTCTGTAGAATATTTCTTAATTGGGCTTTGTCTAATGTTTTTCTCATGTCTATACCGGGCTTATGGGTTTTGGAGAGGAAAACCATGGAGGCAAAGTGTTCGTATTATATCATGTCATGGGTACATGATATCATCATGTCTTGTCACTGATGATGTTAATCTTGATTACTAGTCAGGTGGTGTTTGCCTGGTTTTTCCACATAAGGTTATTTTCTCCCTTTTCACTCCCCCTTCCTTCCTATACTGTGCTCTTTGGAAGTAAGTCACTAGTAGAGACTACACTCAAGAGTTAGATTCATAATATAGCTCAGAAAGATGGAGCTGAGCTCCTCCTCTTGGAGGAAGAGTATCTATGTAAATTAGTTGAAATTGTTCTGTCAGGAAGATAGTCTCTTTCCCCCCATTTGTTTGTCATGGCTTGATTTTGGTTTCTTTCATTGTTCTTTTCCCCTCTCAAATACAATCTGATAGAGAAGATAAGGCATGCAAAAAAACTGTTGTATTTCATTGTATTTAAGATATCATTGCTTAGAAGACATATTATTTCTGAGAATTGTAAAAATATGAAAGAAGTGTGGATTAAAATTGATGTCATGCAATATCATGTGAAGCATGATATGGTTGTCTGGAGGGCAGTTTCACAAATTCCTTTAGAAACACTTTTTACTAATTGTACAATGAAAAAATTCTTAAGTTTTGGATGCAGTAATTTAAGATGATTTTGTCCTGTTTCACGAGATTGAAACATCATCCCAAATTAAATTACTTTGAAATTCCTTATTTGTATAATAGAATATTTAGATTTTGGTATTATCCTTATTTCATAATTCTATAAATAGTGTTTTGCACAAAGTAGATTGGATTATATTTTATTTATAAGATTACAATGATACAAAAAGTTTTGTCTTTTCAATGTAAATTGTGCACAGTTCTCTGTTATTCCATTTTTCTTAATACCTTTCTACTTTCTTTTGTTTGGCTCATTTTCTTGTACATTGATTCTATTTGTAGAGATTCATAGAATCATAAAATGTTAGAGTTGAACATCTTTAGAAATGATCTAATTCATTCCTTATTTAATAAGGCACCTAAGAGACTTGGCACAGGTTATCAGCTAGCAAGAATACAGTGAGAAAGAAATGCAAGATTTTTGACTGTGAGTCCAGGATTCTCCCAGTGTACAACAATGCTTCATTTTTATTAGACTTGGAAATTTCACTGTGAATCACTATCACATTGTTTTGAAATAGAGTTTTTTTAATGTGTGAAAACCTTTGCTTTAGTTCTTCATTTCTCTTTGACTTTGGCCTGAGAAAACTTTCAACAAAGCCAGAGAAATTTACCTCTTGTAACTTGTTTCCAGCATTTTTATCATTATGGAGGAAACATAGGTTCATTTGTGAATTGAACTCATATATATGTGTTTCTTAAATAGCTAAGAGGATTCTGATCCATCTCCTATCTATTGGACACATCAGTACTTTAAAAAAAATTTCTTGGAACAAGTCTAAAAAGTATTGTATTATTAATGCACCTTAAAATTGAAGGAAAGGCAGTCTGAAAGTTTTGAAAAAGAGTCTTGATAGAATCATCTCCTCTTTAACACAGTGATTTTGTCTGATAAAGAAATAGAAACATTTTCTCTCTGTAGATTTCATATGATATTATCGCATATGGAATGTATATTTTATTTATATTGCTCACATACAGAGGAAAGTCTTATTCTGTATGTATGTCATTTCAGATAAATAAAAAAATAACAAAACAAATAATATAATATATTATATTATAATATAATAATATTGTTATAGAGTGCACACATGGTTGTGATGGTTCTTATCTGCATTGCCATTATACAATATCATATTGTTTTAGGATGGATCATTTTGCACTTAGAAAATTGGACTTAAAATATTCAGATTCCAAATGAACAAAAAGGAACTTCACATAATATGGTTTATAAGCTTTTTTTTGACAGTATTTGTATGTGCATCACAACAAGGCCTTGGAAATTTGTAAATTTTTTCCATCCCTCCCTTCTGCACACTTTTCTTACAGCAAACTGTTCTACATTCATTAATGAAGTTTCACTCTGCAGTAGTTGCCTTTTTTTTCTTTTCTTTTCCAGATGGGTGCATCACTTGATTTAACAAAATTGGAGTTTGGGAAAGTGAAGTTTATTCTCCATGCTGGAAATACCTTGCAGTGTCCTTGTTGATCTAGATCTAATATTTTATTATGAGTTTGCAACAACAATCCTTGCAAGGACAAAACCAGGAGATAAGCCTTGGAAAGTTTCCCAAAAACTGAGGACCTTATTCTTTCAGAAATAACATGGCAAAATTTGGCTGTTTGACTTTCAGCATTGATTCTCTAATGTATTACCTTTTTTAAATTAATTAATTAATTAATTAATTAATTAATTTTTATTTATTTATGATAGTCACACACAGAGAGAGAGAGGGGCAGAGACATAGGCAGAGGGAGAAGCAGGCTCCGTACACCGGGAGCCCGACGTGGGATTTGATCCTGGGTCTCCAGGATCGCGCCCTGGGCCAAAGGCAGGCGCCAAACCGCTACGCCACCCAGGGATCCCTCTAATGTATTTCCTAATTCTCTTAATTTTCTCTGTTGTATACTCTAAATTCTCTCATTTATTCTCTAATGTATACTCAAGGATTTTTGTGTGTCTAGTGAACAGAATTTCTTATATAGTCCCTGTTTCTCTAGGCCTCCACAAAGAGTGTAATAGTCCTCCTCCTCCTCCTCCTCCTCCTCCTCCTCATCATCATCATCGTAACAATGTCTTTGTATTTTGTATTCCAAAATAGTGGGACTTTCATGTATTTTTCACATGTGTTTGTGAGTTTAGCATTTTCCATACAGTCATTCTTTTCTCTCCAGCTTGTAATTGGCTGCATGGCTTCAGCTCCCAGGCTGATGAGCAGTTGAAGCAGCTGGCCTAGTGTCCAGACTGCCATGCTCCTATATCCCTGGCTGAGTCCCTTATGATCTGGTAACATGGCCCCACTAGTTCTCCACTGGGTAATTGTCAAAGTAATATTCTGACAGCCACATTTGAAGTGTGGCCAGTGCTCTCCACTGCTACTTGTGCCAAGTTATGTTCATGGTTCCTTTAAGAGATTTTGCTGAGCTATATATGTGCAAGTTGTTTTTTTTTTTTTAAATGACATTTTGGTATAGTCTTTGGCCACCCCCAGGCTTTAGATGAGTCTGAGGGCAATCTTAACAGCACATTACTGTGCTATTTCAAAATCAGTCTTCAACTAATTTTGTGGATCAGATCTGTAGATCAGACTTATGTACCTGACTATCACTTTCTTCATGGTCAGTGCCATTAAACAAATTAAACCCTTGTCTTTTCATGGACACATCTGAATTTCCGACGTAGGCATCAGGACCACTGAAGACCTTTGCAGCCTTAAGCAATTTTATTTTTTGAGGCTTCAGTGAGCTCATAGCAAATGTATTAAATGACCCACAGTCCAACATTAGATATGGCTTTTTATTTAGGAAAATTTGGATTTTTTTAATAAATATGCTTTGAAATTACATTCCTATCAATAACTCATTTAATTTACATACAGTTATGATTTATTTGCCATCATTAGGTACCTTTTGGAATTCTTTTTTTTTTTTTTAAGATTTTATTTATTTATTCATGAAAGACACACAGAGAGAGAGAGAGAGGCAGAGACACAGGCAGAGGGAGAAGCAGGCTCCACACAGAGAGCCTGATATGGGACTCGATCCCGGGTCTCCAGGATCACACCCTGGGCCGAAAGTGGCGCTAAACCGCTGAGCCACCCAGGGATTCCCTTGGAATTCTTTTATAGTAGGATCATTTAATGTATAAACTTTTTAAATACAACTAATTGCTTATAATACTACAATTTAAAGTTAATTGAGTTGCCATAATACACTTGTGGACAATTGATAATTCTAATTTTATAATTTTCTTTTTATATTTTGATATTAGTCATAGTTTTTCACAGTCTTGAAAAGATTCTAAATCCCCAAAACTCTATTCTGTAATGCCTAGTAGATTAACAACACCCTGGAATTCCTAGCTGCTTTGGATACTTCAAACTGAAGTGTTAAATGGAAACTCCTCTTTCCCCCCTACCCACCCTTCCTTCATAAATACTTACTCAGCCCTAACTGTGTTTGCAGCATCGTTGTTTGCAGTATTGTAACATGGATCGTTTTGCCTTGTGTATGTGATTCCTTCACCCGTTTGGATATTGTATATAAAAGTACAAGTGCGAAGAGGAAAGCATGGCCTTTTATATAGCAGCACTGTCTCAGTAAATTGCAAAACAGAGTAGGGAAAGTAGAGATTTCCTATAGTTTTCTTGCCCCTCTGTAAGGCAGGGCATAGCAAGGCTGAGACTCAGGATTGTGTGAGGGTCAGAAGGAAAGAAGCAGCAATGAAACATCAAATTCTGCTTGAAAAGCAAGGGCAGAGTTGAAGAGCAAAATGGAGGGAGGCCAATTATTGGCAGTCAGGAAGTGTGAAGCAAAGAGCTCAGTGAACTGGATACCAGAAGCAGATTTTAGGGTAAAAGAACCCGCTCCCCATCTTTTTGCTAGACGTATTTCCTCCTTTATGAATTGTCTATTTTTGACCTTTGCTCATTTATCTTTTGAGATCTTAATGTTTTTCTTGTCTGCTTGTTTGATCTCTTGATAGAGTCAACATATTAAATGAGATCTGTCCTATTTACTTCAAAACCTTTTTCTCAGAATTGTTTTTTACTTTGGATTTTTAATGTCATACCATTTTATTTCTTTTAACTTATTTTTGTAGCTTCTGAGCCTAGAAAGGCCATCCCTTCTCTCTTGGTAATAAATCACCAGTTTTTCCCTCCAACTTTTATGATTCAATCTTTAACTCTAACTCATATGGAATTTCCTTTAGTATATAATGTAAAACAAGTGCTCTCATTATTTTTTCTCTAAGTGTATAATTTCTGATTATAAAACCATTCATTAATTAATCACTTTTCTTACTCATTCTTCAATGAATAGGTATGTCTTTTTAATTATGAATTAAATTCTACTTTAGGCTAGCTATCCTGTTTTATTAACCCATTTTCATATCCATACTGCTTTCTTTTATAATTATTGTTTTAGGATGCTTAATGTCTTGTATAATTGTTATTACAAATGTATAATTTCTGATTATAAAACCATTTATTAAATAATAACTTTTCTCATTCATTCTTCAATGAATAGGAATGTCTTTTTAATTATGAATTAAATTCTATTTTAGGCTAGCTATCCTGTTTTATTAACCCACTTATATTCATACTGCATTATTCTTTTATTATTACAGCTTTAGGATGCATAATGTCTTTTTTAAAAAAGAATTCTCTTACCTGTTTAATTTTTCAGATGAATTATTTTGTCAAGTTCTGAACAAGTTTACATTGAGATTTTGATTGAAATTGCCTATATTTATGGGACACCTGGGTGGCTCAATGATTGAGTGTCTGCCTTTGGCTCAGGGCGTGATTCTGGGGTCTTGGGATTGAGTTCCATACCAGGCTCCCCACAGGAAGTCTGGTTCTCCCTCTGCCTATGTCTTGGCCTCTCTCTGTGTGTCTCTCATAAATAAATAAATAAATAAATAAATAAATAAATAAATAAATAAATAATCTTTATTAAAAAAGAAATTGCATAAATCTATAAATGAAAATTTCTCATCTTTGTCTTCATACCCAGCGACATTTTTTTTCCACAGTAGGACATTGATTTACAAATTCTAAATTTTCACTTTTTATTATTAAGGATTATCCCACCTGATTATTTGATTAGTGAGATAAAACCATATATACTGATATTGGTGCATGAGGATGACACTCTTTGCCACAAATTACAAGTTTGTGCATATTTTTATTTTTTTTTAAATTTTTATTTATTTATGATAGTCACAGAGAGAGAGAGAGGCGGAGACACAGGCAGAGGGAGAAGCAGGCTCCATGCATCGGGAGCCCGATGTGGGACTCGATCCTGGGTCTCCAGGATCGCACCCTGGGCCAAAGGCAGGCGCTAAACCGCTGCGCCACCCAGGGATCCCTGTGCATATTTTTAAAGCAAGGGTGACAAGAGGCACTGAGCTATAATAAATTCTTAAGTGTTTTTGTAGCAAAAAGCTTAGCTCTTTTGTAGTTGTAACTATACAGAGTTGTACTTTCTGCATACTTAAATGGCTTATGTTAATACCACTTTATTTGAACTTCTTTTACTTTGTGTAATTAATAGTGATCATTTATTCATGGAACTAATATTGTTTGTGCCAGGCTTTGTTCTAGGCTCTGGGGATATGAGAAATGAAAGAAAGAGAAAGAGTATCTGATCTTATGGAGATTTTATCCTAGTTAGGTAGACAGATAATGAACAAGTAAACAAATAAACATTGATAATGTGCTGTGAGGATGAATAAGGCCAGGTAAGAAGAGGAGTATGATGACTGAAGGTTGTTATTTGAGACAGGGTGGTCAGGGAGGACCTTACTGATAGGATGCTATTTGAGCACAGACACATTGGAAGGAGATAGACCATACAAATATAGGAGTGGTAGTGAGGAATGCTCTAGACAGAGGGGATGGACAATGCCAAGGTGGAGGCTGTTCCTTGATGAAAGAAGAAGCAAAGGGAAGAGTGGTAAATGTTGGAGAAATATAATTAAAATAAAAATCTCCCAACCTAGGGATCTTCTCAAAAAGATAGTAGAGAAAGAAAAGTTGGGGGAATCACTGGGTGGCTCAGCGGTTTGGCGCCTGCCTTCCGCCTGGGGCGTGATCCTGGAGTCTCGGGATCCAGTCCCGCGTGGGGCTAACGACGTGGAGCCTTCTTCTCCCTCTGCCTGTGTCTCTGCCTCTCTCTATATGTCTATCATAAATAAATGAAATCTTTAAAAAAAAGAAAAGTTTTATTATTGAACATGTATTAAACCAGAATGTAATATGTACATATAATAGACAATTTAGTAGGAGATTACAAAAACAGAAAGGAATCTCACCTTTTTATATATCTAAGCACATGCAACCCAACATTCTTCCAGATTTTAAGTTTATTATTTATTTCCATTAAGGTATAATTGGCAAACAACATTATCTTAGTTTCAGTTGTATAACATAATGATTTGATTACCACAAAGTCTAGTTAACATCTGTTGTCATACATAGTTACAGAATTTTTTCCTTGTGAGGAGAACTTTTAAGATCTACTCTCTTAAAACAAACTGAGGTTTACCGGAAGTGAGGTGAGTGGGGTGATGGGTGAAATAGGTGAAGGGGATTAAGAGTATCATGCTGAACACTAAGTAATGTATAAAATTGTTGAGTCACTATATTGTACACCTGAAACTAATATAACACTATATGTTTACTAGAATAAAAATAAAGATAAATAAACATTTTTTAAAAGAGGATCTACTCTTAGCAACTTTCAAATACACAATTCAATACTATCAACTATAGTCACTAGGCTGTGCAGTATGTTCCATGTCTTATTTATTTTATAACTGAAAGTTTGTATCTTTTGACTCCCTTCAGCCATTCCTCCCACTCCACTTTTATCCTCTGGTTACCACTAATCTGATTTCTGAATTTTTGAGCTTGTCTTTTATCTTTTTTGTTTTGTTTTGTTTTTAACTCCACATATAAATGAGATCTTATGGTATTTGTCTTGTCTGACTTACTTCACTTAGTAAAATGCTGCCAGGGTCCATCCATGTTGTCATAAATGGCAAAATTGCATTCAGAGGAAAAACAAACTTCTCATATCCTAATGACTGGAGGTAGTTTTGCAATTCTGAGGGAGTTAGGCTCCTACCCTCCTGCAGGAACTTGGGAGATAGACGGTGCTATCTCATCTTCCTTGATGTTTACATTTCAAAGAGATGGCTCTCACGTCTTTCAGAAAGACATTGCTGGGCCATAAAACTCAGAAGAGGCTTACCTGATTTTCAAAAGGAATCATATGCATTTCAAAGAGAGTAGAAAGTCCTGTAATTACAAGTTTTCTAAAGTAAATATTCTAGGTAAATGTTGAGGGGGATCTTTTCCCTTATTTTCAACAAGGGATAATTAAACTGCTCAGTTTTTTATTTATTTTTATTGGTGTTCAATTTACCAACATACAGTAAAACACCCAGTGCTCATCCCGTCAAGTGTCCACCTCAGTGCCCGTCACCCATTCCCCTCCAACACCCGCCCTCCTCCCCTTCCACCACCCCTAGTTCGTTTCCCGAGTTAGGAGTCTTTATGTTCTGTCTCCCTTCCTGATATTTCCCAACATTTCTTTTCCCTTCCTTTATATTCCCTTTCACTATTATGTATATTCCCCAAATGAATGAGAACATACACTGTTTGTCCTTCTCCGATTGACTTATTTCACTCAGCATAATACCCTCCAGTTCCATCCACATTGAAGCAAATGGTGGGTATTTGTCGTTTCTAATTGCTGAGTAATATTCCATTGTATACATAAACCACATCTTCTTTATCCATTCATCTTTCGATGGACACCGAGGCTCCTTCCACAGTTTGGCTATCGTGGCCATTGCTGATAGAAACATCGGGGTGCAGGTGTCCCGACGTTTCATTGCATCTGAATCTTTGGGGTAAATCCCCAACAGTGCAATTGCTGGGTCATAGGGCAGGTCTATTTTTAACTCTTTGAGGAACCTCCACACAGTTTTCCAGAGTGGCTGCACCAGTTCACATTCCCACCAACAGTGTAAGAGGGTTCCCTTTTCTCCGCATCCTCTCCAACATTTGTGGTTTCCTGCCTTGTTAATTTTCCCCATTCTCACTGGTGTGAGGTGGTATCTCATTGTGGTTTTGATTTGTATTTCCCTGATGGCAAGTGATGCAGAGCATTTTCTCATGTGCATGTTGGCCATGTCCCTGTCTTCCTCTGTGAGATTTCTCTTCATGTCTTTTGCCCATTTCACGATTGGATTGTTTGTTTCTTTGGTGTTGAGTTTAAGAAGTTCTTTATAGATCTTGGATACTAGCCCTTTATCTGATACGTCATTTGCAAATATCTTCTCCCATTCTGTAGGTTGTTCTTTTAGTTTTGTTGACTGTATCCTTTGCTGTGCAAAAGCTTCTTATGTTGATGAAGTCCCAATAGTTCATTTTTGCTTTTGTTTCTTTTGCCTTTGTGGATGTATCTTGCAAGAAGTTACTGTGGCCGAGTTCAAAGAGGGTGTTGCCTGTGTTCTCTTCTATGATTTTGATGGACTCTTGTCTCACATTTAGATCTCTCATCCATTTTGAGTTTATCTTTGTGTATGGTGAAAGAGAGTGGTCCAGTTTCATTCTTCTGCATGTGGATGTCCAATTTTCCCAGCACCACTTATTGAAGAGACTGTCTTTCTTCCAATGGATAGTCTTTCCTCCTTTATCGAATATTAGATGACCATACATTTCAGGGTCCACTTCTGGGTTCTCTATTCTGTTCCATTGATCTATGTGTCTGTTTTTGTGCCAGTACCACACTGTCTTGATGACCACAGCTTTGTAGTACAACCTGAAATCTGGCATTGTGATGCCCCCAGCTATGGTTTTCTTTTTTAAAATTCCCCTGGCTATTTGGGGTCTTTTCTGATTCCACACAAATCTTAAAATAATTTGTTCTAACTCTCTGAAGAAAGTCCATGGTATTTTGATAGGGATTGCATTAAACGTGTAAATTGCCCTGGGTAACATTGACATTTTTACAATATTAATTCTGCCAATCCATGAGCATGGAATATTTTTCCATCTCTTTGTGTCTTCCTCAATTTCTTTCAGAAGTGTTCTATAGTTTTTAGGTATAGATCTTTTACCTCTTTGGTTAGGTTTATTCCTAGGTATCTTATGGTTTTGGGTGCAATTGTAAATGGGATTGACTCCTTAATTTCTCTTTCTTCAGTCTCATTGTTAGTGTATAGAAATGCCATTGCTTTCTGGGCATTGATTTTGTATCCTGCCACGCTACCAAATTGCTGTATGAGCTCTACCAATATTGGGGTGGAGGCTTTTGGGTTTTCTATGTAGAGTATCATGTCATTGGCGAAGAGGGAGAGTTTGACTTCTTCTTTGCCAATTTGAATGCCTTTAATGTCTTTTTGTTGTCTGATTGCTGAGGCGAGGACTTCCAGAACTATGTTGAGCAGCAGTGGTGAGAGTGGACATCCCTGTCTTGTTCCTGATCTTAGGGGAAAGGCTCCCAGTGCTTCCCCATTGAGAATGATATTTGCTGTGGGCTTTTCGTAAATGGCTTTTAAGATGTCGAGGAAAGTTCCCTCTATCCCAACACTCTGAAGGGTTTTGATCAGGAATGGATGCTGTATTTTGTCAAATGCTTTCTCTGCATCTAATGAGAGTATCATATGGTTCTTGGTTTTTCTCTTGCTGATATGATGAATCACATTGATGGTTTTATGAGTGTTGAACCAGCCTTGTGTCCCAGGGATAAATCCTACTTGGTCATGGTGAATAATTTTCTTAATGTGTTGTTGGATCCTGTTGGCTAGTATCTTGTTGAGAATTTTTGCATCCATGTTCATCAGGGATATTGGTCTGTAACTCTCCTTTTTTGGTGGGGTCTTTGTCTGGTTTTGGAATTAAGGTGATGCTGGCCTCATAGAAAGAATTTGGAAGTATTCCATCTCTTTCTATCTTTCCAAACAGCTTTAGTAGAATAGGTATGATTTCTTCTTTAAACGTTTGATAGAATTCCCCTGGGAAGCCATCTGGCCCTGGACTCTTGTGTCTTGGGAGGTTTTTGATGACTGCTTCAATTTCCTCCCTGGTTATTGGCCTGTTCAGGTTTTCTATTTCTTCCTGCTCCAGTTTTGGTAGTTTGTGGCTTTCCAGGAATGCATCCATTTCTTCTAGATTTCCTAATTTATTGGCGTACAGCTGTTCATAATATGTTTTTAAAATCGTTTGTATTTCCTTGGTGTTGGTAGTGATCTCTCCTTTCTCATTCATGATTTTATTAATTTGAGTCTTCTCTCTCTTCTTTTTAATAAGGTTGGCTAATGGTTTATCTATCTTATTAATTCTTTCAAAGAACCAACTCCTGGTTCTGTTGATCTGTTCCACAGTTCTTTTGTTCTCGATATCATTGAGTTCTGCTCGAATTTTAATTAACTGTCTTCTTCTGCTGGGGGTGGGGTCTATTTGTTGCTTTTTCTCTAGTTCCTTTATGTGTAAGGTGAGCTTTTGAATTTGAGATCTTTCCAGTTTTTGAATGGATGCTTGAATTGCGATGTATTTCCCCCTCAGAACTGCTTTTGCTGCATCCCAAAGATTTTGAACGGTTGTATCTTCATTCTCATTAGTTTCCATGAATCTTTTTAATTCTTCCTTAATTTCCTGGTTGACCTTTTCATCTTTTAGCAGGATGGTCCTTAACCTCCATGTGCTTGTGGTCCTTCCAAACTTCTTGTTGTGATTAAGTTCGAATTTCAAGGCGTTATGGTCTGAGAATATACAGGGGACTATCCCGATCTTTCGGTATCGGTTTAGACCCGATTTGTGACCCAGTATGTGGTCTATTCTGGAGAAAGTTCCATGTGCACTTGAGAAGAATGTGTATTCAGTTGAGTTTGGATGTAAAGTTCTATAGATATCTGTGAAATCCATCTGGTCCAGTGTATCATTTAAAGCTCTCGTTTCTTTGGATATGTTGTGCTTAGAAGACCTATCTAGTATAGAGAGAGCTAGATTGAAGTCACCAAGTATAAGTGTATTATTATCAAAGTATTTCTTCAGTTTGGTTATTAATTGGTTTAAATATTTGGCAGCTCCCACATTCGGGGCATATATATTGAGGATTGTTAAGTCCTCTTGTTGGATAGATCCTTTGAGTATGAGATAGTGTCCCTCTTCATCTCTCACTATAGTCTTCGGGGTAAATTTTAATTTATCTGATATAAGGATGGCAACCCCTGCTTTCTTTTGAGGACCATTTGAATGGTAAATGGTTCTCCAACCTTTTATTTTCAGGTTGTAGGTGTCCTTCTGTCTAAAATGAGTCTCTTGTAGACAGCAAATAGACGGGTCCTGCTTTTTTATCCAGTCTGAAACCCTGCGCCTTTTGATGGGGTCATTAAGCCCGTTCACGTTCAGAGTTACTATTGATAGATATGAGTTTAGTGTCATCATATCTATTCAGTCCTTGTTTTTGTGGATTGTTCCACTGAACTTCTTCTTAAAGGGGAATTTTAAGAGTCCCCCTTAAAATTTCTTGCAGAGCTGGTTTGGAGGTCACATATTCTTTCAGTTCCTGCCTGTCTTGGAAGCTCTTTATCTCTCCTTCCATTTTGAATGACAGCCTTGCTGGATAAAGTATTCTTGGTTGCATGTTCTTTTCATTTAGGACCCTAAATATATCCTGCCAGCCCTTTCTGGCCTGCCAGGTCTCTGTGGAGAGGTCTGCTGTTACCCTAATATTCCTCCCCATAAAAGTCAGGGACTTTTTTTCTCTTGCTGGTTTAAGGATCTTCTCCTTATCTTTGAAATTTGCGAGCTTCACTATTAAATGTCGAGGTGTTGAACGGTTTTTGTTGATTTTAGGGGTGGATCTCTCTATTTCCTGGATCTGAATGCCTGTTTCCCTTCCCAGATTAGGAAAGTTTTCAGCTAGGATTTGTTCAAATACATATTCTGGCCCTCTTTCCCTTTCCGCGCCCTCAGGAACCCCAATTAAACGTAGGTTTTTCTTCCTCAGGCTGTCATTTATTTCCCTTAATCTATCTTCATGGTCTTTTAATTGTTTGTCTTTTTCCTCAGTTTCCCTCTTTGCCATCAACTTGTCTTCTATGTCACTCACTCGTTCTTCCACCTCGTTAAGCCTCGTCGTTAGGACTTCTAGCTTGGATTGCATCTCATTTAATTGATTTTTAATTTCTGCCTGATTGGATCTAAATTCTGCAGTCATGAAGTCTCTTGAGTCCTTTATGGTTTTTTCTAGAGCCACCAGTAGCTGTAAAATAGCGCTTCTGAATTGGCTTTCTGACATTGAATTGTAATCCATATTTTGTAACTCTGTGGGAGAGAGGGCTGTTTCTGATTCTTTTTTTTGAGGTGAGGTTTTCCTTCTAGTCATTTTGCTCAGTGCAGAGTGGCCAAAAACAAGTTGTGTTGGGAAAAGGAGAAAAAGAGAGAGAAGGAAAGAAAAGAGAAAAAGAAAAAAGAGAAAGAAGAAAAAAAAGGGGAAAAAGAAAGAAAAAGAAAGGAGAAAAAAGAAAAAAAAATGGGGGGGTGGGGTGGGGGAAGCAATCAGAAATCAAGAAGAAAGAAAGAAAAAAAAGCACAAAACAAAACAAAAACAAAACAAAAACAAAAACAAAAAAACAAACAAACAAACAAAAACACGGGGGAGTATCTTCCGATTCTGTGTACTTTAAGTCCCTTGACTTCCCTTGGAACTGGTCCGTCTCGCTGGTCTTCTGGGGGAGGGGCCTGCTGTGCTGATTCTCAGGTGTGAGCACTTGGGGGAGCTGCTCTGCCCCTGCCTGGTGCAGGGCTCAGTGGGGGTTGTTCACCCCGTGAGGCCCCGGGAGGAAGCCACAGTGGCGGGGGCAGCTCTGGGACCCTGGAGTCAGCCCCCGCAGTAGCTCCGGGTCTCTCCGTCTGCAGGGCCTGGGGGCTCCCGGGCGGGGCCGCTGATCTGCTCAGTTCCAGGCAGGAGCGTCCTCGCTGTCCTGGGCCCTCCCGGCCTCTGCCTGTCCCGGGGGAGGCCGGATCCTGGGCTGTGTCCCGGCGCCCTGTGCTCCGGCGCCTGCGCTGTTGGATTCGCGCTCCCGCCGCGCAGCCCCCTCCGCGGAGCCGCCGCCCGAGCCCCTCCGAGCTGCTCCGGGTCCCGCCGAGCACTGCAGCCCTTAGGGAGCTCGGCGCACTCTCCCGGGGCGCGGTTCCTCTGTTAGTGTCCCCGGGAGCCCGAGGGCATCCCCGCCCTCCTGGGTCCTGCTCTAACTCCCTGCGAGCCCCTTTCCGCCCGGGAAGGTTGGTGCAGCTCCTGCTCCTCCGGGACGGGGCTCTCCTGTCCTGGGGACACTCGCCCCGGCCTCAGCCCGGCTCCTCGCGGGGCCCCTCCCCCTTGGAGGCCTTTTGTTTCTTTATTTCTTTTTCCCCGTCTTCCTACCTTGATAGAAGCGCGACCTCTTCTCACTGTTAAACTGCTCATTTTTAATTTTTATTTGTCCTTAAATAGGCAATGAGTTAGAGAGGGAATCCGAATCCGGTGATATGAAAATGGCCAGAACTTTAGATTTTTCTTCAGTCAAGATAGGAGCCCTGGGAAGTTTTGAGCAGAGGAATGACATAATCCTTCAGGATTTTAGAAGGCAACCCTGTCTCCTTTGGGGTGAGATGAAGAGGTTGCTGTAGGAGAACTTAGGTCGAGGTCTCTGTCCTTGGGAGTGCTGTAGGCTGAGTTTGGGGAGGTAGGAAAAGGGAAGACAGTGCTTTTTCTACTTATGACAGAGCATAGATTTTGGGGGACACACTGGAAGCATTAAGAGGTTGGAAAGGTAGAGGCTTCAGTCAGATGAGTGCATATATAGAGCTCACAAGTGACTGATGCCATTTAAAATCTAGATTTCTTTCCTCACATTTGCTTTCTCTTCCATTCTGTTCTGTAAAGTGCCTAAGGATAGAGACTATATCTAAGGTTTGTTGAGTAAACGAGTAACCTCCAGACTGTTTCATCATCATCTGAGGGAATAAATCAGTGTGTCAACTGGTTTGTCCCCTTTACCTTTCCTTTCTCAGGTATTTATTGAACACCTGCCATGTACAAGACATTGGGATAAAATGAACAGGAAACTTTCTCTGTCTTCAGGAAGCTTACTGTCTACTTAAGGAGATGGTTGAGCAAATGGACAATTTCAGTGCCAGGTGATACAGTCTATGATAGCTATATGCAAGCTATTAACTTGCTCAGAAAAAAATTTATATGCGATTACATAACTGTATATTACATATAAAGGTTCTATTGGTGATGCTATTATTTTCCAAAGAATGTCTGCTTATACTCGGGCTATGTTTGGCTTTCCCTCAGTATACTGGTATTGCTTTAAAAACTAAAGTCTTAAAAAAAAAAAAAAAGAACTAAAGTCTTCTCCTTCCCTCTCTCTCCTTTTGTTTTTTTCCTGTATGAGGCTTACTGTCTGATTCTACTGTAGACAAAAAATCTTGTAAGTTGGACTTAATTTTAGATGCTTAGTGATGTTGTAAAAGTTTCATTGTCAGGATCTGATGCTAAGGCAGGTAAAATCTGTGTACTGAAATGTCTGAATTCAGCAGTTGTTCGAGAGCCTACAGCATGCCAGCTACTGTTCTAGGAGATTTAGCAGTGAATAAAACTAAAAAATTCCTGCCCTCATAAAACTTATACTCTAGTGATAGTTTTGAAACCTTGCCTCCCCTATGATGACATAGAGTTTTCCTCCTTTAAGGTGAGGCAGTAGTTTTCATAGTTATAAGCACTCTGCCATAACCAAATTGCCAAGTGGCTTATAAGCAGAAATGACATCTTTACCTTAAACCAGTAGTGCTTCCCTGCTCTCTTTTTAATTCATTTACTGGGCCTCAAGCTTATTGTTTATTGCCCTTTTGAAATCAGTCCTTTGATAAAATGTGAAAGAGAATGAATGGCTGTATGCCCAGTTTGTCTGTTGTAGAGTAGAATGAATGTAGGTTTTACTTCAGAGCCGTTGCCAGAAAGGAGTGGTAATTACATCTGAAATTACAACAGGAATTAGGTTTCAAACTTAATAGAAAAAGAAGTCCTCATGACTGAGCAATAATTACAAACAAAAGTTAAGTAAGGAGAAAAAGGGAGAGTAGTCTTTTAAAAAGCTACAAATGTTTGAATATGTAACAAAGAGAAACGCTTTACTGGTAGTTTGTGGAAAATGTAGCAAATTCCTACAGCAATATATCAGAACAATAGTCATAATGTCACACTTCTCTGGAAATAATCTGTACACCCATCTCCACCTCTGTTATTGTTAAGATTGCTTTCTGATTTGGCAGATACCCAGGAGCTTGAAGATTCAAGGAATTTGAGTTTAGATAGAAAATAGTAATACTTTTAAATCTGGGAGGCAGCTATAAGGCTCTGCCATATATTAACTGTATAGATTTGGTAAGTCATGATCTTTCTCTACTGCAGGTTCTTTATCAGGTTTCCTAACAAAGGGGTGAACCAGGTGCTTTGTAGGATCCCTTATAGTTTCAGCTTTAAATTTCCATGGCTTAATTTGGATTTTGGTGTGAATATAGTTGAGCTGTTGGAGGTATGTATGTTAAGAGCCATTTCTTTGTTAGGATGGGCTCATATACAAACACACCCAGAGACAAACGAATATAGACATATAGCATCCTCTAAGTTTTTTGGTCAATACATTTAATTCAGTGAATAATATGGCATGTTTTCTAGACGTGAAAGAGATTTAATTTGGACATAGTTAAAATGTATATCTTGTCAAAACTTCCCATTTTACTGAAGGAAAAATAACCCTGCTATTAAGCACTTATGCTATAAGTACCATTTATGGCATTCTTGATATGTGTTAGAAACTGTGATAGGTGTTTATGAACCATATCTTATTTAATACAACTTTACAAGGTAGATAATATTATTGCCAAGTTACAAATGAGGGAATTGAGATGGAGTTATGGTAACTTGCCCAAGGCGACTCTGCTTTTAAGTAACAAACAGGATTCAAATTTAGGTCTTACTTATTCCAAAGTTGTGGCTTTTTTATTCTTTTAGGTCCTTGGAACATACTTAAAAATATTCAAATGCCTATCTTGAAGGAATTTCATATTAATAGGGGAGACAAGAGAGACTAACGTATGGTTCAATAGGAAAATGTCACTGAAATGTCAGAATTATAAAAGTGTGTTGACGTGATTGTTCTCAGGTTAGGCAAAAAACTCAGAGGTAAGAGAAAGAGTGTGTTGGGGAGGGAGGTACAAGAAATCCAGGTCATTCTGATTGTTTAATACTTAGTAGATGTAGCTGTCTAAACTTTGGAAAATAATTTTTTTGGGAACTCTATTTTTCACAGAAGTGGTATGGCTAGGGGTGATTCAGGTCTGTCCACTCTAAGCTGTCGTGGGAAATGATGTCTAAGAAGTTCATCATGATGATACAAAGAGAAACTTCCAATGTTTATTCATTTGTTCATTTATTCACTCAATACCTTTTCATTACATATCCAGTGTGTTACATATTTCAAAACATATTCATTCAATACATTGACTACTTACTATTACTGTTTAATGTGTTTGATACAGACAAAGCAACAAAATATAAATTTAATTCCTTCCCTCATGTTAGTTTAATGGGGAAGGCAGAAAAACAAACAATTGTTATACAGTATGATAATTGCAACAATGGAACAACTATAACAAGAATAGCAATTTTGTTCCTGTTTATTGAACAAATCCAAGGAGCCCAACATTGTGTTTAGCTGTTACATACATTACTTTATTTCATCTTGGAAATAGCTCTGAAAGGCAAGTTATGGCATCCTCATTTTACATACTTGGAAGCTGACTTGGAGAAAATAAGTGACCTGACACTTGGAGAGGATGAGTGACCTGTTCAAGGTCATAGGGATACTGAAGGTAAACAGGGTGCAGTGGAAGCATGCAAGAGGGGCACATAACTAGCAAGAAGACCTTCTCAAGTTATGGATGTCTTCCTTAGGACCCAAAGAACAAAAACTAGTAGACATTATTCTTGAGGTACAAAAATAGAGGTGAGGTGATGAAGATATTGGAGGGGATAGAATTGGAGTGGCGTTGACATGGAGGCAGAGGAGAACTTGACTCATTTAAGAACCTAAATGCAAGTGATGCAGTGTGGCTGGAGGATTAGGGACACACGAGAGATCAGCAAGAGATGATCCTAGAGAGATGAGTAGATAATCTGGTAAGCCACGTGAAGTTGGTAGAGTTGTGAAGGGTCTCAAATTACCCAACACCCTGGAATCCTTCTTCCTCTAAATTTGAGGATGATTCCTGACCACGACCAGTTCTCATGGGGAGTCCATCAGACTGCTGTCTGTCCTTTAGGACATTTTATTTCTCATGGGATTTTGCCCTTTGGGGTATTTTTTGTTTGTTTTTTGTTGTTGCTCTTAGAGAACTCCATATAATTCTACAGTTAGTAGGAACTAAACTGCCTTTGCCTTGCCTCCCACCAGGAGGGTTCCAGTTTGCCAGCCTTAGCAAGTGCCATCTTGATCTCTAACCCAGAAATGTCTGAATTGCAGCAACTTTAAGTAAGCAGGAAAATGTAATTCTGGATCTTTCATAATTATCCAGGATTTAGATGACACCACCTAGAGAGCCTGGAGCCTTCCCATCAACCAGAGACAAGAAAACTCTCAGAAGGCCATCACTCAAGACTTCTGGTGACTCTAAGAATGTCTGCTCATCTACCATGGTTCTGTTTAGAATGATTCTCTAGGAAATCTTACAGTCAGTCAAACCCATCATGCTTCAGGTCCCTATCATTCTTAGTCACCACCCAGGATGTGAGCCTCTCTGATCAGAGTTTGGTGGTAAAGCACAGACTCTGGAGCTACATCAATCTTTGTTTAAATTCCTCCTCTAACTCAGAACTAGCTATATGATAGTAAGTTTCTTAACCTCTTGTTCCTTACTTTCTTCATCTGTAAATGGGAATGATAGCAATACTTACCTCATGGAGTTGTTGCAGAGGTTCACTGTAAATTTGCTTGGAATAGTCCCTGACACAGAGTAAGTGCTCAGTAAATATATTTATACTACTCAGTAAATATAGTTATTACTACCGTTTACTCTTCTCTCTCATATTTACATTTCTGTGGTACTTTGCTTCTTTTTTATGGTTTGTTTTGCACTGTTTCTCTCTCTACTCCAACACCTTAGTACCTTCTGGGACTCCTCTTCTGTATTTAAGACATTCCTTTCATGTATACTTTTGTTAAGAATCTTTGCTGTCTATCATACAAAGAACTGATTGGTGAAGGGAGTCAAAAGGTGCAAACTTGGGTGCCTCAGTGGCTGTCGGTTAAGTGTCTGCCTTTGGCTCAGGTTGTGATCCCAGGGTCCTGGGATTGGGTCCCACGTTGGCCTCCCTGCTCAGCAGGAAGCCTGCTTCTCCAGAACCTCTCCCTTTGCCTGCTCCCCCTGCTTGTGCTCTCTCTCTGTCAGATAAATAAATGAAATCTTAAAAAGGTACAAATTCCCAGTTTTAAAATAAATAAGTCATGAGGATCTAATATATAGAATGGTGAATATAGTTAATAATATTGTATTGCATATTTGGAAGTTGGTAAGATAATAAATCTTGAAAGTCCTCATCACAAGAAAAATTTTTTTTTCAGTAACTATGTATTGGTGATGGATGTTAACTAGACTTATAATGGTGACCATTTTGCAATGTATGCAAATAGCAAATCATTATGTTGTATACCTAAAACTAATATAATGTTATACATCAATTATACCTCAATTTAAAAAGAATTTTACCATCTATATTTGTATTGGTTTCTTAGAATCATGTAACAAATTACCACAACCTCAGTGGCTTAAAATAATGGAAATTTATTCCCACACAGTTCTGGAGTCCAGAAGTGCAAAATCAAGGTGTCATCAGGACCACACTCCCTATAGAGTCTCTTGGAAGAATGTATTTCTTGCTTTTCCAATTTCTCATAGTTCCAGGTGATCCTTTGCTTGTGGCCATGTCACTCCAATCTCTGCCTTTGTCTTCACATCACCTTCTCCTCCATGTGTCTATATGTCAAAACTCTCTCTGCCTCTCTATTAGAAAGATACGTGTAATTGCATTTAGGCCCCACATGGACAAATCAGGGTACATTCATTTTATCAAGATCTTTAATGTAATCACATTATTTACTATAAAAGGTTATATTCATTCACTCTTTTGCCATATAATGTAATGTTCACAGGTTCTGGAGATTAGGATGTGGACATATCTTTTTTTTTTTTTTTTTTTTTTTTTTGAGTCACCATTCAATCCACTATAATGTTCCTGAGGAACAGTGTTCCACAGTTTTCCTTCATTGCAATGTTTTTGTCTGATTCTAGTATTAGGGTAATGTAGGCATTGTAGAGTGATTTGGGAAGCTTTTTTCTTCTCTTCTATTTTCTAAAAGATTATGTGTAGGACTAGTATTATTTCTTTAATTTTTGATGGAATTCATCAGTGAAGCTATCCAGGTTTGATGTTTTGTTTGTGGGTAGATTTTTAATTACAAATTCAATTTTTTTAGTAGATATGGAGCTTCTCAAGTTATCAACTTCTTTCCTCCTCCTCCTCCTCTTCCTCTTCCTCCTCCTCCCCTTCTTCTTCTTCTTCTTCTTCTTCTTCTTCTTCTTCTTCTTCTTCTTCTTCTTCTTCTTCTTCTTCTTTTCTTCTTCTTCCTTTGTTCTTTCTTCTTTCTTCTTCCTTTTTAGTATTAGTTTCAGAGTAGTATTTAGTGATTTATCACTTACATGCAACACTTATTACATCATGTGTCCTTCCTAGTGCTCATCACCAGTTTAACTTGTCTACCCACCAACCTCCCTTCCAGCAACCCTCAGTTTATTCCCTATAGTTAAGAGTGTCTTATGTTTTGTCTCCCTTTCTGTTTTTATATTATTTTTCCTTCCCTTCCAAATGGCAAGATTTCATTCCTTTTGGTGGCTGAGTAATACTGCCTTGTATATGGATATACTACATCTTTATCCATTTATCATTCAATGGACATTTGAGCTCTTTCCATACAAATTTCAAAATTGTTTGTTCTGGCTCTGTGAAAAATGCTGGTGCTATTTTGATAGGAATTACATTGAATGTGCAGATTACTTTGGGTAGTAAAGACATTTTTAAAAAGATTTATTTATTTATTTTAGAGAGAGAGAGAGATAGTGTGTGTGTGAGTTGTGGGGGAGGGAGAAGCAGACTCTGGTTGTGGAGCCTGACATAGGGTTCAATCCTTGGACCCTGAGACCACAACATGAGCCAAAAACAAGAGTTGTCTGCTCAACTGAGCCACACAGGCACGCCAATATAGACATTTTACCAATATTTGTTCTTCCAATCCATGAGACTGAAAACGTTTTTCCATTTCTTGTGTGTTCTTTAATTTCTTTCATATTGTTCTATAGTTTTCAGAGTACAGGTTTTTTATCTCTTTGGTTAGGTTTATTCCTAGGAATCTTATGATTTTTTGTATAATTCTAAATAGAATCAATTCCTTGATTTTTCTTTCTGTTGCTTCATTATTAGTGTATAGAAATACAACAGATTTCTGTACATTGATTTTATATCCTATGACTTTTCTGAATTCATGTATCAGTTCTAGCAATTTTTTTGTGAAGTTTTCTACGTAGAGCATCATGTCTCCCATGATGAATGAGTTTGACTTCTTCTTTGCTGATTTGGATGCCTTTTATTTCTTTTTGTTCTCTGATTGCTGAGACTAGGCCTTCTAGTACTATGTTGAACAACAGTGGTGAGAATGCACATCCTTGTTGTGTTTTTGACCTTAGGGGAAAAGGTCTGAGTTTTTCCCTGTTGAGGATGGTATTAACTGTGGATTTTTCCTATATGGCCTTTATGATGTTGAGGTATGTTCCTTCAATCCCTACTTTGTTGAGGGTTTTTATCAAGAAAGGTTGCTCTGTTTTGTCAAATGCTTTTTCTGCATCTATTGAGGGGATCATATGGTTCTTATCATTTTTTTTATTAATGTGGTATATCACATTGATTGATTTGAGGATATTGAACTTCCCCTATAAGCCCAGGAATAAATCCCACTTGATTGTGGCAAATGATTCTTTTAATGTACTGCTGGATTTGACTCCCTAGAATTTTGTTGAGAGTTTTTGCATCTATGTTCATGAAGAATATTGACCTGTAATTATCCTTTTTAGTGGGGTCTTTGTCTGTTTTTATAGTCAGGGTAATGCTTGCTGGCCTCATAGGATGAATTTGGAAGTTTTCCATCCATTGGTATTTTGGGGAACAGTTTTAGAAGAATAGGTATTAATTCTTCTTCAATGTTTGGTAGAATTCCCCTGCTAGGCCATCTGGCCCTGGACTCTTGTTGGGAGATTTTTGATTACTGATTCAATTTCTTTGCTGGTTATGGGTCTGTTTCAATTTCCTATTTCTTCCTATTTCAGTTTTGGTAGTTCTATGTTTCTGGGAATTTATACATTTCTTTCAGATTGCCCAATTTGTTTGCATATCATTTTTCATAATAAACTCTTATAATTATTTGTATTTCTTCTGGAGACTGTTCCCTGTGCACTCGAAAAGAATGTGTATTCTGCTTTAGGATGAAATATTCTGAATATATCTCTTAAGTGCGTCTGGTCCAGTGTGTCATTCACAGCCATTGTTTCCTTGCTGATTTTCTGCTTAGATGATCTATCCATTGCTGTGAGTAGGGTGTTAACATCCCCTGCTATTATTTTATTGTTCTTTATATTTGTCATTAAATGATTTATATATTGAAGTACTCCCAAGCTGGGGGCATAAATTTTTATAATTGCTAGATGTTTTTGTTGGAGAGACCCCTTAATTATGATATACTGCCCTTCTTCAACTTTTGTTACAGTCCATAGTTTATTTATTTATTTTTAAGGATTTTATTTATTTATTTATTTGAGAGAGAGAGAGAGAGAGAGAGAGAGAAAACACAAGCAGAGGGAGTAGGTGGCATAGGAAAGGGAGAGGCAGGCTCCCTGCTAAGGAGGGAGGCCAGTGTGGTGCTCGATCCCAGGGTCCCAGGATCCAGACCTAAGCTGAAGGCAGACACTTAACTGACTGAGCCACCCAGGTGCCCCATAGTCCTTAGTTTAAAATATTGTTTGTCTGATATAAGTATGGCTGCTACAGCTTGGTTTTTATGTCCTTTAGGATGATAGATGGTTCTCCATTCTCTCACTTCCAATCTGTAAGTGTCTTTAGGTCTGAGATGAGGTTGTTATATGCAGCATATAAGTGGGTCTTTTTTTTTTATCCATTCTGATACACTATATCTTTTGATTAGAGCATCTAGTCCATTTACATTCAGTGTGATTATTGATAGATAGCATTATAGTGCCATTGTATTACCTGTAAAATTGGCATTTCTGGAGATTTTCTCTGTTGCTTTCTAGACTTTGTTCCTTTTGGTCTTTTCCACTCAAGGAGTCCTCTTTAATATTTCTTGCAGCGCTGATTTACTGATCATGAACTTCTTTAGTTTTTGTTTGTCTGGGAAACTCTGTATCTGTCCTTGTATTCTGAATGACAGCCTTGCTGGATAAAGTATTATTGGTTGCATATTTTTCCCATTCAGCACATTGAATATATCATGCCACTTTCTTCTGACATAATAAGTTTCTGTGGACAGATCTGCTGCTAACCTTATTTGTCTTTCCTTGTAGGTTAGGGATTTCTTTTCCCTTGCTACTTTCAGCATTCTTTCCTTAATATCTGTATTTTACAAATTTTACTATGATATGTCTTGGTGTTGGCCTGATTTTGTTGATTTTGTTGAGCATTCTCTGTGCCTCCTGCATTTGGATGTGTTTCCTTCCCCAGAATAGGGAAATTTTCAGCTGTAATTTGCTTAAACTGTCTGCCCCCCTTTATTTCTCTTCTTCTTGGACTCCTATGATATGAATATTATTACACCTTATGGAGTTACTGAGTTCTGTATGTCTACTTGATGATACAATATTTTCTTTCCTTCTTATTTTAAGCTTCATTATTTTCCATATTTTTACCTTCTATTTCTCTTGTTTCTCTGCTTCTTCCATCCTTATGGTCATTACATCCAGTCAGTTTTGCTTCTTGGTTATAGCATTTTAAAAATTTCATCCTAACTAATTTTTAGGTCTTTTACCTCTGTAGTAAGGAACTCCTTTTTTTTTTTTTTTTTTTTTTTTTCTGTTTTTCTCAAGCCCAGCTTGTATCCTTATGATTGTTGTTTTAAATTCTGATTCAGGCATATTATTTAAATCTGTTTTGATTATATGTTTGGCCATGACCTCTTCTTGTTCTTTCTTTTGGAATGAATTTCTCCATCTTGGCATTTTGTTTGGGTCTCTATCTTCTGTGTGTTAGGGAAGCCTGTTATGTTTCCTGCTCCCCTTGCTTTGCTTCTCTCTCTCTCTCTCTCTCTTTGACAAGTAAATAAAATCTTTTTTTTTTTTAAAGACATCTCTGGCTGTGGAGAATGGATTTGGTGTGGAGTTGATTGGGCTGAAGAGGCAGGATGGATAATGTTAAGAGACTAATTAAGAAATCAGTGTTATTGGTCCAGGAACAGGATCATGGTGGACTACACTAATGGTTGGATTGTAGAGGTCTTTAGGAGTAGGGCCTAAGAAAATTTAAGTTGTATGTGTAGGCTAGGGAGAGGCTAGAGTCCAGATGTTGTCCAGGTTTCTAGTTAAGTGAGTCATGGAGCCATTTACTAGAGTAGGAGCTCTGGAGGAAGAACCTGTTTTTGGGGAAAGATTTAGTTTGGAATATAATATTGAATAACCTTGGAGACAGTGTTTCTGTCTTTGGTAAGGCTCCTAGTTGATTAACTTTTTCAAACCATGTGGGTTTACTTTCATTCTTATCCCCTTTTTCTAGGGAAAAGTAACACTTTTAATCTTTTGTCTCTTAAAACAGATTTATTAATCTTTTATTTATTTATTTTTGATTTTTTTGAGATTTATTAATCTTAATTGAATGGGTATTTAATATGGGAAGAATACTGTACATGTTATTTGGCAGAGTCCCAGTTATTTCATATTCTCAGTATGCTTCTTATCTTGTATTTTCTTACCACTTGTGTATAGTTGTATCCATATCTAAGTGGTGAAGAGTATGGAATCTGGAGCCTGGGTTGAATTCTGTTTCCCATACAAACTGGTGAGCCTCATTTGGCTCATCTCTAAAATGAGGGTAACACTGGTACCTGTTTTATGGGGCTTGTTAATGAGGACTAGTTAAATCATTTCACATAAAGCACTTAGAAGTATTTGTGAAACACAGCCAAGAAGAGTGGTTTATAAACTAGTACTCTGATGCTGAGTGATGTGGAAGTCAGAAGCCACAGATCCTGAAAATTCCAGAAGGAACATTTATTTATTTATTTATTATTTTTAAATTTTATTTTTATTTATTTATTTTTTAGAGAGGGAGAGAGTTGGATAGGGGCAGATGGAGAGAGATAGAGGATCTTTTTTTAATTAATTTTTAAAAATTATTTATGATAGTCACAGAGAGAGAGAGAGAGAGAGAGAGAGAGAGAGAGAGAGGCAGAGAGAGAAGCAGGCCCCATGCACCGGGAGCCTGATGTGGGATTCCATCCCAGGTCTCCAGGATCGCGCCCTGGGCCAAAGGCAGGCGCCAAACCACTTCGCCACCCAGGGATCCCGAGAGAGACTCTTAAGCAGACTCCATGCCCAGCACAGAGCCCATCACAGGGCTCAGTCTCATAACCCTGAGAATATGAACTGAGCTGAAATCAAGAGTCAGCCGCTAAACTGACTGAATCACCCAGGTGCCCCCAGAGGGAACCCTTTTTTAAAAGCAAAATTTATAGCACTCAGAGAATACGATAACTACCATTCCTCTCCATTTCAGGGTAGGGATATACTTGCTCCTTTAATTGCTGACATCAGAAGAAGGATGATTATAGTCCATTATTTGTTGACTTCAGGTGATAATAAAAGGTTAAAATGAAGGGACCCATGAATGATTGGTCTCCTCTCTACCTATAATTTGAGAAAGATGATGAGCAGGAGCAAGAAGGCAATTGCCATCCCTTAGTGTCTAAATTTTTCCCTTTTGAGGCTTATCCATTTTGCTAACTTAAAGAGCTATCTGAAATTTCAATTATAAACTAACTCATAGGAATTTGGCAAGAACAACAAAATTTATTCATTATATTTGCTGAAGAAAGTATCTTTAGCTGCCTTTAAGCCTGTGATACAAGGGTATTTTCTTGCCCTGAGAACTGTTTTCTTTCTAGGCTAAAGGTGTGAGGTATGTGTGTATGTATAGATATGTATGATTCATGCCCATTCTTTAAAAAAAGTTTTCCCAGCCCATAATTATATGTAATATGATGTATTTTTATACTCTACTAGACCAGAAGCTGTATTAAAGTAAAACGTTTTTTAAAGATTTTATTTATTTATGAGAGACACAGAGTGAGAGAGAGGCAGAGACACAGGCAGAGATAGAAGCAGGCTCCATGCAGGGAGCCTGATGTGGGACTGGATCCTGGGACTCCCGGATCACGCACTGAGCCGAAGGCAGGCGCTTAACCGCTGAGCCACCCAGGCATCCCAATATAAGATTTTTCTTATCTATTTTCTATTGCCTCATGGTCAATATGTCTAGCACATATCAAGTACAATATTTTTTTGATTAAATGAATGACCCAAGTATCCATGAAGAAAGGGATTAAAACCATTTTCTTATATCTTCTTTCATCTTTCTTATATATGAAAAGTTAAAAAAAATTGACAGGCTACCATTAAATATATAGTTTCCTTCTACTATTAAATAGAAAGTTCCCTCTAAAGTAGCAATTCTTTTAAAATTTTTTTAAAGTTTTAATTTGAATCCCAGTTAGTTAACATAAAGTGCTATATTAGTTTCAGGTGTACAATATAGTAATTCAACACTTACATACATCACCCTGTGCTCATCACAACTGCACTCCTTAAACCCATCACCTATTTAACCTATCCCAGCAGCTCCCCTCTGGTAACCATCAGTTTGGGTGTTCTAATTATGACTCTGTTTCTTTATTTTATTATTATTTTTTAAATTAAAAATTTTTTTCTTGTAGGCTCCATGTATGGAGCCCAATGTGGGGCTTGAACACACAACTCTGAGATCAAGACCAGAGCTTAAATCAAGAGTTGGATGCTCAACCAACTGAGCCACCTACACGCCCCAAGACTCTGTTTCTTGATTGTGGGCCCCTTTGTCTCTATTTTTTTTCCCTTTGCTTGTTTTGTTTTTTAGATTCCACATATGAGTGAAATCATACGGTATTTGTCTTTCTCTAACTGACTTGTCTCGCTAAATATTATACTCTCAAGCTCTATTCATCTCATTGCAAATGGCAAGATTTCATTCTTTTTATGGCTGAATAATATTTGACTATATATGTATATAATTCCACTATATTCCAAAATATTTTAATATTTTGTATATATATACACATATATTATGTATACATGTATATACATATAATATTTTATATATATAACATATTTTTATGTTATATATATATAACATCTTCTTTAACCATTCATCAATTTATAGGCTCTTGGGCTGCTTCCATATCTTGGCTATTGTAAATAATGTTGCTGTTGCTATAAACATTGGGATGCATATATCCCTTTGAATTAGTGTTCTTGTATTCTTTGGGTAAATGCCTAGTAATCTGATTGCGAGATCATAAAGTAGTTCTGTTTTAACTTTTTGAGGAAACACCATACTGTTTTTCACTGTGGCAGCACCAGTTTGAATTCCCACCAACAGTGTAAGAAGGTTTCTTTTTCTCTACATTCTCACCAGCACCTATTGATTTTAGCCATTCTAGCATGTAAGAGATAATATTTCATAATAGTTTTGATTTGCATTTCCTGATAAGTGATGATGAGCATCTTTTTCTTTTTTTTTTTTTAAGATTTTATTTATTTATTCATGATAGTCACACAGAGAGAGACAGAGAGGCAGAGACACAAGCAGAGGGAGAAGCAGGCTCCATGCACTGGGAGCCCGATGTGGGATTCGATCCCGGGTCTCCAGGATCGCGCCCCGGGCCAAAGGCAGGCGCCAAACTGCTGCGCCACCCAGGGATCCCGATGAGCATCTTTTTCTTTGGAAGAATGTCTTTTCATGTTTTTTGCCCATTTTAAAATTGGATTATTCATTTCTTGGGTGTTGAGTTTGATAAAACCTTTATATATTTTGGATACTTACCCTTTCTCAGATATATTATTTGTAATATCTTCTCCCATTCCATAAGCTGCCTTTTAGTTTTGTTGATAGTTTTCTTCACAGTGCAGAAGCTTTTTATTTTGAAGAGGTCCTAATAGTTTATTTTTGCTTTTGTTTTCTTTGTCTCAGGAGACATAACTAGTTGGAAGTTGCTAAGGCCAATGTCAAAGAGGTTACTTCTGTTTTCTCCCCCAGGATTTTGATGGTTTCCTGTCTCACATTTAGGTCTTTAATACATTTTGAATTCATTTTTGTATATGGTATAAGAAAGTGGTCCAGTTTCATTCTTTTACATATAGCTGTCTGGTTTTCCCAGGGATCTTGAGAAGTTGTCTAGTCCAATTCAATCCTCATTATCTACAGATAGGAAAATAGAAACTAAGAGAGTTTAAATGATACTACCTTGGTTACATGGCTCGTAAATTTATATCCAAGACTAGAGTCCAGTTCTTCAGATTACTAATCCGGTATCTTTTTAGGAAAAAGCTACTCCTTGAGCTTAATTGGGTAATAGAAAATTGTGTAATTATGTGACTAAAACAACAGATAAAGGACATCTTTGGTCATATTTATAATGTTTCAGAATAGGAGGACTCTGGAGCAGGGAGCCAAATAGCATTGCAGTATGCAAATGAAATATGAAGGATTTGGGCAAGGAATTTGGCAGTGTAAGCCAAGAGAAAATAATATGTTTCTCTCATCTAAAATAATTTTCATGGAGAAATATCAGAGTGACATTTTATCATTTAAGTGTTGGTAATTCTCTTAGTTGATAACTCATTGGCTTCTAATAAGTGAAAGAGGGAGAGAGTCTTTTTCTTAGTACAGTTTTGTTTCCTTTCTTTTAAGTAGAAACAAACAAATAAAAAACAAATTTAGCTTCCAAATTGCTAGGCTTATTTACTTTGAGAGGACATATTCAATTGTTTTTCTCAGAATGGTCCTGTAGATTATTCGCTGACCAGTTTGAGAGGAGGGGAGGGAGATTCTGATTGTGTAGACTGTTCACTTCATCAGAAAGGC
Organism: Vulpes vulpes; assembly: GCF_048418805.1. NCBI lineage: Eukaryota > Metazoa > Chordata > Mammalia > Carnivora > Canidae > Vulpes > Vulpes vulpes. The sequence continues at coordinate 78,349,884 of NC_132783.1, read as the reverse complement.
TGTGGCATGTGGAAAAACCCCACACACTTGATCAGGACCTGGATGTTTTTATACTTTTTCTTCATGTTATTTTTGATTTCTCTGTTTTTAACAAATATGAATGGAAACAAATAATGATCAGACCATTTTGGAGGGTTGATAAGTTCTAACTAGTTAATATAATAAGACCTTTTTTGCTAACTATATACAACACATATACATGCCTGCTATTTTTTACATTGGGGAATCATTAATCTGTTCTTATTCTCCTCAAGATTATTAAGAAAATAGAACTCCTGGGATTCAAACATTTTTATGAAGAGAATATTAGTTATTGGTTAATAACATTGTACCACCACTATTTTATTCAAATAGTAATTTCAGTTATTACTAGTGAGGGTTTTATAATAAAGATTTTTAAATATATGAGAATATGAAAGAAATATGGATGCAAGCCAGGTCACTTTATTTGTACTCTATTTTAATGAAAGCAAATGAGAGAAACTTATGGGGTAAATTTTGATACTCTTAGGGTTTTTATCTGTAAGGAGGTACTAAAGTTTTAATTATAATCTAATAAATACTTGAAAAACACAAAGCAAACTAAGTTCATTGGGTTAATATATGATCCTTATGTCCCTCTAAAGATAAAAAAAAATATCATAATCAAGTTTTGGAAGGAACGTGTTATTTGAGATTTACAGGAATAAATTGTCACGTTATTGTTTTGACTGAAACTACTTTTGTAATTAATTTCCCCAGATATTTGTCCATTTATTGTGCCATATTACATTGTTAATATTTCTCTTTACAACTACAATTATTATAGTTGTGCTCTGGGAAAAAACCTATTAAAATATGTTCTTAATTTGCATATCCATAATTCTATTACTAAGGCCCATTTAAAAAATAATTCATGTATATATTTTCAATTCATTAATGGTATATAAATGATTTCCCTTTTATTGTTTACTATACAATAGAAAAATATTTTAAATAGTAAGAGTACCCCAAAATTATAAAGGCAAACTTTTGAAATTAGGTAAGAGCATTTAATTCACCATATTAACTCAGGGTGCCATTTGTTAATTACTGAACTGCTACATTTATGTGCTCTGATTATTAGTCAAGAGATATTTGATCTTTATTCATATAAACACTGTTTGTGAATGTTTATGCTAATTGATTTTGGATTCTTAGATATAATGCAGTTAGTGATTGGCTTCTGTCTTCCTCCCAGCCTTTGTTTCTATGGGAAATGTAGGGGGAAGGGGAAAGTTTGTGGGGAAAGTTTTTCTGTAGGAACAAGGAGATGAAAGGTGGACCCTGAACCCAATCTCCTAGGAACAAGGTAACTAAATTAGAGCCAAGTGAGGTTTTCTGTCATCATCACTGCTTTTCTGCAAGTCTAGCCAGCCCCAGGACTCAAAATCATTCTGGTTTGTACTGAAGTCTGGAGAGTATAGCTATCAGTAGGTGGTGCCAAACTGCAAGTAGGCATAGGTGAATTTGAATCCCTTAGACCCCCAATTCATTGGCAAGTTTTGCCCTACTCCTTTGATTAATTTAGAAATAAGAAGACCCTGTACCTAACAGGGCTGAATCTTTTGGACCCTACTTATTTTGTTTGTGTAAAAAACAGTATATGAGAAAAATATCTACAAGCACTGTGAAAATTGAGAGGAAAAAGAATCTCTTGAGAAAGCAGTGGGATTTCTCAGCAGTAATAGGAGTTTTTTAAATTTTCATAAAGCAAAGGGGCCAAAACAATAAATTTGTTTAAGTAAGGCAGGGAGGCTATCCAATGGTATCAAACAATAGGCTATATTTAATCACAACCCTATACTTTTTAAATACTTCCTGCCTATGGCATATTATTACCTCCAGGAATATTCCAGAATATAGAAACGTATTTGGGGCTTGGACTCAGAATGGATTTCTAGAGCAGTTGTGTATTACACAGATTTACTCAGTTTGGGGGGTAGGGACTCCTGGAGACACTGCCTAGCTATATTGTATGTGCCTAGTTACTTTTATTTCATTTAGGCTTTTGCTTGAAGTAAAATAGTGGATTTTTTAGGCATCCTCCAAAAGATGACTGATACCTACAAAGAGTCAAATAGAATAGGACTCAGCTGTGACCATTAGTGATACACAAAAATTTTCTTAAAACTTATGAAGTAAAACTACCTAGTTTCTATCCATTTATCTTAGATAAATGAAAAATTTATTACCCTACACTAAGTGAAAGTCATAAGAAATGAGCACTCTATTTCAAAATCAAGTTGACAGTCAATAACTTAGAGAATCTAGAAGAAAATGCATTTTTTTTCCTATACATTGAAAATTTTCAGCCTGGCATATCATGAATGTGCTAATTGGTTAACTACTGAAATTCCATCTTTGTTTTCAAGACTTTCTTATAACTTTCTACTATTAAAAGGTCACACTAATTCCTGCTTTAATTGTATTTATTTTCTATATAGTTCATGGGGAATTGCTGGCAAGTTACATTTGGAAGTCAGAGACTAATTTTCCTAGATGAACTTGTATGCTTTTCTTACACATGGAAGTGATTTTAAGAAGGCATCAGGAACCTTGCTAATTCAAGTGTGGTTTGTAGACTAGCAGCATTGACATCACTTGGAAGCTTGTTAGAAATGCAGAATCTCAAGTTCCATCCCAGACTGACTGAATCTGACACTGGAGATGTGGCTGGGCAGTATGTGCTTTATCAAGCCCTCCAGATGACTCCAATGCATGGGAAAGTGTGACAATCTCTGGTTTAAGGGAGATATATCATTCCTTGTACCCTTTCATCTGCCAACACTGACGTTCTTCCTAGGAATATTGCTGCTGTGATCTGAGACCTGCAAACTTTAATCCTTAATTATTTAGAAACCATAGTGTTCTTTTTCCTTATATGTGTACCCATAGCAATTCCTCAGTGGTATCAGAATAGTAAAATACAGAAATTTGCATTAGGTTAATAATCTTGCAATGAGAAAAGAAGACAGAGCACTGTAAGTGATAGCTGATTATTATGGTGATTCTCCCATTCCCACTGCCTTCAGGAGTAATTTCCATTTTCCATTTACTATGTGCCTGGCAAGGAAGTTTGACTTTAGCCACTGTTGCTTTTAGCTAATTATAATATTGCTTTTGAATTTTGAAAAAATTGGAGAAAATTCTAATAATTGTTAGAATAAAAACAATAAAAAGTTCTTTGTTTTTGTTGCTCTTTTTATTTATTTATTTATTTATTTATTTATTTTTTGAGAAATGGAACAGTATTTCAGGTGTTCACGTGGAGGGAAATCAGGGAAGAAGAGGAAATAGAGAAAGCCATTTGATGAAAGTGCTTTTTCTTATGGCAAAAATGATAGCAGTCCACACATTCTTGGCTTTTTATTGAAAAAAAAATTAAATTTCAGTTAACACACAGTGTAATGCTAGCCTCTGGAGTAGAGTTCAATGCTTCATCACTTATATACAACACCCAGTGTTTATCACAACAAGTGCTGTCTTTAATACACATCACCTAATACACATCACCCATCTAGCCCATTTCCCACCCACCTCCCTCTATAAACCCTCAGTTTGTTCTTTATCTTTAAGAGTCTCATATGATTTGTTTCCTTCTCTCCTTTTTCTCTTCCCCCCATCCCATATGTTCATCTTTTTTTCTTCTTAAATTCCATATATAATGAGATCATATGCTATTTGTCTTTCTCTGGCTGACTTATTTTGCTTAGCATAACACACTCTAGCTCTATCCATGTCATTGCAAATGGCAAGATTTCATTCTTTTTGTTAGCTGAATAATATTCCATCTCACACACACACACACACACACACACACACACACACACACCACATTTTCTTTTTTCTTTTTTGTTTTTGAGTGTTCCATCAGTTTTAATTTTTAAAGACGATTGTCACATTGGGAAAATGAAATAAACACAGTAAAATAAACTGTACAAAGGCAAAGTAGAATAACAAAAAATATTTTACTAAAACATAAGATTTACAGAAGTTTCCAGACAAGCCATACAAAATGGTCACAAGCTTTTTCCTGAAGAAAGGATTCTACACTTGACAGCAAAGTCAAAATGTTATTAGTGAGGGCTGTGATGTTTGTTTAATGTTCCCATTTTGGTTCAGACAATCAAGCTTGTCCATCTACAGCGTCTAAATAAAGTTAGACTTGGCTAGAGAGCATATTCTAAAGAACTGGTTAGCTGCTTTTAACCGATGCAATTAGATCACCATAAAAAGGGGGAAAGGAGCCCATAAAATTAAAATAAAACTACCTCTCCCCCTCAAAAATAATAATAAAGAAAAACATCCACACCCTTGCAGCTAACCCTGACAACTGCCTTCATTCACAGTGCTTTATATTAAGTATAAGTATTTAAGTATTAAGTATTTTCCCCCCATGATGGGGGAAATGAATAAAAGCAGAGAGGGGCCACTGCTTTTAAATGTTTCACAACAATCCAGATGGTACTTCTAGCCTCTGCTCATGCTTTACAACAGTGAATCAGGACAAGACATAGATTTGCTAATGTGCATTTAATCACCAAAGGACTGAAGATGTCTGGGCTTTTATTCTGTAATGTTTCTAAGATTGTGTCCATTAAATGCAAACTAAAAAGGAAGAAGTCTTGGCAGAACAGGAGAAGTGATGCACACTTGATGATCAGATCGATTTTAAATATTATTCATGGCATATAGCCTAGTCCATGCTCTAGCTGTTTCTATGGCTTGAGCTTCGTTGGTGTTCCACTGCTCTGCTACATCATTTGCTAACGGATCATCTGGATTGGGAGCACTTAACAAAGCCTTTATCGATAGCAGAACTGTGCAGATCTGCAGTGTTGGGGACCACTTATCTTTCAAAATATCTAAACATATTCTTCCCAACTTGTCTATATCAGGATGATAAATTTTGGTCATGAAACATACTTTAGGGGCTGCCATCGGGTATTCTTCTGGAAGGAATAGTTCAAGTTTAAAAGTCCCTCCCTCAAAGGGGGTATCCTGGGGGCCAGCAATGACCACATGAAAATAAGGGGCGTTGCTCTCATCTGGTTCTGCTTTAATGCCAGGAACTGGTTCTGCCAGCAAACGCTGGGTTTCCTTGATAATCCTGTGGGGCAGCCCGGGTCTAGCTACTAGGATCTTGTTAGATCCCGAGTTTCGCCTCTGTTCTCGACTCTGGCTCTGCTCGCCTCACCCACATTTTCTTTATCCATTCATCAGTCAATGGGCATTTGGGCTCTCTCCATAGCTTTGCTATTGTTGATAATGCTGCTGTAAATATCAGCATGCATGTACCCCTTCAAGTCTGTATTTTTTGTGTCCTTTGGATAAATACCTAGTAGTGCAATTTCTGGTCATAGGGTAGTTCTATTTTTAACTTTTCGAGGAACCTCCATGTTGTTCTCCATAGCGGCTGCAACAGTTTGCATTCCCACCAACAGTGTATCACTCTTAGATTTTTAATATCCGCATGATAAAACAAGAACTCTGTTAGGCATCCCAGTTGTTTTCTCCTATTTATTACCTCCACAATGATAATTTCCTTATGCATCAATTAGATTTCAAAAGAATTAATCATAACAGTCCAGAGCTGGATTCTTTTCAGAGCCTAAAATCTACTTTGCATTTTGTTAAAGGAGTTTTCTTCTTTTAAAAGATTTCTTTCTTTTCTGAATTCTAGCCAGTAAGCCAGATGAATTGCTAGAACAAACTTTGGCCTTCTTTTAGTTTCCTTCTCCACAAAACTAGTTATTTAGTGCTTCCTTTTAAATAAATTTTGAAGTATATTATTGTTTCCATTATAAAAAGCTTAAAAACACAGGATTTTATTATTTGTAATGAATCTATATTTCCTAATGTGCTTCCTTTACTTTAGAGATATTTGCACACCTACTCTATCTAGGAAAAGCAAGTTTTAGACAATGCTTGTAATTTAAGGGAACAAACAAACACTTAAACAAATTTCCAAATAGACTCAACCACTCTTCCAAGTTATCACTTCCTTGACACATTCTTTGTGAGATAAGACAAAGTATTTCAAGTAGCTCAGATAACGGAGTTGCTGCAAGTTGCTATTGCCATAACAGAAGTTTTAGAATAGTCTTTTCTATGGCCTTGACAGCTCAGTGAAATAACAGAGCCTTGACAGAACCTCACTGATATTGGAAAACAATAAAACCAATATATCCTACAGCTAGGACATTAAATTAAATTCCCATCATGTTATCTTTGGTGGCTGTTCATTTGCTGGTTAAGAATCCCTTGGCATTTCTTTGAAACAGTATGTGATAACTGTGCTCTCTAGACTAACATTAATTTTCATTTTCTTCCTTTTTTTTAATAGCTAAACATATGGTACAGTGCTTTTAAATTTCCCTACTTGGTCACCCGTAGATGTTTTTCAATTTCTGAAATAAGAAAAGTGCTTTTTAGGAAACATATATACAGTACTTAAACATTAATAGAGAGATTTTACATCTTAATGTTAATTAGTGAGTCGATCCAGGAAATGCATTGTACTATTAGATTATGCATTGTCAGATTAGTCTAAATAAAGTCAGGCTAGGATATTCTCTTTTATAAGAAGGGGAATCCCACAGTTGGATCTACCATGTTAACTCACTTCTTTAGGTTGAGTAAGCTTCTTCAGTTAAATCATCTCCTTTGCTTCCAGGGTCTTCCGTTTTTCAGTCATTTTCCCATGCTGCCACCATGGTTATCATCCAAACATCATGCTTCATTTCTCTGCTTTGAAAGTGTTGTTGGTTCCCCATTACTCACAGGACAAACTCATAATGATCTTATTATCATAGGATGCAAATCTCTCCACAAGTTAGTTCTAATCATCTAACATCATTTTCTGCTTCTACTCATTTCTTCTGTGTTCTAGCCACATGCAACTTCTTTGTGGTCCCTGAACATTCCTTATCCTGGAAACTCCATGTGTTTGTTTCATCCTTTATGACTTTTGAGTAAACTCTCTTCCTCAGGGGCCTGTGGCACTCCCATAATGGCATGAAATTGAGGTAGGATCCTAGTTCTCACTTAAGCCAAGGTCTCTGATCTCGAAGGACATTCCTAGAGACATGATTTCTCTTGGCAACATGGGAGAGTGCATAGTGTCCATAAATTTCCTGCCCAAAGTCCTTTCATTTGGAAATTGTGTTTGTTGTGCTTTGTATAAAAGAGTAGGCAACAACTTTCTTCTCAGAATAGAATATGGAATAATGGAATTGTGATTTTAAAGCCCTGTGGGTCAATAATTTTTACTCTGCTAAAAGCAGTAAGAATGCTTATAACACTTCTCTCTGTTTTCCTTCACCTCAGACTGGTGACTCATGGCCACAGGGACTGAGCTATGAGTAGCAGATGACCTCTCTGATCATTGCAGAGTGAGTGATACTAGCTCTAGTTCTTTACTCCATTTGGGGACTGATAGAATCTTACCTTCGGGCAGAGGGTAGAGGAAAAGGCAATAGATGGATATCACTTGCTGCCATATTTGATAGAGAGTTCAGTAAGACTCAGTCCTTAGTAGCTAGACCTTGCTCCTGCAGTTTTATTCTCATTAAGAAGAATCACAGAACAACATTGACCAAAGAGAAGAAGCATTCCAGTTTCGAAGAACTGAGAGTATACTCTATTCCCTTTGTATGGAATTAATAATTCTCTTTTCTACATGATCGCTGATACCCCCCTGGAGTTTTCTAATTCTTCTTCTCTACCAGGGAGAGTGCCTCTCCACTGAATTGTGCTCCAGCAGATATTTTGTGCAATGCTCAAAATTTTTTTTTAAAAAAGATTTATTTATTTACTTTGGAGAGAGAGAACACAAGTAGGGAAGAGAGACCGAGGGAGAGGAGAGGATCTAAAGCATACTCTCTGCTGAGTGCACATCCCAGAGCCCTGAGATTGTGACCGGAGCTGAAACCAAGAGTTGGATGCTTAACTGACTGAGCCACACCAGCGCCCCTTATGTAATGCTCCTATTACAGAGGTTTTAAGTTATGCATCTCATCATCCTTTTTTAAAAAAGGTTTTATTTATTTATTCATGAGAGACACAGAGAGAGAGGGCAGAGACATAGGCAGAGGGAGAAGCAGGCTCCCTGTGGGGAACCCAATGTGGGACTCGATCCCAGGACCCCAGGATCACAACCTGAGCCTAAGGCAGATGCTCAACCACTGAGCTACCAAGGTGCCTTGTCATTGTTATTTCTTAACATCTCCCTCACTAACCTGTATCTCATGTGCTTTGGTTGGTATTTCCAGTACTTAGTGTGGTGCTTGGCCCATAGTTAAGTAGATAAGTAATAAATTTCGAATGAGTGAAGGACATGGCACTAACGAACAAAAAGAAGTCGAGACATCTCTAAATTTTGATATGTTGTTAAATTTTCCCTATTGCATTTTATAAGCAAAACAAAGTAACTTTTATTACATGTGATTTGTGGACTAAGTGCTTTGCATGACATGCAGATATCTAAGTCCCCCACTAATTTGGAAACATTTCTAATATATACTTTAAAAAAGTAGCAGTAGGGACTAATTGAATTTGGGTTGAATGAAATATTTCTTGAATATTATTCACAAGAACTTGGCAAATTGGCAAACACATTTATTCATTAACAAACATTTATTGAGCACCAACTATGGACCAGGCATGGTGCTTGGATAACAAAGATTAATAATATACTCTTTGTTCATGAAACTTCCAGTTTAGAGTAATTAACAAATAAATGAAGAAATAATTATTTAGAGAATTGTATAAAGTAGGAAGAAAATTATCAAATATAATGATAATTATATTTTTTCAGTCTGGGAAAGAAATAGTACTTAGAAATTGGTTGCCTTAAAAAAAAAAAAAAAGAAATTGGTTGCCTTAATATATAAATAAAAGCATTTGGAAATTGATTCAGGGTACCTTGAAATCTCAGCAAATGCTATATAACCAGAATCCTTTTGTTATCTTTAAAGGTATTAATTAATGAAGCATTGTTATAGGAACCATTTTGATAAGGAGACTGACAAGTTATTTTCTATTTAAGTTTTTATTCATGGTATTTGTTGAGATTTATACATATAAAGTCATATATATATCACCATAAAGGGAAGATGAGCCATATATTCCTAGCTCATCAACAGTTTCCTTGTCATATGTGGTTTTCACTTCATCTTTAATGCTGTTTTCTTACAATGACAAGAGTATTACATTGGAAGCCTATTGAGGAATTTTATTATCTTTTAAAAATCTATTGTTGATGAGAATTGGGGCTGAATGCTTGCTGATAAATGTTAACAGTAATATGAAGTGTCTACAAGAAGGCTTCTATTTGTCTATTCATTTAAACACCCTCATCAGTCACACACTGAGGGAAAATGGGTGAAGGCAGGAGAGAGTAACAGAACATTCATTAGGGCTGATTATGTTAATAGCCATTTGACCTAGATTTCATAGACCTACCAATTTTTTGAGTATTTACTCATTTTCCTAACTGAAACAGCATTTTTGCTCTCTTCACAAGGATATCCAGAGAGATGTGTCCAAAATTCAGAATATATTGCAAAGAGAAGATGATATGTACATTCTCCATCAGTTATTATTTCTAGGCACTTCAATTTTTGATAAAGTAGTAGTTTGTGAGAGCTGCGTGTCACCAGCCTTCATTAATTCAGCAAATATGGATTGAGCACCCCTTACTTACCAAGTCTTGTTCTTGGCATTGTATGTATGTATGTGGGTGTTCCATAGATCTGAGGGAATAATACATACCATCATCAATCATCACAGTAATGTTAGTTTTTTTCTCATGTACTGCCACTGTGTTGGCTCATTTCTTTATGTGGTATGTTTGGGGAGAAGTTTTCAATATAAGTAAAATGAACATTCAAGTTCTTATTCTGAATCTGATTAAAACTAAAGATTTTGAAGTATATTATTTTGAATTAAATAAAACTCTGTATTGGGAATGCAACCCAAACTAGCACTGGCTTTTCTCTTTTACCTCTGTTCTTAGGCTGACTTTCTCCATGAGGTAGAAAAGAGAGCTCCCAGAAACCCAGGTTTACATTGTTCTTGTTTTTTTCATCAGCTGATGATTACCTTCTTTCCTATATGTAAGTCTCCCCAAACACACTGATCGACTCTGCCTGGAACATGTAAACCCTGGGCCAATATGTTCAGATTGATTGGTTAACCTTGGTTTTGTGCCCACCCTTGAGGAGAGCTAGATAGAGTAGAAATATTGACAGCCTTTATAGGATCATAGGAAGTGGGGGAAGGGTAGCATGCTAATGGAGAAAAAAAAAAAAGGGTGCTGTTTCCTGAGGAAGGATTAAAAGATGCTGGCAGGCAAAAAACAACAGATGTCTCACAAATATATATGAAATTTAATTGTTTCTGTGGCTTATCTGAAGAGACATTCTAAGTATATTAAAATTAATGTAGAATATTATATAACATTTTTCAAAATAAATTGACTGAAGATAGTGAAATCAGGAAATTCTAGCTTATATTAGGAATTACCTCTATTTAAAAGAGTATCTTCTTTTTGAATGAATAGGCATTTTAAGAAGAGTACTTCTTTGTTTCTCTTTGATAGATACACTTTTGGCTTTTAATTTTGGTATAATTTCAAGATTATAAAAAAGTTACAGGAATAGTACAAGGAACTCTGATTTACTCATATACATTTTACCTAGATTTATTGTTTATATTATGTACTATCTGTTCTCTTTATTTTTCTGAACTTTTGGAGAGTAAATTGGAGACACTATGCACTTTATCCTTAAATACTTTATTGCATGTTTTTAAGAACAAGGATATTGTCCTGAATAACTTCAATATAGTTAACCACATCAGGAAATTTAAAGCTGATACAATACTATTATTTAATTTAGATTCTACAATATTTAAACTGTCAGTTATCCCAAAATTATGACTATTTTTTCATAGTCCAGGATCCAACAAGGGCCACACATTGCATTGTTTTCATATTTATTTAGTCTCCTTTAATCTGGAAGAGTCTCAGATTTTCTTTGTGTTTCTTGACCTTATTTTCTTTAAGGGCATAGGCTGATTATTATCAAGAATATACTCAGTTTGGGTTTGTCTCATATTTTCATGGTGAAATTCAGACTATGAAAATTTTTAAGAATTTTTAAAATTAAAGTATAGTTGACATACAATACTACATTAGTTTTAGGGGTACAACATGATTGTAACTCTGTACCTTATGTTATACTCACATGGGTAGCTACCATTTGTCACACTGTTACCATACCATCAACTATATTTCCTATGCTGAAACATTCATTCATATGACTTATTCATTCTGCAACTGTAAACCTGACCTCCCCTTCTCCTTCACTCGTTTTGCCCATTCCCTTACCCCTTTTCCCCCACCACTCTCTCCTCTGGCAGCCATCAAATTGTTCTCCATATTTATGGGTCTGTTTCTTGTTTGTTCAGTTGTTTTGCTTTTTAGATTCCACATATAAATGAAATCATATCATATTTGTCTTTCTCTGTCTGACTTTCACTTAGCATAATACTCTCTAGGTCCATTCATGTTGTTGGAAATTTCAAGGTCTCATTCTTTGTTATGGCTGAATAATATTCCATTACACATGCATGCACACACACACAGACACACACCTTCTTTATCCATTCATCTATTGGTGAATACTTAAGTTGCTTCCATATCTTGGCTATTGTAAATAATTCTGCAGCAAACGTAGGGGTGCATATATCTTTTTGAATTAGTGTTTTCATTTTCTTTGGGTAAATACCCAGTAGTGGAATTACTAGATTATATGTTATTTGTATTTTTAGTTTTTTGAGAACCTCCATAATGTTTTCCACAGTAGCTGTACCAATTTACATTCCCACCAACAGTACACAAAGTTTCCTTTTTCTCTACATCCTTGCTAATACTTGTTATTTCTTGTCCATTTGATTCTAGCCATTCTGACAGGTGTAAGGTAATATCTCATTGTGACTTTGATTTGCATTTCCTTGATAATGAGTCATGTTGAGCATCTTTTCATGTGTCTTTTGGCCATCTACATATCTTCCTTGGAGAAATATCTATTCACATCCTATTAAGCTATGAGTTTTTGTAGGAATAACACAAAAGTGATGTTGTCCTTTTCAGTATGCATATGATATTGTTTTGTCCAATATTAGTGATACTAATCATACAAAGACACACACACATCTATATTTAAATATCTATATTAATATTAATATTTATATCTGTTTACATTAAAAAGTATGAGTTTATTCTGATGTCAATATTAATACATTCATTTGTTCATCATACTTGATTTTTTTTTTTTTTGAGTTTGTATAATGTGCAGAGCACCTTATCAGTCACTCTGGAGAACTGAGATTAGGAAAAGATATCTGTGTCAGAAAGGTCTTATTAATTTGATTGACTTCTTTCATTTGGTGATGGAAAACATACTTTTTAAAGATTTGTAAGAAATCTAAGAAGAAATAAGTATTCAGTCTGTTAAGGAAACCCAGAGAAGGTTTGTTGTGTAAATTGCATAACTTACTATACCTAAAAACAGAAAGCCCATGAAGTGTAGAGAGGTATACGTGGTCCCCATGTGACTGCAGGAAAAGTGTCCTTGTGGTTAATTTTCTGAAGCTGATGTGTTACTGTGCTTGAGGCATATTTACTTTTCAGATCCAATCTGTGAAGATGTTAGAGTAGATGCATGTTGGCTTACCAAAAAAACCACTGAAGTATTGGGTTGTAGAAAGAAATTAACTTCATGAGTTATCCATGAAATTATAGTTATAGGGAAAAATCTCTAGAGCTGAATTTATGATGGAATGTTTTCCATTTTACACTGATGTTCCTCATTGTTAAATGTAACACTCTCAAACCTGCAAATTAATAGTAGTTTCTCAAATTTTTTAGTTCTTTTACTGTAGTATTAGTGAACAACCTTGTCTTTCTTGTCATCCCATGAGGCATGTTTTATAGATTTTATTGATGATTCAGATGACTGAGAGGAATTCAACTTCTTTTTTACTTCCTGGACTTTCTTTAGAGAAGAGTAATTAACATACAATGTTCTAAATTATAAGATAAAGGTGTTATTTCATTATGAAGCACAGATATTTACATGTACACTCAATTGACATTTACACATAAATTACATTTGTGTCATATTCTATTATTTTATAGTAAATACATTGGAATTATTTTTCTCAAAATAACAACAGCATAAACTATTAATTATTGATAAAGGACAATCTTTACTTCAACCAAGACTCATTAGCTCCTGAACAACAAACATTTTATACTCCATTAGTAATGAGAAGGGGGGAGAGTCAATTATTCTACCATTTGGTCAAATGTCTTATAACAAAATTGTGTGCCCTTAGGAAATAAAGATGATAAAAGCTAACTCATAAAGTGCCTATTATGTACCAGGAACCATTCTAAGTGTGTTATATGTATGAGCTCATACATGTATTGAGCTCATACATGTATGAGCTCAAACTCCTATGAGGTTTATGGCACAGAGAGGTTTAATTAATTTCCAAAGTCACATAGCAACAAAAAAATTAAAAAAGTCTCATAACTACAAAAGGTGAAACTGGGGTTTGAACCTGGGGAATCTGTCTTGTGAGTCTAGGGTCCTAACAAATTGTCTCTATTCAGTTGCTAATTAGACTAACTTATTCCTGCAAAGTTTTTATACTATGTTATAATTTAAAATAATGTATAATGTAGACATTTTGAAAGATACTACTTTAATAACAATAATTTAAAAATTCTTACTATCATGTATAGTTTTTACAACAACCATTTGTTAATTCTTCTTAAATTTGTTTTAGGTGATTGAAAGTCCAAACTGCAGAAATAGATTTAAATGCCTGTTCATTAGTAAAAATAAAATGCTGCAGTTTGTTAGTTGATTTTGGCTTTTAATGTATCCTGTTTAACCCTGAAGGAACACTAGTACATTAGATATGTGCCTAATTTAAAAAAAGGAACTCATGAATATAGCTACTATACTGTTGTTTATATAAAAGAAAAAATTTGAATCATAACTCTGGAATATCTCAGTTGGCACATATGTTCCCTGGCAAAGGAAAGATTAAAATTACATTGGTTTCTAAATTTCTGAAGACCAATTAGTTTGCTGATATTCATTTACATTCTTCCCTGAATATGAGAAAGTGCTTTAATTTACTTGCAATTGATGACAGAATTACTCTAGAGGCATGTATAGAAGATTGAAAAAAAATTTTTTTTGATTTGAAGGCAAGGGTGATATATGTTACAGTATTACCCTATTTAATTAGATAATCCATATAAGATTTATTCTATCAACTGTCTTCATTGTTCCATTTTATGTGAATGGAGACACAGTGTGCTGTAGTAGAACGACTACTGGATTAGTCTTACTTCCCAACTTAGACATGAAATCTTAAATGAAGTCATTTAACATTTGAGCCTCAGTTTCTTTGAGATGTTGTTTAAAGGTAGTGTCTTCATTAATTAATGTAGAGAGCCATAAAATTTAGTTTAGCTTGGTTAGACATTATTTTTAAAAATTATTGAACTATATATATAGTAACAGCTTTATTGCAGTATAATTTACATATCATAAATTTTTCTATCTAATGTATACAATTGTGATATATTAGTAAGTTTACACTGTTGTGCAATTATTACCATAATTCAAGTTTTGGAATAGTTTGTCACCCCAAAAAGATCCTCTATTCCCATTTTTAGTTATTCTCTATTCCCACCTTTAGTCCCAGCTAGCCACTAGTCTACGTTCTGTATTTGTAGATTTGACTTGTCTTGACATTTCATTTAAATGGTCTTTCCTGTCTGGCTTCTTTTCTCCATAGAATAATTTTGAAGTTTATCCATGTTGTAGTTATGTATCAGTACTTTATTCTTTTTTAATGCTTAGTAATATTCTGCAACATACATACACCACATATTCTTTAATTCATTAATCAGTTGATGGGCATTTGAGTTGTTTCCACTTTTTGACCATTATGAATAATGTAATTATGGACAATGTGTACAAGTTTTTATGTGAACATATGCTATTATGTTGAGCTATACTTATGCTGATGTTTGAATGGAAATTGTATTTTATTCACCATATATAATGTTTCAAATGGAGAGATTGTAAAGAATTTAACATATTTTCCTCATAGTTATATAGCAAATGGGTTGTGACTTGGTAGCTCTAAGTAAGGTATTTTTTCCTCTTATATATGAATGAAACATTATAATATACAACAACCTTATCTTTTCTGTCAGAGTTATTTCCTTTTTTTTTTTGCATAGAACTAACAGACTTTTTATAGGGGCTTTGTAGAGTGGGTACATTCTGAAAACTCAGACCCTAATTTAATACCTTCCCTTTCCTCAGACTTTAAGTTTATAGGCCTACCTCATTTTTTTGTGCTCCACTTTTCTATTTCACAGGATGTAGTGATTTTTACAAGCTAAAGGTTTGTAGCAATTCTGTGTGAAGCAAGTCTGTTGGCACAATTTGCTTACTATGTGTCTGTCACATTTTGGTAGTTCTTGCAATATTTCAGACTTTTTATTGCCATTATTATATTTGTTATGGTGATCCATGCCTGGTAATCTTTGATGTTATTATTGTCATTGTTTC
This sequence comes from Vulpes vulpes, assembly GCF_048418805.1. Classification (NCBI taxonomy): domain Eukaryota; kingdom Metazoa; phylum Chordata; class Mammalia; order Carnivora; family Canidae; genus Vulpes; species Vulpes vulpes. Next base: position 78,334,192 of record NC_132783.1, on the reverse strand, counting down.
GGGGCATCATGAGCTGGGATTATATAAAATGGCAAACTTAATAAATGTTGTGTGTGTTTTGAATGCTACTGACTGGCCATTCTATTCTCTCTCTCACTTTACTTGGACCTCTGTATTCCCTGTCACACAACAATATTGAAATTAGGCTGATTAATAAACCTACAATGTCCTCTAAGTGTTCAAGTGAAAGGAAGTGTGCACATCTCTTACTTTAAGTAGAAAGCTAGAAATGATTAATCTTCGTGAAGAAGGCATGTTGAAACCTAGATAGACTGAAAACCAAGCCTCTTGTGCCAAACAGCCAAGTTGTGAAAGCAAAGGAAAATCCAGAGCAGGGCCCAAAATCTCTTCAATTCTAAGAAGGCTGAGAGAGGTGAGGAAGCTGCAGAATAAAAGTCTGAAGCTAGTAGAGATTGGTTCTTGAGGTTTAAGGAAAGAAACTATCTCTATAACATAAAAGTATAAGGTTAAGGAAGCAGCAAGTTATCTAGTAGATGGAGCTAAGATAGCTAATGAAGATGGCTACACTAAACAACAGATTTTCAATGCACTGGAAGAACAGTCTATTGAAAGAAGATGTCTGGCTTCAAAGCTTCAAAGGCCAGGTTGACTCTCTTGTTAGGGGCTAATGCAGCTGGTTGAAGTTGCATTAAGTTTGGCTTTATGTTGAAGCCAGTGTTGCTTTATTGTTCTGAAAGTCCCAGGGTCCTTAAGAGCTATGCTTAATCTGTTCTATCTTTGCTTTGTAAATGGAACAACAAAGCCTAGATGATAGCACATCTGTTTATAGTATGGTTTACTGAATATTTTAAGCCTACTGTTGAGAACTACTGCTCAGAAGAAGAGTACCTTTTAAAATATTACCACTCATTGACAACATACCCGGTCACCTACTAGGTCTGATGGAGATGTATGGGATTGATGTTGCTTTTATGCCTGTCAACACAGCATTCATTCTGCAGCCCATGGATCAAGGAGTCATGTCAACTTTCAAGTCTTATTATTTAAGAAATAAATTTTGTAAGGCTATATATAGCTGCCATAAATTGCAATTCCTCTGACAGATCTGGGCAAAGTAAATTGAAATCCTGGAAAGGATTCACCATTCTAGATGCCATTAAGAACATTCATGATTGATGGGAAGAGGTCAAATATCAACATTAACAAGAGTTTGGGAAAAGTTGATTCTAATACTCAGGGATGACCTCTAGGGGTTTGAGACTTCAGTGGAGGAAGTAATTGCAGGTGTGGTAGGGATAGCAAGATAACAGGAACTAGAAGTGGAGACTGAAGATGGGACTGGAATTGTTGCAATCTTATGATAAAACTTTCATGGATGAGGAGTTGCTTTTTATTTATGAGCAAAGGAAGGGGCTTCTTGAAATGGAATCTATGCCTGGTGAAGATTCTGTGAAGACTGTATGAAGAGTGAGGTGCTGTGAAATGATATCAAAGGATTTTGAATATTACATAAACTTAGTTGGCAAAGCAGCAGCAGGGTTTGAGAGGATCGACTCCAAATTTTGAAAGTTCTACTGTGGGTAAAATGCTATCAAACAGCATTGCATGCTACAGAGACATCATTTGTGAAGGGAAGAGTCAATTGATGAACTTAAGTTCATTGTTGTCTTATTTTAAGAAATTGCTACAGTCACCCCAACCTTCAGCAACTACCATCCTGATCAGTCAACAGTGATCAATGTCGATGCAAGACCCCTCCACCAGCAAAGAGATTACAACTTGCTAAAAGCTCAGATGGTAGTTAGCATTTTATAGCAATAAAGTGTTTTTAAATTAAGATATGTACATTTTTTTAAGGCATAACACTATTGTATACTCAATAAACTACAGTATAGTAACAGCATAACTTTTATATGCCTTGGGAAACTAAAAAATTAATTTGACTAGTTTTATTGCAATATTTGTTGTATTGTAGTTGTCTGGAAATGAAACTTCAATATTTCTGAGATATGTCTGTATTTAAATTTCCACTATATATTTTTGCCTTAGTGTTGATAATCCCTGGCTTTTGAACTGTCCCTGGCATGTTTATGATATCACTACTTCAACATGTGATCACTAGTAAATGGTGTTTTTTGTTTTGTTTATTTTCAGTTTTTGTTTTGGCCTAGTAATAGTTTATATGAAAATTTTATATCTGAAGTAAACAGTAGTAGCCCAGAGTTATGTTATTAGACAAGCTTTTAGAGTTTAGGATGGTAATAAAGACTTTTAATTGCCAGTTTCTTAATTTAATTTTAAATTTCTTTGTAATTTAATTCTGAAGTTCCTTTCTAAGTGGTTGAAATTTAGCCTTTATAGTTTAGCATGTTAAAAGAAAAGCCCAATAAAATTGCATCCTTATAATACTTTATAGGATATTATTTACATATTTTTTAGAACCACTTTGGTAAATTGTGGGTTGGGTGGCATAATTGCCTATGAGAATTACACACATACACTAGAATCCACTTGTCTATGTATATATCTTTGGGATTATTTTTAAAAAATTGAGTGGTGTATTATTTATTAGCACTTAAAAGTTTTCTATCTGAAAAATAATTCTTTATTTGGTTACCAAACAAAGTCGTATGATCTCAGTATTGTCTTTCCCACAGCAGGTTCATTTTACAGATGTTAGGATGTGCCATTTGTAGGGAGACAATATTTGATATTTAGAACTATTTTCCCATGAATTGTTCAATTTATTATACTCAAAATTATCACAAGATTCAAAATAAATGCATTTATAAGTTTATTTATGATTTCTTAATCAGTTATTTATAAAATTAGTTTAAAAGTAAATCTGTTCAAGGTATAGAAATTACTTTTTGTATTTTCTAGTCATACAGAACACATAGGTGATAAAATAGATTGTTAGATATGGGAACAAATTAGTTATAAATAACAAGCACTCAACAGAATTAAAATTCTTATTGGCTCTTGAAAGTTTTGCTGTATGTATTCAAGAGTTTATTTGATTTAGAGGACTTTGATCAGGATATAAATTCTTCCACTTTTTCTGACTCTATAGTATATGCAGAATACATGAATGCACGCTCCATGTAAGGTATAAGTGTTGTGTGAGAGAGAGAAGTTTGAAACACTCTTTATTATCTTGGTGCTTATGGTTATCTGGAGGTATGACAAGTATTAGAAATATAAGACAAACTTTGGAAGATGTCCTAATGGAGGAAGAGATGGCCTATAATCTGTAGAATCAAGGAAGCCACCATAACAGGTACGGTATGCATCATTTTAACAAGATGCAATGGAAGATGTCCAGCCAGAAGAAACCTAGGGAAAAAGTTGCAATGGTAGAAAAGCATAAAATATACAGTATGTTTGGATCATCGGATAGGAAATGATGTTGAAAAAGTTTGGAAGGATCAGCACATGGAAGGCCTTTGATGCCTTAGCCAAGAACTGCAAATTTCAATTTATTATCAATAAAATAATTTAAGATTTTGATCAGAGTCTAGGGAGTTTAATGTGGCAATTGAGTATTGATGTATTTTTTTAAATTTAAGTTCAGTTTGCCAACATATAGAGTATAACACCCAGTGCTCATCCCATAAAGTGCCCTCCTTAGTGTCCATCATCCAGTTACCCCACCCCCCACCCACCTCCCCTTCTGTATTGATGTATTTAATGAAAGTACTGATAAAATTCCATAAAACTAATAATAAAGTTTTAAAACTTGATGGTAAGTGGTATTTGTCAGTCTTTAATAATTCAATTATGTTGATTTTTTCTTACAATTACACATAATAAAATTATATGGTGGGGTAATAATTTTATCAAGATGATAAAGATTATGATGATAATAATGTATTAGTGATAGCATCTTTAAAATTACAAGTCAAATGCTGGAAGTATCTCATTTAATATTTTATTTTGGATGTTCTCTGATGTATGCAAATTAATGTTGATATTTGTCTTTAGATAATTTTCTGATTTTTAAAATCACAATAATAGTTTAAAAATCACTGTTACTTCATCATATTAAAAATATAGGCATCTTAATATATTTAAATGAGCTCTGAAGTGGAAACTAATACTTCTGGCTCTACCATTAAACTAGATGTATCCTTGAGGTCCTTCTGAAATCTTCTGCTTCCTTGTTTGTAAAATAGAGAAATAATTTGATTCACATAGGTTGTTGGGGGATTAAATTGAATAATAGATGTAATGTAAATGTTTAAAAAAACTTAGCTACTGTTATGAATATAACTTATCATTTAGAATTTCTGTCATTATAATCTGAAAATGTTTCTTGGCTTTCAGAGTCCCAAACTTGTTCTATCATGTTCTGTCTAGTTCTTTTTGCACTCTTCCAATATAGATTTTACTATGATATGCTAACCTAACTTTAAGGAAAAGTGCTGGATCTAAATTTTCCCTGCCTCCTGCTGTCAGCACCATAGTGTTCATGTTTTGTGTTAACACTCTGAAGGGAATTTATGAGAATAATTAGTTCTGTTTTGCTTATATTAGAGCTGGTTATCTTAATTCTTACTTAGTAGGAGGTGTATCCCCTGCCATCACTTGGCTCCCTGTCCACAGCTTTAAATTATGTGGAGAAGAAAATGATTATAAATGGCTTCTTCCTGTGGTGTCCCTTATACTCCTCTCCTAACAAACAATATTTTTGATTTTTCTCATCAGTTTCTCCTTGTGTTGCAGTCTAGGAGAGATGTCCCATCTGATGGTCAACTTGCAGAGATTTCCTTTAAGCATCATTAGCTTCTGGTTAAGAACTAGATTTATTTTTAGAGAAGTAACTTTAATTGGTCATATTTTTTACTGAACAAGTTTTTGTATGTGAAAAGAAATTGCTATGACTTTTTTCATGTTTAAGGGAAAGATACTAATAAAATATATATTTGGGGGAAATACTGCACATAAATATTAAGATAAATATGATAAAGGAGAAAATCTACGTGGGTAAAAATTAGGATTAAAATATAATGCTTTCAAGTTTCCTTTTTGTTGGTAGTGAATAACTGATACAGTGTATCATACTTTTGACATGTTTGGGCACATAAGCCAAATTTTATAGAATTTTTGATTTATATTCTTATGATAGCTTTTCCAATTTATCAGTTCTTTGCCTATTATGTGCCTGCTGAGCATGAAAGGCACTTTTGAGATATGTAGTAATAAAAAAAAAATGCCACAGAAACATTGGCCCAGGGGATAGGCTTTCTCTAGAAATAACTTGAATAACTACAGTTGCTGTAAACAATTTTTTATGGATACTTGATGTTCCCTCCCTGTATTTTTATTTGAGTTAGTAATCAGAATCATGTTGACTATCATCCTACAGGTGAGAATCATCATTCTAATATAGATATTATAATGCAACAGCTGGCTAAGTCATACAGATATACTAAGTCATACATGACCTTAGCTAGTATTGTGCAGGAATATTTTAAGATTTTGAGAATTACTTTTTCCTTGCCAGAAAGTAATTCTGTGTAGGTACTGCTAAGTTTCCTAAGGCATGTTTCAAAGCAAGCATGCTTCTTATGGATATCCATGCTATCTTCCATTTTATGAAAGATTTTATATATTTTCCAGTACTGATATGAGCTGTTTTTGACAGCTGTGCCTACCTCCCATACTGATTTAGCTAATAGGCTTCCTGTTGCAGGTCAGAACTTTATGGATGACTTAACGGAGGATAGGTAGGTAGGGTAAAAGTTTTGGAATGAGCTCCAAGCAAATGCTTCACTGTTGTGAAGATTTTGTGTGGTTTGGGTCAGACTGGAATGAACAAAAAATAAATTTAGGTTTGTTCTAAGATTAACATTATCATGGAACTCATGTTAATGCTGTGGGCAGATTCCCTAAGTTACTTAGTATTAGGTAATTGGTAACAGGCATTATTTCCTACGTTTATCATTCTCAGAATTTTAGTAATAAATAAATGAAACCTCTCATATTTCATTTATTGTTACATTTTTTAAAACATATACCAGGATCACTAAGATTAAAGTATTAGTCCTTCTTCTGTCTTTTTTCTGTGTAGTATTTTAAGATGTTCCTCATGCTCTTTCTCTTACTTTTTCTCATTTTCTCCTGGGATATTTTGTCATAGTCTGTTTTGGCTGATGTTTCATGAAGTGCTTCAACACAGTTCAGACAAATATTAAAATGGGACTTTAAGGTAAAAGAATATGAGGAAGGCTTGCTTTGCCGTCTAAAGAGAAGGCAGGAAGGATGGTTGTTGAACAGCAGGAGGAGATGGACATGGAGGTGGATATAGAGTCTGAGACCTGTGTGTGATGGTCAGGATGTATAAGGAAAGATTTATTTCTGCTCAGAAGAATTTCCAATAGTTGAGTACAGGGCTGAACATAAATAAATGAGATAAAATTCAAAGTCTGGATATAAAAAGAGCTCCCATGCTTTAGTTCAAAAATCTCCACATAAGTTGTTATATATTTTTAGAAACACCTTTTCTTCAGTGCATGGCAATTTAGATATTCATAAACAGGGTTAATGCTACACCCAGTTTGTAAGTAATATTTTTTAATTTGGAAGTTAGTTATAACATTATCATATTATCATGTACTTATACATTACAGTTTCTTGAGTGCTATTTTCTGCATTTTATCTTCACATCTGCAAAACAATCTGGAGACGTAGTCATGTCAGTTGATATTATTTCCATTTTGTATATGATTTAAATATCTCCTTACTGCCTTGAGTACACCTAGGAGGCTCTGCTACAGAGGCCTGTAGAGTCCACTTGCATGGTTATGAGACTTCTGCTTTAATATTCCCTATGGTCTCATTTTGAGACTTTGCATGGTTTGTCCCCTCCAGGAACTATGGTACCACACTTATTGCCAGACCTTTGATGGGCATGCAGTTCTTGAACAAAACTATCTTGCCTAGAGCTCAGAATGCTTAAGTTGCACTTGTAGACTTGGTTTAGAAGAATGGGGTGGGGAAGAAGGAAGGATGTATGGGGAGTTGGAGAACTGTTCAATATATTATTCCTTCTTCCTTTAAATTAGTGTTTCTGACAATACACGTGAATTTTTATAATCAAAAGATAATAGTGCAAACTTTATTCTATAAGTGTGAAAAAAACTGGAAACTACTACTGTAATCAATATGTGATTACCCAGGAGATCCCTGGGTGGCTCAGCGGTTTGGCGCCTGCCCTTGGCCCAGGGCGCGATCCTGGAGCCCCAGGATCGAGTCCCACGTCGGGCTCGCGACATGGAACTTGCTTCTCCCTCCTCCTGTGTCTCTGCCTCTCTGCCCCGTCCCTCTCTAGTCTATCATAAATCAATCAATCTTTTAAAAAAATGTGATTACCCATAGGTGTTCACATAGAACCCAGAGGTTCTGGGTCTGTTAAAAATTTGAGATACCGCAAAGGTTATATATTCAGTGGAAGTGCTCTTTTGGGTTCAAATCTCCCCATTATGCTCTTTGTAGTTTCTGAAAGAAAACTTGGGTTTAAAAAAATTAAAAAGTCTCATTCTTGCATAAGTGAATTCTGGACAGATGGAGAAGTCCCTTCTCCTCTACTGTGAGACAGTGGGCAGATGGTTGGAACCACAGGAGGCCTGGGATGCTATTATTCTATACTGAGGTCATTAGAATATAGCTACATAAAGCTAGCCATCTCATAACCCTGAAATGGTAGCATATCATATTTAAAAAACCCAACAAAGTCGCATCAAAAATAAATGAAAGGAAATCTAAATCTTTACTATTTTGCTTTATAAGACAGCCAAAGGGGAATAATTGTATATAACACAGTAAAGCTTTCTTAAATATTTATTTCTCATTCTTACATTTTCAAAATCTCCATATAGCAGCTACAGAATTTCTGTAAACTCCCAGAAAGCTCTTTTTCTAACCTGGGTCATACAAGCCCCCTATATTTCTTCCCTTTCCTTTCTAGCTCAGAGTTTTGTTTAAATAGATGAATCCAGCCTCAGGGACCTATTTCAATTCTCCTATAGTTTGAGCCTGTGTAATGGAGGAGGGCCTGGGAATTTGTTACACAAACAATAATCTGTTCTCTTAGAGGATCCAGAGAATTATAAACATATAACTCAATATTCTTTCTTTTATTCCTGGAACAATAAAAACCAGATCTATGAAAATATTGCATGTATCGTGTAAGTGAAGAATGAAGATAGTTGTTTTGTTAGCTCACATATGTTTTTAAAGATATCTTAGAGAACTCACCAGAATATCTTAATACCAAGGTTAACTGTATTTTTCTTAAGCAATGAAAAAAATCCCTTGAAATTATAAATCCTGTAAGTAATAAGTTTTCCTGTTTCAGGTTGGCTACTAAGAAGACAAGAGCCAAATTTGTGGCCTACTACGATGATGTGCAGTGCACTTTGTCTTCACTTTTATTTTTATTTCAACCAACTTTTAATTTATGGTAATTTGTATTTTATGTATCCTTATAAACCACTTTATATCTTTTCTGGTGCAAGGTGATGTATAAATATATAAATAATGGTGAGGAACAAAATAGCGATGTCTCTTACATAAGTGTGGATTTATCTTAATTCTGTAGAATTTAATGGTGCAAACAGTAAGGAATCACTTAGAGGTTCTTAGTATTAAAGCATTAATCCTGACTTAGAAGTAAATCAGGAAAGCTGGTCTGACATTAGATAGAACAGAAATTCTCCAGGAGTCTGGAGGAAAAAGTTTAAAAACACTACAGATCATTTTTACCTCCATATTGTCTACACCTCAGATTTTAGTGAACATCACTGTTTGATGTTAGAAGTTGCTTACCTTTGGTTTATTCATTATATTTAATGTTTTAAATGCTTTGCTATTTAGCAGAACTCAGTATGGCTAGTTACTTGTTTGAATTTATTATTAACTAGTCATTTAAGTCCCAAGATATATCTGCCATAGCTCTAGTTAGGTTAGTGAGGTTAAGTGAAGCATAAACTCCTTAAAGTTCAACACAATATTCTAGTTCTGATTCTGTTTCTGTATTATCTTCTAAGTTGGTCCTTGGTGCCAAATAATGATTAGTAGTGTTTCTTTTGAGACTAAGTCATGTAGTGGTGAGAATATTAATTTGCATTTAGGCAAATGAATTGAAATCTCAATTCTGCTCTTTATCAGTATGATCTAATCCCTTTGAATTTTAGTTTCCTTTGCCATAAAATGGATAACGTAATAGTTTCTTTCTAGGACTGTTGTGAGGATTAATATAATAATAATAATAATAATAATAATAATAATAATAAAATTCAGGTAAAGTTGGGGTAAGTCCTGAACAAGTTAACTTCCTTCATATCCCTGTTGAATAAATAAGTGAATAAATGAAAGAGAACATTATATTTCCTGTTTAGAAACATACTTTAAATAATCATCTGGTACATTAAAAAATAGGGACAATTAAAAAAGTTAAATTTATTAAAAAATGTGATGTTAAGACTAAGTAAGGAATAAAATTTCAAGACTTACATGATAAGTTTATACTTTTGCCATTACACTGCACTGTCTTTTTATGGAGGCATATACATGTAAATATATATGTAGTTAAAAACAAATGGTTCCACTGTTAGCAGGTGGTGAGAGCTATATAGCCAGGAAGCTCATGGCTAAGCCTTGAATACTTGCTAAGTTTTTCTAATATAATTGCTATCATATACATTTATTAGCTGACTTTTAGTTTATTCTTATTTTAATTCTACCTATTTTATATATGTGTTTATCACACATTGCTTTAAATCTTTTAAAAAATTAATAGAACAAATTGATAAAAATAAATTGGCAAGAAATTGATAAATAAATGCAGTTTCACTAAAAATTTATTCAGTGTGCCATGTGAGCACTATGATTAGTAGGATTCAGTACTTCGGGTTTTGTACTAGAAGGGATCATTTGATTACGGAAATTATTGCACTGTTTTTAGTAAACGTTTCAAGAATTAACTAGACAAAACATCCTGGAAAGCTTCAGAGACTTGGAATGCTTTAGGGAGTTGGCTAACTGAGAAAAACTTCTGTTCCTTAGTTATGTTTAAGCTAACTAACAAGTTTGTATGAAAGAAACTAATATTGGCTTCTGATGAATTGTCAGTGGAGCAGCTTCTGTGGAGAAAGGCCTATTTTTGATGATCTATTTGTCATTGGATATGGCTTAAAATTTGAAGTATTAAAGTAGTTACCATAAGAATGTCCAATGAAGATGTGAATATGATGGATAAGATCACAGCTGGAAAGCAATATTGTTCCAATTGATCCTACCAGAAAAGGGAAAAAAAAGAAAACAAAGCAGTGGGCAATGAATAATGGACAGGACCTCACATATCAAAAAGGGCTAGAGATGCTATTTCTGAGCGCATGTTTTCAATTCTAGAAAACAACCAATGCTTGCAGTTCCTGATTATATGGAAATGGTGAATCTGTAGAATTTTCATATGTATGTTGTGCATGTAATTTCCAAAGGCAGAGAGAGCACGGATAGCTGATAATAGATAAAGATGTAATATTTTTTATATGAATGATGGCAAGGAGGAGGGTAGTGATACATGGAGGCAGTGATACATTTAGCTAAAGCTTTGTGCTGCATCTTCCATGAATGCTTTACACTTTTTAGATGTTTATGAAGTAACTGTTGACTTTACTTTGTTAGAATTACGGTTCATAGAGGAAGAGAAACACATCTCAAGGGATTATTAAACTTCTTTTTTTGTTTTCAGAAGGCTGTGGAACAAAGCCTTCTGAAATCTAGTTCTTGATATGGAGCATGCAATAGAGTTCTTTGGATTAGAGTATAAGGGACAGTTAATGCATACTTCAAAGTTCTTAAGAAGCAGGAGATTGAATTTCTAGACCAGGTTCTGCCACTAAATTGCCTTGTGACCCTAGGCAAGTCTGGATTTTAGTCGCCTTACACATTGTATAGCTTTGAAATCTAAAAGTTATATGAAAGTCTTTCATTTTGTTATGCAGACATTTACCCTTGAAATTTCAGTGTCTTTATAGAGAAGAAATTGAAATATTTGTCTGTGTACCTAAAATACTTTAAAGACTTCCAATTCATATCTGTGAAATATTCTGAAACAAAATGGGGAATTAATTGCTTCATGAAGTTTGTGTTCTTGGAAATTCTGAATATAGAAATGGAGGAGACAACAGGTATTGTGAGATCATGTTAATGGATTTGTTATTTGGTATCCCAAACACAGGTTTTAGGATTCTGATTCTTGGTATGATTTCTTTGCTAAGCTGAGTGTCTAAAAAGTTACATAGGAAAAAAAGGAAAGTGAATATGAAAGCAACTTCTTAAAGATTTCTCTTCAAGAAAACTCCACCATAAATATAAATAAATAAATAAATAAATAAATAAATAAATAAATAATAAATAAAGGATGAAACTGAGGCTTGAAAGTTTTAAGTGAACTACCCAAGCTTGGAACCAGAATTGAAACACAGGTATTCTAATTCTAGTTTATGTTCTTTTCACTATTCAATGTGGCCTTTGAATGTTTGTTGAAAAATGGTAGAACAATTTTGCTAATAGTAATTTATAATAATATAGTATTATACTGTAATCTTAAACAACTTGAAAAATATTTTATATATTTATGTATGTAGTGAGTATTTTTCACAAAAGGTTATATTTTATATTTAGAAACACTAGACATATATTTTTAGGTCCCTTTTAAATTGTTGATGCAAGTTAGGTGCATAAATATACCAAGAAACTATGTCATTGTGGGCAAATGACAGTAGAATATATAAGATGAATGACACCAAGAAACTATGTCATTGTGGGCAAATGACAGTAGAATATATAAGATGAATGACACCTGAAATGCTTCAGGTGACCATTATTTGACCCGCATCTCATCTCATAATTGCTCAGTTACCTATTCATAGCCCATAATGCCCCAAATAAATTGTTCTGTTATCTTACTTATTATGGTAGTAACTAAATAAATTTTAAAGAGCATAATATGATTTATAAAATAAGCCTTTTTTGCAGAAAGGGAATAGTTTGAAACAAAATTTTGAACCTCAGACTTCAGCAGCTCTCAAAAGTTGAGTATAATTTATCCAAAAAATTCCAGAATCCATACTTTAATTAGTTATTGAATGTCAGCCTAAAGAAAAGTTTTTGGAAAGTATAAGATGGGAAATTTGATTTTATAATCTGAAATTACTTTATGATGTTTTGCTTTAGACATGCTAAACTGAAAAGACTGGAGAGACTTCAACTAGTCACAGCTTTTACCTACTCTGATAAACTTCCCTTTTGCTGGCTTTTCATTATTTCCTTCTTTTTTTTTTTTAATTTATTTATGATAGTCACAGAGAGAGAGAGAGAGAGAGAGAGAGAGGCAGAGACACAGGCAGAGGGAGAAGCAGGCTCCATGCACCGGGAGCCCGATGTGGGACTCGATCCCGGGTCTCCAGGATCGCGCCCTGGGCCAAAGGCAGGCGCCAAACCGCTGCGCCACCCAGGGATCCCTCATTATTTCCTTCTTAATAGATACCTTCTTTCCTCTCCCTACTTGCTGCTGTACATACATTTTACTTTCTCATTCATAAGTTTTTCTTTTTAGCAGCATTCTCAGAGGTTGAATCTTTTTAGATCCATTTGAAAATCCTAATGTATTATATCTACTGGGGCTTCCATAATGTTCAACAGGGTCTGTATTGTTTATGTACCATACAGAAATCCAAATTAAAGTATGTTAGACTGGTTAGGACATGTGGTTCTCTAGAGGATGAGGGCTTTTTATCTGTGCACTGCATTGCAAACATGCTTCTTTCATTTTAAATGCAAGTCAAAGTGTCTTGTATTTATACCAATGACTGGGACAGCTTTATACAGATTCATAAGGTCTATGGACTCTAACATACATCTCTGAGCTTTGACATATATTGAATTTCCCTTATCAAGGCTGTAATATCTCTGAAGGACCCCAGCAAGTTAGGAATGGTTTTTCCTGCCAACTACTGAGATTGTTCTCTGTAATTAAACTGCTTTCCCAAGTGTTCACTGAAGAGGGTTTCTAAGATTTTTCACTGTTAGTCTCTGATTGAGAGCTCTTTAGTTTGAAACGAAAGAAGGGTACTTGGTTTACCATTTTCTTTTGTTTACTCCCTAACTTAATATCTAACCACAGCATAACTTAAAGCAGAATATGTGACCAGTGGTCAATTAGTGGGTACCACTTTTTAAATTGTCTACAGAGTTTCTTAAAGGTAGATCTGCCCACTGAGATGTTAGGTTTTGCTTTCCTGATAAAAGGCACAGATGTGGCTATCACAACTGCTTTCTCTCCTATCCCCACTTTCTTCTGTGAGTGTGGTAGTGATGCCTGTAACTGTAGTAGTCACCTTGTAACTTTGAGGCTATGAGCCCTTGATGCTATTCAACTATAGGCAGTCATTCTTATGAATTTGATTTCAGAAAAATAAACTAGCATTTGTTTCAGGTTTTGTTAGCTAAAAGCATTCCTAATTAACATATGCTAGTCATTGACCCCTCTCAATGAGACAGAGGAATATCCTTTTCATTAGGACAGGGTTTCTCAACCTTAGCATTATTGACATTTAGCATTGGGTAAGTTTTTATTGTGGAGGCTGCTCTGTGCATTGTAGGGTTTTAGCAGCATCCCTTGCCTCCTTTGTTCCTTTGATGACAATGGTAACCTTACATACCTTTCATAGTTCAACTGATGAATCAAGTTTTGTTTGTTTGGAAAAGTCTTTATTTCTCCTTCATTTCTGAAAGGCAAAGGCATTTTGCTGGGTAAAGTATACTTGGTTGGCAGTTTTCTGTCAGCAATTTAAATGTATATCATCCAGCTCTTTTCTGGCCTGCAAGATTTTTGCTGAGAAATCTGCTCACAGCATTCATAGGGGATCCCTTATATATGAGGAATTATTTTTCTCTTGCTGCTTTTAAAATTCTTTGTCTGAGCCTGGATAGCTCAGTCAGTAGAGCATCAGATTTCTAATCTGAGGGCCTAGGGTTCAAGTCCCTGTTTGGGCATTTGCCCTTTGGATGCCTGGGTGGCTCAGTGGTTGAGCATCTGTCTTCCACTCAGGTCATGGTCCCAGAGTCCTGGGATTGAGTCCCAAATTGGGCTCCCTAGAGGGAGTCTGCTTCTCCCTCTGCCTATGTCTCTCATGAATAAATAAAATTCTTTGTCTTTGATTTTGATGGTTTTGTTACAGTGCATCCTGGAAAGGATTGTTTTGGGTTAAAATTTTAGATGTGGGTTTACCTATTAGCTTTATGGACTTAAAAACCCAAATCTCTTCCCAGATTTAGGAATTTCTTAACCATTATTTCTTTAAATAAGCTTTTTGCTCCTTTTCCCCCTCTCTTTTCCTTCAGAGACTCCAATAATGTGTAGAGTGTTTCTTTTAATTATATCTTAATTTTTTTTTTATTAATGATGTCTTATAATTCATGAAGGCTTTTAAGGCTTTTTTTCATTCTTTTTTTGTTTTTGCTTCTCTGACTGAATGATTTTAAATTAACTATATTCTGGTTCATTAATTCTTCTACCTGGTCAAATTTGCTATTAAGGCTCCCCAAATTCTTAAATTGTATTTTTCAAACTCTAGGATTTCTTGCTCTCTGTGTATGTGCACATGTGTTTAATGGTTTTGATTTCTTTGCTAAGCATCTCATTTTGTTCATGCATTGTTTTCCTAATTTCATTTAGTTTGTTTTCTGTGTTTTCTTGTAGTTTACTGAATTTCGTTTTTTAAAAAGATATTTATTTATTTATTTATTTATTTATTTATTTATTTATTTATTTATTCATTCATTCATGAGAGACACACAGAGAGAGGCAGAGACATAGGCAGAGGGAGAAGCAGGCTCCCTGTGAGGAGCCTGGTGTGGGACTTGATCCCAGGACCCCAGGATCATGACCTGAGCTGAAGGGAGATGTTTAACCACTGAGCCACCCAGGTGCCCCCTTACTGAATTTCATTAAAAGGATTATTCTGAATTCTCTGTCACACAGTTATTAGTTTTTAATTTCTTTAAGGTCATTCATTGGAGTTTTATTAGTTTCTTTGGTGGTGTCATGTTTCTTTGATTTTTCATGATTCTTGTGGCCTTGCATCATTGTCTGCACCTTTGAAGAAGTAGACACCACTTCTACTCTTTATAAATGGCTTTGGGATGCAAAGCCTTCACTCGTCAATCCATCCAACATTCTGAGTGGGCTCTTTGGTGCTGTCTGTGGGTGAGCCTACTGCTTAAGTTCTTGGGTAAACAGATCTGCTGTCTGGATCAGTAGGGGGCAGGCCTTGTGCTTGGGTACATGGGAATCAGCCTGTTGCCTGGGTCTGCTGGGGCAGGCCTTGAACCTGGGTTCACTAGGGTGGGCCTGGTGTTTGAGCCCACAGTAATGGGTTTAGGACTTGGATCTGCATAGGTCAGTCTGGATCTTGGATCCATAGGAGCTAATCAGGCACTAGGGAGCCCTGGAGTGGGCCTAGCATCTGGTTCCATGTGGGCCAGTTCATTATTGGGATGAGATTGGAGTTTGGATTCTCAGGAGTCAGCCTGAAGATTGTAGCCACAGGAGCTAGGGCAAACCTGGAGCTTGGAGCATAGGAGTCAGTCTGTAATTTGGGACTATGGATTCAGCCTGGAGTTTGGGTCCATGGGCTGGTCTGGTCTGGTGTTGAATGGGCTGGGAGCCTAGGTCCCTAGGTGTTCTCAAAGCTGGGGCCATGGGATCAGGTGGCCCAGAATATGGGTCCTATGGGAACCAGTCCAGATTCTAGGTCCATGAGTGCTGGCCTGAGATGAGCTGGCTGAGATGAGCTGGGTGCCTAAAGCTATGAGAGCCATATTGGTGTGTGGTGGATCAAAAGTTTGGGTCTACAATAGTTGGCCTGATGCTTGGCTCAACTGGAAGCCTGAGTTGCTGGGAGCCTACCTGAAGCCTGGATTTGTATGAGGTGATTAGAAGCCTGGAGTCACAGGAGCTACCTGGCCTGTGGGAGCTGGTTAGCACTGGAATATGCTGGAGGCTTGGTCTTGCAGGAGCCCCTTGGGAGCCTGATGCCATTGAACTTGCCAGGGTTGCACGAGCAACCTGGGGTTGTTACAGGGTTCTGCTGTAGCTAGTGCTACAGTGACATGGGAGCTGGCTTGTGCCATGGTTGGCTGGGAATCTGGTCTGTAGGAGCCCACTGGGAGACTTATGCCTTAGGAGCTACCTAGAGCCACAGGAATTGGCCAGCACTGGGGTGGGCTAGGAGCCTGGGTTCACTGGAGTGCACTGAGAGTCTGGTGCCATAGGAGCTGTCTGGTGTCGGGGTGTACTGTGATACTGGGTTTATAGGAGACTAATGGGAGCCTGATGCTGTGGGAGCCACCTGAGGCCACTGGGGCCAGCAGGCGCTGGAGTGGGCTAGGAGTCTGGGTTGGTATAAGCCTGCCTGAGGCCATAGAGAAGTTATTTGGGTCCAGGAGAGCCACCTAGGGCTGCAGGAGTTAGCCTGGTGCCAGGAAATGCTGGTATTGGGGTCTACAGTGAAACTGGATGTTCACCTCACTCTTGTTTTCTCACAGGAAGGGTTTCTTGGAGGGTTTCTCTTTCCATACTGGGCTTCCTGGGCTTGAAGGAAGGCTGAAGGGTCTAGTGTGAATCTATCTTTCCCTACATTCTCATTGAATCTTTTCTTATTTTTGTGCCTCATCCAGGTGCTATAATTCCTCACTTTGAATCCTTAGCTCTTGTGATGGTATTTTCACTCATAAATAGTTGTTCAAATTGATGTTTTTGGGAGGAGATGGGCACAAGAAATACCTGTATAGCCGTTTTGCTGGCATTACTCCTTGCTCCAGCAGGGTTTTAATTAGAACAAAAAGATAGTGATAATATTCAGGAGGAGATAGAATATATGAGGATTTTATCATCTCCAGAGGATATGGTTTAATAATGGGTTCTGAATCTGGGTAGAGAATAAGAATATAGAATGAGATTAAGGGGATACATAGATCAGAAAGATCTAGTGATGAAGAACAATCCAGAAACTTAGGGTTTCCTATGGTGATGAAGAGCTTGATGGAATTATTCTTGATGGTCTTCAAGGTTGTAAGGCTATGAATGTTGTAGGGAGGGAGGATACAGATCTTTTGAATGGTCTGACTTTAGATGATGATGTGGAGGTTGAGAGAAGGCAGAAAGACTTTTGGGGACTAAGGAGGTCTGGGCTCCCTGTACACTATGAATTATATATACACATGCTATTTGTCAGGGATGGGCGAGGTTCTGTGGCCTGCAGGGGAGGGAGAGAGTGGGGAAGTCGTGGGCCGGGGAAGTCACATGCAGGGGAGTGCAAGCAGGCTTTTTAAGAGAGGAGGGGTAAGGGGTTGTGTGTCTGTATGGGGTGATAGGTATTAGGCATATTATTGGTGAAATTGGCCTGGGGCAATAACTGCCCATGCCCTTATATATGGGGTCTGGGTAAGTACAGTTCAGGTTTCCTGCATAAGTCCAGTCCCCCCCTGATGACATGTCCTCAGGCGGTCTTCTGGTGATGGGAAAGTTCTGAGGTGGGGGCAACAAGGTGAGGAGTCCGCCACCATTTTGTTGGTGACTCCCGATCCACCTTGATCCTGCCGGCCCAATACTATTGGACTAATAGAGAAGGAGCCTCGGTGTCCATCGAAAGATGAATGGATAAAGAAGATGTGGTTTATGTATACAATGGAATATTACTCAGCAATTAGAAACGACAAATACCCACCATTTGCTTCAACGTGGATGGAACTGGAGGGTATTATGCTGAGTGAAATAAGTCAATCGGAGAAGGACAAACAGTGTATGTTCTCATTCATTTGGGGAATATAAATAATAGTGAAAGGGAATATAAAGGAAGGGAAAAGAAATGTTGGGAAATATCAGGAAGGGAGACAGAACATAAAGACTCCTAACTCGGGGAAACGAACTAGGGGTGGTGGAAGGGGAGGAGGGCGGGTGTTGGAGGGGAATGGGTGACGGGCACTGAGGTGGACACTTGACGGGATGAGCACTGGGTGTTTTTCTGTATGTTGGTAAATTGAACACCAATAAAAATTAATTAAAAAAAATAGAGAATGTACACAGTACAACATAAGTAAAGAATAAGATAAAGATGAAATAAGCAGCATTTTTAAAAGGTTTGCTAATCACAATAGCTTTGTACTGTCATTATCACGTGCTTTTAGAATAGTGTTGTTGGGGTCTGGAGCCAATGGCCAAGAAAGAATTCTTAAGATGTCTTTGGTACCCAAAAAAGTGATTTTATTAAAGCATGGAGACAGGACTCATGGGCATAAAGAGCTACAGCACTGGGTTGTGAGGGGTGACTGATTATATACTTGGGAGTTGGGGCAGATAAGGAAAAAGGGAGGTTTCCAAGAGGACTTTCATATACTAAAGACTCTGGATACTGGAGGCCTAGCTATTGTCAAGCTAAGGTGGTTTTCCTCTCTGGTAAGTCATTAACATTAAGACAGTTGGAAGTTTCCTGGAGGAATGTTATACTCTGTCTATCTCAAGTATTTGTCAATGTGCTTCAGGTTATAAGGAAATTAAATTTTATTTACATTCCCTTCTGCCTTTGTTTCACACATTACTTTGGAGGGGAGGGCGATGTTAAGTCTCCAGGAAATTGAGTCTATGGGTTTCTGAAAGTTAGGTTATTGGTTAGAATGATTTTTTTCTTGTAAATCACTAAGACAATTATAAACTGATAGAGACTCATGTCCTGCAGGACTGTGATCTCTATCAGTTAACCATTTTTTTTTTTTTTTGTTCCCATCACTTAGTTTTAGGGCAGCCAGGGGGCCCTGAGGAATGTCATACATATTCCACCCAGGAGTGGGGGACAGGCAGGGAGGATTGTAGGGTGCCAGCTTGTGCTTTGCCCTAAGCTTGCTTTCTGTTCCCTCATGAATACATAATATCTCAAGGTACTCTATGAACTCAAGTGGATATTTATCATTAAAGATGGTCGATGACATTCCATGTTTTAGTAATATTAAAATGATATTTTTGCCTGACTTGTCTAATTAAATCATGGATGGTAAAGAGCTCACCAGCAGAGATGAGCTCCATCTGGAGCAGCAGAGGTGACAGCTCCATCATTTCTAGTGCCTATATTATTAGTACAGTGTTTCTTTGCAAGAATAATTTTTCATTTTTCTATTGTATGGGGTTAGTTTAGAGAAAACTAGGTATTTATAATCAGTAAATTCACTTCCTGTGGCTGCATATAGTATGATACTTTGCAATGTACTGAAAACCAGATGAGTGAGAGCCTCACCATCAACTCTTCCCACTTTGTTCTGCACATCTCCTGTAATCTGTCTGTATTTGGAGGAAATACCATTTTCAGCTAAAGCCAAAAGATGTTGGGGTTGAGTAGTCAGTTTTGGGATGACAGGAAAAGTATTGTAAAGAAGAGTAAGGTTGTTATGCAGATTTAAGTCATTGTCTTCTCCTTTGATAGGAGTTTCTGGAGATGTAGAGTTATCCCTGTCTTCTTGGTCCCAGAGGGTGATACTCTTACAAATGGAGATTTCCCTTGTACCTGCAAATGTCTGTTAGGAAAGGATAACTACTTAGTTTTCAGAGCTTCTCCTAGGCTTGCAGTTTCTTAAAAATAATCAGCCTAAAATAATCCTTATGCCAGAGACTGTTTTGGGGTGGCAGTTCTGCTCCCCTACAGTCAAATAAATCTACTGTTTATTGCCGAAGAGGCCCTTTGGCTTCCTACCCCCTTGAAAAGCTTTAAATCTACAGCAATGAGATTTTTTTTTTTTAGTATCTCCTTTCTTTGTAGTTTTGTTTATTCTCCTCTTTAAAAAATAAAAAATGTAAATGAATAATTCAAGCTCCAAATACACAAATTCGTAATTCAACCTAGATACTTGCAACATTTATCCTTGCAAGTTTGAAAGTACTTATCACTTTAGTTGCTAGGTGCTCAGAAAAAGGATGTTAAAAAATAATAAACTCAGCAATAAATTTTCTTAATCTAAATTCTGCAGCAACCATGTAGGATTATTATGGAGAATGTGAAATGGTATGCGGGCAGTTAGTTCATTCATCTCCCAAGCCCATTAGCCAATCCAGTTGAGTAGGTCCATGTACTTTTTCTTCCTTGGTTTATACTGTGCATTCATTAGCTCTTAAGCAGGTATATAGTACTCAGAAAGTAAGACTTTTGTAATGCTTCTAATAATAGTGAAATTTGCTTTAGAAAGTCTTGCTCCCCATTGATTACTATTGTAACAAGTTTGGAGGATGGTCAGAATTAGGGGCAAGAATGGGGGTAAAGGTGGGTTACTGGTCAAAAGGTTTAACTAGATATGCCAAGAGATGGTTAATTTGCACTTGAGAGCGAAGTTCAGGTTTCTTCATTAAAGGCCCGTTACAGTAGATTCCTTGGTGGGCAGCTGCCTGAGACTAATTTTTCCAATAAAAACGCCTTCCGGGAGAAGGCGGGGCAAGATGGCGGAGGAGTAGGTGCCTCACCTCCCCCCGCCCCACCCACTTACCAGGATAACTTCCAAACTATCCTGAAAACTTACGAATTCCACTTGAGATTTAAGGAGAGAACAGCTGGAACGCTACGGAGAGAAGCGTTTTTGCTTCTAACGAGGTAGGAAGACGAAAAAAAAAAAAGGAATCCAGCGGGGGAGGGGCCACGAGGAGCCGGGCTAAGGCTGTGGTGAGCCTCCCGGAGAGGAAAGCCCGGCCCCCGAGAAGCGGGAACTTTAAAAATCCGCACTGGATTCTTCCCGGACGGAAAAGCGATTAGCAGGGAAACCGAGCAGAATCGCTGGGCCGCAGGAGGGGCGGTGGAGCCTCCAGGTTCCCGGAGTCCCTGAGAGAGGAAGCGCGCCCGGGGAAGACGCGGGGAAGACGCGCCTCAGGCTGTGGGCGGAGCGCGGTAAAGGCCTGGAGCGCGCAGGCGCGGGGCCTCAGGGAGCAGCCGGTGGGTCAGGCGGGGGCTCGGGCGGAGGGGCTGCGCCTGCTGCCTTCGGGACCCGCGGCCCCTGAGCGTGATTCCAGCAGCGCAGGCCCCGGACCCCAGGGCAACGGGGGACACAGCCTACTATCCTGCGCCCCCGCCGATGGGAGGAGGCTGGGAGGGCACAGGACAGTGAGGACGCTCCTGCCGCCGCGCGCCCCGAGGTTGTGCAGGTCAGCGCCCCCGCCCTGGGAGCGTCCAGGCCAGTGCGGACTGGGAGACTGTGGTAGTTCGTGCGGGAGCTGACCCCAGAGCTGGGGAGCTGGCTGCGGGCCAGTGGTGGTGTTCCTCCTTGTTCCACCCTGTGCCTGGGAGGGCCGGGGCCGCCAGCGAACAGGGGCCTCACGGGGTCAACAGCTCCCACTGAGCCCAGCCCCGGCGGGGGGCAGAGCAGCTCCCCCAGGTGCACACACCTGGGA
This sequence comes from Vulpes vulpes, assembly GCF_048418805.1. NCBI lineage: Eukaryota > Metazoa > Chordata > Mammalia > Carnivora > Canidae > Vulpes > Vulpes vulpes. Next base: position 78,312,741 of record NC_132783.1, on the reverse strand, counting down.
ATCAGCACAGCAGGCCCCTCCCCCAGAAGAGCAGCTGGAAGGACAGGGGAAGAGCAAGTTCTCCACTGAGCAGTGCTGGAAAGCTCCAGGGGAAGTCAAGGGATTTACAGCATATAGAACCAGAGGGTACCCCTCCTATTTCTTTTTCTCTTCCATTTTCCAGTACAACTCGTTTTTATATCATGCTATGAATTTCAAACTTTTTCTTTTCCCACCTTAAGTACAATATTTTACCACCTCTTCATTTTTAAGTTTCTTCCTTTTTGACTTTCATATTTACACAATTATAGGTCTTAGGTATATTTTCCACTTCTAGATTCCCTTCAACATACTCAACTTAATTTTGGGAGATATACAAGATGTTTTTTTGTTTTGTTTTGTTTTGATGTTTTCTCTGCCTCATTTTGTTCTACAATGGCAGAAGTTAATACCTTCTAAAACATTACCAGCATGCACCCAGAACCAAGTGGTATACCGTACTGGTTCATTCTGTGAGATTCCTTATTCCCATTCTGACCCCCTCTTTTATCTCGTTTATGTTTTCGTAGTCAATGTTGGGGCCCACTACAAGTACTTCTGGTTTATATAAATTTGGGACTGAGCATCTTCTAATACAGACTTAATATACTAGAACCAAGAGGATCACCCTCTAGGACCCTTCAGGTAGACTACATTCTCCCTCTACTACAAGGTTGTCACCACCACCATCTCCCAGGCCCCCCCTTTTTTTCTTCTCTTTTTTCTTTTTTTCTTTTTCCTCTTTGCTTTTTTTCTATTCTTTTTTTACCCCTTCTTCTTTTTTTCTTCTTCTTTGGGATTCTTAGCCTTTTATTTTTTACTACTTTGTTTTAAAGTTTGTTTTTCACTTTAGTGGTCCTTTTGCTTTATTTCGTTCTGATCTTTGTTTGCTCTGACCTCGTCAGAATCATCTAGGGTGAAATTTACTTAGGTTGTGGTTGATATTCTTGACTAGCCCGCTCATACAGCCACTCTGCACTCAGCAAAACGACTAGAAGGAAGAACTCACCACAAAGGAAAGAATCAGAAACAGTACTCTCTCCCACAGAATTACAGAATTTGGATTACAATTCTATGCCAGAAAGCCAATTCAGAAGCACAATTATAAAGCTACTGGTGGTACTGGAAAAAAGCATAAAGGATTCAAGAGACATCATGACTGCAGAATTTAGATCTAACCAGGCCAAAATTAAAAATCAATTAAATGAGATGCGATCCAAACTGGAGGTCCCAACGACAAGGGTTAATGAGGTAGATGAACTAGTGAGTGACATAGAAGACAAGTTGATGGCAAGGAAGGGGGCTGAGGAAAAAAGAGAAAAACAATTTAAAGACCATGAGGAAAGGTTAAGGGAAATAAATGATAGCCTCAGAGGAAAGAATCTACGTATAATTGGGGTTTGAGAGGGCACCGAGAGGCACAGAGGACCAGAAAGCATATTTGAACAAATCATAGCTGAGAACTTCCTTAACTTGGGGAGGAAAACAGGCATTCAGATCCAGGAGATAGAGAGGTTCCCTCCCCCCCACCCCCCAAAATTTAACACCTCAACATTTAATAGTGAAACTTGAAAACTCCAAATATAAAGAGAAAATCCTTAAAGCAGTGAGAGACAAGAGATCCCTAACTTATATGGGGGGAAATATTAGATCAACAGCAGACCACTCCACAGAGACCTGGCAGGCCAGAAAGGTTTGGCAGGATATATTCAGGGTCCTAGATGAGAAGAACAGTAGCCAAGAGCCAAGAATACTATATCCAGCAAGGCTGTCATTTAGAATAGAAGAAGAGATAAAGAGTTTCTAAGATAGGTGGAAACTGAAAGAATATGTGACCACCAAACCAGCTCTGCAAGAAATATCAAGGGGGACCCTGTAAAAGAAAGAGGAAGTCCAAGGAAATAATCCACAAAAACAGAGACTGAATAGGTATTGTGATGACACTAAATTCATATCTTTCAATAGTAACTCTGAACGTGAATGGGCTAGATGATTCCATCAAAAGATGCAGGGTTTAAGACTAGATAAAAAAGCAAGAACCATCTATTTGCTGTCTACAAGAGACTCATTTTAGACCTAAGGACACCTCCAGCCTGAAAATGAAAGGTTGGAGAACCATTTACCATTCAAATGGTCCTCAAAAGAAAGCAGAGGTAGCCATCCTCATATCAGACGAATTAAAGATTATCCCAAAGACTGTAGTAAGAGATGAAGAGGGACACTGTATCATACTGAAAGGGTCTATCCAACAAGAGAACCTAACAATCATGAATATTATACCCCTAATGTGGAAGCTGCCAAGTATATCAATCAATTATGAACCAAAATAAAGACATAGATAATAACACACTAATAGTAGGAGATTTCAACACAGCACTTTCTGCAAATGACAGATCTTCTAAGCACAACATCACCAAAGAAACAAGAGCTTTAAATGATACACTGGACCAGATGGATTTCACAGATATACAGAACTTTGCATCCAAACGCAACTGAATACACATTCTTCTCAAGTGCACATGGAACTTTCTCCAAAATAGACCACATACTGGGTCACAAATCAGGTCTCCACTGATACCAAAAGATTGGGATTATCCCCTGCATATTTTCAGACCACAATGCTTTGAAACTAGAACTCAGTCACGAGAAGAAATTTGGAAGAAACCCAAACATGTGGCGGTTAAAGAGCATCCTGCTACAAGATGAAAGGGTCAACCAGGACATTAGAGAAGAATTTAAAATATTCATGGAAACTAATGACAATGAAGATACAACTGTTAAAAATCTTTGGGATACAACAAAAGCAGTCCTGAGAGGGAAATACATTACAATGCAAGTATCCCTCAAAAGATTGGAAAAAACTCAATACACAAGCTAACCTTGTGCCTAAAGGAACTGGAGAAAGAACAGCAAATAAAACCTACACCCAGCAGAACAAGAGAGTTAATATAGATTCAAGCAGAGCTCAATGAAATAGAGACCAGAAGAACTGTAGAACAGATCAGCAAAACCAGAAGTTGGTTCTTTGAAAGAATTAATAGGATAGATAAACTATTAGCCAGCCTTATTAAAAATAAAAAAGACTCAATAAAATCATGAATGAAAAAGGGGATACCACAACCAATACCAAGGAAATACAAATGATTTTAAAAACATACTATGAGCAGCTATATGCCAATAAATTAGGCAATTTAGAAGAAATGGATGCATTTCTGGAAAACCACAAACTACCAAAACTGGAACAGGAAGAAATAGAAAACCTGAACTGGTCGATAACCAAGAAGGTAAATGGAAGCAGTCCTCAAAAACCTCCCAAGACACAAAAGTCCAGGGCCAGATAGCTTCTCAGGGGAATTCTATCAAACGTTTAAAAAAGAAACAATACCTATTCTACTAAAGCTGTTCCAAAAGATAGAGATGGAATACTTCCAAACTCGTTCTGTGAGGCCAGCATCACCTGAATTCCAAAACCAGACCAAGATCCCACTAAAAATGAGAAATTATAGACCAATCTCCCTGATGAACACAGATGCAAAAATTCTCAGCAAGATACTAGCCAATAGGATCCAACAATACATTAAGAAGATTATTCACCATGACCAAGTGGGATTTTTCCCCGGGATGCAAGGCTGATTCAACACTCATAAAGCAATCAACGTGATAGATCGTATCAATAAGAGAAAAAACAAGAACCATATGATCCACTCAATAGATGCAGAGAAAGCATTTGACAAAATACAGTATCCATTCCTGATCAAAACTCTTCAGATTGTAGGGATAGAGGGAACATTCCTCAGCATCTTAAAAGCCATCTACAAAAAGCCCACAGCAAATATCCTTCTCGATGGGGAAACGCTGAGAGCCTTTCCCCTAAGGTCAGGAACGAGACAGGGATGTCCACTCTTACCACTGCTATTCAACATAGTACTAGAAGTCCTGGCCTCAGCAATCAGACAACAAAATGAATAAAAGGCATTCAAACTGGCAAAGAAGAAGTCAAATTCTCCCTCTTCTCAGATGACATGATACTGTACATAGAAATCCCAAAAGACTCCACCCCAAGATTGCTATAACTCATATAGCAATTCGGTGGTGTGGCAGGAAACAAAATCAATGCCTAGAAATCAGTGACAATTCTATACACTAACAATGAGACTGAAGAAAGAGAAATTAAGGAGCCAGTCCCATTTACAATTGCATCTGAATGCATAAGATACTTGGGAATAAACCTAACCAAAGAGGTAAGGGATCTATACCCTAAAAACTACAGACCACTTCTGAAAGACATTGAGGAAGACACAAAGAGATGGAAAATTATTCCATGCTCATGGATTGGAAGAATTAATATTGTGAAAATGTCAATGTTACCCAGGGCAATTTACACATTTAATGCAATCCCTATCAAAATACCATGGACTTTCTTCAGAGAGTTGGAACAAGTAATCTTAAGATTTGTGTTGAATCAGTAAAGACCCCGAATTGCCAGGGGAATATTGAAAAAGAAAACTAGAGCCAGGGGCAACACAATGCCAGATTTTAGGTTGTACTACAAAGCTGTGATCATCAAGACAGTGTGGTACTGGCACAAAAAACAGACACATAGATCAATGGAACAGAATAGAGAATCCAGAAATGGGCCCTCAACTCTATGGTCAGCTATTATTCAACAAAGCAGGAAAGACTATCCACTGGAAAAAAGACAGTCTCTTCAATAAATGGTGCTGGGAAAATTGGACATCCACATGCAGAAGAATGAAACTAGACCATCCTCTTACACCATACACAAAGATAAACTCAAAGCAGACGAAAGATCTAAATGTGAGACAAGAATCCATCAAAATCCTTGAGGAGAACACAGGCAATACCCTTTTTGAATTTGGCCACAGCAACTTCTTGCAAGATACGTCCATGAAGGCAAGGGGAAAAAAGCAAAAATGAACTAACTTATTGGGACTTCATCAAGATAAAAAGCTTCTGCGCAGCAACAGAAACAGTCAACCAAACTAAAAGATAACCTACAGAATGGGAGAAGATATTTGCAAATGACCTATCAGATAAAGGGCTAGTATCCAAGATCTATAAAGAACTTATTCAAGTCAACAGCAAAGAAACAAACAATCCAATCATTAAATGGGCAAAAGACATGAACAGAAAATTCACCAGAGAAGACCTACACATGGCCAACAAGCACAGAGAAAATGCTCCGCATCACTTGCCATCAAGGAAATACAAATCAAACCACAATGAGATACCACCTCACACCAGTGAGAATGGTGAAAATTAACAAGACAGGAAACAACAAATGTTGGAGAGGATGTGGAGAAAGGGGAACCCTCTTGCACTGTTGGTAGGAATGTGAACTAGTACAGCCAATATGGAAAACTGCGTGGAGGTTCCTCAAAGAGTTAAAAATAGAACTACCCTCCGACCCAGGAATTACACTGCTGGGGATTTACCTCAAAGATACAGATGTAGTGAAAGACCAAGACACGTGCACCGCAATGCTTATAGCAGCAATGTCCACAATAGCCAAACTGTGGAAGGAGCCTCGGTGTCCATCAAAAGATGAATAGATAAAGAAGATGTGTTCTATGTATACAATGGAATATTACCCAACCTTTAGAAATCAGAAATACCCACCATTTGCTTCAATGTGGATGAAACTGGAGGGTATTATGTGCAATGAAGTAAATCAATTGGAGAAGGACAAACATAATATGGTCTCATTTATTCGGGGAATATAAAAAATAGTGAAAGGGATTAAATGGGAAAGGAGAGAAAATGAGTGGGAAATATCAGAGAGGGTGACAGAACATGAGAGACTCCTAACTGGGAAACAAACAAGGGGTAGTGGAAGGGAGGTGGGTGGAGGGTTGGGGTGACTGGGTGATGGGCACTGAGGGGGGCACTTGACAGGATTAGCATTGGGTGTTATGCTCTATGTTGGCAAATTGAGCTCCAATATATATATATATATATATATATATATATATATATATATATATATATATACAAAAAGAAAAAAAATGTTTTCCCCTGCACTATAGTCTTGGACAATGGCACTCTTGGTAAATTACTGTAGAAATAATTTATTGCATTCCTTTGTTCATTTAACGAGTATTTCTTGAGTTCCATGTACTGTACTTGATGCTGGAAATATTTAAAAAACTCATGATACCTGACTTTAATCAGTATGAAGGTTATCCCATTATCTACATCATTTTATAGTTGGCATATATTAACTTTAGTCATTTAATTTATATGTCCTATTTTTCTCTGCTCCTTTAGGAGAGTCCGTAGTTATGGATGATAAAAATGATTTGCTTGTCAAGTGAGACAAGCATATACTGAATTTAGCTATTGCGTTAGTAGCATTCATTCAGAACATGCAAATTGCATAATAGGATGAATTCAGTGGTACTTTTAAGATACAATAATAAATTGCTAAGTGTTGTACTGAATTAAGTTCTCTCAAATTTGAGTTCTCTCAAATACTATAATCCAGTGGGTGTCATCTGAGTTGCATAGTGGAATACCTTGGGGAACTTTTATTTTTTTAGTTCAAGCACTCCTACATCAATGAAAACAGAATCTGAGGGTGGAGCAGGCTTGAGAATGACTCCCGCAGAGTACTTATTCCCAAGAATAATCAAGCCAATTAACTTCACATGGGGACACTGATGTTCAGATATATAAGTTGTGTAAAATCATAGAGCTAATAAACAGAAGAGTCAGGATCCAAACCCAGATCTAGCTAGTAAATCTTTCTTATTTCAAAAACATTCTGTTGCCCCTAAAATATGTGGCACTTGTATTTTTCCCCATCATTTTGTTTTAAACAGTTTCTGGTGATTTCTTTCCGGCCAGTTGACCATGTTGCATATACCTGGAATTAATATTAGGGATTGATAGGATAGAAAGAAGGGAGGAAAAGGGTCCTCTGGATAACCTGTTAGGTTAGAAGTTTTGGGAAAGGACTTGAGGACATTGGGGATGATAGGAATTCTGTTATCATTTTGGAATGCTCATTTTTGCTTGTTTAATTCATGGGGCAAAAGTCAACCTTCCTAGAAGTAGTAAATTGGAATTATTGTTATCTATGACCATAGGTAACACACAGAGGAGACTGGACACTCATGACTTACTACTAATTTTGAGTAGGATAGTTAGCTTGCAGGGAATTGTCATGGACTATGAGAAGGCTGTCTCTTTTCTTGTTCTCTTTTTGAACAAATGGATCTTAGGTTTCAGTGAAGGGGAATATACTGCTTAGAACTTTTCTACCTGCTGGAAAAGAGAAACTTTGGAATATTATTCCTAATTTCTGTGGCAATTTCACCACCTAGAAAATTGTCCAAGTAAAGGAGATAAATATATCAATGTAGGTATCCCATGCTCACTGTTCTCAAAACTGTAATGGGGATATGGTAAATATTAAGGAATGGCTTCTTTCAACCATGTAGCCTTCTATTTGTCCCTGTTAGCATTATACTCATCACTGAAGGCAAAGTTTGGAGGGGTCCTAGGATCTGGTTGATAAGCTTTCTGTTAAATACGCAGACTATTGCTTTTTCCTCTAACCCCAAACATGCTTATTTAATTACATTTAAATTATTGTGTGTGTGTGTAATTGTTTATATGTCTCCATCTCGTGCTAGTCTGTGTATTCTTTAAAGGCAAATATTGTCTTCTTTTTCAACTATGTCTACCTAGTGCCTAGCAGAGTGCTTGACATAAAATAAATATTGAATATGTATTTGGTGAATTAAATTGCATTGATTTTTTTGATGATCTTTTTTAGGAAATGGAATTTTGAGCTTGGATTCTGGTTGATATTAAATTATTCTCTCTAGCAGAGTGTGTCAGAGTGTTTCAGAGAGTGTATTAAAATCCCAGCAGTTATCTTCCCAGGCCACTTCTTTTCCTCTTGTTGGAAAACAGTATTTATCATAGTAAATAGCTCATTTGGGGTGGTTTATCCAGGCTTTAGTAACCAATTTAACATAACAGGAAGTTACAAATTCCCTTTTGGCCAAAAAGTGTTAAGTTTGACAGCTTCTGCTAGAAGGGTAACTTTGCATTAATTTACTCCATTTTATTTGTGAAAGGTATACCGATCTATAAACATTTTATGGCTATTCAGAAGTGGTAAACAACATTCTGGCCAACCACTTATGCTTTTAATAAGCACCTTTTTATGCCTTGTATATAATTTTTGAAAAATTATAGCCTAGTTTGTGGCTTAAATACTTAGTTATGTTATCTTGTTTGTAGATGGTGCTCTGTGAAATGATGTTTCATTGGTTTATAACATTTAGAAAATGTAAAACTTTGCCTTAATGCTTAGTGGTAGGAGAGATGTTTCTTTTTTATTTTAAAATTCATTTTAATTTACACGTATTAAAATTTGCTTTTTTAGTGTACAGTTCTATGGGTTTTGGCAAATGCATAGTCATGTAGCCATCACTACAATTAGATACATAACATTTGTAATATCTTTCCCCCAATGTTCCCCTATGCTATCCCTTTAAAGTCAAATCCTCCTTTACTCTTAATGCCTGACAGCAGCTTTTCCAGAATGTTGTATAAATGAGTAGAATCATATACTATTTAGCCTTTTGCCTTTTCCAGTGTCATATCAATGAATGGAATCATATATTATTTAGCCTTTTGAGCCTGTCTTTTTTCAGTTTGCATAAAAAGCATTTGTGGGTATTTGTCATTTCTAATTGCTGAGTAATATTCCATTGTATACATAAACCACATCTTCTTTATCCATTCATCTTTCGATGGACACCGAGACAAATACCCACCATTTGCTTCAACGTGGATGGAACTGGAGGGTATTATGCTGAGTGAAATAAGTCAATCGGAGAAGGACAAACAGTGTATGTTCTCATTCATTTGGGGAATATGAATAATAGTGAAAGGGAATATAAAGGAAGGGAAAAGAAATGTTGGGAAATATCAGGAAGGGAGACAGAACATAAAGACTCCTAACTCGGGGAAACGAACTAGGGGTGGTGGAAGGGGAGGAGGGCGGGTGTTGGAGGGGAATGGGTGACGGGCACTGAGGTGGACACTTGACGGGATGAGCACTGGGTGTTTTTCTGTATGTTGGTAAATTGAACACCAATAAAAATTAATTAAAAAAAAAAGCATTTGTGACTCATCTATTTGTTGCAGATATTAATCAATAGTTTGTACTTCATTATTGCTGAGTAGTATTTTAAAGTATGGATGTACCACCAATGGTTTATCCATTCTCCATTTTAAGGACACGTAGCTTGTTTATAGCTTTTGAGGGAGTATCAATGAAGCTGATATAAGTATTTCATATGGATACAGGGTTTTGTTTTTGTTTTAATGAACAGAGGTTTTAATTTCATTTACATAAATACTTAGGAGTAAGATTGCTGGATGGAATGCTAAGTGTATATTTAAGTTTATGAGAAATGGGCAAACCATTTTCATAGTGGTCGTACCATTTTACATTCTTACCAGCAACCTGTGAGAATTTCAGTTTCTCTGCATCATCACCAGCATCAAGTATTGTTTGTTTTACGTAAGCTATTTTAATAGATGTATAGTGGTATAATGATATTTTCTCATTTGTTTTAGGTAACTTTCTTTATTGTTGGTGGTGGGGTTTTAATTATATAAATGGATTTTTTTTCTTACTTCCCTTTAGTTAATCATTAACACAGAGACTGTTGTATGTGTAATCTTAAAATTTAATTCTGGTATTCCAGGTGGGCTGTAGTCCATTTATGAGAGAAAACTCATAGTGCTATGAGAAAGCATAAGTATTGGTGTAGATTATGGCTGAATATTTATGACTTCTTACTGAATGAAAGCAGTACAACACGTTTCCTAACTGTATTTTAAGTCAGCTTCTTGTCGTTCTGGTATCTTCTGAGCATCTTTCCCAGTCTTTCTGCAGTGTCACTGTACTCATGCCATGATCTGTTCATAACTCTTCCCTCACAACCCTGGTGTAGTCTGGTGCTCAAAGGCACAGGGAAATTAGACTTGTGGTGCCCCAATTAGAAGGAAGGCTGCTAAGTTGACTGCCTGCAGTGGATCATGCCTGTTTGAGGCTAAGCTATATGACCAGGGGACTGGGGTGTGGTCCTGTAAAAACATGGCTAGACAGCAGATCAAAGGACAGATCTTGCCTGAATTAGTCTTAACAAAAACAATTATTAAATCATTTTTTTCACCTGCCATGCTGATATGCTGGGCATTTTTAAGTGAATCTCAGCATGGATATTGCTTGGGCAGCTTTACACATTCAGACCAAGTCTATGGACATGCCAGAGAGCTTCAGGGAAGGCTAGAAATCTGACAACATTTTTTTTTTTTTAAAGATTTTATGTATGTATTCATGAGAGACAGAGAGAGAGATAGAGATAGAGGCAGAGACACAAGCAGAGGGAGAAGCAGGCCCCATGCAGGGAGCCCGACTCAGGATCAGGATCCTACCCTGGGCCAAACGCAGGTGCTAAACCGCTGAGCCTCCCAGGGATCCCTTTGACAACATTTTAACCTTGTTTTTCTTTTCTTTGGTTTTCATCTTGGAATATTCTGATAATTTTATTTAAACATAGTTTTAAGTGAAATTTGACTTTTAAAAATGTAATAATCAAATCCACAAATCCTCTACCTCTTGTTAGATATTAGATTCTGTCCATAGAAAGTCATGTGGATAAATTCACAGTTTACACAGGCATTCTTATTTTAGCAAATATTTCAAGTGGTTTTTTAAATATTTTTTAGACTTGAAATGATCATAGTTGGATGTTGGAAATATGACTATAAGCTAGGTAGTTAATACATTAATGAACAATATTTCTTATGAAGCATTTATGTATTTAGAGATAAAGAAGAAATATTGAAATTGTACTTCTATGCACATGTCTATTTCAAGATAAAACACATTTCTTAGATTGAAGTGAGAAAATTTTTTTTATCATATGTTGGTGTATGGCATAAGCATCATATTCAAACTGAACAGTTTTTATTTATTACAATTTTCTAAATCATTCAAAACAAAACATCTTCATCAGAAAGTGATAGCTAGAACAACAATAATTGCTTAGAGATTTGTCATATATGACCTATTTTCATTCTAAAAGAGCTCACTTTTAATAACAGCTATTTAAATGTAAGGGTATTTTTTTCAGGGACTTTATAAATTAGGAATATAGTCATTGGGTAAACCACAAGCTAGCAAAAAATATTTTATTCTCTTTTAATTTTATGCTTTTTCATTCAGAGTAGTAGAAAAGTATTTTAAGTATAACCCATTTGACATGGAACTCTGATATTTTATGGACAGAGTTGAGTTAGCATTAATATTTCTGTTAATGTCACTCTAAAAACTAAACATTGTATGTTCTTATTTGAGTTTGCCTATAATACTTAGCATATATAGTTTATATCCTAATTGTGCCTTGTAAGAGTCTTGCCCTATTCAGTTGCATCAAGATCTGGGAATTGGGACACGTCTTTACTGAATCATTATGTGATTTTGGACCAGGTGAGCCCAAACTTTCTTATTCACAAAGTTGCTGTGATTACACATGCTTTACTAATACATGATCAAGCTAGGATTTATATCTGCCTGGGACAAAAAATAAGGCAATAAAAAATGTAGTCTTACTATAGGCAAAATTTTGCTTTCTTTGCCCAGGGCTAGAATTTAACCTGAAGAATGAGCTAACCATGGCTACTCTCACAGGGGAAAACCAATAACTAGTCTAGAGTTATTCTAAGGATTTATGCAACACAACTGAGAGTTCTCCACTTTTCATGATTTTCTTTTTTTGTGTGTGTGATCTAGGAGAATATTACAACTCAACCTCTCTAATTTTTATAACAAAGCAACAGAGTTCTAGGTGGATGATGGCTTAATTAAGACCACAGTGGTCATTAGAGGCAGAGATAGGACTAAACTTTAAGTCATATGGCTCTTAATCTAGTGCCCTAATTATTTTTTGAGGCACAGGTAGATTGTTACATATAAGTAAATGTTTCCAGGAGTAATCAAAGAACTGCTGAAATGAAAGAGACAGTTTCATTTTTGTGCTTTTTGGTGACCACAGAATGACTGGCAGAAGTGTCTATCACCTCAGTCATCTTGAGTGGGATGATGTTGTTAGTTATTGTAGGCAAGCTACTATAGTTTGCCTGTACCTTACTATAGTTTGCTTCATAAGACATTTATGAGAAGAAAATTGTTTTGACTTTTCTGTTAATTGCATGACTATTTCAAGGTTCTGTTATTATTCCTGATCAGTGATTGCCATTAGCTGTATTTTTTTTCTCTTATTCGGTGCATGTCTTTCCTGTGCTTTATTGGCATTTGTATGTTGGTCTTACTTCTGAAGATAAAACAATGAATTAATAAATTTAAAGCCTACCTATCTAAGCATTTTTGAGGGAATGGTATCATGTAGGTAACTAATTTTAAAAGTAAGAATTACTTTATGGACAATCTATACTACCAAGCATTTTATATAAAAGATCTTATGATATTTTTGTCTTATGAAATTCTTTATAGATAGATTGTAACTAAAAGAAACCCTAGTGATCTCTTAGGTCAAATAAGGAAAAGATATTACATACATATAGCTACTCTTCTATTTGTACTTATGGAAGACTTAGCAAATCATCCATGATACTTTTTACTTTTGTCTAAAATCAGCCTCAGAATCATTCTTAACACAGTGCTTCAGCCAGTCATTATCAATTGATTGGAATTCATGTGAGGGAAGAAACTAAGTACCATTTATAATCTAGTTAGTTTATGAAACCACTGAGGCCCAAAGAAGAGAAGGATCTTAAAGGGCACTGGTATAGCTGGAATTGGAGGTGATATTCTCATATTTTTGCTTCAGTGTTCCTAAACTCCATCATCCTACTCTGTCACCAAATAAAATATCATGGGTATGAAATTTCCACACCCTTTTAGAGTCATCCTTACTCAATTTTGTAATCTTCACATTTTTGAGTTATTGGTGTTATTGTCTGACCCATCTACAGTATCTTAAAATGGGGAAGAAAAAAATACAGTTCCCTAAAGAGTATTCAGAACCCATCCAGCATAAAACCAGCCCTCAGAATATAAGCTGTCAATGATGAATAGCATGTATATCAAACTGCAATTACCATAAAAATACAGCAAGGAATCTTAAGATCCCAATGTAACTGTAAATCTAACAATGCAAAAAAGAGAATTTGTTGGAGAAAAAAAGCTATATTGGCCCATTGTTACTTTTGATCCCAGCTTATTATCTGAGTCAACTGGGAGGTTTTCAGGAGCAAAAGCCTTTGAAGTCTCAGTTCTTTTTGGTCATCAGTGGCTCATGACTGTTGGAACTTATAGAGAAAAGGAAGAATTGGTGTGCATGATTGGTTATTTTCTTTCTTTAATTTCACTAGTACTTGAAGAACAAAGGAAATTAACAGAATAGAAACCTCTTCTATTGAATGCAGGCTTTCTTATACTTTTCATTGCAGTAGTGCTTTGGTAAACTTAAGTATGTTTAGATTCTTCTTCCTGATTTCTACCTTTTAAAACCTAACATTCTTCCTTTGCTTCCACATTTCTGTTGATTTATGTATCAATTCTGCTGTGGATCATACAGGACCTTCAGGGAAGCCAATGTGTAGGGATCTTACATAAAGAATTAAAGATGCTGGGGTGCCTGGGTGGCTCAGTTGGTTAAGATTTTGTCTTTGGTTCAGTCAGGATCCCAGGGTACTGGGATTGAACCCTGCATTTGACTCCCTGCTCAACAGAGAGCCTGCTTCTCCCTCTGCCTCTGCTGCTCCTGCTTGTGCTCTCTATGTCAAATAAATAAACAAAATCTTAAAAAAAAAAGAATCAAAGATGCAGAGGTTTTCTTGTGCTATAGCTACAGCTAAATTAAAGTTAGGAAAAAAAAAAACCGTCTGGGACTGTGAGTGTAATGCTTATTGAGTGTTTGGAAGTTGTTGAAATAAGAGATCCAGACTTAAGACTATAAGAAACTTACTGAGAGTGGACAATCTGCTCCAACTCATGGAATGTGAATGAGAGGAAATATATACTTTTTAAAAATTTGTGAAGAAAAAGAAGTAGATTCAGGTTAAGAAGATAAACTGAACTTGAGTAGATTTCAGGGAAACTTAAAATGGTTCCATCTGAACTTAATCTGCATCAATAGGACAGGAAAGCTTTTTAGGTTAGCATTTCTCAAAAAATGGGTTCTGTTTCCATGGACCATCTACATCAGACACATCTTGGGTGCTTATTAAAAATGTGGATCAGCTGTTTCTATGTAGGAATAGGACATCTTAGAGAAATATATCGCTATAGTTGACAGAAAATAATTTTGTGCTTTTCTTCTCAAGCACTGGAGCTCTGTTATAAGGAACACAGTTCTCAATTTGGCTTCATTCAGTGAGTTCTTGGGTTTGCCATTTAAATTTCCAAACTCAGCTTCCATTAAGGCTTGGTTTTTGTTTTTCAACACAATTTTATCCTAGGGGGAAAAAAGAGTAGGATTATAATAATGCTCCTTTGGTTTTATTTTAGGAAGTATCAAAAGTATGAACTAGAAAATCATTTTATTTTGGGACAAGGATTTTCTGGGAAGTTTAATCCAATCAGAACACTTTGGCACAATTTTAAATATTTTACATCTCATTAAACTAATATGCCCTTTTCTTCCTTCTTTTTTTCCTAGACTGAATCACACAGATTTTTATAAGTAACTAGATTTTTTATTTTTTCTAAATTGCTCTGTATCTTGGCACCTTATTCAATCAATGATGCTATATCTGTGTTTGTGGAATCCCAGTTGCTTTTGCCTCAGATTCAGGAGTAAAGATGAAATTCACCGGAAAGAAACCATGCTTGAAACTTTCCCTAGGGATCTTCTTCTAGTGCATGAAACTCACTTTTAATGATAAATTCTCGAAGTTCTCAAATTCTCTAAAAATATTATCCTTCCTATTCTAAAGCATGTGAAAGAATTTGGCTTTGGTGAAGTTACGTTTGACTAGAAAAGATGCCATATCTCATATCAAGGATGTTACCAGATATATATTCATCTTGCTTTGATACCAAGAAAGGAAAGGTGTTCAGATGGTCATATCATTTGAATATTTGAGTAAGAGAGTAAGAGAACTGCCTTCTGGGTCACACTTGTAATTTTCAACTAGCTCACTATGTTTCTACTTCTTTTTTCCATTTGGACAAGAACCCTGTGTTGATTATTACAATACCATAACTAGAGAAACTTTGAGAAGTAAAATAAAATTAACATGCTTCTGAATACGTCTTAAATGAACTTTGTGATATTTCCCTGTGGATTATGCCTAGGACTTCCCATTACACACAGTGATGTTGGGAAATGGAAGCACAGCAGTTTATTCATTTTTCCTCATCCTGTATTTCACAAACTTGGACTATGGTAGTTGAAGTAAGATAATAATTCTGTGCCAGAAGAAAGATAGAAGAAGAAAAAACAGTTTGCGAACAGGAGCCTGGAACATTAGAAGCCTGGAAAATATGGAAAAAAGCTGATATCCCAGCAACACTACTCCAACACAATAATCTGGTAACTTTTCAATACCTGATTTATTTAAAAAACAAAAAACCAATTTTGTCAGTACAGGGTGAAAAGTAATTTTGAATATATGTTGGGAAAAATAAGCCAGATAAATTCTCCCTTCACATTTTTATTGTCTGATTTGTACTTCAAGGTATTCTCCATTTCTTTTCTTTTTCTTTTTTTAAGATTTTATTTATTTATTCATGAAAGACACATGGGCAGGGACATAGGTGGAGGGAGAAGCAGGCTCCCCACAGTGAGCCTGATGTGGGGCTTAATCCCTGCACCCTGGGATCACAACCTGAGCCAAAGGCAGATGCTGAACCACTGAGCCACCCAGGTGCCCCTGCTTCTAGGTATTCTCACTGTATTTTCAAGTGATGTGGTTTTAGCAAGGATGAATTCTACCATTTTGTCCACAGGGTTAGTGGAGAAGGATACTCTATTCTGATCTTGGCTCTGGTGCTGAAACGCTTGAGCAAATATACTTGTCTTATTGCTTTTTCTATTTATCTGTATTTTATTTCTCTCTGGCAGGGTGAAATAGCAGTGTATCCCAGGCATTTTCTGAGGAAGGTTTGGGAAGTGATCTGTGCATTTAGAGAGTTTGTTAATGTGATAATGGATGAGGAGCCGTTTTTGGATAAAAGAGAACTTTATGCAAGTCAGTTTCTCTTTATTTTATGAATGGTATTAGGGTGGCAGAAGGACTTCTTCAGCCTGCCTTCTATGACACTGAAGAGGAATATATTTAACCTGCAGCTAGGTCACTCCCATTTCCTCTTGACTGAGTTGATGTATAATGATAGTATTATTTATAGAGCTTATCATCCAGTGTGACAGGCACTGTGCCAACAGCTTTATATGTATGAACTGATTAATCCTCACAATAGCTCCAAGGAGTAGATATTACTATTATCTCCATTTCACAGATGTGGACACATTGGACAGTAGATTCAAATCTAAGCTGCATGACTATAGAACCCATGCATTTAACGACTTCTCCATTCCATGGCTGGGAAAACTAGTTATTGAATATTCAGAAATGTGAATTTTGGGAAGGAAAAAGGAAAGTGATATGGCAGTTCAATGATTACTTCCAATATGAGTTTTCTTTATCTTCCAATAACAGAATCCTTTTGTATTTATGACCAATAAGAGCTTTATTCCCCACCTTCTCTGACAACTATAAATATGCTTTGAGATGTGATTAAAGCTAATGAGATGTAAATGAAATTTTTAGTGGGCAGCTTCTTTAGACTTGCTTAAAAGTTGTCCTGTATATACCTTTGTCATTATCCTGCTGCTTGGAATGTGGCTATCATGGTTGAAATTAGCAGTCATACTAGACTATGAGGAGAAGGTAGTGGAGTGAGAAGCTGGAAGGAGTGTGGGTTTCTGGCCACTTAATGGAGCAGAGCCAGCACATCAGCCCTGGACCACTTGGCTTTTATGTGAGAGCAAAGTAAACTTTTGTCTCATTTAAAGCACTATAATTTTGAGGGTTTTTAATTTGTAGGTAACTAATTGCTTATTTCATGCCTCCTTGACAATATTGATTATAAGTAGCTTAACATTTGCACATAGTAGGCACTCAAGAAATATTTGTTAATTTGGCTTTTTAATATTTCAGTCTCTTCCCATTTTAATATTTAGAATCATTTACTTGTAATTTTGTAAGAGTGGTACAATATGTGAAATGTATCCTACGTGCAAAATCATGCTGTGGATTTGAAACAATTGGACAAAAATAGAGCTAGAGTATTTTTTTCTTTACAGTAATGACTAAGGTCCAAATATTAGATAGAAAACAACTTACAAGTATAAAAGTATAACTTCTTTGCCATGACCGTTTGGCAACCAAATGTACTTTAAGCAATTACTACTTTTTTGCCACTTTTAATTAAACGATACATCTATGGGGCAGGATCAATGGCTAAATCAACTAGGAAGAATGATTACTATAATGAGCAGGTTTATCTGGAATGATATTGATCAGAGTTCTGATATTTAGCATTATACTACATTTATGGTACAATAAAAATGTACATATGCTTAACAAAGAGCTCTAAACAGGGGGATCCCTGGGTGGCGCAGTGGTTTAGCGCCTGCCTTTGGCCCAGGGCCGATCCTGGAGATCCGGGATCGAATCCCACATCGGGCTCCCGGTGCATGGAGCCTGCTTCTCCCTCTGCCTGTGTCTCTGCCTCTCTCTCTCTCTGTGACTATCCTACATAAAAAAAAAAAAAGAGCTCTAAACATTAAATCTTAAAATGTCTTAATAATTATCAAAAAAACAGAAAAAGAACATGTGCACTATTGAACACATCTATGAGGCTTCTTTCTCAAATGCCTATTTTAAAATTGTGTTATTATAATTTTATAAAAGGTCTACTTTTGTTCAACTGTAAACATGGAATTTGTCCCCAGGTGAAAAATGATAGTGTCATCATACACTAGGACCTCATCAAAGTAGGAGGAGTTGGACAGGTTTGTGATCTGTATAGCACACAGAGATTGGCCTGGCTGATCGATTTGATATGGAGTGGGTCAAGTGAAGCAGAAAGAATGATCAAATATAACATATTTAGCCTGAGCAACTGAGTAGATGGATGTGCTGCTTATTATTACTAGTTGGAAGAACCTGAAGGAGAAACAGACCTGAAGCATGTGATAGGGGGAAAAAAACAAACCAGTAGTTCCATTTTACATATAGTGAGTTTGAAATGCCTATGAAGAAACATCCAAGAATAGAAATCAAGTCGAATATATGATTTTGAATTTCAGAGGAGATGTTTGCATTGGAGATATAAAATTTGGAGTTGTCAGCTTAGAGATGATATTTAAAGTCATGAGAATATTTGAGATCATCTAGGAAGAAAGCATAGAGCAAGGTAAATAAGCTATAAAGCCAGTCTGGTGAATGTAGTTAGACATTTTCATGTTATAGTAAAAAGATTATGATGTGTGTGGGATCTGGTGTGGATATTTCTTCCTTTGGGTGCCACTGGTCTGCTTGTTGCTCTTGACTCATACTATTTGCTTTAGATAAGCACTAACTTAAGTAGAGTGCTGACTGGGGGGCTGAGCTGTTTAAGTCATCTATAGGAATGAAGAAAGGAATTAACAGTTCTTTTAAAGAACTGTTAATATGAGAATTCCAAGGGCTTCTTCTAGAGATGCATAGATTTCAGTGTGTAAAGTATTTAGAATGTTTCTGCATCCTTAATATCTTTTTAATCTGTCTTTCTTGGGAGCTTTGAAACAAGCATAAGAATTAGTTCTGGAATAATGGCACTTTGCAACTATAAACATGGAGGATCAGTGATTTAACGATTGGTGTTCATGTTCTCTATCAGAAATTGGCTACATTTGAGCTTTCACAATTTTTAAGTCTCATACTAGCATATTTTGAAGTGCCACTCACTAGTGTTGGGCCACAAAGAACTTTCCTATAAAAGAACCCTCTTACAGGTTTTTAAAAATATATTATTTATTTATTCATGAGAGACACACACACACACACAGAGAGAGGCAGAGACACAGGCAAAGGGAGAAGTAGGCTCTCTGTGGGGAGCCTGATATGGGACTTGATCCCAGGACCCCGGGATCACACCCTGAGCCAAAGCCAGATGCCCAACCGCTGAGACACCCAGGTGTCCCCCTCTTACAGGTTTTAACAGAAACAAAGGTAGGTGAGCGTGTGTGTGTGTGTGTGTGTGTGTGTGTGTGTGTGTGAGAAAGAGAGAGAGAGAGAGAGAGAGAAAGAGAGAGACAGACAGAGAGAGAGGGAAGGAAGAAGAGAGGAATATTTAGAGAAGGAATCTATTGCTAAGTATGTTAATGACAAAAACTATAAAAATCCAGTAAGGACTTAGCATCTGCTTTTGTATCTAAAAGAATTATTTTAAGAATTGATTAATTAAGAACAGAAATTTCTCTTTCCATTCTGAAACTTTTTCTTTCAAATCATTAAAAATTTTTTGGGATCCCTGGGTGGTGCAGCGGTTTAGCGCCTGCCTTTGGCCCAGGGCGCGATCCTGGAGACCTGGGATCGAATCCCACGTCGGGCTCCCGGTGCATGGAGCCTGTTTCTCCCTCTGCCTGTGTCTCTGCCTTTCTCTCTCTCTCTCTCTGTGACAATCATTGAGCAAGATACTGCCAAAAGAGGCCAAGATTCCCAAATCCTATAAGATGTATAGATTTATTACAGAAAGTAAGACCTGTTTACCCTGAGGCTGTATTCAGTGCATAGCCCAGTGTCTTGCACATATTTGTTCATTTCATTACCATTTATTGAGTACCTACCAGGCATGCTTATTAATTTCACTACCATTTATTGAACCCCTACCATGTCCCCTATAACTGAACCTACTCATATGTTCTCTTTGTGGACCAGCATGAAATTTGGTTTTCTGAGTCTATGAGTGGGCAACTTTCTTACTGAAATAAATATATTGCTCAATATTTTTTGCTACAAGGAAAAGATTAAATATTTTAAAATATGGCTCTATACCCAAACCATTGGTTATCTCTATTGTAGTATTGCTTACATTAGAATACTTTGCATGCTGTTCTTTGATTCCTAGAGGATTCAGCTAACAATAATAACTCCACTCCTCTCCCCTTCCACTCCCCCCACCCCCCGTCTGTTCTGCACATATTCAATAAATACTTGGCTCTCTTCTCAGGGTTGGCTTCTTCCAATTTCCTCTTCAAAATTTCTTTAACTTTCCATGTTTTTCATTTTAAAGGAGACTGTGAGACTCCCTTAGATTAACTTGGCTCAGAAGATTACTGAGCTTCAAAAGTTTGGCTTTAGGAGGATCTCTAGAGTCTAATTTTGAAGACTTTGATATCGAAGAAAAATGAAAATCTTGTATTTCCATCAAGGGCTTATGTATAGCCAGGCTTTTTTTTTTTTTTTTATACAAAGTTTACAGTATGCTATCACACTTAATTCTGAGAATGAGGTTTGTTAAGTTTGCCCAGCTGAAACATGTATACTTCCTTCTATCTCTTCTTCTATTTTCAGGGAATTGAAAGGAAACCAGTTATAGATAGATCTTATTAGAATTTTGAGTATTCAAATTGTTAAACATATTAGACCATCTTGGCAAGACGATATTATTAGCATCAATGGCTAGAGCTTCCTTAGGAAGCTTGATTAACTTTCTGAAATCAATTGCAAAATTTTGTATCTATATATTCAATGAATACTTATTGAGCACCTATTATATATTAGGGGGTTTCTTAGACTTTTGGGATATATCAGTGAACAAAACAAAAGCCCTCAATACAGCTTACATTTTCACAGGTGGAGATAGGTGGTAAACAAAATTCATAATAAGTAAGTTGTATAGTGTGCTAGAGTGTCAGGGGTCCCCAAGACTACTCCTGGATCAATGATTTGCTAGGAGGACTCAGAGAACTCAGCACATAGTTGCACTCAGGTAATATTTATTAAAGTGAAATGGTATAGAATGAGATCAGCAAAGAGAAAAGGCACAAAGGGCAAATCAAGAGGAGATTAGGCACATACTTCCAGAGTTCTTTCCTAGTTGAGTTACATGGTAGTACACTTAAGTCTTGTAGCAACAAATTGTGACAAAATAACTGAAATGTGTCTATCAGTCCAGTTTATTAGATACTCAGTTCTCAGGGTTTTTATTTGGGGCTGGTCACATAGGCACTGTTTGCCTGGGATATACCAAATTTGTATACTACTCTAAGGAAAACAGGCATTCAGCATAAACCACATTGTTTGCATAAACGGTGTAGATGTAGTGAGCTACTCTTATCAGTTCCAGAATTGTGAGAACCCTTCTGAAATCCAAGTTGCCAACCAAGGCCTCTCAAAGGATAGGAGCCAGGCCTGCTATCTTACCTTTCTTGTGCACATCTAGATTGTAAGTGCTCAGGGGGAGATATTAAAACAAGGGCCAAGGACCAATACTGGAAAGGGATACAGGTTACAATTTTAAATAAGGTGATCAGAGTAAGCCTAATTGGGCAGGTGACATTTGAGCAAAATCTTGGAAGTTAAAAAAAGAACAGAGCAGGGAGAGTAACCAATGCAATTACCCTAAGGTGAGAGCTTGCTTGTCACATTTGAGAAAGAGTTAGGAAGCCAGTGTAGCTGGGGGGATTAGTGAACATGGAGATGAAGTCAAAGAGTTAAGCTTGGGTACAGGAACTGGTGACCACAGTGTCTTGAACCCTGTAGGACATTGCTAGTTCTTTGGTTTTTGTATGTGTATATGTCAGTGAGGAAACACCCAGTGGTTTTCATTTCTGTAGATTCTCTGAGGCATCAGTGTTTCATAATTGCAGATCTGGGCTAAATTCCTCATTTTGCAGTTAGAGAGGTAAGCCCTCAGTGATGACAGGCATATCACTTTAGGTCACATGGTCATCAGTGAGAGAATAGAGGTTAGAATGGACAATATAAGTGTTTTGATCTTTTTCCCCAAGTTTGAGAGGGTCCTCGTGACTTATTCAATTGCATTTTACTAAAGTTAGTGTCATTGATAACAGATGCCAAAATGCTTCAGGGTAGCTTAGGCAGAATGTGTTCAGTTATTTCTGCCCACTTAGGATAATGAGTGACTGAGGTGTCCAATTTCTGAGTATGAAGTAAAACAAATATTAAACACCTATTAAGGATGTTTCACTTATTAGAATGTCTGATAACTCACTTGAACATCTTCACACCTTGTTCTTATCCCTTACCCCATAAAAATTTGTTTTTATTGTTTGGTAGGTCTTCCTTGTTTTGTTCCTATTATGAATATATTTTAATAAAGAAAAGTTTATTCAGATGCTTCCAGCTTTTAAATGGATTCAACTGCAGTTTTTTTTTACAAGGGTTATAGAAATAAGATAAAGCTAACTTCTGCAATAGCAACTCTGTAATAATGCCAAGAAGTCATAGTTGAAAAGTATGTAAAATGTAGCCAAGACCACTTACGGAACTTAAATCCATAAAGCAGGATGTTTGACATTAAAACACAAGGTGATATGAGCTCCTTATAAAGTCAACAGATAATTGCTATCTAATTTTTTCTTTCAAAATAAAATCAGACTGAAAAGAAGATGGACAATTTTTCAAGCATTTACTGCTTTCAAACAAAAAAGAAATGAATATTGGATACAGATTGGTCTATGGTGTATGTTTGCCTAAAGATATGAGTTTGGTGACAGCTATGGAAGGCAATTTAATAATACCTTTTTGTCGTTGTTTTGATAACCAAAACAAAAAGTAAAAACAATCTCTTAGAATAAATTTTATATTTAGATTATAAATAAAATTATTTATATTATTATAAAGATTATATTATTTAGATTATTATAAATAATCTCTTAGAATAAATTTTAAGTTCAGAGCTGTTTAATTATTATATGGATTTGGAAATACAGGCATTTTTTTAAAAATACTTTTTATTTTTAAGGAAGAAAATTATTAACTACCTCCTCTAAATGTGAGGAATAAGACATGACATATTATTTCACAGATAAAAAATTCTCAGTTCATTAATAGTACTTCTATATTGCAATGAGTATTGCTGTTGAATACTTTATGCTGTTTTGTCTCAAACAAAAATGTCTGTCATAAATGACTCTGTCACAGATAGATGGCATTAAACCAGTGTAAGCATAAAATGTCTGTCACTATTTAAGATTGGCATGACATACAAAGTACAAGATCTTGAAGACTACTCATTTTAGTTTTGACTCCTTTCATGTATTTGTAATCATGTAATGCTTTGGCTTTGCTTTCGTTGATAGTGGTAGGATACAATTGGTTAGATTTAGCTGTTAGAATCATTCTGTTTATACTAAGGCTCTAAACAAAAATTTCAGTGACTTTTATTATAAATCTTTTGTACTCTATATCACATATGATTTATACTCTGTATCACATATGATTATTATACAAATTTAAACCACACAGGAAAGTAAGAAGGCAGAGAATCACTCCAAATTCTACTTTCCAGAAATAACTATTCTCAACATTTGAACATCTTTCCAGACATCTCTCAATGTGTCTATATTGAGCAAAATATAGCTAGATATAATTTTAGGAAAATGGGATCACAGTGTACATGGTATTTTAAATACCAAGTATTAATTTAATTTTACTTGAATTTAGTGAGAGGAAAGAGATTAAAGTGAAATTGGAGGAACTGTTGAGTTTACTCAGAATACCACAAGTGATACAGAGCATAAAAGATACCATTATTGTTATGAAAAACTACTCTAGGAGTTTGGAACCAACACTGTTTTTTAACTTTATATTTCATACATTCAGGTAAAACTACTTGCTTGTCTGGCGTCTTTCAGTGGCTCTCTATTTCACTCTTATAGTAGTGGTCATAGGAACGAGCCATAACTGGAAAGACATAGAGGCCTGAAGAGCATAAAGTGAGCACATATGCAGGAATTTGCAGTATAGCCATTAGTGGTTTGCTATGAAAGCTGAGAAAATAACATATATTTTATACCTGATCTCCTCCCCTATCCTCTAATTTCTGATATTCTCTATACATTGCCTTAATTTATTACATTTTCCTTTTTTATGTAACCATAGCTGTCAGTTACTTAATCCATTTAAAAATTTTATCAATGTTATTTGTTCCATTTAAAAGTTGATTTTGGGGCACCTGTGTGGCTCAATGATTGAACGTCTGCCTTTGGCTTAGGTTTAAAATCTTAAAAAAAAAAAGTTGATTCTGTACTCATCATTAAACCTTTTACTATTATTTTTTAAAAGATTTTATTTATTTATTTATTCATGAAAGGCACAGAGAGAGAGAGAGAGGCAGAGACACAGGCAGAGGGAGAAGCAGGCTCCATGCAGGGAGCCTGATGTGGGACTCGATCCCAGGTCTCCAGGATCACACCCTGGGCCAAAGGCAGATGCTCAACCCCTGAGCCACCAAGGGTCTGAGCATTGATTGTGTCCTGTGTGCATTTCAGTAGTTAGAGCTCAGAAAAATGAGAAATACCAATGGAAACCAGAAAGAGCTGCCATTGAACTGAGCAAAAGATGTAATTGAAATCTCAAGGAGGAAGTGAATGTGTCAGATACTGCTGAATAAGACAAAGACCCCAAACTGAACATTGCAGTGGGCCACAGAAGCTTTATGGGATATCCCTCATGAAAATGGTTGCAAAAATTCTCAATAAAATACTAGCCAACTGAATCCAATAATACCTTAAAAAAAAATCATTCATCATGGTCAAGTGGGATTTGTTCTTGGCTTGCAAGGGTGGTTCCCTGTTCACTAATTAATGTATATACCAACTATATTAATAAAAGAAAGGATGAAAACTATATGACCATTTCAATAGATGCAGAAAAAACATTTGACAAAGTATATTCATTCATAATAAAATCCCTCAACAAAGTAGATTTAGAGGGATCATACCTCAGTGGAATAAAGGGGTATCTATGAAAAATCCACAGCTAATGTCATCCTCAGTGGGGAGCAACTGAGAGCTTTTGCTTTACGGTCAGGATAAGACTAGAGTGTCCACTCTCACCACCATTATTTAACATAGTACTGGAAGTCCTAGCTACAGCAATCAGACAACAAAAAGAAATAAAGGGCATCCAAATCAACAAGAGAAATCAAACTTTCACTATTTGCAGATGACATAAAACTTTATGGAAACCTGAAGGACTCCACCAAAAGACTGCTAGAACTGATAAATGAATTAAGTAAAATGGCAGGATACAAAATTAAGGTAGAGAAATCTGTTGCATGAAGCAGCAGAAAGAGAAACTAAGGAATCAATTCCATTTAAAATTGCACCAAAAACAGTAAGACACCTAGGAATAAATCTAACCACAGAGGTGAAAGACTTGTACTCTGAAAACTAGAAAACACTGATGAAATAAATTGAAAATGATGCAAAGAAATGGATAAAACATTCCATGCTCATGGATTAGAACAACTATTGTTAAAACGTCTATACTGCCCAAAGTAATCTACACATTTAATGCAATCCCTATCAAAATACCACCAGCAGTTTTCACAGAGCTAGAACAAACAATCCTAAAATCTGCATGGAATCACAAAAGACACTGAATAGCCAAAGCAACCTTAAAAAAGAAAAGCAAAGCTGGAGCCATCACAATTCCAGACTTCAAGTTGTATTACAGAGCTGTAGTGGTCAAAACGGTATGGTATTGACACAGAAATAGACACATAGATTAATAGAACAGAATAGAAAACCAAGAAATGAACCTACAACTATATGGTCAATTAGTCTTTGACAAACCAGGAAAGAATATTCAATTGGAAACATAGTTTCTTCAACAAATGGTATTGGGAAAACTTGACAGCAACATGCCAAAGAATGAAACCTGACCACTTTCTTACACCATATACAAAAATAAATTCAGAATGAATAAAAGACCTAAATGTGAGATCTGAAACCATAAAAGCCCTAGAGGATAACACAGGCACTTAAACTCTTTGACATTGGCTATAGCAATTTCTTACTAAATACACCTCCTGAGGCAATAAAACAAAAGCAAAAATAAACTGTCGGGTCTTCAAAATAAAAAGCTTCTGTACAGTGAAGGAAACAATCAACAAAACTGAAAGGCAACCTATGGAATGGAAGGAGATTTTGCAAAGGACATATCTGATAAAGAGTTAGTATCCAAAATATATAAAGAACTTACTAAACTTACTTTCTCAAAAGAAACGATCTAATTAAAAATAGGCAGAAGACATGAATAGACATTTTCTAGAAGACATATAGATGGCCAACAGATACATTAAAAAATGCTCAACATCACTCATCATCAGGGAAATGCAAATCAAAACTACAATGTCACTTCCTACCTATCAGAATGACTAAATCAACAACACAAGAAACAACAGGTGTTAGTGAGGGTGGGGAGAAAATGGAAACTTTGTGCAGTGTTGGTAGGAATGCAAACTGGTACAGCCACTCTGGAAAATAGTATGGAGATTCCTTAAAAAGTTAAAAATAGAACTACCCTACAATCCAGCAATCCCACTACTAAGTATTTGCCCAAAGAATATAAAATCATTAAGATTTGCCCAAGAATATAAAATCATTAATTCAAAGGGATGCACACACCCCAATGTTTATAGGAGCATTATCTACATTAGCTAAATTATGGAAACAACCCATGTGTCCTTGGACTGATGAATGGATAAAGAAGAGGTGGTGTGCACGCACACTTGTCTGTAGAAAGACACAATGGAATAGTACTTAACCATAAAAAAATGAAATCTTGACATTTGTAATGAGATCGATGGAGCTAGAGAGTATAATGAAATAAGTTAGAGAAAGACAAATACCATATAATTTCACTCATGTATGGAATTTAAGAAACAAAACAGATGAATAAGGGGGAAAAAGGGAAGGGGAGGCAAACCAAGAAACAGATTCTTTTTTTTTAAAAAAGATTTCATTTGTTCATTCATGAGAGACACAGAGAAAGAGAGTGGCAGAGACATAGACAGAGGAAGAAGCAGGCTCTCTGTGGGCAGCCCAATGTGGGGCTTGATCCCAGGACCCCAGGAACATGACCTAAACCAAAGTCAGACACAACCACTGAGCCACCCAGGTGCCCCAAGAAACAGATTTTTAACTATAGAGAACAAACTGATGGTTACCAAAGGGGAAGTGGGTGGGCGTGGGGTGGGTGAAATAGGTGATGGGAATCAAAGACTGCACTTGCTGTGAATGAGCACTGGGTGTTGTATGGCAGTGTTGAATATTATAGTGCACACTTGAAACTAATAATACAATGTGTTAACTAACTGGAATTTAAATAAAAACTTAAAAAAAGGTAAAGTTATTTAAGTTCTTGATAAGATCAGTGCAGTAGACAAACCTCTGATAAACTTGATTAGATAAAAAGGTGAAAACAAAATATATTATATATAATTACAGGTAATATTTTTAAAATAATGAAGGAAAATTGTAGAAAATCTGACAATAAATTTAGACACTGGCCATTTTATCTGTATGCAATAGTGTCTTCCTTTGTCAAAAATTTTATGAACAAAGAAAAATGAAACAAAATCCTTTATACTTATATGTATGAATCAGAAGCAGAAAGGAAGGGGGGATATATGCAAAACACTTTTTTTTTTTTGGTTGTTGTTGGGTGTTGATTGCCTTATGGGAATGAGATCTGTGGAGTATGGTGGAGATTTTTTATATTTTCTTTATCTGTGTATGGTCTACATTATAATGAACTTGTATTACTTAAAGTTAAAGGTATATAATAAAATAAAAATAAAGTATGTACTAAATTTTATGTAATAAAAACAAAGTATCAATGGTGGCAATGTGTGGCCCATGAATGATTACTTACCCCATCCTGAGTCCATGCTTTAACATTACATAATAGTTGTGAGAGTCTTTCCTCTGGAGCCCAGTCTTGACCTCTAAATCTACACAGTTTTCTAGATAGCCTTGAAATGAAACTTATTTGCCAGTCCTAGTATAGATAGTCTCTATAGTTCCTTCCTAGTTTTTGACTTCTAATTATTCATCATAATTACCAACTGCCAAGACTGTGCCAGAAATTGCACTAATGGGAACTATACTTCGAAGAACTCATGGTCTAGGATTCTAATTATTTGTGCTTTTGTTGGGGAGGGGGTTCTATTACTTGTTTTCCCCTTTATTTTATTATTATTTTTAAAGATTTTATTTATTTATTCATGAGAGACGCAGAGAGAGAGAAAGAGAGAGAGGCAGAGAGAGAAGCAGGCTCCATACAGGGAGCCGGTTGCGGGACTCAATCCCGGGTCTCCAGGATCACTCTCTGGGCGGAAGGCGGAGCTAAACCGCTGAGCCCCTCGGGCTGTCCTGTTTTACCCCTTAAAAGTGTATTTTTTTCCCCAAGTGCTTTCTATGATTTTTCTCTTTTTCTAACTGCACATACACTCTCTAGGCTGTTTTATCTAACCATCTTCATGCATCTTCATTCCTAATCGGAACCTCTATTACACATCTCTGAGTTTGACATGCTTATTTGCAATTCAACACGTGTAATATGGAATTTATTATCTTTCCTGTCTATTGTGATCCTTTTATCTCTTACCCAGGTTCTATATTTGACTCTGTTTTGTAAGCCCAAACCACTTTGCCTAAGTGAGCAAGTCTGATGCATTAGTCTATTGATTTTACTGCCCTGTTTACTTTTATTATTGTTCTTTTTTCCGCATATCCATTTCTACTACATTAGCCCAGAGTTTATTCACTTCTAAGCTATATTTTTATAGCACTCTCCTCCCTTAAGTCTCATACACTTCACTAATCTACTTTGTCACAAAAATGACTTTTCTCTAACACAAATTACATATCAGTATTTTTTCAAAAATTATTCAGTGACTATTATCTTCACTACTGTACATGACTAATGATATTCATATGCCTAAAACACTTTAGTGAGTGTACCTCAATTTTGATAAAACTTTAAAGTATATTAGGAAGTACAGGCTTCAATAATTTATAATTGCCATAGTTATTGATTGGCAGTGGTGATTTACTGACAATCATGGCTCAGGATAAGTTGTAGACTATGTGCATTTATTGGTGAACTAGTTAAAACTCCATCTTTTACTCTTGTGCTCAGTAAAGTATATTGGAATGAACAAGAAGGTAATATTATAGGGACAGTGTTGTACAGGCTTTTATTTGCATTTAAGAAGTAAATCATTTGTAGATTGCAGTACTTTGGCTTAATTACTAACAGATTCCTTGTGGCATACTTCAAAAATGGACATTTATCCCCATGATTGGTAGAAGCTGGATTTTAGAACAAAGTCTAGACTCTTTATTATACTAGGCTCTCCATTTTTCAAGCCAGTCATTTATTTATCCATCCATATATCCATCTGTCCATCCATTTGTCAAATTTTTATTGGATATCCATTATTTACCAGGGAATTGTTTGTTGGGGATACATTAGTAGACAACACAGGTTGTGCTGTCACAGTCAATGACCATAGCACTTCGGACTTCTAAGCCCCTTTTTTGATTTGTGCTTGCCCAAACTCCTCTTTCTCCCCCGCTCACAATTTCTAGCCAAATCGACTATCTATGGTTCTTTGATGCACTGAACTATTTCTTTTGTTGGTGTATTCTATTTCCACTATCTAGAATGCTTTCCTCATTTTTGCCAACCTGGTGAATACTCAGTTCAGTTTTTACTTTCTATTTCTTGTTTCTGAATTTGGGCTCCAGTGAAAACCAAGTGACCTTTAATAATTTCCCTTGAATGGAATTTAAATCTTTTGTTCATAGGCTTTTCAGATGTAATTCTTTAAAAAAAATCTTCTCTTAAAATCCAAGTTAAGAGAGAACATGGGACAGGGGTATGATGTGGTTGTGTGTGTGTATGTGTGTACACGCACGCATGCATGTGAGTGTGTGTGTATGAGTGATAGAGAAAGAGAAAGACATGATCAATGGATTCAGTGACCCAGTAGGTAGAAAGAATATTGGGGTTAGAATGCCCAGGGAAATGAGTTGGAAGAATAGGAGGTTTTAAAAAACATAAGCTTGAGCTTGACTATTATATAAAATTTACTCTTCTAGAACACATTATTCCTTAAGATTATGGGATAGTTTTATGCTTTCCTTCCTTTATTTGTGAAAGTTTCTTTTTAGCAGCCTTTTCGTGTTCTTGTTTCTTATAAACTTAGTGAGATACATGACTAAGAAGACATTTGATTTTTTAAAACCAGTTTTATTGAAGTATAATTTGCATACAATAAAATATACCCATTTTAATGGTTGAATAGGTTTTGAGAAATATAGCCACCCATGTAACTACCACCACAATCAAAATATAAAATATTTTCCTTACCCCACAAGGTTCCCTGTACCTCCTTGCAAGCAAGCTCCCTCCTCACCCAAAGACACAGGCAACCAAAGATACACTTTTGGTTACTATCAATTAGTTTTTTCAGTTATTTGATTTTGGTACTTTGTTTCTTTTTCAAGGAATCTTTGTCTCACTCCCTCTATGATCCTCTATAGATAGAGTTTGGAAGCTGATCTCATTCTTCCTTTCTATCTCATTTCCTTTCCTACTTTTCTAAAATTCACTCTACATGTTTCCTTCTTCCTTTTTAAATGCCACTGTCAATTTATTTTCTATTATATAAATCTGCTATAGATTCTGCCCATTAAGTATTGCCCAAGAGGCTTCAGTTTCTTCCAGAGGCAAAATCTTTTCACCTCCAAATTTTAATTATATTACTTATCTTAAGGCTCATTTAAAGGTAAAGAAGAAACCCCCTAAATTACATTTTGTAAATTCCTTTATTTACTTACTTTCTCCATGGTACTCATGTAATGTATATAAAACTGAAGAAAAGTAAAACAAAAGATGACAATTAAGCTTATTTTCCAAAATTATCTATATTATAAAACCACTCTAATTTTTCTAAAAAAATAAAATTTTAAAATTATTTCTAAAATAAACTATTTATTTATTTTAGAGCGAGAGAACCCAAATGGGAGGGGGTACAGGGGGAGGGAGAAGCAGACTCCCTGCTGAGCAAGGAGCTGGATGTAGGGCTCCATCCCAGGACCTTGGGGGTCGTGACCTGAGCCACAGGCAGATGCTTAACCAACTGAGCCACTCAGGCAACCCTCTAAAACCACTCAAATTTGTAATAACTAGAAGTGAAAATGAAGTAATATTAAAAAATAAAAATATTTTTCAGCACACTTGGGAGATAAACAGAATGAATTTGTCTTACAGATTTGATAGAAAACTGGTTTTAAAAAGTTTTTTTTTTTTTCCTGTGATGGACATCACAGCTGTTTTTAGTGCCATTTATTTTCCTTGCTTTATTTATGGAAGTAGGAGGGAATTATTTAAGGGTAGTAATTTAATGCTATTTCAGTTGGCATTTAATTGAATTTACATGTCGAAAGATACATAGAGCTAGATATTTAATTAGAGGCTTTGTAATGGTAAAATGTACTATGTGAACAATCTTGTGAACTTTGCAATGTGCTTTCTTAAATATCTTCCAAGGTATGAACTTCTAAAATTTTCTTCCTTTTTTAATCCACCTGTTTATTTAACCCTTCTGTCTCTCTCTGAACAGTACAAGAAGTCACACCCTTCAATATTTATCCATTCTGAATAAAATACAGCCGCATTTTGCCCGGAACATTTCACATAAATTCCTCTGGAGCTTGTTTAGGTAAAGAGAAACTATTTTAGAAGCTATTTAACTGCTTCTTTAATAACTGCCTTTTGTGGCATTTTCTCTTTTTTATTTTGATAAAACACATAAAATTTACTATTTTAGCCATTTTTTGAAAGATCTTTATTTATTCATGAAAGACATAGAGAGAGGCAGAGACATAGGCAGAGGGAGAAGCAGGCTCCATGCAGGAAGTCCGATGGATTCGGATTTGGTGGCACTCCGGGATCACTCTCTGAGCCGAAGGCAGATACTCAACTGCTGAGCCACCCAGGCGTCCCATATTTTAGCCATTTTTAAGGGTATAGTTTGGTAGTAGTATTTTTACATTATTGTGAAACAAACCTCCAAAACTTTTTTGTCCTGTAAATATAAAACTCCTATACCCATAAAACAACTCTCCCTTTTCTCCTACCCCTACACCCTGGTTAACCACTATTCTACCTCTGTTTCTATGAATTTGAGTACTTTAGATACCTCATAAAAATAGGATCATAGAATATTTGATAAATGAAATCACTTGACGTAATTCAAGTTTCATTCACATGGTAGCACATGATAGGATTTCATTCTCTTTAAAGGCTGAATAGTGTTCTATTGTATGTACAATTGACCCTTGAACAATGTGGGTGATAGGGGCACAGACCCTTCCCTCACACATAGTTGAAAATCTGGGTATCTTTTGACTCCCCAGAAACTTAACTACTAATAGCCAGCCTACTGTTGACTGGCAGCCTTACTGATAACATAAACAATTAGCACATATTTTGTATGTTATATGAATTATATACTATATTCTTAAAGGAAGTTAGAGAAAAGACAGTGTTACTGAGAAAATCATAAGGAAGTTAAAATACATTTACAGTATTGTACACATATATATTGAAAATATCTACATGAGTGAACTCACATAGTTCAAACCCATGCTGTTCAAGGGTCAACTGTATATACAACATTTTGTTGATAGGTTCATCTGTCAAAGGGAATCTGGGTTGCTTCCACCTCTAGGCTATTGTGAATAGTGAGGGTATGAACATGGTAATGCAAATATATTTTTGAAAGTCTACGTTCAATTCTTTGGAGTATATATCTAGAATTGAGATTATTAGATCATATGGTAGATCTATTTTTCTTTTTTTTAAGAGATTTATTTATTCATGAGATAGACACAGGCTGAGAGAGAGAGCGCGGCAGAGACACAGGCTCCCACAGGGAGCCCAATGCAGCACTTGATCCCTGATCCTGGGATCACGACTTGAGCCGAAGGCAGGCGCATAACCACTTAGCCACCCAGGCATCCCTATTTTTCATTTTTTAATGAACCTCCATACTATTTGTCTTAGTGGCTGTACCAATTACACTGCTACTGGCAGTGCACAAGGGTTCCCTTCTCTCTATGTCCTTGCCAACACTTGATATCTCTTGTTGTTTGATAATAACCATTCTAATGGTATAAAGTAATATCTTGTGGTTTTGATTTGCATTTTCCTGATGATTAGTGACATTGAGCATCTTTTCCTGTACCTATTGGCCATTTGTATGTCTGGAAAAATGTCTATTCAAGTTCTTTGCGCATTATTTTTTTTTCGTATTGAATTGTATGAGTTCTGTATATATTTGGATATTAGCCTCTTAACAGATGGTTTTCAATTTTTTTCTCCCATTCCATAGGTTGCCTTTGCATTTTTCTGTTTCTTTTGCTGTCTGAAAGCTTTCTAGTTTGATGTAGTCCCATGTGTTTATCTTTGCTTTCTGTTTTTGGTGCATATCCAATCATTGCCAAGACTAATGGCAAGGAATTTTTTTCCTGTTTTCTCCTTGGAGTTTTACAGTTTTAGATTTTATTTTTTAAGTCTTTAATCCATTTTGAATTAATTTTTGTGAGTGATGTAAGGTAGGAATTCCATTTGATTCTTTTGCATATTAATATTCCCAGAGAATATCTTTTTTGAAGAGAATATCCTTTCCCCATTGAATATTCTTGGTTCCCTTATCAAATCTTCATTGGTCATAAGCATAGGTTTATTCTGGGCTTAGTTCTGTTCCATTGGCCCATGTGTCTGTTTTTATGCCACATGAAATATTTGCAATTAATTTTGTAATAAAGTTTGAAAGGAGGAAGTATGGTGCCTTTAGCTTTGTTCTTTTCAGGATTGCTTTGCCTACTTGGGGTCTTTTGTGGTTCTATGTGAATTTTAGGATTGTTTTTTCTATTTCTGTGAAAAATGCTATTGCAATTTTGATATGAGTTACACTGAATCAATAGATGACTTTGGGAGGTATAGATATTTTAACCGTATTAATTCTTCCAATCTATGAGCATAGGGTTTTGTTTTTTTAAAATAAATTTATTTTTTATTGGTGTTCAATTTACCAACATACAGAATAACACCCAGTGCTCATCCTGTCAAGTGCCCCCTTCAGTGCCCATCACCCATTCACCCCCACCCCCCACCCTCCTCCCCTTCCACCACCCCTAGTTCGTTTCCCAGAGTTAGGAGTCTTCATGTTCTGTCTCCCTTTCTGATATTTCCCACACATTTCTTCTCCCTTCCCTTATATTCCCTTTCACT
Source organism: Vulpes vulpes (assembly GCF_048418805.1). NCBI lineage: Eukaryota > Metazoa > Chordata > Mammalia > Carnivora > Canidae > Vulpes > Vulpes vulpes. The sequence goes on along the minus strand of NC_132783.1, from coordinate 78,278,313 downwards.
ATTATTTATATTCCCCAAATGAATGAGCACATATAATGTTTGTCCTTCTCCGATTGACTTACTTCACTCAGCATAATACCCTCCAGTTCCATCCACGTTGAAGCAAATGGTACCTGCAGGTACCTTATTTGTACCTGCTTCAGTTTCATTCATCAATGTCTTATAGTTTTTGGTGTACAGCTCTTTCACATCTTTGGCTAAATTTATTCCTAAGTATTTTATTTTTGTTGATATTATTGTAAATGGGATTGTTTTCTTTATTTCTTTTACTGATAGTTTGTTGTAATTATGCAGAAATGAAAATGATTTTTACATGTTGATTTTGTATCTAGAAACTTTACCAAATTCATTTATTAGTTTAAAAATCTTTAGGGTTTTCTCTTTTTGAGATCATATCATCTTTTGCAGATAGAGACATTTTTACATTTTTCTTTCTGATCAAAATGATTTTTATTTTCTTTCTGCCTAATTGGTCTGAATAGGACTTCTAGTACTATGTTGCTTTGGAGTAGTGAGAGTAGGCCCCTTTGCCTTGTTCCTAATCTTATTAAGAAAGCTTTCAACCATTCGCCTTTGAGTATGATGTTAGCTATGGGCTTGTCATATATGTTCTTTATTATGTTGTGGTGTATATTCCTTCTATATCCAATATGTTGAGAATTTTTATCAAGTAGATGTTGAATTTTGTTATTTGGCTTTTCTGCATCTATTGAAATGATCATATGCCTTCTTACATTGTTAAAGTGGTATATCATGTTTATTGATTTGTTTATGTTGAACCATACTTGCATTTCAGGAATAAATTTCACTTGATCATACTGTATGATAATTTTAATGTAATGTTGAATTTGGTTTGCCAGTATTTTGTTGAAAATTTTTGCATCTATATTTATCAGGGATATTGGCCTGTAGTTTTCTTTTCCTGTAATTTTCTTATCTGGATTTAGTATCAGGGTAATGTTGACTTCATAAAATGGGGTTGAAAGTCTTTCATCTTGGTCAGTTTTTGTAAGAATTTGAGAATAATGGTGATAATTCTTCTTTAAATGTTTAATAGAATTCATCAGTGAAGTCATATTATTCTGGGCTTTTATTTTGGTGGAGGTTTTTGTTTATTGATTTAATTTCCTCACTATTGGTCTACACACATCTTTTTTCTTTCTTTATTATTCAGTCTTATTAATTTGTGTGTTTCTAGGAATATAACCATTTCTTTTAACTTGTCCAGTTTGTAGGTGTATAATTTTTCATGGTAGTCTCTTATGATCCTTTGTATTCCTGTAGTGTCAGTTTTTTTTTTTATTTATTTTTATTTTTTATTTTTTTGTAGTGTCAGTTTTAATGACTTTTCTTTCATTTATGATTTTATACATTTGAATATTCTTTATTTTTCATTAGTCTAAATAATGGTTTGTCAGTTTTTAAAAATCTTTTCTATAGCTATTAGTTTCTTTGATTTTTTTTCCTAGTCTTTATTTTATTTATTCTGCTCTGATCTTTGCTATTTTCTTTCTTTGTTATTGCTGGGCTTTTTTTTTTTTTTTTTTTTTCTAGTTACTGAAAGTTAGGTTGTTTATTGGTATCCATTTTTTCTTAATGCAGATACTTCTCACTATAAACAAGCTTTTGTAACAACCGATGTTTTGTTATTTTGTGTTTCCTTTTTTTTTTCCCAAGATATTTTTTATTTTCCTTTTGTGTCTTTCTTTGACTGTCACATTGGTCACACAAGAATGTGTTGTTAATTTTCGCATTCATGAAAATTCAGATTTTTCAGTTGTCCTCCTATTGCTAATTTCTATTTTTATATCACTGTGGCTGGAAAGATATTAGGTATGATTTCAGTCGTTGTGAATATGCTAAAGCTTGTTTTGTGTCCTAACATATGATTAAATGGTTGTTGCTATAGTTCTTTTCCTTTTTTTTCTTTTCTTTTTTTTGCTATAGTTATTTTTAATACTTCAGTCTTTTAACCTTTATATAATGTCTTTAATATGCCACCATCTTATAGTGTTAGAGTATTCTGTATTTGACTCTATAGTTATCTTTACCAGTATATTTTCATGTTACTAATTAGTGTCCTTTCATTTCAGCTTGATGGAGTCCTTGCAGCATTTCTTATAAGGCAGACTGAGTGGTGATGAACACTCTTGGCTCTTATTTATTTAGGAAAGTCTTCACCTCTCCTTCATTTCTGAAAGACAGTTTTGCTGAGTAAAATATTTTTGTTTGGCAGCTTTTTTCTTTTAACACTTTGTATCATTCTACTCTTTTCTGGCATGTAAGGTTTCTGCTGGGAAATCTGAGAAATCTGCTGAGAAATCTGATAACCTTCTGGGGGGTTTCCTTATATGTGAAGAATTCTTTTCCTTGCTGCTTTTAAAGTTCTTTGTTTTGAATTTAGACAGTATTAATATAATGTGTCTTGGTAATGATAATTTTATTTATTTTATTTTTGGCATGAGATTATCATTTTAAATTAACATTTGGGGGGGATCTGTTAGTTTTATGAACTTAGATGTCCAAATCTCTTCCCAGATTTAGGAAGTTCTCAGCTATTCTGTTTTGTTTTGTTTGTCGCAGCCATTATTTCTTAAGTAAATATCTGTCCCTTTCTTCCTCCCTTTCCCTTGGGGGTTCCAATAAGGTGTAGGTAATTCACATAATTTACATAGACTTTCTTTATTCTGCATTCTTCTAGAAATTTGCTCCTCTGACTGGATGATTTCAAGTGAACTACATTCTAGTTTACTAGTTTCTTTTTTTCTTTGTTGAGTCTGCTACTGAAGTTCTCTATTGATTTCTAAAGTTCCATCATGTATTCTTTACCTCTAGGATTTCTGTTTGTGCATGTGTGGTTTTTTAATGATTTCTATTTCTCTGTTAAAGTTCTCATTTTGTTCATGCATTATTTTCTTAATTTTGTTTAGTTGTCCATCTTTGTTTTCTTGTAGTTTATTTAGTTTTTTTAAAGAGATTTTTTTTCTGAATTCTTTGTCAAACAGCTCATAGATCTCTATTTATTTAGGGTTAGTCATTGGATCTTTATTAATTTCCTTTGGTGATTTTATGTTTTCTTCATTATTCATGATCCTTATGTCTTTGCACTGGTGTCTGTGCATTTGAAGAATTAATCATTTCTTTTAGATTTTATAGACTGGCTTTGGGGAGCAAAGCCCATTACTAGTCATTCTAGATGGGCTGTGTGGTGATGTTTCTAGGGGGGCTTATTACTGGCATCCTTGGCATGTAGGTCTGGTGCCTGGGTCATAAGGAGGCAGGCCTGTTGCATAGGTACATGGCAACCAGCTTGGTGACTAGGTTTACTGGGGCAGATCTGGTGTTTGAATCTGCAGTGATGGGCCTGGGACCTAGGTCTGCATGGGTTGATCTGGATTCCGGGTCTTCAGGTGCTTGTCAGGTGCCAGGGACCACTGTTGTGGGATCATTGGCTCAGTCCATTATTAGGATATGATTATAGCCTGGTCATTGGAGTTAGCCTGGAGGCTGTGGCCAAATGTGCCATTTTGCTGTTGGGGTAGCCTGAATCTGGGTCTATGGAAATAACCCTGTAACCCGGGGCCTCAGGGGCTGGCATCTAGGCTGGGACCATAGGGGCCAGCCTGATGCTAAGGAAGGCTGGGAGTCTGGGTCCATGGCAGCTGGTCTGGAGTCTATGTCTTTAGGGACTGACTTAGCACTGGGGTTAGCTGGGGACTTGGGGCTGTGGGAGCTGGCCTGGTGCTAGAGTGGATCATGCTCCTGGATTTGCAGTAGTTGGTTTGGTGCTTGGACTGGTTGGAAGTCTAGATTCACAAGTGCCTGCCTGGATCCTGAGTTTATGGGCACTGATTGGGAACTGATGGGCTCATCAAAGCCCACTGAAGCTGGCAAGCATTGGGATGTCAGGAGAACTGGTTTTTCAAAAGCCCAAAAAGATCCTGGTTCTGGAGATGCCACTTGGGGCTGTTAGAGCTGGCAGGCACTGGGGTGAGCTAGGTGCCTGTGTTTGTGGGAGGCTGTAGGAGGCACATGGGGCCATAGAGTTGGCTGGTACTGGAGTAGACTGGTTCTGTGGTCCATGGATAAGTCAGGTACTCACTTCTCATTCCTTCTCCCACAGGAAGAGTGTCTGTTTCCATGCTGATCTGCTTCAGTTTGGGGGAGGGGAAATGGAATCTACCTTTCTGACTCTCATCAATGCCTTTCTTTCTTTCTTTCTTTCTTTCTTTCTTTCTTTCTTTCTTTCTTCTTTCTTTCTTTCTTTCTTTCTTTCTTTCTTTCTTCTTTCTTTCTTTTTTCTTCTTTCTTTCTCTTTCTTTCTTTTCCCCTGTGCTTCACTCAAGTGCTATAATCCCTAACCTGGAATGCTTGGCTCTTGTGAAGGTATTTTCATGTGCAGATAGCTTTCAAAGTGATGTTTGGGGGAGGGAGTGGGCAAAAACTAGAAATTCCTGTGCTGCCATTTTGCTGATATTACTCCCTGTTATGAAGCTTTCCCTGTTTCCTTTTAGGATTTGTGTAGTTTTAGGTCTTAAGGTTGAATTTTTAATCCATTTTGAGTTAATTTTGTATGGCATATAAGAAAAGGGTCCAACTTTATTCTTTTGTATGTGGATGTATTGTGTGCCCAAAACCATTTGTTAGAGACCGTTCTTTCTCTTTGAATGGTCTTGGCATCCTTGTTGAAGATCATTTACCATATACATCAAGGCTTATTTCTGAGTGCTCTCCTATTCCATTGGTCTGTTTGTCTTTCTGATGAATGCAGCTTGGCAGTATCTTTTGAAATCAGGAGGTGTGACTCTTCCAACTTTTTTCTTTTTCAAAATTATTTTGGCTATTTGGGATCTCTTGACATGGATTTTAGGATGAATTCTTATATTTCTGCAAAAAAATGCCATTGGGACTTTGGAATTTCATGGACTTGTAGATTGCTTTAGGTAATATAGACATCTTAAACATACTAAGTCTCCTACTCAGTGAACACAGGATATCTTCCAATTTGTTTGTGTTATATCTAATTTATTTTAGCAGTGTTTTGTAGTTTTCCGTTTATATTTGTTTTACCTACCTTATTAGGTTTATTTTTAAGTATTTTATTTTTTTGATACCATTGTAAAGGTAATTGTTTTCTTAATTTCATTTTTGGATTATGCATTATTAATGTATGAAATGCAACTTATTTTTTTATGTTGATTTTGTATTCTTTAATTTGGTGAATTTATTAGTTCCAGTGATTTTTTTTGGTCTGGAATTTTAGGAGTTTTTACATATAAGATCATGTCATCTGTGAACAGAGATAACTTTACTTTTTTCTTTCTAATTTGGATGCTATGGTGGAAATTTTTTTAAAGGAGATACATTTGCAAGCTGCCAACAGTTCTTCGTACAGAACAATGCTGCACTGACATTTTCAGGATACTCTTAGGAGTGTAATGCTGCTACCTTTGGCCAGCAACAGTGTGATTAATTGGGTTAGCATTTTTTTTTTTTTTTTTTTGGTTTGTTATTCTATTTGAGATCTCTGGAGAAATCATGGATTGATACGTAACTACTTATTATAGTCACTGTGTATTGATCAGAATTAAGTTGACCCTTTCTGCTGCAGTTCCTGTTCTGCAGAAGATTAGTCTGAGACAGTGTAATGTTGACCTCTTTTTGACTGTATCTTTGTGATCAGCTGCAAATACATGAACACACACTGTACTCATGCACACTGTCACACACACTTAAACCCGCATTAACACAAACACCTAAACCACAGATATACAAATTCCTATTCTTATTATGTCTTCATTTCTCTTTTTGGACCTTATCTATTATCCCTAGGCTATCATCCACATCCATTTAATTTTTTTCCTTTTTTCAAGTCTTTCTTCTTCTTTATAAATATATACTCATTCTACCACCTCTCATACATTTTCCTACAGAGTGGCAATGCAGGAGAGGTTTAAGTCTAATTTAGACTTGCCTAAAACATTGACGTAATAGATTTTGTAAGATGAAGTACTACTTCACTTGATGATGGCGAATATTTGGTAGACTTATGTACATAAGCATTCAAGGAAAAGTTGTATATTGTGCATGCTTTTTTCAAACTAAGCCACTATGAAATATGTGAGAGATTTTGTGGCTACTGTGACAGTCACAAGAAGTAGATTGCATTAATCATGCTGCATAAAAAGACAATAAGAAGCAAAGGTTGAAACGTTAAACTTTTAGAGATGAGTCATAATTGTAATGGTGCTATTTGTCTTCAAACTTCTTCATAAAATGAAATAACATTCTTCCCATAGTTACAATTATATTAGCACTTTTCAGAGATGTTAGAATTAAGGTAAAGAGGTTAAAAGGAGTCAATTCAGACCAAGAGTGGAAGCCAGCTTTTTCAAAGTCAGAATTCCTTTATGGTAATAGAAAAAAGATTTGAAGTAGAAAATTGTAGCTCTGATTCCACTTCTGCCTGCCTCTAAATAGCTGTATCAATTTTGGCAAGTCTCATAGCCCCTAGTGACTTACTTTCTTGTTCCCAATTTCCTTGCTGTCAAATGAGGGGCTAGACTATTGGTCTCTAAGTTAACTTTGAGATTTTAAATAGTTTGATTCAATTCTAGAATTCTTTCTTTCTTCTGAACATTATGCTGAATCCTCTTACCTGGCACGTTTAATTAATGAAGTCTTTCAGTACTCATTATGCATACCATTTAACTTTTAAGATAGGAAAAAACATCTCAAAGATGTGACTCTGTAATTTAGTCTGTTCTTGAGTGTTGAGAGGATGATTCATCAAATATGTGGGTCATCTGAATGGAAGGAAGGATAATGAAATGCCAGAGTGTGTTGGTTGGGCAATTTCTGATCATGAAAAATATAAATAATGGGAGTCTTATAAGAGCTTATGTGGTAAGTAGCAGACTTAAGATTAGAGACCAGATAATATTGTCCTCTTTAATTTATTCTTACCTTGTAAATTAAAACCCATATTGAAATCTTTAGATACCAAGAGGCAACCTAGTTCTTGACCTGACTGCCTGATTTTATTGATTTCATTTGTTTGTGGCTTTAGCTGTGAGAGGCTGGTCACATTAGAGCTTGACATAAAGTCTGCCACTATTGGAATTGATGCCTTTATTTACTTGTAATAGATACATCAAGCCCTTTATGTATATGCAGGTCTTAGCTATTATTATAGAGAATATCCTGACCTAGCTTCTCATATGATTCAATTTTTATTTCTATGTAACTCAAACGCTGCCAACATATACATTTTATGGTGCCAATGACTGGGTTTCCTTAGTTACTAATGCTCTTCTCTTCTAGTAAAAAAGGCTTTATAATTTTGCAACTTCTGATCTCTTATTGTGTGTTAATTTTTTAAAGTCCATTTTCTCCCTCAGACCTTGAAAAAGATTTTTCTTCTTTTTCTTTGGAGTGCTTTACTTTTTGAATTCAAGAAAACAATTTTAAGTATATGTTTTCTCACAGACAATAGGCCTTTGGTTTGAGAACATGAAACACTTAACTATAGTCTGTCCAAAATTACATTAAAGAAGGGGCAGTTAGTGATGGGAGCCAATGCCAAACAAATATACAAATTCCATTCAATTCATGTTCATTTTATAGGTGGTATGTTTTCAGTGTTAGAATCTTTGGAATGAATTATTATATTAGTGAAGGTACTTAGTTCAACTAAAACTCATTGCATCACTTTTTAGCTCTACTCCTGAAAGTAACTGAACATTCTATTTCTTTAATTTGCCTGGGCCATATATTATAGTCATTGTAAGCAGAGTTAGAATTGCATCTACCAGTTATTGAACAAAAATTAGAGTTGGAAACATCTCAGTCTAGGCGATGATCTTATCTGCTTATCTTCCTACCATGTATAAAAAAATAATGGTTGATAAGAGATATTAAGATGTTCTAATTTTAAATTTCATAAATCAAATTGGTACTTTCCTTCAATAAAAAAAGATCGATTTAACTGACAGTGTTTTAAAACTTTTTAACTCCTATATCAGTGACAGAACTGGGAGTCACTTTTGTGTTATTCCTTTCCTTGGTGCAAATTTTAGGGGCTTGATAAATTTATTTTGTTTGGTATTATGTGTAGGTTCATATCCATTCTTCTTAAAAATCAAATCAAAACATTTCATTTGTAAAGATGTTTCCCAAATTGCTAGTTTAAGTTTAAAAAGTTATCCAATTAAGAGAAATGAGATTTAGGGGGCAGAAGGGTACATATATACAAAAATTGGAAGATAGAGAAGAACATTGTTGAGATAATTAATTTGATGTATTTGAGCCCATTTTAAACTTGAAAGTACTGGTGATTGTATGTATATAATTTCCCTGAAATTGTGCCAATAAGGAGTCTTTTTCTTCACTTATGACTTGTCTCCAATGGTATATATTTTCTGAGTATTAGCTTTCCTTATGTATATTTGCATCTCTATAAACAGATTTATTTTTTTCAGCAAATGTTTATTAAGTGCCCACTGAGTGCCAACATTATTCTAACATTGGGCAAGGGAGATGTGTGTGGGCTTGAATAAGATCCAGTGCTTTGTGAAATAGTAAAATAATCTGAATAGAATCTAAAACCTTGGCTGGTATTATATAAGCTTGCAGGGAGTTTTTTTAGTGACTATGGTGCATTTATTGTTTGTGGTCAATTGGACCTATAGCATTTAAGATATGTAACTTAAAAGGAGAAAAACACACACATATATAGATTGGTAACATGTTTTAATCTTAAATAATCTTTAACACTTTGAACAACTTAGAAATCTGAGATAGAATTGAGTACAGGAACTTCATTATGTGAGAATATTTATTAAATGAAACAATTAATTAAATTCTACTCTGTAATAAAAATTGACATTCGCTGATAGGAACAATTTAAGCTGACTTTTATCTGTTAACTTTATGGATTTTATGTTTATCGGGGATCCTTTCAACCACCTGTAAGAGGAGCTTTGAAGGAGTTTTCCTCAAGATGTTATGCTGAACAAATCTACTCTACTCATAAAAAAGGTCTAATATCAATCAAGCCTAGGAACTTTATTTTCAAGAATAATTTTTTATATAACTTAATAGCATCAAGGAAATGGGTACTTAAACTTTCCTTTTGATTTACCGAATTGGTAATAGTTCTATTCACTGTTCCTAATTTACCAAGTCTCTGTAGGAATTTATACAATTTAGTATCTTAAACTGGAATGGTTTATTTTATGTATTATTGCATAAGGAGGAAAAGATTTCAGGGCTACAAACTCTAATGAAGCCATTAGAGTTACTGAATAACATTAATTGTGATATATGTTGACCACAGAACATTCTGGGTTAAATAAAACTGGAACCACATGATCTGTTTCTGTTTCATATTGCTGATCAGAAATGTTGCTCTTTCAAATCCATTACTATTTTCACTTGAATCTAAAATGTATTATAATTTCATGGTTTTCTGTTAATTGCTTACTCTGCTAATAAGTAAAACTAAAACCTTCTTATTTTTTATGGCAAATGTTAGTGAAATCATTCTATCCCTTAAATTATGGTTTCATTGTTGCTCTTCAAAGGAAAGCAGGAGTTTGTAGAAGTAAAAATGAAGGGGGACTGATTATGGAGCCCCATAAAGTAAGATGATATAATACCATTTCATATCCATATTTGACAAGTAAATACAACATATTACAATCGTTGTGTTTAGTATTTTACACAAAATTTAGGGAAAGCAACTGTCATCCGGTTTTACATTTATTTTTCATGGAAAGCTATATTAACACTGGTAAATCTTATGAAGAGGTTATGTTAATATACTAAGTTTTCTTTATCTTTTAGTTTGTCTTTTCGATAATCTTTAGGCTCATTCTAGGAAGAGATTCATGGTAGATTGCTACACCTTAAAATGAACCCCAGCGTATCAAGTACATTGACGATTAAGTATTATGTCAGGGGATAACAAACTATCTGGGTACTCATAAGGGTTCTATGCAAGGAGCTTCTAAACAGGTCACAGGAAATGAGGAAAATGAAAATTTTATTTAACAATGCCTTGTTGCTTTGTATGCAGTAGAGATAACAGTGGAATCAACCAGAGAGAGGAGAAATGCTTTGGTGGAAAGCGAGTGCTATAGATACTTAGAGAAAATCAGTGGACTAGGTTAGATAATTTAATTTGTCTTTAATGTCAAGGCCACAGTTTTGGTCACTCAACAGGTCAATAACCTTTTCTTTGTCCTTGTACCCTAGGTCACATTGTTAATTCCAGCTGTCGCACAAATGGTCATAATTACCGTGTTTCGGAAGCTCAGCATGTTCTAAGCTCTATACTAAGTACTTTACATATATTATTTTATTTAATTCTCATGGCTATTTTATGAAGCAGGTGTTAATATCTCTACTTATAGAAAAGGAAACATTTATTTATTATTTATTATACAACAAGAAGAAGCCTGAGGTGTGACATGAATCCTCATGCATCTGACTCCAAAGTGCATCCTTTTAAACCTTATGTTTTTTGGTGGTTTGTCATATCACATATTCTGTTACATAAGAAGGGGTGAATAAATAAGCATATTCAACAAAGCACATAGGTCAATATGTGTGTGACAGATTGAGAATTGATTACCAGAATCACCTTTTTATCCCTGGGACATATATTAGGTGGATTAAGGAAAAGCTTAAGGAAGTTTAAGGGAGAGATTACAGAAGTCTTGGAGGTAGATCAGGGCAGTAACTGGTATTTTTAGCCATTCATTCTACACATTCATTTAAAATATCTAGTATTTTGAACTATCTTACTGCATAGATTAGAGTAGTAGCAGGTTACAGCATAGGGTGTGGCCTAATACAGCTTGAGTAAGTCTGGTTGTTCTAGTGAAATAACCTTGGTAATATTTCTTAACCATTTCCGTTTTGCTGCCCTTGGAAATGGGGACACAGAGAATTTTACTTTATGTGAGGTATCCATGAAAATCAAAAGTGGTGACACACACAAAATGCTTAGTACAGATCTAGAAGAATACACATTTTAGCCATTATTATCACTTTGCATGTCTTATTACATTCTTGATTTTTGAGGTTTTGCATTTTATAGTCCTAAAAAATCCATGTATTTGCTTTTTATTCATTTGATTTTCATGTGAAATACATTTAATTTCATTTACTCTATAAGCAAATAGAAATTTCTTTCTGGTTAGAATTGAATAATCTCTGAATCCTATTTGAATTTTATTTCACTCTGGTTTATTTTTTTATTTTATTTTATTTTATTTTTTCACTCTGGTTTAAATTAATCCTCAAACAATATTGACTTTTATGAAATCTGTTTTATAAGGTGCTGTAGTTTTTTTCTAAATAATTTCTTAGTGTTTTATTCTACTACTCTGTTTCATTGCACTCATATGTCATCATATATCCATCTTTTATGATCTGGAGAGCATATTTTCATGGATAGTGAAAACTGAAATTTTAAGATTTCTATGTGAATTATAAAACAAAAGTATGAAGAAAAAATTATACTTAGAAAATATATTTCCCCTTTTTAAACTCCATTTTTTCTAATATTCTAAACTAGATAGTACAGACTTCTTGGGAAGTCTTTGATGAATGAGTTTTTGGAAAAATGTTGCATATTCTTATATTCTCTTGAAAATGCTATTATCTCAAAGAGATGGAAACATATTCCATGCTCATGGATTGGAAGAATTAATATTGTGAAAATGTCAATGGTACCCAGGGCAATTGACACATTCAATGCAATCTCTATCAATATACCATGGACTTTCTTCAGAGAGTTGGAACAAATCATCTTAAGATTTGTGTGGAATCAGAAAAGACCCCCAATAGCCAGGGGAATATTGAAAAAACCAGAGCTGGGGGATCACAATGCCAGATTTCAAGTTGTACTACAAAGCTATGATCATCAAGACAGTATGGTACTGGCACAAAAACAGACATATAGAGAACCCAGAAATGGGCCTTCAACTCTATGGTCAACTAATATTTGACAAAGCAGGAAAGACTATTCACTGGAAAAAGGACAATCTCTTCAATAAATGGTGCTGGGAAAATTGGACAGCCACATGCAGAATAATGAAACTAGACCATTCTCTTATACCATACACAAAGATCAACTCAAAATGGATGAAAGATCTAAATGTGAGACAAGAATCCATCAAAATCCTAGAGGAGAATACAGGCAACACCCTTTTTGAATTTGGCCACAGCAACTTCTTGCAAGATAGATCTATGAAGGCAGGGGAAACAAAAGCAAAAAGGAACTATTGGGACTTCATTAAGATAAAAAGCTTCTGTGCAGCAACAGAAACAGTCAACAAAACTAAAAGACAACCTACAGAATGGGAGAAGATATTTGCAAATGACCAATCCGATAAAGGGCTAGTATCCAGGATATATAAAGAACTTTTTTTTTTAAAGATTTTTATTTATTTATTTATTCATTCGAGACACAGAGAGGGAGAGAGAGAGGCAGAGACACAGGCAGAGGGAGAAGCAGGCTCCATGCAGGAGCCCGATGTGGGACTCGATCCGGGTCTCCAGGATCAGGCCCTGGGCTGAAGGCGGCACTAAACCGTTGAGCCACCCGGGCTGCTCTATAAAGAACTTCTTAAACTCAACAGCAAAGAAACAAGCAATCCAATCATGAAATTGGCAAAAGACGTGAACAGAAAATTCACCAGGGGAGAGCTACACATGGCCAACAAGCACATGAGAAAATGCTCCGCATCACTTGCCATCAGGGAAATACAAATCAAACCATAATGAGATACCACCTCACACCAGTGAGAATGGTGAAAATTAACAAGACAGGAAACAACAAATGTTGGAGAGGATGTGGAGAAAGGGGAACCCTCTTGCACTGTTGGTGGGAATGTGAACTAGTACAGCCAATCTGGAAAACTGCGTGGAGGTTCCTCAAAGAGTTAAAAATAGACCTGCCCTCCTACCCAGCAATTGCTCTGCTGGGGATTTACCCCAAGAATACAGATGCAGTGAAACAGCAGGACACCTGCACCCCGATGTTTATAGCAACAATGTCCGCAATAGCCAAACTGTGGAAGGAGCCTTGGTGTCTATCGAAAGATGAATGGATAAAGAAGATGTGGTTTATGTATACAATGGAATATTACTCAGCCATTAGAAATGAAAAATACCCACCATTTGCTTGAATGTGGAGGGAACTGGAGGGTATTATGCTGATGAAGTAAGTCAGTCAGAGAAGGACAAACATTATATGGTCTCATTTATTTGGGGAATATACAAATTAGTGAAAGGAATAAAGGGGAAAGGAGAGAAAATGAGTGGGAAATATCAGAGAAGGTGACAGAACATGAGGGACACCTAATTCTGGGAAATGAACAAGGGGTAGTGGAAGGGGAGGTTGGTGGGGGGTTGGGGTGACTGGCTGACAAGCACTGAGGGGGGCATTTGACAGGATGAGCACTGGTTGTTATGCTATATGTTGGCAAATCGAACTCCAATAACTATACAAAAAAAAAAAAAAAAGAAAAGAAAATGCTATTATCTTAGTTGCTATTTCTCTGAAACAACCTAAAATTCTTATCATTAGATATTTTTGTTACCTATGTTGATTGAAGTCTTGCTATTGCCACACCTTATTTATTTATTTATTTATTATGTATTTTTAAATATTTATTTATTTACTTTAGACAGAGAGAGAGGAGTATACACTCAAGTGTGGGAAGGGACAAAGAGAGAGAGAGAGAGAGAGAAAGAAACTCCAGCAGACTCCTTGCTGAGCTTGGAGCCCTATGTGGGACTCAATCTCACTACCCTGAGATCATGACCTGAGCTGAAACCGAGAGTTAGATGTTTACTGACTGTGCCACCCATGCCCCTTCTCCCCATTTCCACACTGTTAAGTCACTAATATTTTGGGATCTAATACAAGAGAGTCATGTAACTAAGCATATGTTCATGTTACATGCAGTGAATATATTTGGCTTAAATTTTTAATAATGGATTAGGATCTGTGGGGCTGTGTGTCATACAAGTTGTGTAGGTCTGTAATTGACCAAATTAAATCAGAAAAAGCAGATTATGTTTTTTAACACCTGAGCATGGAATTGTTGGAGCTACTGGCATTTACATTTTTAATGGACACCACTGTTCAAAACATTGCTTATAGATATTCTAAAGATTTTGTTCGTTTCATGTTATCTGCTTAAAAAATGGTAGGTAGGCTATCAAAAGATAATTGATAATTTTCTTGACTATTTGATAGTAATGTCATATCTTTTTTCCTTCTCTGTAGCACCTTGAAATGAATTTACTGAACATATTATATATTTACGATTAGATCAAAGATCGAAGAATCAGAAAATAAATAGGACTTAAACTTGCTTTTTCTGTGGTAAGAAGATCTTTTGAATTTTGAAATATGAGCGGGCCAAATGTTTGGTAGTCTGCTTTTCCTTTACTTTCTTTCTGGCCTCTGACAATATTGAGTTTTGAGATATGAATGTTAGGTTTAGCTACCCTGATCCTAATTTCATCATCTGTACAAGAACAAAAAAAAATGATACTTCATTAAGGATTCTTTTGAAGATTAAGTGAGATAATTTATGTGAAGTGGCTGGCATATAATGAAGCTCAATGTACTTTAAAACATACTATTTGCGACCTGATGTTTTCTTTCTTCCTTCTTTTTTTTCACATTTAAGGCTTTTAACTGAAATTATCTTTTGCCTCTTCCATAGCTAATAATCCAGACCTGACTTATATAGTATGGTGTTCTCCAAAGTGGTATACCCAGGAGGTGTGCATGATGTTCCAATGGGATATCTGATAAGTGTTAGAACTTCTACTGGTATTTGGTTTTTATTTAACAAAACAAAACAAAAGTTTCAGGTCTAGTAATATTTAATATAAAGGCTAAGATTAGTGTTTAAATATGATGTATCAATAAATATTTTGAGTGCAAATGCTAAAAAATTTTTTTCTGAACAGAAGTGCTTGTTCAAAAAAAGTTTGGAGATCACTGACCTGTCATTTTGTATTTGAATGAAGCTTTATGGGTAACAGAAAGAAATTTGGAAAAAATGTCTTGAAAACTTTCTTGGAGTCCAGAATTTAAGTAGGTCACAATCTAGTTATGGGTGTCCAAAGGCAATATGGGTCAATGTTAGTTCGTTCTTGGTTCTCATGAATTTTTCTAGTTTCCTACAGTGTAGTTGCAGTATGACTTTATAGTTATATATTTTTTGTTATTGTCATTGTTAAGGAACTACCTTGCTGAAGGCTGGTTTGTCCCATGTCTTCTGTTAATAAGGTTGCAATTTTATTTGTAGGCAAAAGGGGAAAAGCTGCACAGATAATATGTAGTACAAATCTGTTATACTCTTCTTAAGCAATTGATAAGACCTCCACATTATAAACTGAATAAATTCTGTTTAAATTGGTTGCTTGCTACTTATGAAGAGTGACATACGGCTACTTGTTGGGATACTTAGGCTGGAAGAGTTTATTTCATTTTGAAGCAAGTAAATAGAAGTTCCTGCAAAGAGGTTGTTTGTATACCTGTTATTGGGACTCAAACAATATAATACAAAGATTTTCCATTGAGCCTAACTTCATTTAGTATTAAGTCAACTTTGCTGAACTGTGATCTACAGAAGAGGTATGTAGTCCTTTAGGATTTCAAAGCCATTTCATAGATAATGCTTCCATTTGCATCAGGAAAACAGTTTTATAGAATTGTAAGTTGTTTATTTTGTTTATTTTATTATGATCCATTTTAATGATCATAAAACACTGTTTTTAGTATTGATGGTTTACTTAATAGTGTTGTAATGTTCATAATAACAGAACATGAAATGATTTTAAGTGTGTTTTATGAACAGTTTCAATTGCAGAATGGATTAAATGCACTTGGACGGCACAAGCTTATGTTACTATTGTGGTCAAGATGTTCTACCAATCTCAGTAAGAGCTGATTTTTTTTTTTTTTTTTAGTGACTCAAGCACACTTCATACTCTTTTAAGACTAAAACTACACCCTAATTATGTAGTCATGGAGTGTACTAGAGTCATTATAACCTCTATAGTTCTGGTATCATGATTTCAAATGCTAGTATCCTGTGTAGTATTCTGTTTCCCAATATCCAAGATTATATCAACCAAGTATATATGTTAGAAAATATATCTGAAGAGTGTTTCAAGGCTGATCATATTGTCACATATTCATAGTGGAGAGGAGGCAGCTTGGCCTAGGCTGTGAGCTGGGTATGAATAGCTACAAGAAGACAAACTGTCTGATGAATTCATTTATATGCTATCAATTTGAGTTATCTGTGTATAAGGGACAGCTTTTATGGGAACACACAGAGAGTTATTTTAGAAGGTAGTTTTTGCTGTATTTATATTATGCTATATGCAAACATTTAAAAATATTTGTACAAAGTGATGGCAAATGTGTTGACTCTTACTTTGGAATGGGTTTGAATTTCAAAAAGACTATATATATATGAAATTATTTTATGTGCCAGTCATCATGGAATAACTCTACGGGAGTTCTTGATTTTAGGGTATATCTCCAAGGAGGTGGCAAGAAATTGTGTTTAAGAATCCTTCCAGATTTGGTAAGAGCTAGGAAAAGGATTTCTTTTAGTAGAGCTGTAAAATCAAACCAGAAATAGTTGTCAGCTCCTTGAAATGCCTTAAGTCAAGACAACTAATATTTTTATATCAACTGTAGATTAATATTATATTCTTTTTGTAATCATATTCTTTTGTAAAGTCCTGTGTTATAGCATTTTAAGTCAGGAGTTAATGCCTATATGAATGAATATTTGGAAGAGAGTGTGACAATATAATTAGTGAGAAATTTTGGTTACTTTTCCCTTCCAGTTTTATTGAGAAATAATTGACATACATCACTGTTTAAGCTTAAAGCATAACAGAATGATGGTTTGATTTACATATATTGTGAAATAATTAAGTGATTATTACAATAACTTCAGCTAACATCTATAGTATCATGTAGCTACAATGAAAAGAAAGGAAAAAAAGATTTCTCTTTGTGTTGAGAACTCTAAGGATCTACTCTCTTAATAACTTTCCATTAAACAGCAGTATTAGTAATAGTTGTGTTATAAGTTATATCTCTGGTACTTATCTAAATTACAACTGGAAATTTGTACCTTTTGATCACCTTTCTCCAAATCCCCTTCTTTGCAACCTCTGTCCCTGATAGTTTCAAGTCTTATCTCTTTTCTGTGAGTTTATTTGTTTGTTTGTTTTTAGGCTTCAACATATAAATGAGACCATACAGTACTTATCTTTCTGACTTATTTCATTTAACATAATGCTCTTAAGGTTCATCTATGTTTTCACAAATGGTTAGATTTACTGTTTTTTTTTAATAGTTAAATATATTTTGTTGCATATAGGTACCATATACTGCAACTTCTTTATTCATTTATTCATCAATAGATATTTAAGTTGTTTTCATGTCTTGGATGTAAATAATGTTGCTGGAAACATATGGGTGCATATATCTTTCTGAGTTAATGTTCTTGTTTCCCTGGGATATAGTGCCAGAAGAGGAATTACTGTATCATATGATAGCTCTAGTTTTAATTTTTTGAGGATCCTCTGTAATGTTTTTATAGTGTCTGTACCAATTTATAATCCTACCAGGAGTGCATGAGTGTTCCTTTTCCTTCACATCCACACCAACATTTGTTATTTCTTGTCTTTTGGATGATGGCCATTCCAACAGGCATGAGGTGATATCTCATTTTGGTTATAACTTAGATTTCTTTAATGATTAGTGATGTTGATCATCTTTGCATGTACCTGTTTGCCTTTCATATATCTTCTTTGGAAGATTCTGTTCAGGTTCTTCAACCATTTTTTAATAGTTAATTTTTTATTTAAAAATTTTTTTTCCTGTTGAGTTATATGAGTTCTTTATATATTAGATATTAATTCCTTATCAGATATATGGTTTGCAAGTGGGTTTTTTTTGCCAATTTGTACAGTTTATTTTAACCTTTCTTATGATTTCTTTTGCTGTGCAGAACTTTTTAGTTTGATGTAGTCATATTTGTTTTTTATTTTGTTGCTTATACTGTATGTGTCACATCTAAAAAATCATTACCAAGAACCTTGGCAAGGGGTTTTATTCCTATGTTTTTTGTAGGAGTTTAGTGGTTTCAGGTCTTACATTTAAGTCTTTAATCTATTCTGTTAATTTTTGTGAGTGGTATAAGATATATATCCAGTTTCATTATTTTACATGTGAATATCCAAATATCCAATTGGAGTTAATTTTTTTTTAATGTTTGGTAAGATTCACCAGTGAAGCTCTCTCGTCTTGGTCTTTTTTTCAATTGTGAGATTTTTTTTCATTTATTGAAGATTGCCTTTCTCCATTGAATGACCTTCACTTTCTCGCCCAATATTAGTTGATTGTATATTTTGGGTTTGTTTATGGGCTCTCAATTCTGTTCCATTGGTTTATTTCTCTGTTTTTATGCCAGCACCGTACTGTTTTCATGATTATACCTTATGGTAATCTTGAAGTCAGGAAGTTTGTTACCTCTTGCTTTGTTCTTTTGTTTCTGCGACCTTTCATTTCTTTTTCTCATCTAATTGCTCTAGCTAGGACTTCCAGTACTTTGTTTAATGGGAGTGGTGAGAGTAGACACCCTTGTTTGTTCCTGCTCTTAGAATAAAATCTTTTAACCTTTCACCATTGAGTATGATAGTTGTAGGCTTGTCATATATGGCCTTTAGTATATGGAGATATGTTCCTTCTATGCCTAATTTGTTGAATTTTTTTTCTTAAAATCATAAAGGGGTGTTAGATTTTGTCAAATGCTTTTTCCGTGTCTATGGAGATGATCATATGATTCTTGTATTTCATTTTATTAATGTAATATATCACATTGATTGATTTGTATATGTTGAACCAACCTTGCATTTCAGGAATAAGTCCCTCTTGTTATGCTAAATGATGGTTTTAATGTGTTGCTGAATTCAGTTTGCTAGTATTTTATTGAGTTTTTTTTTTTTTTGCATCTATATTTATTGGGGGTTTTGGCTTATAGTTTTCTAGTAGTATTCTTTTCTGGGTTTGGTATCAAGCTAGTGCTGGTCTGGTAAAATGAGTTTAGGAGTGTTCTTTCCTCTTCATTTCTTTTTGGAAGAGGTTGAGAAAAATTGGAGTTAATTTTTTTTTAAATGTTTGGTAAGATTCACCAGTGAACCTCTCTGGTCTTGGTCTTTTTTTCAATTGTGAGATTTTTTTTCTTTTTTTAAGTAGTCTCCATGCCAACATAGGGCCTGAACTCATGACCGAGCTGAGATCAAGATTTGGATGCTTAACCAACTGAGCCACTTAGGCATCCCTCACTGGGAGATTTTTTAAAAAAGATTTTATTTATTTATTCATGAGAAACACACAGAGAGAGGCAGAGATATAGGCAGAGGAAGGAGCAGGGTTCTTGTGGGGAGCCTGATGTGCCTGAGCCAAAGGCAGACACTCAACCACTGAGCCACCCAAGCACTCCAGGAGATTTTTTTATTTACTGATTCAAGGCCAGAGTCATGCACTGAATTTCCTAGTCAGGTGATTCCCTGATTAATTCAAACAAATCTGAACCCCAAGTTCTCTGATTGAACAGATCCACTGGCTTTACTCTGCAAACTATTGGCTCTGCCTGCCTGCCCTAGGCTTGAGTGCCTCAGGGCCACATAGCTACCAGGAATTGTCTCTATCCCTACTGGTCATACTGGACCAGAAGACATTCTTCATAGAGAATGGGACTGTGATTTGTTTTCCTTGCCTGATGGGACAGAGAGGGGCTGCTCTAAGCTAATTCTCAATTTTGCAAACAGGCTCCCTGGTTGACAGAGACTAGGAGAAACTCTCCTTTGTGAATTAATCTCTCTGTCTATACATTGCATGGGAATGCTGTATGCCTCTCTATCTAACAGCAGCTTTGGTTCTTAGGGTAATTGGTTTTGCCCACCCATGCCTTAGCTGGAGTGCCACTGGGTTGTGTTGCTTCCAGTTGTTGCCAGCCCTTCTAGTCAGATGAGACCAGAAGACACTTTTCATGCTGGATCAGGCTATAATTTAGCAGCTTGCCTCTGCTTGGGTAAATCAGGCTCTGAGACCAGAAAACTCCTCATTTGAGAATGTGAATCAGGCAGATTTGCACCCTGCTAAGTTTCCTGGTCCGAGTCTGTCCCCAACTTGTTTCTTCAGATGAACAAAGCTGCTGGCTGGGATTAGTACTTGATAACTATAGGTATGAACACAGTCTGCCAAGATTTGTGTACTGGTTGTTGCAAGCCCCTCCTTTCTTCTCCATCACAATCAGATTTTCAGTGGCTGGACCCAATAGAGATACTCCTGCAGTCTCCATTAGCGTGAGATCAGAGTAGGGCCTCCCACAAAGCGACCCACAATATGAGGGGTCTCCTCGGATTCTCTTTTACCACAGGAGGAACTTGAGAGTCAGGGAAACCTCTTTGAGTGGTACTACACTTGTCTTGGGGAGGGGCAATGCAATTAATGTGTGGCGGATTCTCTTACCCTTCTAATACAGTTTGTGCTTGTGTCTGTGGTACAGGGATCTGATTTTGCCTCACCTCTGTGTTTAAGGATTCTCTCAGTGGTGTCTTGTTCATAGTTAGTTGTTAATTATTCTTGTGATGGGAGCAATTCCAGAACAGCACATATTGCCATCTTGGTGAGTGACGTCTCTTTCTAGTACAGAGTTAATTTTATAGATATGAAACTTGTACTTTGAATATGTTCCCATTTCTTGAGTGTTTTTCTTTTTGCTACTGAACACA
Organism: Vulpes vulpes; assembly: GCF_048418805.1. Taxonomy (NCBI): domain Eukaryota; kingdom Metazoa; phylum Chordata; class Mammalia; order Carnivora; family Canidae; genus Vulpes; species Vulpes vulpes. The sequence continues at coordinate 78,257,451 of NC_132783.1, read as the reverse complement.
ATAGGAGAAAAATTAGATGATTTTTGGAGTACTAATAAATAAATAATTTGAGAGAGAGAGATCATGGGGAGGGAGAGAGGGAAAAGGAGAGGAAGAGAATCTCAAGCTAACTTTGCACTGAGTATGGAGCCCTTTATGGAATCGATTCCACAACCCAGGGGATCATGACCTGAGCTGAAATTGTGAGTCAGACATTCAACCAGCTGAGCCATCCAGGTGCTCCTGTTGGGTACAACTTAAAGTTTGATCAAAATTGAAAGATGTTTGAATAATACATAACTAAATCTCAGAGGGCACAGATAATAGGCACCATTCATTAAGCACCATTAAGCACCAAAATTGAAAGATGTTTGAATAATACATAACTAAATCTCAGAGGGCACAGATAATAGGCACCATTCATTAAGCACCTACTATATACTGACTCTTTTGCTGAGTATTTTACATTATCTATATAATGTAATGTCATATTAATCCTATGAGTTATGCTATTTTGTCCCCATTTTACAGATGAAGAAACTTAAGTCGAGAGAAATTAAAGGATTATATAAATGCCATACAACTAGTAAATGGTAGAGCTGGGATTTGAACTACGGGCTCTGTGGCTCTAAGACCTATAGTCATTCCATAGCATTGTACTTCTCACAGATGGTATTAAAAATAGCATTATTTGGCCACAGGTTGAATACAGTTATTATGAGAAATCAGATTGTTCATGTGTGGACATGATAGTCACTGAAGTTTACTGTTGGTTTCTTTCAATTGACTTAAGGGCTGAGTCTCTAGAAGAAGGCAATGTCTTCATTTATTACTTAGAATAATAAACACATGCTATACTCACAGAAATGTATTATATCTGCTAGGGACCAGCATACACATTTAATGCATAGTGAAAATATGCCCTTTGTTTTGCCCAGCCCATTAATTTTAAAATGCCTAGAGCCCAAAGCAGCCTCAAACAGCTGGAATACTACCTGTTATTCCAAAATAGACACTAAAATCCTCTCCCTATTTATAAAAAATTAAACCATTCCTCTTTTCTTAACAGGCTTTGTCAGCATAAAAGGAACTAAAATTGATGGCCTGGTGTTCTTTTGTATTTTGCATTGAGTTCTACATTATACTGCTGTTATGAAGAAATATGGGGTATTCACAAAAATCAAATGTATTTCCTGACTCCAGGAACCCTTGTAAAAAACAAACATTATTTTTATAAAGACATATTCTCAGGACACACATAATTAATTTTGATTAATTGAAGGAGTACAAACAATTTTATATTTTATATAGAATGGTTTTTCTCTTTTTCTTTTTCATCTGTCCTCTTTTTATGAAACAAGTGTTACCTAAGAAAATTGTCAGAATTTCTTAGATTGTCTCCCTAAGATATTTCATTTTTGGTGCCTATTCGAGAATTTATTCATTTCTGCAGTGGGAAGTTGTGCAAATATCAGCAGACTGGATGTTATTGTAATATAATCCATGTCAGAGTTTTATTTTGTGAGAGGAAGTATCCAGCTCAGTGCCTAATATATTAGAAACTTCTTAGATGCCTACATTTCTGTTAGCTAAATGACCTTAGATAATGCTCTAGCTTTCACTTTGCTTGTCTTAAAAATGTGAGGCTTAAAGATGATTTCTAAGGGTCTTCAGCTAGCTCTGAAGAGCCATAGTTTCCGGATAGACATGTAGGATCTGATACAATCAGGCTAAAAAGTCTGATCTTCCCTTATATGTCGTGCTTATTACTACTTCTTTGCCTTTGACCATTCTGTTTTTCCTTCAGTAGTGCTTTTTCTCCTGACTATCCTAAAATTATCCAGTCAGCATTTATACAACAGTTTCTTCATTGTATACATGGTTAATTTAATGAGTAAAAGTTAAACTTTTAAAGCCTTTTTAAACTTTACTTCCTACATTAGTTCTTTTCTAAATATTCTAGACCATTTGTATTTGTATACTTCTCATTTCCTAATATTTATTGTATTTATCATATTTTTGGCAATTATATCTTGTGAAAAGAAAATTACATCATACCTTGACTAGCTTGTAAAATCTTCCAGAGGAGATATCATAACATATAATTCTTTTAAAATTTTTCCTAACATGTGGTATAATTTTTCTCTAAGGATTTGTAGACTAGAGGTATACAATACTACTAATAATATAGTAATTTGAGTCAATAAAGTCCTGAGCTATAATAGAAATATAAGTGAAATGGAAGAAGGGAATTCAAAAGGCACTAAAAGTATTCTGCTAATTTTTACTTTGCTTGGCTAGTTTGAATATAGGTGGTTTGTAGAAAGACCTTTAATATACATAAAATTTGAAAATAAAGTAATGAGATTGATTTTTTAAGACTATTTATTTTGAGAGAGTGTATGTGTGTGTGTGAGTGCAGGGAGGAGCAGAGGAAGAAGGATAAGCAGACTGTGCACTGAGTGGGGAGCCAGATGCAGGGCTCCATCCCACAACTCTGAAATCACGACCTGAGCTTAACACAAGAGTCAGATACTTAACCTTTTGAGCCACTCAGGTGCCCCAAGATTGATATTTTTTAACACTCACTCTAGAGCTTGTTAAGCCAAAAGTGCCCACTGAGAGTACTATAAACTTATTACGGTGTTATCATATTTTCAGGGAAGTTACTTTTTTTGGAATTAGCTTTTTGTGGCTAAATTTTGATTCAAACACAAATACTACTTTGATTACTTTATAGTTACCGCTTTGTTTGGATTAAAAAAATGATTATATATTCAGCCTTGTCAAATGCTTTTGAAATTAGACTCTGTTCAGTTAATTTTTTCCCAAAGGTTGTTGATCAGCCATTAGTAAAATATTAAATAGCTTTTTCTTACCTCATGGTAAGTAAAATTAAAAAACTAAAAATATGTTTGAGTATGTGAGCCACCATATAATAAGTGCTATTTCTTCCTAATATGATGATTTTGTATAGAATAATGCTAATTTGGATGCATGAATTCTGCTGTCTTTATTGAAAAATCAATTATTTTAAATATACCTCCTTGTTTTCTTTTAAATCAATCAATGTTAAACATAATTCAGAAACATAGCTTTAGAGGGGCACTTTTTAAAAAAGATTGCTTTATTTACTTAAGAGAGGGAGAGAGATTGGGGAGTGGAGAGGGGCAGAGGGAGAGGGTAAGAGCAAATCTCAAGCAAACTTCCTGCTGAACACAGAGTCTGATGCAGAGTTGAATCTCATAGCTTAAAATCATGACCTAAGCTGAAATCAAGAGTCAGACATTCAACCAACTGAGCCACCCAGGCACCCCTGGAGAGGTACTTTTGAAATGGCAGAGTAAGGACCTCTGAAAATTCATTCCTTCAAAAAAGCAATGAAAGGTACTGGCAAAAAATGCTCAAAATCAATATTTTTCAAACCTCCAGAAATTAACCAAAAACTTACAAGAAGAAAAATAGATGAATCTCAATAAGAACAATAATTTCTGTGGTATTTTAACTTGTCCTACTTGTATCCCTTTCTCTCCAGACCCTTAGTAGCATAGAAAGTCAGTAGTCAGACAATGATTATAAAACCAAAAACTTAGCAGTCATTAAAGGGGCAGAATGGATTTAGAGCTGCCCCCAAAGCCCTATCTATCCCTCTTAAATAATTTTCACAATATGATCTGTCTGGTAGCAACACAGAAAGCCCCATTCAAAGGACTTTTCTTTATTTGACCTGACTTAGAGCTGCTCAGTGGGAAGAACCAACACCAGGGAGTTTATTGAAAATGATCATCAGCAGCTGTTCAACATCACAGTGTTTGAAGCTGTGGTACTTAGTTGGAGAAACAAAAAGGTGGCCCAAGACCTTAAAAAATATGGAAAATGGTATGTTTTTAGGGGCCTTTGAAAAGCTCTGAGGTATTTTTGGAGATCTCAAAGTCCAAACATGTATAGGGCTATGGGCTATGCTCCCATTTGGCCCAACTAGATGCTGTGCATAAATATGAACTGAAGGCTAAAACTGAAGGCCAAAGCATTAAAGGCATAACCCAACACACACACCCCCCCCCATAACAAAGAGGAGACATTGATTCAAGGCACTTAAGGAAATATTTGCCCAAACAGTAGCTGAACACTAAGCAAGTACCTCAGTAGCTGTATGTAAGGATACAGACCTTATATAATTAGTCCAGGAAAATCATTAAAACAAAGGATGACAGTAACAATAGCAGCAATAACAAAAACAAAAAAAAACCTTGAGTGGGGGATCCCTGGGTGGCTCAGTGGTTTGGCGCCTGCCTTCAGCCCAGGGTGTGATTCTGGAGACCCGGGATCGAGTCCCAAATAAGGCTCCCTGCACGGGGCCTGCTTCTCCCTCCTCCTGTGTCTCTGTCTCTCTCTCTCTCTGTGTCTCTCATGAATAAATAAAATCTTAAAACAACAACAACAACAACAACAAAAACCTTGGGTGGGGAGAAGTGAATGATTTCGAGTTGCCACATTATATATATAACATGTACAGTTTTTAACAAATAATTATGAGATATGTAAAGAAACAGTAAAATATGGACCATACATAGGGGGAAAAATAGTCAATAAAAACAGTCCCTGAGGATAGCCACATGCTGGCCTTTTAGATAAAAACTTTAAGTCAGCTAATTTAAATATATTTAAAGAACTAGGGAAGCTATACCTAAAAACTAAAGGAAAGTATGAGAAAACTTATACTAAATAGAGATTATATTTAAAGATATAGAAATTATAAAAAAAGAATGAACTGGAAATTCTGGAGTTAAATAGTATAATACTAAAATAAAATAAAAAGTCATTAGAGAGGCCATAAGAGATTTGAGCAGTTAGAAGAATGAATCAGCAAATGTAAAGATGGGTCAATTGAGGTTATTTAGTATGATGAACAGAGAGTAAAAACTATCAAGCATAATGAACAGAGCTTTAGAAGTCTATGAGACACCATCAGATATACTAGTATATGTGTAATGGGAGTTCCAGAAAGAGAAGAAAGGAAGTAGCAGAGATTATTTGAAGAAAACTTTCAAAATTTGGTGGAAAACATTAATCTACACAAGAAGATCTATAAACTCTAAGTAATTTAAACTCAAAGAGATCTATATCTAGGCCCATCATACTTGAGTTGATCCATCATGTACAATGGGTGTATAATGGATCCTTAGTGATATTAATAGCTACTTCTCATTAGAAACCACGAAGGTCAGAAAGAAGTGGGTGACATAATTAAAGTGCTGAAAATAAAGAATGTCAGCCAAGAAGTCTATATTCAGCAAAACTATCTTTTAGAAATTAAGGGGAAATTAAGATATTTCTAGATGAAAATGAAGAGAATTTGTTGCTAGGTGATTTATTCTACAACAAATACTAAAGAGAATCCTTAGGGTGGAGTAGAAGGACAAGAGATAGTAACCCAGATATACATAAGGAAACAAAGAGCACTAATGAATATAACTACAAAGGAAAAGTTGAAAGATATAATATAAATGCAGTTTTAAGGTAATTCTTCTTATCTGATTTAAAAGACAATTGCACAAGTAAGGTCTTATTTTTCCCACAACCTTTCTTCTCCTTTATTTTATTCATATTTCCACAATTGTTTTACCTTTGGAGGTATGGTGAATAAATGTAGTTCTATCCTCTATCTGCACTGCTTGACCATATTCTAGGTGTAAACTGTTTCCTACTCAAGAACAATACTTACATTTAGATGCCATGTCTTCTAAGTATGTTCTGATAACTCAGCAACAAGAGTCAATAAGCTATTAAAGCACATTATAAAAACCTAAAAAAAAAAAGACAACTGCATAGAGCAATAATTATACAATTATATTGATTAGGTTATAATGTATAAAGATGTAATTTGTATCAATAATGTAAGAGCTAAAACTATGAAACTCTTGAAAGAAACCATAGGAGCAGATTTATGTGATTTGGGGGTAATTTTTTTTTTAAGAGGACACCAAAATCACAAGTGACAAAAGAAAAAAAAACTGCACTCCATCAAAATGTAAGCCTTCGTGTTTGTTGGAGTAGGCCATTGAGAGGACACAAATGTTAGTTGATCCTTAAGATGACTCAGGCAACTGGAGGCTCTTTACTCCCTTTCATATCCTTGGAATGTGCTTTTTGCTTGTCTTTCCCTTGTTAGAAGCTTCCCCAAGGACATTGTGTTGAGATACTAATGTGGTATTGAGACCACCTGGACAGTATATGTGACTGAACCCAAATTAAAGCCTTTATATAAACTTTTTTATGGGTAGGCAGGTGTGGAGATCTACTTGTCTTGTGGCCACCCAAGACAAGCCTTGTAAGTCAGTTCCCTTGCTTATTAAAACCACCATCTACCAACTGAAGTGGTCTGCTGCTTTCTTCTGGCCCTTCTGGCTCTCTGTACATGTGGTTAGTTTGTGAGCTAACAATTGATGAGCCAGCCAGAAGACTGAAGAAATGGACCCTGGGAAAGAGGGATCTGCAGGGGAGATCGTATCAACCTCTATGTGGGTAGGGGTGACCCATTATGTTAGATGCTTGTAGACCAAGGTGTGAGTACAGGGAAACCCTACAAATGCTACATACTTTAATGGGGTTGTTTGAGAAACTACTGTGGCAAAGGAATGAAACAAATGGCTGCTGCAATGGGCTGACCTCTACTGTGGGCAGTTTGGCTGACTGCCAATGCTAAACTAGAAGTTGAAGCTCAAGTTAGAAAGTTGGGAGAACAGCTGAAATTAGAGAAGGATATGCAGTTGTCCACTTCTCTGCTAGCTTCAGGGCTGGCAGACAAGAGGGAAGAGCAGAATAAGTTGGAGACCATAGCATGCCATTTTGCAAAGCAAGGAGAGCACAGGCTGTTGCAGATAAGTTTTGAATGGTTGTGACAAAGCCTGATTGGGATGCTAACAAGTAGAATCCTTGGGAAAGTGATAGGAACAAATGGGGAGTATACTGTGGTGATTAACAGTGAAATGGACAGAGTGCCCTATGCTGGCTGACCCATAATATAGCTGACATCATTTTCTCTCTCTCTTTTAAAAGATTTCATTTATTTATTTATTTATTTATTTATTTATTTATTTATTTATTTATGAGAGAGACAGAGCACAAGCAGAGGGAGCAACAGGCAGAGAGAGAGGGAGAAGTAGGAGCCCCATGTGAGGCTCGATCCCAGGACCCCGGAATCATGATCTGAGTCAAAGGCAGATGCTTAACCAACTGAGCTACCCAGGTGGCCCAAGCTAATATCATTCTCAACTTTTGAAGGTTTTCCCTCTAGCATCAGGTATAAGACAAGGATGCCTATTCTCATCACTCCTATTCAACATAGTACTGTAAGTCCTGGCCAAGGAATTAGGTAAGAAAAAGAAATAAAAGGCATCTAAATTGGAAAAGAAGTAAAACTGTTTCTGTTTGCAGATGATATATATATAGAAAATCTTCAGGACTGCAGTAAAAATCTGTTTCAGCTATTAAATTCACTAAAGTAGTAGGACACACAAGAACATACAAAATTTAGTTCCATTTCTATACACTAACAATGAACTACCAGAAAAAGGAATAAAACAATCCTACTTACAATAGCATCAAAAACAATAAAATTCTTAGGAATAAGTTATAGTGAAAACTATAAGACACTGATGAAATAAGTTGAAGACACAAGGGATGCCTGGGTGGCTCAGCAGTTGAGTTGTCTGCCTTGGGCTCAGGGTGTGATCCTGGAGTTCTGGGATTAAGTCCCACGTTAGGTTCCTACAGGGAGCCTGCCTGCTTCTCCCTCTGCCTCTCTCTTTCTATGTCTCTCATGAATAACTAAGTAAATCTTTTAAAAAAAAGTTGACACAAATAAATTTAAAGGTACTCCATGTTCATGTATCAGAAGAATTCATATTGTTAAAATGTCCATACTGCATATATCCATCTATACAATCGATGTATAGATCAATGTATTACAATCAATGTAATAGCTATAAAAATTCCAATGAAATTATAAAAATTCTAAATTTAGAATGGAATCTCAAAAACCCCCACATACCCAATGCAATCCTGAGGAAGAACAAAGATGTAGGTATCACTCTTCCTGATTTCAAACTTTATTATAAGGGCATTGTGGTCAAAATGCTATGATATTGGCATAAAGACTGATACATTCAAGAGCTTAGAAATAAACATATGCATATATAGTCAGTATTTGACATGGAAATCAAGAATACTCATGGGCAAAGGGTAGTCTTTTCGCTAAAGGATTCAAGAAAACTGATTATTCAAATGCAGAAGAATTAAATTGGAGCTCTATCTTACACCACTTACAAAAATTAACTTGAAATGGATTAAAGGCTTAATCATTATACCTCTAACTAAAAACTCCTAGAAGGAAACACGGGGGAAACCTCCTGACATTGTTTTTTGCAATGACTTTTTGAATATAACTCCAAAAATGCAAGCAACAAAGGCAAAAATAAACAAGTAGGACTACATAAAACTAAAAACCTTTGCACAGCAAAAGTTGCCATCGACAAAATGGAAATCAACCTCTATGGAATGGGGGAAGAATTTGCAAACCATCTACCTGTTTAAGGGTTTAATATCCAAATGCATAAAGAATTCATATAACTCACTAGCAAAAAATCAAATAATCCAATTAAAAATGGACAGAGATTTTTGAATAGACTTTTTTTTTCAAAGAAAACACATAAATGAGATGCCTGGGTGGCTCAGTGGTTGAGTGTCTGCCTTCAGCTCACTCAGCATGTGATCCTGGGGTCTGGGATTGAATTCTGCATCAGGATCCCCCATGGGCAGCCTCCTTGTCCCTCTGCCTGTATCTCTGCCTCTCTCGTGAATAAATAAATAAAATTAAAAAAATAAGACACATAAATGGCCAATAAAAGTTATATCTAATCATCAAGAAAATGCAAGTCAAAACCACAATGAGCTATCTCCTCAAACTTGTTAGTGTGGCAATCATCAAATAAGCATGAAATAATAAGTGTTGAGGAGCATACAGGGAAAGAGAATTGTGCATTATGGGTGGAATGTAAATTGGTACAGCCAGTTTTGAAAACAATATGAAGATTCTTTTAAAAAGTTAAAATAGAACTGTCCTATGATATAGCAATCTCACTTCTGAGTATGTATCTGAAAGAAAGGAAATTACTTTCTCAGAGGGATAGCTCTACCCTCATGTTCATTGCTGTATTATTTACATAGCAAGACATGGAAACAACCTAAGTGTCTCTATGGATAATAGATAAGGGAAATGTGTATATACATGTAAGATGGACTATTATGCAGCCACAAAAAGCAGGAAATACTGCCTCGCATCACAGCTTGGATAGATGTGAAGGCATTTCTGAGTCAAAGAGAAATTAGAAAAAGACAAATATTGTATTATCTTATTTATATGTGGAATGTTAAGAAGCTGAACTCATAGAAATAGTAAAATTGTGGTTGCCAGAGACTGGTTTCCAGGTAAAGGAAATGGGAAAGTTGGTCAAGGAGTACAAACTTTCTATTATAAGATGAATACGTTCTGTGGATCTAATATACAGCATAGTAATTATAGTTAGCAAATACTGTATTATATACTTGAAAGTGGCTAAGAGCATAGATCCTAAATGTTTGAACACACACATATGCACACACACACACACACAATAATTATGCAAGTGGATAGAGGCATTAACTACCCTTACTGTAGTAATCGTTTTGCAATGTATGTATGTATCATTCATTGTGTTCTATACCTTAAACTTATACAAAGTTGTATATCAATTTTATCTAAATAAAGTTGGGGGAAAACCCTGTATGATTAAACTCATTTGTCCAAAGAAGATGTACAAATGGCCAATAAATCCATAAATAAATAAAACATCCATCATTAGTAATTAGCAAAATGCAGATCAAAACCACAATGAGATGCCACTTGACACTCACTAATAATAATAAATAATAATTGTTGACAAAGATGTGGAAAAATTGGAACCCTCACACATTATTGGTAGGAATTGTAAAATCATGAAGCCCCCTTGGAAAACCAGTGTTTTCTCAAAATGTTGAATGTATGACCAATATGTTCCAGCAGTTCCAATCCCAGCTATATACCAAAGAGAAATGAAAAAAATATGTCCACATATAAACTTGTATATAAATGTTAATAGTGGCATTAACCATAATAGTCAAAGTGGAAAGAGTTCAATGTCTATCAGCTGAATAATGGATAAATAAAATGTGGTATGTCCATAAAATGGAATATTATTTGGCAATAGAAAAAGAATAAAAAGAAAGCACTAATACTTATATATGTATGCACCTTGAAATGTCTAAAATGAAAGAAGTCAATCATAAAAGACCTCATATTATATAATTTCATCTATGTAAAATGTTCAGAATGGGCAAATATCTACAGATAGAAAGTAGATTTGTGTTTGTCAGGGGTTATGGGGAGGAGTAAATGGTGAGTGACTACCAGTGGATGCAGGGTTTCTTTATGGATTGGTGAAATTTTTCAAAAATTAGTGGTGATGAATATGCACAACTTTGTAAATGTATTAAAACCCAGTGAGGGGCCCCTGGGTGGCTCAGTAAAATAAGCATCCAACTCTTGATTTTAGTTCAGGTCATAATCTCAGGGTCGTGAGATGGAGCTCCATGCCTTGCTTCATACTCAGTGTGGAGTGTGCTTGTCCCTTTCTCTGCTCCTCCCCTCACTTGCATGCTCTCTCTCTCTCAACTAAATAAATAAACCTTAAAAAAACTTAATGAAATGTACACTTTAAAAAAGACAAATTTTATGTAATGTGAATTGTTTATTATTATAGCTGTTACTATACAAACCCCCATAACTATATGCTCCATTTTGTTTATTTAATCTTTACATTGTTAAATGAGTCAGCAAATAAAATCTTCTAATTTCTCAGAAATCTCAGAAGCTTACATGTTTTCTCTTTGTATCACAAAATACAAATTACATACTCTATCTGGCTTTACATGCATAGATGTCAATATTAAGTTTCATTGTTATTACCATCTTCATTTCTCCATTCTTCCTATATTCTCAGTTCTAATTAAGAGTGTCATTGTCCTCCCAGATGTTCAGTCTAGAAACCTGCTTTTCAACATAGAGTGAATGTCAAAGCTAAAGAATTTCTTCCTCATTGATGTCTCAGTTGCCCCTTATTCCCATTCTCTGCCCTTATTTGAAACTTCCTCATCTCTTTCGAGAATGTTGCAGTAACTTCTTTACATAATTTACTGCCTTTCCTTTCTGTTTTCTTTAATCCATCCTTCTTTATGAGGTCAGTTACGTCACCACCTTGCTGCTAAAAACGCCTTTGGCTACTTGTTGCTTACAAAATGATGTCTCACCAGTGTGGCATGGAAGGCCACTAGTAACTTAGCTGCCATGGAGCTGGGATAGTGGGAGATGACCATATGAAGACAGACTTGTAGTCTCACCAAATTTCAACCTGGAGGACAGGGGATGGAGAACACTCAGACCTGAGGGTTTATCTTGGGTTTAGCTATAGGAATGATTAACTTTGGGAAACAGAGCAAAACATATTTTCTCCAAAGGGGGAGAGAATTGTCCTGTACAATACTTTGCAATCATGCCATATGACATGCAAGGAGGTTATTAGTTTAAGGGAGGGGGAGAAGAAAAGCTATATCTGGAGAATAATGTAGTCAATAGTCAGTGCACTGGCTCGGGACCTCATGTATCTCCAGTGTGCTCAGGACAAGGAGATTCAGTTCTCAGATAAATTCCACAGCTGGTTACCCACACTTAGCCTTAGTTTGCCTTTGCTCATGGGTTCTGGGTCTCTCTCTCTCTCTCCCCCTTTGCTTACTTTATCACTTTATTTAATTCTTTCATTATGAAACATTACATAAATGCCTACTTTGTATTGTGCAGTAGAGTTAGGAAGATGGGTTTGTTCACTTTATTTTCTCTCTAAAACTTCTCTTTTGTTTAAGGCTTGTTTACTCTGACTAGTTTACTCAAAGAAAGAAGTATTTCCCTCTGTTGAATAGCACTGCCTTCTCCTGCCACCTCCAAAAGACACCTTCCTGTTAAATTTTAGTACCCATCGTATCTAACTCATAGGTTGTTCTAAGCATTACATTAGATAATATATATAAACTCTTCAGTACAGAGCCTATAATAAAAGTTAGCTGCTCCTTTTCTCCTCTTTCTTCTTTCTCTTCATTCTCCTCTTCCTCCTTCTTTTGCTCTGATTAATTAAAATTATTTTCTTATGTAGGGCCTGGATCTAATGTTCTTTTGAGAAATCCTTTTTTACAAACTGCCTCCCTTGCATCCTACTATCATTTGTGTTCCCATGGCAGTATGCAGCAGGAAATTATTGATTATGACACTTTACAGATTATGTTAGTACCTTTGTATCTCTCTCCACAGTTAGACTTTGATTTCCTTGAACAGAAGGAAAATTTTTGTATGGTCAAGATTAGCAGTGTCTGGCACAGAGTAGGAATTCAATATCTAATTACTAAATTTTTGTTTAAAATAATTTTGGATCAAGTTGCTTAAAAATAGGGTGGGATTATTTCGAGTAGAAAGTATAAGTTAAAAACGATAGTCTTCCTCTTTACTTTAGATGATAATTATGTAAAAGCTGCTTTTGTCATAGTACTGATAATGCCATTAAAGGAAAATTTATGACTTTTCTATTGGCTGGAATCATAGATCATATAATGATCTTCATATCATTATATGAGCCTAGCATATATGTATGATGCAGTGAATCACCAATATTTATTTGATGGATGATACTGTGAAAGTGTAGTCCAAAGATCTTTTCTCTGGAAATGATTATCCTTTTTATATTGCATGTATCCTCTGAAAAAAAATAAGATGAATTAAATTTGGCTCATTTTGATGGCAGAATATTTGTATTCATAAGGAAGTGATTTGATTATATATCAATTTTTCATGATTAATTATTTAACAGTGAGTGATTGTCTCATTAGATACTTTTTCCATGCTATATTACATAAATGACAGTAACAGTCTATGAAATTGAAGTATACTGAAAAGTAATTTTTATACCAAATAAACTATTAATAAGGAGTCCCTGCTGAATTATATTTTTAAATATTTGCAAATTGTAAGGCATTACGCATATTAGAAAAAATTAGTTTGAGTGTAGTAGCAGTGCTACACATTTTTTCTGACCCATTGGTTTCTTTTTAAGCTTTGCAATGAAATAAATTTTCCTGGCCAAGTGTAAATAGCACTCAAGGTGCCTATATATTTTACATTTAGCTAGGATGCTGCACAAGGGAAACAAAAGGATTTGCTACTGAATCAAAGTGATTAAATGTGAAAATATATAGATTAGGCAAAAAATAACCTATTAGGCAGAGAGAATGCTTAAGTGAACATTTTGTTAGAGAGTAAATTTTAAAATGTTGAACTATCCTTCATTGCTGCTATTGGTCTATTTGTTTAGTTCAGTCTTGCTATTTGGTTAAGATCATCTTTGGAATAAAATATATTTGACAGGCTTTCCATTTTTTCTAAAAGCATAATAAAAAAGCAAAAATAATGGTAGAGACAGGAAATGGTGAAAAGTGAAAATCTGTAAAATTGGTATATTTTTATAATAAAACATACTATTTATAATATAATCATATAATAGTAAGATTTGGGGAACTTGCACAACATGTCAATGAAGGGGTACTTGGGTGATTCAGTTGGCTAAGTGTCTGACTCTTGGTTTGGGCTCAGGTCATGATCTCAGGGTTGTGAGATCGGGCGTCACCACCAGGCTTTGTATTCAGCCAGAGATCTGCTTGAGATTCTTTTCCTCTCCCTCTGCCCTTCCTCCAACTTGTAAGCACCCATGTGTACTCTCTTTCTCTCAAGTAAAATAAATAAATAAAATAATTTTACAAAATGTTGTCAGTGAATGAAATTCTCTTTTTCCTTTTCATTTTATGTATGTATGTATGTTTGTATGTATGTATTTATTTATTTATTTATATTTATCCTACCACCTCTCCCAGTTTACCTTATAAACTTAGGGTAGGTGAAAGAGCATTGGGTCAAAAATTTGATAAAGTTATTTAAATATTTGGAGTTCTTAGATGTTCAATTAGGAGATTTAATTATTTTATAGATTTTTTTTCTAAGTTTAAAATATTGTTATGTAATTTACTAGCAGACTGATCTTGGTTTCAGGAAGTAGTGGTATTGTTTAGACTCTAGGTTTCATAATTGACTCCACATATTTGGTATGCAATAGAGGCTACCCAGCAATGTCATTTATTTAGCATGGATCCCACATGTCAGCTTTTCTAAATACTGCCCTGCATCAAACAATTCAGGACTCAACACTTCATTGCATTCTCTAGAAAAACTTATATACTTATATTCAAAACACTGATAAGTAATGTTGATTTTACTGAAAATTATTTAGAGGGGAGCTTTTACCTTACATTCTTTCCAATAAACTATAGATGGACCCTGCTTATGATGATTTGACTTACAATTTTCTCATTTTACAATGTGAGAAAGCATATACATTCAATAGAACGTACATTTTGAATTTTTAAAAATTTTTGAGGTTGCAATTTAATTTTTACTTTTTATTTTTTAATTAAAAATAATAAATATACAATATTGAATTAGTTTTAAGTGTACAACATAGTGATTTGATATTTATATATATTTTATGAAATGATCATTAAGTCTAGTTATTATCTTTAACCATAGAAAATTGTTACAATATAATAATATTGAGTATATCACTTATGCTGTACATTACATCCCTGTATCTTTATTTTATAACTGGAAGATTGTACCTCTTAATTCTCTCCACCTATTTTGCCCATCTCTTCACCCTCCTGGCAATTATCCATTTTTTTTTCTGCATCTTTGAGTCAGTTTCTGTTTTGTTTTGTTTGTTCATTTGTTTTATTTTTTAGATCCTACATATAATATTTATCTTTCTCTGACTTATTGCACTTATCTGTGTTGTTGCAAATGACAAGGTCTCATTCTTTTTTATGACTGAGTATGTGTGTGTATCACATCTTTTTAAATCCATTTCTCCCTCAATGAACATTTAGGTTATTTCCATGTCTTCGGTATTGTAAATAATGCTATAATGAACATGGTGATTCATATGTCTTTTCAAATAAGTGTTTTTATTTTCTTTGGATAAATACCTAGAAGTGGAATTGCTGAGTTGTATGGTAGATCTATTTTTAATTTTCTGAGGAAGCTCCATGCTGTTTTCTGTAGTGGCTATACCAATTTATATTCTACCAACAGTCTATGAAGTTTTCCTTTTTTCACTTAATTCCAAGAACTTATTCTTTTATGCCTGTTTAGTAAGAACCAGTCTAACAAGGGTGAGGAAATAGCCCAGTGTGGTTTTGATTTGCATTTCCCTAGTGGTTAGTGGTATTGAGCATCTTTACACGTGCCTTTTGGGCCTATGTTTTGGAAAATATGTAACAGGTTTTCTCCCCATTTTTAAAAAATTGGATCTTTGATTTTAGATATTGAATTATGTAAGTTCTTTACATATTTTGGATGTTAACCCCCATTGGAAATATCATTTCTTAGCATCCTTTTTTTTTTTTTTTCCTTTTTCTTTTAATAGGTTGCATTTTTGTTTTGTTGACAATTTCCATTTTTGTGCAATTTTTTTTAGTTTGATGTAATCAGATTAATTTATTTTTGCTTTTGTTGTCTTTGCCTGTGGAGACAGATCAGAAAATATTGCTAAGACCAATGTCTAGGAGTTTACTGCCTATATTTTCTTCTATGAATTTTATGGCTTCAGGTCTTAACATTTGTCTTTAATCTATCTTGAGTTTATTTTTGTATAAGGTATAAGAAAGGGGTTTAGTATCATTCTTTTGTATATAGCTCTCCAGTTTTCCTAGCATCATTTATTAAAGAGATTATCTTTTCCCATTGTGTATTCTTATCTCCTTATCATCAGTTAATTGACCATGTAAATGTGGGTTTATTTTTGGGCCCTCTATAATGTTCTGTTGATCTATATGTCTATTTTTGTGCCAATACCATACTATTTTGATTACTATAGCTTTGTAGTATAGTTTGAAATCTGGGAGCATCACACCTTTAGCTTTGTTTTTGTTTCTCAAGATTGCTTTGGCTATTTGGGATCTTTTGGGGTTCCATAGAAATTTAAAGATTATTTGTTTTAGTTCTGTGAAAAATGCTACCTGTGTTTTGATAGGCATTGCATTTAATCTTTTGTTTACTTTGGGTAGTATGGATGTTTTAACAATATTTTCTCCATCTATGACCATATGGTATATATTTGATTTTTATGTATTATCTTCAATTTCTTTCATCAGTGTGTTACAGTTTTTAGAGTATAGATCTTTCAACTCCTTGGTTAAAGATATCCCTTGGTATTTAATTATTTTTGTTGCAAATGTAAATAGAATTGTTTACTTAATTTCTCTAATAGTTTATTGTTAGTGTATAGAAATGCAACAGATTTTTGTATATTCATATTGTATCCTGCGATTTTACCAAATTCATTTGATAGTCTTGATAGTTTTTTGGTGAACACTTCAGGGTTTTCTATATGTAGTATCATGTCATTTACAAATAGTGACAGTTTTACCTCTTACTTTCCAATTTCAATGCCATTTATTTCTTTTTCTTGCCCAATTGCTATGAGTAGGATTACCAATATTCTGTTGAATAAAAGTGGCAAGAGTTAAAAATCTTATGTTTTTTTTTTTCTGATCTTAGAGGGAAAGCTTTCAACTTTTCACCATTGAATATTAGGTATGCATTTTTCATTTATGACCTTTGCCATATGTTGAGGTATGTTTCCTTTATACCCCCTTTGTTTAGAGTTTTTATCATAACATGTTAAATTTTCTCTAATGCCTTTTCTGCATCTATAGTCATATTATCTTTGTTCTTTGTTTTGTTAAAGTGGTATGTCATGTTTATTAATTTGCACATATTGAACCATATTTGCATCCTGGAATAAGTCCCACTTAATCATGCTGTATAATCTTTTTAGTGTATTGTCGAATTTGGTTCACTAATATTTCGTTGAAGATTTTTACATTTATGTTAATCAGGGATACTGGCCTATAATTTTCTTTTTTTGTGGTGTTTTTGTCTGGTTTTTGGTATTAGGGTAATTTGGTCTTATAGAATGAGTTTGGAAGCTTTCCTTAATGTTCAATTTTTGGGAATAGTTTGAGAAAGATAGATATTAATTCTTTAAATTTTAGGTAGAATTCACCTGTGAAGCTGTGTGTTCCTGACTTTTGTTTCTTGGGAGTTTTGTGATGACTAGTTCGATTTTATTTCTAGTAATTGATTTGTTCACATTTTGAATTTCTTCCTGACCAATCATGGAAGGTTGTGTCTACGAATTTCTCTAGTTTTTCTCAGTTTGCTGGTTTATAATTGTTTATAGTATTCTCTTTAATCTTTTCTTAGATTACATATTTGTTTTTTCTTGTTTTTTTGAGGTATTGCTCTAAACTTCCCTGTTAGAACTACTTTTTTTGCTGTGTCACATAGGTTTTGGAATGTTGTTTTGTTTTTGTTTGTCTCAAGGTATTTTTTGATTTTTCTCTTTCATTTCTTTATTGACCCATTTATTGTTTACTAGCACGTTGTTTAATCTTCACATATTTATGTTTTTTCAGTTTTCTTCTTATAATTGATTTCTAGTTTCATAGCATTATGTGATGAAAAGATGCTAGATAAGATTTCAATATTCTTCAATTTATTGAGATTTGTTTTATAGACTAACATGTGATCTTTCCTGGAGAATATTTCATGTGCCTTTGAAAAGAATGTGTATTCTCCTGTTTTTGGATGGAATGTATTGAATATATCTGTTGGGTTCTTCTGGTCTAATGTGTCATTCAAAGCCACTATAGCAGTCTATTGTAATTAATTAATTAATTAACTTATTTTCAATTCAGTTTTATTTAAAAATTTTTCTTTAATTGTCAAAACTCATTTCAGCTAAAACAAAGAAAATACAAATAGATTGATAAAACATTTTTAAATCAACAAAATCCTAGGTTGTATATCATAATACAGATTCATTACTCTGAACTTCAAGAAATGTTTGTATGTGGTTCTTTTTCTTTTTTCCCAATCCTATTTCACTCATCTCCCACCTACATACCTTCTGATAACCATCAGTTTCTTCTCTTTAGTTAAAAGTCTGTTTCTTTGTCTCTCATTTTTTTCCTTTGCTCATTTGTTTCTTAAGTTCCACATATGAGTGAAATCATATGGTATTTGACTTCGTCCAACTGACTTATTTTACTTAGCATTATATTCTCCAGCTCTATCCATATGGCAAGATTTCATTCTTTTTGATGTATGAATAATATTTCATTGTATATATATATATATACACACAATATATATATATATATATACATTGAATATATATATACATATATACATCTTCTTTATCCGTTTATCAGGCGATAGATACTTGGGCTTCTCCCCTAGTTTTGGCTATTGTAAATAATTCTCAATAGACATAGGGGAGCATGTATCCTTTTGAGTTAATTTTTTTTTTTTGTAAATACCCAGTGGTGTGATTACTAGATTGTAGAGTAGTTCTAACCTTTTACTTTTGAAGAACCTCCATGCTTTTTTTCCAGAGTGCCTGCACCAGTTTGCATTCTCAATAACAATGGACAAAGGTTCCTTTTTTCCCACATCCTCCCCAATCCTTGTTGTCTCTTGTGATTTTGATTTTAGCCATGTGTTGACGGGTGTGAGGTGATAGCTCAGTGTAATTTTGATTTGTATTTCCCTGATGATCAGTGATTTTGAACATCTTTTCATTTGTCTGTTGGCCATCCATATGTCTTTGGAAAAATGTCTATTCATGCCTTCTGCACAGTTTTTAATTGGGTTAATTGGTTCTTGCATATTGAATGTTATCAGCTCTTTATATATTTTGGAAACTAATCTTTTATTGGATATGCCACTTGCAAATATCTTCTCCCACTCTGTAGATTGCCTTTTAGTTTTCTTGATTGTTTCCTACCCTATGCAGAAACTTGGTTTTGATGTAGTCTCAATAGTTTATTTTTGCTTTTGTTTTCCTTGCCTTGGGAGACATGGCTTGAAGGAAATTTCCATAGCCAATGTCAAAGAGGTTACTGCCTGTGTTACTCTCTAGGATTTTTATGGTTTCAGGTTTCACATTTAGTTTTTTAGCCTATTTTGTATTTATTTTTTGTGTTTGGTGTAAGAAAGTGGTCCAGTTTCATTTATTACATGTTGCTGTTCAGTTTTCCCAACTCCTTTTGTCGAAGAAACTTTTTTTTCTCATTGTATATTCATTTCACCTTTGTTGAAGGTTAATTTGACCATAAAATCATGGGCTTATTTCTAGGTTTTCCATTCTGTTCTACGGATCTATGTTTCTGTTTCTATAACAGTACTGTATTGTTTTAATTACTACCACTTTGTAATATAACTTGAAGTCTGGAATTGTGATGCCTCCAGTTTTGTTTTTCTTTTCCAAGATTGCTTTGGCTATTTTAAGTCTTTTGTGGTCCATGCAAATTTTAGGATTGTTTATTCTAGTTCTGTGAAAAAAGATTGTTATTTTGATAGGGATTGCATTAAATATGTAGATTACTCTGGGTAGTATACACATTTTAATGATACTTGTTCTTCCAACCCATGAGCCTGGCAGGTCTTTCCATTTCTTTTTGTCATCTTCAATTTCTTTCATCAGTGTTTTATTTTTCAGAGTACAGATTTTTCACTTCTTTGGTTAAATTTATTTCTAGATATTGTATTGGTTTTGGTGCAATTTTAAATGAGATTGTTTTCTTAATTTCACTTTTTGCTGCTTCTTCATTAGTGTAGAGGAATGCAACAGATTTCTGTATGTTGGTTTTGTATTCTGTGATTAGACTTTCCTGGATTCATTGATCAGTTTTAGTATCTTTTTGGTGGAGTCTTTTGTTTTTTCTATCTATATATCATCATGTCATCTATAAATAGTGAGAGTTTTACTTCTTCCTTACCAATTCAGATGCTTTTTATTTCTTTTTGTTGTCTGATAGCTGTGGCTAGAACTTCCAGTACTATGTTGAATAAAAGTGCTGAAGTGAGAATGGACATCCTTATCTTGTTCCTGACCTTAGTGGAAATATTCTCAGTTTTCCATCATTGAGTATGATGTCTGCTGTGGATTTTTCAGATAAGGCCTTTATTATATTAAGATAATTTCCCTGTAGACCTACTTGGTGAGGGTTTTTATCATGAATGAATGTGTATCATGTGTATTTTAGAATGGTGATTACTTGACTTCACATGTATTCTAAAAGCACTGCATTTTGCTAGCTCTCCTTCCCCCTACAATGTTTCAGGTTTTTGATATCATGTTTAACATCTTTTTATTTTGTGTATTCCTTAACTAATTATTGTAGATTCTGATTTTACTCTTTTGTCTTTTTTTTTTTAAGATTTATTTATTTATTTATTATGCATAGAGACACACACACACAGACAGACAGAAAGAGAGAGAGAGAGAGAGAGAGAGGCAGAGACATAGACAGAGGGAAACGTAAGCTCCATTCAGGGAGCCCAAAGCGGGACTCGATGCTGGAATTCCAAGATCACGCCCTGGGCCGAAGGCAGGCGCTAAACCGCTAAGCCACCCAGGGATCCCCTCTTTTGTCTTTTAACCTTTATACTAGCTTTAGATGTGATACACTATATTTGATATGATATACTGTATTTTTCATTTTTGCTGTTGCATACTTCATCTCTTATTGGTTCTTTCTTATATTTTCTCTTTATTGAAGTTCTTCCTGTGTTTACCTATTATTTTTCTGAGTTTGGTAAGCATCTTTATGACCATTGCTTTGAACTCTTTGTTGGGTAGATTGCTTATTTCTACTTCATTAAGTTCTTTTTCTAAAGTCTTTGCCTTGTTTTTTTCATTTTTAAAATATTCTTCTGCCTCCTTGTTTTGCCTAACTTGTGTTTATTTCTATGTTAGGTAGTTCCGCTGTGTCTCTTGGGTTTTAAAGAACTGGCCTTCTGTAGGAGGTGTTCTGTGGGGTTCAGAAATGCAACCGCTCTGGCAACCAGAGCCAGATCCTCCTGTGGGCTACATACACCCTCTGTTATGACAGGGCTGTGACTACTGCAGATATACTGATGGACAGGCTGGTCCCTGGCCCAAAGTGGTGTGAGGCCCAGTCATCACTGTTACAATTTTCCTGATTTTGGGTGATATCTCCCCAATACTGCTGGCTGTAAGGCTCAGACTGACTGGTGTGGGTACACCTATGGACAGGGTTATCATCTTGTCATCTCCAAGGCCTGGCCAATTATATGTGGTATAGGGCTCAGTGGGGCATGCCTCCTGGTGTTAGTATTTTATTTTATTTTATTTATTTATTTTTTTTTAAATTTTTTATTTATTCATGATAGACATAGAGAGAGAGAGAGAGAGAGAGAGAGGCAGAGACACAGGCAGAGGGAGAAGCAGGCTCCATGCCGGGAGCCCAATGCGGGACTCGATCCCGGGGCTCCAGGATCACGCCCTGGGCCAAAGGCAGGCGTCAAACCACTGAGCCACCCAGGGAATCCCCCTGGTGTTAGTATTTTAGAGGGAGGATTCCTAAATGGTGTCTGTTGGTGCAGAATCAGCAAGTCAGAATGATGTCAGAATGGCTACCACCAAGGTCTCAGTTTCCAAATAGAAGCCTACGACCTTCCTACATGTCTGGCAGGTACTCCAAGATTAGTAAGTGAATCTTCTTCATTAATGGTCTAGGCATTATTCAAATTTTTTTGTGTGTGTGTTGATTTCTGGGTTGAGTGTGTTTGCATATGAGCACTTGAAGAGTGAGTTTTCCTTTCCTTATAATTTTATAGTTTTCCTGGATATATTTCCCATTGGTTTTTAAAGCTAGGTTTTAAAAGGATCATTTCCTGTCCAGTGTAGCATGTAAGTGTTGGGGTGCCTCAGTGGTACTTGAATCTCTTATTACTCAGGGAAAAGTTCTATACATTTGAGATCCTACTTAACTGTTGAACACTGTCTCTGGGGTGTGTTTTATTTTGTTTTATTTTAGCAAAACATATCTTTTCCTCTTCTACCTATCTCAGTGTTGTTATGGAGGCCCTATTCATCTTGTTTCCAGGTCATCTTCAGAGGGAATTATTCTATATGTAGTCGCTAATTTGTTATGTTCATAGGAGGAAGTGAACTCGGGATCTTCTACACCACCATCTTGAACTTCTTGATGAATTTTGAATTTTGATTTTTTTCCCTTGGGCAAGCAATATGTAATATGATACTTTTTGTGACCCTGGTCAGCAGCAGTGAAGCTATAGCTTCTAGTCAGTCATGTAATCTCAAGGGTAGATCAATCAATATACTTATGACCATACAACCAATCAATATACTTATGACCATACAACCATTCTGTTTTTTACTTTCAACAGTATTAAATAAATGACATGAAATATTCAACTCTCTATTATAACATAGGCTTTGTGTTAGATGATTTTGCTCAAATGTAGGTACATTTAAAGTAGACTAGTCTAAGCTGTGATGTTTGGTAGTTTAGGTGTGTTCCATGCATTTTATACTCAGGATATTTTCAACTTACAATGAGTTTATTGAGATGTAACCCCGCCATAAGTTGAGGAAGATTCTGTATTTTCAAAATCTCTATTAGACTTATATATTCTCTTTCCTACACACTGCCAAAGAGATTGTTCTGCTTTAGTCTTCTCAGAACTAAGAAACATTTTTTTCTGACTCCTAATTGCCTTTCTTCTGAGTTACCTTCATCCAACTTTAGTTTTTTTTCCTTTATTTTACATAATAATCTCCTGTCTTCATTCATACTACATATAGCTGCCCATCATCCTGCTCAGGAAATAAAGGCCATTCTGAAGTACTGGGAGCAGTCTCTTCAGAAAGTAGTGGACATTGAACAAAAAATCACAGGATTCTCATAATAGAATTAGTAATCATATAAAATTATGAATTTAAGAGCATAAAATAATTCGACATAATAAAGCAGAGTGAATTTAAGATCCTAGAAGACCTAGAATGCCTCTAAACTTGGAATTATGATTAGTAAAATATTAATGAATAAGGAAGGTCCAACAACCCTGGGCCAAAATTTGCTAACATTTAGTGGTAATCTCTTCAAGATAAGCATATCTATTATATAATATTAAATACTTGTACTATTATGTGTATGTATATATACAGATTTATAATTATCATAATATACATATAGTATTCTTAATATTTTATTATGGAACATTTTAAACACATACAAAAGTGAACATAATAGTGTAATAAGACTTTATGTAGCCATAACCCATTTTTATAATTAACATTTTGTAGTTCATATTGTTTCATCAATATCACACCTATTTCATTCCCCTACATATTATTTTGAAGCAAATCCCAGACATCATATTATTTTACTTGCAAATATTTTAACCATATGTAATTTTGCAGCTCACTTTTTCATTGTATTATATATATTAAACATTCCCCATATAATTACATTTTTTTAAGAAAACAAATACATTGGATACATTATTTACATTATATGGTTATAGTATAATTTAACAACAGCTCTATTGTTGGATATTTAGTTTGCTTTCAGTTTTTGTATTATAAACAACATGGCATTGAGAAGCTTTGTTCACAAATATTTAATTTCTGACCATTTCCTTTGAATAGAATTTGTAAAAATGAAGCTGTAAACATATGAAAGATATTTGAAGCCAAATGTAGCAACTTCTGACTCGTGACTATTCTTTAATTTTTGATACTTGGTCTGAAAAGCAAGCAGAAACTGTGTAAAGTAATCTTTATAATTTCCAGTAAGATGAAAAAGTTGTTTTAGGTGTTTCTTATAATGGATAGACTTTCCTAAGTTGCTTATAATTATAATATTAATTTCAATTGTATAATATTGAGCATGCTGCTTACTCAATTATGACTTAATTCACAATTAATAATAATGAGTACCTAGTCTTAGAAATCTCTTATTTTGGTGATATTCTGAAACCCATTAGTCTTATCAGAACATTTTAAAAAATTTTGGCAATATATTGTCATTCATTTCATATAATCATCTTAAATATTTATAATGTAAGAAATGAAAGACCTAGAAGTAAATTTCCAAGTATACTCAGTACCATTCAGATTCTCATTAAAGTTCTGTGTAAGGACCCATAGTTTTAGAAGACTATGAAGAAATTTTAAAAATGGAAGACAGTTATGAAAATCAATGAAGGACTAGAAAACAAGATCATTAAAGATGGCTAAAGAAATGTAGTTGATCTAACCTGGAGAAGAGAAAGCTCAGGAACATCTGAGAATTACGGAAGACATTATTATAGTTCATAATGTAATAGTGCCTTCTAAACACTGTAAACACCAATGGGAAAATTGTAGTTGGCTTCATGTTTTGAATGTAGAAGTAGCCTCTGAGTTTATTGATTTTCTAGATGGTTTCTTATTTCACTAATATTTTATTTTAACTCTATCATTTCCTTCCTTTTATTCTTTTAGAGTTTACTGCTATTTTTGTTGCAATTTCTTGAGTTGATTGCTTAGCATATTCATTTTCAGTCATTTAAGAAATAATTTCTAACATAAATAGTAAAGGCTCAATATTTCCCACTAAGTAATATTTAGCTATTGTAGTTTCATCAGAGTTTTTCCATCTATGTGTTACCTTATTTACATTAAGAAATTCTCCTTGCTTCTAAAGCTGATTGGAGTAAGAGTCCTACCTCCTGAGCAAGGCTGCCAAGGCCCACAACTGAGCTCCACCGTGTGTGTGTGTATAGAGTAATTTATTTATTCTCTTTCTGCCCCAGTTTGCTCATCTGTAAATCATGGAGTTATAATAGCAGTATCTACCTTATATGGTTTTATGAAGATTATAGGTGCTGATATAGTTAAAATACTTAGGAAAATGCCCAATATTAGCAAAAGCTATATGTGTTAGTTATTATTATTTGTTTGGAACATTTTTACCAATTTCTAATTTAATATCATTGTGTTCAGATAATATGGGCTGTATGTTATAATACTGATTCTTTTTTTTTAGACAGTTTTTTTCAGAGCAGTTTTATCTTTACAGCATATTTGAGAGGAAGGTACAGAGATTTCCCATATACTCCCTGTTCCCACACATGCATACTCTACCCCATTATTAACATCCCCACTAGAATTGTACATTTGTTACCAAGGAAGACCCTACATTGACATGTGATAACTACCCAAAGTCCATAGCGTATCTTCCAGTTCACTCTTGGTCTTGTACTTGGTTGTTTGGACAGTTATATAATGACATGTATTCATTATTATAATATCATACAGAGTATTTTCATTGCCCTAAAAATCCTCTGTGCTCCATCTATTCATCCCTCTCCTACACACCTCTGAAAACTACTACTCTTTTTATTGTCTCCATATTTTTGCCATTTCCAGAATATCATACAGTTTGAATTATATAGTATGTAGTCTTTTTAGGTTGGCTTCTTTCACTTAGAAATAAGCATTTAAGTTTCTTCCATGTCTTTTCATGGTTTAATAGCTCACTTCTTTTTAGTATTGAATGATATCCCGTTGTTTGCATGTACCATACTTTATCCATTTACCTGCTGAAGGGCATCTTGGTTGTTTCCAAGTTTTGGCAATTATGAGTAAAATAACCATGTGTGGGTTTTTGTGGGAACATAGGTTTCCACTTCCTTTGGGTAAATACTAAGGAGTGCAATTGCTGGGTAGTATGGTAAGAGTATGCTTAGTTTTATGAGAAACTATGAAACTGTCTTTTAAAGGAACTATACCCTTTTTGCACTCCTAATGGCAATATGTAAGAGTTCTTGCTCCATGTTGTCACCAGCATCTGGTGTATGTTGATTCTTCATATTTGTTAAGAGTTGCTTTGCCTCATGACTTAATGGGTGGTTAGTTGAGTGAATGTTCCATGCATACTTTAATCAAAATATGTCTTCTGTAATTGAATGAAAATTCCATATTTTTTATTAGATAATTCAGTTAGTGTTTTAAATATTATATGTTTATGATATTAAGGTCATGAAAGTATAGAATTGTAATTACTTCCTGATAAATACTCATTTTAAATTATCTGGTGGCCATCTTTGATCCTAGGAACTCCTGTTAGCCTTAATATCTTTTTTGTTTGATATAAAAATAATATTTTAAAAACATTAAATTTATCATTCCTTTAGTTAGTATTTGCTTTGTAAGTCTTCTTCCATTTTTTTCTTTGACTCTTTCTGTGTTCCTTGTATTTTATAATTTTTTCTTGTAATAATATGACCTGAATTAGAAAAATTCTAAGTTTGTCCTTCTTTGGTTTAATTTTGTTATATCTCTAATTTATGCTTGCTGATATATTTAGATTTATTCCTGTTTTCTGCTTTTAATTTATTTTTATTTCTCTTTGTTTTATAGTAAATTTATAGTAAAGCTTTCAAATATTTAAATATATGAATCTTAAGTGTACATTTTCTAAGTTTTGATGAGTGCATAAATCTATGTAAACTATAACCTCAGATAGTTTCAATTTTCTTTTTTCTAACAGATTTTTATTTGAGGGAGGCAGAAAGAGATCATAAGCAGGAGATAGGGTAGAGGGAGAAACATGCTCCCTGCTGAACAGGGTTTGATCCTAGGACCCTGGGATCCTGACCTGACCTGAAGGCAGATGCTTACCCAGCTGAGTCACCCTATTTTCAATTTTCCATATCCCTCTTTCCAGTCTTTGTCCTACTCCTCCAACAGACAACCACTGTTCTCAGTTTCATCCATCATAGATTTTATTTGTCTGTGTTAGTTTATATTAATGGAATCACAAGATGTATCCTTTTTTGTGTAAGGCATCTTTCACTTGACATAATGTTTTTGATATTCATTTGTGTTGTTGTATATACCAGTAGTTTATTTCTTTTTTATAAGAGAGTGCTAGTATACTATAGTTTGTTTAAACATTTTTCTCTTGATTGACACCTAGGCTCTTTCTGGGTTTTGGTTATTATGAATAAACGTGCTATTTATATTTATGCACAGGCTTTCTATGGAACACACTTTCATTTCTCTTAAGTAAATGTGTAGGAGTGGGATTATTTGATCGTAGAGTAGGTGTATTTTTAGTTTTATAAGAAACTGACAGAAGTTTTTCTGAAGAAGTTGTACCATTTTACTGTTGCACCAATAAATGTATGAGACTTCCAGTTACTAGAACTTTTTAGCCTTTGGTAAATGTGTAGTGGCATATCATTGTGGCTGAATTTTCATTTTCGTAATGATTATCTTTTCATGTGGTTATTAGCTATTTATATATTTTCCATTGTAAGTCTTTGTTAAAATATTTTGCTCATTTTTAAATTGGGTTGTTTGTCTTTTTGTTATTTAGGACTTAAAAAATACTTCTATCTTTTCCTTCTTTCTGTTGAATTGTAAGCATTTTCATATGTTTTCTTATTTATCTGTTATAAGAACCTGCTGAAATAGATATTCTCTCCATTTTAGGTATGAGGAAACTAAAGCTTATACTAATTAAGTGACTTGCCCCTCATCTCATAAATAATAAGTGAAAGAACTCTGATACAGAAATGTCTAGCAACAAAACCTTATATTCTTTATTAAATTACACTACAAATAATAGTATGGGACTTCATGTGAGAGAGAAGTCTCTGTGGCTGGGATGGTTATGATAAGTGATTTTGAGGAATGACTAAAATTTAGATAACTGTCTATTATGTAGTGGTGATGTGGGGTATAAAGATTCATAGCAGCACCTCTGTGAAGAGATAGCTATATACCTATATGTAGTAATAACAAGGAGATGGACCAAAAGTTGACCTTGAAGTGCTAAACTTATTTTAGGCCAGAACCTTTAAAAAGTAATTGTCAAGATGTTTCAGTGCATTACAAATTATAAGAAATAATATTTTCTTCTCTATTTTTAAAATATTACTTGGTGTCCTCTACTGCTAAAATGGTTTGGCTCCCACAACTGTGAATTAATAAAGTATTGATTTTGCTTAATACTTTTACTTAATGGGTATTCTAAAAATTGGGTACTACCCTTTTTGAAGTAAGTTGGGTTGAGTTTTGAACCTCAGGATATTTAACTTGAGAAATTAGGATGACTTCCGTGATTATAGAACAGCTAGGATGGTAGAGCCTTTAAGTTAGCTCAGTTGGGTGGGTGAATTCCTGAGAGAGATTCTAGAAGAGATTCAAAGTCCTGTCAGAAGTGCAGGGAAGAGAATCATATAAATGTAGAAAGTTCTGTGGATTTAGTGGACTATAAACAAGGTTACTTGTTGTTGGTTTTTTTCCCCCCTGTATATTTAGTGACAACCCTTTATTCCTATTTTAAAGCAGTACAAGAATTTCTCCTTTAGTAGTTCTGTATTGCAATTACCCATCTGGTTGGTGGTTCAATCTCTGAACTAGTAAGTAGTATAACTAAAGAAAATGCAGCTTAAGTCTTTCTGTTTAAATGAATGAAACTAATTTAAACATAAGTTAATGTGTTCTTTTAAGCTCTCCAACCCTTTGTGACTCTGTAGGCCTTGGATCCTTTGTTAATCCATGTCTGCTTCTATTAGATGCCTACGATTATTTCCCTGGCAATCTGCTCCATGAGTACAGACCTTGGGAGGCTCTATGTGGTGCTGAGAAAACTTGAATTCAGCTTAAGGACACTTGATTGAAAGGAGGATTTGTGGGATGCCTGCTTGGCTCAGTGGTTGAGTGTCTGCCTTTGGCTCAGGGTGTGATCCTGGAGTCCCAGGATTGAGTCCCACATTGGGCTTCCTGCATGGAGCCTGCTTCTCCCTCCCTCTGCCTATGTCTCTGCCTCTCTGTGTCTCTCATGAATAAATAAATAAAATCTTTAAAAAAGAAGGAGGATTTGTTTAGATTCGAAGATATCTGATTTTTAAAGGAAAGTGATTAAGGAGTGTGGAATAGGGGAAAAAAATTGTCACATCAATTAAGAATAACTTCACCTACCTCTTTTGTTTCTGACTAACTGTGGAGTTGACAGGTAGATAAATAAAGCTTTCTGTTCTCCTGTCACTGAGTATATTCATATCACAGTGTTTACATAATGTTGCAGTTAAAAGTCCATTAGATTGCATGATTTGCAGAATAAAGCCAATTGGTTGAATTTCCTATGATCATTGTGTTAAGAGAATTCATATTTCTGACCCTGAGCAAGGTACATTTGAAAATAGGTCCAAATTTTTGCATATTATCAAATTTTTGCATATAGGACATTATAGCTCATGTAGGGGCTTTAGAATTTTTCTTTAGGATTATTATTAAGGTAAAGTGGCTTCTTTATGAACCAGAGCTACATATGGAAAACTCAAACAATGGTAGATATGTGAGCAAAGTCTGTACTTAGGCACTCTGTTGTATTGACTTTGATGGAAGTTGCGAGAGTAATTTGGTTGCTCATGCAGGAGCCAATTAATATTCCTTTAGTGACTGCAGTTTTGAATTTTCAGAGTTGACTTCTTATATGGAACAATTGTTACTGCTTATATTATTCCTTAAGAAGCTTAGGACAGTCCTTATATTAAACTTTAAATACTCTAGCTACAAAAGTTTGTCTAAGAACTAGAATGATGAACCTAATCTCTTCAACTTTGCAATTAGTGTATTAAGTTAAGTACTATTTTTGGTATCACTGTGCTTTGCAAGTCATCTGGTTAATGTGTTTCCTTTTGTAGGATTTTGCCAGAGCATAGCAATTGGAAAGCAAAGTAAACATTAACAGACTTTTTTTAGTGCTTGTATTTGGTTATAAGGAAACCTTTTTTTCATTTGTTGTTTTTATCTTTTTAGAAGGTGCTCCTTAAAATGAGTAGAATTAAGGATTCTGTATTTTAAGGGAGCAATATGTCAAGGTGAATAGATGTGCTTATCAAATAGATTCTTTCAAAGGATAGTTTTTAATTTTTTGTGGAAGTGTGGATTCTGAAAAAAAGAGAAAGTAGGTTCTGTATTTTCAGCTTTTTCTTGACAAAAACTGGTGTTGTAAATTATCCAGCTGTTCTTCCTCTGTATGGATTTTGTAGTACTCAGAGCGATTTATAGGTCTAGAGTGCAGCTGCTGAAAGTCATTTATTTTCAGTTCTGTATTAAATCCATCATATACAAATACATTAGCATTCCATACAGAGCTCAAAGGCTTAAGACATTTCTTCCCTTCTGGGTTGCTGTCTTGCAAATGTTTGTAGGATATACTGAACAGCATCTAAAAATTATTAGGTTGATATGTACTTTTAAAAGGATTTCTTTTAGTATTTCTACTTAGAGTATTTGAAATCCATTCATTTATTGATACAAAAGGAACAGTCAAAATGAATCTTCTTGTTAACATTAACAGATTGGTAATACTAATGTGCTTACTTTTGACAAATTAGGACTTCATCTTGGTCTGTTTATTTGCCTTTCCTGCCTTTCCTGCCATATGTCTACTATTCAGATATGTTCATGTTTCAGAAACTTAATTAAATGCAATTTTTTGGAGGAGAACCTGTTTGAAAATAAGTAAGGGAAATCTTCATAACCTAGTTTTTTTCTACCTGAAGACATCTATTCCATCTATAGTATAAATATATAGCTTAAAAAGATCAATGCATATGTTTCTTGCTTATAATTTCTTTAAAATGCTTCATGCTGTTTCCAGATATTGATGCAAATTTGAAAGTTACATATTGCTTGAGATAATGTTATTTTTAAAAAATTTCCAGTTATTTATTTAGAGAATATGATTTTATTCTTACTATCTATTAATATTAAATAAAGCATGGCTCATTTCTTCCCTTTTAATCCTTTCCATATACATTTTCAGATGAATTTTTCTTTTTAAGATTTTATTTATTTTTTCATGAGAGACACACAGAGAAAGGAGAGAGAGAGGCAGGGACACAGGCAGAAGGAAAAGCAGGCTTCATGCAGGAAGCCCGATGTGGGTCTCCATCCCAGGACTCCAGGATCACACCCTGGGCCGAAGGCAGGCGCTAAACTGCTGAGCCACCGAGAGATCCCCCAGAATAATTTTTCTTAATAATAATTATAGATGGATTGCTTATTTCTTCAAAACCTTCAATGACTCCAACATTTCTGTTATATGAGTTATAATATGGTTAACTTGACTCTCAAGGAGTCCTATGATCTGTTCACAGACTTTTCTTCATTTACTTTTCATCCACCTTATGATGCAACCAAAATGAATGACTTGCTACACTGACATGACTACTGTACCTTCCTTTTCCCATTCTTTATTGATATTATTATTTTACTCCCAGATATTTCTCCTCTCTCTAGCTTCAGATGTTCAATTTCAGCCTGTTTTCAAAGATCATCTGCTCCATTATCCTCTGAATTGTAAATAATTTTCTCCTCTCTTTGCTTTATCTTCCACTTTTATACCCCTATATAATTTTTCTCATTTTTATAGTAATTGCTATGTCTATCTTATGTTTCTTATAAGATTATAAACACCTGGATGATAGAGACTGAAATTTTTTAGCTTTCATCTCCTACAAAGTTTGAGGCATATATAATAGGTGTTTAATTAATATTTATTGTATTTAACTGGAATTTGTAGTTAATAAAATACTCATATGACTAAAGATTAAGTATAAAATGTTCAATGTTTATTGAGAATGATCTTGAGATGTGCATTTCGCAGTCTTAGTACATATAGCACTGCATATTGAGTAATTTATTTTTGATAATGACAGATTCTTTTTTTTCAGTTTTGTTGAGATTTGATTGACATATAACATTGTGGAAATTTAAGTATACAGTGTGTTGATTTGATACACTTATATATTGCAAAATAATTATCACTGTAGTGTTTCGCTAACACCTGCATCATATCACATAATTATCATTTTTTGTGTGTGTGATGGGAACATTTAAGATCTGCTTTCTTAGCAATTTTAAAGTATATAGTAAAGTATTATTAACTATAATAACTATACAGTAGAGCCCCAGAATAATTATTGAAATTCTGTAAGCACTCATGTGACCTCACTAAAGATTCTCATTGGAAAAAACAAAACAAGATATGGGGAGGCTCATCATTTTAAATTATTGGTTTTATCAGTAGATAAGTAAGTTTTGAGTTCTTTACTTTATTCCTAATATGAGTTTGTTTTCTGATGATCTGTCTCAAAATACCAAAGGCAAATTTCACTTATTCATAGACCAGTTATTTCTGATTGTTTTTCATAGAAAATTTTAGTTCTTAATGTTTTATCAAGTTGCCAAGTTCTCAAATAGTCTCAAGGAACTTAAAATGAAAAATAGTAGCCCCTTGTCTTGCCCCTTTCCATCTCCCAATACTTCTCTGTAGACAACCATATTAAAACTTTTTCAAAAACAAAAACAAAAACAAAACTTTTTCAGCTATTTCTTCTGATACTTAACTCCATGTTTGTGAATGATAAGATAAAATTGGTATTTTCATTTAATTTTTACTTATATCAAAATAATACATATAAAAATTCAAATAATGCTATTTGGAAAACTGGCAGTCCTATGTTACAATCCTATTTTCCTGTTCTCATACCTCTGAGGCAACTATTTTAAATCTTTTTATTCTTCTAGTATTTACAACTATATATTTTTATATTACATAGTGTACTTTTTTTCCTGATTTTTCAGTATTAGATCTTTATTGGCTTCCTTTTAGAGAAGATTAGGATTTCGTTTTCTTACAATTTTATATATATACATACACACATATACACAAATACACACACTGATCTTCCTCATATCTTTTCAATAGACTTATTTCAGTTTTGGGTTTAACCAATATTAAGTGATTATGTTATTATAATTATGTCAGTACATTTTACTCTGAGTCATGTAGTGTAATATGATTATAGTTTATTCCTGTATAACTTTTGTTTTTTCTAAAGTTAACAGTTGTTTGGTTTTTATTTGCTTAGTTTTTCATGTTTCTACTAATTCAGGCTCCCGGGCTTTTTGAATATTCTGAAGCTCCTGTCAGTGTGATCAAACACTGTCACATCAGGGAAGATTAGGTTGTCTGCAGTAACAAACATGCCCCAAATATCAATGGCTTTTAACAACAAAAGTTTGATTTTTAATCACAATATTTTTTCATTATGGGTCAGCTGCATATCTGTCCACACCTCTTTCCTGGAGGATTCAGAATACTGGTGCAACTGCTATCTAAAATATTGCCCATCTTGTGTCAGAGGAGAAAAAGTAAAACCCCATGCCTGATCTTGAGATTTCTGTGAAGCGTCACATCAGAACACGTTTCATCGGCAAAAGGAAATCAATGGCAAATAGCCTGCTGTTGACGGTGCAGGGAAGAAAATTCCTTCTCCTGAGAGACATAGAGAATATTTTTAAACAATAATACAGTTTGCCAACTGCATTAAGTAAAATTTAAGTCTAATATTTTAGTGCTCGTTATTGTTTTTTTTTTTAATAGCATTCCATTCTTGTATTAAGATTTTAATGTCTTCATGTGTCTTTCTGAGGATACTGATTAAAATTTTTTCCGGATAGTAGGGAGAAAGACCATCCTTCTAGCTGGAAATAGAATAAAATTGACATGAGACAGTTTAATAGGAGAAAATCAAATTTAATAAGCATGTGTGTGGTGAATCCACACAGACATGAAGTCACAATGAGACAACATGAAACTTATATGAACTAAAGAGGGGTATGTCTGAGGATATATAGAGGATGAAGGCCATTGGCAGGAAGGTGAAAGGAGATGTTTTAAAAAACAAAGGTAGCTCTGTTATGCAGGTAAGTTTCTTTGGGAGCGTGAGTCTCTGTTAGTTCTCTTCCTGGTACAGGCTCTCCTTTCCAATGTAAATTTTGACAGTTGAGGACCAAAAAGATTACTTTTAACTCAAAAGGCCAATTTTGGCTAAGTCTGCCCTTGGCTCCCTACAATGACTTTTTTTTTTTCCTGTTTCTAGAATCTATTAGTTTCTTCCAGGTCTTTTTTTTCCCTCTTTTTTATTTTAGTCTGTGTTTCATGTTGGACCTTTCATCAAACATGTAATGATTCTTGAGTGTCAGTCTGCATTTGAATGAGGTATTAAAAATGCTGACAGGAAGATCTGTTTCTGGGCCTTGTTGATTGGCCTATCTCATTTTGTAATCTTTTGGGTATTAAGAACCACAACTTTGCTGGGGAACATCAAACCTGAGAATAGGGTATTTTTCTTGGGGCAGATCATTTTTTTCCCAAGGAAATAATCATTCATTTCTTGTGTATGTTTGGAAGATGACTGGTTTCTAGTTTTTTTGCACACAGGAGAGAGAAGATGATGTAGGGGAGGGTCTCATAACAGTGTGTGGACTTTTTACTTTTTTGGTAAAGATTTTATTTATTTATTTGACAGAGAGAGAGAGAGAGAGAGAGAGAGCACAAGCAGGGGGAGCTACTGAGGGAGAGGGAAAAGCAGGTTCGCCACTCTGGGGCTCAATCCCGGAACCCCGGGATCATGACCTGAGTCAAAGGCAGATGCCCAACAAACTGAGCCACCCAGATGCCCCAGCACATGGACTTTTAACTAACCATTTTTCTCTTGCCTTAGGTCTCAACCTTGCTCTTCATAGTACCTGAAGTTTCTGGGTGTTGAGCTTTCCCAGTTAAATTTCTTCCATGAAAATTGTAGTACTCTCTTGGTGCCAGGAGCCAGTGCAGGGGATGGGAAAGAGATGCATGTGGATCTAAGCTCCATTAATGATAGGCTTTGTGACCTGAGCCTCTCTAAAGGTTCTGTGGAGTGAATCAACTTTTTTTTAAATTTAATTTTATTTAAATTCAATTTGCCAACATATAGTGTAACACCCAGTGCTTATCTCATTACATGCCCTCCTCAATGCCCATCACCCAGTTATCCCATCCCCCCACCCTCCGCCCCTTCTGCAACCTTTTGTTTCCCAGTTAATAGTCTCTCGTGGTTTGTTTTCCTCTCTAGTGTATCAACTTTTTTTCTGATCTTTATCTCCCTCTTTAAGCTATCGCTTTCTTCTCCCTGCTAAGTATGATTCATCTTTCAATAGCTTCTTCCCCCAAATATGTTGAAAATCTCATTTAATGATGTCTTTTTTGTTTTTTGTATGTGTTCTCTCCTTTATCATTTTAGCAAAGTTGGAGGAGAGATGGGAAGAGAAGATAAAAATGTAATGGTCAAGTCACCATTAACCTGTTGGAATTTCAAAGTAATGGGAAATAGGTAATCAATAGCTCATAGTTTGGGACTTTGTGGTAGAAACTCTGAGAATGAATGATTGAATGTGATTATTCTAGAAGATGGAAATATGGAAAGAGCTGTGTTAGTTCCAGAATTCGGACCAAGAAGGACCGTACAAGTTATGGCATATAGACCAGAAGAACTAATGTATAAGGTTTGTTACTTTGGAAGCACATTTAGAGAGTCATTAAAGCTAGATTACAGTGTTTTGATTTTTTTTAAGTATAAGAAAATCCTATTAGAGTAGCTGCTTTCAGAAATTTACCCTTGATACAGAATTATTATATCTCTTTGGTACTTTCACAATACTAGAATTAGATTTTCCAATCTTTTAAAAGACACTTTCATCGTTATTTATTTTGGAAATGCATCATATAGTGGAAAGGTTACCTAATTCATGGACAATTTGGTCTGTAAATTGTACTTTGCCATTTTATCAGAGGGTGAACTTCTATTTCTAAAATTTCATGAGTAGAGATGGTTATGGTATCTATAGAAGATAGGAGAAAATAAATACATAATGGGGAAAGCCAGTCAGGGTGAAAGTAAAACTTATGGAATGGTAGAGGTTTCCAAAGACCAGGCATTTAATGACTGTTCCAAATTCATAGCTGTTATGAATTTTGGAAACACATTGAGGGTTTGGAGGCAGGGACTTGGATTTGAATCACGTTTTTCTCACTATTTAACTGGGCATGTTACTTAACTTTGTGTCTCAGTTTCCTAACTCAATAAAACAGATAAAATACCAACCTCATTAGTTGTTTAGAAGATATAGGTGAGATAATGTACCTAGAACATAGTAATCCCTTGATAGTTTTTTCACCTTTAAAAATAAGGGCACCTGGGTGGCTCGGTTGGTTAAGTGTCTGTCTTCAGCTCAGGTCATGATCCCAAGGTCCTGGGATTGGGCTCAATCCCACATTGGGCTCCCTGCTCAGCAGGAGCCTGCTTCTTTCTCTCCTTCTGCAGCTCACCCTGCTTGTGCACTCTCTCTGTCAAATAAAAATCTTAAAAAAAATTAAAAAAATAATTAAAATATTTAATAGTGATTTTTCCAGAGGGAGTCTGAGGTACAAATAACAAGGTCTTAACACTTGGGCAGGCTTTAGTTTGATCATACTTCTGCTCCTTTCTAGCAGCATGGCTTTTGGCTAGTTATTGATTGTCTCTGAGTTTCTTTCCTTTGCTTAAACATGGATCTATCTGAATCAAGCATACTAAATTAGATAAAATATGTTAAGTTCCTGGCCCATATTAGGTCCTCAGTAAACTACATCAATTATTAATTTTTGATATTTCCTGATTATAAAATATTGTAATAGAAGCATTCCTATTTAATCCTAATTCAAATATTTGCCTGTTTTTTAAAAGAAGCATTCTGACAGATACACACACAGCAGTAAAAAAGCTGACATTACCAAATTGCTTTATTGTCTGACACTTTTTTTATTACATTCCAGTCCCAGTAGCTTTGTGACTTAAATGTAAATTTCATCTCATCAGCATTGCCTCATTTATTGGAGTTGAAGTTTTCCTTCCCTGGGGTAGATGTCCTTTTCTGCTCTGATTTGCTAGTTCTTCACTAGCGACAGCAGAATTCTCATTACTCTCAGCCCTGCCAGCAGTGGAAGTGTGTGTAAATCCTCAGAGTCTAGGGTGTGAATTGGTTGGCATTTTATAGAATTTCACATCTGGTACTTCTTTTTTAGCCTGCATATCCTTTCCCTGGCATAGAGAGAAAGGGTTATGAACAACTTCCTTACCAACACGAAGCAGGGAGGCTACCAAGAGGAAAATGGAGGTCTTTTGGTAGCACTCTAAATCCTCCCTTGAAGGATGAGACATTTTTCTTTTTTTTTTTGAATAGGTGCTGTAAAGAATGAAAGCAACCATCTGTACTTGTTAATATACCCCTTGGACTTTAATGCCAAAGAAAAAGATCCTACACAATTCTCTATGCCACAAATCAATGTATTAGTAACCTT
This sequence comes from Vulpes vulpes, assembly GCF_048418805.1. Classification (NCBI taxonomy): domain Eukaryota; kingdom Metazoa; phylum Chordata; class Mammalia; order Carnivora; family Canidae; genus Vulpes; species Vulpes vulpes. Next base: position 78,220,122 of record NC_132783.1, on the reverse strand, counting down.
TTCTCCACCCCTTTTATCTCTCAGAACAGTGATGAAACTTTCAGGAAAGTTCTTGAAAGTAATGTATATAAAGATACCAGATCACGATAGTACTAGGTCTGAAACCACTGGAATTCCATCAGGTTTTAAACTACAGTGCTATTTTGGGCTTCTGGGAGGTGATGGAGCTGATAGCTAAAGAAACAGGTCATTTGTAAAATGAGGGTGGCCATGGCCTTGCAGTGACAATGACTAGTTTGAATAAGCACTGTAGCTATGGCTTGTTATATCAGGTTGGGTTGCTTGCCATCTGGCCTTGCTAACTTAGACTTAGTTTTCTCTAAGCACTGTGCTGTGACATCAGGCTCTCTCTCCTTATCCCCACCTAGTAATTCATGTAAGCATGTAAGATGCTAATTACTTGAAGTTGTACAATTCTTTTTTAAAAAATATTTTCCCATCAAAGACTGATTTAAAGAACCCTAAAGCCTACCATTTCAGAATGAGTGGTAATTTACTGTGATGTTTGCCTTTGCTGATTATTGATGTAGGAAAGACATTAGGATTTGAAGCCAATGGCCAAGAAAGAATTCTTGAGACATCTTTCATGCAAAAAGGTGATTTTATTATTAAAGCATGGGGACAGGACCTGTGGGCAGAAATAGAGGCACTGGGTCATGAGGAGTGGCCCATTATATACTTTAAAGTTGGGAGGGATAGCATAAAGTTAAAGTTAGGAATAGCATAAGTCTCTAAAGAATTTTGGAAGCAAGGTTTCCAGGACCTTGAAAGACTAGCTGTTGTTGGGAAAAGACCATTTATTACCATCTAATAAAACCTTAGTCATGAGACTCTTCAGATGTATATTGGTGGGTCATATGTTTGGGGGATAATTGCCAACATATATTGATTGGGGAATAGAAATAAAGGAAGTTTCCAAAGGTATTTTTATATATTAAAGTAGATTTACAGGATCCTGAGGATCAGGCTTAGGTTGCCTTTTGCCTTTAGCCAAGTGTCAACATTGAGAAAGTTGAGTCCCAAGAGGAATCTCACTGCCTATTTCAAGGGCTTGTCAATGGGCTGTATGTAGATTGCAAGAAAGTCTAATAATTTTTCTTCTGCCTTTGTTTCTCACTTCAATTATCAGTGCTATTCTTCACATCTTCTTTGTGTTATTTTACATGATCATTTTTAGCATTATCTCTGCTTTTATGAAATAACTTTTTTCCTGACAAGTTTTAAATCACTTTAGGCTTTATATTCTTGTTTAATTTGTTCCCCTTTCTTCCTCTGGTTGGGATATTTCTTTCCCAAAGATCCACAGGGAGTTTTTTTGTGGAATCACAGTGGGAATGTGAACTGTTTATTTTATTTAAAAAATTATAGTTTTTGTGATTTGTAGAAGTGTAGAATTCTCTGACATTCATAGATCCTGTTAATATTTTATATTATAGATTTTCTTTGTGAAATATCCTTACAATTTAGTATTCTGTTCTGAGGTAGGTCCTGTATCTGACTAAATATAAGCTGGAGAATCTCATTGTCACTAATAATAAACTCCTCTTTTCTCAAATTATATATTATCTCCAGCCAGGTACAGAGCCAGTTGATCTCCTTGAGTGGATATTCTGCTTTATGACTCTTTAAGGTAGTTGTAGAAAACCCAACAAAATCACCCCTTTGACCTATATATATAGAAATGTTTATAATACAGTAGATTATTAGGTTGGGTAAAGTCTCCTGTTATTTATAATGGGAATTAAATTTCTCAAATGCCAATACAATATTCATTCTATTATATGTCAAAATTTTAAATTTGTGATAATCATTGCCTTTTCTCTCTTTAAAAAATTTTTAGTCTATTTATTTTTAGTCTAAAAAAAGTATAAGACTATTATCATCTTGATTGAAATTTAGTGATTTATACTTTGATTTTTTTTTTGTTCCTAATGCTATTCTGGAGCTTTTGGCTAATAACTACATCCTGCTTTTGTGGCTTTATCTCTTAAGTACAAATGGTATTATACTATAAACTATTAAAAGTGTATTGAGTAGTATATTTAAACGAGATAATATATGAAAAGCTCTTAAAACAGTATCTGACACATAGTAACCTGCTATATTAATTAGTGAACTTTTAAAGATATGCATTTTATTCAATTACCAGAACTATGTGTAGCTACATAAAGAAAAATAAGCACAAATACAGTCAGCATTTTTGAAAATAAGACGTTTTCCTTTGATTTCTCTTTTCTGAATTATTTTTCTATTCCAACTACTCCTTGCTGACCATACTGAGTATTGTAGTTTTGAGGTTTCATATTAAATGGAGACAGTGAAAATATTTTGAATAAGTGTGTGTATTTGAAATGACAGCATCTTCGAGCTATAAAAATGATCTAATTCAGGGAAGACTTGTGGATTTTTTTTAGGTGAGTTATATTCATAAATCTGGTGATGTTATGCAATGTGATTCTAAGCCAGCACTAATGAGAAAGCATACCTCTGTCTCCTTCTAACTCTACTTTATTATGCATTATATAATCAGTCTTCACATTAAGGTGCTTTAATTTGTAAGTCATTGCAAAATGCCTTCCTCTTGGCACCCACAGAGTTGATATTTCTGATTATACAGTTTTCAAGATGTTGTTTCTGAAGACTATTCATGTGTTTTTCAGTTTTCATGGTTACTTTTAAGATCTTTTAACTTCTTAAACTTAGTTAAATTGCAGACAGTGTTAGCATTTCTATCTCTCTTGATTTTAAAGCTTGACCTTACATTAAGTTTGGGGAGATTTTGAATACCTTCCGTGTGCATTCTGTAATCTCATCATTCCAGAGCATCTGCTTGCCAAAGTGAGCTGTGTTTACATACATAAATAATAAAAGTTATCAGGGTCAGCTCTATGCAAATTTAGAGCATAGGAGCCCTCTGCTTATTAAAAGTCATTCCCAGGTCAGACTTATAAGAAGACTGCCCATATGAATGATTACTGACCCTCTTCTATAGTAGAGCACTTTATGCTTTAAATTTCTTTTGTCAAACAAAAAAATGGATTTATCGTGTAACATGTTGTGATTCAATGTTATCAATACTTACAATGTTTGAATTTCAAAGATGATATTATAGGGAGAGTACTTCTTGACTAATGGATTAAGAATGCAATTCTAGATGCTTGATGTGAGAGTTATTTTATAATGAGAGGACTTTCTGGGCACCTGCCAAATGACAGCTACCATCTTTTGTGTAAGGTGGTCCGTAAAGTTATTTTGTGGAGAAAGTATTTTATATTCGTCAGATTTTTCCATCAGGACTACTTACAAAGGGATAACTAATGATAAAGGTACAGCAAATGCCTGGTGTGTTTTGAGGCCTGTCCATTCTCAGGGTTTGCATTCTGCCTTCTGGCTACATCAGATTCTCTTCCAAATGTGGCATCCCCTTCTCATCGTAAGTTTGCATTCCTAAAAACCTAAGTTCTTGGCCTATACTCTCCTCCATCAACTCCCTGAGTGAGACACCCTTAACCTGTATGGTTCTTCTCCCTCCAGTTCATGGCTTTTATTAAGAAGTTTTAATTTATTTATTATTTAGCACAGTGCAAATGTATATAAAATATGCATAAACAGATGTATATTGCTTGACTACTCCTTTAGGGGTATTGGCATCTAATAAAGGATTACTAAAATATTATGCTTTAATCCACAGAAATGAATTTATAATGGTGGAACTGTTTACACTAGGTGAACCAGTAGAACCAGTATTTAGAATGGAGGATTTTCCAATGCTGTTTCATTCACACTTTGTAGGAAACTGCTTGTGCTACTTATGAAACTACTCCAACTCAAGTGATCGTAGGAAAGAGGCAAAGTCAGAGAGCAAGGTCACCTAGGATCCTGTGGCTGAAAAATGAGAATATGTTTGATAATTACACAAAAACATAGAGGGTCATAGGAGTGAAAAACAAGGAAGTTGGAACATAGTATAAAATAGGAAAGAAATAGCAGTCAGAAATCTCAGGGATATGTACGTATAATATATATATATATATATTATATTCTTTATAGTTGAAGTACTTTCACATGTACATTATCTTAATATAACCTTTTCAAACCCTCTTTGTGATAGGATTATTATTCATTTTGTAATGTGATCCAAGCCTTTTTTTTTTTTCTGCTGAACCCTGACTTTATTTGTTCTTGGGTTCCTTGGATCCTAGACAACAGGCATTTGAAAGGGACCTCAGGAGCAGGCATGGGCTTGTGTGTTCACCCTTGGATGGGAGGCAAGCAGCGGTCTCCCTCAGAGCCAGATGCGGCTGTGGACTTGAGGCTTGAGTACAAGGATAAGGGAACGCCACAAGGGGTGAAGTCAGTGATTTGCCCAAGGTCTTGACTTGCTGAGGAGCAGATGAGCCAAGATTGTATCTTTCTAAATGCTTTTTTGGGTTACTTTTGCATAATACAACTTCAAGGTCAAGCTTGAGATTTAAGTTTTTAAATTTATGGTCACAGTCCTAAAGCTGATAAAAAAGGTGTTGTAAAGATCTATCACCAGTAATTATGGATTTAAAAAAAGGGAGTATAAGAGACACACTAAAAGCCTGAATATCGTAGGTTTCAGTCTGGTATATTTGGGTTCTGTAGAATGAGAACTTGGGTCATAATAAATACCTAAACATGAAAACAAAATGTGAACATTTATAAGTATGTTTTGAAGAGTATTGTTGAGAGAATATCTGAACACCCCTAATACAAAAACCGTGTTTAGCCTTAAAGAGAACATATTTGAGTTATATATTGAATGTGATGAATGCTTAAATGTTTCTTTATTGAGAAAGTGACTGAGTTTTAAGGTCTATGCAAGAGCTGTGGCTTTGATTTTCATGAGAAAGGATATCATAAACTGGATGTCATTTAAAGGTTAAAAGAATTGTAGGCTAAACAAAGTACCATAAAATATTGCTAGATATTCACTTTTGGAAAACTATGTAAAGGCTCTTTAATAAAATTTGGATATTATAAAAAATATGTTCAGAAATCATCATTGTTGAAATGAGGGAGGAAATCCAGATTTTTGAAGATGATTCCATTTGTGGAAGGAACAAGGGAAGGGCTTATCCCTCTTAATCTCTGTATTCAGGTGTCCAACAGATTGTCTGACAGCCAGTAGGCCCTAAATGAATACTGAGGGAGTGAATGACTTCATGAACTCTTGGGCATTTGGGTTAACTTTGTTACTCTTTGTGATTTAAGTAGAGTCTAATGGTTATTACGTTTCAGGTCCTGAAAGTCGTACCTGAAGACCTCCTGTTCTCTCTTTTAAAAAGCTTTCAGATATTTGCAGAAGTCTACACAAAACCTTAATTCTATGTTCTATTTTATATTTCTGTAATATATTATTTGTTCATTATTGCTTTTAACTAAAAACATACTCAGTTTTCCTTACCCAAATAGTCTAACAAAACAAGTAAAAAAATATACTTAAAAAGATAGGGGACTGAATGAATGCTTAAATGATAGAGTTATGAAAAAATCCACCCATGCATAAAACAACTAGTCCACCCATTGTTTAAGAGAACCTGTACTTGTGTTTGGTGGATCCAAGACAGTGTACTGGAGCATCCTTATCAAATATAATACCTCACTGAGTAAAACAAACAAAAGCTGGGAGACACAAGCTATCTCTTTGTAGTATTTCCCACATTATGTGTAATAAGGCATTCATGTAAGAACATAATTAGAAACGAGAGCACTTTCTAGGTATAATGTGAGAAAATTAATGTGGCAATGAGAACATTAGCTTTTGCCTTTTCTAGTTTAAACGGGAATTTGTGCTTTTAACATGCACTCTAGGAGCCTTTATATACTTTATTCTCTAGATTATTTTTTGAGTTAAAAAACTCAAACCCCATCTTTAACTCCCCAAGAGCCTGCTTGTTTTTAAAACAACAGGCTCAGACTTATAGCTACGCAATTATCACTTACACACTGGTCTTAAAAAGCCCAACTGTGTAAGTGTCACATGATGAGTCCAGAAACTATTTAGATCACTATTTTTTGATATTGGTTTATAGTTATAAAATAATTATCCTCTATCAGAATTCTAAAATTATAAGCATGTTTATAACTGAAAACTGGTGAACTGTCTGACTCATAAGTAAGCAAGTGCTTATGTAAGCATAAAATATTAGCAAGGATTTTTTTTTAATATAAAGACATAAAACCCAGAATTTGTATTTTGCCATTTTAAATATTTTTTATTTAAACTCTTTTTTAAAACTCTTAAACATTTAAGTTGATATTGTTCTTTCATTGGAAAAATACTACTAGGTATTTTAAATGTCCGTAATGCTAAATTTTGCTGTTTTCCTCCCCATTGCTCCATTACTTCCCTTATTTGATCTTAAATGATCTTAATTAAAGCTTAGATTGAATATTTTATATTATGTTCTGTTTCTCCTTCCTAGTGGAGAAATAAATGACTAACATCACTTGGAAAATTTTCAAAGCAATGTTAAATTCCCAGATAATTAACCTCAAAGAAATGGCTAGAGCATGCTAACTTATGTCATTTAATTGAATATAGGGATAAAAAGGTTTTTGGGGAAAAAAACTTTCATCCTTATTGCGTGCTTTCATTCAGATAAATGTCCTTCATGAAGAAATATGTAAATAAAGCAATTTATGTGTCCTATTCTCCAAAAAGAGATATAAAGCAACATGGTTTTTTATGGTTTATATTTAGTGTTAATTTAATGATAAAAATAAATTTAATGTTCTCATATCCTTAGCTGTTAAAATGTATCAAAAGGAGTCATTTGGTAAGACAATGAGGTGATTAAGTAGGCAATTCCAACTGAAGCATAATCACAGCATAAAATCAAGATGACAAGGCATTGCTTCTGTGATATCAAGAGTATGTTTCGTAGCTCAGTGAATAGTCAATGCAGTTAGAAAAAAATTACGCCAAATTAAAGAAAGAAAGCAAAAAGCACAGGAAAGGTGGTGGCAAAATAATGTTTTTCTTAATGGTTCAAGTGCCTTAAATCTTTAAGTTTCAAAGGTCTTTGTGTGGTCTAGCCCAGTTCATTGACAGAGAAAAGAAAGAAATGTAACAATTATGAGAATTTCAGAGGAGAAAAAACACAGCTTTCCTGCTTTATTCTTATCTCTTTTATCCAGTATATCTGTTAATGTTTACATAATATCTCATATTTAAGTTATTATTTCTCTGAGTCAATTGGAGAAGGACAAGCATTATATGTTCTCATTCATTTGGGGAATATAAATAATAGTGAAAGGGAATAGAAGGGAAGGGAGAAGAAATGGGTAGGAAATATCAGAAAGGGAGACAGAACATAAAGACTCCTAACTCTGGGAAATGAACTAGGGGTGGTGGAAGGGGAGGAGGGCGGGGGTGGGGGTGAATGGGTGATGGGCACTGAGGGGGGCACTTGACAGGTTGAGCACTGGGTGTTATTCTGTATGTTGGCAAACTAAAAACCAATAAAAAATAAATTTATTAAAATAAAAAAGTTATTATTTCTCTAGTGCTTGTTTTTAGTCATAGGATTCCACTAGACAAAATCTCCTCCTGTATTGAAAAAATTAGATGTATTTTCTGCCACTCAATAAATGTATGGCACTGAACAACCTTTTTTTTCTTTATTTCTATGTAATGAGCACAATATAGTGGGATCAAATGAAAAAGTGTATAGAAAATTAAAACACTGAACCTCTACTAGGATGTTTCCAGTTCTCAATGGATAGACTAATAGTCCAGTGGTTAAGCCCTTGGGCTCTGGAGCCAGAATATTTTGGTTTAAATCTTACTCCCAGGGGCACCTGGTTGAGTCAGTGGTTGAGCGTCTACTTTGGCTCAGGTCATGATCCCAGGGTCCTGGTATCGAGTCCTGCATTGGGCTCCCCACAGGGAGCCTGCTTCTCCCTCCACCTATGTGTCTGTGTGTCTCATGAATGAATAAATAAAATCTTTAAAAAAATCTCACTTCCACAACTGACTAGCTTTTTGACTTTGTAAAGTAGGGATAACAATATGGTTTACAGAGTTATTAGGATTAAAACATTTAATATATATAGGGTGAATATAAGAGTCCTGACTGTCATCTTTATATAATAGAGTGGATTATCCTACATGATTGTATAATACATGGAAGAAACATAGTATAGTTGGGATTTTAGGCTGTGTAATTTTCTCTCAATGCTATTTGATTAAGATATAATGAGAGAGAATTTTGGAGTCATAATAGATTTTAGAAATTATTATAATTTTGTAGCATAGGAATAGCCACACAAAAATTTGTTATTTTAGAGTGACACTTCAAAATTTAGACATCTTGTGTAATATATATGAATTTGAGAGATGTTTTAGATATAGCATTACATTGTGCTCAAAGCATGGATTTAGATCAGAAAGATCTAGGTTTCAGTGCCAACCATAGTAGCAGCCCCATGATCTTGGATGAGTTATAACCATTCTGTGTTTCTGATCTTATTATCTATAAGAATAGTGATACGGATTCTCACTTTACAGAGAAGGGAGAGTACCTGGAACACTGCCATCTATATAATAGATGCTGAATACATGTTAGTTTTTATTCATATTTCCTTGTCCCTTCTAAGTGGCTTTTCTTAGCTAATGCAACCTATTAGGATCTCTCACTAATTTATGTGATTTTGTATTTTGAACTCAATCTAAACTGAATCTTGAGGTCTGTTTTGGGACATTTACTTTATGGACTCGACTTTGTTTTTCCTTTCCTTTCCTTTCCTTTCCTTTCCTTTCCTTTCCTTTCCTTTCCTTTCCTTTTTCCTTTCCTTTTTCCTTTCCTTTTTCCTTTCCTTTTTCCTTTCCTTTTTCCTTTCCTTTTTCCTTTCCTTTTTCCTTTCCTTTTTCCTTTCCTTTCCTTACCCTTTCTTCCCTTCCCTTCCCTTCCCTTCCCTTCCCTTCCCTTCCCTTCCCTTCCCTTCCTTCCCCTCCCCTCCCCTCCATTCCCCTTCCCCTTCCCCTTCCCCTTCCCCTTCCCCTTCCCCTTTCTTTTCTCATTCTCTTTCTTTTTTCCCCCAGTAGTCTATATACCAAAGGTAGCAAGATGATAAATCCTGAAAAGGACAACACAGAAGCTTGTAAACAGCAGATACTCAGTATGGTCTCCCATGATTCAGTCCTGGCATTCTGGATCCTGAATCTAACTGGCTGATCAGGAATGAACTATAGATGTTTGAGTAGCCCTCTCATATTGCATTTCTTTCCAGCCTTCTTAGGTTGGTCCAGACATAAACCAGGATTCTTTCTTGCTTTGTTCTGCCAGTCAAGGTTCATCTCCATCATCATCATCATCATCATCATCATCATCATCATCATTTTCATCATCCATCATTATTTTCTATTTGCGATTTCCTTTGGTATTGCTCTGCTAGAGAAAACACTGCAAGGAGCAACAATGAACTCCTTTGGTACTAGCATTTCCTGTTACCTCCTATGACTCTGTATTCCCTACTCCTGAGAGCTGTGTTTCTTAATGGCCTCCATTGTAGATGTTTGCCTTCCCCCTTCCTTCACTTAACCATAAAAGAGGCAGAGTAAGAGTGAGAGTCAGAGAGAAAGGGGGAGGAAGCATATTAATTGTCATTCTTACCCCTCCTTCAAATTCTAGGTAGTAGGCCAGCTTCTAATTTTCCACATGATAACTACCATCCTATTTCCTTGGGACTGGATTCTGTTCCTCAAAAATGTAGCCCACTGGTGAGGATCTTGTGGAAAATGGATTGATTTCCTGACACTCAACATCAATCCATTTATGTTTAAATGAACAGTTCTGCCCTACTCCCTTTCCCTTCCAATCTCCAAATCTGGAATTCCTTACTTTTGGAACCTGGTCATCTGATTGTGTGTTCTAAAAGATACTCTATTTGTAACTTGTTATTTAGATGATTTTTTGTTGTTGACAAGTATGACTTGGCCTATTTAGATGCTTTAAGCCAGCAGTTTTCCAAACCCTGTCTCCCTTGATCCTGGCTTCCCTTTTTTCCACACTGGTCCCGAGTTTCCAAAGTATTCTTAGAATATTTCAAGTCTGAGACCTACTGATTATGACGGCTGCCTTTTACTCCTCTTTCTGGTGATAATTGATGTTTGTATCTTTGTCTTTATTTCTAACCACCATATTAAATATAACTCCCATATCATAACATTTACCCATTTAAAGTGTACAGAGTTGTGCAATAATCAATAAATCTAATTTTAGAACATTTTTGTCATTCCCAAAAGGAACTCTGTACCATTAGCAGTTTGCTTTCCTTACCCTCTGCCTTAGGCAACCACTAATGTACTTTCTCTGTCTATAGATTTGCCTTTTATGCACATTTCATGTGCATGAAATTATATAAGGTACTCTTTTGTTATTGGCTTCTTTGGTTTAGCATAAAGTTTCCAAGATTCAGCATGTATCAATACTTCATTTTCATCACCAAACACTATTTCATTGAGTAGATATACTCCATTTTACTTGTCCAGTCATGAATTGATGGACACTGGGGTTGTTTCCACTTTTTGGCTATCGCAAATGATGCTACTATGAACATTCATACATAAATATTTATGTGACTATATATGAATATCATATATAATTAAATCATATATAAAATATTTATGTGAAAAATACATAATATTACATATTATATATGAATATTATATACAGGAATGTTATATGTATATATAAAATTTAGAGAGAGTGTGGGGAGGGGCAGAGGGAGAGGGAGACAGAGAGAAGGAGAGACAGAATCTTAAGAAGGCTCCACAGTCAGTGCAGAACCTGACATGGGGTTATGGGGTTGGATCTGAACCTTGAGATCATGACCTGGTCCGAGATCATGACCTGATCTGAAATCAAGAGTCAAATGCTTAAGCTGACTGAGCCATCCAGGTGCCCCGTATGTGAACAATATATATATATATATATATATATATATATATATATATATATATATATATATTTTTTTTTTTTTTTTTTGAGTACGTACTGAGGAGACAGATTGCTAGGCTTAAGGTAACTCTATGAGAATATTTTGAGAAACTACCTGGCTCTTTTCCAAAGTGGCTGACCATTTTCCTAACCTAATAGAAATGTGTGAAAGTTCTGCTTTCTCCAACACTTGTTATTATCTATTTTTTTTATCATAAACATCCTAGTGAGCAAAGTGCTATCTCATTGTGGTTTTATTTGCATTTTCCTAATGGCTAATGATGTTGAACATTTTTCACGTGCTTGTTGACCTTCAGTTTATCTTCTTTAAAGAAATGTCTATTCAGATTCTTTGCCCACTTCTTTTTAAAATATTTTATTTATTTATTTGAGAGAGAGAGAGAGAGAGAGTGAGCAGGAGGAAGAAGGACAGAGAATCTGAAGCAGATACCATTGTGAACTCAGAACCAGAAGCGAGGCTCGCTGCTGTGACTGACTGCCGCAAGATCATTACCTGGGCCAAAAACAAGAGTCAGACACTGACTGAGCTTCCTAGGTGCCCCCTACTTTGCCCACTTTTGATTTGGATTGACTTTTTACTGCTGAATTTTTAATAGTTCTGTATATATATTCTAGATGCAAAACCCTGATCACATATATGATTTGCAAAAATCTACCATTCTGTGTAATGTGGTTCCACTTTATTGATGGTATCATTTGTTGCAAAAAAGCTTTTAGTAGTTTTTATGGTGTCCATCTTATATATTTCTCCTCCTATCGTTTGTGCTTCTTTGGGGGCCATATCTAAAAAATCTCTGTCTAATCCAAGGTCATAAGGATTTACTTCTATGTTTTAAGAGTTTTATAACTTTACCTCTTACATTAGGGGTTAAGTTTTGTGTATGGAATGAGGTAGAGGTCCTTCTTTTGCATATAAATATCCAATTATCCCAGTACCATTTATTGAAAAGATTATTCTTTCTCCCCTGAGTTGTCTTGACACCCTTGTTGAAAATGCATTAACTGTAAATATATGGATTTGTCTTTGGACTCTCAATTCTATTCCTGATCTATAAGATATCCTTATGCCAGAAGCACACTTTCTTATAGCTCTTTAGTAAGTTTTGAAATTGTAAAAAGTGAGTTTTTCAACTTTGGTTTTCCTTTTAATTGTTTTGGTTTTTGGGGTCCCTCGCATATTAATATGAATTTTAGGTTCATCTTATCAAACTCTGCAAAAAACATGGCTGGCATTCTTTTTTATGGCTGGCATTTTGTTAGGAATTGCAATTTATAGTTCAATTTGGAGGAATATTGTCCTCCTAATAATATTAAGTCTCCCAATCTATGACATGGAAAGTCTTTCCATTTATATAAGTATTCTCTAATTTATTTTAATGTTGTTTTATAGTTTTCAGTGTAGAAGACTTGCACTGCTTTTGTTAAATTAATTACTAAGTATCTTATTTTTCAATGGTATAAGTAGAATTGTTTCTTTAATTTTGTTTTCAAATCACTCATTGCAAGTGTATAGATATACAGATCATTTTGTACATTTATAGTGCATCCTGCAACCTTGCTGATTTTGTCGATTAGCTCTAATAGCTTGTGTGTGCGTGTTGTGTGTGTGTGTGTGAGTGTATCAATTCTTTAGGATTTTCAGTATACCAGGATTTTCATGTTATCTTCAAATAGAGATAGTTTTACATCTTATTTTCCAATCTGGATGCCTTTTATTTATTTGTCTTTCTTAAGTTATCTGACTAGAACTTCTAGTACAATACTGAATAGAAATGAAAGAGGACATTTTTGTCTTATTCCTGATCATAGAGAGAAAGCATTTAGTCTTTCACCATTAAGTATGATTTCAGCTGTGGAATTTTCATGGATTCACTTTATCAGGTTGAAGAATGTTTTTGTCTTTTTTGACTGAAATTGACTGTTTCTGAGTGGGTATTCCTTAAAAATTCAATGGTATATAAAAATAGGATGTAATTTCAACTGACATTGGGGTAGCAGGAGCTAGAGAACCTTGAGGAACATAGTTGGACAATTAGATCATGGGTGATGTATTGTTATTTTCCTTTTTTTTTTTTGTTATTTTCCTTTTAAAAGAGAGGATATTGAAGTGAACTAGTTCTTCCTAGTAAGAGAATTTTTTTTCCCCATACTTAATATAGTAACAGTTCTACTTTTATAAACTTCTCTTTTAGCCATCCATGTCTCATTAAGAGTGCCATGAATTTGGATAATGATTAGGATTTAGTGTGAGCTACAGTAAGTATAAATGATTTTTGTGTCAATTGTTTATCTTGGCCTCGAATGATCATTGCTATAAATGTATAAGATATTTACTGATGTTTAACATCAAAGGTAGCCTTATGCTTCATTTGGACTGTGGAGGCCTTTGTGATATATTCAGTCATAAAATCATCTTGTAGGCAATAAAGAAACCAAGAGGTTCTTGCTGACTCTGGCATACTATATGGAATGCATTTTTGAATGGTTTATTTGTGCATTAGAGGAAAACACCAACCTTCTGGGGGTTGTCCACATTCCAGCATCTTGCATCTGTTGTATTTATGACAGAAGCAAGGCAAAAAAAAAAAAGTATTTAGTCATCTGTTGATTCCATTTGGTGCTAAACACATACTTTTCTCTAGAGTGCAAGAATACTAATTTATTTTATGTACTAGGGTGGATTGTAGCCATTCCTAGAGACATGAGTGTTTAAATTGGCAAAAGCTAAACAGTGAATACTTTGCATGTAGATGATCCATGTTTGGCATATGGCTTGAATGAGGCAAAGTATCTGTTAACTAGGGATATGGATTTTATTTTTTTAAGATTTTATTTATTTATTCATGGAAGACAGAGGGGAAGAGAGAGAGAGAAAGAGAGAGAGAGAGAGAGAGAGAGAGAGAGAAAGAGGGAGGCAGAGACACAGGCAGAGGGAGAAGCAGGCTCCATGTTGCCCTATGTGGGACTCAATCTGGGACTCCAGGATCACACCCTGAGTGGAAGGCAGGCACTAAACCACTGAGACACCCAGGCATCCAGGGATATGGATTTTATTTTATTTATTTATTTTTTAAATAAATTTATTTTTTATTGGTGTTCAATTTACCAACATACAGAAAAAAACCCAGTGCTCATCCCGTCAAGTGTCCCCCTCAGTGCCCGTCACCCATTCACCCCCACCCCCCGCCCTCCTCCCTTCCACCACCCCTAGTTCGTTTCCCAGAGTTAGGAGTCTTTATGTTCTGTCTCCCTTTCTGATATTTCCCACACATTTCTTATCCCTTCCCTTCTATTACCTTTCACTATTATTTATATTCCCCAAATGAATGAGAACATATAATGTTTGTCCTTCTCCGATTGACTTACTTCACTCAGCAAAATACCCTCCAGTTCCATCCACGTTGAAGCAAATGGTGGGTATTTGTCATTTCTAATGGCTGAGTAATATTCCATTGTATACATGAACCACACCTTCTTTGTCCATGCATCTTTCGATGGACACCGAGGCTCCTTCCACAGGTTGGCTATTGTGGCCATTGCTGCTATAAACATCGGGGTGCAAGTGTCCCGGCATTTCATTGCATCTGTATCTTTGGGGTAAATCCCCAACAGTGCAATTGCTGGGTCATAGGGTAGGTCTATTTTTAACTCTTTGAGGAACCTCCACACAGTTTTCCAGAGTGGCTGCACCAGTTCACATTCCCACCAACAGTGTAAGAGGGTTCCCTTTTCTCCGCATCCTCTCCAACATTTGTGGTTTCCTGCCTTGTTAATTTTCCCCATTCTCACTGGTGTGAGGTGGTATCTCATTGTGGTTTTGATTTGTATTTCCCTGATGGAAGTGATGCAGAGCATTTTCTCATGTGCATGTTGGCCATGTCCATGTCTTCCTCTGTGAGATTTCTCTTCATGTCTTTTGCCCATTTCATGATTGGATTGTTTGTTTCTTTGGTGTTGAGTTTAATAAGTTCTTTATAGATTTTGGAAACTAGCCCTTTATCTGATACGTCATTTGCAAATATCTTCTCCCATTCTGTAGGTTGTTCTTTTAGTTTTGTTGACTGTATCCTTTGCTGTGCAAAAGCTTCTTATCTTAATGAAGTCCCAATAGTTCATTTTTGCTTTTGTTTCTTTTGCCTTCGTGGATGTATCTTGCAAGAAGTTACTGTGGCCGAGTTCAAAAAGGGTGTTGCCTGTGTTCTCCTCTAGGATTTTGATGGAATCTTGTCTCACATTTAGATCTTTCATCCACTTTGAGTTTATCTTTGTGTATGGTGAAAGAGAGTGGTCTCGTTTCATTTTTCTGCATGTGGATGTCCAATTTTCCCAGCACCATTTATTGAAGAGACTGTCTTTCTTCCAATCGATAGTCTTTCCACCTTTATCAAATATTATTTGACCATAAACTTGAGGGTGTACTTCTGGGTTCTCTATTCTGTTCCATTGATCTATGTGTCTGTTTTTGTGCCAGTACCACACTGTCTTGATGACCACAGCTTTGGAGTACAACCTGATTTCTGGCATTGTGATGCCCCAGCTATGGTTTTCTTTTTTAAAATTCCCCTGGCTATTCGGGGTCTTTTCTGATTCCACACAAATCTTAAAATAATTTGTTCTAACTCTCTGAAGAAAGTCCATGGTATTTTGATAGGGATTGCATTAAACATGTAAATTGCCCTGGGTAACATTGACATTTTCACAATATTAATTCTGCTGATCTATGAGCATGGAATATTTATCCATCTCTTTGTGTCTTCCTCAATTTCTTTCAGAAGTGTTCTATAGTTTTTAGGGTATAGATCCTTTACCTCTTTGGTTAGTTTATTCCTAGCTATCTTATGCTTTTGGGTGCAATTGTAAATGGGATTGACTCCTTAATTTCTCCCTCTTCAGTCTCATTGTTAGTGTAAAGAAATGCCACTGATTTCTAGGCATTGATTTTGTATCCTGCCACACTGCCAAATTGCTGTATGAGTTCTAGCAATCTTGGGGTGGAGGCTTTTGGGTTTTCTATGTAGAGTATCATGTCATCGGGGAAGAGGGAGAGTTTGACTTCTTGTTTGCCAAGTTGAATGCCTTTAATGTCTTTTTGTTGTGTGATTGCTGAGGCTAGGACTTCCAGTACTATGTTGAATAGCAGTGGTGAGAGTGGACATCCCTGTTTTGTTCCTGATCTTAGGGGAAAGGCTCCCAGTGCTTCCCCATTGAGAATGATATTTGCCGTGGGCTTTTCGTAGATGGCTTTTAAGATGTCTAGGAATGTTCCCTCTATCCCTACACTCTGAAGAGTTTTGATCAGGAATGGATGCTGTATTTTGTCAAATGCTTTCTCTGCATCAAATGAGAGGACCATATGGTTCTTGGTTTTTCTCTTGCTGATATGATGAATCACACTGATTGTTTTACGAGTTTTGAACCAGCCATGTGTCCCGGGGATAAATCCTACTTGGTCATGGTGAATAATTTTCTTAATGTACTCTTCGATCCTATTGGCTAGTATCTTGTTGAGAATTTTTGCATCCATGTTCATCAGGGATATTGGTCTGTAATTCTCCTTTTTGGTGGGGTCTTTGGTTTTGGAATTGAGGTGATGCTGGACTCATAGAACGAATATGGAAGTACTCCATCTCTTTCTATCTTTCCAATCAGCTTTAGTAGAATAGGCATGGTTTCTTCTTTAAACGTTTGATAGAATTCCCCCTGGGAAGCCACGGGGCCCTGGACTTTTGTGTCTTGGGAGGTTTTTGATGACTGCTTCAATTTCCTCCCTGGTTATTGGCCTGTTCAGGTTTTCTATTTCTTCCTGTTCCAGTTTTGGTAGTTTGTGGCTTTCCACGAATGCGTCCATTTCTTCTAGATTGCCTAATTTATTGGCGTATAGCTGTTCATAATATGTTTTTAAAATAATTTGTATTTCCTTGGTGTTGGTAGTGATCTCTCCTTTCTCATTCATGATTTTATTAATTTGAGTCTTCTCTCTCTTCTTTTTAATAAGGCTGGCTAATGGTTTATCTATCTTATTAATTCTTTCAAAGAACCAACTCCTGGTTCTGTTGATCTGTTCCACAGTTCTTCTGGTCTCGATTTCGTTGAGTTCTGCTCAAATCTTTATTAACTCTCTTCTTTTGCTTGGTGTAGGATATATTTGCTGTTTTTTTCTCTAGCTCCTTTATGTGTAAGATTAGCTTTTGTATTTGAGTTCTTTCCAGTTTTTGAATGGATGCTTGTATTGCAATGTATTTCCCCCTCAGGACTGCTTTTGCTGCATCCCAAAGATTTTGAACAGTTGTATCCTCATTCTTATTAGTTTCCATGACTCTTTTTAATTCTTCCTTAATTTCCTGGTTGACCTTTTCATCTTTTAGCAGGATGGTCCTTAACCTCCACGTGTTTGAGGTCCTTCCAAACTTCTTGTTGTGATTTAGTTCTAATTTCAAGGCATTATGGTCTGAGAATATGCAGGGGATGATCCCAATCTTTTGGTATCGGTTAAGACCTGATTTGTGACCCAGTATGTGGTCTATTCTGGAGAAAGTTCCATATGCACTTGAGAAGAATGTGTATTCAGTTGAGTTTGGATGTAAAGTTCTGTAGATATCTGTGAAATCCATCTGGTCCAGTGTATCATTTAAAGCTCTCGTTTCTTTGGAGATGTTGTGCTTAGAAGACCTATCGAGGGTAGAAAGAGCTAGATTGAAGTCACCAAGTATAAGTGTATTATTATCTAAGTATTTCTTCACTTTGGTTATTAATTGGTTTAAATATTTGGCAGCTCCCACATTCGGGGCATATATATTGAGGATTGTTAAGTCCTCTTGTTGGATAGATCCTTTAAGTATGATATAGTGTCCCTCTTCATCACTCACTACAGTCTTTGGGGTAAATTTTAGTTTATCTGATATAAGGATGGCTACCCCTGCTTTCTTTTGAGGACCATTTGAATGGTAAATGGTTCTCCAACCTTTTATTTTCCGGTTGTAAGTGTTTTCTGTCTAAAATGAGTCTCTTGTAGACAGCAGATAGATGGGTCCTGCTTTTTTATCCAATCTGAAACCCTGCACCTTTTGATGGGGTCATTAAGCCCGTTCACATTTAGAGTTACTATTGAGAGATATGAGTTTAGTGTCACCATGATATCTATTCAGTCCTTGTTTTTGTGGATTGTTCCACTGAACTTCTTCTAAAAGGGGAATTTTAAGAGTCCCCCTTAAAATTTCTTGCAGAGCTGGTTTGGAGATCACATATTCTTTCAGTTCCTGCCTGTCTTGGAAGCTCTTTATCTCTCCTTCCATTTTGAATGAGAGCCTTGCTGGATATTCTTGGTTGCATGTTCTTCTCATTTAGGACCCTGAATATATCCTGCCAGCCCTTTCTGGCCTGCCAGGTCTCTGTGGAGAGGTCTGCTGTTACCCTAATACTCCTCCCCATAAAAGTCAGGGACTTCTTGTCTCTTGCTGCTTTAAGGATCTTCTCTTTATCTTTGGAATTTGCAAGCTTCACTATTAAATGTCGAGGTGTTGAATGGTTTTTATTGATTTTAGGAGGGATCTATTTCCTGGATCTGAATGCCTGTTTCCCTTCCCAGATTAGGAAAATTTCCAGCTAGGATTTGTTCAAATACATATTCTGGCCCTCTGTCCCTTTCGGCGCCCTCGGGAACCCCAATTAAACGTAGGTTTTTGTTCCTCAGGCTGTCGTTTATTTCCCTTAATCTATCTTCATGGTCTTTTAATTGTTTGTCTTTTTCCTCAGTTTCCCTCTTTGCCATCAACTTGTCTACTATGTCACTCACTCGTTCTTCTACCTCGTTAACCCTCGTCGTTAGGACTTCTAGCTTGGATTGCATCTCATTCAATTGATTTTTAATTTCTGCCTGATTAGCTCTAAATTCTGCAGTCATGAAGTCTCTTGAGTCCTTTATGCTTTTTTCTAGAGCCACCAGTAGCTGTATAATAGTGCTTCTGAATTGGCTTTCTGACATTGAATTGTAATCCAGATTTTGTAACTCTGTGGGAGAGAGTACTGTTTCTGATTCTTTCTTTTGAGGTGAGGTTTTCCTTCTAGTCATTTTGCTCAGTGCAGAGTGGCCAAAAGCAAGTTGTATTGGGAAAAGGAGAAAAAGAGAGGAGAGAAAGAAGCAAAGAAAAGAGAAAAAGAAAAGAGAAAAAAAGGAAGAAAAGAAGAAAAAAAAGAGAAGAAAAAGAGAAAGAAAAAGAAAGAAAAAAAAAGGGTGGGATAAGGAAACAAATCAAAAAGCAAAAAAAAAAAAAAAAAAAAAAGACCATGGGGGAATCTTCTGATTCTCTCTACTTTAAGTCCCTTGACTTCCCCTGGAACTTGTCCATCTAGCTGGTCTTCTGGGGGATGGGCCTGCTGTGCTGATTTTCAGGTGTTAGCACTTGGGGGAGCTGCTCTGCCCCCGCCTGGTGCAGGGCTCAGTGGGGGTTGTTTACCCCGTGAGGCCCCAGGAGGAACAACCGCAGTGGCGGGGCCAGCTCTGCAGCCCTGGAGTCAGCCCCCGCAGTAACTCTGGGGCTCTCCGTCTGCGGGGCCTGGAGGCTCTGGGGCGGGGCCGCTGATCTGCTCAGCCCCGGGCAGGAGCGTCCTTGCTGTCCTGGGTCCTCCCGGCCTCTGCCTGTCCGGGGGAGGCTGGATCCTGGGCTGTGTCCTGGCGCCCTGTGCTCCGGAGCCTGCGCTGTTGGATTTGCGCTCCCGCCCCGCAGCCCCCTCCGCAGAGCCGCCGCCCGAGCCCCTCTGAGCTGCTCCGGGTCTCGCCGGGTGGGCTGCAGCCCTTAGGGAGCTCGGCTCACCTCCTGCCGCAGGTACCTGTTAGTGTCCCGGGATCCCGAGGGCATCCCCGCCCTCCTGGGTCCTGCTCTAACTCCCTGCGAGGCCTTTTCGTCCGGGAAGGTTGGTGCAGCTCCTGCTCCTCCGGGACAGGGCTCTCCTGTCCTGGGGACACTCGCCCCGGCCTCAGCCTGGCTCCTCGCGGGGCCCCTCCCCCTTGGAGGCCTTTTGTTTCTTTATTTCTTTTCCCCGTCTTCCTACCTTAATAGAAGCACGAACTCTTCTCACTGTAGCATTCCAGCTGGTCTCTCTTTAAATCTCAGGCCGAATTCGTAGATTTTCAGGATGATTTGAAGGTTTTCTAGGTAATTTGGTGGGGACAGGTGACTTGGGGACCCTGCTCTTCCGCCCTCTTGCCCCTCCTCCGGGATATGGATTTTAAATACAAGTTACCTTCTATTATGCAGGCATACACAGTTGACCTTTCAACAATAGCCATTAAGTTTTGAGTTTAGAAGCTTTCTATATGCATTCTGGTAAACATGAAATATGACTCAAGTAAAACTGACTAGTAAATCACAAGATATATTGGTGAACCTGTTCTAAAATCTGTTTCTGGAATGAGAGATAAAAGGGAGCAGGAAGTTTTATGCTATCTATTTTTGTGCCCTTTATCTATTTTTTCAGGAACCTAGACAGTTTCCTGATATTTTATCCTGTGTGATAGGAAAATTTTTATATATGTGTTCATCAGTAAAATGTTCAAATTGTTCACTTAAAATTTTTAAATGGGTTGATGTTCACTAATTAGTTAAATAAATATGTATCAAGTATCTTTCATGTCACCTCATGGGGCTTATATTCCATTGGAGAAGACAGAAAACAAACATGATAGTATAAAGTATACTAGTGATAAGTAGAAGATAAAGCAGGGAAAGGAGATATGGCATATCAAAAGCGAACTTGTTGGTGAAACTTTTAGATAGGGTGACAAGAGGTTGGTTTTTGAGTACAGACTCAAAGGAAGTGAAAGGTTGAGCCAGTCGTTAATCTAGAAGGGTACCAGCAACAGAATGGCCTGAGGTAGGGACATGCCTGGCTTTTTAGGGAAACACCAAGGAAGTCCATGTGGCTGGATCACAGTGAGCAAGGAGGGTTGTAGGGATGAGGTCAGAGAGGTATGTTGGATGATTTGAGCAAAACAATGATATGGTTACTTTCTAGATGTGATAAGAAGTCAAATTCTGGTAAAAAATAATAGTATTTACTGACTGAATGTGAGATATGAGAGAAAGAGAAGTAGATGATGACGACAATATTTTTGGCCTGGACAACTGAAAAAAACTGCCATTTACTGAACTGGTGAAGACTCAGAGTAGCAGGTTGAGAGGCTCTAACTATCAGGAGCTCAGGTTTTGATATGTTATGTTTGAAATACCAAGTGACTTTAATGTCATATTTTTGGTTCTCATTTTCAAGATGCTCATGTGCCTGCCTGTGAAACATTTCTTAACCTACCCATACTTTTCCTTACAATTCTTGTAGTAATTCTAATCTATTCTATCAGCATTAACTCATTTTATTTAACATACTATTATTTAATAATTAACAGAGAGCAGAGAACTTGAGGGGGTGCTTATTTTTACTTTGTATTTGTATTTTCTCATAGCTCTTAGTTCAATTCCACTGTATAAATACTTGGTATCTCAGAGTACTCAAAATTTAACAAGAGTATTAACTTATTTCTGTTTCCTCAATCAGATAGATCTGAATTTTGGTTAACATAGGAACATCAATTTAACTTTCTGAAACACATGTCGAATATATCTTTACATCCATAAAGGACATCTTTACCTTCATTCTACTTAAAATTTTGCTTCCTGCCAGGGAATATATTTAGAAATCAGATATTTTCCAAAACAAACTAAGATATATAGAAATAAGCACTGAACAACACACTTGCGTATAATGATAAAAAACTGGTATCACTGGCTTTTTAAATGAGGGCTAGGCCAGAAACACTGAAGAATAGTTCATAGGCAAATCTAGTTTGCCTAATTGGGAACACAGTTAAAGAGTATTTTCATTCTTGGATGAATATATCTTAGCTTTTTGTAGTTATGATTTCCTTTTCCAAAATTAGAATTTTTATCTCATGGAAAAGTAAATTATTTTATGACAGTAACCTTCAAAGTTTTCTGGTGTCTTTAAAGTGGTGAGAGATAGGAGCACCTGGGTATTTCAGTTAGTTAAGTGGACAACTGTTGATTTCAGCTCAAGTCATGATCTCAGAGTCCTGCGATAGAGCTGTGTGTTGGGCTCTGCACTCAATGGGGAGTCTGCATAAGGATTCTCTATTTCCCTCTCCCTCTGTCCCTCCCCTTGCTCACACACATCTTCTCTCTCTCAAATAAATCTTAAAAAAATAAAATGATGACAAGTGTCCTTAATTCATTGGTCACTATGTGCCAGATCCTTTATGAGGCCTAGGGGATAAAAGAATTAAGACATAGTTTTGACCCCAATAGAAACTCAGAATGGGTGAGAAACAGATGTATCAAGGAGTAACTATAGCAAATGATAATTGTGTAATATACGCTATTTTAGTGCCTTATAAGCACTTAGAACACATGAGTACATCCATGGGTGACAGAACATGAGAATCCAAGATATCTTGAGGGATGAATAGACGTTTACTGAGAGATGTGAGGGGAGACTGGAACATAGCTCAAGGTGCTTGTAGAACCTTATGTGAGTCTGTGTGGCTAGAGAAAAGGATGTATGTGAGAGATGTGGTAGGAAGTGAGGATAGAGAGAGAAGCTGGAGACAAATCATTTTGTCTATAATAAAAAAGTATGAGTTTTATTATGTGTGAATTAACAGTCACTTTAAAATTTTAAATTGGGGATTGATGATCATATCTGAATTTTGGAGGGACTCCTCTGATGATATTATAGAGAAAAGACTGTATTAGTCAAAAAGTTTTGTCTCTGATTTGTTCTTCCCTCTTTGTATCACAATGACTTCTTAGTTTTATCCTTAATCATTTCTCCTCTAGATTAAATCTAGTAGTGAGGACAAGAACAAGGGTACATACTGGAGAAGTAGTTAATGAATAGAATAACAGATCTTACCTAATGGTGGGGATGAAGGAATGGAAAAGTTGAGGGTATTTCCCAGATTTCTTGTTAGCTAGATTTTGGGACCAGTGAGTCTGAGCATGTTGGAGGAGAAACATGTTAACGGGCGGAGGTGTTAAAAAGGCAGTGGGTTCGGGATCCCTGGGTGGCGCAGCGGTTTGGCGCCTGCCTTTGGCCCAGGGCGCGATCCTGGAGACCCGGGATCGAATCCCACATCGGGCTCCCGGTGCATGGAGCCTGCTTCTCCCTCTGCCTGTGTCTCTGCCTCTCTCTCTCTCTCTCTGTGACTATCATAAGTAAATAAAAATTTAAAAAAGAAAAAAATTGAAAAAAAAAAAAGAAAAAAAAAAAGGCAGTGGGTTCAATTTCCAATATGTTTATTTTGAGACTCAACTTGAATTATGTATCTGGAGCTCAGAAGAGAGATAAATATTATCAAATAATGTCAACTTAAATTTAGTATTCACTGTCATCTAAGAAGATAGGGGAGAAACATTTTAAGGAGGGAATATAGCTAACAGTGTGCTGTATAGAGAGAAGTCAGTAAGAAAATGCTGAAGAAATGTTTGACATTAAATAATTTAACCTCATTATGCCC
This sequence comes from Vulpes vulpes, assembly GCF_048418805.1. NCBI lineage: Eukaryota > Metazoa > Chordata > Mammalia > Carnivora > Canidae > Vulpes > Vulpes vulpes. Next base: position 78,196,605 of record NC_132783.1, on the reverse strand, counting down.
TCTAAGGTAGGAATTAATATTCCCATTTTGTAGCTGAAGTAAGGTTAATTATTCTACTCATAATCTCCTGCTATGGGAGTGTTTTGTGTTGGGATTCTAACCCCAAAGCTCATGCTATTTCTATTATAATGAGACAGACTTCCTGCCTTGGAGTTGCTCAGCATCTGCCTCACTCCCCTCCACTTATTGTAGGCTCCTCAGGCCCAGGGACATGCATTATCTCTTTCCGATCTCCTCCAAGGTCAGATACACATATGGTATGAATATAAAACATGGAGACTACACTCATAGGCTGACACAAACATCTGTGCTGGTACTTCAGAACAGAGGTCAGGGATTCTTTTTGTTTGGCCAATTTGGGTTTGAGTATTTTTAAGTGGGGCAGGTATTCTATGGTATATGAGTGCCTCACCACTCCCTATGGAGTTACATTTGGCTTATTCATACTTCCTGCTTAGAATAGACATTTGAGCTTATAACCTTAGAAACATCTGAGTTTATAACCTTATCTTTGGCCTTAGCTTTAATGTCACATCTTAAAGCAGGTGTTTTTAAGCTTGTTGAATTAATTAAAAAGCCAAACTGTTTTTTCCCCCCTCTGGGAAAAGCAACCATTAAGCTATCATTACTAAAATGCTGTATTTAGAATGTTTTCTTTATCAAAGGTATACTGAAATAGTTAAGATGATAGTTTCATTCGTTCTCCATTATCTCTGAGTTATATTTTTGAGCAATCTAAATGACCTTATGGATCACACTTCAATTTCTATTGTTATAGTTTTGGCCTGAGGTTTTTTGTTTTTTGTTTTTTTCTTCAAATCAGTCTTGTACTGAAACTGAATTAAGGTATGTGTTTCTAATCTGAGTTGTATTACATATGATAATTATTCATCAAGATGATATGCCTGAAATACGTAGTCTCTGTTGGGCCACCACAGAACTGTAGGGCTGTGGGAAAGTCCTTCAACAGACATTGGGAATAGATGATGAAACTACTGACAACAAATAAAAGGAGTGTTGGATAGAAGAAAAAATAAGATGAAAACAGAGAGGGTGGCAAACCATAAGAGATGCCTAACTCTAGGAAACAAACTGAGGGTTGCTGGAGGTGGGTGGGGGTTGGGGTAACTGCATGGTGAGCATTAAAGGAGGGCACTTGATGGAATGAGCACTGGGTGTCATTACATGCAATTGATGAATCATAAATTCTACCCCTGAAACTAATAATACAGTGTATGTTAACTAAATTGAATTTAAATTAAAAAAAGAGAGTGTTAAGATAGGAACCAATACTGGATCCTATTTACAGCTGGGCCATTAAATGAAAAATGAGTAGACTAGAGTGTGTGTAGGAAGCATTATCACTATTTAGTAAATGTTGGCTTTCTTAAAAACAATCTTCGCCACCACTTTTTATTAATCTTGTATGCCTTTGGACAAATGTTCTTTTCCTTTTTTAACATTTAGAGATAACACTTTTTTTTCCTCATGGAATTCTTTATGAGAAGATAACTAGAAACTTATTAAACAGAATAAACCACTACATGAATATAAGACATTATGAATTAGGAATTTGGATCAACATCTCTGGGCTTGGATTCCATTTGTGTTAAGTTATGCTATTTGCTTTCTGAGATGCACCAAAATGTTTGGAAAATGATAGTCTATTTCTCACAAGTGAGTCACAGAAAGTTAAATAGGAAGAAATTGTAAGGAAAACGATATTGTTGATCTTTGACTAGGTGTTAAAATCCAACTCCACTCTCTTAGATGTTAATAAATCTGTACTTTAAAGGAAAAGTTTTCTGATATAGATATTTGAATCTTGTTACATTAAGTCATGATATATACACACAAATGGAAGGGAAGCATGTAGTACATCTGGATTTTGTTTAGCTCATTATTTTCTGCTTTACTCTTTACTCCTTTTACTTTAACCATATGGTAGATGACTTCAGATAAAATTTATTTTTTAGATATAAATTTGAGGCAAATAGTAGATGTAATATATAGTGTATTTGTTTGAGATAGGAAAAATGGACATAGTGTATTTCTGAACTTTATATATACATTTTTTAAAAAGATTTATTTATTTATTTATTCATGATAGACACAGAGAGAGAGAGAGAGATGCAGAGACACAGGCAGAGGGAGAAGCAGGCTCCATGCCTGGAGCCCGATGTGGGACTCGATCCCCGGATCCCAGGATCGCGCCCAGGGACAAAGGCAGGTGCCAAATCGCTGAGCCACCCAGGGATCCCCCGAACTTTATATATGCATTGTCTTGACTGACATGTTGGGTTGCATTAGAATTAAGCAATAATGCTTTCCAAGGAAGTATCTTGAAGTTATTAATATTCACTTTTGTATATTTCATCTACCCAAGATATGCATTAATGGCCCAGAATACATACAATGAGGGGGTATCTTAATACTGCTATTATATGTTTTTTTCAGTTTTCTATTTGAATTTGAAGAATCCTTTTATTTTCTTCTTCATTGTATTTGTCCTATTAATATAGAAAATTAAAAATAAGAATAAAAAAGCAGTAAAGGCCTCTTTCTGTTGCTTAATAATATTTTTATTGTAGAATCTTACATTTTTTCAATCTTTATTTTTTTTGCTCAAAAATTTATTATCTCTGTATTCTATTCTTACTTTATCATCTTGTATACTTTGTTCAGTTAAGTCTAAATATTCCACTTCCTAATTTATGTAGGAGAAAAACATTTAAATTAGCAGGTGTTTGCACTATTTTGTTTTCTGTTAGAGCACGAAGCTGCCTAGTGACCAGTGAAGCAGTTAGCAGGCAGCATCTTGGCAGAGGGAAGACCAGGGATAGAAGCCAACATAGAATGGAATCCAAATAGTAAAGGATCCATGGGATTTTCTGCTGCATATCTTCTTAGTCTTAAGAAAACAAAAATATTCTTCATAAGCCTACCCTCCCTTACCTAAGTGGTTTTGTCAGTTCCAGAAAGTTCATTTGAACACCTGGAAGAGAAACTCAATAATTCTCATGTAGTTCTGCTTTGTTGAGCAGAGTACCTGCTGAGCTATTCACTTGGGCAAGGATGTAGCTTAGTAAGGAAGTTTTCTCTGATCCTCTTAAATGAGGATTCAAGGGTGCAAAGAATCAACTGCTATGAAAATCCTTTAGCTTTGCCTTTTCAATGGCCAGGCTTTGGTACCTTTCTTTTCTTATTTTTATTTTTCAAACATTTAGATTTTTTTCTTTAAAAAAAAAATAAAAGCCCTTATAGTGGGTAGAAGATGTTTGCAAATGGACTGCATATCCAATTTTCTCATCTGTCCTTTAATATCATGGGAAATGCAATACCGGGACAAGTCCATAGTTTATTTATATTAGTGTCCTTTGCTAAGAGAAGTCACAAACTGAATGTTTGCTTGGCTTTACTGATATTTCTGTTTTGCTTGATTTTATATAAAACGTTTAATTGAAGTATAAGATACATTCAGAAATATGCATATCTTGTGAGCATACAGTTCACTGAACTTTTCCAAGTTAAACACACCCATATAACCAGCACTCAGAACGAGAAAAATTACCCGAATCCAGAAGGATCCCTCTGCTCTTTCCAATTACTAATTACTTTTCAAGAGTAATTACTATTCTTATTTCTAAGACCATAAATTAGTTTAGCCTAAGTATGAATTTTAAATAGATGGCATTAAGCAATATGTATTCTTTTTTTGTGTCTTTTTCTATCATGTATTTCATATTGTTGCATGTAGTTGTATTTTGTTCATTCTCATTACTTTGGGATGTTTCCAGTTTGGGACTTCTAGGAATGCTTTTGCATATGTCATTTAGAGAACATATGAACGAACATATTTCTATATGTGTATATCCTCTCCTAGGAGTGGAATAGCTGGGTCACGAGGTATGTATATATGTTCAGCTTTAGTAGGTACAGTTTTCTAAAGTAGTTACACCAAAGGCTTCACTAAAATTTTATGTAAAGATGGGTATAGTTTAATTTTACTCTTTAACTTCCTGTAACATTGTGATGCATAAATGTGTTTAAACTCTCTGGATTATGTATCTTTTCCTAAAATTTTTCTTTCTTTCTTTCTTTCTTTCTTTCTTTCTTTCTTTCTTTCTTTCTTTCTTTCCTTCTTTCTTTCCTTCTTTCTTTCTTTCTTTTTTCTCTTTCTTTCTTCTTTCTTCTTTCTTCTTCTTTTCTTTCTTTCTTTCTAGTTCAGTATTTTCCATTATCTTTCCTCATGGTTTACAATATATATTTGGGATTTTGGACTAACACATACAATTATCAGGTTTACTTCCTCAAGAAATAATTTATGATTACTCCTAGGTTCTCCTTTTTATAACATTCATCCTGGGTGAAGACCTTGTAAATTCCACACTGATGGCTTTACCACCCAACTATGAGCTGGTAATTCATAGGTCTCTATTTCTAGCCTAGACTCTGAATTCTAGATCCATGTATAGTGTATTTTCATTTGGATATTATGCTGGCATCTCACATTTGTCAGATGACAAAATGTATTTCACCTTTATTTTCCAAACACATTATTTATTTGATATTCCCTATCTTGGTGAATGTATCACACTATGTACACAGTTGCTGAAAAAATTTTCTAGATTCTTCTAAATATCTCCTCATCCCTCTCCCATCTAAATATTACAAAGTCTCATCATTTTTACCTTCTAAATTTTCTTGAATCTGTCATACTACAGCCTAGCAATAGTTTTCAGTGTCCAGGTACTCATTATCTCTTGCCTGGATTATTGCCTAGACTCCTGACTGCAATTTCATTCTCTCTAATCACCTAAAAGTTCACTGCTAGAGTAATCTTTGAAAAAACATATCTGAGCTGGTTGCCCTTGCAGTTCTTTAGCATGGCATGTTAGGAATCTCCCACTTACCTTTCCAGCTGGATATATCACCACCAGGATATATCTAGCTGGATATACGCTGCTCAGGTTTCCTATACTTGTCCCACCACCTGCAGTGGCCTGCATGCTCCTTGCTCTCTCATGCCTCTGGCCTTTGCACATGATGTTTTCTTTACTTGTTCTGTTTTACACAGGGATAAGTTCTACTCACTGATTAAGAGTTACCTCTTCGATCCCCTCAAACTGAGGGATTTTCCTCTATGTAATGAAAAACTCTATTTTAGCTCTCATATAAATTTGTCTCCCCTTCTGATTTATAGGTTATTTTGCATTCTTTTTTTAAAAAGATTTATTTATTTATTTATTTATTTATTTATTTATTTATTTGAAAGGGAGAGGGAGAAAGAGTGCATGATCAGGGGGAGGAGCAGAGAGAGAATTTCAAGCAGGCTCCCTGCTAAGCATGGAGCTGACCCAGGTCTCAATCTCATGACCCTGAGATCAAGACTGAGGCCAAAACCAAGAGTCAGATGCTTAACTGACTGAGTCACCCAGGTGCCCTTATTTGTGTATTCTTTCTATGAGTACACTACTGATCTATAGAAGGGCTCAACAATATATACTGAATGAATGGTTGAATTAATGAACTGATAGCTTAGAGCCCTCCATTTTTATACTCTGTGATCTTTAAAATCCCTAAATATATTTTGTTCTCTTGCCAGGGTTAAAACTCATATGTTGCTTCTCTACCCACTTGCACAGACTTGTAAGGTCTTTTTTAATCCCATCTGTGTGTTTCTGCATCAGCTGGAAGCATTTAATGTCTCCTAAACTTGGAAATCTCATGTGAGCTTTTTCTTCTGGAGCATTTAAAAAAAGATATTAAAAAAGTATCAATTCCCAGGAAGCTGAATTCTTTAGACTTCTATGTCCAGAGAAATCCCTAATTGACCCTACCATTTAATTTCCATTTTAACCTGATTTAAAATTTTAGGATACATCAATGCCTAGGAACTTTTGAACCCATGATATTATAAGTTAAAACAGAATAAAATAACAGTCACCACTATAACCTTTTGTTTAGAAGGATGGCATTCATTAGTTCCCCTTTTATCTGCATGACTACTACATTAAATTTGTCCTTTGAGATTTCCTTTAGGAGAAACGGTCTTGTCTTCTCAATTTCCTTTACTTAAACTCTGTAACGTGCCTTCCTTTCCCCCACCAGCTGCCATAATATGTTATATTTGTTATGTTCACTGAATCTATCCTTTCTCTCAGATTTATTGGCTTGCTATTTGGGATATCAGTGCATATTAAGGATTTGGTCATTGCCTTGGACAGAGATAGCAAAGTATAGGCTTAAAATCCAAAATATATTAGAACTTTTGTTTTAAATTCCAAAGTTCCTACAGCATTAAAGTTAACACAACTATCAGTGAGATATAGTCATCATCAGAGTAAAAGAACTAATAGTTTAAACCTTATCTTTCATTGTAGTGATGTATGCTCACAAACTTTCACCTTTCAGAGACTACCTAAACATTGACCTGCCATTCTAAATAGAGCAGGATAATGTGTAGGTCACTTCAGAGGGAATTATGTAATTAATTTTAATTATGCCCTATTATGCAGAGAATTTTCTTCAGCTCCTTCTGAATATTTATCCTTTTTATCTTTTATACCTCTGAGAAGTGTGCATCCTATCTAAACATTAAATTATTTTTCCTCCAAATCACACTGAGATAAATGTAGGTAGTACTATAAAATTATGGGAAGTATGAAAATCACAAGAGTATCACAGGACAAAAACAGTACACTAAATTTGATAAATTTTAGGAAGATTATTTTAGGAATATTTTAGGAAGAATAATTCTGTACTCTTTCCATAATTCTCTACTGTTTTTCAAGTACATTCCATTTCTGATGTGCTACTTACTCAATCTCGTGAGAGCATTGGCAGAAGTATCATTACTCCATTTTTACAGATGGAAAAACAGATATTGAAAGAGTAGAAGACTTTCCCCTATTGCAGTGCTAATGACAGAGCTGGAACTAGAACCTAGACCAGAAATATAAGGGGAAAAATCATAGTAAGCCAAGAAAACTACAAAGTGTCTTGTCTTGGTTAATTAGTGAGTACAAATAGTGAGTTGACAACTACTTCTAACTGTCCTCCCTACATCTTGTAAAGAAGTTTATCTCCCCTAAAGCCTGCATGAAGTCACAGACAGCCTTTATTTTCAGAAAGGAAGGAACTAAAAATACAGTAGCACAGCCATTTATTAACCTCAGGCAACATCATCCTGAGGTAGCAGAGTCTTGTGAAAAAAGCATGGGATTTGCAATCAGAAGACTTAGGTTTAGATCTCAGTTATTTTTCCAGCCTCTTAATCTCCTTACACTAAATACCTATTTAGTTAAAGGGGCAAATAGCTCAAGCCTTACTGCCTCAAAGGGTGTTGTGATGATCAATAAGATATTATCTAGAATCACTTTATAAACTATGTTTTTTATAGGTACAATTTCCTGCCCTGTATAGTAGCAAATAAAGCAGATTCTTCCTGTGTAGGAAAGACTATAATATAGTTGTTAACATCATGGTTTAGCAGTCATAATGACTTGGGTTACAATATAAGAAATGCCACCTTCCTACTCTGTAACTTGGCTCAGGAACTTAGTCTTTCTAAACCCCAGTTTTCTTACCTTTAAAATGGAGGGGATAACATCTATCGTGAGGTTTTGTACGATTACATAAGATATTGTATGTGAAATACATAAGCTATTGTTAAACTCTCTTGAATTAGTTTTCTTTAAAATGAACTTTTGATTTTTATTAAAATTTGAGATTTCCAGAAAAGTTGTAAAGATAGTACAGAGAATTCTCATCTGCCTTTCTTCTAGTTTCCTCTGTTGTTAATATCTTACATTTGCCACTTATGAACAAACATTGATGCATTACTATTAATTAAACTGTAGGTTTTATTTGGACTTCACTGATTTTTCTATAGATGCCTTCTTTCTTTTCCAGGATCCAGTCAGGTACCACATTGCAGTTAAGTGTCATAAATGGCCCCTGTCTCCTTTGGTCTATGATGGTTTATCAGTCTACTTATTATTCATGACCTTAACAATCTGGAGGAATATTGCCCAGTTATCATGCAGGATGTGTCCCAATTTGGTTTTGTTTGTTATTTTTCTCATGATTAGACTGGGGTTGTGGACTTGTGGAGTGAATATTAGAGTGGTGAAGTGCTTTTCTTGTCACAGTATGTCAAAGACTGCATGATACCCATGTGACATCACTGATGATGTTAACCTTGGGTAATGTAGTGTTTGCCAGGTGTTTTCATGATATTTTGAGCTAGTTTTGATCAGATATCACTTATGTCAGACCTTTTCTTCCCTGTATTCCCACTGTTTGGAATGCTTTTCATTTATGTTTACTGCAAATATCATATTCAGAATTATCTTCTGTGACCACCCAAGCTAACGCAGTTTCTATGACATTTCACTTTTGTGTTTTCTTCATAGCATTTATCACTGCCTGAAGTTGTCTTGTGTATTTGTTTACATAGTATATTGTTTGTTGATAGTCCTCCACCCCCTCAAACAAGAACATAAGCTTCAGGAGAACAAGATCCTTGTAGGATTCTTCACATCTGTACACTTGGTGTCTGGCACAAGGGCTAGCATATGCTAAGTGCTCTCAATAACTATTTTTTGAATAAATGTCAAAGAAAGAAAGAACCAGGATTAAATTATTAGTATTTCTGAAAAAAAGTGGAAAATAGCTGAATGGTAGGAGGTTCAATTTAATATTCTTAACTGAATTGGTTTAGTTTTAATGAAAAGGTTAAAGGCAATCATAAGCATCTATGGAAATAGGTAATCAACATCCTCGCAATTCAGGCTCTCTTCTAATGTACTTAATAATGTGAATGTCAGAGTATTTTCCTGACTTATAAGCAAGTATGACTGACAAATGTAAGATCTACTTAGTTATTACACATCTGCACCATTGTGACCTTTATTTGCTAATTGGCTCAGCTTTCCTATTGTAGAACTTTTAACAGAATCTGAAGGAGTGTAGAAATAATTGATGCCCTTGATTTTAACTTATACCTGACTTCTTAGTGTCTATTATCTTTTCATTTATATTGACAGAAAAATGGAGCTTTTTTGTATAAATCTTTCTTTTATAACTCATTGTAAGGAAGCTCTCCTCTTATGTGTTTCTTTAGGACTTAAAATCTCCAAATCAGAGGGATGAAATCGCAGGGGCCCGGGCCTCACTGAAGCAGAACTCCCCCCTCTTACATTCAATTTGTTCAGCTTGTTTGGAACATTCTGATGTTGCTTCCCTCAAAGCCAGCAAGGACACAGTTTGTGAAGAAATTCACAATGCCCTCAATGTAATTTCAAATGCTTCACAAGGCATCCAGAATATGATTGCCCCACCAGAATCTAAGGCAGCAACCCTGGGAAGTGCCCTTGATGAGCTTGAGGTAAGTGGAGAGAAAGGTAAAATGTGATTTGATGTGTCCCAGTATGAAAATAAACAGATGTGGGTTTTAAGGTTGGAGTTTAGACTATGAGTAAATAAAAATCTAGTTACTTAATCAGTCTCCATCATTGCATTCTGTCTTCCAATGAATTGATTAGCAGGAAAACATTCTATCAGTAGATTTCTAGTTCCTTTACATTTCTTCCAAAGAAGTCAATGAATTTAAAGTGGGATTGTTGATTAGATTGAAACGATGATTTTAGTTTACATGGATCAATTTATGAAATGTAAGATTTATCCATTTCACAAAGACTTATCATTGGCTCTGTTCTTTGTGCTTGGGATATAATTGAGCACTGCCCCCATGAAACTTATGTTCTAACAGAGGAATATAGACAAAAACCAGAAATAATGAACATTGTAGATAAGTAAGTTATATAGAACATCGCATTGAGAAAGCAAGATAACTTGAAGGCTTGAAGGAGACTAGGTAATTGAGCAGATGGAGATACAGAACAATGCATGTCCCATTGTTTAAGGGATAGCACAGAAGCCAGGATGCCTGAGTGGGGAGTTTAGGGGCTGAGTCAGAGCCAAACTGAGGAGACCCAATGGGACTCTGTGGCCACTTAGGGGCTCTGGCTTTTACTTCATCTTAAATGGGATCCAGGGTAAGGTTTTAAGCAGAGGTATGACACTTGAGTCTTAAAAGGACTACATTGGCTGCTTGCAGACTGTAGACTCAAGGGGAACAAAAGGAGAAGCTGAAAAACCAGACAGAATGGTATTGTAGTAATATAGGTTCCATCTTATGTTTTATGGGCACTACCTCATTCCTCCTCACAGTTTGGTTTGGACCAGGGTGGCATCAATGAATACTAAGGCTAAATTTTTTAAGTAAAGCTACCTGGATTTGACAGAACTGATGTGGGATGTGAGAGAAAGGGAGGAGTCATGGCTGATCTTGCAGGCTGGGTCCTCCAAAAAAGCACATACTGAAGAGTTGGGGATACAAGGATACAAGGTATTGTTAGGAGTTAATATGTGTGAAGGGAAGAGGGAGGGGGAGGATTGAACAGAGGAAGAGGTCTACCCATGAGCCAGACCCACAAAGCCTAGACCAGTCAGCAGAGAGCTCTAGAAGGAGTATTGCCCTCTGGTGTCCCCTATCAGGGAGAAGTAGCCAGGCTTTTTGTTTTTGCCTTTTTTAGTCACTGGATGCAAGTCGTCCTGCCCTTGGTAGGCTATGTATGATGTCCAGGCACAGGGAAGAGGGAACAGCCCTCTGCAACTGGGATAGACTTTGTAGGATCTACAGCTGGGGACCATCTGTTGGCCACACTCCCCTAAGCTGAGCAGTAAGTCCTACTTGGAAGGGAGATAGGGACAGTACACGTCGGTGTCTTTTGGAGATGACAACAAGGTTCTATGTTTTTTTTTTTTCTCTGTTTTTAATTTTTTTTTCTTTAACAACTAGATGGATGAAGTTTTCATCAGCCATGGTGGGGAACACAGTGGGTAAAGCCATTTTGAGAGGAAGATAGGAAACTCAATTTCTGGGACACCTGGGTGGCTGAGTGGCTGCCTGCAGTTCAGGGCATGATTTCGGGGTCCTGGGATCAAGTTCCAAATGGGGCTTGCCGAAGGGAGCCTGCTTCTTCCTCTGCCTATGTCTCTATCTCTCTCTGTGTGTCTCTCATGAATAAAGAAAATCTTTTTTAAAAAACAGAAACTCAATTTCCAACATGTTGAATTTGAGATACTTATCAGACATTCAAGTATGATGTCAAAGATCATTAGCTATGCAAGTCAGATATGCACTTGCTTAATGGGAGGCAACATAGTACTTATGCTTAAAGATTAGGGTTTTAGTACCCAAATGCTAGGGTTCCTATCTCATCTGTGGCATTTGTTTCCCATGTGACCTTAAGAGAGTTATTTTAAAATTTATTTTTATTTTTTAAATTATTTATTTATTTATTTATTCCTAAGAGACACAGAGAGAGACAGACATAGGCAGAGACATAGGCAGAGGGAGATAGATGCAGGACTCGATTCTAGGACCCTGGGATCATGACCTGAGCCAAAGGCAGATACTCAACCACTAAGCCATCCAAGTGTCTAGGAAAGTTATTTAAATCTCAGTTTGCTCATCTCTAAAATGGTAATAATAATAGGACCTACATCATTGTGTTGTCAGAATCAGTGAATTAATAATACAGGTAAAAGGCTTAATACAATGACTGACACATAGTAAATGCTCAATAAATTTCCTTATCATTAATTAAGATGACTGTTTGGAGGCAAATTTTGCCCTAATGAAATCATTGCAATTAAAATTACTAAAGTAATTTTTTTTTACTGGTAACTTAAAAATTAAACTGAACACATATAATTCCCATATTTTTGGTAACGTTATTACGTTCATGATAAACTTATGAGAATCTAATTCATTTAAATTTGGAGTAACTTTTCTTCATGTTTTCCTTTAGTTACATGTCTTTAAACAGATGTCTTTATTTCTAATCTAACATTATTAAATTCCCTATTATTGGCACCCACGAAAAAATTTATTAAGTTCCTAATTATTAGCATCTATTTGAAAATTCTAGAAACCAATTAAGGTAGATGATTAGTGATGACTTTTGAACAGTACCCATAGTGAGATTGAAAACTCCTTGTGGGCAAGATTGTGTTTCTTAGTATTTTTATACCAGTGATATGAACAGAATGTTAGTTTCCCCCATATATTAATATGTAACATTTCTGGATAGCTAAGCAGTTTACATAAATGTGATGCTTAATTATTGCAGTGTCCTTATAAATACTTTTTGTTTTACAGAATAAAATAAAATAAAACTGAGAGTTAGATAAGTCATATAACTTGCTCAAATCAGAAGGCTAGTGAGTGGTGGAATCCAGGAAGTGATCTACTTTGGTTCCAGAAGGTATTTCTAAGTCCTCTGCTATATATTTTTTTTTAATTTTTATTTATGATAGTCGCACAGAGAGAGAGAGAGGCAGTGACACAGGCAGAGGGAGAAGCAGGCTCCATGCACCGGGAGCCCGACGTGGGATTCGATCCCGGCTCTCCAGGACCGCGCTCTGGGCCAAAGGCAGGCGCTAAACTGCTGCGCCACCCAGGGATCCCAGTCCTCTGCTATATTGAATTCTCACAGATACAACTTAATGTAATTAATTTATGCTAAGATTCTTAGTCTGTATGAACCATCAGAGAAATTATAAATGTAGCCAAGTACCTGTGTCATTTAAGTAGAACTATTCTGTATTTGGAGAGTGGATAGTACGGTGAAGTGAAATTTTTAAAGTGCTCAGATAGGATTGCCTATCACATTTTTTCATAGTACTAAACAGAATTGTATCAGTGGATAAGATGTCTATTTTAGCCCAATCAGTCATTTTATATTCTTAGGATTATAGAAGAAGACAGAAGATTTCCAAATGGCTCCTTTTCTTAGGACTTCTCCTTTCTCACTTTGGTTGAAAGTGGCTGCTACAGGCAAGATATGGCAGTGGTTAGAAGAAAGTGTGTGTGTGTGTGTGTGTGTGTGTGTATAGCATTGATGAGAGTGGAAATCGGTATGGTGATGGAGTCTTCCCTTTCTCAGGATTAGTGGCTGACTCACTTCTGAACGAGGCAGGCGGGAGTCCCAAAGATACTTCCTAGAAATACTAATGCTGTCTTAACAACCTTTGATATCAGTTCCAGTTAAAGCCAGGGATGCTCAAACCACTACAAGATGCCTGAATTTTATATATATATAAATATATAGCTATATATATATATATATATATATATATATATATATATATATAGCTGCTGAGGTTGTCTGAACTAGATAAAATAGAATTTATTGAGCACTTAGCTTTTTAAAGTGGTTTTGTAAATTAAGTGGTTGCATTTTTCTTTATTTACAGGAAGCTGTATTGGTAAAGGATCCAAAATAACCTTTGCTCTGTCTTGCTTCTGCAAATATAATACTATGAAATAAACTGATGTAGTAAATACTCTGTTGGGAGTAAGTCTCATTAAATGTTTATAGTGTGGAAATGTATCAGAGTGCTTATTCAACAACTACTGTGCTGAAGCTTTGTTAAATCTTTCATTCTGGTCCACGGCTGGTTGTGGGTATGGAATCTGAGATTTATTGTTAGAGGAGAAAATAGAAGTTGAATTAGAACACTGTACAGGCTAAATGGATTGATTTATTGGAGAGCTTAATGTGAATTATAGGGTGTTCCTTTTGCATTTGTGACTGAAAGAGAATTGAGAAGTGTCAAATTATAGGTTAACAGAATTTTGAAAATACCTTTAAGCAAGAACCTTTGCCAGTGAAAATTGCTTTGAAACTTCAAGTCCATTAAAACATATTTTCTTTTTCCAGTGGGAAAAAGATAGTCTGTAAGAATTATCCAGATCCTCTTGTGATAAATATGACAATAACAAAGACTTTTATTTAGTAATTTTTCATTTTCAAAGAACTGTCATATATTTTTTTATTTTTAGATATTCATTTATGTATCATAATTCATATATTTCTTTATTCCTTGTTGTATTCCAACACCTGGAACAATGTCCTATACATAGTAAGTGTGATATGATATCATCGATTTGAAGGAAGGAAGCAAGGAAGAAGGAGGGAAGGAAGGAAGGAAGGAAGGAAGGAAGGAAGGAAGGAAGGAAAGAAAGAGTGCATGTAGCAATGCTGTATGTCATTTTGTGATTTGGATTGAAGAGCATTTTTTCCCGTACTCCTTTTTTTTTCCCTCTCCTTTCTCCAACTGGTAGTACATATATTTTGGGTATGTTGCTCTACTTAACTGGGACATGAATTTAATGAGGATAGCTACCAGAAACATATGTAGGTGATAGGCTGCCTAGATATTTTTCTATGATAAGATAATTCTCTATTCTTAGTGGCTGTTTACCCAAATATCTAGCCTTAGTTTAGGTTTGCTAGAAACCTAAACCTAAACCAAACCTAAACCTAAACCAAGATATGCTGCCTTTTACTAAGAGTAATGATTTTGAGGAAAGTTTTTACCTGAAGGAGAAAATAGGACCTCTGTCAATCAGATTAGCATTTAGTAATAAAGAAAAATGGGCATCATTGATGTCTTAAAGTACTGTAATATGATTTTTTTTAAGAAAAGTTTTGGTTTCTAGATAAATATAGTGAACTGGAAAAACTAAAAGTGATCTATAAAATATTTTTAAATACATGGGTAATCTGATAGGTAAAGTAAGGAAATTCATTGAGGTCATCCAGATACAAAGAACAGACATCCAGACTAGCAAGCCAGCAACAGCACTATGCTGGCAGCTGTGAGAATTTCTTTTTCATTATGGCCTGTAGCTTGGATTTTGAAAGACCATGAACTGAAGTCAAAAAACAAAGCCTATATCCTGCCGCCTGGAAAGTCACATGAGACTCTTTGCATGAAGCTGAGAATTGTTAAATTTGATCACTTATTGGATGAATAAGAAAAACACTAGCCCCTATGGCAGTTTAGGAAAACTTTGATGGCTTAACTTTGGCTCTGTGAAGCTCAGAAGAAAGAGTACAAAATATCTTAAAGAGTTTTTCAAAAGATTTATTTATTTGTTTTAGAGAGAGAGCACACACACTCACAAGTGGAGTGAGGTGAAGGGCACGGGGAGGAGAGAGAGAGTAAAGCAGACTTCCAACTGAATGCAGAGCCCCTTGTGAGGTCATGATCTGAGCTGAAATCAAGAGTCAGACACTTAACTGACTAGGGCACTCAGGCACCACTCTATTAGAGATTTTTTAACCATAAGTTTATCCTTAAATGGACTTGGGGGTCAGAATTCATATTATGTGAATAGCCTCTAAAACCCAAGTAGAAAATTTAAAGTTGTTCTGTCTTGGCATACTCTGAAGTACTTGCCAGAAGTAAACTCAAGTCCTCTGTGCACCTTTTACCTAGTCCACCAAAAATTCTCATAGAGGTCTAAGGAAAATAAATGTGCCACAAGACACACAAATAAGCAAGACACACGAATGAGACTTTACAGAAAATGAATTGCAGAATCAGAATTTCAAATACTGCAAATATTGAAATTATGGTACTGAATGTAAATGCCTACTATACATTATTCACTCACTTATTTACTGAAGTATGAAGAGTATGGTAAAGGAATAAAAGACTGTCAAAATTCACCAGGCAGAACTATCTAAAATGAAAAACATAATTGTGAAAAATTCAATGGTTCGGCAAGACAGGAGATTAGATAATTAATGATCTGAAAGATAGATTTGAAGAGATTCTTTATAATAAGTGTAATATAAGTATAAAAAATACTAAGAATTTCCTAGGGTTGATGGAAAATACCAACTTTCATAGCTAAGAATCTTAATAATTCTCAAGCAAGATCTGTAAAATGAAATCCACATCTACACATATTGTAATGAAGCTGAAGAACACCAAAACCAAAGAATATTTTTAAAAGAAAAGAGAGGGAGCTCTATTCTCAGCAAGATTGCAGAATAGAAGGCTCTTGACTTTCCCTCTACTCATGAACACAGTGAATAAACAGCTACACATGGATATATTACCTGTGAGAGAAATGCAGAGACTAGTTGAGAGATTCCTGCACATTGAGCAGCTGAGAAAATACCCACATCAACACAGTTAGAAAAGTCAAGATACACTTTCATCATGAACTCCACCTCTAATACGTCACCTTATAAATGAGATGGATCCCCATTTCCCAGCTTCTCCCTGAGGAGCAAAGTTTTTATTTTTATTTTAATTGTCGAAGTATAATTGACCTACAATATACTGTTAGTTTCAGCAATATAGCATATGTATCAGTACTGACCAAGGTAAGTGTAGTCACCATCTATCAGCATGCAAAGTATATTGTAATACAATGTAATATAGTATTATTGACTATATTTCCTATGCTGTACTTTTCATCTCTATTACTTATTTTTATACCCCTTCATCTGCTTCATCTATTTTGCTCATCCCCTCACCCATCTCTCCTCTGGCAATGACCAGTTTGTTCTCCATATTTAAAATATGGGTTTGTTTTTTTTGGCTTGTAAACAAGCATTTAAGTGTTTTATAGATCCTGCATATAAGTGAAATCATATGGTATTTGTCATTCCTATTAGACTTATTTCACTTAGCATAACACCCTCTAAATCCTTCCATGTTGTTGCAAATGGCAATATTTCGTCCTCTTTTATGACTGTATGATATTTCATTTTCTATATATATGATTTCTTCTTTATCCATTAATTTATTTACCTCTATAACTTAGCTATTGTAAATAATGATGCAGTAAGCATAGGCATGTATTTTTTTTTGAATTAGTGGTTTTTTTTGGGGGGGGGAAGTGGAAATACCAAGTAGGGAAATTACTGGATTCTATGGTAGTTCTATTTTTAATTTTTTGAGGAAACACCATACTGTTTTCTACAGTGGTTGCACCAATTTATTTCTCTACCAACAGTGCATGGAGGGGTCCCTTTTCTCCATATTCTTGACAATACTTGTTTCTTGTCTTTGTGATACTAGTGATTATGAATGGTGTGAGATAATGCCTCATTGTGGTTTTGATTTGTATTTCCTTGGTGATTAGTGGTGTTGAGCATCTTTTCAAGTGTTCTGCTGGCTGTCTGTATGTCTTCCTTGGGAAAATGTCTACTCAGGTCCACTGTCCATTTTTTTAATTGGATTCCTTTTCTGTTTAGTTGTAGAAGTTTTTACATATTTTAGATGTTATTCCCTTATCAGATGTATCATTTGCAAATATATTCTTACATTCAGTAGAATGCTTTTTTTTTTTTGTTTTGTTGATGGTTTCCTTTGCTGTGGAAAATCATTTTATTTTGGTGTAGTTCCAATAGTTGATTTTTGCTTTTGTTTCTCTTGCCTGAGGAGACATATCATTAAAAATGTTGTTAAGGCCAATGTTAAAGAGATTACTGCTCTGCTTATGTTTTCTTTTAGGAGTTTTATGGTTTTACATCTCTCATTTAAGTCTAATCCATTTTAAGTTTGTATATCATATATGAAAAGCCCACAGCTGGGGGCACTTGGGTGGCTCAATCAGTTAAGGGTCTTCCTTCGACTTGAGGTCATGATCCCCAAGTCTTGGGATCAAGCTCCATGTCCAACTCCCCACTCAATGAGGAGTCTGCTTCTCCCCCTACCCCTCCCTCAACTTGTGCACTCTCTCCCTCTTTCTCTCTCTCTCAAATAAATACATAAAATCTTAAAAAAAGAGAGAAAGAAAAGTGCACAGCTAATATCATACTCAATGGGAAAAAGCTTAAAACTTCTTTAAAATCAAAAACAAAGGAACGCCCAGGTGGCTCAGCAGTTAAGCGCCTGCCTTTGGCCCAGGGCATGATCCTGGAGACCTGGGATCGAGTCCCACATCAGGCTCCCTGCAAGGAGCCCGCTTCTCTCTCTGCCTATGTCTCTGCCTCTCTCTCTCTTTCTGTGTGTCTCTCAAGAAGTAAAACTGTCACTATTTCAAATAATGTGATACTATTTATAGAAAACTCTGAAGACTCCACCAAAATACCATTAGAACTAATAAATGAATTCAGTAAAGTTGCAGGATACAAAATTAATATACGGAAATCTATTGCATTTCTAAACACTAACAAGTAACAGAAAGAGAAATTACGAAAAAAATCCCATGTACAAATGCACCAAAAAGAATAAAATTCCTAAGACTAAACTTAACCAAGGAGGTGAAAAGCCTATACTCAGAAAACTGTAACACCTTAATGAAAGAAATTGAAGATGAAACAAATAAAAAGATATTTCATGTTCATAGATTGAAGAATTAATATTGTTAAAATGTCCATAGTACCCAAGGTAATCTATGGATTCCATGCACTCTCTATCAAAATACCAAGAGCATCTTTCACAGAACTAGAACAAATAATACTAAAATTTGTATGGAAGTACAAAAGACCTCAAATATCCAAAGCAATCTTGAGAAAAAACAAAGCTGGAGGTATCTCAATCCCAGATTTCAAAATATACTATAAAGGTACACTAATCCAAACAGAATGGTACTGGCAAAAAATAGACTCATAGATCAATAGAATGACATAAAGAGCCCAGAAATAAATCCACACCAATATGGTCAATTAACCTGTGACAAAGGAGGCAAGAATATACAATGGGAAAAAGACAATCTTTTCAATAAATGGTGATAGGAAAACTGGAAAGCTACATGGAAAAGAATGACACTATGTTGTCCTCTAGGATTTTTATGGTTTCAGGAATCACATTTAGGTCTTTCATCCATTTTGAATTGTTTGTGTGTTTGGTTTAAGGAAGTGGTCCAGTTTCATTCTTTTGCATGTTGCTGTCCAGTTTTCTCAACACCATTTGTTGAAGAGACTATCTTTTCCCCATTGGATATTCCTTCCTGCTTTGTCAAAGATTAATTGACCGTACAGTTGTAGATCATTTTGGGGTTTTCTATTCTATTGCTCTAATGTCTATTTTTGTACCAGTTCCATATTGTCTTGACTACTACAGCTCTGTAATATAACCTGAAGTCTGGAATTGTGATGGCTCCAGCTTTTCTTTTCTTTTTTTTTAAGATTGCTTTGGCTATACAGTGTCTTTTGTGATTCCATGCAGATTTTAGGATTGTTTATTCTAGTTCTGTGAAACTGCTGGTGGTATTTTGATAGGGATTGCATTAAATATGTAGATTGCTTTGCATCAAAACCAATAAGATACCTAGGAATAATCCTAACCAAAGATGTAAAAGACTTGTATTCTGAAATCTATAAAACATTTTTGGAAGAAATTGAAGATGACACAAAGAAATGGAAAAGCATGGCATGCTCATGGATTAGAAGAACAAATATTGTTAAAATGTCTATACTACCTAAAGAATTCTACACATTTAATGCACTTAATTTCTAGTTTCATACCATTGTAGTCAGAAAAGATGCAAGATATGATTTAAGCCTTCTTAAATTTATTGAGACTTGTTTTGTGGCCTAACATATGATCTGTTCTGGAGAATGTTCCATGTGCCTTTGAAAAAAAATGTGTATTCTGCTGTTTTGAGATGGAATGTTCTGCATTTCTTTTAGGTCCATCTGGTCTAATGTATCCTTCAAAGCCATTATTTCCTTATTGATTTTCTATCTGGATGATTGATGTTAAAGTCTCCTATTTTTGTTTTCCTGTCAGTTTCTTCCTGTAGGTCTGTTATTTGCCTAGATATTTAGGTACTGCTATACAAATGCAAACAATTGGAAAGTTGAAAATAAAATTTGCTAAGTGAAATGAAAGATGACTGAAATGGATGGAGAGATATACTATGTTCAAGAATAGGAACTCTCCAGCAGCCTTGGGTGGCTTAGCAGTTTAGTGCCACCTTCAGCTCAGGGCCTGATTCTGGAGACCCGGAATCGAGTCCCACGTGTCTCCCTGCAGGGAGCCTGCTTCTCCCTCTGCCTGTGTCTCTGCCTCTCTCTCTCTCTCTCTCTGTGTGTGTGTGTGTGTGTCTCATGAATAAATAAATAAAATCTTTAAAAAAATAATATGTTATAGAACTAAAGTAATGAAAACATATGATGCTGGCATAAAAACATACATATAGACCAATGGAGCAGAATAGATAGCCCAGAAATACATTCAAACATTTATGGTCAACTAATCCTTGATAAAAATACTAAGGATACAAAATAGGGAAAAGGGTCTTTAATAACAGTATTGAAGAGTAATGCAGAAATGAGTGATGTCCTATAGCTGATTTCTCTAATATAGATGGAATAAGACTATGGATTTACCTTATTATGTCCTGAGAGAACATAACTATTAGCCCTGAATTTGTGCACAATGCAACTATATTTAAAGAACAAAGATAAAGACATTTTTACATAACTGTGAACATGTAGTTTGTCAACTTCATTGAAAAAATTGCTCAAGAGAATGAAAAAAGTTACAAATACAAGAATTTGTAAGGAGAAAAAATGGTAAGTATATGGGGTTACTATTGCTCAAATATTAACTTTTATAAAGGATTAATAACTGTATACTTAGTTACAGTTTTAAAATTAAAAATTTAATATTACAATTTTAATATTAAAAATACAGAATTAATGCTCTTGGAAATAATAGTGTATAGTTAAGCAAGAGTGGAATAAGAGTTAAATGTTCTAGGATATTATTATTTTTTTGGAAGATAAAGGTATTGATTTACTTCAGACAATCCAAGGTAAGCATGTCAAAACATCTAAGGTAACTACTAAAAGTGTGTAATGGTAGTATAGTTTGAAAACATGGAGAAGGGAAAAATAGGATAAGAAAATATGAAACTTGGTGTATCCAAAAGAAGAAACAAGTGGAGAAAAAAAAGAAACCCTAGAAAAAAATAGGACAAATAGATTCTAGAAGATATGATGATAAAATGAATTAAAATATTTCTGTAATCATAACAATATACATTAAGAGCTACACTCTTAAAAGCACTAATAGTGAAAGCTTAGAATAGAAACCAAAAACTAGCTATATGTTATTTATAAGAAGCTCACCTAAAACATAAAAACAGGGGAAGTTTGTTTTAATGTCAAAGGATGAAAAAAAATCCAAGAAATCCTAACCAAAGAATGCTGATATAGCTATATTAATATTCTTCAAAATAAATTGCTTATGATGATTACTATCTGGGATAAAAGTATAAATTAACTAGGAGGTTGTAACATGTGCTTTTCAAGGACACATGGAAAATAAACAAAAATTGACCATGTGATTTTCTAAGAATTAGTATCTGCGGGTCATTTAGAAGTATATTTAGGTAAATAAGTGAAATTACTCCACTATTTGGAATCGTTTTTGAAAAACACATTTGTGTAACTGTTGGGTCAAAGAATAAATTATATCTGAAGGTAAAAAATACTTATAACTGAGAAGTAATGAAAATTAAACAACACAATTTGAGGGATATAACTTAAGGGATTACTAAGGGAAATTTATCATGTAAAATACTTATATTAGGAAAGAGGAAAAGCTGAAAATTAATAAAAACTATTCATATTTATATTCCTCAGTGTCTAGCAAATCCCAGGTACATGTTGTTTTTATTTCCAGTTTGAAAGAGAAAAATACAAAAAAGCTGGAAGGAATAAAATAATAAAGATAAGAGTAGAAATTAATTAAATCACAAAGATACTATAGTGAAGATCAACAAGACCAAGAGTGGGTTTTTACAGACTAATAAAATTGTCAAATTGCCTGTGCAATACACTAGAAAGAATGACAGCAATTTTAAAACAGTGTGTAAGAATGAAAAAGGTAGCATAAACATGGAGAATAGTATTAAATATTCTAAAAACTGTGATATTGGGAGAATATTATGAATAAATTTAGATGGATAAAAATGAGAAATTGGAAAAATTCCTAATAAAATATGACTTACTGGGGCCCCTGGGTGGTTCTGTTAGTTAGCAGCCAACTCTTGATTTTGGCTCAAGTCATGATCTCAAGGTCTTGGTATTAAGCCCTGCATTGGGCTCCACGTTCATTGGGGAATCTGCTTTAGGATTCTTTCTCTTCCCCTACCCTTTCCCCTCCCAAATAAGTAAATACATCTCTAAAAAAAAAATGTAACTTACCAAAACCAACTCAGGAATAGATAATGTGAATTAAAAAATTGAATTAGTAGTTAACAGTTTTTACTTAAAGCAAACACTAGGCCCAGACACATTACCAGAGGAGTATTACAAACCCTTCTGGGGATGTTAGTGTATTCTTACTAACCTTTTGAGAACAGTAGAAGTATCAGCTTTTCAATTCATTGTATGAGACTGGCAAAACCAATACCAACACTATACAGGCCAGACAGATAAGGAAGGGAATTCACATTCCTATCTAAGGATGCAAAAATCCTAAAATGTGAGCAAACTCTTTGGCAGTAAAGAATTCATTATGACAAACTCTACCTCTGGAACTAATAATACACTAGATGTTAGTTAATTGAACTTAAATAAATAAAAAACTCAAAAACACAAAAAAGAATTCATTATGACAAAGTTGAATTTATTCTAAGAAAGTGATGTTACGTTAACATTAGAACATCTATCAATGTTATTTACCACAGAGAAAAACAGTATTTTGATCTCAGAGGGCACAGAAAACATTAGAAAAATTCAATATAATTTAAACTTCTAGCAAGCTAGGAACAGAAGTAAATTTTCCTAACTTGATAAAGAGTTTCCATAAAATTCTACAGTAAACTTCACAGTTACATTTGAGTTATTTTAACATTTCCCTTAAAATTCAGAATAAGACCTAATAATGAATAAAAATGAATAAATTATGGCAATACACATTAACTTGAATGAATAACAAATAATAAAGCTTTTACAAAAAAGCAAGCAATGTAAAAATCCATACACTCTTTTCATTTATATAAAGGTTGAGACATGTAATACTAAACCGTATATATATATTTTAGTCATACAAACATATATAGTAAGCTATTAAGAGAAGAATGACTATAATTAATGTAAAATTTAGGGGCAGAGGGGGTGAGGAGAGAGAGGGCACATAGCCACATCAGGAAGTATAAAGCTATGGGCATGTCTTTTTCTTAAGCTGGGTTTTTACATAGATATATTATTATTATTATTATTATTATTATTATTATTAATATATCTTTATTCATAATACTGTCTTATATGTGAAGTAGTTATTAAAATTTAATAAAATATTAAAATGGGATCAATCTGAATATAGGTGATGTTACAATATTCTCTTTAAATTTAATAGGTTTTTAAAATCTAGTTTGTGCGAGGTACTGTGCTAGGTATTGGGTTATTAGTAACACCTTACATTTGCAGTATTTAGTGTGTTTATCCACATTTAATTTATAAGGACCAGATTACCTTGTGTTTGCAAGAACTCTTATGTGTTTTATAGAGTAGCAGACTACTCTTCTGTCAAGTTATATTAACTTGTTCAAGATCAAATAGATGGGAATTAGAAGAGTTACAACTTGGACTCATTTCTCATGACCTGTTTTCCCTAATAATTGTCCTTTCCAAATAATAGTCTTATGACAAATGATAGTCAGTGTTGAAATATACTAGGTCTTGAGTTTAATACATTTATTTGTTTATGTACCTGCTTTTCCCTACTAAATGATGAGTTCTATGAGTAGAAGTACAATGTCCTGTTCATATTTATATTTCCCATTACCTACTGCAGTGCCAGATACATAGTAATTGTTTAATAAATATTTATTGAAAAGATAATGAATTGCTGGTATTTGAGAACCTGGTGAGAGATCTTAATACATCTAATAAATATTTACCCAATAAGAAAAAGACAGGGTCATCTATCTTGATGATTTAAAATGGAAAAGAATGAGTGCATTGTAAATAAGATATTTGGATAATAATGACTGCTAGGACTTGCTTGCTCTTGGCCTCTTGGGACTATTAGATACATATTGTACATGGTATTATAGAGAATGTTTAACATTTATGATATCATAAACCTGATATCAAGCTTAGAAAAGGCTTTTAGGTGGCCAGATATAATAATGATTTTTATTTCTTTTATCCAAAAGTTGGAGAAGCTAAAACTGAAATGTAGAGCAGAGCTTTAAACATATTCCTATGAAATATTTGTATTATGCATTTCATGTCAATCCATTATCATCAATATTTATTAGGTAACTGTTTTTATTACCATGTTGTCATATGGTTCATGGGACTAGAAAAGAAATCAAAGATATTGTCTCCAATCCTAAGCAGTGCATACCTGTTTAGGGGATGAGAATAACATAAACCAAACTACTAAAAGTCCAGCATGATACTGCTCCTTCAAATCCTATGTCACATGTCCTAGGTTGGTTTCTTTGGGAAGATGAGTCCAGGATGGAGTCTAATGGTAGTTAGTGTTAGTTTAGTGTTAATTAGGGAGTGTCCTAGTGAAAAATACAAATGAGAAGTAGCATGGAGGAAAAATAATTTCTGAGGGTTAATTTTGCTATGCTTTTATATCTCGAATACATTTACTTATTTTATTTTATTTTATTAATAAATTTATTTTTTATTGGTGTTCAATTTACCAACATACAGAATAACACCCAGTGCGCATCCCGTCAAGTGTCCCCCTCAGTGCCCGTCACCCATTCACCCCCACCCCCCTGCCCTCCTCCCCTTCCACCACCCCTAGTTCGTTTCCCAGAGTTAGGAGTCTTTATGTTCTGTCTCCCTTTCTGATATTTCCCACACATTTCTTCTCCCTTCCCTTATATTCCCTTTCACTATTATTTATATTCCCCAAATGAATGAGAACATACACTGTTTGTCCTTCTCCGATTGACTTACTTCACTCAGCAAAATACCCTCCAGTTCCATCCACATTGAAGCAAATGGTGGGTATTTGTCGTTTCTAATGGCTGAGTAATATTCCATTGTATACATAAACCACATCTTCTTTAGTATACTTAGTTTATTTTTAGTCTTCCTTTTTTTCTTTTTGTCCTTGTTTGAAATAAATTTATTCACAATGTCAGTTTTCCTCTGGGCACCTTATATTTAAGATGAAGTACATTCGTTCTTTTTTATTTTCCAAAATAAGCATATCTATCTATCTATCTTTCTATCTACTTATCTACCTATCTGTCATCTGTCTATATATTTTTTTGCCTTAGTGTCTTAGAAAGGTGTTTTCAAATTTTTAAATTGGCTTTGTTTGTTTTTGTCATTCTTTTAAATTGATATCTAGTTTCACTGAATTTTGGTCAGAAGAAATGTTTATTTTTTAAAATTTTTGGAATGTTTTTGAAGTTTGTAGTTTTTTTGGCTTAATTTATGGTTTTATGGAAGTTGCACATGTATTTGAAAAAAATTTGTATGCTCTCTTTGTTCAATAGACAGTTCTAAAAAATCCATTATCTTAATTGTAATAAAATATCTGCATTTTTACTCTTATTTTCTATATCATGTTTGAGAGAGAAGACTTGAATTTTTCCATATTTTGGCAGAATTCCATTTTCTCCTTGTATCTCTAGTGGCATTTTGTTCTATATGTTTAGAAACTTACCTTACTAGGTTCAGAAACGTTCTTGACTATTATGACTTCCTGATGGATTGTACCTTTTAACATTATAAAATGTTCCTCTTTGTTCTGTTTAATAGTATCTACTTTGAATTCTATTTTGTCTATTATTAATATTAATATTCATGGCTTTATTTCTATTAAAATTTTTCTGATGTATCTTTGACATTAATGTTATTAATTTTGATCAAATTAACCAACTTCATAAAGAATACGTAAAGTTATTCTTGTAAAAGTAATCCTACAATTACAGAAATATGTAAAGGAATTGTTAGTGTTTCTTTTTATTCCACCTCCTTTCCCTTCTCATTGTCAGAAATAATTGCTATTAGGGATTTGGTGTGTATTTTCCAGACCCTTTTCTATGCAGAGACAGTTTTTTTTCCTCCTCTTGTTATTTATTTATTTATTTATTTATTTATTTATTTATTTATGAAACTCCTATGAAGATTCATGTTGGCCTGTCTGTGTGAGTCTTCTGGCTTTTAATTTTATTTCCCATACTTTGCATATTCCTGCCATTTTTCATTTTGGCAGATATCTTTGGCTTTGTATCCTCATGACTAATTTTGTTATGACATGTTCATTCTGCTATTCAAGTCTTCAGTTGTGTAATTTTTATAACTGTAGTACCATTTTTAGTTTCCAAGAACACCTATGGTTTTATTGTGGCTTATAGCTATGGTAAACATTTAAATCTCTTTGAGGATGTTAATTATACTAATTATATTTTCTTAATCATTTAGTACTTCTGTTTGTTGAGTTTGAGGCCTTTCTTTAATTCACTTGGTATTTCTCAAATGTTTGGCAACTAACCACTGACATAAGGATCACTTTGGGTTCTAGTAAAAGTCAAGATTTCTGTTCTTCTTTTAGATTTATTCTGATAACAGGATGATGAATCTTTTTCAAGAGACTAATTTCCCAGGTGATTCTTATGCACACTAAATGTTGAGAACCATTCATCTAGATTGTATAGTACCAGTAGCTGCAATGTATTTTACATCTTAGTTAAACTAAGTATTAGTGTAATTTCCTTGCAGTCATTGTAAGGTTCTTATTACAGGAATGTTAGGTCAAGTTGTTACAGTGGAGGAAGGAGAGTACAAAGGTACAGATGCTTCTTTAGATCAAGAAAGTGGTTTGTCTTTCCACAATAGGAACTTGTTGACCCCTGTGACGTACATTACCTAGATTTCCCAGTCTAAGATCCCACTCTGGGTTTTAAAGTTACAATAGCCACAGGTTATCTTAAGCTGAAGTCCATGGAGATCTATTTTTGTAATATAGGGTGCCTGTGGATTGGATGGGAAAAAATACATCTTTATTTTTAAGACTGGATCTGAAATTTAACATTTTTTAAAATTAATATAAATGTCTTAGTAATTGGCAATACCTAAGACTTTATTGCCAATAGAAATCACAGATATTTTTAGGGGTGCGTGGGTGGCTCAGTTGCATAAACATCTGGCTCTTGGTTTCCGATTAGGTCATGATCTCAGGGTTGTGGGTTGGAGCCTTCTGTTGGGCTTTGCCCACAGTAGGGAGTCTGCTTGAGAGTCTCTCTCTCCCTGTTCCTATGCAACTCCCTGGGCTTGCTCTCTCACTCTCTCTCTCTCTCAAATAAATAAATAAATCTTAAAGAATTACAGATTTTTCATACCACATTATGGTGTATAAAATATCGCTTATGTATGTCATTACCTCTAAATTATGGGAGTTAATAGATCCACTACTAGATCTTGTTGTTTCATGTGTTAATATGACAAACTTAATATTTTTATAACTGTCAATGTAATTGGTTTCCTTTTAAGCCTATCTTTGATTTTATGCATTACAATCATTGTTTTGAGAAGAGATTTTAATTTTCATCAGACTGACAGTGGAATCCAGGACACAGTAAAGGCCAAGAAACTCTGTACTTGACT
The DNA here is from genome assembly GCF_048418805.1 of Vulpes vulpes. NCBI lineage: Eukaryota > Metazoa > Chordata > Mammalia > Carnivora > Canidae > Vulpes > Vulpes vulpes. The sequence goes on along the minus strand of NC_132783.1, from coordinate 78,169,177 downwards.
TGTGACTTCAGTCTGGGTCAGTTGCTGAGTCAGTTTTTTCTGAGAACATAATATTGGGTAAATTGTTCTGCCCTTTCATCACTTAGCAGACAATGTATTTAATTCCTAAAGCTTCTGATTCTAGGGTACTGTTGGAGTCTTAATTTTTTTAAGCCTTTTTTCCTCTAATTGGAATTGTTCTTTTTTTTAAAATTTTTACCATTAGCCTTTTCTTTCTTTTCTTCCTCTGTCCTTTCTTTCCCCTTTACCTCTTATATTTTCCCTCCTTGTCTTCTCTTAATTTGTTTTCATTTTTTTATTTAGAAGTTAATACATTTGCACATTTACATTTAAACAATACAATAATCTCTAGTGAGTTTTGAGAAAATAACATTAAGAACAATATCTCCTGCTAACCCAGAAAGTTCCACAAAGGTAAAAGAGAAAGACAAGTTTTATTATGGAGTAAGCATTAAACCAGAATGTGATATTAATAATCACAGGCAGTCCACTAAAGAGACTGCAGATACAGAAAGAAATATCACCATTTTGTATAGCTAAACAGATACCAACCCATTATATCTATGTTCTCAAGATAAACAATAACTAGTCCTCAAATAAGAGGACTTGATAGTACCATTTGCATACATAGTTCATCCTAAATTAACCAGGCAATTAGAATGACAGTCTGTGTTAGCTAATTGCCTTTATCCATAGGAAAATTAAACTTCATATATCTTTATGACAGGAGTGGGGATTGTGACTTGAGCCAGGTCCCCACAGAGGTTAGGCTTCTACCCTTCCACAGAAACTGGGAGGTGGAGGTGCTATCTTTGATGATTACATTTCAAAGAGATGGCTTCCAGATCCTTGAGAAAGGCATTCCTGGGTCGAAAAGCTGAAAAGCTGGCAAGAAGCTTATTTGGATTTTAAGAAGACTTACATACGTTTCAAAGGGACAGAGAACAAAATTGCAGTAAATTTTCTAAAGTAAATGATGAAAGAAAAGGGTGTGGGCAGTTTCTCATTGCCCCTGGGAAGTTAGTTTTTCATTTTTAGATTTGTATTTATCTTTACTTTTCCCCCAGGAACAAGCATATTTTAAAAATCACTCTTTGTTTATTATTCCAAATGTGTCTCTGTATATACAAGTGTGAATATAACTCAGGGATACATTATTGGCATATTAATTGTTTTTTAAATGTTCACTGAATCAGAAACATTCCAGGTTCTATTCTCAGGGCTTTTATAATTTAATTTAGCAAGAAGCAATCAGTGAAGGCTTTATGGGAAGAGAACTGAACTGGGTCTTAAGAATGCGAAGAGGAGTGCCTGGGTGGTTCAGTTGGCTTAGGTCATGATCTCAGGAGGGAGGGAGGTCCTGGAATTAAGCCCCAGAGCCCCACATCGGCTCCCTGCTCAGTGGGGAGTCTGCTTGTCTCTCTGCCCCTTCTCCTGCTTGTGCTCTTTCTCTCTCTCAAAGAAATAAATAAAATCTTAAAAAAAAAAAAAGAATAGGGAGAATTGTGATAGGACATTTAATGACTTTACAAACTTCAATGCCTAAACAAATATAAAGATTTGCAATTTGGGTGGGTATATGGGGACTTTTTAAGAAGATGGTTTACCAGCAAGAGAGTCCTTATCTTTTTTATGTGCACTGGCAGAAAACCTCCACATGGAACACATCATTAAAGATGAATAGCAGAATGAGATTGAAGTTAATGTTACTTGGGACTGTTGTGTCAGTTTCATCAATCAGTAAATCAGTGTATTTTGTTTAGTTTAAGAGCTTATAAATTCAGCTTTCTTATTAGCAGCAATTAAGATATTTTATGGTACTTACCTGGGGGTGGGGAATGCAGAAAATACTTTTAGGTATAAGAGATTTGGCTTAAAGTTTCTTTTTACTAAAAGCTTGTTTCTTAGGGAAATCACATTTCTAACTCATATTTTTCCTCTTTTAAAGAGAAGGTTAATAGTGCTCCTTTTCTACAGTAATTAAGTTGAAATTTCCAGCCCATGCCACGTTCCTAAATACTATACTATAGTGTCTATAGCAGGAGAACAGTAGACAATATGGCTTGGAAACCAAATATGAAGAAAATATAATGAATACCAAGCCAAGAAATTTAGACTTTATTATGTAAGGTGTGTTTGATTAGTAAAGGAAGAGACTGAAATAGATATACGAAGATTAATCAGCCATGATGTTCAGATTATTTTTCACTGCTACATGGATGGAAGCAAGAAGAATCATGAGATTTTTGTAACATTTCTAATAAGAGGTAATAAGGACTAAAACTAGAGTAGTTAAAATGAGAATGGGAAGGGATATATAGAAAGAAGGAAGAATTGACAGTTGTAGTAACTCTAAAGATTGAGAAAGAAGTGTTCCAGGATGGCTTAAATATCAAATGGACCTATTCTTGAAGGAATGGTGACTTCATACCCTCAATAGAAGGATGAACTCAGTTGAGAGAAGGCAGATACCATATGAAGCAAGAAAGACAGCCAAAAAGAAGTTATTACAAACTTCTGAGTATTTAACCATATTTTTTGGAGTTAGTATTATCAGGGGAATTTACTTGAACATAAGTATAGATGACATATGAACTGAAATAAGCAACTTATTATTTTTATAACTGTTCCTTCAAGAATATTAGTTAAAATTATTCCAAATCCAGAAGGTTCTCTGTGGTCCCCTCTTATAACTGTAGATACAATTAGTGATCATATTATCACAAAGTCTTTGGAATATTGTATTTACCATTTAAAGTGATCAATTATATTCACTTTGTTTCTGCCACATGTAGCAAACTTTCTTTACAGCATGGGCAATCTGTTGGACAAAGTACTTTGTTCAAAATTGATTGTTGCTTATTTGAGGAATGTCCTGACAATAAGGTGCAATCAAGAAATGTGAAGAATATTTACTAATTTATTTCTTACATTAAAAAAATAGTAAAATATAATTTTATTGGTATTTGGTCCTGTGAATTCTGGCTTTAATTTAGAGGAATCTGCTTTTACTGTAATCAAAGTATGAGGAGTGGAAAATTTTAGACTTCTTTGGTATGAGGACATGGTTTGATGAAATTTGGTTGGTGATATGGGTCCTGATAGAATGCCATATTTTGCTCCTTAGGATGTTGATTACTGCTTTATTACAGAGAACATTGTACAGTGGCCATCCTTTTTTTAGAGTTTGGCACCTATAGCTTTTGTTAATAGCAGGTATGTGTACTGCTGAATTTAAGATTTAGGGTTGCCTAAGTCCAGCCATGGATATTATTTACAAGCCTCTTTTTTTTTTTTTTGCACATTTTAGTATTTATAGTAGATTTGAAAAGGCCAGAAAGGTGGCAGGCAATTATATTTTGAAAGCTCATTAAACTTTATGCCATAAGTAGAATTTCAAAGCTTATTTTCTGAGAACAGTTGAAGTCTTTGTAAATTCTAAACACAAACTTTTTGTTGAAGATACCATTGATTGTGAAGAAAATATTGCCAACAAATTTTTATAATAAGTATGCTTAACATTTAAAAGAAATGGCAAAATTATTTCATGCTTTCTTTGACAAACCTGGGGCTCTCTTCATGATCATACAAAACCTGTGCAGTTGCATAGGCCTTGTGGTTAGAAGGATCTCATGTTTAGTTTCATGCTGAAGTTGCTATCTTGAAATTCTGAATACATCTTGAACAAAGGGTTCTGAATTTTCATTTTGCATTGATCCCCCAAATTATGTGGCTGGTTCTGCCTAACTAAATTCTTTTGCATACTTTCAAATTGACTTGTATTCTGCTTAAGCCCACTCACCTGATCCCAGCTCATTTTTAACATGTGAAATCCAGGATAGAATCTCAATTAAAGTGAAGTCTGCTAATTTAGGCTGATTACTGACATCTAAGCAGTTTGGATTAAAAGCAAGTCACAAAAATCTCCGCTTTGTTAGCTACAAATGACCTCTTGAAACGAATAATTTAGCAGGCAAAATCGGTGGCGCAGCGCTTTAGCGCCTCCTGCAGCCCAGGGCGTGATCCTGGAGACCATGGATCGAGTCCCACGTTGGGCTCCCTGCATGGTGCCTGCTTCTCCCTCTGCCTGTGTCTCTGCCTCCCTCTCGCTCTCTCTTTGTGTCTCTATGAATGAATAAATAAAATCTTTTAAAAAATTTAACCCCGCCCCCCCAAAAAAACAACAAAAAAACAAAATCCAAAAGAGCAAAGACCAAAAGCCCTAGAGCAAAGGAAAAAAATGGAAAGCAATGAAAAGACCTGAAATGCCGGCCAACACTGACTCCTCTCCCTGCCTACTATAAGCCATTCAATTGGCATGTGTCATATCCTACAGATGGAAAAGCAGTCTGTGCAGATGTATATAGTGTAGATACATGCATCTGTCATGTAGCTGCCAGAGGTTATATTTGTTAAGCAGCCTGCCAGTAGACAGGAGTTTTGAAGAAGGGTAGTTGTTTGTGGGAGGTAGATTAATCTTATATATTTCACAGGAAAACCAAGTCTCTAATAAGGCCTAGTGGTTTCCTCAATGCCTAGAATGAGTCTGACCATATTTTTTTTTCCACATTACTATCTTACTTGTGGTCAGCTTAGAGAGAGAGAGGGAGGCCAGAGGCAGAGTGGGTACTCTGGTGATGGATGAAGCAGTGTAATAAAATAGATTCTACCGTAGGGTGTGTGACTGAGACTGAGAGTTGAGCTCAACTGACCACTTGATGAAAAACAGATGAGACATATACTGAAGGTGGTGAGAACAGTCTGTTTTATTGGATGCTTTCTAATATTGAAGAATTTCTAAGTCTGAATATTACTGACTTAAATGTAGGGCTTAAAATATTTGTAATAAAGTATAATATATATGGTGTTCATGTTACAGTTGTCATTGAAAAGGTGATTAACGAGTGTTGGAATGATTAATGAGGAAACAGAAATGGACTAAGCATTTTTATCTATCCTGGTACGTGACATCTTTGGAATAAGGAAACAGCAGGAGTAGCTTGAGCTGGGAAAGGCATGAGAGTTTTGACCTGCTGCAGAACCGCACTCACTGATCTTCATCATATAGCAAACAGGCTGTAATTTACCGAGGAGCCTCCTCAAAACCACCTATATTAGAAGGAGAATCACATTCAGTGCTGATGCAGATGCTGTACCAACTTTGGAGCCAGGATTCTGAAGGAATTTTGTGCTTTCTTGGGGGTAACATCAAAGTGTTTTGCCTCAGTTTAAAAATGAGTGCTCTTTCATCAATTCCCATTCCTTGACTCATAATTCCTGAGGATATTTTGAAATTCCACATACTTTTCCTTGCCAGATCTTAACTATGAAACTAGTAGGCATGGCCACAGTTAAATTAAATATGGAAACCTTTAAATTTAATAATTTCTCATCCAGACTACAGAAAAATAATCCTGTTCATTTTTACCTAAATTACTTTTTATTGACACCTGATACTTCTCATTCTCTATCCTGATATATATCCCTTTTACTCTCTCTCTAGATAGGACACTCCTTTCAAGCACTGATTTTGATCTTTATATTCAATTACTTTTTCTTTTGTTGACAAGACAAAGGGAGAAGGAATCCTTACCACAATTTTGCTTTGCATTCATAATGATTAATGGTTTAAGGCATCCTGATTAGAAAAGTCTGAAGTGGAGTCCAGTGATGGAATTTTCCTTCCAAGGCATTATATATTGCTAAATTTAAGGCATATAGTTTAATGCTATTTATTTATTTATTTATTTTATTTTTTTTATGATAGTCACAGAGAGAGAGAGAGAGGCAGAGACATAGGCAGAAGGAGAAGCAGGCTCCATGCACCGGGAGCCCGATGTGGGATTCGATCCCGGGTCTCCAGGATCGCGCCCTGGGCCAAAGGCAGGCGCCAAACCGCTGCACCACCCAGGGATCCCAGTTTAATGCTATTTAATAGCATACCACACTGCATAAGATCAGTATCTAACTGAAAAGTAGTCTGGTTATATAGATGCATTCTTTTAACTTTATGTTTGTTTTTATTTTACTTTTATTTTTTTAAAGATTTTATTTATTTATGTGATGGAGAGAGTGCATGAGCAGAAGGGAGAGGCATAGACAGAGGGAGAAGCAGACTTCCTGCTGAACACGGAGCCTGATTCAGGGCTCGATTCCAGCACCCTGGGATCATGACCTGAGCTGATGGCAGACGCTTAACTGACTGAGCTACCCAGGTGCCACTTTAAGCTTGTTTTTCATGCTGCTCTGCATCCCATTCATCAGAGCTATGAGAATATTGTAACATTCTGAAAGGGACATGTTTGACAACTGCAGTTTTTAAAAACATAAAAAAAATCAGTGGCTTTTTAAAGTCTTCTGTAGAACTCTCTTAAACTATTGGTTGGAATGCAAACTGGTACAGCCACTGTGGAAAACAGTGTGGAGGTTCCTCAAAAAATCTCTAAATAGCTGTGTTCTAGAGAACATGAGAAAGGAGTTAGAGATCATATCAAGAGCATCTGAAGGATGCTGTTATTGAGAAATCGTCATCACTTAATAGTCCTCTTCCCACTCACAATTTTTTAAGGGCTAGGGCAGACATGACTGTGAGAGTTTTATTGTTATTAGGCATGACTGTGTTGCAATGGCTACTCAATCCACCCATGAATCCAGGGCTTATACTTACCATGCTATTTCTCCCAAAGGACATAATTATAGAGGTAGAATCAAATAGAAATAGAACACAGGTGGGATTACTTGTTTTTTCCAGTTGCCCCCTGTGTCTCTTTTCTCTTCTTTGTCAGTGAGTTGCTTTCTGGGAGTACTCCACAGGCATAACAACTGCTATACCTTGAAAATGGCAGGAACTATCCAAATGTTTGCTTGAATTTTGCAGGTTTGTATTTAGTTAGGTTGCAATTGGTAAAATACATGAACATAGAAGGTAGGACACATGTAGAATTGCTAAGAAAATTAAGAATTAACTCTACTTAAAAATATTGGAGCAAAAAAAAATATTGGAGCATATGGTATATTTTTAGTGACAATATGATTGCATATAAAAAATATCTGCATTTTATCTAAATTCATTGTGAACAGAATGAATGAATCATCATTACTGATACATTTGTAGAATTTTTTACACATGGTTTTATAAGCATACCATAAGTAGAGATGACAAACATGTAAACACATGATTATTTCCAAGTAAATAATCAATAACAAAGATATAACTTGATCCTTCATTAAGATATATTGCCTCAGTCAGCAATATTTTGGTGTGAATACACTAAGATTCATGCAGGATTATAATCAATATTACAACAAAATCAAAATTCTTGGAATTTTACAGTTCTTTTAAAAAGATCTTTAAAATAGAATTCTTGAAAGCTTATATTATTTTTAATATAACCTGATAAAATGGAAGCAAACAGTTCATGATGTGGTGCTGTGCATTGACAGATGCTGAACTCTGACATAAACATAAATATGTCTAAGAGAAGAGGTTACTACCTCAGGTGAAATGAATTAGATGACTAAAATTTTTATTGATGTTCTGGTAAAGCCACTATCATAGTACGCATTGGGCTATTTAAATGGTCTGCACTCATCATTTAGAAGAAAAATTTTAAGGGTGTCTGCATATATCTAACTTAATTTACAAGTATATTGAATGTCCTTCTAAAATATTCTCTGTTTTTCTATTATATTAATACACAACAGAATGTTAATTATGTACATTTTTATTTAATATAACTGAATATGTAGTTAACTTTGTATGTGTAAATTAGTTTACCAAAATAGTGTAAATAATATTTATTGACCATTTTGCTAATTGATAGTTTATTTCTCACATTTTGCCTTTCTTTATATTTTTCATATCTGGAACTTCCCTTCTTTAATTTATTTAAGTGAAAATGCACTAAAATAATGGATATTTTAGACAAAGAAGAGCCTGTGAGTTCTCTCAACAATATTTTCTGTTGGTAATCATAAGGAGAAATTTTATTCCATTTTTATCACTCACTCTGAAGATTGATAATGTAGTTGCTTGAGGAACATTATTTCTGCTATGTGGTTATTATTTCTGCTGCTCCCAACTTGAAACACTTGCATGTGGTTTTGTGAAGAATGTTGGTACTTGATTATAATCATAGCTACATCTCTTTTGATAGGCAATTTCACTTTGTAGAATAGGTGTAAGATTTTTAGTGTTTTGAATGTAAATCGGATCAATCTCATCATAGAATATAGAGCGTGTGAATGATGAATAGGATTTATTACATCTTGTTTATTAAAATACAGAAAACTTTTTCTAGCATTATTGATTTTATACTCTAGCTTGCTTAAGAGTTTTTATAACTTCCTATATTCCTGGTAAGTCATGGCCAAAGCCTAGCTCAGAATCTGAAATATGTTGGATGATTAATAAATATTTGTGGAAAGAATAACTGCCTGATACATGTCTGTGTAGCACATCGAGTATTCTATTTTAGGAAGTGTATCTTCCTTCATAGTACACTGTGGCTCTATTAATCAGGAATAGGTTGTAGTATGTATGAAGGTAAAAGTAGGGGTGCCAAAAAAAAGTAGGGGTGCCTGGGTGGCTCAGTGGTTGAGCATATGCCTTTGGCTCAGGTCGTGATCCTGGGGTCCTAGGATCGAGTCCCACATCAGACTTGCCGCCGGGAGCCTATGTCTACCTATGTCTCTTGTCTTTGTGTCTCTCATGTATAAAAAAAATCTTAAAAAAAAAAGGTAGAAGTAGTATTAGCAAGGAAACTATGATGTGGGATTTACCCAACAATTATTAAAATATGTTGTAAAGCTACATGAAATTCAATCCAATATGATGGATACAGGTTTTATTTCCTCCATGCTAAAAGGAATAAAATAAAGGCTTAGGCAGTTTAAATTACTTTCTTAATGTGAGTGGGGGGCCAAGCATAGCATCTTTATTTTTTATTTTTTGATTCTAAAGCTCCACTAAGATAGAGAGCCCTATAAAGAACTGATGGCTACTGATGGGGAAGGTGGGGGGGCGGTGAAGGATGGGTTAAGTAGGTGATGAGGATTAAGGAAGGAGTGCACTTATAATGAGCACTGAGCATTGTATGTAAGTGATGAATCACTAAATTGTACACCTGAAACTAGTATTACACTGTATATTAACTAAATGGAATTTAAGTAAAAATTTTAAAAGATATAAAAGATAGCCCTGGTACTTTAAGATCATATGTCTTTATTTTTTTAAAAAGACATATATTAACCAAATATATTTGTAGCATTAAACCCAATGTAGCTTTAGTTGAAATCCTTCAAGCTAATTAATATGAAAACTTAATATCACGCACACACACACACACACACACACACTTAATTCTGGTAAAGAAAGGAAGGATGATTTTTTCTATTATGATTCCAAAATAAATATTTGATTGATATTTAGAATGTAATAGAATAAATGTTTGATTAATAGTTGTCATTTTTTAACGAAAATTAAGAATTTGAGTTTTTAATTAGCACTTAGTTTTATAAGTAATAGACAATTAGGTTATTATCAAGAAATTAAAACATTGGCCACCATCTCAGTCTGGATTCTTTTCAGATATGCAAGTACTGTGGCATTAGTATGTTTCCTTTAGACCTTTTCCTAGGCTCTAATATATTTTGTGTGATCAGGGGAAATCTAAAGTATGTTGTGTGATTGTTTTTTTTTTTTTAAGATTTTATTTATTTATTTATTCATGAGAGACACAGAGAGAGAGAGAGGCAGAGATACAGGTAGAGGGAGAAGCAGACTCCATGCAGGGAGCCAACGTGGGACTCGATCCTGGGTCTCCAGGATCACACCCTGGGCTGAAGGTGGTGCTACACCGCTGAGCCACCCAGGCCACCCGCTTGGTTTTTTTTTTTTTTTTTTAATCTATATGATGGCACTGTAGATATCATGCTACAACTTTTGTTTTTTTTATTCTGCAATATATTCTGGCAGTCTTTCTAACTTATTTTATATGGATTCACCTCACATCATTCACTTCCAAATACATATAAAGCCATGATCTCAGTCTTCTCAAAAGTTAGCATTTATTTCTGTGTTTCTCAAGGCCACAGAGTTTTCTTTCACCATAACTCATTTTGACTAAAATAATCTTACATTATATGTTCTTTCCTGAAAGATAGGCTTTAGGCTGCAACAAAAAAGAAAAATGATCCACAATGTTGATTTAAATTATAGATACTCCATTGGAAGATTTATGCATTTTAAGTCATTCCCTGTATCATTATTTAGGTTGGTTATCACACTCTCCATCTATGGGTCATACACCTCTTTTTTTTTTTGTAAATACTTATGAGTGTGCCAAAGATTTTACAATTGAATTTTAATCATTCTTTTTAAGGTTCTAATTTTTCTTTACTCCTATTCTATAAATAAATATATGTTCTCTTTCTGGCTGTATGGACCTCTTCTCTGCCTTTCAGGCAGTTTTCTGTGTCCTATTCAAGTTCAGTCTGGGTGCTTTAGCTAATTATTTTAGGAGTAAAGCCAATCTCTTCCCTTTGGGTTATTTTCATAGATCACAGTCTTCTGCCTCTTGCTCTAAGTTCCTTATAAATATAATCCTGATCCCTACTCAAGATCTTTTAAGATCTGGATATGATTACTTTTAAACTTTCAGTTTCATGTTCTGTGGAAATCCCAACCCTTCCCTGAGAATCCTATGAATCCCTGGAGCTTATTTGGCTGCATTGTCTTTAACTGTCTTGATCTGCACCCAATTGTCCAGTGTTATGCCTAACTAACCTATTCTTAACTTCTAATTCTTTTTATTTATACCACACATCCACATTGTAGTTATATACTTATCTAATTATTTAATATTTGTCAGTTCCTCTAGGGTATGAGTCCTCTGAGGAGGCAGGGATGTTCTCTCTTCCCTTACCAATCCCTGACATAGTACCTAACACCATAGTAGCCCCAGAAGATGGATTGAAAATGTAAGGAAGGAATAATTGAAGGTAACTTGAAGCTTGAGATCAGAGCACAGAAAGAAGTTGGCCTTTAAAAGAAGGAGATGGAGGGGAGAGAGCATGAGAGGAACAGAGAGGGGGTGAAAGGGAGAGAGAAGGAGAAAGATCATCCTGAGGACAGATGAGAAGAAAAAAATGGATGAAGAATTGTATTGAGAGAGGTCAGTGGAGTGGTATACTAGGTGGTTGTCAGCTTCCCTAGAGTAGTAGGAAATTATGTGAATTGTAAGTTTTGTAAAATTATTGTCGTGTCCTAAATCCTCTCTTTTAAGAATATTATTAGATAAATTACGTAACATTGTTTACTTTCAGTTTTAATGTTTATAAATTTATGATAATATCTCACAAGGAGGTTGGTGATGATTACATGAAACAATGAAAGCAGAATTACATGGTAGTTATAACATGGAACTGGAAATAAGATTGGACAAAATCTCGCTTCTGCTACATACCAGCTGAATGATCTTGTACAACTTACTTAGAGTCTTCAATTCTGAGTAGTATGAAGAAAAACGAGGAATCAAATTCCCTAACCAAAGAATTTATAAGATGCTGAAAGAGATGAGAATATGAAGGATGATAATAACATGAATAAATTTACTCATAGGTAATGAGCTAGGCTATCTGCTCCCATAAGTTATACCTGGTCTTATGATCTCTAAGGCATACCACCTCCTAAATAGAAACAATCTTCTAGAATACAATGAGGTTAGGGCTCTTTTTTGAGAAAACATTTTTCTGTCGGCAGAGTATGAGGCAGGTAAGTGTATATTGAGCAAAGCCTAGAAGAAAGGGAAAATATTTTCTATGTTCAATGGAGTGCACTCTTGAAAATATAACATCATGTCGTTTCTTCTTTCTCTTCATCATCACCACCATCATCATTATCAACAACCTTATTATTATCTTGTGCTGAGAACACTTAACATAAGATCTACCCTATTAGCAAAATTTAAGTATGCAGTATAGTATTGCTAACTACAGGTACTATGCTGTATAGAAGATCTGAAGAATTTATCTTGCATAGTGAAAATTTGTACCCTTTGACTATCACCTCCCACAAATCTCTGAAAACCACTAGTTTACTCTTTGCTTCTATGAGTTTGATTATTTTAGATTCCAAGTATAAGGGAGATAATAAAATATTTGTTTATCTGTGTCTGGCTTGCTTCATTTACCATATTGTCCTCCAGGTCCATGTTGTTACAAATGGTAGGATTTTTTCTTTTTTAAGGCTGAATAATATTTTATGGTACATATATTCCACATTTTATCAGTTATCTACTGATGGACATGTAGGCTGTTTCATGTTCTTGACTATTATGAATATTGCTGCAGTGAACATGAGATTACAGGTATCTGAGGTCCTGATGTCAATTCCTATGGGTAAATACACAGAGTGGGGTTGTTGGATGATATGGTAATTCTATTTTTAATATTCTAAGGGAATTCCATACTGTGTTCCATAATGGCTGTACCAATTTATATTCCTACAGACAATACACAAGGATTCCTTTTTCTCCACATTGTCACCAAGACTTCCCATGCATGTATAATTTTATTTATTTTTAATACATAAAAATACATTTTATGTATTTTTAATAATAGCCATTCTAAAAGATGTGTGGTTTTGATTTATATTTACCTAATGATTAATGCTCTTGAGCACTTTTAAATATACCTAATGTCCATTTGTATGACTTCTTTTGAGAAATATCTATTCAATCCTTTGCCCATTTTTTAATTGAAGTGTTTTTGTATGTTTGTTTTTTGTTTTTGCTATTAAGTTTCATGAGTTCTTTATATAATTTGGATATCAGCCCATTATCACATATACAGTTTGCAAATATCTTCTCCCATTCTCTAGGTTGCCTTTTTATTTTGTTGATTGTTTCCTTTACTGTGCAAAAATTCTTTAGTTTGATGTAATTCCACTTGTCTGCTTTTACTTTCATTGCCACATGTATGCAAAGAAGCATTACCAAGAGCAACATCAAGGACTTTTCCCCCTATATTTGCTTTTTAGGAGTTTTACACTTTCAAAGTTTTACATTTAACTCATTAATTCATCTTTTCTAAAAGATTTTATTTATTTATTTGAGAGAGAGAGAGTGAGAGCACGAGTTAAGGGAAAAGGCAGAGGGAGAGGGAGAGGGGTAAGCAGGCTCCCCGCTGAGCAGAGAGCCCCATTCAAGGCTGCATCCCAGGGTTTCAGGATCTTGACCTGAGCTACATAAGGGCAGATGCTTAACCTCAGAGCCACCCAGGTGCCCCAAGTCATTAATTTATCTTACATTGTTTTCTGTTCATAGTGTAATGTAAGGGTTCATTTTCATCCTTTTGTATGCAATTATCCAGTTGTCCCAGCAGCATTTATTGAAGAGACTTTATTTTTCACATTGTGTGTTCTTGGCATTCTTTTTGAAAATTAGTTGACTGTATATGATGGGTTTATTTCTGGAATCTCTATTTCTGTTCTATATCTATGTGGCTACTTTTATGCCATTACCGTGGGTTTTAATTACTAAAGCTTTGTAATGCAGTTTGAAATTAGGAAGTGTGATGCTTCCAGCTTTGTCCTTCTTGCTTAAGATTTTTGACTATTGGGGGGTCTTTGGTTCTATATGAATTATGGAATTGTTTTTTTCTATTTCTATGAAAAATGTCATTGACATTTTGTCAGGGATTGCATTGACTTAGTAGATTATATGAGTTGTATCTGGACTTTTTTTTAACAATATAAATCTTCAATCTGTGAATGTAAGATATCCTTCCATTTATTCACTTATTTATTATCTTATTCTTCAATTTATTTATTAATGTTTTGTAATGTCCGTATACAGATCTATAATTTCCTTTGCTAAATTTTTCCTAAGTATTTTTATTCTTTTGGATTAGATTGTCTTTTCAAATTAGATTGTTTTCTACAATTTTTGTAATAGTTCATTTTAAGTGTATAGAAATGCAATCGATATCTGTATATTGATTTTTGTCCTGTAATTTTAATGAATTTATTTTTAGTTTTAACAGTTCTTGTTGGTATCTTTAGAGTTTATATGTATATATATATAAACCTATATATATATATATATATATATAAACCTATATATATATATATATATATATATAAACCTATATATATATATATATATATATATATATATATATATATATATATATACGGTCCTGTCATCTGCAACAGAAACAACTTTACCTCTTCTTTACAATTTGGATGTCTTTTTTTTTTCTTGTCCAATTACTCTAGCTAAGACTTCCAGTACTATGCTGAATAAAAGTGGAAAGAGTGGCCATGCTTGTCTTATTTCCTATCTTGGAGGAAAAACTTTCAGCTTTTCATTATTTAGAGCAATAATGATGTGCTTGTCATATGTGATCTTTATTGTGATGATGTATAATCCTTCTATATCTGTTTGTTGACAGTTTTTATCATAAAGGCTATTGAATTATGTCAGATGCTTTCTCTGTGTCTAGTTAGATCATATGGTTTTAATCTTTTAATAATGTGGTATATCACACTTATTGACTTGCATATGTCATACCATCCTTGCATCCTAGGACAATCCCTCTTGGTCATGATGTATACTCTTTTATTTTATTTATTTTTTTTTTAATTTTTATTTATTTATGATAGTCACACACACACAGAGAGAGAGAGAGAGAGAGAGAGAGAGAGAGAGGCAGAGACACAGGCAGAGGGAGAAGCAGGCTCCATGCACCGGGAGCCCGACGTGGGATTCGATCCCGGGTCTCCAGGATCACGCCCTGGGCCAAAGGCAGGCGCCAAACCGCTGCGCCACCCAGGGATCCCTGATGTATACTCTTTTAAATATGCTCTTGATTCAGTTTGATAGGATTTTGTTGAGAATTGCTGTACATCAGGGATTTTTGGCCTCTATTTTTTCTTTCCTTGTAGTTTTCCTTGTGTAGGTATGATATCAGGGAAATGCTGGCTTCAAAATGAGTTTGGGACTGTTTCCTTCTCTTTAAATTTTTGGAAAAGTTTGGAGGATTGGTATTATTTTTTTCTTTAAATGTTTGGTAGAATTCACTAGAGAAAACTTCAGGTCTTATGCTTTTCTTTGTTGGATGATTTTTAATTATTGATTAGTCTGACACAAGCCTCAATTCCACAACTCTGGGATCATGACCTGGGCTGAAATCAAGAGTCAGACACTCAGCTGACTGAGTTGTCTAGGAGCCCCAGGATTATTTTTTTATGGTTACCATGAGGCTTACATAACACACTTTATAGTTTATTTTAAACTGATAATGTAACTTTGACAGTATACAAAAACCATATACTTTTTTTAAAAAGATTTATTTATTTATTTATTCTTGTGGGGGAAGAACAGAGGGAGAGGGAGAGAGAGAAAATCTCAAGCAGACTCCCTACTGAGCATGAATGGAGCCCAATGTGGGGCTCAATCTCATGATCCTGAGATCATTACCTCAGCTGAAATCAAGATTTGGACACTCAACCAACTAAGCCACCCAGAATCCCCCCAAAATATATTTTTATATTTTATATTAACATTTTTTGTTATTCCTATTATAATTTAAATTTTTAATGCTGTGTTCATTAGCAAATTTTTGTAGATTTGGTTATTTTAATACTTTTTAAAACTGCTATGCTACAGTTATAAGTGATTTATCCAGCATCATTACAATGTTAAGAGTATTCTGAATTTATATATTTATCTTTTCTGGTGACTTTCACATTTTCAAATGTTTTCATGTTCCTAATTAGTGTGCTTTGTTTCAACTTGAACTCTTTAGCATATTTTATAATGTGGGCCTAGTGGTAATGAACTTTGGTTTTGTTTGTCTGGGAATGTCTTTATCTTTTCTTCTGAAAAACATCTTTGCCAGTTATGGTACTCTTGGTTGCCACCTTTTTCTTTTAATCCTTTGAATATATCATTTCACTTTCTCCTGACAATCAAGATTTCTGCTGAGAAATGTGATGATAATTTTATGGGGCCTCCCTTGTATTAGAGAAGTTGCTTTTCTCTTACTGCTTTCAAAATTCTATTTTGTCTTTGACTTTGACAATCTGATTGTAATATGTCTAGATGAAGATCTTTTTATATTTAATCTGTTTGGGGTTCTTTGTATTTCATGGATCTGGGTGTTTATTTCCCTCCCCAGTTTGTGAAAAATTTTTTGGTCATTATATCTTTAAATAAGATTCCTGAACCTTTTTATTTCTCTTCTCCTCTGGGACTCCCATAATATGTATATTGATTTTTTGGGGTGGTGTTCCAAGGACCTGTAATTATTCTTTACTCTTTTTACTAGTTTTTTCTTTTTGTTCCTCTGACTACGTAATTTCAAAAGTTTTGTTCTTGAGTTTATTGATCCTTTCTTTTGCATGTTCTAAGCGATTCTTGACCTCTTTAGTAGATATACAATTCAGTGATTGTATTCTTCAGCCCCAGAGATTATTTTTTATGATTTCTGTCTTTATGTTAAACTTACCATTTTGTTCATGTATTATTTTCCTGACTTCATAGAGTTGTCTGTTCTCTCTCTTACCTTGGTGAACTTGTAAAGATGATTATTTTGAATTATTTTTTAGGCAATTAGTAAATCTCCATTTTTTTAGGATCAGCTGTTGGAGCTTTATTTTGTTCCTTTGGTGATACCATATTTCTTTGATTCTTCATGCTCCTTGAAACCTTGCATGCTGTCTCATTTGAAGCATGACTGGCTTCAGGAGAGAAAGATCTTCACCAGTCAAAGATGCTAGAGATAGTGGGTTCTTTCAGACTCTTTCTATGTATGCACTTGGTTTATTCCTCCTTATTCCCCTGGGGGTAAGGTCTTAGACTGTGTGTCTTAGCTTGATCCTGCAAAGCAAGGCCAGGTGCAGGTGCTGAGATTCTTCTATTTATCTTCCTGAGAGCTTTGCCCTGAAGTGTTCAAGGTTATGCACCTCTTCCTAATCCAGCAGATACAGCTAGATGCTAATATTAGTGTGCTCTGTGGGAGCTCATATGTCTGCAGGAGAGCTTGGGGTGTTGGCTACAGGGAGAAAGGGGTTACATGGAATGCTGGTAGTACATGTTGGCTTGTTGTAGGATCTATAGGCAGAGGTCCTACTGGGTTATGGACAGGGTTCTTATTAGAAGCCATACTCCAGTTAGTAGGATCTGCCAGTGGTTAAAATTCATGCATTGATTGTTCTGACCTCTTGCCTTTTTCTCTCTCTTACCTATCCCAAGACTATTAAGCTTTCAATGTATAGGTATGGAAAGATGGATGTAGGCCTTTTGGACAGCCTTTTCACAAGGCTGAGGAAGCTGAAGGCTCACTTTTCTCTCACTTTTCCTAGCCCAATAAATTGTAGGTGAAGGCAGTCTCTGTAGGCTCTAGGCTGTGCTATCTTGACACAGATAAAGGGAAGGTAGTTTTTTTTTTTTTTTTCCTCTTCAATGCTTTGTTCTTTGGTTTTTTGCTCCACAGGGGTTCTGAAACTTCTCAGCTGTACAATAAGACTTTTACAAAGGTATTCTAGTTCATGGGTCATTGTTAAATCAGTTTCTATGAAGTGTGGAACCTATTTCATCATCTTACTAATGTTTCGGAATGATAATTTTTTACTTCAGTAGATATCACATATCCATTCTATTTTATAGAACATTCAAGTTATATAAAAAACTCTCACCTTTTCATTTATTTGATGACAAGGAGAGTGAAAACTTTTATATAATGTAAATAGGAAGACAGTAGTTTTAGGCAGAATCAAGAGGACTGCATGTGGGTATCAGATGTCAGAGTAGGCAATAGTTTGAGTTTAGATGAGATGAAAGAATCTGGCTTAAGGGTCAAGCAGGTAATAAATCCAAAGGTAGGATTGTTTTGAGAAATGGTCTTATAGAGCAGGAACTACAGTGAGCTTAATCCTATAAGAAGGGTTGTTTTCTGATGTGAAGTCATAGACAGAACATCTAAAATTACATTTCTTCTAGCAATACTTATAGATAAACATTTGAAATTTTTTTTTAATTTTTTTATTTATGATAGTCACAGAGAGAGAGAGAGAGAGAGAGGCAGAGACATAGGCAGAGGGAGAAGCAGGCTCCATGCACCGGGAGCCCGATGTGGGATTCGATCCCAGGTCTCCAGGATCGCGCCCTGGGCCAAAGGCAGGCGCCAAACCGCTGCGCCACCCAGGGATCCCTAAACATTTGAAATTTAATCAGTTTTACACATTATAAGCTGGAGACATACTAACTGTTTCTAACACATCTTCTAATGGCATTTGAGCAAGCAGTTCTTTTGTCCTCAGTGTCTCTTCTTAGTGATAATATCACATTGAAGAGATCTTTTCAAAAAGATTTTAATTGGTTTAATAATTGTTATGAAATACTGGAATAGAATATTTGTGCTAAATTAGTCAGGCAAAGAAAGACATGGTAAAAATCGCAAATGAAATAAGGAGGTAGATTTAGATGTAAATGAGACCTTGATGGATGGACAAGTCTATGGTAGAGTTATTGTCTATTTGAGAAGATTATGCACTGGATAAAGAAAATGTTAAAATTGATATTTGTAAAATTAATTTCCTTTCTATTTTTTTCATTTTTTGTTCATATAAAAGAGAAAAATGGAGAGACTCATTAACACAGGAGAAAAATAGGAAGGAAATAGAATCATGAGAGGAAGAATTATTCTGGATAATCTCAAGACATTTCACCAATTATATAAAAGATCTATTTCTAGTTGTATTTTATATAGTATATGAACATTACGTAGTACTAATTCTTTTTTTCTAATTGTTTTGAAACGTTTTGTCTTTCTGAAATGATTTTCTCTTCCAAGCTTGGCCTAGAATTGGAGTTTTAAAAATTTTATCCTACTTTTGATTTCCAAAGATTTATCGTAATGTAATGTAGGGCAATGATTAATGTAAGATATACATATACACACAATATATGTACACCTCTGTATATGTGTGTATACATATATGTAAGATTATACACTGATCATTCTGTGTGTTTGTGTTTGTATGTGTATGCTCACATATGCACATACATTTTGAAGATCATTATATGATTTTATTTTATGCTACAGGTTCTTCAGAGAGCTTTAATTTGATACTAATTCTTTCTCCAATTACCACATTGTGGTTAAATCTTGGAAGGGCTTCTTTTCTTCATATATTTTAATAAAAGAACCCTTAAGCCTCATATTATCCATCTTTTCTTCATAGGCCATAGATTGTGTTGACTTCTGTTGCCTGAAAACTTACATAAAATGGAAACATTAAAAATATCATGTCAGGATCCAATAGTGGGATATAGTTGGAATTTATAATAGATCAAATGGAAGATAGAGTTTTACTTATTAAATAAATAACTAAATTCAGAATTCTCTTTGATATGTTAGTGTTGAGGTTAATTAGAGTGTATGATTTAGAGTGAGGCATAATAAAAATAATATTGAAATAGGTATTGTACAACCCAGAAACTCCTCTGAAATCACTGTTTATTTGCCCAGTGACCTTGGGCAAGAGAGCCTCAGCTTGACTCATCATCAGTTGAAATGTGTAGTTAACAATATCTTTATTGCCCTGAGATAATATATGTGAAAATATACATAAACAATAAAGTTCTATATTAAGGTGACTACTGTAAATAATAGTTAATAATTCTTACAACAGTTTTATGAGATAATAATATTTCAGTTTTACAGATCATGAAGGTAAGGTTCAAAGGGTATGCTACTTGATTGAGCTCACAGTATTGGTGAGTGGGAAAGGCAGGATATGGATATGAGTTTGTCTGACACTAGACTTGATGCTCATAATTGCACAATTTTTATCTCTCATTTGAATAATAATTATTACCTAGAATAATGCATGGAAATGGAATTTTCTTTATTATCACCTCTGAATTATAACTGTGAAAGAGAAATAATATTTATTTTTCTTAAAAACAGTGCAATGGAGTTCTAATTATCAAAATGTATTCTTCCTTTAGAATTTAATTGTCTTGGATCCGCTCACAGTGACTGAGGAAGAAATTAGACCATCACTAGAGAAGCGTCTTGAAGCTATTATCAGTGGGGCTGCACTATTGGCTGACTCTTCATGCACGAGAGATTTCCATCGGGAACGGATTATTGCAGAATGCAATGCCATTCGCCAGGCTCTCCAGGATCTGCTTTCAGAGTACATGAACAATGTAGGTAACTGGCTTTCCACCAGTCCCATACACTGATATGTGCTGAAGTTCTTTCTGTGTACAAATGTGATAAATTATAAATGAGTACATGTGTTACAAGGGTTGGCTTTCTGCTTGGGTGCTGCTTACAGAGTACAGCATTGATATAGTAGTTTCTAGGGATGGGATCCAACTGTGTAATTGTTTTGTTTGAGGCGGTATTTAAATATTAGTTGAGGAAAGGAGTCAATGTTAGAGAAAAGAAATGAGTTGGACATCAATTTAAAGGATAAAAGGAAAATGATGAAAAGGGCAGGATTATGTTGGTGAATAACAAAATTAGAGTTTAGACAGTATTAGATAAGGTTAATGCTGAAGGATCAGGGGTCATTTGTGAAGGTGTAAGGAGCTCATGTAATTTGTAATGTTAGCTCCTAACCTTTTTCACATGTGACATAATGTCACAATTTTTTTTTTGGAGTTTTAGCTATCTCATAGGAATAATAAAAATGCTGTCTAAATTTAGAGAGATGCAAAAGTATTTGTTTCAAGGTGCTTTTAGTTTCACTTCATCATCTTTATATATGATATATTCATTTCATATGTACATATCTACATCGATCTATGGAGTATCTATGCCAATTCTTACATTCAAATCTTATTGCTGTTTTCAAAATAGAGAAGAAAGCCTTGAAGACATTGGAGGCATATATTGTTCATAAAGCTTCCTTAAATAATAGAGCTAAACAAAATGAAGGATTTATAATATATGTAATTAATATATAACAATGTATATTTATAAAATATTTTGTTCATCTGCCTTATAAATGGAATAATTAAAGAATTATAAGGGTACATTTTGAAAATTATTAGTTAGAAAGCATATGACTTTTGGTGTGAAGTTGAAGATTTAGGATTGTTCAGGATAAGTAATTTATATGAATAATTGAAATGTGCTAAAATTAGTTAATAAGTTTTAAGGCTCCTTCTGCACATTTGATGTATCTCCATACTCTTAATATTTGATGACTTTGGCTCCCGACCAAAAATCGTTTGCCTGTCAAGAAATCAAAGTTGTAAAGCAGATTGTGTTAATAAGAACAACGTGTTAGTAACATCATATCCTGCTTCTAAGCTAGAATATCTCCATTTTTAGCATATGATATATTCTTTTTCTATTTCCAGTATTTTTTATTATTTTTTATGGAAAATCATGACACAGCAAAAGAAATAGAAAATTATATAAGGCAAATATGAACCCAGAGAACATATAATATATTCTTAAAGATTTTTTAAGGGAAGTCATCAGTTATAAGAAACTCAAAAGATAATATTGTATTGGATTTCCTTCTCTCATGATCTGTAAACTATTAAAATTATTATTCTCATATTATAGATAAAAATACAATTATATTTAAGCTATTTTATCTCTAAACTATAAAATTATAGATAATTTCACTTCATCAGATATAGATAAAGTTGTTTTATTCCTTTAGATACAAAAGTGAACAGATATACATGCACAGTCACCTACATACATAGTCAAGGATGGCTACGTAATTGTAGAGCTTGATGCAAAATGAAAATGCAAGTATTTTTGTTCAAAAGCAGGACAAAAAACTTTTTCCCTTTTCACAGTCTTGATTGACCCAACAAAGGTAATTTTTATTTACTATTTAATGTTAGTCTCTCTAGTGCTTAGGGATACTTGTGGGAACATGCAGACCCTCACAGGTATCTGTGGCTTTTCATGACTGTGACCCACTTTGCCTTTTGCCAAGGGTGACAGAGATTGTTGGGTGAGGGAGGCAGAACTAAATGTAAGTCTAGGACATATGCCTCATCACTCCATCAGACTGTGATATGAGAGCATTAAAGGCCAACCATGGGGTTCTTTCTGAGTATGGGGCCCTATGTGCAGTCACAGTCCCCAGACGCT
This sequence comes from Vulpes vulpes, assembly GCF_048418805.1. Classification (NCBI taxonomy): domain Eukaryota; kingdom Metazoa; phylum Chordata; class Mammalia; order Carnivora; family Canidae; genus Vulpes; species Vulpes vulpes. The sequence goes on along the minus strand of NC_132783.1, from coordinate 78,147,037 downwards.
GGTCCTGTACATCATCAATACATATCACTTAAGTGATTTCATGGCTCTCTTCAACTTTGGGTTAAGAACTATTTGAGTCAAAAATACTCATACCAAAGGTGAAGTGATGGGAACATTCTACCCTGGGAGCAATCATTAAGAAAGGGCATTATATCTAGATATTTATAAACAATAATAAAACCAACTGAAAGTTGGTCTGCTTTTTACTATCACTGTGTTCTAGCAATTCTAAATGTTAAGTGAAAAAATGTTTTCCTCAAAACTTTTTCTAAGTTCTAAACAATTACTGTGGTTAGAATTGACTTTTAATAATATGTATGTATGATTCAAATTGCACATTTTATTATTATACTTTAATAACCATTATATTCCTTATGCATTTAAACAGCAGATTCAAAATAAACAATGATGACACAATGATTGTAAAGACAAAAAACTAGAAATAGAGTCACTTCAATTCTCTTATTTTACGTGATCATTTAGAATTTTTATTTCAATTTCTAAATTATGACAGTGGAACAGTATGAATTGCCAGGGTTAATATTTGTGTTAAGTAAATGCAAATTTTATACATGTGAAGTCCACATGTAAAAAATTTTTTTCATTTGTGTAATAATTTACTGACTTTGAGTACTAACTTTGTTTTTTTTTATTTTTATTTTTTTTATTTTTATTTTTTATTTATTTTTATTTATTTATTTTATTTTTTGTATTATTATTTATTTATTTATTTTTATTTTTTTTACTTTTTTAATTTATTTTATTTTATTTTTTTATTTTTTTATTTTATTTATTTTTTATTTTATTTTATTTTTTATTTTATTTATTTTATTTTTTATTTTTTATTTTTTTATTTTTATTTTTTTAATTTTTTTTACTAACTTTGAAATTTGTTTCCCTTTTAAGATTTTTCCATTGCTTTAAAGTTAAAGAACATATCAAAAGAATAATGATTATTACTGAAAAGTAATTTTGTCAAACAGAAAAGAGATGTTTAAATATCAACTCCAGTTATCTACTTCAGTGCTACATGAGGCACTGAAAATATATATATATATGTATTTTTCTATGTTTTACTTCTCTTTTTCTTGACAGTGGTTTACTCTGATATTCAGTTTCAAGGCCCATTTGTCAAGTAAAATTTATATTACTAATATCCTTCTGTTAGATATGTTAGTTTTAAAACAAGGTAAGTTCTGTGTTAAAAGAGTGAAGTGGAAAGAAGCTTCTTCAGTTATAATATGCAAATAATTATGATCAGAGGTAAGTAGCTTTTTTTTAGTCATTTTCAGGTAATTATCTTAACTCACATATATATTTTTTAAGGGTAGCCTCAATGTAGGAATTTAAATGTTTTCCAGTTATTTAATTGGATAGGTCCTACTACCCTTCATGCTTGATGGAGGCTGTTTTCTTCTTCCTTCCTCATTCCCTCATGTTTCCTTGTTCCTCTTCTGGCAAAGAAGAGTAAATGCCCCTGAAATACCTCTCTCTAATGGCACTTTCCCATTTTTAGCTCTCATCCCTGTTGGAATTTCTTTGTTTACTTGCTGGACAGGAGCTCTAAGATAGTGAGAATTATCTCCCCAGCCAATAGCACAGAGACTTGCAAGTAGTTGGTGCTCAGTAATTATTATGTGGATACAGGTAGATTGAATTTAGTGTTTGCTTCTCAGTTTTTTAAATTAAAGTAACAGTGTGCCTAAAGCAATTAATTTGTATTTATTTATTATATTAAATGATAACCACAGAGAAAACATGGGAAGGATTAATAGTAAGAACAGAAATATAGGAAAGGAAAAAGAACAGAGGAGAGACAACTGTTCTTTGGGTGATCTTAATATATATATATATATATATATATATATATATATATATATAACACTATATATGTTTATCTATTTATTCCTTTCTCTTAGGATATAATGTTAAATACTTATTGAGGAAGACATTTTTTTTTTCAGGGAACGAAAGACTTATTGTGTGTGGGTAATGTCTGGTGATCTGCCCTAATGTTGGTGTTGAGGTCAGAGAAGGAGGAACTAAATTTATGCAGTGGTGGTTCACATGATCAGAAATCCATTTATATGCACATTATATTAACATTCTATTATAAGTACAATCCATTAATAATGAAAAATGTGAATCCGTAGTATTATGAGAAAACACTACAGAAGCAGTGTACTAGCTCCTTTTCATAAAACAGTGCAGTGTTTTAGGCCTTATAGTAGTATCTTGACTTAGACAATGAATATTGGAATTAAACAGCAGGAACCAATCTGGAAGAACAATGGGATATATTATCAGAATACATTCCCAAGTTTATTTTTATTTTAGGATTATATCACAAATGATGTTTCTTTATAACTGTTTCATCAACTTTAATGAAAGGGAATGTACTTTGCTGGTATTAGCTGAGCTCAAACCTTTCTCAGAATTTGCTCAAGAATTTTAGGATAGCTGTTGTACTTTAGTCCTCAACTTCCAGTTTAAAGAATGCTGTGCAGGAAATCACAAATGTTGGAGAGGATGTGGAGAAAGGGGAACCCTCCTGCACTCTTGGTGGGAATGTGAACTGGTGCAGCCACTCTGAAAAACTGTGTGGAGGTTCCTCAAAGAGTTAAAAATAGACCTGCCCTATGACCCAGCAATTGCACTGCTGGGGATTTACCCCAAAGATACAGATGCAGTGAAATGCCGGGACACTTGCACCCCGATGTTTCTAGCAGCAATGTCCACAATAGCTAAGCTGTAGAAGGAGCCTCGGTGTCCATCGAAAGATGAATGGATAAAGAAGATGAGGTTTATGTATACAATGGAATATTACTCAGCCATTAGAAACGACAAATACCCACCATTTGCTTCGATGTGGATGGAACTAGAGGGTATTATGCTGAGTGAAATAAGTCAATCGGAGAAGGACAAACATATCGTTTCATTCATTTGGGGAATATAAAAAATAGTGAAAGGGAATAAAGGGGAAAGGAGGAAAAATGAGTGGGAAATATCAGAAAGGGAGACAGAACATGAGAGACTCCTAACTCTGCGAAACGAACTAGGGGTGGGGGAAGAGGAGGTGGGCAGGGGTGGGGGTGACGGGCCCTGAGGTGGGCACTTGATGGGATGAGCACTGGGTGTTATTATATATATTGGCAAATTGAACACCAATAAAAAATAAATTTATAAAAAAATGTAAAAAAAAAAAAGAAAAAGAAAAAAAAGGAATGCTGTGTCTCATTTGGTGGGCCTGGTTTGCTTTTCAGATTAGTTAGGAGCTTTTGTAATTGGGCTGTTGACAGAGTAAATGCTTGATAATTATTGAGACACAATAAAGATAACTGTGAAAACTTAAAGCAAGATTAACACTCATTGTAACCTGTGGATGTTTTATGTGAATGTGACTTCAAGACTTCAAATTTTGTAAGCTTGTTGAGTAGAGAGGTTCAGCAATGGGAAATTAATATAGTTTATGTTTTCTCAGACTCAGTCCACATGACCCGTTTGAGTCTAGATGACTTTACTTCTTAAACAGATCAGTAAGTCTTGATCATTTTTTTGACTCAAACTCTGTTTAGTTAAGTTCAATGTCTTGTGACATTAGTAAGAAATTAGTAGGAAATGAAACCAGATGTATCTATAATAGAAAAAACAGACAACCACTTAGCATTTTAGTGATTATGTATATTTGTCCTGATATTTTCCATATATATATAATCTTTTTACCTCCGTAGGTCAAAAGTCTGACAAGTCTCACTGGGATAAAAAAGTAAGTGTTAGCAATGCTGCATTCTTTTCTGGAGTCTGTAGGGAGAAATCCACTTCTTTGCCTTAACTTCTAGAGGCCATCCACATTCCTTATAGTCTTTCTCCAGTTTCACAGCCACCAATGTCACATTTCTCTGAATCTGTTTCTGTCCTCACATCTCTTTCTCTGACCCCAGCCACGAAATGTTTGCTACTTTTTAGGACTCATGTGATTAGATAGGGCCCATCCAAATTATCCAGGATAGTCATGCCATCTCACGGCTCTTATCCTTATTTACATCTGTAAAGTTCCTTTTGTCATGTAATCTGCTCACAGATTCTGGGAATTAGGATGTGAGCATCTCTGGGAGGCCCATGACATACACTAATTTCAGTCTTCCTTCCAGTCGCTTCTGTGGAATCATCACTCCTTACATTTTGAATCTATTATTTTGAATCTTACTTACTTCAAGCTTTATGCAGGCAGATCACATGTCTATTTCATTTACTATTTTCTTTCAAGCCTCAGGAACAATACTTAGCATTTAGAAGAGCTACCTTGTATTTTTGAATGAAAGTATAAAATAAAATTATTGCATATTGTATATGGCATATAATAGTGAAACAGCTTCTTTGACATTAAATGAAATGAGCTCCAAGTATCTACTAGATTTATATGATGGATTGACTGTTATAAAAGGTCTTTTTTAAATTTTTTAATTTATTTATGATAGTCACACACACACACAGAGAGAGAGAGAGAGAGAGAGACAGAGACAGAGACAGAGACATAGTCAGAGGGAGAAGCAGGCACCATGCACCGGGAACCTGACGTGGGATTTGATCCCGGGTCTCCAGGATTGCGCCCTGGGCCAAAGGCAGGCGCTAAATTGCTGCGCCACCCAAGGATCCCCTATAAAAGGTCTTATTTTGCAAAGTATAGGTCTCTTCTAAAAATCAGTGTGAGTATTCAGAAACATAATTCTCTCATCACAGTCTCTTCATTTGGATGCATATATAGATATATAGATATATTCTAAAACAAGATTTTTACTAATTAAAAAATATATTCCAAAGAATATTCAGAATCAGATGTTTAATTTTTGTTTTTTAAAACTTAGAAGTATATTTTTCTAAGGAATTTCTACTGTTTTTCTTATACTTTCAGGATTCGTTAGACCTAGTCCAACTTCTCTGATGTACAGCATAATTAAGGAATTCATGTGGGTGGGGCAGAGCAAGGAGGCTCTCTAAAGAAGGAAAGATTTTAGAGGGAAATCAGTTGTTTTTCCCTTAATTGGTGATCTTTCTATAATTGGTGAAAATGGAGTTGGAGGTGGGTGGCCGTCATACTTTATACTTGGTACTTTACTATAGGGAGTATTAGAGTTTAGTGAGCAATAGCTAAAGTAAATGAATCAGGTTTGGCTATATGGGAGCAATTTGCATTTCCAGACATCTTACTTGCCCACTATTTTCTTCTTTTGGTGTTTTATGTGGAAGTGCATTGTTGGTTCTCATTATATGCTTGTTGAGTGAGTAAATAATCAAATGGGCTTGCTTTTGATATTCAGAGGCCTATTTCATTTGTAAGTCATGGATTTAATTTATCCCCTCTCCTGGGGAATTACAAAGATTCACTAAAGACAACAAGGAGATGTTAAAGGGTTTTTCTTCATTAAAAGTCCACTACCTCTTTTCTGAAAATCCATTTTAGAAATAATTTCAGCCTTATTTTTCATGATGATAAGATAAAGAAGTTAGGATGATCTATATGCAATGATTTTAAATGCTAGAGACCAGTTAGAACTAAAATTCTAAAAATGTAAAGGTAGCTTCCAAGTCCCTTCTCTTCCTTTTCTTCTTCCTAACTTCCTCCATTCCTTCTATCCTTCCCTCCCTCCTTTCATTCTTTCACATAACTGGCTTTTCTCACACAGAGAAGAAGGCAGAAACTTAACAAAATATGAAGGTGGAGAAATTTATCCCAAATGAAAGAATAAGATAAGGTTATGGCCAGAGATCTAAGCCAGACAGATATAAATAACATGTCTGATGGAGAATTTAAGGCAACAATCTTCAGAATATTCACTGGGCTTGAGAAAAGAATAAAAAACATCAATCAGCAAGATCCATAACTCAGATATAAAAGAGTTATAAAAGAATCAATCAGAGATGAAAAGTACAATAAGCAAGATTAGAAACACACTTGATACAATGAACAGAAGGCTAGACAAAGAGGAATGAATTAATGACCTAAAGACAAAGTAATGAAAAGCAATGAAGCTGAACAAAGGAAAGAAAGAATTATAAAATACAAGAATAGACTTAGGGAACTCGTTGACTCCATCAAACCGTTTGCATTATAATATTCACATTATAGGGGTTTCAGAAGAAAGAAAAGAGGGGGAAAATGTATTTGAAGACATAATAGCTGAAAACTTTCCTAATCTGGGGAAGGAAACAGACAACCAGATCCAGGAGGCACAGAGGACTCCCATCAAAATAAAAAAATCAGGCCAACACCAAGACATATTGTAATTAAATTTGCAAATATACTGATATAGAAAAATTCTTAAAGCAGAAAAACAAAAGAAGTCATTAACTTACATGGGAGAACCCATAAGAGTAGCTGGAGATTTTTCAACAGAAACTTGGCAAGCCAGAAGGGACAAAGTATTGAATGAGAAAAATCTGCAGCCAAGAATACTCTATCCCGCAGGGCTATCATTCAGAACAGAAGGAGAGATAAAAAGTTTCCTAAACAAAGACTAAAGCATTCATGACCACTGAATTAGCCCTGCAAGAAATATTAAAGAGGACCCTTTGAGTGGAAAGGAGAGACCAAAAGTAACAGTATAAAGGCAGGAAACACAAAAGCAATAAAAATTTTCTGTAAAAATCAGTCAAGAAACTCACACAAATATATATATATAACATATGCCTAAAACATAGGAGGAGAGGAGAAAAGAATTGGTTCAAACTTGAATGAACATCAACTTAATATAGATTATTTATAGAAGTTATATACAAACCTAGTGGTAACCATATATCAAAACCACTAATAAACATGCAAAGAATAAAGAAAACGAAATACAAATATATCACTAAAGACAATTAGCAAATATTGCAAGTGAAAAAGACAAGAAAGATCAGAGAAAATCTCCAGAAACAATAACAAAACAATTAATAAAATGGCAATGAATACATATCTATCAATAATTACTTTGAATGTAAGTGGACTAAATGCTCCAGTCAAAAAACATAGGGTATCCGAATGGATAAAAAAAACAAGACCCATTTATATACTGCATGTAAGAAACTCATTTTAGACCTAAAGATACTTGCAGATTGAAAGCAAGGCTTAGAGAAACATTTATCATTCAAACAGATGTCAAAAGAAAGCCAGACAGCTATACTTATATTGGACAAAATATACTTTAAAATGAAGACTATAACAAGACAAACAAGGACACTCCATAATAATAAAGGGAACAATCCAAAAAGAAGTTATAACAACTGTAAATGTTTATGCACCCAATCTGGGAACAGCCAAATATATAAAATAATAAATAACAAACATAAAGGAATGAACTGGTAATAACACAATAGTTATAGGGAACCTTAACACCCCACTTACATCAAGGGGCAGATCATCTTAACAGAAAACAAACAAAAAACAATGGCTTTTAATGACAGATTGGACAAGATGAACTTAACAGATATATTCAGAACATTCCATCTTAAAACAGCAGAATAAATATTTTTTTCAAGTGCACATGGATCAATCTCCAGAATAGATCACATATTAAGTAAAAAAAAAAAAAAAGCCTCAACAAACAAATACAAAATGATTGAAGTAATACCATGCACCTTTTTTGACCACATACTATGAAATTAAAAATCAACTACAAGAAAAAATCTGGAAAGACCTCAAATACATGGAGATTAAACAACATGCTACTAAACAATTAATGGGTCTCTCAGAAAATCAAAGAGGGAATAAAAAATACATGGAAACAAATGAAAATGAACACACAATGATCCAAAACCTTTGGCATGGAGCAAAACCAGTCTTAAGAGGGAAATATATAGAATAAAGCCTAACTCAAGAGACAAGAAAAATCTCAAATAGATAAACTAAGCTTACACCTAAAGGAGCTAGAAAGAGAACAACAAATGAAGCCAGTAGAAGGAAGTAGAAGGAAGGAAATAATAAAGCCAGTAGAAGGAAGGAAATAAAGATTGGAACAGAAAAAAAAAAAAAACCTAAAAATAAAAAAAAAACCTAAAAAAACCAATAGAACAGATCATTGAAAGCAGGAAAAAGTTCTTTGAAAAATCTATAAAATTGATAAAACTCTAGCCAGACTTATCAAAAAGAGAAAGGATCTAAATAGAATAAGAAGTGACAGAGGAGAAACAATAGCCAACAGCCCAGAAATACAATTATAAGTGGGTATTATGAAAAACTTTCTGCCAACAAATTGGGCAATCTGCCAGAAATGGATAAATTCCTAGAAACATATAAATTACCAAAATTGAAATAGGAAGAAATAGAAAACTTGAACAAACTGATGACCAGCACAGAAATTGAATCAGTAATTTAAAAACTAAAGAAACAAAAGTTCAGACCAGATGGCCTCATTGGCAAATTCTACCACACATAAAAGAAGAGTTAATATCTATACTTTGCATACTATTCCCCCACCCACCCCCCCAAAAAAAAACAGAAAGGAAGGAAAACTTCTAAATTCATTCTATGAGGCCAGCATTACCCTGATACCAAAACCAGATAAAGACAACGCTAAAAAAAAGAATAGGCCAATATTTCTCAACAAAATACTAGCAAACAGAGTCCAAAAATACATTAAAAGACTGTTTATCATGATCAAGTGGGATTTATTCCTGGGTTGCAAGGATGGTTCAGTATTCACAAATCAACCAACATGATATATTACATTAGTAAAATAAAGGATAAGAACCATATGATTATTTCAATAGATGAAGAAAAAGCATTTGATTAAGTATAACATCCATTCATGATAAAAATCCCTCAACTAAGTAGGTTTAGAGGGAACATTTATCAACAACATAAAAAACATTTTTCATATATGAAAAACCCACAGCTAACATCCTCCTTAATAGGAAAAAATTGAGAGATTTTCCTATAAAGTCAGAAACAAAACAGTGATATCTACTCTCACTACTTTTATTCAACATAGTACTGGAAATCCTAACTAACCACAGCAATCAAATAACAACAAAAAATAAAAAGCATCCAAGTTGGTAAGGAAAAAGTAAAACTTCACTGTTTATAGATCACATGTTACTATGTATAGAAAATCTAAGTCTTACCCCCAAATTGCTTAGAATTGATAAATGAATTTGGTAAAGTCACAGCATACAAAATCAATGTACAGAAATCTGTTGCATTTTTTTACACTAATAATGACACAGCAGAAAGAGAGGTTAAGGAATCAAATCCATTAAAAATTACACCAAAAACAAGATTTTTAAGTATAAAGCTAACCAAAGAGGCAAAAGACCTATACTCTGAAAACCTTAAAACGTGGATGACTGAGATTAAAGATGACACAAAGAAATGGAAAGACATTCCATGCTCATGGATTAGAAGAACAAATATTAAAAATGCATATATTCTACTGAAAGCAATGTAATGTAATCTCTATCAAAATACCACCAGCATTTTTCACAGAGTTAGAACAGACAACCCTAAAATTTGCATAGAACTACCAAACACTCTGAATAACCAAAGCAACCTTGAAAAACAAAAGCAAAACTGGAGGCATCACAATCATGGACTTCAAGTTACATTACAAAGCTGTAGTGATTCAGATATTGTGTTAGTGGTACAAAAATAGATCAGTGGAACAGAATAGAAAACTCAGAAATGGACCCACAAGTATATGGTCAAGTAATCTTTGATTAAGCAGGAAGGAATATCCAATGGGAAAAAGACAATTTCTTCAACAAATGGTGTTCGGAAAGCTGGCAGCAACATGCCAAAGAATAAAATTGGACCACTTTCTCATACCACATACAAAAATAAATTCAAAATGGATCAAAGGCCTAAATGTGAGTCCTGAAACCATAAAAATCCTGGAAGAGAACACAAGCAGTAGCTTCTTTCACACTGGCCATAGCAAATTCTCTCAAGATATGTCTCCTGAAGCAAACAAAACAAATATAAAATAAGCAAATAGGACTACATTAAGATAAAAAGCTGCTGCAGAGTGGAGAAAATAGTCAACAAAACTAAAAGGGAACCTACAGAATGGGAGAATGCAAATGACATATCTAATAGTGGTTAGTATCCAAAATATATCAACTTATGAAACTGAACACCTAAAAATGAATAATCCTACTAAAAGACAAGCAGAAGACATGAATAGACATTTCTCCAAAGAAGACATACAGATGGCCAATAGGCACATGAAAAAGATGCTCAACATCACTGATCATCAGGGAAATACAAACTGAAACTATAATGATATATTACCTTACACTGTAAGAATGGCTAAAATCAACAACACAAGAAATAACAGTGTTAAAAATAGAACTACCTTATGAACTATCAATTGCACTATTAGGTATTTATCCAAAGGATATAAAGATACTGATTCAAAGGAGCACATGTATCCCAATGTTTATAGCAGCACTATCAACAATAGCCAAATTATGGAAAGAGCCCAAATATGTATTGAATAATGAATGTTTAAATATATGGTAAATATATACAATGGAATATTAGTGATTAAAAGGAATGAAATCTTGCTGTTTGCAACAATGTGGAAGGACTATGCTAAGTGAAATAAGTCCATCAGAGAACAAATACCACATGATTTCACTCATATGTGGAATTTAAGAAACAAAACAGATAAACATAGGGGAAGGGAACAAAAATAAAATAAGATAAAAACAGAGAGGGAGACAAACCATAAAAGATTCTTACCTGTAAAGAACAATCTGAGAGTTGCAGCAGGGGAGAGGGGGGATGGGCTAAACAGGTGATGGGCGTTAAGTAGGATACTTGTTGGGTTGAACACTGGAGGTTAAATATAAGTGATGAATCACTAAATTCTATTCCTGAAACTGCTACTATACTATGTTAACTAACTTGAATTTAAATTTAAAAAAAATCATGGATGCCTCTCCTAGAAGGGAAAAGAAGACAAAAGAGCTATTTAGTATAGAAGATATAACCTTTGAAACTTTGAACTATGTATTGCTCTTTGCTTGGAATATATAAGTCCTGCCACTTTTAAGATATCCTCCATTACTTTTTAATTATTTTCATTTTACACAAATTACCTCATTCCCTCCTGTGTTCTCCCTTTATCTGGTTAGTTTACTTTAAAAAAAAATGGCTGCCTACTTTTTTTTACTTTAGCTTTTCTATTTTTTCTTTAATTTAAATTCAAGCTAGTTAGCATACAGTATAATGCTAGTTTCAAGTACACAATATAGTGATTCAACACTTCCATATGGCACCTGGTGCTCATCACAAATGCACTCCTTAATCCTCATCACCCATTCATTCATTCATTCATTCATTCTTGACAGACACACACAGAAAGAGGCAGAGACACAGGCAGAGGGAGAAGCAGGCCCCATGCAGGGAACCGATGTGGGACTCGATCCTGGGTCTCCAGGATCACACCCCGGGCTGAAGGCAATGCTAAACCGCTGGGCAACCAGGGCTGCCCCTCATCACCTATTTAACCCATTTCCCAACCCACCTCACTTCTGGTAACCAACAGTTTATTCTCTATAGTTAAGAGTCTCTTTCTTGGTTTGCCTCTCTCTCTCTTTTTTCCCTTTGATCATTCGTTTTGTTTCTTAAATTGTACATATGAGTGAAATCATATATTTGTCTTTCTCTGACTTAATCTTGCTTAGCATATTACTCTCTATCACCATCCATGTTGTTGCAAATGGAAAGATTTCATTCTTTTTGACTGCTAATATTCCATTACATATATTATATATTGTATGTATATCACATGTTTATCCATTAATCAGTTTATGGACATTTGTGCTGTTTCCATATTTCCATATCTTGGCTATGTAGATAATGCTGCCCAAAACATCAGCGTGCATGTATTCATTTGAATTAGTATTTTTGTATTTTGTGTTAAATACCTAGTAGTGTGATTGCTGGATCATAAGGTAGTTCTATTTTTAACTTTTTGAAGACCTCCATAGTGTTTTCCAGAATGGGTGCACCAGTTTACATTCTCACTAACATTGCAATAGGGTTCTTTCTCTTCATCCTTACCAATATCTGTTTTTTCCGGTGTCGTTCATTTTAGCCATTCTGACAGGTGTAAACTGGTTTCTCATTGTGGTTTGTTTGTATTTCCCTGATTATGAGTGATGTTAAGCACATGATTTCTAGTATTTGTGGGGAAAGTTAGTTGCTCACTTTAGGTTTCAACTGATCCTTTCCCAAGAAATGTGTCTCTTTTCTCCACAGTGTTTACGCCCTGCTCATGTAGTTCTTGGATGTTCCTGCTAGTTTGTTTTTAAATGTTGGAGTTCAAAGGTTTGTTACATAAAAAAAGGAAACAGGTTAAATGAAAGAAATGACAATAATCAAGTAGGAAGAAAGAGTCTTGGCATGAAATGTTTGTTAGTTCAATGTTGTACAAAAAATAGTGGTTTTGAGCTGGGCATAGTTCCTAGCTAGGAGGTGATATTTGAATGAAGAGAAAGATTGTTGTATTAGATGAAGTAGAAGCTGACTCTGAGGTAAGGGTTAACACATTGAAGGTACACATGTAAGGAAGTGAAGAAGATTTTCAGTAGAAGTCCTAGCCATCCCTTAGGGAGCCCTAGAGCTGAGATGGCTGTTTGCAGTTGTCCCAAACTGAGATGAATCTTTGTCTCTCTGTAAAGGGTCACTCATAGAAGCAGTGTCACTTTGGACAAGAGGCTGCCTGCAGTTGAAGGCAACACTTAGGGAGGGACACAGCTATGGGTCATCTGTAGTTGATATTTCCTATAAAGGAAAGTGAATCACTGTAGAATCCATTATAATAGTTAATTGAAAAAAAGTAATATGGTGGAGTTTTTTTTAGTCGACTTTGAACAATGGAATATTATCCTGCGTTAGCAATTACAGTCAGTATATTTGGCCTTCCATAGTTTTTAATTTACTGTTGGTAATGTTAAGGAAATTATTAGTTATTATTAACCATATAATTTGTAATCCAATTTAGAATACTTTTGAGAGATCAAGATGGTCTATAATAATTAACAGGCACTGATCTATAAAAGGTATAAGTCAGGACTGTCCCAAGCAGACATAGATATATGGTCACCTAGAAATTATGTGACTATTTATATATTACAGATGGAATAATACATATGAAGGGTTTTAAGAGGACTTTAACCTATTTTATTGATAGATTCTGCATTGGCCATAAAAGATAGCTAAAACATAAAGTTTGGTTAAAATTCTATTAGTGTTGTTGCAGTTTCTAGTCACATCATTCTTCTAGATTCATTGCGATAAAAACTAGTGATTTCTGAGTCTTAATCACAATTTTAGTTTTTTAAAAAGATTTTATTGGTTTATTCATAAAGAACACAGAGACATAGGTGGAGGAAGTGGCAGGCTCCCTGTGGGGAGCCTGATGCGGAACTCGATCCTAGGACCCTAGGATCATACCCTGAGCCAAAGGCAGATGTTCAACTACTGAGCTACCCAGGTGCCCCACAATTACAATTTTAGTTGTCAAGGGGAATCAAACAAGTAAGTAAGCAAAATAAAGCACAATAAAAACTGTAATAGTTGTTAGTACTAAATACAATAATAGCACCAAGTAGGGAGTAGTAAGCTCCTCTGTAGTTGATCAGGGAAGGCTTCATGAAGGAGAATGTTCTAACACTTGCTTTTGAAACATAGACACTTCAGAATTTCAGAAAGGGGTCACAGCTGTGCAAGGGCACAAAAGCAGGAATCAACATTGTGTGTTTAGTGTGGGAAACATAAGCGTTTGGTTTAGATGAAATGTATGGGAAAGAAGGACAGATGACATGTAAGACTAAGTATTTACAAATTTACAAATAGATTTCTTTCAAATATTTGATAAAATTTCTTTGCTTTCAAAACAAGTCAAATTTCAATTTAAGCCTTTCTTTAATGCTAACCAATTATGAGTCCCTTATAATATCACCTTAGCTATTTTATCTTTATAAATCGGTTTCTATTTGTGATATCATGTTTCACAATAAGAAGTTTGTATTTGGTATTTGTCTCTTTTCCTGGCATAGAGCTCCTAAAATCCTTGGAATTTTATAAGTGATGAGAGTGATAAATGTATCTTTTGTTGTATTGATAAGGTGATTTTGGATCGAAGGATGAGTATTGGTTGCCAGGTAAACCAACCCTGTGATCAGAAGATTATAACTCTCAGTATCACCCCCTGACCTCCTGGGGATAGGGGATAGGCTGGAGGTTGAATTCAATCACCAGTGGTCAGTAATTTAATCATTCAGGCCTATTTAATGAAGCCTCCATAGAACCCCATAAAAATGGGGTTCTAAGAGCTTTCTGATTGGCAAATGGAGATTTAGGAATAGTGGCACACTCAAGGACATATCTTGCACCCCTTCCCATATACCTTATCCTATGTATCTCTTCCATTTAGCTATTTTTTGAGTTATATCCTTTTATAATATACTAGTAATCTAGTAACTAGAATGCTTCTCTGAGTTCTGTGAGTTGCTCTAGCAAATTTATTGAACTTGAAGAGGGTGTTATAGTAACCTCTTGGAAGGTTACTATAACAAGTTACTATAACAAGGTAGCAACTTGGAATTGGCATCTGAGGTACTGAGGAGGTAGTGACAAATTTATAGTACTGAATTCTTTTTTATAAAGATTTATTTATTTATTTTAGAGAGAGAGAGCATAAGCAGGAGGGGCACAGGGAGAACCAAAGAAAGAGAATCTCAGGCAGACTCTGTGCTGAGCCTAGAGCCCAATGTAGAGTTCCATCTCATGATCTCAAGGTCATAACCTGACCTGAAACCAAGACTCAAACACTCAACTGACTGCACCACACTGGCACCACTGTAGTACTGAACTCTGAACCTATGGAATCTGATGTTATTTCTGAGTAGATGGTATTCAGAATTGAGTTGAACTGTGGAACACTTTGCTGATGTTCTGAGAACTGCTTGTTGGCATGAGAGAAACTGCCCCCTGCCACATTGGAATTAGTACTAGAATGTTTTATCATTGAAACATATTTTTGAATGAATTTGTAGGTAGGCTCTGAAAAAAAATGTTATCTTACCTTTGTGATATAACTTTAGGATCAAAGTCCAGTTCATAGCTTTATTTCTATGCTGAAGTAGGTTTAGCAGTCAGACACAGATAAGCAATTTGTGTAGCTGATTTGCTTGACTATTTGCTACACTTAATTGGAGAAGACTATTAGTGATCTACAAATTGCAAATTGTCCTATTTTTTGGTTCCTCTTTTTACAACATAAATATTCATATGTTTTAAGTCTTGTAACCACAACAGAATAGCTTACTGAATTCTTGACATGAATTTACTCACTTGTTTTCCTCTGAAAAAAGAAATTGAAACTAGGTTTGCCTAAGTTGTTTCCTAAGAAGTAACTATTCCATTTTGTATCTGACAAAACTCAACCAAGGTTGTTGATTGACAAAACTTTATCATTCCGAAAAGTTGTTTACTTTATTGTCCTAAGGCAACATTAACTGTTTCAGTTTGATATTTACATAAACTTGAAGCTGATTGAGTGTGATTCAGTCTGATGATCCTATACCTCATTTGAAAATACTTTTTTTCATTTATATGTGGCAAGAATATATAAGAAGTTTTATCTCCCTATAAAAAGTTTATTACTGGGGTGCCTGGCTAGCTCAGTTGGTAGAACATGTGACTCTTGATCTTGGGGTTGTAAATTTGAACCCCACATTGGATTAGAGATTACCTAAAAATAAAATCTTAAATTTTTTTTTAAATTAAACATTATTGGGGCACTTGGATTGATCAGTGGTTAAGTGTCTGCCTTTGGTTCAGGTTGTGATCCCACGGTCCTAGGATTGAGACCCGTATCAGGCACCCCTCAAGGGGCCTGCATCTCCTGCTGCCTATGTCTCTGCCTCTCTCTCTGTGTCTCTCATGAATAAATAAATAAAACCTTTAAAAAAATAAAAAATAAAATTAAGCATTATTATTTCTTATTTTTAAAAAGATTTTATTTATTTATTTGACAGCAAAGCAGGGGGAGTGGCAGGCAGAGGGAGAGGGAGAAGCAGGGAGCCAGCTAAGCAGGGAGCCCAACATAGGACTTGATCCCAGGGCCCTGAGATCATGACCAGAGCTGAAGGCTGATGCTTAACTGACTGAGCCACCCAGGCGCATCTTAAAAAATTTTTTTTAGTCCTATCTGAAGAGGAAGAATAATGCCCCCACCTCCTGCCCCTGATATTCACACTCTAATCACTGAAACCTATTAGACAAGGGACTTTGCAGATATGATTAAGGACAGGGACTTTGAGATGGAGAGATTTTTCCTAGATTAAATGGGTGAGCCAATCTAATCACAAGAGTCCTTGAAAGCAGAGAATCTCTCCTGCCTGGATCAGAGAGAGATGAGATGGAAGAAGGAGGAGAGATTCAAAGAATGAGAGAGAGTCGACTCACCATTGCCGCTTTGAAGATGGAGGAAGGGGGCCATGAACCAATGTATGTGGGTGGCTGCTGTAGCTGGAAGTGGCCCTCGGATGACAATCAGCAAGAAAACAGGGTTCTCAGTCCTATAAGCACAAGGAACTGAGTATTCCAACAAACCAAGTGGACAAGTACACAGATTCTCACCTAGAGCCTCCTAAAAGAAACAACCCAGCTGACACTGTGATTTTAGCTCAATGTCCTACTTCTGATCTATTGAAATGTAAGGCAATAAATTTGTATTGTTTCAGCACAAAGTTTGTGTTAATTTGTGTTAATTTGTTGCAACCACAATAGAAAATTAATACACAATCAATCAAGGGTCATGTAGTTTACTTTTGTAGAGAAACTGTGAGCAAATTTGAAATCTTCTGTGAAATGAATTGCTGCAATTACATAGTAAGAATGTAGATATATTAAAATCTGAAATATATATTTAAATCTCAGGAAAAGCAATTAGTTTTATAGACATACCAAAATATTGATTTTGCATGTGCTTATGTATCTCACATAAGATTTAGCATGAAGTAATTAAAATGCCTGAAAACCATTTAATGATATAAACACCATTAACACCATGTGTTGTGGTACTACACAGTGGAAAATATGATTTAGTTTATTTTCTGAGCCAGTGCTTTCCAATGGAAAATTATGCAAACTAGAATAATATGTAGGTAACATGTAATTTAAAATTTTCTAGTAGCCACATGCAATGAAATGAACAGGTAAAATAATAAATTTTATTTAATTAACTATATGCAAAATATTTCAAAATATAGTCATAAACATTATCGGTGAGGTAGTTTACAATCTTTTTAGTACTACGTTCTTGATATCTATTGTGCATTTTACATTTATAGTACATCTGGACTTGCCACACTTCAAGTGTTCAGTAGCACTTGTGGTTAGTAGATACTGTATTGGACACCATAGCTCTGTGCAGAAATTCTTTCTCCACCATAGGGCTTTGGATGCCTGATAACCTCCATGTTTCTACCACTTTAATAAAGCTACTGTTAGAAAAGGTAACAAAAGAAAAAAGAGACAGAATACTTAGGTCAGGGAGAAGAGCTATAGCATCATGGTGTTACCCAGTAAAAAATAAGCAACTGGTCTTTTATGCTAGTATATTGGAAAAAACCCAAACTTTTGATACGTGATAAATTACAAATTTCCAAAATGGTCACAATAATACCTCCATTTTGCATATTCTTTATTGTTTTGACTGCCTTTCCTCCATCATTATGTTGGAGTGTAATACCCTTTTTCTTGAACATAGGCTTGCCTTAATGACTTTCTTGATCACTTAAATGTGACAGAAGCCAAGTTTTGGGACTTCTAAGGCTAAAAGGTCCTTTCACCTTCCATGTAAATCTCTTAGAATGATCAGTCTTGGGATACTCCCTCTCAGAACACAGTTGGTACATTGTAGGAAGTCCAACCCACATAGAGAGGCCAAAACTAGGTAGGCACTTTGGCTGACAGCCTCACCTGAGTTTTTATCCAAAAACCACCATCAATGACCAGCCCTGTGACTGCTTTCTTGGATAGCCAACTCAAAATGACTGCAACTGAGGCCAAACTTTGACCTCAGCTACATAGAGACCTGTGTGTAAAATCCTGGCTGCGTTCAGTCATACTTCAGAACTATGAGAAAGAATAAAAAGTTGTTGCTTTTAGCCACTAAGTTTTGGGATGGACTCTTATACATCAACGGATAATCAAAATACTATAGAATTTGATTGGAAAAGACTTTACTTGGAAAAGAACATGAAGAATCAGAACCACACTAACACCAAATATAAGAAACTACCTAGAAGGTACAGAGGACAGAGGTAGATTGTTCCCTTAGCTATAGTGGTCAAGGGTTATTAACAAAAGCTTTTTGAGGAGGAAGATAAAATTGATAATTACTAAGTAGAGGTATTTAGATAAATCTGTTAATAATCTATTATGTGTTAAAGTGAAACAACCCTAGATATCCTTATAATAGAGATCTGTGTTAAAAGTGAAACAACCCTAGATATCCTTATAATAGAGATCTGAAATGGGTAAACCTTATCTAACTATAAGTTAAAATTCTTGTGCCCAATGCGAAAACAAAACAAAAAACTAAGAAAGTGGTCCTCCTGCAGAATTTCATTTTAATAAGGCTTATTTGTGTCTGGGTATGCTTATACCATAATGAGATCTATAATTGCATTTAAGAAGAGACTTGGAAACTTTTCCAGGTAACCCACAAATGATATTCTCAAAATGTGGTTGATGATTACCTGCTCTCTTTAGTGGTATTGAATCAGAATCATTGAATACTAAGTGATTATATGATTTTTGCTACAAAACAGCCACAGGCAAATATTTATTCAGCTTCTTATGGTTTCTAAGTCTCTCTTTCTCCTTGGCAATTTTAAACATAGTACAGGGGAGCAGAAAGAGAAATATGCAAAACCCTCACAAAGTTGACAATACCATAAGTATGGCAATTGGCTTATGACTGGGGAGAGAAAAAGAATTCTTTGGTCCATAGTAGAGATATGATCATTATTTTTTTATGATGTATTATGTTGGGTTTTGTTTGTAAAAACAGAAGCTCTTCCTAATTTTACAACTCCTTTACAAGTATTGACTGCTCGTTTTATTCAGCCTCTGACCTTTATATAAAACCTAAAAGCTTGTAAAAGAGAACTAACTGAACCTATTTGATGATTACTTTTATTTTATATTTAGCTGTTCATACTGTACCAGGAAGCCTTTTCATGTTCTCTCATTTTTGGGCTATTATAGCATTCTAGATATGCCTCTCAAAGACTAGAAACTAAAACTTAAAAAAAGAAAAGGTTTTATTTGGAAGTAATTATAAGTTCAAAGAAAATTGCAAAATAGTACAGAGAGGTTTTGTGGACCTATTTTCCAGTTCCCACACTGGTTGTATCTTATGTGACTATAGTATGATATCAAAACCAGGAAGTTTTTTAAAAAAAATTCCAGAATAGCTAACATACAATGTAATATTGGTTTCAACTGTTTAACAAATTGCTAAAGGAGAGTGTAAATGTGAATGAGTAAAAAACCCTGAGGGAGGAGGTGTGCAGACATGGGGAGTCTGCATACTCTGGCAAGCCAGCAAGCTCTTGCAGGGGGGATGGGGAGGTTATAGGTGAACGTTCTTGCCAGTTTATACAGCATTTAGTGGCATCTGTCCTAGCTAAATAAATGCTTGGGTCTTGTTTCTCCCTGGAGGCCTTTTTCTCTCACCAGATTTCCAATTAGTTGTTTGCCCTGAGAACGTGTTTCTCTGATAAGTTCGAGAAAAGCCACCACTTTGCAGTTTTCCCAGTATTTTTGGCATTATAATGATGGATGTTGTATTCTTTCCAGCTCTCCAAATCTCCATGTTGAACCTGCACCTTGTTCAAATGTATTATATTATTATTCATTAAACATTGTAATCACAGATATTTTACATTCAATCAACAACAATTTGTTTCTAAAGAGCTTAGAGGTACACTGTTGACACTTGTTTACTGTATCTTATCTTTTATGGGTTTATATTTTATTAATATTACCCAAGGGGCCTAATTTGGGATTGCATTCTCACAAAGAGGATAGTTTTGCTTATGGCATGACCCAGGGGACCACTTCAGACCACTTCCAGTCTTGGAGCAACAGCCTGAGGTTCAGCTTTCTCGTTTTCTGTGGACCCAATATTAGGTCTCAAATCCAGAACTGGAACATCTTGTCTCCAGGGAAAGCCCCAACTCTTCTTACTTATGAGTTTTTTTGGTTTTTGCGTTTGTTTGTCTTTAGCTGTTTTCCTTCTTGTGTCTCTAGTGATGTTCTTTAAATATGTTTTATTGAAAACCCAGTTCTATTATAATGAAATATATATAAAATAAAAAATATATTTTAATAAAATATAAAATATAAAATAAAATAAAACAACAACAACAACAACAACAAAACAAAACAAAAAAAACAAAACCAGGAAGTTGACATATTGTTATAAATTATGTGTATAGTTCTATCATATGTATAGATTCAGAAGCCACTGGTGCCACAATAAAGATACAGAAATATTTTATCACTATGAATATCTACTTCTTGCTACCTACCACTTTATAGTCACACTTACCCCACTTACCCCTCCCAACCTCTCCTTGCCTGCCCTTTCCTCATCATCCATAAACCTTGGAAAATACCAATCTAAATATTTTTTTAAATGTTTTCTAAATATTTAAAAATATTCTGAAATATTTTATAAATTGGATCATACAGTATGTGATCTTTTGAGACTGGCTTTTTTTTTTAAACTCAGTATAATACTACAGAAATCCAAGTTGTATATTAATGGTTTACTCTATTTTATTGCTGAGTAGTACCCCATGGTATGGCTATACCATATATATATTTAACCATATACCTATTGTAGGTCAATTTTGTTTTTCCCAATTTGGGTCTATTACAAATAAAGCTTCTATAAACAATCGTGTACAGGATTTTGTAGATTAAGTTTTCATTTTTCTGAGATAAGTGCCCAAAAGTGTGATTACTAGGTAATATGGTAAGTGAATATTTAGTTTTTAAGAACCTGCCCAACTGTTTCCTAACGTGGCTATACCATTTTGCATTCCCATCAGCAAAAGGTGTAATTACTTCACACTTCAACCAGCATTTGGTATTCTCCCCATTTTTTTATTTTAGCTGCTCTAATAGGTATGTAGTCATTGCTTATTGTGATCTTAATTTGCATTTCTCTCATGTCTAGTGATGTTAAAGATCTTTTCATGTGCTTGCCACCTGTATATCCTCTTCAGTGAAATGGCTCATCATATTGTTTGCCAGTTTTGTAATTGGATTGTTTGTATTTTACTTTAACTGTTGAGATTCTTTATATATCCTAGATAGGAAAACTTTTTCATATATAGAGTTTACAAATATTTTCTTGTATTCTGTAGCTGATGAAGTAAATTTTATCAATTTTTTTTCTTTCAAGCACTGTGTTTTGGTGCCTAAAAACTGTTCAACAAGTTCTAGGTCCCAAAGATATTCTTTAAAAGTTTAATGTTTTAGATTTATATTTTACATTTATGATTCATTTTGAGATAATTTTTATGAGATATGAGACATTTCTCAAGATTCATTCTTTTGCCCATTGATATCCAGTTGCTTTAGCACTATTTGTTGAAATGAATATCCTTTCTCCATTGAATTACTTTTGCCTCTGTCATTTCTGTCGCATTGAACTCTTTGTCTCTCCTTTGGTCAGTACCATGCAGTGTAGATTATTGTGGTTCTCTGTTAAATCTTGAAAGTGCATTTAGTTGCTACTCTTACTTTATTCTCCTATTTCAAAAAGTTCTCTAGCTTTTCTAGTTGTCTTGTCATGTAAATTTTAGAATAATCTTATGTATATCTACAAAAGATTTTGCTAGGATTTTGATAAAAATTATGATAAACCTGTAGTTTTGATTTGTAGTTCTCTGTTCATCAGTGATACCTGTCAAAATGGCTAAAATCCATCCAACACAAGAAACAAGTGTTGTTGAGGATGTGGAGAAAGGAGAACCTTCTTGCACTATTTCTTGGGAATGCAAACTGGTGTAGCCACTGTGGACAACATTATGGAGATTCCTCTAAATTAAAAAAATAGAGCTATCCTACAATCCAACAGTTGCACTACTAGGTATTTACCCCCAAATACAAAGATACTAATTCAAAGAGATACATACACCCCGATGTTTATAGCAGCATTATCTACAATAGCCCAATTATGAAACAGCCCAAATGTCCATGGACTAATGAATGGATAGGGAAGATGTGGTATATATACAATGGAATATTAATTACTCAGCCGTAAAAAGAATGAAATCTTGCCATTTGCAACAACATGGATGGTGCTAGAGAGTAATATGCTAAGCAAAATAAGTTAGAGAAAGACAATACCATTTGATTCCACTCATATGTGGAATTTAAGAAACAAAACAAATGAACAATGGGAGAGAGAGAGAGAGAGAGAGAGAGAGAGAGAGAGAGAGAGAGAACCATGAAACAGACTCTTAAATCTAGAGAATAGATGGTTACCAGAAGTAAGGTGGATTGGGGGATGGGTTAAATAGATGACAGGGATTAAGGAGGGCACTTGGGATGAACATCAAGTGTTACATGAAATCAACATTCACTATATTATACACCTGAAATTAACAGTACACTGTATGTTAACTTACTAGAATTTAAATAAAAGCTTAAAAAAAGAATTATGATAAGCTGTATATCAATTTGAGAGAGTTGATATCTTTAGTATATTGAGTCTTCCAATCCATGAACACAGTATGCCTCTCTGTTTATTTAAATCTTTGATTTCTTTCATCAGCAATTTACAATTTTCAGTCTATAAGTTTTGTACATGTTTTATTAGATTCATACGTGGTCGTACCATTTTTTAAGTATTGTAAATGACACTGAATTTTAAATTCAATTTCTGTATGTTCATCACCAGCATGTAAAAACACAATAGATTTATTTTATCTCATGTCTTGTAACCTTGCTGAATTCACTTATTATTTGAGGTTTTTGTTTTACTTTTATTTTTTTGTAGATTCCCTGGCATTTCCCACATAGACATTTATGTCATGAACATATTGGGACAATTTTATTTCTTTTAAAGCTATATGCCTTTTATTGCTTTTTCATACCTTCTGCACAGCTGGAATTTTAGCATTATATTAAGTAAAAGTGATGAGAACTGATATTTTCACTTCCTTGGTGACATCAGGATAAAAACAGTCTTTCACCACTAGGTATGTTATCTTTAATTATTATGCAGATTAAAAAAGTTAAGATATAGAAATTCTCCGCTGTTCCTACTTTTCTCAGAGTTTTTATCATAAATATATAGGTGTTACATTGTGTCAGAAGTATGCCTTTTGTGCATCAACTGAGATAACCATACAATTTTCTTTTTAAAAACATTTTATTTATTTATTTATTTATTTATTTATTTATTTATTCATTTATTTGAGAGTGAGAGAGAGAACATGAGTGGCGGGGAGGGGCAGAGGGAGAAGGAGAAGCAGAGACGCCCTGCTGAACAGGGAGCTTAGTGCAGGGCTTGATTCCAAGACCTGAAGATCAGGACCTAGGCTGAAGGCAGACGCTTAACTGACTGAACCACCCAAGAGCCCCTGATTTTCTTTATTCACTCTATTAATATGATGGATTTAATTGATTGATTTTCAAATATTGAACAACTCTTGCATTTCTAGAATAAACCTTACCTTGTCATGTTGTATTTTTTTCTATATTTCTGAATTCTATTTGTTGGTATTTTATTAGGAATATTTATTCTTATACTGATGAAAGATATGAGTTCTTGCTTCTTACTATCTCAATCTATAGCTCATCACCTGAGAAACAAGACTTATTCTATGTCATTTACTCTTTGGTCTTCTCTTCATTCTTTCTCATTACTTCTCTTGTAGACTAACATATTTTTTACATTTTAGCTATTATTGTAATTTCTATTTTGGAGGTGAAAGAATTGACAACCACTATGTAGTTGAACCAATCTGAGAAAAACTGATTTTAGAACCTCTGCTCTTTTTTTTTTTTTTAAAGATTTTATTTATTTATTAATGAGATACAGAGAGAGAGCGAGAGAGAGAGAGAGGCAGAGGGAGAAGCAAGCTCCATGCCGGGAGCCCGTTGTGGGACTCGATCCCGGGACTCCAGGACCATGCCCTGGACCATAGGCAGGCGCTAAAACGCTGAGCCACCCAGGGATCCCCTAAAACCTCTGCTCTTAACTACTCTTATTTAGTACCCAGTTGATTCATTCATTCAGTATTTATTGAACATCTGTTTTGTACCTGGCTTGTAAAAATGAGGATATAAAGATGAACTAGTAAGACATGTTTCATACTTACACGAAGCCAACAGCCTAGTGGTGCTAGAGAAATAAAAACAATTGTCTTCCAAATTAATGTATAATCACAAATTGGGATAGGAATGAAAGATATGCACAGTGTACTTAAGAAATAGGACCAACTTTGAAATTTAAGGAGGAAAGATGATGGAAGTCCTGTCTTTGTTAGAGACCTAAAAGATAAGTAGGTTTTAGCCAGGTCAAGGGAGAGATGAAGATGGAAAACATATTCTAGAGAAACATAATTGTGTGCATGCAGTGGCAAAGAGCTCAGTGCATGTGAAGACCTGAAAGAAGGTCAGAGTGACTTCAGTCCTGAGATTGAAGGATATGTAGTATGAGATGAGGCAGGGCAGGGATCTTGGTAGGCCTTGTAGTCTATACTAATAATTTGGAATATTAAGCTAAATTCAGTGGCTACAGGATTGAAGAGAGTCAAGAATGAAGGATAACTGTTGCCAAAGCCTTGTAGGTAGTTTGTGTAATGAAAAAACAGGACTAAATGACCTCTAATTTTATCCATTTAAGCTAAAAAAAATTCATAAGTGTTCTATTCTAGAAATCTCCAAACATCCAAGAGCATTTTCCCCCCTCACAATACCTTGATTTAATCTTTGTAGTGCTAGTAACTCAAAGGCAAAGCTCTTATTGGATTTGTAATCCAATCAGAAATACAGCCCTCACATATGTGCCTGGCTTAATGACTTCTGCTGAGGTTGAATTGTGAGATGTTATCCATCTCCTCTCTGAAATATGAATTCTAGGTTAGTGGAACTCATTGCCTTTAGGGAATTGGTAATATCACTTTTGGTATGACTTTTTTTTTAAGCCCACTGACAATATATTTTACTATGGAAAGCAATAGAATGTGCAGTATTTATTTATTTTTAGCTAGCTATTTGAAATCATATGTTAACCTTTTATCATAAAAGTTAGGAAACATTCATAAATTAGCTTATAAAATGTATAGGTTTGTTTAAGGTTTAAAGAAAATATTGGTATGTATTTATATTTTTGCATATTTATACATTCGATATATTTAAAACCTTTTTTGAAAGAATTTCATTCAAGTTTGGTAATTATTTAACAAATCATGGTATTTTATAACAAACATCATCTTCCTGAAGTTGATAGAATAAAAAGGTTGACAAATATATTTATTTTATAGATTTCTCAAACACTTTAATATGTATTTTCCTTTTTTATCTCTGATAGGTGACTCTAAATTCATGATTTTTAAGCATAGTTTATATATGAAAAAAAACCAGGGACATTTTAAAGGACAGATAACTTACCATGTCTGAAATGTATAAAATACAAAGCAGTATCATATTTTTAGCAATTTAATTAGTTCAATAAAGAAAAATGGTGTCTTGCTAACAAATGGAAGGTAAAAGGTACTTTATTTCACCTCTTTTTAATGTCAGGAGTAAAATAAAATATAGATATGCACTATTAATATATATTAATAATTTTGTGTTTTGAACTTGACAAAGTGGGTGTTAGAAGCATCATTATAGTCAGAGAAATGGGTTTAAATTCTAACTTTAATATTTACTTTATGCCCTGAGGCCCATTTCCCAACCTTTCTGAAATTCAATTTTCTTTTCTTTTTCTTTTTCTTTTTTTTTTTTTTTTTAAGATTTATTTATTCACTTGAAGTAGAGAGAGAGAGAGAGAGAGAGAGAATGAGTATGAGCAGGGGAGAGACAGAGGGAGGAGAAGCAGACTCCCCACTGAGCAGGGAGCCTGATATAAGGCTGGATCCCAGGACCCTCAGATCATGAGCAGAAAGCAGATGCTTAATGATCTGAGCCATCTAGGCTCTGAAATTCAATTATCTAATTTTAAATAGAGGGAAACTAAAATGATCTGGTCAGATTGTTTTGATGATGACACGAGAGTTTATAAAACCTATTTTCAATCCCAGCTGTATACTTGATCACCTGGAGAGACTTAAAAAATTCTCAAGCCGAGGCTCCACATCTGATCAGATATGAATCAGAAATCAGAATTTCTGAAGGTAGCATTCATGCATTAGAATATTTTTTAAAAGATTACTGGGAGATTTTATTATGTAGCCATAATGAAAACTGCTGACATAAAAGTGTGAGAATGGTGGTAGTTGTATCATAAATGTTGGTTCCATTCTCTTCCTCTCATAAGATAGTTGCTTTCAATTCATATAAAACTTATCCCTTCTGGAAGGATAAGCCATAATCTGTATATGAGACCATTGAAAGATAAGAAAAAATATAATAATCTGTTTTGGCAAGGTATAATGAATGAAAGTTATTTTAATGATAATTAGCTAAGTAGCTAATTTAGACTTAAGTAAGTAGCTTAAGTAGCTCTTATTTAGACTTAAATGATAATTTGGCTTATCATATTATCTATCAACAAAATTAATTAAAAATGTGTAAATTATAATACTAGTAAGCATAGATGAATATGGACATCAATTATTCACGTGACAATGCCTTAAATTTTATGATGAATGCACTTAAAATTTTTGTCATCTTTTAAGTTGCCATTTTATACTTATTTCATCAAATTGGAATTATGAAGAAAATCTACATTTTGGTCACAAATTAAGACACCAGGAGTTATACTTTAATTAATATATTTCTATTAAAAGGGTTCTCCTTTCAGTGTAGCAGGTTCACTATCCTCAGGTCAACTTTGAATATTTTTTCGATTTCTCAAATACAATCTGTAGTTGAATTTTGCACTTTACTCTTGTTCCAGATCTAATCCAGTATTTTTCAAACTTGGCTGGAGACTTCTTCCATTGAGTTGTGTCTGGCAGCCATCCGATGAGAGAGGTGGAAGACAAAGCCAAAGGAGCAGCTCTGTTTTTTCAGTTTTAGAATTCTGTGTATATGTCCTTATGTATGTGTCATATATTAGGGTTCATTTGAAAAAAAGATTCCTCTGCTAAAAAAAAAGTTTGACACACACTGATTCACACTATTCGTACAATATATCACAAAGCTAAAGAGTACATCTCAGTGAAAAAGGGAAAAAAATATATTAACTAGTGGCTTCAGACTTTCTCTTGGAGAAGAAATTATTTTTGTTAAGAAAATATCTTGATAAATCGCTTGAGTGGCTAAGTGCAATCAGAGAATATTAGCTAGCAGGAGAAGAAGTACAAAAGAGAAAACTAAACTGCTCTGTGCATTCCGGGAGAGTGCAGCGGGGGGGCATGGTTGGGGGAAGTAAGGATGGGCAGAAAGGGGAGAGCGTAATGACATTGTGGAAGGCTCAAATGACTTTTAAGAACAAGAATTTTCTTTTTTTTTATTTGTAAAGATTTTATTTATTTATTAGAGAGAGAGAGAGAGAGAGAGAGAGAGGCAGAGACACAGGCAGAGGGAGAAGCAGGCTCCATGCAGGGAGCCCGATGTGGAACTCGATCCTGAGACTCCAGAATCAGGCCCTGGGCAGAAAGCAGCGCTAAACCGCTGAGCCACCTGGGCTGCCCAGAACAAGAATTTTCAATGAATAATCTTAAATTCACATTCTATGATGTAAATTTTCTTCCTTAAACCTTAATGAAGTATACTAAACACCAAGTTTTATTTTGTCCTGAATTGTGGAAAGAGGCAGATTTCTACATATGGGTCCTGCTCTGCAGAGTGCTGTGATAATTCATAAGCTAAACTGCTTTGATAGGAGCAGAAGCTAATATATGTACATGCCTGAGCATGTAAACTTCTTATGATTTGCAGACCTCAGGGAGCCTCAGGCCTGACAGAAGTCACAGAAAGGGAGTTTGAACTAGAGTGAGAAGGGACGGACAACTCTAGCTGATGAGCTAAAGGGCTTATGAGGAAGATGAAGTTTGGTTTAATGTGGATCATCAAATAAAAGTCTATTTTTTCACTTATAAACCTACTTAATGTGAATTGTTCACTTTTAAGCGTTCCATATATTTGGTATTGGTATTGTTAGTAACTGTTTCCCTTGCTTCTGAAATAATAAAGGAATAAAATATGTTACCTCATTTTTCTTTGATTCACCAAAAGGTTGCATTGTGATGGAAAATTTGATGGTTTAATTCTCCTATGGTTCTACAGTAGTCACAGATGAAATTTAAACAAAAAAGGCAAAATGACATTTGAGGATTCTTTCTACTATTCTGTATTCCTGCTTATTTTGGGGATGATGATAAAGGCCTCCCAAAGGAGGGCCTTTCTTCTTGCTTTGTCTAGGCAGTATGAAGAAATATTAAAAAGGCAAGTCCAAAAAAAAAAAAAAAGGGCAAGTCCTTAGGAACATGGTCTTGAAAAGATAGAAAAATGTTATTTTGGGATGTCTGGGTGGCTCAATGGTTGGCTCAGGGCGTGGTCTCAGGGTCCCAGGATTGAGTCCTGCATTGGGCTCCCTGCATGGAGCCTGCTTCTCTCTCTGCCTATATCTCTGCCTCTCTCCCTCTGTGTCTCTCATGAATAAATAAATACAATCTTTAAAAAAAGAAAAAGTTATTTTGATTTTTAGGAGAAATTAGAGAAAAAGTATTTGTGTTTTGAAGACAGACTAGGAGTCGGCCTTCTGTATATAATAGAAAAAAAACTTCATTAGGTATTAAGGAAAAAAATTTTGAAGATGTATATAGAGCTGGAACTTAGGATAGGGAGATACCTGTTGCTAATCATTTCTGAAATCGAAGAAGAAAGTCCAATCTGTAGATTGAAAATGAATTTCAAGTCCATCCTCTTTTTTCCTTCATACCAAATCTCAAAATAAGGTTGACAAATCTGCTAAACATGATGTATTGTTGGCCTTTTTACATCTCCTGGTAGTGTAGTACCAGCAGATAATTGAGTCTGTCCATAGTCTTATTTATCACCGGTTTTGAGCTAGTAAACTCTCATAAGTTTTGCATTATGCAGTATCATTTGAAAGGGAGTGTTCTTATTATTGTCGATAACGTCTGATTATCTCAACTCTGATATTGTTGTAAATCTTCTTGACTCCATCTTTTTTTTTTTTTTTTGACTCCATCTTCTAATTTAGACCCTCAAATTTGAAATGGTCTAATAACTGAATTTATTCTCCTTTCGAGAATCTCCAAGATAGTTACTAACAAGGACTTTGCAGAATGAGGGGCAGTTGCATTAAGGTGGAAATGAAAATTGTGTTCCTCCAATGAATAAGTATTTGGATAAATTGCCAAAATAAAGTCATATTTTGATTAAAATTAGCATTGCTGTATATTCTGATTCATTTATATTTATTCATTTTTTAGTTGATCTAAAGTACATTAATGTTAATCTGTTTTACACAAATCAAATGTAGATATTTAAGAACCTTATATTTGAAGTTTGTAAATAAAAATTCCACAAACTTACAAATATACCTTTTAAACACTCATAATATTATCTTATTTAAAAAAGATTGCTTGCTATACAAAATTTAGTTATCAAAATTTTCTTGTCCTAAAATAAGTAATATATAACACTGATAACATTATTCAAATGCATGATTGATTTTTTCATAACTGATTTTAAGTAAATTGATCTTTTATAACTTTTTAAGACTTTTTTGATAAGATCTTTTTGATAATTTGGTTTAGGGAAGCCATTTTGAAAAAATACAATGAAATATTCTGATGTATACAATTTGTGAATAACGATTTATTAAAACTCTAAGCAAAAATGCTTTATTTATTTGTTATTTCCTAATTCTCAAACTCAGAAAAAAATGTTATCAAAATGCCAGAGTATACTGATGGTATATTATACCACAAAAGCATTAGGGAATTTGGTCAAGGACAAGATCTACATTCTTTCAAAATAACAATGGGCCAGGCACTGTGTTGGGCATTTTACATTTCTTTTGTTTTTTAATGTTCATAGAAAAGTCTCAGACTCCAGCATTTACTATGCAAGGTTGGGCAAGCTACTTACCGTTGTCTTTGATTAGTCCTTAGTTAAGAAGTTTCACATTACCATGTATTTTGAATTTTTGCTCAAATTGTTCTCTTATTCATGGTTGAGGAAGAAAAGAAATTTTATTTGCAAGCTATGATTGTTCCTAGTACTTTGTAGTAGATCAGTGACAGTTTACCAAGTTATAATCACACATAAAATAATAAAGCATCATGATTGCCTGAGAGTAACCTGGGAATATTGTCCACATTTTGTGTTGGTTATTTACCTTGAGAAGCAGGTTTTATGTCAGCCCCTGGGTTTTTTAGTCTTTCATATTACCTGCATGTTAATAATAGCTATGGTGGGGGGATGAATTAAGATTTTTGAGTTAGCCATATGGTCAAATTACCCTTTAAAGAATCAGTGTAAGTTTTATTTTTCATTATTTAATATGCTAGAAATTGGCAGAGGCAAAATGTGAAACATGGAAAATTTAAATTAAAAGTATAAACTGTTTGTTACATACCCAGTTCTTATGGCTATGATAGGAGTCCTTTCATGGATTTGCTCCTTTTTTTTTTTTTTTTTGGCAGTAATACTGCAAGCTTTATTACAAATTGCCTATAAGCTTGTACATTGTTAGTACACTTTAATCCGTACTGAGAAGATGTTGGCCTTGGGTCTCATTACCTATCATATCAAAGGAGATTTCAGTGCATTGGTTGAGGAAATCCTGATGTGGTATGTGTGTGTGTCAGTAAGGGCATCTTATCTAAATATTATTTATTTATTCTTATTGGATGCTAGAGATATTCTTCTGAAGAAGGAATTCCAGTGAGGACAAGCCTGGGTTTTCAGGCAACCTAGGATTGAATTTGGGAGAATTAAAGTCATTTTTCAAAGCCCTATTATTTTATAAAAAGAAAGTTGTCCTTTCACCTATTCCAATTTACACCAGGTTTCTAAATGATGATATTACTCCCGTGTGTGACACTGAAGGCAGACAGCCAACTTTTCTTGCTGTACTGGCTTGGCATCCACTGGAGAAGTATATCCATTCATTCGGGACCTTAGGGAGGTGCTGGCTATTCAGAAAATACAATTTTTTAAAATTCTAAAGCTGTGTTTATTTTTAGGAAGATGGCTGAATGGAATGAGGATGTCAGTACATAAGTTCCAGAAACAGTATATGTGATATATGTGAAGATTTTTGTGTGCATGTACGTCCTGAAGCCAGTTTCCCCAGTGGAATTTTTCTTATTTTGCTGGCTCATAGATAGCCTTCTTTATCCTGTCTTCTGATTGTAGAATAAATATACATATATATGTATGTATGTATGTGTGTGTGTATATACATATATATACACATATATACATATATATATACAATGTCACTGAATTTATGACTTTCTATTTCTTTTGTTCATTTGTGTATCAGTAATTCTATATTGAAAAGTAAGAGCTCAGTTGATGTACAGTACTTACGATTCTTACAGATTTTTATGAGAAAGTTCTCATAAAGCTGGTCAAAAAGCTGGTCACTCTAGCTCTTTTAATCAATAAACTACTATCTAGCATTTTCCAGTTTCCGAAAAACAATAAGAGAATTGAAAATCAGTCCATTTGCTGATCCTTATTACTTTGTAAATCAATTATATGAATACTGTATATGATAGGAAATACATAGTCCTCTTAAAATCAATTTTTTTCCATAAAAAAAACTGTAGGCAAGTTTTGATTGAACCACCCATATTTTGGTCTCTTCTTACAGACATGACTTAGTAGGCATCTTTATTTTATTTTTTAAAGATTTCTTTATTTATTTGAGAGAGGGAGAGAGAGTAAGTGAGTGGTGCGGGGGCAGAGGGAAAGAATCCCAAGCAGATTCCCTGCTGAGCATGGAGCCCAACTCGGACTCAACCGATGAAAGCATGACCTGAGCCAAAACCAAGAGTTGCATACTTAACCAACTGAGCAACCCAGGCATTCTGATTTGGTAAGAGTCTTTAATCTCCTTCCCCAGTGGCAAGAACTAGGGGTTGAATAATATTTAAATTTACCTGTAAAAATTCAGTTTGAAAAGGCATAATGCATTTACTCCATTGATAAAGCTAAGATTAGAATGTGTCACATTACAGGTAAACTTTAAGACCCTGCTAACATTTATGTTCCTGGTTTTTCATTTCTTTATCTCAAAATCTTTTCCTATGGCAACTTCAGATATATTATAGGAATATGGACTTTAGGGAACTCCCAAATTTCTTTGGTTCCTTAGAAGTAATATGTAGAATTCTGAAGAATTCTGTGTCTGCATGTTGCATTTTCTATTGTTTAATAATTACTTTAAAAAATGATGGAACACAAACCAAATAACTCTTTAGACCTCACCATTCATATTCTGTAGTGCATTCTTTTGTTATAAATGCCCTTAAATCTTACACCAAATCACTGGATTCATTGTTAGTATGTTCAGCTATTCAGTTGTATTTTCTTGGAGCTATTTCTTGTTCAGTATTTAAATGGAGTGGATCTTAGTTGATTTTATTGTTACAGTAGATTATTTGGCTGTGTGAGGCTTTTTTCCTCTTTGTCTCTGCTTTAGCAGTATCATCTGCTTATTCATGTGCATCTGAATAAGTAAAGATTAATAGCCCTCTTCAGTCGTAGTATAAGATATTCTTTCCCATATCATTAAATGGTACCATCAACAACAGACAGATGAAAATCTAGGATTAATACCCAGCCTGTTTCTTTCATCCTACACCAGTCCATCATTAAGTCCTGAGGACTCTATCTATAAAACATATTCTGAGGGTACTTCCATTCTTCTATACCACCACCACTTTAAGCCACCTTCATCTCTTGCCAATTCTACTGAAATAGCCCACTAACTGATCTTTTGTTTTACACATGGTAGCAAGATTAATCTTTTCAGATTGTGTCCTGCTTAATACATCCCAGTGACTTCCTAGGGAACAAAATATAAAATCAAAATTCTTTTTTTTTTTAAAGATTTTATTTATTTATTCATTAGAGAGAGAGAGAGAGAGAGAGAGAGAGAGAGAGAGAGAGAGAGAGAGAAGAGACACAGGCAGAGGGAGAAGCAGGCTCCATGCAGGGAGCCCGAAGTGTGAGTCAATCCTGGGACTCCAGGATCATGCCCTGGGCTGAAAGCAGGCGCTAAACCACTGAGCCACCCTGGGATCCCCCAAATCAAAATTCTTTATCGTGACTTATAAGGCCCTATATGATCTTGCCCCACTGATCTGTTTTAATGTGTCTAACAACACTGTCTTCCATTTCATTAGCTACAGACCCCCTGGAAAGTTTGTTCCCTGAACAATCAGGCCCTCTGTCTTTGTAAGTACTCTGTATTAAATAATTATCACTGGAATGCAAGGGATTAGAAGTCTGCAACTGTGCTTGAGAAGAATTTGTCTACATGGTAACAAGGTAGACCCTTGAGTGTTGACATACCTTCTCCCAAGCCTCCCCAACTGTATAAAAGCCAGAGGCTGACAGGTAGTAGATTCCTTGCTTTGTATTAACTTAAAACATTATATAAAGGCAGCTTCCAAATAGAAAAATATACTATTTGTATCTTTGATATTATATATATATAATTATACATATATAATTATTATTTTTTTGTACCACTATTCATTCTATCACTGGAAGTCTGTATCTTTCACTCCCCTTCATCCATTTTGCCCATCCTTCCACCCAACTCCCCTCTGGTAATCATCAGTTTGTTCTCAGTATTTATTTATTTTTTTAACTTTTTTTTTATAAAGATTTTATTTATTTATTCATGAGAGACTCAGAGGGGGAGAGAGAGAGAGAGAGAGAGAGAGAGAGAGAGAGAGAGAGAGAGGAACAGACACAGGCAGAGGGAGAAGCAGGCTCCATGCAGGGAGCCTGACGTAGGACTCAGTCCAGGGTCTCCAGGATCACACTCTGGGCTAAAGGCGGTACTAAACCGCTGAGCCACCTGCGCTGCCCTGTTCTCAGTATTTATAAGTATGATTCCACATTTTGTTTGTTTATTCATTTGCTGTGTTTTCTTAGATTCTACATATAGTGAAGTCATATAATATTTATCTTTCTCAGTCTGACTTATTTTACTTAGCATAGTACCCTTTAACTCTATCCATGTTGTCACAAATGGCAAGATCTCATCCCATTTTATGGCTACATGACATTCCATTGTTATATTTATATATTCCATTGTTTATATATATATATGTGTGTGTGTGTATTTATTACAACATCTTCCTTATCCATTCATCTATTGATGGACACTTAGGTTTTTTTCTATTGTAAATAATGCTGCATACAATGAACATAGGAGTGCACATATCTTTTTGAATTAGTGTTTTCATTTTCTTTGGGTAAAATCCAGTAGTGGAATTATTGGATCATATGGAATTTCTGTTTTTAATTTTTTGAAAATTACTATTTTTCACACTGACTGCACCAGCTTATCTTATCACCATAGTGGATGAGAGCTCCCTTTTCTCCACATCCTTGCCAACATTTAATATTTTACTTTGATTTCAGCTGTCCTTAGAGGTGTGAGGTGATATCTTATTGTGGTTTTGATTTGTATTTTCCTGATGATTAGTGATGTTGAACAGCTTTTTATGTGTCTGTTGGCTATTCATATGTCTTCTCTGGAAGAATGTCTATTCAGGTCCTCTGCCCATTTGTTTATTCAGATTTTTTTTTTTTTTTTTTTTTTTTGGTTTTGGAGTGTTGGGTTGTATAAGTTCTTCAGTGATAAGAGATATTAACTCCTTATTGTATATACCATTTGCAAATAACTTTCCCCCCCTTTTTTTTTTGCAAATAAATTTTTCCATTCAGTAGTTGCCTTTTGTTTTGCTGATTGTTTCCTTCATTGTGCAAAAGCTTTTTATTTTGATGTCGTTCTAATAGTTTATTTTTGTGTTTGTTTCCCTTACCCTGAGAGATATATCTAGAAAAATGTTGCCATGGCCAATATCAGAGAAATTACTACTGTGTTCTCTCCTAGGATTTTTATGGTTTCAGGTCTCATATTTAGGTCCTTAATCCATTTTGAGTTTATTTTTGTGAATGGTATTAGAATGTGGTCCAATTTCATTCTTTTGCATGTAGCTGTCAAGTTTTCCCAGCACAATTTATTGAAGAGACTGTCTTTTCCTCATTATATATTCCTGTATCCTTTATCATAGATTAATATATATTCCTGTGTCCTTTATCATAGATTAATTGGCCATATAAGTGTGGGTTTATGTCTGGACTCTATTCTGTTCCATTGATCTATATGTTTATTTTTGTATCAGTACCATGATGTCTTGATTACTATAGCTTTGTAATATACCTTGAAATCTGGGGTTGTGGAACCTCCAGCCTAGTTCTTTGTAAAGATCATTTTGGTTTCTTGGGGTCTTTTGTGGTTCTGTACAAATTTTAGTGTTGTTTGTTATACTTCTGTGAAAAATGGTATTGGTATTTTGATAGAGATTGCATGAAATCTGTAGATTGCTTTTGGTAGTATGGATATTTAACAATATGAATTCTTTGGTTTAATGAGCAAGGCTTATCTTTCCATTTGTGTCATCCTGTTAATTTATTTCATTAGTATTTTATAGTTCTTGGAGTATAAGTTTTCTATATCCTAAGTATTTTATTCTTTTTGGTTCAATTGTAAATGGAATTGTTTTCTTGATTTCTTTTTCTGCTACTTTGTTATTAGTATAAAGAAATGCTACCAATTTCTGGGTATTAATTTTTATTCTGAAACCTTACTGGATTCAAAAATTCTGATAGCATTTTGGTGGCATCTTTAGGATTATCTATATATAATTTTGTGTCATCTGCAAATAGTGACAGTTTATTTCTTCCTTACCAATATGATTGTCTTGTATTTCTTTTTGTTGTCTGATTCTTGTGGCTAGGACTTCTAGTACTGTGTTGAATAAAAGTGGAAAGAGTGGACATCCTTGTCTTGCTCCTGGCCTTAGGAGAAAGATTCTCAGTTTTTTACCATTGAGTATGATATTAGCGTGGATTTTTCATATATGGCCTTTATTATGTTATGTTTCTTCTGAAAACGTTGAGAGCTTTATCATGAATAAATGTTGAATTTTGTTAGATGCTTTTTTCTGCATCTATTGAAATTATCATATGATTTTTTTTTGGTAATCATATGATTTTTATTCTTTATTTTGTTATTGTGATGTATTACATTGATTGATTTGTGAATATTGTACCATCCGTGCATCCCTGAATTAATACTAACTGATCATGGTGAATGATCTTTTTAATATGTTATTTAATGTGGTTTATTAATATTTTGCTGAAGATTTTGCAACTATGTTCAATGGGGATATTGACCTATAGTTATCTTTTTTTTTTTTTTCCTGGTGTCTTTGGTTTTGGTGTCAGAAATGCTGGTTTTATAAAAGAATTTGGAATTTGGGAGCGGGGCAAGATGGTGGAGGAGTAGCATTCCCAAGTCACCTGTCCCCACCAACTTATCTAGATAACTTTCAAATCATCCTGAAAACCTATGAATTCAACCCAGATTTAACGAGAGAACAGCTGGAATGCTAGAGAGGTTTGCGCTTCTAAAAAGCACAACTCATTGTTAGCCACTGTGCACTGAGCAAAATGACTAGAAGGAAGAACTCACCACAAAAGAAAGAATCAGAAACAGTACTCTCTGTCACAGAGTTACAGAATTTGGGTTACAATTCAATGTCAGAAAGCCAATTCAGAAGGACAATTATAAAGCTTCTAATGGCTCTGGAAAAAGCATAAAGGATTCAAGAGACTTAATGACTGCAGAATTTGGATCTAATCAGGATGAAATTAAATATCAATTGAATGAGATACAATCCAAACTGGAGGTCCTAACAACAAGGGTTAACGAGGTAGAAGAAAGAGTGAGCGACATAGAAGACAAGTTGATGGCAAGGAAGGAAGCTGAGGAAAAAAGAGAAAAACAATTAAAAGACCATGATGAAAGGTTAAGGGAAATAAATGACAGCCTCAGAAGGAAAAAATCTACGTTTAATTGGGGTTCCAGAAGGCGCCCAAAGGGACAGAGGACCAGAAAGCATATTTGAACAATTCATAGCTGAGAACTTCCCTAATTTGGGGAGGGAAACAGGCATTCAGATCCAGGAGATAGAGAGATCCCCCCCTAAAATCAATAAAAACCTTTCAACACCTCGACATTTAATAGTGAAGCTTGCAAATTCCAAAGATAAAGAGAAAATCCTTAAAGCAGTGAGAGACAAGAGATCCCTAACTTAAATGGGGGGAAATATTAGATCAACAGCAGACCTCTCCACAGAGACCTGGCAGGCCAGAAGGGCTGGCAGTACATATTCAAGGTCCTAAATGAGAAGAACATGCAGCCAAGACAACTTTATCCAGCAAGGCTCTCATTCAGAATAGAAGGAGAGATAATGAGCTTCCAAGAGAGGCAGAAACTGAAAGAATATGTGACCACCAAACCAGCTCTTCAAGAAATATTAAGGGGAAATCTATAAAAGAAAGAGGACTCCCAAAGAAATAATCCACAAAACCAGGGACTGAATAGATATTATGATGACACTAAATTCATATCTTTCAATAGTAACTCTGAATGTGAATGGGCTAAATGATCCCATCAAAAGACACAGGGTTTCAGACTGGATAAAAAAGCAAGACTCCTCTATTTGCTGTCTACAAGAGACTCATTTTAGACCTAAGAACACCTCCAGCCTGAAAATGAAAGGTTGGAGAACCATTTACCATTCAAATTGTCCTCAAAAGAAATCAGGGGTAGCAATCCTCATATCAGATGAATTAAAGTTTATCCCAAAGACTGTAGTAAGAGATGAAGAGGGACACTATATCATACTTTTTTTTTTTTTTTTAGATTTTTAAAAATTTACTTATCAAAGAGGGGAGGGGGCAGAAGGAGAAGCAGGCTCCATTCAGGGAGCCAGACGAGGGACCCGATCCTGGGTCTCCAGGGCCACGCCCTGGGCTGGAGGTGGAGCTAAACCACTAAGCCACCAGGGCTGCCCCACTATGTCATACTTAAAGGATCTATCCAACAAGAGGACCTAACAATCATGAATGTTTATGCCCCTAATGTGGAAGCTGCCAAGTATATCAATCAATTAATAACAAAAGTAAAGACATACAGATAATACACTAATACTGGGAGACTTCACCATGCACTTTCTGCAAATGACAGATATTCTAAACACATCTCCAAAGAAACAATAGCTTTAGATAATACACTGGGCCAGATGGATTTCACAGATATTTACAGAACTTTACATCCAAACGCAACTGAATACACATTCTTCTCAAATGCACATGGAACTTTCTCCAGAGTAGACCACACTGGGGCACAAATTAGGTCTCAACCTATATGAAAAGATTGGGATTGTACCCTGCATATTTTCAGACCACAATGCTTTGAAACTTGAACTGAATCACAAGAAGAAACTTGGAAGAATCTCAAACACATGGAGGTTAAAGAGCAAAGAGCATCCCTCTAAAAGATGAAAGGGTCAACCAGGAAATTAGAGGAGAATTAAAAAGATGCATGGAAAGTAATGAGAATGAAGATACAACCATTCAAAATATTTGGGATAGCGCAAGAGCAGTCCTGAGAGGGAAATACATTGCAATACAAGCATCCCTCGAAAACTGGAAAAAACTCAAATACAAAAGCTAACCTTGCACCTGAAGGAACAGGAAAAAGAACAGCAAATAAAACCTACACCCAGCAGAACAAGAGAGTTAATAAGGATTCGAGCAGAACTCAATGAAATAGAGATCAGAAGAACTGTAAGAACAGATCAACAAAACCAGGAGTTGGCTCTTTGAAAGAATTAATAAGATAGATAAACCATTAGCCAGCCTTATTAAAAACAAAACAGAAAAACTCTAATTAAGAAAATCATGAATGAAAAAAGAGATCACAACCAATATCAAGGAAATACAAATGATTTTAAAAACATATTATGAGCAGCTATACACCAATAAATTAGGCAATCTAGAAAAAATGGATGCATTTCTGTAAAACCACAAACTACCAAAACTGGAACAGGAAGAAATAGAAAACCTGAACAGGCCAATAACTAGGGAGGAAATGGAAGCAGTCATCAAAAACCTCCCAAGACACAGAAGTCTAGGGCCAGACGGCTTCCCAAGGGAATTCTATCAAACATTTAAAGAAGAAACAATACCTATTCTACTAAAGCTGTTCCGAAAGATAGAAAGGGATGGCATACTTCCAAACTCATTTTATGAGGCCAGCATCACCTTAATTCCAAAACCAGACAAAGACTCCACCAAAAAGGAGAATTATAGACCAAGCTCCCTGATGAACACAGGTGCAAAAATTATTAACAAGATACTAGCCAATAGGATCCAACAGTACATTAAGAAGATTATTCTCCATGACCAAGTGGGATTTATCCCCAGGATGCAAGGCTGGTTCAACACTTATAAAACAATCAACATGATAGATCATATCAACAAGAGAAAAAACAAGAACCATATGATCCTCTCAATAGATGCAGAGAAAGCATTTGACAAAATACAGCATCCATTCCTGATCAAAACTCTTCAGAGTGTAGGGATAGAGGGAACATTCCTCAGCATCTTAAAAGCCATCTACAAAAAGCCCACAGCAAATATCCTTCTCGATGGGGAAACACTGAGAGCCTTTCCCCTAATATCAGGAGCAAGACAGGGATGTCCACTCTCACCACTACTATTCAACAAAGTACTAGAAGTCCTAGCCTCAGCAATCAGACAACAAAAAGAAATAAAAGGCATTCAAATTGGCAAAGAAGAAGTCAAACTCTCCCTCTTCACAGATGACATGACACTGTACATAGAAATCCCAAAGGACTCCACCCCAAGATTGCTAGAACTCATATAGCAATTCAGTGGTGTGGCAGGATACAAAACCAATGCCCAGAAATCAGTGGCATTTCTATACACTAACAATGAAACTGAAGAAAGAGAAATTAAAGAGTCAATCCCATTTACAATTGCACCCAAAAGGATAAGATATCTAGGAATAAACGTAAACAAAGAGGTAAAGGATCTCTACCCTAAAACTACAGAACACTTCTGAAAGAAATTGAGGAAGACACAAAGAGATGGAAAAATATTCCATGGTCATGGATTATAAGAATTAATTTTGTGAAAATGTCAATGCTACCCAGGGCAATTTACACATTCAATGCAATGCCTATCAAAATACCATGGATTTTTTTTTTTAATACCATGGATTTTATTCAGAGAATTGGAACAAATCATCTGAAGATTTGTGTGGAATCAGAAAAGACTCCGAATACTCAGAGAAATATTGAAACAGAAAACCAGAGCCAGGGGCATCACAATGCCAGATTTCAAGTTGGACTACAAAGCTGTGATCATCAAGACAGTATGGTACTGGCACAAAAACAGACACATAGATGAATGGAACAGAATAGAGAGCCCAGAAATGGGCCCTCAAGTCTATGGTCAACTAATATTTGACAAATCAGGAAAGACTATCCACTGGAAAAAGGACAGTGTCTTTAATAAATGGTTCTGAGAAAATTGGGCATCCACATGCAGAAGAATGGAACTAGACCATTTCTTACACCAAACACAAAGATAAACTCAAAATGGATGAAAGATCTAAATGGGAGACAAGGATCCATCAAAATCCTAGAGGAGAACACAGGAAACACCCTTTTTTAACTCGGCCATGGCAACTTCTTGCAAGATACATCTATGAAGACAAGGGAAACAAAAGCAAAAATAAACTACTTGGACTTTATCAAGATAAAAAGCTTCTGCACAGCAACAGAAACAGTCAACAAAACTAAAAGACAACCTACAGAATGGGAGAAGATATTTGCAAATGACCTATCAGATAAAGGGCTGTGTCCAAGATCTATAAAGAACCTATTAAACTCAACACCAAAGAAACAAACAATCCAATCATGAAATGGGCAAAAGACATGAACAGAAAATTCACCAGAGAAGACCTACACGTGGCCAACAAGCACAGAGAAAAATGCTCCGCATCACTTGCCATCAGGGAAATACAAATCAAAACCACAATAAGATACCACCTCACACCAGTGAGAATGGGGAAAATTAATAAGACAGGAAATAACAAATGTTGAAGAGGATGTAGAGAAAGGGGAACCCTCTTGCACTGTTGGTGGGAACGTGAACTGGTGCAGCCAGTCTAGAAAACTGTGTGGAGGCTCCTCAGAGACTTAAAAATAGAACTGCCCTACAACCCATCGATTGCACTGCTGGGGATTTACCCCAAAGATTACAGATCCAGTGAAATGGCAGGACACCTGCACCCCAATGTTTATAGCAGCAATGTCCACTATAGCTAAACTGTGGAAAGAGCCTCGGTGTCCATCAAAAGATGAATGGATAAAGAAGCTGTGGTCAGCCATTAGAAACGAGAAATACCCACCACTTTTTCAACGTGGATGGAACTGGAGGGTATTCTGCTGAGTGAAGTAAGTCAGTTGGAGAAGGACAAACATTATATGGTCTCATTCATTTGGGGAATATACGAAATAGTGAAAGGGAATAAGGGGGAAAGGATAGAAAATGAGTCGGAAATATCAGTGAGGGAAACAGAACATGAGAGACTCCTAACTCTGGGAAAGGAACAAGGGGTAGTGGAAAGGGAGGTGGTGGGGTTTGGGGTGACTGGATGATGGGCACTGAGGGGGCACTTGACGGGATGAGCACTGGGTGTTATGCTATATGTTGGCAAGTTGAACTCCAATAAAAAAATTGGATTCTTTCCTTCCTCTTCCTTTTTTTTGGAATATCTTAAGGAAAATAGGTATTAACTCTTCCTTAAGTGTTTGATAGACTTTAATTTTTGGTGTATTTTTGATTACCAATTCATTTTCATTATTAATAATTGGTCTCTTCAGATTTTTTCTTTCTTCTTGCTTCAGTTTGGAAGATTGTATGTTTTTATGAATTTATCCATTTCTTCTCAGTTGTCCGATTTGTTGGGATATAATTTCTCATAATACTGTCTAATAATCCTTCGTATTTATGTGGTGTCAATTGTTATTTCTTTTCTTTCATTTCTGATTTTATTTATTTGAGTCTTTTCTCCTTTTTTCTTGATAAGTCTGGCTAAGGATTTCATTGATTTTTTTTTCTATTTTTTTTTGTCTGTATTTCATTTGTTTCTGCTCTAATCTTTATTATTTACGTCTTTATAAACTAACCATGGGCTTTTTTCTTTTGCTAGTTCCTTTAGGTGTAAGGTTAGGTTTTTATTTGAACTTTTTCTTGTTTTTTGAGGTAGGCTTGTGTTGCTATATTTCTTTAGAAGTGTTTTCACTCTTTCCCAAATTTTGGATTGTTGTGTTTTTATTATATTTGTCTCCATAAATTTTTAAAAAATATTTCATTTGTTTATTCACAAGAGACACACAGAGAGAGGCAGAGACATAGGCAGAGGAAGAAGTAGGCTCCCTGCGGGGAGCCCAATGCAGGACTCGATCCCAGGACCCCGGTATCATGCCCTGAGCCAAAGGCAGATGCTCAACCACGGAGTCACCCAGGCATCCCAATTTTTTTTTTATTTGTTCTTTAATTTCTTCATTGCCCCATTTGGTTTTTATTATCATGTTCTTTAGTCTTTTCATGTTTGTGTTTTTCCATTTTTCTTCTTTTGATTGATTTCTAGTTTTGTACATTTGTGGTCAGAGAAGATGCATGGTATTATTTCAATTTTCTTAAATTTACTGAGGCTTTTTCTGTAGCTAACATGTGGTCTATTCTGGATAATGTTCCATGTGCATTTTAGACAGAATGTGTATTCTGTTGTTTTTGGATTGTTTTACGTTCTTTTCCCTTTTTGCTGTTCAGCTTAGATACTTTCTATTATCCTGTCTTCCAGGTTACTCATACATTCTTCTGCATCTGCTAATCTACTGTTGATTCCCTTTAGTATATTTTTATTTTGGTTATTATGTTCTTCAACTTTGATTGATTCTCTTGTATATTTCCTATCTTCTTATGAAGTTCTCACTAAGTTCCTCCACTCTTCTATCCAGCCCAGTGATCATCTTTATAAATAGGCATATTGCTTATCTGTTTCATTTACTTCTTTTTCTGAGGTTTTGTTATGTTCTTTTTTTTTTTAAGCATATTTTTCTGGTTACCCATTTTGTTTGACTTTCAATGTTTCAAGTGGAAGCAGGCTGGGGTATCCTATGTTCTGCCCACTGAGGGTACCCTAGCAGGACACCTGCAACTGGAGTGTGTGCAAATCAGGGTGTCTTGGGGCTCTACATACAGAGGGCACCTTGGTAGGATAACTGAAGCTGAAGTAGGTGTAGAGAGGTGTGTTTCAAAACTCTCTGCACGAAGGGTGCCCTGGAGGGGTGGCTGGAGCCAGGGTGGGGTCAATGCCGGGGGTTCCTGTGGTGCTTCATGTGTGTGGGGGTACCCTGACAGGACAGCTAGAGCTAAAATGTGCTGAGTGGTATGGTTTCTAGTTCTCACACAAAATATGCCCTGGCAGGATACCTGAGTGTCCTAGAGTGCTCATTGTGGGGGGTGCCAGCATGGTGGTTGGATCTGAAGCAGACATTAGCTAGGAGGTTCCAAAGTTCTGTGTACCAGGTGTGCCTCACATGTCATCTAAAGCTGAAATGGTATGGGCCTGGAGTGTTGTGCACCTGTGTCACCTTGATATTAAGGCTGGAACTGTTGTGAACACTAACAAGGGGTGTCCCTGCATGCAGTGCTCTGTGGTCATCTTGTTGGTACACCTGGGACTGGTATGAACTACAGGCCCAGGGTTTGCTGAGGCAGAAGGCTGGT
Source organism: Vulpes vulpes (assembly GCF_048418805.1). Lineage (NCBI taxonomy): Eukaryota > Metazoa > Chordata > Mammalia > Carnivora > Canidae > Vulpes > Vulpes vulpes. The sequence goes on along the minus strand of NC_132783.1, from coordinate 78,102,870 downwards.
TAGGTTGCTCTAGCTCTGTTCTCATTTACATTATTAAGGTGGAAGGGGAGTGTAAACCAAGCGTACCAACCCAGAGAGCATTCCAGCAACTCCCCTCACTGGTGGGGTTGTAGGGCTGGTTCTTTTATAAGTTAGTAGCTACTTATTTATTTATTTGCTTGTTTGTTTGTTTTTAAGTAAGCTCGATGCCCAATATGGGGCTTGGACTTAAGACTCTGAGATCAAGAGTGCCGTGCTCTATTGACTGAGCCAGCCAGGAACTCCAAATAGTTGCTCTCTCAAATTGCAACTTTTTTCTGTGTCCCAGCATGACTGGACTCCTGTGGGCTAGAGGACCCAGGGCTCGCTGAAACAGAAAGCCAGCTATAATATCCAGACCCTGCTCCAATCTGTGATTTGAAGGCAAAAGGGTGAGTGTAAACCGTGTTGCTCTTCAGTCCCTCTGACCCAGAGAAGTTTCCAGCTGCTCCTTGGCCATTTGGCACAGTTCGAGGGCTGGCTCTTTAAATAAACTTAGTTGCTCTTTTAAACCATGGCTTTTTTTCCTGTGTCCAAGGACAGACAAATCTATTTCTGGTCCCTCAGGATTATCCCTCCCCAATGCAGTTACAGTTTTGGGGGAGGGGCAGTTTCCTTTGTTATTATGTCTCTGTCCCTCTTGCAGTTCTTTTTTGCTCTTCTATCTTTTATTGTGCATAAGCTGTTTAATCAGCCCTCAGTTCTTATTCAGGAGCAATTGCTCTATAAATAGGTGCAATTTGGTGTGTTCTATGAAGAAGGTGAGTTTAGGGTCTTCCTACATCACCATCTTGAACTAGAACCTCTGAGACATCTCTTTATAGGAGTTTCTGGAACTAAAGATTGAGTCAATAGTATGTATTTCCATGACATACAATAAGTAAATCATCCTGTCAAATCTAATTATTTTCAGTTGACAAAAGTTCATGTCTTTCTGAAGGTTTATTTTCTCTAAAATCAGATTCTTTGTAAACAAATAACAAAATAAAGGTAGGGATAAAATTTTTAAGGTTATCTGAATATGAAAATTAATTAGTTTATAGGAATTGAGAAAGGAAACGGACATCTCTTAGTGTTGTAACTGTTGCTATATTGTGACAAGAACAATTTTAGTATTCTATTAAATACCATAATTGTGAAGACTGTTTTGTGTTTTAGTAAGTTTTGACCTATTTAGAGTGGTCCTTAAACTATGGTGGAAGAGATGCTCCTGGGCCACTTATCTACAAGGCACCAATTTTGGATGTTGTATGTGTGACAGTCCCTACCCTCAATAAAAGGAACTAAAGGATATTACAAAAAGACTTTCTCGGTCAATTTATAATACAGCAGAAAGACACATAGAACTAATCATGATATGATGTGATATGTTTTCTTTGGGCTATGAGTTGAATGCTATGGAAAAATGGATAAAATGACAAATCATGCTTAGAATCTTTGAAGAAGTCTTCGGAGTGAAATGTTTGTTTTAATGATATCTTTGTATAGCACCTGAAGAAAAAAAATGAGAACTCTTAAAGAATAAAATGTATTTATGATCTAAATAAATAGAATTTGAGGCAGATAATAGTAAATGGAACAGATATTCTGGCAGATAAATCTTTTCCGGTGCTTTTTCATCATAAGGGCTAGATTCAGATACTGTCAGGTCCTCCTAACTTTTTGAGGATGTCCACCCACCTCACTAGTATTGCTTTTATTCAGAGGCTCTTGAAGAAACAATAGTAATTCTTACATATATTTTGATGCTTAATTAATTGATATTATGTCAGGTTGTAGAAAATGCAGTTGATATCTAAATGGTCCACCTACACAGCTTCAATATTAGCAAATTACAAAAAGGAATTATGTTCTCATATTTTTTATTTTCTTATTTTTGTACTTCTGAGGTCATCATTGAATCAAACTTGAAATTTCCTGGGGACCAGAGAAAAAGAGAGCTTAATTAAGGAAAAAGAAGAGAAAAAAAAGAGAGAGAGAGAGAGAAAAATACAATTGTAGAATAAAATGTACTGTTTTGATTTAAGAGCCCACATACACTGAAGACCAGGATAGGATGAAGACAAAAATATCTTCCTTTTCTCATTTATCTCAATTTATTCTCAACGTTGTTTATCTCCAACTGTTAGATTCAGCAGGCTATTTGAAGGGCTATTATTGTTGTTTGACCTTGGAAGCAAAGGATACATTTTGTGCTTTAGTGCAATATTTATTTAGTTGACCAACATTTAGATAGTACTTACTCAGTGCTAGTTACTATTTTGAGAGCTTTCCATGTTATTTAATCCTCATAGCCATCCATGAGGTAGGTACTGTTGTGGTCACAGTTTTTTGGATGAGAAAATGGAGGCATAGAATGGTTAAATAACTTGTCCAAGGTCATTCAGTGGTCTCCGGAACCCCGGGTCTCAGGCTCTAGGCTTCTCTGCCTTTCAGGATTGTATTCGTTCACATCTACCTTAGGTGTATTAGTTTAATAGACTACAAATTGTAATTTGAAGAAGTGGTGATTTGATTATATATTTTAATTTGGCAAGGAAAATTATTTAAATGCAACTATATTTATATGTGCACATATATATACATACACACACATATATACATACATATATTTGTATATATAAAAATTATAGTACATGGATTTTCCAGAACTTTCTGGATATAAAATATTTTCCTTAAAATTTGGGGAATGTCTCTGATTGGCCTAACAAAAGACTGGAAAAGTCTAACCTATGCAGACGTCTTTCTTTTAAATCCCACAAATTCTATGTGCTTACCATTCTACAGAATTACATAATTTGGGAGTCCCAAATGGTTATCAGCTGACCTTTTTAAATGATTTTGTTTGATGTCTGAGAGGATATATGTGAGTGCTATGATATATGTAGTTATGATATGCTTGGGCAGAGTTGTGTATATATTTTTGTGCGAAGGTTCATCTATATTTTTGAAGCAAAGAGAATGTGGACTTTTTTGTATATCTCTTTGCTACTCTCTTCAAGATATATATATTGATATCTAATAGAGATTTTATTCTTCATTAGATCAGAAAATTAGCACTAAAGTCTTCATTATCACTTGAACCTAGTTTCTTATCTCCAAAAAATGATGTTCAGGGAAAGAAGTCACTTAACATATGCTCAGCAGTGAGTCAAAACTTCTCTTTCTTCTCTCATTCTGTTTTGGTATTTTACTGGTATCACTGGAAATAGGGCATACTGTGGGGACTCTAGTATATCTGGAACCCCCACCCAAACTTAGCCTTAGTTCTAAACCTCAGGAATGACCTACTTTATCTTCCTAAGATGTCCTTAAGCTGTATAACAAGCTAATGTTATACAACCTGGAGAACATAGGGGACTAGAGGGATTGACATCTTGGTACTTTAGTCAAAGATTTTACTTCACTACTATAATAATTCTATCCCTATGGATCATTTAGAGAATTCCTATGTGCCTATCGGTTATCTAACTAAGGATATATTATTAAAATTTTTGCAATTCACAGAGGGCTATGTAGTGAATGCAGAGAATAATTAAAGGTTTGCTTTTCCTAAGCCCTATTCATCATCTAAAGCTTTTGATCCAAGTCATTTTAACATTATTTCAATGTAACTTTCAAGGAAGTATCTGATTATTGTGTATGAGAGGGGGTGGGTGCGGTTCATGGATTCACGGGAGATGATTTAGTACAATAGTTAGTAATTCACATTTGGAACACCTGATGACACTTGAAATATATTAGGCTGAGGGAGACATTTTTTCTCCAGAAAACCCTCTCTAAAGTGAAATTTTTCGAAGCCTTCAAGGTAGAATAAATCCTCAATATGGTAAAAACCAAGAAATGTAAATAAATATTAGAGGTATTTGCTGACTAAACCTCTAGCTCTTTCCACATGTGGTGCCTTTTTTTTCATGAAACTATTAATTTAGGATAATAGTGAATATATTTATAATGGTATAATATTAAAAATGCTCCCAGTTTAGCTCCCTTATTACTAAGCTTTTCTGTCTCTCCTCCACTCCCCTCCCCAATTAATTGTTTTGAGTTAATTGATACAGGAATTGGACAAAAGAAGATATGATAAGGAGGAAAGAGAAAGCCCTAGACCTGTCCTCTTGCCTTAAGCAGGAGGAAGTTCCAAATCCATGGGAAGGGGAAAGTACAAGCAAAGCTGACTCTTTCTCACCTGAAGGACTGTGGGAAGAAAAGAGAGGGAAAACAAATAGGTTAGGGAACAACGTTCTTTTCCTTCTTCTTGTGGGCCTGGAACACCAACTGGTGCAGTGGCTTCAGAAATATCCAGATATATATTGAAGAGCCAGGAATACTAGGCTGTTGGCACATATTCCTGGGGACATCAGAAGAAGGTTATAACACAGGGTGAAGATAAGTTTACTGCTACTCTCAACATTGAGTTTTGGCTTTCTAGTGTAGAAAGTCTTGACCTGAGGAATGGGGAGGAGCAGAACAATGGATCATCCTGGCAAATAGCTTTGGAAGAAAGTGGTCTAATAAAGGCATCGATAACAAATGAAGTAACTAAGAATCTCTGACCACAGTGAGTAAATGGCATTTGGATACTTGAATTTTCATTAGGAAATGTAGACTTTTATCTTGTACTCAAGTATCAATATAGGCACATGAAACAATTTTACTTTTTAATTTGATCAGCCAGGTTTTTTGGGTGGTCATTTTCTCTGAAGGAGCATTTTTAGGGTTGCTTTTGTTATTTGCTGCCACAGGCTACAGTTTATTCTATCACACGCTCATTAACTCAGTGGTACTTCAGTGGAATAAAGAAAAGAATGTCTTTGAAGTACTCAAGTTACAAAAAGGAATTGAATTACCAAGAGATCAGCATGAATTTGTATAATACCATATTATAGTAGAAATCTCCCAAGTTGCCTTTCATCATGCCAAAACTCATTTTATTGCTAATAGGATTTTAGAGGCCCATCATGGGATGGATGGTCAGATTGAAGCAACTGGCCATAACAATATCATCAAGGATGCCTAACAATAGACAATAGGTAGAGGAAATTATACTATGTTTGCAGGGAATTTCATAAAGAACGGATTTCAGGAAGCCATCTATGGGGATTGGGATTCACTATCAGGACTCCAGTTCTTGGAAATTCTTAAAGAAAAGACTCTTATTGTTGTAAGATCAAGTGTGGCATGAGACAATAAGGAACTAAGACATAGGAGCAAAGACCCAGTTACTGGAATAAAGCAAAAGTCCCTTTTTTAGAACTATGGTAAAGTCAAGATGGGACCAGGATGAAAGGTCAGACAGTCAGCACATTTGACTACCCACACTTGTCCCAAGTAGGGGAAAGACTGGTACTAGAATTAAGTGAGATGTATAGGTGAGATCTAGTTTTTCAAAGTAAAAGGGAACTGGGGCAGGAAGTCAGGAAGTTAGTACATTTCCTTGTAGACTATCCCTTTCTTCTTTCAGATGAATATTACATTATTTTCCCTGGGTTCAATACATGTTTTCTTTGATTTGTCTAAAGATTAATTTTATAAAAGATGAATTTTTGCTTGGCAAAATATGTTTGGAATATCTGGCAAAGTAAAATACATGTGTCCTTTGATCCAGGCAGTTTACTGTTTGTAATTGGAAAACCAAAATTGGATGTGCAAACATATGCACTTTATAGACGTATACTGATATGTGCATAAAGCATTTGTTTTCTGGAAGGACAGTCATGAAACTATTAAAAATGATTATTTTTTGGAAGAGAGAGAGCTATGGGAGTTGAAAAGGTAACTTTCACTTTACTAACTTTGACCATGTTCAACTTTGAAAAATGTCAACAGGCAGTTATTGAGCAAAGGGATTATAGAATTAGTTTTTTATTCTTCATAAACTCTGTCTCTTTCCATATATATGTACAAAGGCTTAATAAATGTTATTTTCCTCTTGGTTCAGAAAACATTTTTTCATTTTCATAAAGATTAACTTTGTATAAGAAGATGAATCTTCTCTTGAAGAATATGAGTTTGTTTTCATAAATCAAGTATATGGAAAAATTGTACCAAGCTGTTGCTGTAAGTAATATACACTGAATTACCAGGCTCACTTCACTTTGGTATATTTTATACCTGAAAATACACAACTATGCAGTTGTGTTTATTAAACTGTCAATTGGCTTGGGGCCTGGGTTTTATATGTCTCTATAATCTATAAATAAGAAAAAGCATAGATTTAAAATATATATATAAAATGCTTTCCATTTAATTTGGTGTTTTATATAAATTTTATCTGTATTTATAGTCATGATCTTAAATATTCCATAAAAACAGAGAAGAAAATGAAGACTATGTCAGCTGCATTCATATTTTTGGTAAATGTTCACATAGAATGAAAATAGCTGTTTTTGCCCTGAGTCTCAGGCACTAAGTTGATATCAGTAATTTAGGGCCATTATCAGACTAAAATGTCCCTCACCACTACTGGTCTGCCGAACCCAGCGGGTCTTCTCAACTCTGCATTCTCAGAGGCTGAACTCTGTTCCAAGGGGGTAATTTTGGCTTGGTCATAGACACATAATGTGCGTATTACCGTACATGACCACTCTGCCTGGGGATAATGGCACAGCTGGTCTGCCAATTGGAATTAGAAGAATGACGTCAGATTTATTTTGCTGCCAAGCAATCCTGGGAGGCCAAAACTTGCTTTGGCTGAGGAGATGATAGAACAGTAATAGAGATTTGCAATTATATAGCACTTGTTTATAAAAAACTTACAGTGCTTTTGCAAGCATTAATTAAGCCTAGCAACATTCCTTTTAGGCTAGTAAGTGTTATTTCATGGTGTGCATTTTAGAGATTTTTTTTTACAGTAATATCCAGAGTTGGATGATTAGACTATGCTTAAATGGCAGAGCTGAGTATAAAAACAAATAGTTTGGATTCCTTTATCTGGCTCTGATCACCAAATACTATTTTCGAGATGGCAAGAGTGCATGTCCCTACATTGAGGTGATGTAACATTTTAATGTTCTGAGAGTAGGGATTCTTATTTTATTTTCTTAGCTCTTGATTCTACTCTCATGAATGGGATCATTTTAATTGTCTTTCTATGTACCCTCCTCATTCCCTGTTCTGTCAATATGGTCAATACCTCATTCATTAATGATAGGTAAAGACAAAATGTCATATAACCATGACTCCATGGAAGTAGAAGGCATTGTTCACACATGCTACTGCAATGTCCTTTTGAGGTCCCCTTCCAGGGAAAGAGGGAAGATGGTGCTTCTCCTTGTCTTACTCTTAGAATGATTTACTCTTTGAATGTTAGTATTTATGGTACCAAAAAGAGTTCTGATTTACCATTTTTACTAATATCACAATGATTTTCTTTTAATAAAAACTCTAAAAAGTTTTTCTAATTATAGTTAACAGATTATATTAGTCTTAGGTGTATAACATTAGTGATCCAACAATTATGTATATTATGAAAGCTCATCAAGATAGGTATGGTTACCATCTTTCACCAAACAAAGTTATTATAATATTGACTATATTCCCTGTACTATACTTTTCATTCCTGTGATTTATTTATTTTATAACCAGAAGTTTGTACCATATAACAGTGTTTTTTTATTGGATCACATTGAAGTTAGAAACTAAATATATTTTTAGTTAAGCCTTCTTTTATTTCTTTTAAAAGTTTATTTAGTTTAATTAATTAATTAATTTATTTATTTCAGAGAGAGAGAGAAACAGAGAGATAGAGTCGGGGGAGGGGTAGAGCTGGAGAATCTTCAAGCAGACTCCCTGCTGAGACAGAGCCTGATGCAGACCTGATCTCACAATCCATAAGATCATTACTTAAGCTGAAACCAAGAGTCAGATGCTTAACTGACTAAGACAGCCAGGCACCCCACTTAAGGCTTCTTTTAAATTATGCTTGTTTTTTCTAGTTTATAGGTTACTTTTCTTTGTACATATAATTAGTAGATTTGAAGTTTTTAATTTATTTTAAATTCTAGTCATTATATAGATAGATCTGTGTTATATGCAAATAATTTATAAACTAGTTGCATATAATTATTAACATGAATGAGTTTGTGTGTGTTAAAGCGAGACTATTAATGCAGCCCATTCTGATCCTAAAAGAAAATAAACATTGAATACTGAAAATTTGTCTAAACATTTAGATAAAGTCCTTAAATGTATTAATCATAACACACAATAAGAGAATTTTATATAACTGCTATTTTATAATCACAATTATAGAGCAGAAGGAGATTATTAGTTTTAAGATATTTTCTTTTTATGGCTATTTGGAATTGCAGGTTGAATGAAGAGATGAGATATGTGTTGTATAATAGGCCAGAAATAATAAGGGAGGTGTCCAAAGATAAGGAATATCTCATCATTCATCATTCTACTGTATCTCTAGTCAGAGTTATCCTAATATAGTCTCATTCTGAGGCTTCTAAAAAATTCCTCAAAGAGTTAAAGAAAGCACTCCCTAAACAGATCAAAGTCCTTTTGTTTTTTTAAAGGTTTTATTTATTCATGAGACAGAGAGAGAGAGACAGAGACATAGGTAGAGAGAGAAGCAGGCTCCACACAGGAAACCCAATGTGGGACTCCATCCCAGGACTCCAGGATCATGCCCTGAGCCGAAGGCAGAGGCTCAACCACTTGAGTCACCCAGGTGCCCTAACAGATCAAAGTCTTGAGTGTCTAATGTAGACTTAGAAAATCCCATGATATCCATTAGGAAAAATTAATACATTTTTCAGAGAATCCCCTTTGAGTTAATAAAAATTTTCTGTTAGGATAAAAGTTCAAGCATTCAACTTTTTATGATTCTTAAAATTTTATACTGTGATGGTATTCTGTCTTATAAACATTGTGATTAAACATTATCTACCCCCCTATTTCAGCATCCACTAAAGTATGGGTTTACATTGGCTTTTAAATTTGTTATATTTTTGAATTAAATTTGAACTTAAAATATAGTGGTCATAATACTGAATTTTAAAATCACATACATACATATCCCTTGTTTTTATACTCTAGCTTATTATATTAGTGTACCTGAAAATCTGTAAGAGCATATTTTTATTATTTCATATTTACAGATATGTCAACTAAATATATCAGGGCATCCCAAGATCAGGCTTATCTCTGGTCCTAAGAAAAATAATTTAAAAGTAACTTTTCTACAATTCTACCCTCACAGAGAGATAACTTAGGAAACTGAATTTCTATAACATCTCTAGGATATTCCACATAGGGAAATACATGAATAGTAATGGACAGACCAATATACACAAAACAGAATAAATAAAGCTAATTTCTTTTTTTCTGTATATAATGCATTTCTGATAACCCAGTTTGGGTTAGGCACTCAACAATGGGAAAATCATCTGAGAGGATGGCAGTTGACATTCAAACCCTTTGGTTGGAAGGAATATTTGTTAGAAGGGAAGGACTGGAAGATAAGACAATGTCTGCTTTAAATATCTATCACTTTTTTAATATATGTGTCTCTCATGAATAAATAAAACTTTTTAAAAAAGATTTTATTTATTTATTCATGAGAGACACAGAGAGAGAGAGGCAGAGACACACACAGAGGGAGAGGCAGTCTCCATGCAGGGAGCCTGATGCAGGACTCGATCCTGGGACTCCAGGATCACACCCAGAGCTGAAGGCAGGAGCTAAACCACCAAACTACCCAGGGATCCCAATATCTTATCACTTAATGAGCCTGTATGAATGTTGTCTCAGGCACTGTGCAGGACACTTAATATCCATTCTCTCTAAAAGGAAAAAAGAAACAAATAGTAAAGCTGATTAAGGAATATTTGATATGCCCATTTCTGTAAGTTATCTGTGTAGGTAGCAAAGTTTCAATGAATTTTCAGAGACAGGGATCTTTGAGTCACTTATTTAGTCTGCTACAATTATGATCTACTAAAGAATATGACTTATATATGTAAAATGGTATTTCTATTTTATCTTGGGAAAGTTGGTTTTTAATACCCACTTAGGTTGTTCTGTGATGTCTGAAAGATCCACTGCTACCTTTGTGTGTGGGTATATGTGTGTATGTATGTACACATGCACAAATATATGCACACGCACCTGTGAATGGGACTTGGGTCTGTGCTTCCTAGTTCTGAATCTTTGTTAATTCTATGAGTTCTTATGCATTTTAACTATTTTACTTCCACTATAGGTTCCACTAACTTTAAAATACACCCTACACAAATACACTTTTAGAAATCTAGTGTTCCTTCTCAGAGGTGCATCTGAGAAGAACTAAATAATAATGAATTGTGAAATCTCTTCCTGTCATAAAATGCTATACTTACTTATTTTATAAGCAAATGACTATGCCCAGAATATCACATATACAGAAGAATCACATAATTTTATGAATAAGCTTGAATCTTAGGGCCTTTTATTCTAGAGTTATATTAACATCTACTTATCTAAATATATACAATAAATTATATAATACATTTTTTATCACTAGATTGTAACAATCTGGCATATTCCATGATTACTCATACAAATCCTCCTCTTTAATAGATATATAATCGCCAAATTAGCAAGGCTAAGGTGGGAGACAGACTAACACTGTTTAGATCCCTTTCCATTTTTTCTTTTTTTTTTTTTTTGAAAAAAGGAGTTAAACACATTCATTCCTGTGCAGTTGCTCTTACCAAGCCTACACAATTTCAGGACTTTTGTTAGTTCATTGTATTCAGCAGCTGTGACAAAGGAACATTATGTAGAGAGAAAAGATGTATGTGTTACTTCAAAATTAGTTATGAAAGTGAGACAGGATTTTGGAGTGGGTAGGGTCAGATGGGTTTTATGTCATGATTTGTTACAAAAATAAAGCTTTTTCTAACTTGAATGTAGGAGTAGGCATTTTAAACTCTCTCATACCCCTAGTAAGAGATTTAAAAACTTATATGAAAATAAGTTGATAAGTTGTTAGATGAAAGAATTATGCCTCAAAATATGAAGATTAATACAATTTTGGAGATTAATGAAATCAGTAAAATTGAAACATGACCGAGGGGCTCAGTTGAATTGTATATTTTTTGAAAATACAGCAGCGAAAATAAAATTGTTTTTCCATGTCAAATGCAGTATGTAAAACTTTGACCAGAGTAGCTAACAGACCTACTCATCTACCTTTAGATACTGTCTCAGCATTCCCAGAGAGATCCTCTGCCAACATGCTGTTCATGCCACACCATTGTTGTATTTCTGTAGGCCTGTTGGCCTGAGCATTCTGCCTTTCTGAACATTAGGGTCCATCCTACTACTTCTCATCCAACCTATAGCCTTGAGCCACATATAGTAGAGCAAGTAAGAAATAGTGGCAGAGCTGCTTTTACCACCATGTTGAAGTGTTGCTTGGGGGCTGTTCTTACCCAGTCCCAGTGCTTGCCTCCTACCACCTCATGAAAAGCTGAATTCATACTCATTATTGCTTCTTTTGGAGGAAATGAGTCATGTCATCCCTGTCCTTTTGGTATTTATCCCCCAAATCCTAAGGCAATTTGGCTTTTACTCCTCCCTACAAAGATTTCTCTCTATATTTTCACTTTAGCAAGATTTGCTGTGCTGGGTTTACAGATTAAACAGTTTCTTTTTCTTCAGTATGTTTGGAGGAAGCTTATGTCACCTTACAATTCAGGGCCTTTTTGTAGAGTATTTTTTTCCTTGGTTTTATTCAATGTGGAATATTTATTGAAAATATGGCCAAAAGCTGGTGAAAGCGAGAAAATGAAAACTCCTGTGATATATATATATAATATATATACATACATATATATATATGTATGTATATATATTACAAACTCTTCCTAGTAGTGTTGGTAATTAGAAGATAGTCATTTTTTTCTTCTTTTCTCTATGTGTACTATTGTTTTGTTTCTCTTTTTACTGATTTCCTTTCCAGGAAGAAATTGACTTTCTAAAAATTCAAATTCGATAAAACTTTAATGAAACATATGGTATAATAGTCATTACACCATACGAGAGAATATAATATTATAATAGTAACACTGAAAAAATAGACATTATTTCAAAAGTAATGGAAATATTCAATGGCTGACAAAAAAAATAAAACAAAACAAAAATCCCCAAACCAAAACTAAAACCAAACAGACAAGCAAAAAGCAACAAAATAAAACAACTTCCCGAACCAGAAAAATAGTGTTGTTTAGCCTGGAAAGTTAAAAGTTTAAAAGGATGTGATTGAAATGCTAAATGATTAAAACGCAAAGGAAGAGTTAAAGTGATCTTGTTCTCAAATCTTAATACATGACTATAAGAACAATCCATAGTTATTATTTGAACCTTAAAAGAGACATACATGAGTCAATAAAAAAGAAAATTTGCTTTCATTCTTTTGCAATGCCTATGAAGTCTGTTTTGCCAATATATAATAGAATAGGAACTTAAATAACTGGATCAAAGGAATTTTGAATGAATAACTATTAATATTTTGTGATTATAAGGAAAATTGATATATCTGTGAGATTATGAGTGATCTTTGAGATTTAAACCAATGTTTTGGCATGGGAGGTTAAAATGGTCATCCTAATATTCTAAGACATGTGTGTCCATTGGTATCACTGCATATACCTGGTAAGTTTGTTGTGATAAAAAAAAGGTTTATTTTTTTTGTGAAACGGGAATTATACTCAGCTGAAAAGTATATATACATTATATCAGAGATCGAAGGAAAACCCTGAAATTCATTAGTTCCATCATTCTTTTATTCCTTTCTATCTGTGGTAACCTTACAAAATACAGGCCTTCAGAGTCACCCACACTCACTAATAATCTTATTAATATAGTGCTTTATTCTTGTACCTCTAGACTTATCCTCTCTGTTCTATCTCCAAATCCTTCCCATTGTTCCTTAGAACCATATAGCCTTGAAAACTAACTCAGCCTCCTTGAAAAACACCCTTCCTCATCTTTTTCCATTATCTTAGAGGTGTTAGTGGGCATTCAATCACTTTGCTCTTTACTACTACCTCCACAGAATGTGCCTTTTCTGTCTTGTGAAAAACTCTTTTTCTGAAGTTTGTTAAGTTTTGGTCATCCTGTCCCCTATCCTAACCTAACTAGTTCCTCAGCAATTATTACAGATTAGAAGACTGTAGAATGATTTGATCTTAGTTTAAGGTTACTTTCCATCTGGCCTACCACCAAACTGTCAAGGAAAAATGCACAGGATACTTGTAGACTGAGGATAAAACTTAGTGAATGCAGGTCCTAGGGCCTCCCTTGTCCTCTTGATGAATGCTTAAAGTGTAGTGGTCTATGTAACTAGGAGGGACTGAATAAGCCACTGGATCCAGGGTGGCTCGAAACTTCAGTCTCTTTGCTTTTTCATGTGAAGGGCTGGGAGGGTGGCTACATCAGCATTCCAGTGTCCACTATATTATTTTATGAGGAAATTCATGATAAATTGTATTAATATACTTTTCTGTCTTGTTTATCATTCATCCTGGTGCTAATGTACAGCAGAATTCTCCATGGGCTACAAAGGCCTATTCGTTGCAGTCATTTACCAGCTTCATTATCACTTTTATATATTTTTCAATGATTATGGAATTGACTTAGTAGACTTTTTCGTTCAAAATTCAGCCATCCATTGGGTGTGATGTTTATCAAGGTGTTTATATGGATTGCCACATTTACCATTAGTCTGGGAGTTCTTTTACTTACTCAAACCTAGTAACTTTTGCCCTACTCTTCCTTAGCAGGCTTCTCACACTGGGCAGTTGGTGTCTTATAAGTGGAAAGATATATGCTTCAGAGTTAAATAGTTAGAGTTTATATCCCTGCTCCTGACTAGCTGTGCCACATTGGGCAAGTCATGTAGCTTTACTCATCTTTGTTTTCTTCATCTATAAAAATAGATAATTAAATGAGGAGATGGTATATGTAAAATAGCAAGCACAGAATTGGTTGCCTACAAATTCTGAAAAATGTACATTTCAGCTTCCCTTCATATGACTCTATGTTGGATCTTATCTTTGCATAGAATTTCCAGTCTGAAATCTTAAACTACAGTAACTCCATTTCTAATGAAAGCTTCTTGTCCTTCAAATTTACCTGTTATATTTACTCTCCAAATTCATTCAGAAATTATTATCTTGTTTCTTTTATTTTTTCCAAAGTCTACTATTAATTTTCTCTTCTACTTACTCTTTTTTTCTGTATTGGGCTTATTAGTTCCTGTGAGTAAATGCTCCTGTAGGAATGCAGGTCTCTCCACAACTTTGCTTCACTGTAGTTCTGCACCACTGACTCAGTGATGTTTCAATTTTGAATAAATCCAAAAATTTAACTTCTTTATTCCTCTGTGTTGATACTTCTACAAATTAGTGTTTTATAGACTTAGCTAGAGCATATTGACTGGTATGTGTCCAGGCCATACGTGTCCTTGATAGGCCTATTTTTTTCATGCCTTGAAAGCCTTCACTAACCACTTTAATCTCTAACCTTCATCTCTCTAATTTACATGGAGTTGATGATCTTCCCTAAAATATTAGAGGTAGTTATTACCTATTATGAATTACTTCAACTCCTTGTATATTTTACACACATTTTATACCTATAAAAACACTATATCCCTTTCATCTCCCTGGAAACAGGAGCTCTTTTTTTTTTTTTACAAGGTTATATATATATTTCCATTGAAGATCAGTTTCTATTATTTTTCTAGCTACCGAGATGTATATAACCTACCAAATGCTGGGTTTCCTCCTTGATCTCATGGATATCTTAGCAAGCTTAAAACTAAGCACATGATCTCCATTTTGTCACCTCAATAATAATCCTATTCTTATAGTATCTCACTTAATGATTTGTGATATACTTAGAAATTTGGGTTATTATTAGATTCCTATCTTTTTCTCAAATGCTACTATCCTGTTGACCTGTGAGATCTACTGTCTTAATTTCTCTCTCTCTTTTCTCTATATTTACACTGCTGCTCCCTTTAATCAAACTCTCATCACATCTTCCCTAGATTACTGAAAATAGCATCTTATTTTCCACCTTTAGTTTCATTTTCTTCCAGTGCTCTCCACAGTTTACAGAATATGCTTTTTGAAATGGAAATATGAGCATAATACTCCCTACTTGAAACTGTTTTGTGTCTCCCCATTGCCCTGAATATGAAGTTAAAGTCTTTCTCATGGTATAAGGCCCTTACTGAGCTGGCCTTGCCTTTTTTCAGCTGTATCTCATCTCACTTCTTTCTTTTTTTTTTTTCTTTTTTTCTTTTTTTTTTTTCACGTGGGACAGTCTGTTCTTCTCACTTCTTTCTTAACCGGGGTTCTAGCCACTGGTTCATAGTTCCTGTGTATGTAATGCTGTTGCATGTTGCCATGTCACATGTATTTTGTCTCTCTGATCAAAACATCTTGAGTTTGTTTTGTAATCATTTTTGAGAAACTCCATATGTCCGGCTCTGGGTGTCAGGTCCTATACTAAGTGCTGGGAACACAAAAATGATGAAGACTTATCTCTGACCACTTGGAGGGATGGAGACATCTGATAAATGGTGATTTTTACATAGCACCACTGATGGAAGGACCATGTCTCCTTTGTTCACCTATGTCTGCTGACAACCATCAAAATGACTGCCATATATACCTTATCCAACACAATATTTTTGAATAATAACAAAAAAATCATAATAGTTATTATGTAGGTATGAGTTTGTTCCAGGCATTGTTGTAACTGGTTTTATATATATTACCTGATAGTGTCCCCCATCAGATGACAGGTTTTTTGAAAACTGGTGCTGCCTATTTTCACCTTTGTATTCCTAGCACCAAATGTGGCTCATGTGATGGTGGGTATGATGTGGCTAGGTTATAAACCCCAAGGGTGTTTTAATGTGTATCATGTTATTGCCTTTGAGGGGACTCTAACCAGAAACATTTTTTTCCTGCTCTAAAAGAAATCCCTTCCTTCCTCATCCCCATGGAGAGCACTAGAAAGAATGGAGTGTGGAAGACATGGCTGCTTTACTGCTATGAGACAAAGAACTGGATGAGAGGGAATGCCCTAAGGACACACAAGCAGACCAAATCATTTACAGGTTATAAAGAGAAGCTACCATTCTACAAAACATTTTGGAATTTAAAAAAGCTTGTATAAAGTGATTTTTCAATTCAAAAAAGTGTCAGCAGAACTGGGAGGTATAAGAGGTCCTGATCTGACCTGAATGGACACCGTAGGCCCAAAGGCCTAAAGAGCACAAATATCAGAATCATGTAGCTTGCACATTAAAATACAGATTTATAGAGACTATTTTGAATGACTGTGTTATAATCTCTAGGATTTAGGTCCTAAGACTGGAATTTTAGGAAACATTCATGGTAGTTTTTATGTGTGATCTTGTTTGAAAAGCATGGCTACACCATTCATTAGCCAAAAAAGTGAATGCTTCTTAATCAGCTGATTAGTAAGGAGGAACTAGAAGGAGATGACATTAGGACCTCATCAAGTTGTCTTAACTGATGTTGTATATGTGTGCATATATGTGTTTAAAATTAATGCCTCACAGAGTCTTTACAGTTCATATTTCAAAGCATGGGGCAGTACTTTTCAGAAGTCTTTTGATTTCATAAATCAAAAAATTTCTAGGTATGCTTTTATATAGGTCTGGGCAGACTGTTATGGCAAAGATTTATTTTTCTGAATGGACAATACCAGGTAGGAATTCTCTCTTACAGATGACTCCTTAACAGGCCTAATTCTGGTGGGGATATATTGCATTAGCACAGTGGCTGGCTACAGATAATGATCAGTGGATGCTTGCTAACTCTGTGGATAGGGTATCCATCAGAGGTTTTCTACTTATAATATTGAGAGAGTCTATTTAATATCTTTCTGTTGTGTTTCCATGATGATGGTAGGGTACATCTAAAAGCACTGATTTTATTTTTTTCTTAAGAGCAAGGACAGTTGGTCTATACTTTCAAATGAGACCTGATCATTTTAAAGTTGTTCATTGGAAGATTTTTTTATACAAGTCTGTATAGGTTATATGCTATTTAATAAAAGATGGAAATAATGGAGTTAATTGTTTTGTTCTCTTCAGTATTTACTTTAAGAGAAAAATCCTGAAATTGGTAGGGATTTCTGATGCCAGGAAATCAGGAAATGTAAGAGAATATTTAGTAATCAGGGTGGTTTAGCTCATGGTAATTGGCATATGTGCAATTATAATTTGCATTCTGGTTACTCAAGCTGAGATATCCTTGCTGAAGTTGAACATACTGTGAGCAGAAGATCTCTTTTTCTAAGAAATAAGATGGAGAGAGTCTTTGGAGAATGGCCTCCCTGAATTGGTAAATTAGCTTTCTTTGGATTTTGGTGATTTCCTCAGTTCTAGTATAATTCCTCAGTGCTCTGGCCATTTTCTGGTTGCCTTTTCTTTTTCCCCAAAGCTGGGCATGGTTTTTTTGTTTTGTTTTGTTTTGTTTTGTTTGTTATGTTTTTTTGCTTTAATACAAACTGAAAAATGCCTTTTGTTTTATCTATCCATTGAATACAAGATGCCATCTTGGGATTACATAGGGACTCATAGAGTTGGAGTAAAAGCACTGAAATTTACTATACAGCAAATTCCAAGTGCTCTTTCTATTGTAAAGGCCTAGATTTTAAGCTTTTTTTCATCTCTGTAGTACTAATTATTCATGTCTCATTATTGTGTACATTTTATAGCTTCTTATGTAAACATGGGCAAGTTCTATTTGACTTTGCATCTGATATTTAATTGAAGGATGTATTTGATTTAATCCATAACTCTTTTTCTTTTTTTTTCTTTTGTGGTTAGTAAACCACAGTGTCAGAGTTGTTGGTCATTAAAAGTACATGACTGAAGACAATTAACATCTAAATTTTAAAGTGATTTCTGATTTCAGATACTTTTTAAAAAATATTTTATTTATTTACTTAGAGAAAGACGAAGAATGAACAAGGTGAGTATGAGCATGAGTGGGCAGAGGGGCAGAGGCAGAGAGAGAGAGAGAGAGAGAGAGAATCCAAGCAGACGTCACGCTGAGCACAAAAGTGTGATGCAGGGCTCAATCTTACAACCCTGAGATCATGACCTGAGTTGAAATCAAGAGTTGAATGCTCAACTCTGCCACCCAGGTCTCCCTCAGATACTTTTTAACTTAAATCAGGCAAAGAAGTAAGTTTGGCGAGCAAAATGGTGACATTTGAAATGAAATGGTTAATGTTCTAGGCAATTGGGATGGCAAACATCTTGTTAGTTTTTTAGTTAATTAAAATGGTTCCATTTAAAAATCTGAAAATTTTTTATTATGAAATACTGTAACAGGTGCAGTAAAGAGGCAAGTGCTGTTTAGAGATTAATACAAAATGTCACAGTCCCTTCCTCAGGGGGGTTGACAGTCTAAGGAAGATAGAGTGCTTTTTATCAAAGGTTCCAAATGAATGAGCAGTCTAATTTTCACAGTTCTTTTTTTTCCCTCCCTTATATTTGCAGTCTTTTTATAATTGATATGGTCAGATATATTTTAAGTTAATGCACATTTTTAATTTATGCTTTTTTCATGATCAGCCCAATTCCTACTTACATTAATTTTTAAATTTTCTATGTTTAGAAAGAAAAGGTAAGGGGGACCTTTGTGTTAGAAGTAATCACTTTACCAGTATGAGTAATTGTATTCCTTTTTGCTATAGTTTTTAAATCTTAAGGGCTTGAGGCATAAAGTTTTTTTCACCCCCATATATGTGTTTGTGTATGAAAAAATACTTTGTGCTCACTCAAGACACTTATTTATTTTTATGGTAGACACCTCTAGCATCAAGCATTACATAAGGAATATTGATTTCTACTTGACTTAACACCCAAACCTTTGCCAATGTAATACTGAAGAAGAAATTGGAAAAGTTAAACCTTTGATTATTTAAAAATATTGTCAAGGGTTTAACACTGTTAAAGGAAAAAGAGGCAAATGTTCTTGCCCAAGGCTACTCTAAACTGTAGTTCTGCACAGTACAGCCTACAAGTGATTATAGTAGAGAAAATTCCAGAGGGGATATTAGTTTTGTAAACCCAGGGAGATAACATTCTAGAATGATTCTTAAAAAAATCAGTTCATTTTGGAGTTACTGTTTTCCAAATGACATATATAGTGATGAAGTGAAGTACCTTTTTTTTAAAAAAAGATTTTATTGTTTTTCAAAGATTTTATTTATTCATTTGAGAAAGAGCAGGAGGAAAGGCAGAGGCAGAGGGAGAAGCAGATTCCCTGTTGAGCAAGGAGCCCCATGTGGGGCTGGATGCCAGGGCCCTGAGATCATGACCTGAGCCAAAGACAGATGCCTAACCAACTAAGCCACCCAGACACCCCTGAAGTGAATTATTTTTAAAGGTAGGAATAAAATGGGGCTTTCAATGAAGGATTTGATTATGGGAAAACCATGCATCCTTTCTGAATAATCTCTTTTTCCTCCTACATAAATATTAAGCATTTATGACTGATTCCTACGTTTGAAAGAATACTTAAATAAATCTTAGAACCTATTTTCTTTTCTGCCAGATACTTGAGGATAATCCATATGGTGACATATCTATTGAAACCTAGAAGCAAGATATATGTATCATAGACAGAAATAAGCCTTACGAAGATAAATATATTGCAGATGAATGAAGACTACTCAGTTGATTATCTCTTTTGTGATTTTGTGATATCAGATAGGACCCACAATATTCAGGTTTCTACATATAGCAAACATATAGTATTAGAATGAGGTCAGAACAGATGTTGAAAAACCATTTAAGAAGCTGTTATAGTAGTCAGAGTAAGAGATGATGTTCACTTGAACCTGACCATTGTGAAATGATTGAAAAGCTGAGTAGAGAGGTTTAAGATGTTTGTATTAGAGTTCTCTAAAGGAACAAAATGAATAGGATGCGTATATATATATATATTAATATATATATCAATGTATATATGTGTGTGTATAAATATATAATATATAATCATATATATTTATACACACATATACATATATATATATTCATACAGGGGAGGGGAAGTGAGAGATCAAGAAGGAGAGTGAGAAAGAGAGACAATGAATTTTATTAGAGGGAATTGGATTGCACAATTATGGTGACTGCCAAGTCTTAAGATCTGCAGGGTGAGTTGACAAACTAGAGACACAAAGAAGTTGATGATTTAGTTCTACTAGTCTGACTCTGAAGACCTGAGAGTCAGAAGAGCTGATGGTATAGTTTCAGATCAAAGGCTGGTAGTCTTGAGATCCAGGAAGAGCTGATGTTTCCGTGAGAGTCTGAAAGTAGAAAACAATGTGATGTCCCAGTTCAAAGGCCAACATGCAATAATTCACTCTTGTTTGTAGGAGGGTCAACCTTTTTGTTCTTTTCAGGTCTTCACCTGACTGGATGAGACCCACTCACATTAGAGAGGGCAATCTGCTTTACTCAGTAGATTTAAATGTTAACCTCATCTAAAAACAATCTCACAGATACACTCAGAATAATATTTGTTCAAGCATACAAATATATGGGAACCCTGTGACCCAGGCAAATTGACACGTAAAATTAGTAATCACAAAGTCAAATCTGGATTTTAGAAGACTTGGAGATCCATAAGATATAGGGATGAGGAAGAAGAGGAGATAAAATGATTCTCAAAGTTTGAGTTTGAGCTTGAGCAACTGGTAGTCTCATTTGCTAGCTTGAGCACATAGGAAGAAAAGCATGAACAACAGTAACGTGGGTGATGAATACAAATGACTCAACCCAAGCTCTTTCTGATGTACCTAAATATATATGTGCATACATAGAATTGTAAACAATCTGATCAAAGTCTCAAGTTCTTTCCTACTGACTTGGTAATACTAACTCTAAGTCAGAAGGTGAAGGAAATGCTTATCTTTTTATAGATGTAATATGAAAGGTGAGAATGGATGAGATTAGGTTCTGAGGAGAGATTGAAAAGGAACTGGACTGAGCTTGGTACAGTTATATCTGGGCGGGACTCTCGATGCTCCTCACACAATGTTATTCCTAAGTATATTGCCAGTGTTGAGACTCAGATGTTAGGGAGTGATCTGAGGTCCAACTGTTTTGTGGGGGTTACAAAGGATCAGACTGCATCCTTGACTTTGGGAGTAGTCTTTTCCTGGAAGGAGTGGATATTCCCACTCTCTCTCATCCTACTGTGAAGTCAGCATCAGAGAAGGTAATGAATACTTAGGACATGGATCTTAAATCCTGGATGATTATGCTTATTTTACATAAGTGGAGATGGTTGGTGGAACACAAGTCTGGTTCTCTCTTCAGTAAAGCACAAGCTTTGGAAGCCCTTGTATTATTTATGTACTGAATTATTTTTTCATTTTCATTAAATATGCATTATATAGCAAGTTAATGAATGTACCTAATGTATATTTATAATTAGTTAAATCTAAATATAAACATAAACATAAAACACATCAAAATAAAGGAAGATGATAATTATTTGTTATCTCGTGAGTCAGTAAAGAAATAAACAGAAATGAACATCTAGTTTTTTGCTGGCTTGAATTGTTAGGCAAAAAATATATGGTGTAGTTGTGTCAAGAGCACTGATGTAATCCAGTGGAGAATTTTACTAAAGAGGCTTTCACTCCCTCATAGAAGAAAAAGCAAAAATAAAGACAGAAATTCCCCAAACAGAGCATGACTGGCTTCCCAATTTACTTGTTTGTCATTATCTGGCTTCCCAGAACACCTGTCTAGCTCAACCATCCAGCAAGGCCTAGAGTGTTTTACTGTTAACCATTTATTGACCAAGATGAATTCACCGCAAGGTATATGGATCTGGTTGGGAGGTTTGGTCTGCAGGCAGTCACTCAGATTGTATGTACTGTTTATTTAGCATGTATTAGTCCAATGATTAAGACATGTTGCATAATTGCTGGCATGAAGATTATCTTTGAAAGGAAACTGAGTAATAATTATAATTCCTGTATTTTTACAAATGATTTTGTCTGTTTTCCTTTTGTACAGTTCATCTGTCGTTCTATAACCATGTCAGAGATTCTTTACTAGATTTAAATTCTCATGAAAGATACAAAATAAAAGTAGTATTTATTCTCTCTCTCTTTTTTTAAAATTATATCCCTTGCTACAAAAGACACTTCTGTGAATGGCATTGCATGATGTTACTGGTCTATGGAAAAGCTCAGAGGTTGGATTCCAAAGTTAGCAGAATAGAAAAATCAAATATATTTAAAATTACTCTTATAAAAGGATGTATTGGAGACCAACATAGTATGTCTCGGTAGGTTCAGCATAGGCAGGTTTTTTTCCAGCATTTCTCTGGTTAAGCATCAGAAGTACCTGTCTTTACTTTCAAGGGTCATATTATGTGAAAATACACCTCTTTGAATTCCATAATCACCCTCAACAAAACTAGTTGTTCCTATACTGGGCTGGCTGGGAACCTCTGAGCTCTTGAGGGCAGAATAGATTAGCATTTCCCATTTTCCATTCTATCCAGACTATACATTTTAGCAGACAAAATCTTTAACACTTTTGCTGTTTTTTTTTTCAACTTACATAATTGATGTTATAGAAGTTACCTGTGTTTACAAATCAACTCTGCTCTAGATGTTTTGATTTTCTTTGGTTAATCTTTCCCCATAATCTTTTCTAGGCCAAGATACTGACATTAGAAAAAAGTCTTATAGTCAAGCAATAGAAGTTTAACGTTTGTAGATATAAGTTTGAGGAATGGTATAAGTTTATTCCATGATATACTGGCTTTAGAGACACTAAAAATATTTGGAAAGGACATCAGTTACTATTGTCTCATTACAAAAAAAGGCGCTGTGATGTTGGATGACAAAGAATTTTTCCAGGCCTCATCCCACACTAGATTATACAAAGGGTATTTTAGACAATGACATTCACACTCAGGTCACTGAAATCAATATTTTATTTTTATTCATTGTTACTGGGAAAATGCTAAGTTTCTGAGCTTTGTTAATGTCATTGGACATTCGATTGGGGTTACTATAGTTTCCTTAGTTATGTTCCTTAGTTCCTATGTTATGTAGTGCCTAGTGAAATCATGTTAAATATGTGCAAAATGATATTAGTAATATTCATTTCTATTATACTTGGTGAAATTAACAGGTTAAAGCAACAATCACTGTGTTCTTCTGTAGATCATAACTCAACTGCTTCCTATGAGGCATTGAAGTTCCAGCGAAGCTCTGGTCATTGATTACAGATTCACCTGACTTAACTTGATAAATGACTTTGTCCCAGCCTCCTGTCTGAGAGGCCTATTTGTACCTTGTTGATATAAAATTGTGACTGAACCTTTAGCCACCAATGCCAACACTATTGGTGGTAATCTTTGGTTTGTATGTTGGTGTCACAGTAACAATGTTTTGTAAGCCCTTTGGCAAATAAATTTATCTGACTTTGTGAAATTATGGGATGAAAACAACTCTTTCACATGATTAGTTTAAGTAAGTTTTGAATGGGTTAGAAATAAATTATCTGGATTTGAGAATGATGATCTATAGTAGTTTTTTATAAGATTTTATTCATTTATTCATGAGAGACACAGAGAGAGACAGAGACACAGGCAGAGGGAGAAGCAGGCTCCATGCAGGAAGCCTGACGTGGGACTCGATCCCAGGTCTCTAGCTGAGCACCCGGGCTGCCCTATAGTAGTTTTATATACCAGTAAAAGTGTGTAATGCATTCTGTTATTTTGAAAGATTTTACTATAAAATTTGGAACACTGAATGGATTATTTCTCTGAATACTACTAATCTTTCAAGATAGTTTGTTATGAAACAGTTCTATTTATAGGTTATGCACTCATAGCAAGTGTCTGGAAATTGATTATTCTCAATGTGAGAAATATAACTTAGAAATGGATTTTTGTATTATCTCCCCAGATGGAGGTTTTTTTTTTAATTGGGGATAAAAAGTGTTTACATGTATTCTACATTCATTTGCAGATTACACAGAGAGAAACAGAGAGACAGGGAGAGATAGAGAAAAGACTGGCTATCATAAATCTTAAGTGTAAGAATGGCCATGAGCTTGGATAGCCCTTAATAACTTCTAATTTAAAACATTGTATCAATTTTGGAATTGTAACTAATAATTCTATAATTTATAACTTAAACCCCTTATCACTGGAAGTATGATCATTTTATATAGTATCACTCTTTGCTTTTGGAGCATTGATTCTCATTAGACTCTCCTCCATGCAGAAACACAGACTTTTGGGCTCTGTTGTTAGAGTTTCTGATGCAGTATATCTGGGGTTAGGCCTGAGAATTTGCACTTCTAGCAAGTTCTTAGGTGATGTTGGTTTGATGTCAGCGGTTTGAAAATCTATATTTTAGAGATATGAGAGCAATATATACTTTCTCAGTTTTAGAGATGTGATCCCAAGGATGAAAACACACACACACACACACACACACACACACACACACACACGTGTATATATTTATATGTATGTACGTGCATGTAATTGATAGCAAAGTTGATCCAAGCTCCTCTATTTCTGTCCTCGGGGCTAATTACCACCCTTAAAATGGAATATTTATTATATACCTTGAAACATTTAACTGAAATACTAGAGGAAAAAAGAAGAAACTATTCTAATGAATTAAATGATCTGATTAATTGGAGACCACAAAGCACACAATTTTTACTTTCCTTCCTTGCCATTGAACATCTTTTTGAAGTATATATGTTGTATTTCTTTCTCAATAAGTAGATCATCCTTTGAAAATTTATTTTACCCTTTATAGTTGAACATTTTGCAATGCTCTAAGGTGTTACTTAGAGGTGGATTTTTATTGTGTAAGGTTGTAGATTTTATTGTGTAAGGTTGTAGATTTAGTGGAGATGGGCTAAGGAAATTATGTTCAGATATCTGGATAATCTGGATATTTTTGTGTCATAAAAAATAAAGTTAAACAATAGTTTTGATGAACTGAAGCTGCTACTGTAATTGCATCATGCTGCAGTGGTAAATTGATTCTCGGTGTAGAATAGAGCCCTTTGAGTTGGCATGGATTAACTGAAGGTTTATGGAATGAGATTTTTTTTTTTTTGTAGGACTAGCATCTATCAAGTAGTAGATACTTAATAAATATTTGTTTAAAAAGTTAAATACAGGGAAGCCTAGGTGGCTCAGCAGTTGAGTGTCTGCCTCTGGCTCAGGGCATGATCCCGGAGTCCTGGGATTGGGTCCTGCATCGGGCTCCCTGCATGGAGCCTGCTTCTCCTCCCTCTGCTTGTGTCTCTTTCTGTGTCTCTCATGACTAAATAAATAAAATATTTTAAAAAAAGTTAAATGCAGAGATCTGGCCCCTATAACTATAACTCACCAGTTTTATTAAGGGAAATTGGGTAAGGAGGCAGAGCTTTTTGCCTCGTTAATTTCAGCTTCTGTGCTTGGTTCATCAGAATGCATCATCATGGATTTACAAGTGTTTTTTTCATTACATATGGGCTGTATATCTCTGATACTCTTAGCTGAGCCTTCCCAAATTGTATTTAATGGTCTGGATTTTGGGTTGAAATTAGATTGGAATACACTAATGCATACCACTACTAATAATGCATCATCCCTATTTTTTCCTCTCCTTTAGAATAACAACAAACAACAATCAATTTATTTTGATAGAAGTGCTTACTTTTTATTAATGTAGCTTTTTTGAAAGAGCTGTACAGTTCTGACACATTAGGTTAGAATAGAACTGGTAATAAATCCTGTATACGGCCTCATCAGACCAATGCTTCTGTAACTCATAGTGCCTTTTCTTATTATTGAAAAATCTTTCCCTTTTAGCCAAGGGAGTATTAAAATCCTAAGTAGGAAGGGATCTGTTCTGCTCTCTATTTTGGCTCACAAAGATAACCTTTAACAATACCACTTTTTTTTTTTTTTTTACCGAGAAAGCATAGAATCTAAACAAACAAATTATATAAAAACTTCTTTATTCAGACATGTGTTTATTACTTTATTAGTTATGAGCAAAATATATTCATCCACATTGAAGACCAAATTGTATCCTGAAAAAAAGTAAATTGACTTTGCAAAATAATGAAAACCTCCTCCCTCCCCATGTACATAGTAATCAGTTTTATAAATTAACAACTAATGAAACTTTTATTCTTTTTGACTATATTCAGCATGCATTTAGTGTAATTTATCTTGTTTTTACTACCATCATTTCTTCTAGGTCTTTCTTTCATAGTTTACTTTTAATTTCATCCCATTGAAAATTTTATGTTATCTTACATCCTTTCTTGCACAAAACAGGGTAAAATAAATAAATATTTTTTAAAAACTTTATCCAAATAGTGTATACTTTCTAAAAAGGGATATATACTTGTCCATAACAAGTATAGCTTACTGTAGTTAGGTTTTTGTATATAGACTCTGCATGACTATATTTTCTCCTAGGAAGGGATGCTATCTAGAATCCTTACGTGGTCTCTTCAACTGACAGCCTAGAACCCACCCTTGACCTACTGGGACCTTCCTTTTCCTTCTCCATGCTCTAGATGAGAAATGGCCAAGTCTGTCCCTCAGCTACACTTGATTTTCCCTGAACAGTATTGATCTACAGGATATTATACAAAGAAATTGAATTAATGTCTAACACTTAAAAATTAGAAATTTCCCTCAAAATTACCAACTTTGGTTTCTCTAGAGAAAGTGGAAGATGTGGACCAATATCCCTGTTTGGCAAAAGTCCTCTGGAGCTCAGTGGTAGTTGCCCCTGTTAGATGAGAAAACTTCTCTTTCATTCATCTGAGTCCTCACGACTCCCTATTTTGTAGACATTGAGGCTGATGGTCAATTGGCATTAGCAGTTGTCTTGATTTTTTTCATACACAGCATCAGCCTGACTGGACACTTGGACTTCTTAGATCGTTCTGTTTTATTGGAACTTACACTGTGACTAGC
This sequence comes from Vulpes vulpes, assembly GCF_048418805.1. Lineage (NCBI taxonomy): Eukaryota > Metazoa > Chordata > Mammalia > Carnivora > Canidae > Vulpes > Vulpes vulpes. The sequence continues at coordinate 78,075,814 of NC_132783.1, read as the reverse complement.
ACCATCAGACATCGGTAGTAAGTTATTATAAACTACTCTGTAAGTACTTTCTGTTATAAATATGATACTTTTGACTAAAATTTTATTGCAAGAATTTAGATGAATGAATCAAACATTTAGGAATTTCAGGTTCCATGATTTGTGGAAGAGGTACTTTGGGGCTAACAGTCTTTTTAGAAGCCGTTGCCGAAACCCATGCACTGAATACTCTGTGGTCACTGTTTACAGGTTGACTCCTTTCATTTCCTATCAAGTTGTCTCTATTTACGGTTTGTTCTGGTGTCTGTCGATGAGTTCATGCTCAGAATGTCTGTGCTTTCCACACACTACTTAGAAAGCTGGTAATTACAACAGTGCCTACACTGGGGCACTGTTGACAAGACTGACTAAAATTTCATTGGTTGTTAAAAAAAAATCTATAATTAGAAAATGGTTTAAAATGCAGCTTGATGTCAGAATGGACCAGGGAGAGTTCTAGTGAACTACCATTGGTTTAAGAAACTGAGAACCAAGGAAGGTTTAAGGAATTCAAAGAAATGCTTTTGTGTGAATCTTGGATCTTGCTTAGGGATTATTGTAGGTGTGGCAAAATTGAAAGAGATACAGTGACATTAGAGACCTTGAGAAAAATTCTTTCTGAAGTATTTAAAATCCTGGTCCCTATTTGAAATCTAGCAACTAGTAACTACCAGCAATAAGTGTGCTTCATTTATACCTCAAGGGTGTAATATTGTGACTCAACACATCCAACATCAGTTCGTTCTCTATGTAGTTGAATAACAACTAAAATAGGTCCCTGTCTTTAGAAAAGAGTTATGATGTACATTATAAAACAAGGATAACTTTTCTTTTTACAGTAAAGGAATCTCATCAGCCTGTATGTTCCCATCGTATTCATCAAGAGAATGGTCAATAAACAAGATATATGTGGTAGATGGAATCTTTTTGTTCTCCTTTCTCTTTTGTAACTCTTATTGTCATGCAGAGGGTGCCCAGAAATCTCGAGCCTACTACTCTCTTGATATAGTGCTCAATTTTCTTGACTGCTCCATTGAAGCATCAGAAATTTCTTTCAGTTTCAGAGGATTTTCAAATGCCATATAACTTCCAGTGAAGTACAGAGTACTAGAAGTCATGGTACAGAAGAGTATGAACACTCATTCAAGGTATGCTTCTTCCTCTTAACTTGCTACTTGCTGCTGTTTGACCTTGAAGATTTTTTTTAAGATTTTATTTATTTATTCATGAGACAGAGAGAGAGAGAGGGAGAGAGAGAGAGAGAGAGAGAGAGAGAGAGAGAGGCAGAGACACAGGAAGAGGGAGAATCAGGCTCCATGCAGGGAGCCCGACGTGGGACTCGATCCGGGGTCTCCAGGATCATGCCCTGGGCTGAAGGCGTCGCTAAACCGCTGAGCCACCGGGGCTGCCCAACCTTGAAGAGTCTATATAAATATGGAAATCAGTATGTATACCTTGCTTCACCAGAGTGAAACTTGTAGAGTCTAATATTGTGTGGCTTGATAACATGATTTTCAGTGTAATATAGGATGATAAAAATGTTTGATCAGGGGTTCCTGGGTAGCTCAGTTGTTTAAGCATTTGTCTTTGGCTTGGGTAATGATCCCAGAGTCCTGGGATGGAGCCCTGCATCAGGCTTCCTGCTCAGCAGAGAGTCTGTTTTTCCCTCTACCCCTTACCCCACTCATGCTCTCTCTTTCTCTTTCATGCTCTCTCTCAGATAAATAAATAAAATCTTTAAAAACAACAACAAAGTTTGATCAACCTAACTTGAGTTGTTCACTTGATTTAGGATAGAAATATACACAACGGGCTATACAAGTAGAAAAATAATTTCATATTAATTGGCTAACATTTAAAAACTGGAATTGAGTGAAGGGCCATGGAATTTAGTCATTATGGATTCAGTTTTGAGCAAAAAAGCAGATCTGGTTTCCCTGTGTAAAAAGTTTCTACAAAACTCTGGATTCCTTTCCTGTGCTGTTTCATATTTTTAGGCCTGATTCAGATTTTTTAGTTTTATCATGATAGATCTCTTTATCTAGGGCAAAGATATGAAATATTCTTATTTTTAGAAACACTGTTTGGTTGTTTTTAAATGCTCTGCTTTGCACTAGGGACATCATTATTTTCTGTCTACCTAGGAAATCTAATGGGAATTACTTTTAGTATTTATAATCAAGACACATGCTGGAATGTTTTTTAAAAAATAAATATGTTATACTACATATCTTAAAGTATGAGCTTAATCCTCTAGAGAAATTAAATTTGCTGATGCTTAAAAATACCAATGTGATTGATATAGTATTTACACTTGACCACCTGCTAATGAACTCTCATTCACTGTTTATTTTCTCTTGGTAAAATTATACTTAAATCACACTGCAGAATAACCCACAGCTACTGAAAGATCTAAAAGGAAAAATTAACAGAACTGTTACACTTCTTATATGTTAATTATTCTCCAAATTGTGTTTTATTTGTCAGATAATTTCAAACCTTTTAGTAAAAATCACTAATAAATATGTTTGAGGCTCTAACAAAAGTTCATAGGGTACTTAATTATCTAAAGTTTACCTTTAGCATGAGTCTTTGTTTTAGTAATGAGTTTTTTAAAAATCTCTGGTGGTATCTGTCAGATGGTATAGAGAAAATTTATGGCTCAAGCAATAAAGTTTAAGGTCCCAATTAACTTTGGATTCTGGGAGTCTATGAAATGCTTGTGAGACTTTGGATGTATTATTTTAGATGTTTACATCTGAAATTTCCACTGGGCATGTACAGAGTAAAGATACTTGACCAAATTAAAAAAAATCTCATTCTCAGTGCTTCTCATATATCTCCATACTGTCAATGGATTTACTGATGGGTTATTTTGTAGAGCTGAGTTAGATACAATGTAATGTTTGCATTCCTATTTGGCTTCACTCTTATTACTTTGGCCTGCCAACTTAGTCCCAAATAGGTAGAAATCTTTTCTTTTTCTCTGAAATTTGGAGGAATATCTAAGTTAGGTTTCAAATGAGAAAGTTCATACCATGAGTCAACATATTTTCCCCCTGGTAGAAAAAATAAGTGGTAGCATAAAATGGTTATTTGGCCTTAAAAATGTTATTATATGTTCCTACAGAAACAGTTCTGATTCATATTAATTTTAATATACTTCAGGGGATCCCTGGGTAACTCAGCGGTTTAGCCCCTGCCTTTGGCCAAGGGCATATCCTGGAGTCCTGGGATCAAATCCCACATTGGGCTCCTTGCATGGAGCCTGCTTCTCCCTCACCTGTGTCTCAGCTTCTCTCTCTCTCTCTCTCTCTCTCTGTGTGTGTGTCTCATGAGTAAATGAATAAAATCTTTAAACAAATTTTTTAATATGCATCAAACTTATTATGAAATTAAATATTTATATGTGTTTGATATGGACCAGGATTCAGAAATGCTTATTAGTTCATGAGTGGGGTGACATGGCTTTCTAAATTCTGTTAGGGCAAGCTCCATATTTTGTTAGTTCTTTTCATTCTTTTTACTCCTGCTATGCCTTAGATAAAATAGGAACTCAAAATATTTTTGAATTAGTGAATTATAATTGAAACTATTTCAGATTTCCAGGTATGCATATGATAAATAAATAACCTCAGAGTAGTGGGGAGAATTTAAGATAATTCATGCTATTATTGAATGGTTTTGTGCTTCCTTGTGAAAAGGAATCCTATTTAATTTTTCTACAGCCTTGAGATCTTTGGAAGATTAATGCATCAGGGTTAATGTCAGTGCAATCCCTTAGAATAGAGCAAAGTGGAGGTGGGAAGGGGGATGCCCTTATAAACTTCATTCCTACCTGAGAGGCATCTGGGAAGTCTAGTGAATGGGCAGGGAGGTTTGGATGGTAATGAAAAACCATTTATAATATTGCCAGATAAGACACCAGATAGTCCCAGGGTGTGGTTTCAAAAACCATACCCTTTCTCAATGTGTCATTCACTAGAACAAGGTTCTGATGTGTAAAAATTTTCAGCAATGCTTATCGATTTAAACAACTATTCTCTTGCATTATCCTCTTGCATTATCCTTTATTCCAGCCTATTTGCATATCCTTTTTTCATGAAGAGCTGTTTACTGGACAGATGTCTTCTTAAACCTACTCACTCTTGCCTGAAATGCAATAATTATTTCAGTAGCTGTTAGCATATTAAGAAAACTTGGGTGATTCCATCCACTTCACATTAATTTGCTCTTGTTGATTATTTGCTGTAATATGTTAAATGATTGCTCTTGAATGGGTCAAGACAAGCAGTGATTCACCCATTTTGATTGCTATAAATATCTTTGAAGTTACCCAAATGTGCTTCTATATTATTCACAACTCTTCTAAGTCATTAATAAATATATTGAACACCTGTGCTAGCACTGATCCCTGAGGCACCTCATTATTAACCTAATTGCAGAGCTTCATGATATTTCATTTAACCTTGATTTTACTACCAAACTTTTTTCAAATCAAGACATTTTCAAATTAATGATAAAACTTTACCTTTTCTCCTTTGGTTGCCATGGCTCCATAATTGAATTTCCACATTAAAAAAATATGAATGAAGTATCACCAGGCATTCAATTTTTTAAAAGTTCAAACAAGAAAATAGTCTTATACTGTTGTCTCCCAGTTTTCATTCAAATTCTGCTTGTCTAATTCTTCTTTTAATTGTTTGTCTTCATCAGCTATTTTCAAAATGTTAGGGTGTGGAAACCATAATTCTATAATTCTATAATCCCAGTATCATTGTTTTGGATACAGTTTTATCTTTTTGTGAGTCCCAATGCCTCAATGCTATTTTATCAAATTGGAGCCAGGAAAGGGAAAGAGAGATGGAATTCATTTTAGCTGACATTGCAATTCATCAGTGAAGCCATTACAAGTGAAGAATGAGGTTTGCACCTTCTGGTTTAAATCAAGCTTATAGAGTAGAGTTTTATCTAATGTTGGAGCTAGAAAGGACTCTGAAGTTCACATGGTTAAATTTCCCCTCATTTTTCAGATAAGCAGAAGCCCAAAAGATGAATTGACCTTGATGAATGAAGGTCACACTGATCAGAGCTGATCAAAAGCAGGGTTCTGCTTTTTACTCTGTTGTTCATTCCACTGCAATCTGGCTTAGGCTTTTATTATTATTGTTTTCCACCATGGGTAATTAAAATTTTCTGTCTCATTTATTCTGAATTTTTGACATGAGTTCTTCTTTAAGCCTCTTTTAGACCATCTGTATCTAATCTAATTCTTTTAATCCCTAACAGCAACTTTTGAATATAGTTAAGTTCTCAATAAATATGTATTGAGTGGGTAAATAAATCTAGAAGCACACTATGTATTTAGCAAACTCCAATATATATAACAATACAAATATGTGTATATACATGCATATTAAATTATAGTTATTTACAAGATTTTTAGTTTTTCTTTTATCTTGTGGATCTATATCAGTCATGAAAATCAGATCATAAAGCATATATGTTGATTTCCAACCCTGACTTCTAAGTGGTTAAGCTTTTGAATAATTAAATTTATTTGAACTGATTGTAGTTAAATAATACTGAGTTTTTCTATGACATTGGGTGTTTGTATCCTTTATATTAACTTTAATATCACTTGCTCTAAGACTCTCAAATCCAACCAAATTCTCTCATAGATATTTGAGCTATTTTGGAGAATACAAGGAAAAGAATCTACATATGAGAAGAGTCCTACATAAACTCAAGGAAGGAAGCCAAAGATATTATTACTATTGATCCCTAACCTTTTTGTCTTCTACAGGAGGCATTATCAGAAAAACTTCTGTGTTTATCTGCTTTAAATATCTACTTAAATTTATTTTTAATAGTAACATTTCAAAAACATTGAAATGCTCTTCATTACTGTTGGAAGGTCACCATTCAAATCAAACAGTGAACATGCTCTCATGTGGATAAGTCACTCTTAGGAAAAATTATAAGCACCTTCAAGGCGCATTATGTATTTCAGATTCATGATTCATCTGCTTTGGGGGAAAGTATTATTTCCTGGCACATGTTCAAATGCTGTAATTTAAGACGTTTATAGTAAATTATTATACCACTGCAGCAAACGAAATTAATACAACTCTAAGAGTTATACCTAGGGAATGGTTGATTCATCTAGTTGGATTTGGTTCATTGTTCTTTAACATGGTAGGAGAAAAATTTTTTAAAAATGCATAACTGCTTTAAGTTTTTTGTCAAATACCTATTGAGGCACGTAGCAATACTGAGTAGGAATGTAAGTTAAAAATAATATAAAAGAAGCAAGCAAAAAAAAAAAAAGCAAGCAGAAAGGACTAAGCTGCTAAAGTTCCCTACAGGTATTTGAATATTTTGACTTAGCAAGTGTCAGTTGGACTGTTATTATGAAACAACTAAAAGCAGCTCTGTCTTAAAAGAGAGTCTCATTCTGTTTCTAGGACACGAAAATACAGTTTTTGCTTCTTCCTCCCCCTAACTCTGTTTCCTATCATCAAATCCTTTAGAAGTATAGGTGTAAATCTGTTATTGAAAAAAATGACATCTACAGCATACTTAGGGAATCTGTTTCTCTCTCTCTTCTTTTCTCCATGGTCACTATCATGAGCACCTGAGTGTTCATAATTGTCTCATTTATACTCTTGTCAGATTAATTGCCTCCATCCAAGGGGCCTTTGGGTGAAGCATAAATAGATGGTTTGTTATATTTTTTAATTTACTCAAATATTGAGCTAAATATGGAGTCTATAGTATGTACAGACCGAAGTAACTCCCACCAATATGACCTGGGCTTTTGATAAGAGTCATATGGGGGTTCTGAACTGACACAAGATCCTCCAATGCAGGTTACTATAGGCTTCTTAGATATACAATGTAATTTCAGGGATACCCACATTTAAATTTTCCCAGACTTAGGTCTCTCCTTGGGACCTTTTTGATTGGGGTTGACCGAAACCTGCATTATATTCCAGAAGACTCAGCTTCAGTCCCAAACCAAAATCTGAGATTTTTTAAAAAGAAATAATTGAAGTACACTCTTCATTGTTGATTCTTAGCAAAGAAAATCCAAGAAAAAGCATAGAAGGTGATATCCCTCTCCACTGAAGGCCTCCTTTCCCCAACACACACACACACACACACAACACACACACACACACACACACACACCCTACTGAGAACTGTGCCTGTGATGAGTCACTGATAGTGTGATATTTTTAAGTATTTAGGATTTGGAAAAAAATTAAAAACCATTAATCCAAATTTCTTACCTAGCTTTATGTATGTACTGGTAGTAATGTAGTTCCAATTGCATGTTTATATTATAACAAACATCTGGAAAAATAAGAAAAAATTTATAGAGACTCTAGAATACATATATTTTATATGAACTAGTCTTACTAATTCACTTAAATAAGATTTTTATTTGTACTTTTATATTGTACAGGCTCATAAATTAATTTTACCCTATGAAGAGGACATCTTTGTTTTTTCAAAGATTATACTCTTTAAACAGAATTGAAATGTAATTCAGAACCTTATCTATGTTTAATTCAAAACTGAATGGAGAGGTCTTATATTCTAAAAATTTAACTTGTTAAGTGTATTGGTTATGTATATAGCTAGTGTATCAATACCCATTTGCTCCTTTTTTTAATTTTCAAAGAAAGTTGTGAGATAGGAATTATATAATAATTGGGAACAGAATGCAATATTTTAATATACATTTTCTTGATTTTCCTTTTTTTGTATCTGATCTCTTTTCTATGACTTTAAGGAGTAATGGGTTCTAGGACATTGAAGTTAAGGTGGGATTTGCATGCCAATTGAGAATTATTATATTTTAAATTTGCCATTATTGCATGCTTTATAAATCTGGCTGTTGGACTAAAGTATAACTACATAAATGAATTCACTACAAGTGAATGTGTTTAAATGCTGCTATGGGTAAAATTTTTTGTTTTCCCTTCTTCACATGAATTTTTAGGGATTACAGGCTGAAGTTAATCATGATTACATTTTGGATAAAATATGAAAATGCATTCATTTTAAATCTAAATTTTGGAGATTTTATTCATATTTATTTCATAATTTTTGAATATGGCACCTAAAACCAACATTTTAAGTTTCAGAATCTAATTTACTTATTATCCAAATTCTCTGAGTGTAAGTGGAAAGATACACTTTAAATAGTATCATGAAATCATGTTGAAAATATTTGCGTGTAGATAAAGTTGAATGTACTTGAAAAACTACTGTTCCTTTAATTGTACTGGGATTAGGGGTTTAGGCTATCTAGGAAGGTGGAGAGATGAATGTTTGAATATAGTTATCATGATTTATGATCTACAACCTATAATTAGATTAACTCAAGAGTTAATAAAACCAGGAAAAGCTCAATATTATGAAAATGTCAAGAACCACTTAATGGCAACCTATAGACTTTTGGTTTACACCAAGAAAATACTTTAAAACAAAAAAAAATTGTTGAGAGCTTCCTTTTAAACCCTAGTTAGCTCATTTTAAAATACACTTTATTGGCCTCTTTAAACTGCACCTGAGAATGTTTCTACTATGGAAGATATCTTTAAATATATGTCCTACTTTGCTTAGCAACTTTATATCTGAAGAGCAGTATATTAAAGAAGATGTGTGCTGTGTGAGTATGTGTGTAGATTTGTAATTTTTTTTAACAGTTTATAGTAAGATGAAAATTAAGGAACTGAAAATCCTTAATTTTGATTACTCAATGTGGGGTAGTGGAAAATGGGGATAAGTCTAGAAAGAAAAAAAAGGAGCATTCCAAAGTTCAAATTATACTACCATTGCAATATGAATCTAAAATGCTTCCAGAATAGCAACTCTAGTTTACTTCCTTATTTATAATTTTTGCTTCCCCTCAAATAATTTGAAACTTCTTATAACAAAAGACATAGGAAATAAAATGAACAATATAAGAATTAAACAATATAGGGAAATAAATAAGAAGAGAGAAAGCCAGGACACTCAACAGGAAAGCTTACCTGTTTGCCATGCTATTAAGTACAACCCAGCTCAGAGTTTCTGAGCTGAGATATAAAAGAGTTAGGATGTGTTACAGGGTTCTAGCATTACTGGGGATAACCCTTTTTCAGGGGTAATTATTCCTGGATCTAGCTCTAAAATACAATTCTCATGTGTTCTTTTAGAAATTGTGTTCCATGATATGATGGTTCCAAAAAATGTAGAAGCATATATCCCCAAAGGCCTTTTCTCATATGGACCAGTATTACATGTGAAGGGCAGAGTTCAGTGTATATGTAGCATGTTATGCAGCAAAATTAAAACAAAACAAAACAACTGAATGTCTAGGAAAGATTAAATTGATTACAGGGTTAGAGATGAAAATTTAAGGGAAATATTTCCTTCTACTCTAAAAAATATTGGAAAATAGGATAAAATGTCTTCTTACCTTGATTCTTAAAGCCAAGAATTCCTTCGCTGAAGTACAAACTGGCCTCTATCATCTTTACCTGCTCTGTTTCCCCTCATTTCAGAAAGAAAACGAGGCAAACTTGATCAAATAAGTGCTGACAAGATTCATTCTATAGTGCTTATATAAATGTATTCTGCATCTACTTAAGATTCAGATTTTAATCTCTAGTTGCATAAATTTAAGGTGTAGATCAATTCTATTAGCAGAAAAGGCTGAAAATTGAAAGAGAAAACAAGACAAAGGAACTAGATCAATTAAAACATTTTAATCACACTGCAGCCAAAAGAAATTAAAGAAAAACCTGGGAAAGAAGAAATTTTTATGGAAGCATATGATTTCAAATCGGGTATGAAATAAGATAATTATAAAATTTCTATAATATACTGGAAAGAGTAGAAAATGAAGGTATATTATCATAATTAACAGTTATAAATAAATCAGTTGTTCATTATTTCCATTGAAAGAACAAACTGACAACAACATTTTTTTCAATGTGTGAATGATTCAGTTAACAGCTTTTCATGCTTCGTTTCTGACACTTTTCGGGGGGGGAGATAAAAATACTGAAATGATTGAAATACTATGCTGGAGTGATTTGCATATAATCTATTACTAACTGTTTCCCTTATTTTTAAATGACATTTTCCCCCTTAGAATGTAATAGCTTAAATCCTAAATGCTTCAGGGTTTGCTTTGATAAGAACCTTACTATTTGGGAATTTCATAATCAATGTAATGTTGATATTTTTCATATATTAAAACAATTATATTGGTGTTCCTGAGATTGGTGTGTTGTTTGGAATATCGTGATTCTGGGGAGAGATGGAAATGTCCTCTGGTGGTTTTCTTTTTGTCCTGCTATCCATTACACTAACCACATGTCAATGCACTCGAGTGGACAACTTTCTACCACATACTGGTTGGACAAAAATAATTTTAAGAGATATTTTAGTATTTTTTTTAGCAAGTCTCATTAACAAGTTTCTAGATCTTTAATAGAATACCACATGTACAGTCATATAAAGCCAAATCTTTGATTATTCAAGGGATTCATAGAAGCCCTAATATCCAAACATAAGCAAAGAACTGCTTTCATGAAAATATCAAAAGATATTTTTTTCAAGGGAAGATTTAAAACTTGTATGAAATTTCTTAAGCTCTGGGATATTCAAGTTATTGAAAAAAGGATGCTGCACCATATAGGTTTGATTGTCAAATCTGGTCCTGAGTTAAATATAATTTTACTTATACTTTCTGGTAAGCTAATAGAGCTATATAATGTGTTATAATTGGACAATTCATATTCATAAGATAAATTAATATAAGCTTTTACTCTCCAAGTCTTATCACTTTTTGTCATTATGTCAAGCACATATGTACTATCATATATCACTCAAATGAGAGGTGGAGAAAAGGAAAAAAAAAAGACACAGACATGAAGAAGAGTAAAATAATGAGAATAATGTATTAATCTCCCTGTGGTTTATTTAGGGTGCTAAAACTTACTATTGCCTGCTTACTTTTCTATAAAATTCAACTATGGTGTGTTTTGATGGATGGAGAAATTGAATATACTTTTATTTCTCATAATTCAAAGGACTGATAAATTATGCCATTTTATTTAGAATTGTGTCATTGTAAGTTTCTATTAACTTTAATTTTTAGCCTATTTATTCCCTTTTTCTCATTTTCATATTCCTTCTATTTTAGTAAATGTTTTCAAAGCAAGATTTCATGGGGGAATGAACTTATAGCAAATTTAATATGCTATGAGAAATTTAGTAGCGATTCTAAAATATAGCCTGTCTCCTAATGATCACTAGCTCAAAGTGTTTAATTATGCACATGTTTTAATCTATAAATTGTCACAAGTCCTTTTGAAAATAGATGGGTTATAAACCTGAAAAGGAATGGTGGATATCATCAAAGCCTTGTCTTTTAGCTAGCATTACACCCTATGAGCATGGAATTTCTAACCAGCCGGTGAGGATCTAATAGTGTTTCTCAAAGCCTTTCAGGAGAGTGTCCAATAATTTGCCATTACCATTCCATCCTGTTCCTATTGCACTCAGGAATATAAATATCAGTGTTTTACACTAGTCCTAACAGATTCAGGGCCACATGACTTGAAAAACACATTAATTTTCTTTGTAAATCAACTGGAGTTTCCCAGATTTGATTTTGTTGCCTCTTAATAGGAATTAAGGATAGTCATGAAACTTCAGAAACTTAAGAGCTTTTATAATTTTATGGTCACTAACTAATTATAGACACTACATAGGTAACATATTAAAGATAACATTTAAGGCACTCACATTAAGGATGTTTCAGGTATATAGTATAGCACAAATTGTGGTAGTCTAATGAATTTGGTTTCATAGGCTTATTTATTACAATATATCATGGGCCACACTGTAGAGAACTATCTAGAGTAAAAATTTATATATAATTTATTTTTGAAAAATAATTGTATATGATATACATTTCCATGTATTGGATATACTCATGGCCACTTTTGTCATAAAGCACACTCTTCATAATCCACAAGAGTATTTTAGGAGAAGAATATTAAGATTCTTGGCATTTATTAAAATAGTATTATTCATGATGAACTCTCTTCATATTAATATCAATAAACTCTTAAATTCTAAAATTAAAAAATATTTATTTTCCTAAGTGGGGAAGATCAGAAAACCATGCCTTGAACTAGTTACTGAATTTACTTTTCCTATTTTGGCTCAGCTTGATGCAAGGTGCATTCTGGAGGATTATTAGTAAGGAATTGCTCCAGGCAACAAACAAACAATAGAATCCTTTGGGAATAATGGTATTCTTATAAAGAGATGTGTTTGTTAAGGAAAATAAAACATATTTAAGGAAGTTAAGAGTTAGGGATACCGAACACTACCAAAGCAACTATGCTTATTGCCATATCAGATGATCTGACCATCTTACTAATATTTTTTCATTTTCTTAAAAAACTTTTGATAGCAGCAGAATAAAATACAAAAGACTCTCTATGTGTAACCTAATTCTTATTCACTTTAATAGCAGTCATGTCATAACCAGTAATTGGTGAAAACTTAAATTGTACAGGCAAATACACCTCTTCTACATTTTTTTCACATATTCCTGAGGTCAGAACTGCAGTATAGATTTTTTGACACACACAGATTGGATTTGCATAATACATCTTAAAAATAAACAAAAGGAAAAACTTCTTACAATCCATGACATTTTTTATTACTTATTATTTTATTTATTTAGTAAAATTGCATATGTCCCGCATTTATCATGGAATGGCTCAATTGAATGCTCTTGATTTGAGGATTAAATTTATAAGATTGTGGGAGGGGAAAATTAAAAATAAGAACCTTCCTTAACATTTACATACAAAACAAATTCAAGTCGTTAGGTATCTGAGGAAAATACCAGACCCAGAAACTACTGGAGTCTTAGATTTCCAGAAGCTAATATCCGCACAAATCTAAAATACCAAACTAATTAGGAATGGAGAGCGGAACTTGCAGGACAGGTGTGTGTCATGTGACTGGCAATCTTTAGAGTCCAGGGTTTCAAATACACTTATTTTGAGGCTTTTCTGATTTTCTCCCAGCAAAATTAATCATTCTTTCCCCTTCCATCCTATAGCATCATGCTCAGACTACATTTTTAGAAATAATCACATCAAATTACAATCATTTACTCACTTTTTAAGCATTTGATCACTTTATTGCCTATCTCAGTCCTTGGCATATTATTAGTAAAAGCTAAATAAATGAATAAATACTTATTTGATTGAATTTAATTAAAAACACCAAAGTATTGTGGCTATAATATAAAAGACAATCATTATACAAAAGAAAGGCACACTGAATAAATACATGTGAACGAAAATTTGTTAACTATCAAGTGAACACACAGCTAGCCGCAAGTGAATTGTCCAAATATGAAGCAAACTTTGATGGAAAGAGAACATTTCTCCACCTTATTTGACTGTACTGTAAAAAAGTAACAGCCTTATTGACAATTGTCTATACTTTTAAGGCAGAAATAATTCTGCATATTTTGTTAAATTTTGATATGTTCATAAAATATTTTGTAGCAAAAAATAATAGTGAGTAAATATGGGTTCAGTGGTGAGTCTGTTTTCTATAACTAAAATGATTTTGATCATGCCATTTAATCATATTCTAGTTTAGTTTCTTTATTTGTGAAATGTGGCAATCACAAAGCATTTTTGTTTTTGCTCTTTGGGATAAAAATTCTGGCTAGTATTTGCCAATATTAACTTAAAGACTATAAAGGTTGAAAAAATAAAAGCTCAATATATTTATAGGCCATTTACTCACATGGTGCCAAACAGTAATTTGACTGAGAATGTTATGATATTAACCTCTAAGAAATTATCTAATTCACATAATTATTTTAAGTTAATGAAGTTGCCTGAATCAGTCTTCAAAATGTTTTATGAAGATCTTACTGAAACTGATATAAGACAAAAAATTAATATGACTTAAACCTCCCCCCAAAAGAAAGGTAAAATAAAATGAATATATAGAAATATAAAAAATAAGAAAGTAGACAAAAAGGTGGAAAATATTTATGCCCAAATAGAAATGCCAAAACATTTGCTTTGGCAAGAGTAAGATTTGGCTCTGAATTCTTAGGCAATTGGGATAAAAATTGAGCTTGGTTGGTATTTCTCTGCCAGACAAGCATGAATCTAATAAATATTATTCAAATAATAGATGTCCATATATAAAAGTATAGTACTCTTCCTCACTTCCTTCTCTCTTCATTTTGCCCAGTCTTAAATTCTATGTCAGTTTCACTTTTGCCCATTGTTATCCTCAACAATTTGGCTATCTTTGATTTCATCCATTGACTGCTATGTGCTCTTGCAGGTATTCAATTTAGCTTGGGAATTTATTTATTTTTCTTAATATGGATATCTTTTTGCTAGGACTATAAGTCTCTTGAGAATAGGAAATATATGATATAATCTTTTGTATCTCTCAAAGATTTTTACCTTCCACTAGGCATAGATTAGGTATGTAATAAGCATCCATTACATTGTTAAAATGTCTTCAGTTATAGCTTTAAGTGAATAGACTTTTAAATTTAAGAGTTGGACTTATGAAGTGGACTTAATATGGGCAGTTAGTAGCGGTCACTTTGTCAGTATATCTATCATCTGGATTTGAATTCTTGCTCTACGATTTAGTAGCTCTACGTTATATGATCACTCTGAGCATCATTTTCCTTATCTTCTTAAGGAGATAACAGTGGTACTTACTTCATAAGGTTATCATTAATCCTACTAACCGTATTAATGAGGATTAAATGAATAAATGTAAAATGTTTGGAAAAATAAACATTAAGTGTTAGTCATTTTATCTTAAAATGCTCAATATTAAGTCATCCTTTCTGGAAATAATTAAGTAGAAATTTCCCTGGTGGCAGTTATGGCGCATAATCAATTATCTAAGGTCTGTCCTCAGAAAGCGAAAGTATATGACAAAAAAAAACATGTCATCATTATAGACAATAGTATTTATAATCTCAGTAGCAGGAAGGCATGCATTATCTGAATACCATATTAGATCATTAAGTTAAAAATATGTGATCCCAAACTACATTTCTGTGTTATATAAAGTGTTTATCCATTAGAAGACTCTTCTTCCAATCTCATTATTATAGTACCAGGGTGTCGTACTGAGCTCACACAGTTTTATCCCATAACTGAAATCAAAGGCAAAGGAAAAGTCAATAAAGGCCACTACCCCAGCCTTATGCTTTTCTTTCACAAAATGATGAAGTATGACAAGGATTCATTGTGAAATAGCCATATCACTGAACTTAAGATTCCATCAAATCCAAAGGCAAAAAAAATGTTGACATCACAAAGATCTCAAGTAGTTTTCTGTATAGCAGAGTTCAGAGATCAGTGTCTTTACCTAGATCTATTATACATGTGAGACTAGAGCTGGGATGGCTCTTATATATAGGCTCTTATCTCAAGGCTATAAATCCTTTACTTTATAAATGAATATGAAATAAGACCCATAGATAATGAATGTTACCAGTGTCTAGGTCAAGAATTGCTAGAAAGGACTTTAGAAACTGTATTTCCAGCTCTCCATTGTAGTGGATATGCTCTTCTAATACTGCCTTATAGGAGAGCTGAATGACAGAGTTGGTCCAGTCTTTCACCACATTTTCATTAGACTGTTTAGGACATTATATTTATGGATCTGTAATTGAGAGAAAATATATCATTGATATAAAATAAAATGGTAAGAACAGATGGAGTATATTTTAAATACAATTTTTTTTTCTCAGTAACAGAATTTGACTAGGTATATGTGAATTAATGTAATTACTCATATGGTTGAAGCAGCAATTTAGGGTTTATAGTTTTAGGCTATTTCAAAATTGATCTTGAAAAAGCATTTGTATTTAGTTTGAATCTTTTATCCTGACTTTTAATTCTCTCTCTGGAGAAATAATAGTGATAGTTCTTAAACTCATTTTTATTCTTAATATTTTCTCTTTTGGTAGAATTAATTCTATCCATCTGTCTATTATTTGATGTATATCGCTATCACAAATATCTGTGTGCTTCTATGTCCCCAGCCAAATATCTGTGGCTCACAGTGTCCATATTGGCTTTTACGATGACATTTGTTAGCATAAATGTCATTGAAATTTTAATTCTTCGTCTTAGTTTTAAAAGTTACTTGTAGATTAATGTCAATAAATCACATTTCCTTCACTTACCTCTTTGGTATGTGTAATTTTTTGTCCTCTTCATTATCTTTCACCAAATCTTCAACTCAGCAGTCATCTTTGTTTCTCCAAATCAGAATTACTCTAGATTTTCAGGTAAAATTTTTGTATAGTGGTGGTGGCGGCAGAATGAACACATGTAATGGCATTAGATTTAGGTGTGAGAGCTTCTTTCTTTCTGGATTTATTGTTTAAATGTGGGGCATACTTTTGTCACAATTATAGTAATGCTAGTTTTTAGTAGAAATGTGGCTTATGGACTATTTCACTGGCTCTTAAATCCCACATGGATTATAAAAGACAAGTGGACAAGTGTATTTTGCATGAATGCTACATATTCAGGTAGTATGATAGAGTAAAATGCTAATGTAGTTCCTCAGTTATATTACCTTGGGCTGGTGCAAATTCAGGGAGAAATAGAAGAGGCTTTTAGCCCAATGGTTTAATAAAATGCTTTTTAGATACTAATGGAATCAAGAGACTTAAAAAATCATTTAATAGCTAAGACCAAGGCAGATTTACCTGAAGATTGAATTTAAAAATAAATATACAAAAATTTATTTGGTCACCTGCACATAATGATGAAAACATTTACATAGCCTTAACAAAGAAAAATATTTTTTATTTAAACTGTATATGGTGTTTTGAGTAATAGAACAAGCAAGGTCTATGTTATTATAAAGGTCATCTTCTTGCTTCCTTTATGTAGTGTTCTCCCATTACACATGTCATTTGTGTAAGTAAAAATTCTCTTTAAAAAATATCCCTACATAAAATCATTCATAGGAAATATCCTGCAACCCAAGCCATGTCATTGCCAGTTAACATTTTATGACTGTAGATTATTGGTGTTTTTCTTTGAGTTGTCATTTGTATGTGGTTACTTTATTGACTATAGAGGTTTTGCTTCAATGGATAATCTTCCTTCCATTTTCTGCCAGTTGAAGATTATATTGTGGAAACTGACTTATATTTTGTTATAGCTTTTTAATGTAGCTAGGAAAATTGGAAATGAAAATACAACATGAATATTTGGGAGTATCTTTTCAGTAATTTTTTCTTTTAAATGTCCACTCTTAGAATAATGTATAAAATAAAGGAAACAATATATAAAACTTCGAGAAAGTAATAAACATTTCTTTCCATTAAAGTTGCTGATTTAGGATTTTGAATGAAATCTCTGCAGGTGCAAAATAGTTTAAGCAATTTTTTCTGTTTCTGAATAGGAAGGTATATTCTTTCTCTGCTATCTTCAGACACACTGTTTTAATGTATGAGCCTAATTATATTGATTATGGTCTTTTCTCACTTCTGAAAAAAGTGCTTATGGGGTGGTAGGAGCACATCCCTAGTGTCTGATGAACTAGTTTTGAATATCTGACTCTCTTGCATGAACTTTAGCAAGTTATTCAACTACCATACTTATTTTCCTCTTCTTTAAAATGGTGATTTTACCTATTTCCTAAGATGGTTTGAGAATGAGATAAGGAGATCACAGAGCTGATCATAAATCAACTCTTTTCTCTTTCCCCACCTCTACCTTTCAGCTATTTTATTATTATCCATGGGAGAAAATAATAAATTTTAGTTTAGTGAATAACCCAGCTGATTTAAGACTGTTTTCGTATACTTCTATTGAAAGAGCTAATGGGGAACAAAATTTATAAACAACATAATCTGTCAAGAAACAACCTGACCATTTTATGTATAGTTGTTCTTTGTTCTGCATTCCTCCAGTCAGGAAATTGTTCAGCCAGGCTTAGCAAACTAGGATCACACTGGCACAAGAAAGCACAAGAATTAATTTTAGACTATAATAAAAAGCAGTTGAATGACTTAGTGAAAGTAAATTCATTTGAACAGTATTTTACAAAACTTAGCACACATCAGAAATGAGCTCCAGAGATCCTGATTCAGTAAATTTAGTATGGACCCAAAGATTTGTTCTTTTCTTCTAAGTAGGCTCTCTGTCAAATGTGGGGCTTGAACTCACAACCCTGAGATCAAGAATGCCATGCTCTACTGACTGAGATAGCCAGGTGCCCAGGGATTTGCTCATTATAGTAACTTTGAAGATATGATAGGTAGCAGAAGTTTAAACCAATAAGTAGAGGAAAAAATTACCTGTCAAATTTATCCATCCATGTTGTCTTAATACTATTTTTCACATTAATCCAAATAAACTCAATAAGTGAAAATGATCATCCTACAGTGCTCAAAACCGAGGGTCAGTCCTTCTTTTTATATAGCCTGTGCCAAAGACTGCATCATAGAACCTTCAAGGCCATGTCGTACAAGGGTGCTGTGTTATATAACACAAGATATATTGCAATCAGCTTAGAAAAGATAAATTAGTGGGTGATGTTTCAGATTAGAGAAAAAGGATTTACTTCACGGATCCTTTATCACAAGGTCCCTTGATGCATTTACAATTTTATTTGATTTATATAAAACCAATTTTCACTTAGCTTTTAAGTAAGACATACATATAAAACAAAATCTATAAATGTTTGGGAAAGAGGAGGAAGAAACTCAAAAGAGTTTTCTGAAATCTAGGTGGTTGAGGCATTCTGTTGCTTTAAGGTCACTGTTCTTAATAGAAAGATAAATACTGGCACTGGACTTTTTAAAACATGAATTCTACCCTAAATTTAAAAATGTTAAATATAAGCAGCCTCCTATCTAACAATAAAATCATAATGCAAGGCATGAAAGAGCTTAAAAAATAACCCATCACCACTCTGGTGTATTCTTAAGTGTTTCTTCCCCATTATAGTTGACAATAAAATGAAACACAATTGCTATTGTCAGTCTACTCTACCTTTGTGGGTTTGTAAGAGTTTTGAAAGCATGGATCCTGGATTCCCTGTCTTGGCACCTCTCTAGCTAGGGACAGTTGTGGTGCGTTAAGAAGGTCATAGCAGTAGTTAGAAGTTCTTACTGAAAGACCAGAGCATCCGTATTCTTACTGCATAACCACCGCTCTAGGTTGTGGGACTTTTTATGTGTTAAAAGTTTGTTATACTATTACCCAGAGTAAACCATTAAGAGGTACATTGGTGTAAGATGTTACTGTATCTGCTTTAGAGAGATCTCACCCTTTTTCATGAGGCCAAATATCTGCCTGTCCCACTATCTTTTCCTTTGTGTGCTGTCATCTACCCAGCACATCTGATTTGTTTCTTTTAGCATACTAATAGATTGCATCATCATGCTTTCAGTTTCTTTACTTATTTTGAATGTTTAGTTTGAGAGATGGTGTCTATTTTCTAGTCAGGAGCAGACAAAATGAAATATCTTTACTCCCATATACAGTGGCTTTATTTTAGAAAATATTTTTGCAAAGAGATATTGCTATTTCCAAGGTGTTTGTGGAGTCTGATATGATTTCAAATAGTATCATGAAATTTGTGTTGATAGTTGAATGTATACAAGTTTTCTTTCCTTCTAAAAATATAATTTATATTAAAATCTAAATGGTTTTACGATTTTTCTAGAACATTCAGGACGGACTGGAGATAGAGATTTGGTAAAAATGAGCAGATCAATAAAATTTAGTTTGCCTGTTAGCATATGTCTGGCATCTATACATCAATTTGAATAAATTCATTTCATTTTTATTTATTTTATTTTTTTTATGATACACACACACACACAGAGAGAGAGAGAGAGAGAGAGAGGCAGAGACATAGGCAGAGGGAGAAGCAGGCTCCATGCACTGGGAGCCCGACGTGGGATTCGATCCTGGGTCTCCAGGATCGCGCCCTTGGCCAAAGGCAGGCGCTAAACCGCTGCGCCACCCAGGGATCCCTCATTTCATTTTTAGTAGGAGGAGAATAGAGAAAATTATTCTCTATTAAGAAAGGCATTAGAATTCAGAATTTTAAAAAAAAAGAATTCACAATTTAAGAAGTACTCTTGCTGAGACACAAAAAGGAAAAAAAAAGAAAAAAAGTATAAAGGTCTTCCCAATTAGCTCTGAATTGAGCATGTCTTCAGTTGAACATGTGTTGAACATGTGTTGAACCTCACACTATGGATCTGTTTTATAACCCACACAATCTCAATTTAGATGGTCTTTGATTTCTTTCCTTGTGTTTCTTGATTTTTATGTCCATACCTTGGACATATATCCACTTCTTGGAAGCAACTTATCTTCACATTTACAAATGATATAATATGTTAAGAAATCTATGACTTCCTGTACTTTTTGAACAAAGAGTTTTAATGTGAGAGCCCAGAGTAGCACACAGAAAGAGTTCATTTAGCTCATATATTATACAGATAGAAGAACTGAGTTAAATTAGGAATTAAACAACATGACAAACATTTTTTTTTTTTTTCATTCTGTTCACTATCTCTGGAAAGTCTCTGGCTCGATTAGAGAGAAGGCTTTTTACTTTAGCCTTGTGTTCTTGAGTAAGTCTCAACTTCTTTGATATTAATTTGTCTTCATGGGGGTGGTTATGAAAACAAATTGAAATAATTTATGTAAAATGTGGTTTGTAAACCTCAAACACTGCATAAATTTATTGTTTGCTGCAGCTACTGCTATATTGTAACCATGCTGGGTCAAACTGCACTTTTCAACTCCAAATACATCAACATTTCTGTTATTTAAGTGAGTGAGCAATAAACACGGAGGGAGACCTGGGGACAGGGTGGTTAGGAAGAGGAAATAGGAGATTAATGAATGCTGAAAAAGATAGATTATAATTAAGGTTTAGACACAAATATATAAATTGCAAATGTATGATAAAGATTCCAGACATAGTTTCCTCTAATAAGTTTTCGGTCCCTTTTCCACCCACCGCTGTGGCTCTGAACATGACAAAATAAACAAATAACTAGCACCTTCTTCTTTTTTTTCCTTGTAAAATATCCATTGGTTTTAATTTCAAATATGAAAAATCCCAACTTAGTTTATTTGGTCTTACTGTATTAAGTCTTCGGATACACAGAGCTGTGGTTCTAAGATGACTGCTTCTACTTATAGTTGTTTAGGTGAATTTAAAATGTTTAAAAAAGAAAGTAGTTTGCTTCAGGATATCAAGGGCATACATTTGTGAGGCTCCCTGGAACTTTATATTTCTAAAAATTGTTTATTAATTTGAAAATGTCCGGAAATAGGTATAAAATGTTTATTTATGTGAATGAAAAGATGTTGAACCTTTGCAAGGACAACTTCTGAGAAAAAAATTGCAAATGACATTTTCATTCACATAATAAAGTTTTGCATCCAATTTCAGACCCACAATAATAGATTTATAATTAATTCTCTATAAATTTGCTGTGTAAAACAAAATCTCAATGTAAAGGATTAACTACACTGACAATAATATATTGCAAAGAAATTAGAGATTGGAAAAAATAGAACTTAAAATTAGGTGTAAAATGACAAAAAATTTTGAATAGCAAATAATTTATGCAAAATGTGTTACAAAATCTGGTTTGCTAAGTAATTGATACAAGTACTGAGACATTTAGTTTCATTTAAATTAGTAAGAGAGTTTGCTTCTTCCAATTTCTTTTGAGTGTATATTTTCAACATAAAATCTTTAAGTTCATTCTTTAAGCTGCTCTTCAATTTGCCATGATAAATCTGCATAAGACTGACTTTTGTAGATATAATGTCTTTGGAAGAAATAAGAAATTAAAAGTTTGACGTTGTTTTTGACAAATTCTTTTTTTCATTGTTTTTGATTGCGTTTGACCCTTGTTGCTCAACCTATTTTTGATGTTATGAATACAATATGACAACATAAAAAAAGCATTTCTTCTAGTGCAATAGCAATTGAAACTTGTAGTTTTATATTAAAAAACACACAAAAGAATGTGTGCATACCAGAGATAAAATAACAACAATTTCAAACAATAACCTGTGTCAAGCAAACAGCAGAAACAAGTTGATTATTTCAGCCTCTGAAAAGTTAGGTTTTCATAATTCCATTTAAATTAACTTATAATACAATTACATAATCAATATATTATCTCAGGTGGCTTCAAATTACTCTGGGTTGTTTTTCAGAAACTTTAGAGGTGAATCTCATTATGGATGGCAACATAAACAATTGAGAACATATGAGGATGTTTACAGTTTACTTGAGTTATAAAGTTCTCCACCATGGCTGATATCTATATCGAATGAGCTATCAATGTTTAGACTTCTTCCCCAGGAGAGAATTGATGTAGCACATAAAGTGAAGAATTTCACATATTTCTTTTGAGATGTTCCCAAAATATAGCCTCACAATTCTAAATGAAAAGTTGTCTTAAAATCCAGGCACATTTTGCACTGACTTTATGGTTATTTTTAGGTAAACCACTTTAGTTAATTAGGAGAAAATTTGCTAGTGTACAATTATTATACTCTATCCTTCCCACCTTGGCCTGAAAATAATGAAATCTAACAAGTTTTTCTATGTCACTGGCAGCTGCACCTTTTAAGTGTATCAAAGTCTGTTGCTGTGGTTACGGCCTTTGTTTCCAGTGATGTTTTGTCCATGCTTCCCCCTACCCTTGACAATGGGCTGCTCAAAAGAATGAAATAATGAGTCAATTCATTCAGAAATATGTTGTTAAAATATCCCTCTTTATCATTACATTTCACTGCTTAGAAACTAGGCTGTAATTCAAGGCAACAGTTAAGTCTGAGAAGTGTTAAAAAAATCTTTGATTTTTTTTCATTTATAAGAAAAACCTGCCTATGTAATTGAAGAACTTACAAGTCTCAACAATTAAATCCTTTTTGGTTAATGTATTATTTCTGGAACAAGTAGATAAAATTCTACGCAGTAAGCATGATAAAAATCGTGCATGTTTCGCACAGCACAGAATTTTAGAGTCAAGGTTTCTGGGCACGAAAGCAGTAACAAAACAGTCCCTACAAAACTGAGTAACTCTGAATAACACAAGAAATAATTTTTTGTTAATTTAAAATTTTAGAAACTGAAATGTGTAAAGTTTGTAAAGTAAAATGTAATTAAATTATGGTACTGTACATACCAGTTGTTTCTATAATTGAAACTTTACAATATGAAAAATACATTAGCTCTGTACAGTTTTACAGGTAGGTAGGATGAGTTTTGAAAAAAAAAAGATTCTTTTTTTCAGGGTCAGACTCTGTTTAAGTCAAAAAAATACTGCACAACTTAGCTAATTACAAAGTGTAGACTTGAAACAATTCATGTCTTCTTTATTTCATGAATAAATCTTGGATTTTTGTTTCACAGGGGATTTTTGTTGTGTTTTGCTGTTAGAGTCCACAATGAACAAATCTTCCTCATTTTGTCCTGGAGGTTACAAAGTTGGGTGGCAACCCTGGGCTACTGATTAGCTCAGTTAAGCCAGCTGCTGTTTATGGTCACTGATTTGGCCAGCTGTTGTGATTGTGCTCAGATCCACCTCAGTCTCTAGGTGTGTTTCCATCGTATCTTCCTGTGCATTCGTTTCAAAGGACTTATGAGAGAGAAGTTCATGATGCACCCCACAGTAACTTATTGTGGGCTGGTCGTATGCCAGAAAGGTTGACACATTCATTGATAAAGGTATCTGGAGAAAAAATGACATGAGAAAAATCAGTTATAAAACAACAAACCACTTTGGGGGCAAGATTCGATGACTGTGAAGTCCTGACCCCATTAACCTCTGCGATTCTTTTTTTTTTTTTTTAAGATTTTATTTATTCATTCATGAGAGACAGAGAGAGCAAGAGACAAAGGAAGAGGGAGAAGCAGGCTTCCTGAGGGAAGCCTGATGTGGGACTTGATTCCGGGACCCCAGGATCACTCCATGAGCCCAAGGCTGACACTCAACCATGAGCCACCTAGGCTTCTCAACCTCTGTGATTCTGTCTGTGGCTCAAGTGTTCCCATGCTGTCCTACTAATGTCCCTCATTCTTAACGAGGAAGTACAGTGCAACAGCTTTAAAACCTGGCATAGAGCTGCTCAATTCTTTTTTGTTTGTTTGATGATTTTATTTATTTATTCATGAGAGACACACAGAGAGGCAGAGACACAGGCAGAGGGAGAAGCAGGGTCCTCACAGGGAGCCTGCTCATGGGGGACTCCACCCTAGGACCCCTGGATCATGCCCTAAGCTGAAGGCAGACACTCAACCACTGAACCACCCAGGCTCCCCTGCAGCTGCTCAATTCTTAATTAAAATTATCAGGTAAATATTAGCCAGAGTGGTTCTGAAAATGCTACATGCTTTATTGAAAAAATTAGAAAATGCTTTTCCTCACGAGGGTAAAATTGTGGTTTTAGAACTAAGAAAAGTATTATTTGATTATGTCTGGTATTGGAATACAATAGAACAGGGTTCTCAAATTTTATCATGTGTAAAAATCACCTCCCCCTGCTTTATCCAACCTCCCACTGCCCAGAGTTTCTGTTTCAGTAGGTAGGGCCTGAAATTTGCATTTTTTACAAGTTCCAGATGAT
This sequence comes from Vulpes vulpes, assembly GCF_048418805.1. Taxonomy (NCBI): domain Eukaryota; kingdom Metazoa; phylum Chordata; class Mammalia; order Carnivora; family Canidae; genus Vulpes; species Vulpes vulpes. The sequence continues at coordinate 78,051,059 of NC_132783.1, read as the reverse complement.
GCTGGTGCTGTTAATCCACATACCACACTTTGAGAGCCATTGCGGAAAGACAATTGTCTAGGTAAGTCATTCTGGCTCTCCTTACTCAATGATTTCTTAATATTTATTTCACAATGAAAATATTTTGAAATATTATATCTGTAGTTTGATCCATATATCTAAAGTTTACGCCTAGGCAAATCTAGGAAGAATCTATGGCTCCTATGAAGGTCTAAAAAACGCAAAGGATGGTGCTAGTTTGAAGGAAATAGAGATGTAAATGAGGAAGGGACTCCTTTGCAAGTTGCAGCTTAGTGAAAGACACAATTTGAAAGATTTGAGAAAAAAACAGGAGTGACCACTGTGAGTGAAAGGGAAACATACATGTTGCAGACAAAGGATAGTCTGAAATGTAATTAGATGTCAAAATCCAGAGGTTATTCCCATTTCTTTCAAAGAAATAAAAACTTGTTCCAAAAAGTAGATGTGTGGAAACCAGACCCGATTTCTGTTTAAGATCCTAATTACTAATTCATGTTGTTGCATTGCCTTGGATAAAAACTTCTACCATTCTTGTTCGGTGTATGGATAAAATACATTTCTGTTTGAGCATATCAGACTAAATTCTTTTCTGATCTCAGCTGAGATTAGAACCTAGAGCTAAGAAAAATAGAATGTCTAGGTTTTGTTCTTTGGTTAATTCTTTTTTTTTTCCTTTCTCCATGCACAGGAACTCTTTGACAGGTTCTCTTTCCATTCCTGCCCTTCTATACATAGTTATTTTTTCTTCAGTAAAAATCGGTTGAGTAGATATGTTGTTGTTTTCTCTTAAGCAAAAGAATTCACTTCTTTTGAGATTATTGTTTGTTTTTAATATGAACATTTCAATGTATCAATGTGTAGGGTTTAGTCCTTGGAGACAGAAATGTAATCCAGTTCATCAAATTAAATTCCCCAGCAACTCTTCCTATTTATATAGATTTAAAAAATTTTTTGAAGCATACAGTTGTCTGATGTATCAATAAAAAACATCTTACACTTTAGAAAATGGCCAAGATATTGAAATATCATAAAGAAAATAATAGGATGCCTCCAAACATGCTCATTTAAAATAAAAATTCCTGTTGTTACTGATGAAATACTCAGATAACTAAAATATATTGTTATGGAAAAGTAATTGTGCAGCATGAATAGATTTGAGTTATAGGAGGATATGAAAATAGAACTGTTACTGGGTACATGAGTTTTACATTAGCCTCTGGGAAATCAATGCTTTGTAATGTGTTATGGGTCATATATCTGTAGGATTTTATATAGTTGTTCTTATTTGTCATGGAAACTTCTGCTTCCTGGCTTATTTGGAATTAACTCTACTGCAAATAATTTGTAATTTCTATGGTGACGATTTATGAAAAATAATAAACCATGACACATTTATTGTGTGTATGTCCACCACACACACACAATTTCTTGCTTGATTTAATATTTACAGGCTGCTGGTATTCACAGTGCAAGTCCTAATTTGTACCATATCAGTTAGCTCTCATTATTCATTTAAAAATCTCACATATTTTCTTTAGAGAGTATCTTATTTTTATTTTTATTTTATTTATTTTTTTTTAAAGTTTTTTTTTTTTAATTTTTTATTTATTTATGATAGTCACAGAGAGAGAGAGAGAGAGAGAGGCAGAGACACAGGCGGAGGGAGAAGCAGGCTCCATGCACCGGGAGCCTGATGTGGGATTCGAACCCGGGTCTCCAGGATCGCGCCCTGGGCCAAAGGCAGGCGCCAAACCGCTGCGCCACCCAGGGATCCCGAGAGTATCTTATTTTTAGATGTGCCTTATATAGTTCTATTTTTTCAATATCAAGTCATATTTTCCATTTTAATATTTCTGAAATTGGTATGGAACTTAAAATCAGTTTAAATGTTTAACATGTATTTTCTTCTGTGCAGTTGAAAGTGATTCTTAAAGTTAATAACATCTTAATATCAAGAAAATAACATAGTAAGATGTATCAGTTAGTAGAATTTAAGCAGCTAGGCATATTTGAATATAACATCACAGTAGATTTTCCTAGGATGACTTAAATGATATTGGAAATCTAAGAGTTAGCAAGGGATATATTCACATGTATATTTATAAGACCACATACATATTTTGAAGTACATATATACACAGTATATTGCCATATCCATAAATACACACACACACACATATATAATCTTGTTGTCAATTACTTAAGATTTTGAAATCATTTAAATCAGGTATGAAAAATACAAATTTTGGTGATACACTGGTTGTGGACAATTTTAAATAACAATAATTTTGTATTTGTTATTTATATAAGATGTATATAGATATGCTACATATTATATATTATAATGTATATTTTAAATACTTTATTTACTTTTAGAGAGAGAAAGTGCACAGGGGGCGAGGCAGAGGAAGAGGGGAGAGAAAATCCCAAGCAGACTCCACACTGAGTGTAGAGCCCCACATGTGGCTCAGTCTCAGAACTCTTAAGATCATGACCTGACCTGAGCTGAAGTCAAGAGTCAGACACTTTACTGAATGAGCCATCTAGGTACCCCAAAATATGCATTTAAAGAAGTGTCTTAATTCTTTTTCTTTTTTTAAAATTCTTTTTCAAAATGGACTTGCTAATGACTTTATTCTTGCTCATCTTGATGACTCTACTTTTGTTTATCTGCATAAGCTAGTTTTTAAGACTAGCCTTGAGTTTTGCTAGGGTAGCTGCAATTTAATGTGTGTTTGGGGATGGTTTAACATTTGTTTCAGCCCTACCAAACATGAGCTTTTTGTACAGGCTGGTAATTTTACTTACAGTCAAATAGATATGTCTTTGGTATCATTTGAGTTATATTAAATGATGGAAAATATCTTCCCTGCTGGCTTGTTTCCCATCTTGAAAATTTTATTACTAATTACTATTTTGATTTCTAAGTATTGAGGCATTTGATAAAAATGGAAGTATTATATGATGAGAAATAGGGTCAGTAATTATCACTATTACTATAGCTTGGTTCCCTGGGAGAATGTCAGAGTTGGCCCAGATGTTACCTCAGGTTCTACCTTAATGTATTTAGGATTTTTGGTTTCTCTGTCTAGCTACTTGAGCAGCTGTGGTCATTTGTTCCATATCAACAGCTACCTAGACATGCTTCTAACAGTTTCTTCATTATCATCAGTATCATTCGTTGAGCATTTACTGAGTGCTAGGTATCAAGCTACATGCTGAACTGGGGTCATCTTATTTAAGCTTCCCAATGGCTGCTGTGAGGTAAATATAATGATCCCTACTTTACTGTTGAGAAAACTAAGACTTAGATAATTTATGTAGTTTAAAATCTCTTACCTGGTTGAGTTGCAGAAGTAGTTGCCTAACTTCTTAATCACTACACTTTACTCCTGATTTATCACTTTATCTAACCTGTACTGTCTCAGGAGTCTAACATTGTGTTAAGCACCAGTTCTCAACATTTGAGTCTTATTTCCAATAGGGTGTTCACACTGATTTCCTGTGCTGTACCATAGCTTTATGGTACTGATTTGCACACTGAGTTCTCAGTAAATAAACTGTTTATCATGGATTTATTATGTGGGTAGATGGTAACAGCTCAAAATCAGAGCTCTCTGGTCTTACTAAGTTCATATTGGTTAATACAGTGTGAGAAGAGAAGTGTTTAATCTTTTTGGAGAACATTCTGGACTGGGACAGGAATTTTATATTACTCCCAGATCCAAATATGTACAAGATTGTTTAGGGAGACTTTTAAGAATTTTAAAGCTAAATTTCTGTGTTGATTTGGAAATAGATAGAAATTTTTCCTATTATGTGATGTTAAGTTTTTTCTGTTAATAAAAGATGCGAAAAGATAGAAACCTTAATCTATAACTTGATTATTTTGTTTTATATTATATGATACTTGTTTTATTTCTTTCTGTATGTAAAAATAGTTATAGATAGGTGCTTGCCAAAAGCAGAAGTAGGGAAATGAGAAACAAAAATGAATAAGACATCATTTCTGCTCTTTGGAAAAATCTGGGAGAAATAGATAAATAATGCAAAGAGGGAAGGAAGACAATGGATGGGGTGAGCTGGGAGACAAGTAATTGCATGTATATATAAAGAGATATATATTCGTGTGTGTGTGTGTGTGTGTGTGTGTATTTATATGTATATACATACTCTGCTCTGATTTGCTGATTCTACCAATTATATCATCCTTTGTGGTTTCCTTAACAAACTTGCCACCTTTCTTGTTTGGAAATAATGTTGTTATTTTGCAGTATATTGGCAAGACTCAGTTTTGCTGAGTAGTGATTTAAAATTTACTTTTATAGACTCCTCCAGAGATAATATATTTTACTTTGAAACTAATTTATCTGTTTGAAGAGCAATCTATCTTTTAGAACTCTTTAGCATTCTAATGGTTAATTCGTGTGAGTACATCAGACTGTTGGATCATTAATTTAAATTATCTTGATTCTACTAGTAATTTAAAAAATTTTCTAGGGAATATTTAATTAAGAGCCTGATTTTATGTTATGCTATCTTTAACTTAAAAAAACTAATTTTATACTTCTAAATTATTAAATGTAATCCAGAATTTGATACCCAATTTTAATATTTTTGTAGAGCAAAGTGCCAACTAAAGTAACAATTGCTGGCACACCTGGATAGCTCTTGCTTTTGGCTAAAGTCATGATCTCAGGATTGTGAAATGCAGCCCTGTGGTGGGCTCTGCACTGGGCATGGAGCCTGTTTGAGATTCTCTCTCTCTCCAAAAAAATGAAATAAAAAATAAAAAATAAAATAACAGTTGCTATCCTGATATCAAAAATATAGGATAAGGAGGCAGGGACTCAATATGATTTTGAAAATTTTCAAGTGTCTGGAACTTAAGAATAATGTGATATAAAATATTATATAAAGGATGATGATAATTCTTTTAGTGCCTTTTTGTGTCAAAAATACATTATAGTGAACTCCAGCACAGCGAAATCAGAAAGTGAAAAAAAATCAAATTTCATTTAAAAGGTCATAGTTCTCCTTGCACCAAAATGCATTTAGAGTAAAAGGAAAACAAATTGTGGATTTTATATGTGTTTTGCCAATTTATAATCTTGTTAGTGTCCCCACTCCACCTAAGTAATGGGGAGAATCTTATAAAATACGGGTCCATTTTTCTTTGCAATTTTAGAAAATATATCTTAAATATTTCAATGATGTTATCACTTGTGAGTGTATTTACCTTTACAAAACAATATATTTCTATTCCAGCTTTGCAATAAGAAAATAAGTAGGGGTAGGCTATATATACATTGGTTTTCATAAATTTGCCTGCTAGTATATAAAAACCAGATAGAAGAATTCACATATTGATTTATTTCCTTCAACAAAAATTTGCTGACTGCCTCTCCAAGGCCTGGGGCTGTGTGTTAGATGCTAGAGATACTCCACATGCTTGTCCTGAAGGCTTCTAGATGGAACATAAACCATTCTAACATGCTTAGCAAGTGGAATGGAGAGGACTCCATAGAGGAAGAGGGTTTCTCTGTTCCCCAACTGGCATTTCTGTCTTACTCATTTATTCATTCTTGTTGCTCTCTTCTTCCTTGAATTATCAAGGAACTTCCTCAATACTTTTATGATATGTTTATTTTGAAATTCTGTCTCCTATGGTCTTTATTTGTGCATATATTTTATCTTAGACTATAACCTTCCTAACCACAAAAATCTATGACTAACCACATTTCTCTGTGCCTTATATGAGTTCACATGGTCCTGAAACATAATAAGCACTAAATATGTACCCATTGAATGAATGAATGAATGAATGAATGAATACATGAGTGAATGAGGTAGTAAAGTATAGTAAGTATAGGCTAAGAAGAAATTAAAAACACTCATCCCAGGATAACTGGGGTTTATGGGAACTACATGCCAAAGAAAATATGCTATTATCTAATGACATGAAGACCAGGCCATTATGATTCTAGGATAGAGGGCCACAATGAATTTTCAAAAATCCATACTAATGATGAGGTACATAGCACTTCATTATAATGTTTAAAATCCTTCTTTAATTTTTATTTTATTTTAATTATTTAAATTTTATATTATTAATTTTACCTTAAAACATATTGTATTTTGTCATATAAAACATTAGTTATAAATTTGAAATACATAAATTTTTAAACAGTATTAAAAATAAAATAATTATTCTTAATTTGGTGATTTTCCTCCTATAAATTTCAGAATGTATATCTGTGCTTTGTCCTTTAATACCTCTCACACCTGCATTTTTCAAACTCTTTAGTGCTCCCTAAAAACACAGCCCATGATCTCCAAGAGTTTGGTTCACCTGCCAGATTAGCTCTCCCAGTAATGGACTCTGCTCAGGATCCTTCTGTGTTAACCTGTTTTATTTTTGTAGTGCCAGCGAAAAGTGATGTTTCTCTTTTACTGAGGCAAAGCAAAATGCCCCAAACTGTTTTCATTTACATGCAAATCTTTCTGCACAGCTCGATGCCTGCTAAATTGGCACTGTTACCAGGTAAAGTGATGGGGCCCAAATTGAGACTATGACTCAAAGGCCCTACTGATCTAATGCTGTTTCCAAACCTGTTTCTTCATACTGTTGTGCAATGAGGTGCAGTTGCTAATCAGTTTAAAAACAATCTCCTTGTTTTTCTCTCCCCACCTCCAGAAATTGTAGTTAACAATAATCCACTAAAGGATCTTATAATGATAATACAGCAGTTGATATTTTTGATATAGTTTGTGTAAATCTGTGAATGAATGAAAATCACCGATTGCATTCAGCACTTCAAAACAGAAAACAATGACAGTGTTTAGTACTGCTGCAGATGTGACTGGTGAAAGAACTCTGTATATGTGAATGACAGGGCATTTTAGTCTCATGGTGAGGTACTATATGGGATTTCGCTGAACATTGGCATTTATATTTGGTTTTCTGTCATGATTTCTGATATCCTACTTGCTTTCCAACTGTTTTTTTTTACTACCTACTAGCTTACTGGAGTTTTGACGTTCTTCATAAAATAGGCTGTCCATTTCTGACATGCCCAATCTTGAGAACTTCTCCTACATTGGCAGGACTTTGATACCCAGGTTTCTTATGGGTTCTCATTTCTATCTAGGACCTAGAGGGCAGCATCTCAGGATTCCCTAAATCCTAGTATCTGTCTTCCAAACAAGCTTTCAAATAATGTTATTATTTACTGCTTAGAAAAGAGTCTCTTCAACTTAATTTTGAAATTAATTCAGGTTTTGGCTGAGATTATCTCCAAACTAAATGAAACAATATTCTATATACATCTGCTAAATTGCATAAAAATCTTGCCCTTAGGGATTTAGTTCAAATAATACTTCTTTTATGAAAACCCCTCAGATAATTTGATTCTGTAGGGATGAGTTCCTGCTATGAATTTCTTCAAATTTAAATATGTGTAAGTAACAATATGTACCATTTTTTCCATCCATCCACCCACCCATATATCCTTTAGTATTCTTGGATACTGAATGAACAAAATCAATTCCTTGGCCTCACAAACAAGCAGTAAATTACCATTTTTCCTGGGTGGGTGGCAGTGTGTTTAGGTTATGGTGGGAATGAAGAGAAAGATCTGCCTTTTCTCTAAGCCTTTATATAGGTAACATGTTGGAGCTGGCCCACTTGGTTTTATTTATATATTGCTTTTGTTTCATGTATATTAATATATTCTCTCTAGACTATGAATTTTATAGAGAATAAAGATTTTTCAGAGGTTGCACAGGCTTATATATTAGTAAAATTTTGAAAATTCTCATTAGTGGAAAGACTGGCAGTGAACAAAACTACTTCTTACAAAGTTTACATTTATATACTTATGTTTGTAATAAAGACATAAGGTCTTTAGATAAGGATGAACTACTAGATACAGTTAATCTATTATAAATAATTCAGTAATATTTAATAATTGTCAATAGATTACTGATTAACTTATTTCAGAATTTTATATGACACAAAGATAGTAAACTTTATTTTTTAAAAAATATTTTATTTATTTATTTGAGAGAGAGAGAGAGAGAGAGAGCATGCATGAGCAATGGGGAAGGGCCAAGGGAGAGAATCTTTAAGCAGACTCTCCACTGAGCTCAGAGCCTGGTGTGCGGGGTCTTATTTCACACCCCATGAGATCGTGACCTGAGCTGAAACCAAGAGTTGGAGGCCTAATCAACTGAGCCACCCAGGCACCCAAGATAATTAAAAAGTCAGTCCTGCTAATATAGCTTTTATTATAATACTGTAAAATACTTCTTGTTAACATTTAAATGAAGATTAACTTCTAACTTGCATTAGCACCTATAGATTATATAAGGAAGGAATGACTATCATTGTAATGACTGGAAGTAATGGTAGAGGTGGGGAGTATCTAGCTCTTTTTTTTTTTTTTAAAGATTTTATTTATTTATTCATAGAGACAGAGACAGAGAGAGAGAGAGAGGCAGAGACACAGGCAGAGGGAGAAGCAGGCACCATACAGAGAGCCCGACGTGGGACTCGATCCTGGGTCTCCAGGATCACGCCCTGGGCTGCAGGCGGCGCTAAACCGCTGCGCCACCGGGGCTGCCCCGAGTATCTAGCTCTTATCAGAGTTTACCTACATTGTCTCACTTAATTTTAGTCTCTCTCTCCCTTTTCAGTTTCACCTAGCATTTACAAACTGTCATCTTTTAGGTTCATTTTGTCACCTTACTGCATAGGCTATATAGTATGTCTGTCTTTAGCTTCTTAGTCATAAACTGAATAGTTGTATCTTTGATCAAACTGAATAGTTATATCTTTGATCGGGGTTATGTGACCAGCCGCATATATGTGCAGATAATCTTTTTACAACTATGGCTTTGATCAAGCTAATTAAAAATAAAGTACATAAAGGGAAAATGTGAAGTGTTATATATTAATGGTCCATTTTGTTTCATTAACAATATATTGATTTGGTTTTAACTCAAAGTTCAAAGTAGCTATCAAATGTTGTTAAAAAAAATCAAAATGTTTTGGGCCATATTAAGACAGTAAAGCTCAAGCCTGAGGTTGTATAACAGTCTTCATTATCATTAGGATACCTTAGAGAATTTGTTTTAGCTCCTTTTAACATGGCTGGACATCGATGATATACAAGACACAACTTTGAAATAATACAAGTGAATTTTATGTAAGAGCTTTTATTATTGTTTCTTTTTTGTTAAGTCCCATAATATATACTGCTAATCCATGACCAGAATGATACAAGATAAGTGATGAAGGAAAGGATTAACCTCAATTTATAGATGTATCAGATAGATTCTTTATGGGATACAGGCTTCTTTGTGAAAAAGTTTAATCTTAAGCCATCATGGATAAAATTAAGAATTCATCATTTTGCATTCTGTTATCTAAATATCTGTTATCAAACATCAAGATTTGGAAGGAGAAACTGATATGAACCTTTCAAAAATAAATGATTAAGGAAATCTAATGTAGGGATTAGGAAATCTAAACTAATCTAAGGTGTCAAAATGATTTTTATAATTTTCTCATGGCTATTAAAGAAGTTCTTCAGTGAATGAAATTTTGAATAGAATTATAAATAGATTTGTGTGTTTGTTTGTTTTTTTTAAACAAAGCTCACAACCCTGAGATTAAGACTTGAGGTGAGATCAAGAGTCAGACACTTAACCAACTGAGCTACCAGGCACCACAGAATTATAAACAAAATTATAAATTAATATACTCTTAATATCTGATTTTGTCCTCTCAGGTTTAGTTTTAAAATCTATTAATAAGGTTCTGACATTACATGAGATAATACATATACACATAGTATATTATATATTATGTATAATTTAAAATATATAAGTATACATTATATATAAGCATATTTTATGTATATAAACATAGTATATGTCTGTGTACACATGTGTGTGTATATACACACACATACAACTTGGTAATGTTTCGTGACTTTTTCCCAATAGGAGCATCTTTGGTATCTTTTTCCTATTACCCTTTCTTACTAGTGAGTATTTGTGGAATTCTTACTTCAGGCATAGAATTGTGTCAAACGTTTGAGGATAATTCAAGGCACAATAGATATGAGGATAAATTGTCTTCGTCACTGAGCTTTATTCCTTATTTATAATATATGAATATGAAGTTTAAAAATCAATAAACTTGAGACTGGTTATGAGTATAGATACAAAGAGAGAAGGCTTTTGGTGTATGATATTTTGTGCATATTTGTAATGAAACACTGGAGCCTCTGATTTTACCATCTTTGAGAAATTTTGTCAAAACAAGGCAACTCTTTTTTGAACTGGTATTGATTTTGGAAAATGATTATATTATCAACTAAATTTACCATGTGTCTCTTTCATCCTATTGATTAAATTTTTCTTACCTTTTATTTTTATTCTCTTCTCATATACTTTTCTTTTTAGCTTCAGCTTACATTTTAATAAAATATTTGTAGCTTATGTAAGTAAATCATATTTTTAAAAGTATAAGTAATGGGAACCATTCCAAATGATGGGGACAACTAATGTATTTTGAATGACTTATTTATTTTCAATGATTTTATAAGTTTTTATCATAGGACATGAAATTGGGACACATCTAAGTGACAGGGTAGGAGCAAAGCTACAATTTCTTAACTAAATGTACTAAGATCTTACTGTTGAACTATAATTACTAGTAAGTGAATAATGCAGGTTTTCTTAGCTTCTTCTGAAGGATAATTTAAAAATATAAATTAAGAATGGAAAAATTCTAGAAAATAAGAACATTTCACATATAATCCAAATGTAGTTAAAATTCTAAGAACATTGTTGAAATATTGTGTTGTGGTAGACAATGAAAAGTAACACGATGGAATAGGGTCATTCTGTTTTAGGGATAGTGATGGCAGGAAAATAAAACTATACTTTTTAGCATTGAGACATTTCCTAGATGGTAGCCTCATGAAAGAACATTGAAAAAGTTATTGGATCTGTCTGCTGACCATTATAGTGATTGTTCCTCACAGTGTGTTCAGTTGAAAAGCAGCCATGTGGCTTATATATGTGTCATGGTTCTGGGGCTACATCTTAGGCCTTTTCTCTTTACTTGAGGACTTTAGCAGCATGGTTTTGAAGAAAGGAAGACTCTCTGATAAATTAGATAGCTCCTATGGGTATTTAAAGGGATTCAAAGTTTAAGAAGTTTAATAACTCAGAAGTCTTTCTACCAGCTCAGTGATCCCCTGATGACACTTGCCACCCCGATCCTGAGGTGCACAGCTGCTTTATTGTCACACAGGCGGCTTCTGTCAGAATGCGAGACTACCACAGAAATGCCTGCCTGGTTCAGCATTCAAGTTACACTTTGCTCATGAGAATTTAATTAATATAGGAAGTTGATGGTTTCTGGTCACCGAAATCTGGTCAGTCTCTTGACTCATAATATTATGATTCATCCCCTGGACTACTCAGATAAGAGGTGCTTCTCCCAGGTCCAGGACTTGACACCTGATCTTTAAAGATCTCTTTTAGCACTCAGTGTCTGAAATTTTCTTCTCTGTGCTGATGCAGAATAGATACTTTATCTTCAAAGAAAACCCCACATATTTGGGGGGAGCCAATGCCCTTCCTGGAAATAATATATCTCCACCTCATTCCTTCAGAAATTTCTTCTCCTGTGGATCAGCTGAGCAGTTCATAGATTTGGTGAGTTCCTAAGAGGACTGTAGAGTAATTGAGAATTTGGGAGGAAAGAAAATGATTCTCAACCTCATGGTGCAGTAAATGCATTTCTGGAGACTGGAGCCTTGAGTGTAGCCCTTATCCAAATCTGCTTGGGGGTTTAGGGTTTTCAACTTATGCCACGAGTGATATTGATTAAGCATTTTCTGCCTTGCCCATTAGCTCTCCCTTCTGCTTAGTGCTGCAGTGAAATCACAATTTGTGCCATGGAAATCACTGAGACAATAAATCTAGCACTTATGACTTCAATGCATTATTGAGAAGAGAGCACAGATGGACTATAAGGGAGCAAGCAGTTGTTCAAACCAACTAATATCTTTGATAATTAATAAATGTAACAGGGGAAATGAACAGCAAAAGGAGGAGTAACTGTTCTAATTTTTAACTAAAATGCAGCATAAAAATTCTTTTATTTGCAATTTTGAAAAATTCTCTCTGTAGCTTTCACAGAGAACCTTTTGGTTCCTGACACTGCTGACTGCAATCTCAGTGACATTGGAATGGGAAGAGAATTAACACATTCCATGTCATCTGTAGTCACTTTGGGTCCAGCTTAAATTTCTACCCCATGTGATATAAGTATTCCTATTTGTTGAACACCAGCTAGGTTTCAGGAACTATTCTAGGTGATGGTAATTTAATGATAACTGAAGCATGGTTCCTGTTTTCAAGGAGCTCCCAGTCTTTAGGAGGAATCCAACATCTAAATATATAAACAGTGAGGAAGCTCAGTCTTTATGCAGTGGCCTCAGAGAGGGCATGATCTGCTCTGCTAGGCTGGGGTCAGGAAACTCTTTAGAAAGAGTACTTCTAAGCTGAGCTTTGACGGAAGAAGAAACTCACTAGGAGAAAAGCAGGAAGATCATCCCAGATAGAGCCACAGGGGCATGACAGATGGCTGGTCAAGGGACCAAACTGCTCAAACTGGCAGGAGCAAGTTATGCTCGTGGAGGAGCAACAACAGGTCTACGTACAGTTTATGAGAATACAGCAAAATGGTAGGTGAGAGGTGATGAGGGCCTGAGGTCAGGTACAGGTACTAGCAGTGAGGATGGAAAGGAAAGGGTCAGTCAGCATCACTTACCCCTGGGCTAGTTCAATAACCTCTCCGAGCCACAATATTGGTGTTGGCTAAATGGATATAATAATCTCTACCTTACAGTTTTGTTGTTAGCACTAGAGATAACATATATGTGATTCCTGGAATAATAAGTTCCCAGTAAGTGAAAGGGATGATTATAATATTACACCTGATTGATTGAAACACTCCATCATGTCCTGTGTTCTTTTTCTACATAGTTCACTGCTTGTCACTTTCATATCATTGTTCAATATATGGCTGAAATGAGCTCAGAGAATTAAGCATTTTTAAATGCTTCTGCCAACAGTCATTTTTCCAATAATTATTACTGTTGCCACATTAATCTATATTTGAGATGCAATTAAATTGAAGTGCTCAAAAATTTATAGTCTCCGTCTATCAGAACTGAAGAAAAGAGAGAGAAACATTTGGACATTATTAGAATGGTTGGATTATTAGTGAAACGTATTATAGTTCAAATATCAAATATCCAACTAAATTGAAAGGATTCAGAATTGTCTTTCTAGAGTGGGATACTGATTTACTCTTTAGCTTTAGACATGTTACTTCTTCTTTTCTCTGAACATCTATAAAATGAGGAAGATGATGCCTACTGATTAAATACCAATGATCAGGCTTTAAGCATAAGAATGACAAATAATAAAATAATAGCTTTCCTCTCTGAGGAGAAAAAAATTTGTTTCAGCAAATCTGCTGGTTTTTTGAAACCCTACAATAGGAATTCTATCCATAGTCCAGATTTCTTCATTAACCTCAATTTCTCCAAATGTATTCCTGACTTCCACAATTTTGTTCCATACCTCAGTGGTTTTGTTTTAAATTATGAACAGCAAAATCTCTGTGAAAGGTAGAAATTAACCTGCTGATGTTTCTTTTTCCACCCCCATATAGATGCTGTAAGATAAGTGGAAAAATACAATTTCAAAACCTAATCCAGCAGAAAATGTCTCTAACCTGCAAAACAATCTACTTGTTTATGTAACACAGATGATTTTTTTTTGTCTTGAAAGAGAGGGTCTCTTTATAAAGAAGTGCAAGCATTTGGAGTTATCACTCATCCTGGTTTCCTCTTGCTACCTCTTCCCTGCTACTCTGGATCCTACCAGGAGTGAGGTTAAATTCTACTTATTATATGAAGCCTTTAGAAAAAAACAAAACCCAGGAACTTCTATAACCATGCTTCTCTGAACTGTAGCAATTTGTTCTTTTACTCCTTCCCCAATACTTCATATGAGCTGCTATGTTAGTGACTATCTTATGATGAATTATGCCTATCTTCCCATTTTTATCATACACACTCGAAAGCAACTACTTTGCTTTTTCTATTGTCTTTCTTGGTCCAGAGGAGATATCTGTAGATTTATTGGCTTCCTCAGGGCCTTCCAAACCCAGATATACAAATTTTACCTGAAATTGCACATCTCCTAGATCTTATATTTAGGCCTTGCTCTATCGCTGTGTTCCTTCTGTACCTGTGGCAGAAAGTTGGCAGTGAGCTGGGCCATGGGCACTCATATCTGTGTTTATGGTGGTTTCTTTAATCCCTAGGATTCTTCCCTTGTGTTTATAAATCAGACTTTCTTATGCGCAGCATGTGCTCATAAATCAATCTCAAAAATATCCCCCCACAAAAAATATGGCCAGCAGAGCATGAGGGAAACCAAACTGGGAATGCAAATCTTATCTCTAGAGCTTATAAATATGGATTATGCCTTGCTTCTCCAAATATTATGAATTATTGGTGACTTTAAATTCATGGTGTAGGTTCTAGTTGAAGTGGATTAAGAGTGTCTTAGAAATTGTATTCCAATTTAAGAAAATTCTTAATGGGAGCCAAATTATACCAATATTCTAAGTCACATAATCAAATGAAGTGCTCTACTGTAGTGCATTGGCATTTTCTGTTTCTTTCTGCTTTTGCATTCTCATAATTATATTTGGCCTGCTAGACTCACCCTGAATTTTGAAGATTGTGATGTTAAGATGACAGCAGAAAAAAATTTATAAACCATAATAGTTGCCTTGATTCTGTTTTTCTAAATTATTTAGGAGTAACATTTTGTTGCTCTCTCTCTCTCTCAGTCACTTCCCTGCTGACTTCTTCCTTCACCTTCTTAGAGACACAAATGCACACAGCACGCACACACACACACGCACACACACACTTTATGGAAGTCATGCTTTAAAGCAGTCATGCGTTAGGACTTTCTACAGTGTTTACTGACTAGTTAGTAGGCACTGTAGTTGCGGTGTCTCAGATATAGATATGAATCTCTTTGGGACTTGGAGTTCCACTGAGAGAAAGGAATTCTTTACTGGGCTCAGCAAAAACTCTGAAAATGGTGTTCTTTAAAGGGGGGACTTTCAGATACTTTTATATGTGATGGTTAGTCCTGAGGGAAAAATCTGTAAACTGAGGATTGGATAACTTGGATTCATTTGGTCAAAATGTGACCTTGGCCTATGACCTCATATATATGTCCTACTAGTTCACATTGATCTAAGCTAAAGATAAGCTTGAAATGGAATTTTCCAAGTTCTTTATGTGTTTTTTATTATAAATCATTCCTGCTCTCATTCTCCTTCCTCTCTCCATTCTTCCCTTCCTCTTACCCTTATTAATCATTTCATCCATTCAGTAAATTATCATTGAAGACATATTATGTGTCAGCTACTATCCCCTAGGTACTAGTGAGATGAGTAAATAAATAAAAATAGATATTATAGTAAGAGGATATACATTAAATAGTCACATAAAGATATAAACTTTGATGTTGGTTATGGAGGAAACATACAGGGAACTAGTCTTGCAGGATGGTACATTGTGGAAGGTTTCCCTAAAAATGTTCCTTGAGCATTGAGATGAGTGAACAGGTGAGTGAGTGAAGGTGGGAGGATGAATGCGTCAAGCCAAGGTAAGATGGCAAAAACTCAGAGACAGGCATGGGAGGAGGATCCAGAATAGTGGAACTGGAGACTACAGGGACAGGACTGAGGAGGGGGCAGGGATTATTTATTGGAGGGATTAGAAATGGCAGTGAGTGAGAAGGTATTAAGGATGTTTAGGTTTCTGGATGCACAAATGTCCTGATTTGGAGGGTATTCACTGAAATAGGATACACGCAAGGGAATGGGTTCATAGTTGCGTTGGCTGCGAGTTTGGTGTCAGATATGATAAAGATATAGAGATTTTGACATAGCATAATGGAGATATTGGAGAGAGACTCTGTTCAATTCTGGGGCTCAGAAGAGAAGTTTGAGCCAAGAGTAGTCAGCATAACAATCAGAGAATATATCAACTGATTTTGTTTGTTTTAGCAGGGCATTTTTCTAAAGGTAAATTCAACATTTCTTTTTAAATATTTTCTTTGTTTATGTTGTAGTATTGTTATTTACTCCCTTACCAAAATTTACAATTCAATATTAATATTGTTCATTATTATTTTTAACTATAGTCACCATGCTGTATATTAGATCCATTATTATTTTAATGCTTTATTTATTTTTAATGTAATATGACTATGAAAAATTATATTTACATTTAATTTTTTGAGAAACACTCTGGATTTTGAAAATCAGATTTCTTTATATCCATAAATGAACCTGTCTTACTTTAGAAGGATAAGGGCTCCATTCTAATGGAGTCCTGGAAATCAGTTTTTTTGAGCTATGGTTATATATATATGTTGGTCTCTTTACATGTTTCTCTGTGGATTATGGATTGTGATGCAGGTATATTTCTTATCTCCCTTGCACTAATCAGCAGAATTACCCACGCAAGTTTCCAACCTTGCTAAGACTTCATTATTCATATATTGAAGAGAGGATTGCATTAACATGATCTCCAAGATTCAATCTGGCCTTAAGAATCTATGATTTTAAGAAATTTTTAGCACTAATTTTAAGAAAATAGGAATAAGGATGAGGAGAGATACTTGCTTTAAATCCTAGGAAAGTTTTAGATCTCTGGAGGAATTGAATCTTCTGAAATTATTCAGGATATAGTAAAGGGGAGTTTATATTTAAAAAAGAAATCTTTCTACACATACTGTAAGATGGCTAAATTGCTGCTAAAAATGTGAAATGGAGGTGAGCAACATTTCCAAAGGCAGTAAGTAGTGCTACATTTTACTGGTAAGTTTTATCATTCTTTTCAAAAAAAACAAAATGAAATAGAGATTTAAATAAAATGGAGAAAAAGGAAATTGCATGTGCAGATGTAAAATACCATCTGTGCATCTGGATCCATTCCATGCTTCACACCTCGGTGAAAGAAATTATTGATTGAAAGCTCAGATTTTGCTGGCTAGTTGTAAAAGCTTCCTGTGTTGCTTATCATGTATTTTAAAAATAGGTGGCTTTGACTTTGTCAGTTAATTTTAGCCCCATTTACTTGGGCCTCCTAACTCAGGAAGCATGCTTTTAGTAAACCTACAATTCAATTAATATTCAACTCAATTAATGTAATGAGCACTTACAAGGTGCCAGGCAACATGTCAGGCACTTTGCAGTAGCTCAATCTTCCAAATGTTCATTATAGCTTTTCTCTTGCCTCCTAGTGGCAGCTTGGGTCCCTCTTATTCCCTGGACTGGAGAGCTTCATCTGTATCTTATTTTGACAAAATATTAAACATGGGCAGACAACAAGTATGCAGTCTCATAAAGTTAGAGAAGCTTGTCTTAAGGATCTCCAACTTTACCTCTCTTGTCTTTTTCCCATTTTAATAATGGCAGGTGTCACATTTGTGCTCAACTCTGCTCTCATTACTTCTTGCCATGAATTTAAGTAAAATCGGCACCTCTCTCAGGGTTATTTTTTTCCCTAATCTTATTGATAATTGTGGGATGGAGTACTTGTTCCTGTTAATATAGTTTTAAATGTAGACCACTACTGCTTATGCTTAGAGGTAAAGGGGGATTTGGGATTTGGGATTTGATTTTTTTTTCAAATTTTGATTTTTGGCCATGGTGTTTTACATTAAACTTACTCAGTTAAGAACATATTAAATGCCATTTATTTGCAGAGAAATTCTTAGAAGCAACACGAAGGAGCAAAATTTGTGTCTTTCTCTAAACCGCAGTCACTGCAAATGTATCTTTGAGTTTTTCAGGCACCAACATCTCTGGGAAAACAAACATTATTTGAAGCTCAAAGTAGACACTGCAGGTGCCAAATGCTTCTAAATACTTAAAGAGAGGGGATCAGTTACACAGGTATTTGCTTAATATGTTAAGAGGGAGATAGAGAGCTGCATATTAAATCTGCCTTCTTAAAATACTGGCCATTTTTGTGGTAGTTTGATTTTTAAGTGTGTGAGATCTGTATAAATATAGTAATAAACATATAGAGAATATGTATTCTCAGGAATACAAATAAACAAGGGGAAGACCTCATATATTTTCCTATATATTATATATATTTATATATAATTATATATATTTCATATATATAATGTATATATAATGAAATCCTTTAACTCTTCTCTAAAACCTAGAGTAGTATTAAGAAATGTATTTTGTGTTAAGTGTAGACCTGGTTTAAGAGAGAATTTCTTATGAATGTTTCTCTTTGAATAATAGAATTGTATGTTTTTAGAAGATCATTCACTCTAGCTAAATTTTTTAAATTCTTTTTTTTAAAGATTTTTTATTTACTTATTCATGAGAGACACACACACACACAGAGAGGCAGAGACACAGGCAGAGGGAGAAACGGGCTCCATGCAGGGAGCCTGACGTGGGGCTCAATCACTGCTCTCCGGGATCACACCCTGGACTGAAGGTGGCGCTGAACCGCTGAGCCACCTGGGCTGCCCAACTTTAGCTAAATTTTTATGATAAGGTTTAAAAGTAGTTACTTGGCACTGTTTTGGTAATCTGGTAGATCTGGATATAACTGTGTAAAATAAATATCCGTGTCTAAACAAAAAACAAAATCTCTATAATTAATTACATTTTAGACATCGGGAAAAAGACATCAAAATTTTCTGAGTTAAGCAAACTATAAAATGTGATTGATTTATAAGAATCTGTGCTTCGAAAAGAATAAAGTGTTCTTTTTGTTATGTTTAGTATTTTATCATTTTGAAAACTTTAATTTCTTCCTATCTCTGTTTTGTGTAACTTTTTCTTTGATTACATGATTTTTTGCTCTTGTTCATGTGATTTTAAAAATGGCTCATCACAGGCACTAAGGGGGGCACTTGACGGGATGATCACTGGGTGTTATCCTATATGTTGGCATATCAAACACCAATAAAAAATATACAAAAATAAATAAATAAAAACGGCTCATCAGATATCTTCTACTGTAACTAGATTAATTTCATTTGACTTTGTTTCCTTCACTGAGCTTTATGACAGCAGCTAGTATATTTTTTTCATATTTGCAGATTAAATGGAATATTGACAGACTGGGGTGTTTCATAAAGGTGATGACTAGGAGGGCAAACAATTTAAGTATAAATAGGATTTGTTGGTATGGAGATTAGAGGAAAAATGATTTAAAGGAGGTGATTCTTCAAATAGGTGGAGAAATACAAGAGGATAGAATATTTGTATGTTTCTCCAGATTTCAAAATTAAGACAATGAATGGAATGCATGAGCATCAACTTTGTTTCAGTATAAAGAGTTTTAAAGACCAATTAGAGCTATTAAAATATGGGGCATCTGGGTGGCTCAGTGGCTGAGCATCTTCCTTTGGCTCAGGTCATGATCCCAGGGTCCTGGGATTGAGTTCTGCATCAGGCAAATCACAGGGAGCCTGCTTCTCCCTCTGTCTATGTTTTTGCCTCTCTGCGTCTCTCATGAATAAATAAAATATTTTAAAAAAGAGCTATTAAAATATAATTGCTTTTTTCATTTCCAGGTAGGTTATGGCCGGCCAATTTTTTCCTTTGCAATGCCTAGAACAACCCAAATAAATTACCTATACTTCCTAGAGCTGTAGAAACAATGAGGACTAAGTGAACCAAAATTTCAGGGAGGAAAACCATTCTAAGACATGCTGCTGATAGCCATTTATTTCTTTCCCTGAAGGCATTTACTAATTCTTAGTATAGTCTGAGCATTGGAGTTGGCCCAGGTAGAAGGTGTCTTCTGAGAGTTAGAAAAGCTAGTGGTTGTTTAAGTCAGTGATTGTTCAAGACTGGAATGACAAATTGGAAACTTTTTCCACTGGATGTTTGCTCTGTTCTGAGGTCGTATAAGAAGCAGGGGGGGATAGACTAAAAGCTTCTGAAAGGCAGAGTGAAAGCCTCACCAGGCTTTTGGTATTAGGGAACAAACAAACAAATGAAAGGACTTGGCAGGAGGGATGTACCAAACTCAAACACAGGCCTGAAATCTTCTTGAAGATGTTTGCCAGGGTTTTTTAGCTGTTTAGACCTGAGGATGAGGAAATAAGCCAAACCTTCTGAAAGAATATCTCTTGTATTCTTTAAGGGCTGAGCAGATAAAGTTCCACCAGGCTCTCAGTCAAAATCTAGGGAATGCCAACACTCAGGAATACAAATAAACACAGGGCAAACCACATATATTTTCCTAAAACTGCATCCTACCCCCAACCCAGCTGAATCCTTGATTGGCTTGAGATTACCAGCTCTTTATTTCCCTAAAATAGAAAGGGAGAACCTGCTCTGAAGAAAGATAACATCATTTGAGATTCTGATTCTCCTCTATACATATTTTCTGTTATATGATAAAAGAGTAACTAGACACACCAACAGGCAAAACTGTATGACCAATAATCAAAAGAAAAAAATACACATTTGAAGCAGGCATGTAGATGACCCAGATATTGCAGATAACTAATAGGTCTTTAAAATACTTTTGATTAATTAATATGTTCAAAGTTCAACATATGTTCATATGTCCATCTATGATATCATATATGTCCTCATAGCTCACAATTATGTAAACTAATAGATAATCCTGAAATGAAATTTTCTAAGCTCTTGGTGGGATTTATATTATAAATTACTCCTGCTCTTCTCTTTCCTCCCTCAATTATCTTTCTCTCTTCTTTATTAATTCATTATCCATTCAATAAAGTATCATTGAATATATATCATGTACCAAGTACTGTCCTAGAGGTTAGTGGGATGAGCAAATGAATAGAAATGGATATTGGTATAAGGGGGGCATGACTTTATATATAGAAAACCCCAAAGATTTCACCAAAAACTGTTAGGAATAATAAACAAATTCAGTAGATTTGCAGGTAAAAAGTAAAAAAAAAATAGTATTTTACTATACTAACAACACGTTATCAGAAAGAGAAATTGAGAAAAAATCCCACTTACAATTTCATGAAAAAGAATAAAATACTTGGGAATAAAGTTATCCAAGAATGTGAAAGACTTGTACACTGAAAACTATAAGATATTGATGAATGAAATTGAATAAGAGACAAATAAATGAAAAGATACTCCATGCTCATGTATTAGCAGAATTAATATTGCTAAAATGTTCATACTACCTAAAGAAACCTACAAATTCAGTGTAATCCCTATTATAATTCCAATGACATTTTTCAAGATGTAGAATAAACAATCCTAAAGCCTATATGGAACCACAAATGATTCTGAATAGCCAAAGCAATCTTGAGAAAGAAGATCAAAGCTGAAGACATCATGCTCTCTGATTTCAAATGATATTACAAAGCAATAGTATCAAAACAGCAAGATGGTGGCATAAAAACTAACCCATAGACCAATGGAACAGAACAGAGCCCAAAAATAAGCACATATGCAACGGTCAAGTAGTTTACAACAAAAGAGGCAAGAATATGCAATGAGAGTACTGTCTCTTCAATAAATGGTGTTGGGAAAACTAGATAACCACATGCAGATGAATGAATTAGACTACAGTCTTGTACTACATACAAAAATTAACTCAGAATGGGTTACAGATTTGAAGTAAGACCTGAATAATTATGTCATCTAGAAGAAAACACGGGTGGTAATAAGCTTCTTGACATTAGTCTTGGTAATGATTTTTTGGATCTGACTCCAAAGGCAAGGGCAACAAAGGAAAAAGTAAGTGAGACTACATCAAACTAAATGGCTTCTGTACAGTGAAGATAACCACCAAATAAATGAAAAGGCAGCCTTCTGAATGGGAGGAGATATTTGCAAATCATATATTCAATAAAGGGCTAATATCCAAAATATATAAAGAACTCCTACAGCTCAATAATAAAAAAAATTAAATTAAAAATGGACAGAAGATCTGAATAGACACTTTTCCAAAGAAGACATTCAGATGATCAACTGGCACATTAAAAGATGCTCAATATCACTAATCATTAGGGAAATGCAAATCAAAACCACAATTAAGTACCACCTCACACCTGTTAGAATGGCAACTAGAAAAAGGCAAGAAATAACAAGTCTTGGTGAGGATGTGGAGAAAAGGGAACTCTTGGTTGTGGAAATGTAAATTGGTGCAGCCACATGAAAACAGTAGAGAAGTTCCTTTAAAAATTAAAAATAGAACTACCATATGATCTAGCAATTCCACTTCTGGGTATTTATCAGCAGAATATGAAAACAGTAGTTTGAAAATATATATGCACCCCTTGCAGCCACTCTGGATAACTGTGTGGAGGTTCCTCAAAGAGTTAAAAATAGACCTGTCCTACGACCCAGCAATTGCACTGTTGGGGATTTACCCCAAAGATTCAGATGCAATGAAACGTCGGGACACCTGCACCCCGATGTTTCTATCAGCAATGGCCACAATAGCCAAACTGTGGAAGGAGCCTCAGTGTCCATCGAAAGATGAATGGATAAAGAAGATGTGGTTTATGTATACAATGGAATATTACTCAGCAATTAGAAACGACAAATACCCACCATTTGCTTCAACGTGGATGGAACTGGAGGGTATTATGCTGAGTGAAATGAGTCAATCGGAGAAGGACAAACAGTGTATGTTCTCATTCATTTGGGGAATATGAATAATAGTGAAAGGGAATATAAAGGAAGGGAAAAGAAATGTTGGGAAATATCAGGAAGGGAGACAGAACATAAAGACTCCTAACTCTGGGAAACGAACTAGGGGTGGTGGAAGGGGAGGAGGGCGGGTGTTGGAGGGGAATGGGTGACGGGCACTGAGGTGGACACTTGACGGGATGAGCACTGGGTGTTTTTCTGTATGTTGGTAAATTGAACACTAATAAAAATTAATTTAAAAAAAATGAAAATATATATGCACCCCTATATTCATTACAGTGTTATTTACAGTGGCCAAGATATGGAAACAACTTGTGTCTGTTAATGAATAAATGGATAAAGAAGATGTGGTTTTATATATATATGTGTGTGTATATATATATACACACATACATACACATGTTTATACACATATACACATAAATATATATGTGTGTATATGTGTGTATACACACACAATGGGGTATTAATCATAAAAAGGAATGAAATCTTGCCATTTGTGGCAACATGGGTGGACCTTGAGGGCATTATCCTAAGAGAAGTAGGTCAGACAGAGAAAAATAAATACTGTACAATTTCACTTTCATGTGGAATCTAAATTAAAAAAATGAACAAACAAAACAAAACAAAACATAGAGCAGATTGGTAGTTGCCAGATGGAAGGGGATTGGGAGATGGCCAAAATGGGTGAAGGGGTCAAGAGATACAATTTCCATCAATAAAATAAATATGTGGTAGGGATGTGATGTACAGTGTGGTGACTATAATCAATAATAATGTATTGCATATTTGAAAGTTGCTAGGAGGGTAAACCTTAAAAGGTTTCATCACAAGAAAAATTTTTTTTGTAACTTTGTATGTGGTAGAGGGTAACCAGACTTATTGTGGTGATCATTTCATAGTGTATACAAATATCAAATCATTATGTTGTATACCTGAAACTAATATGTCAATTACATTTCAGTTGAAAAAAACGCATGCATGCTGTAATTCCTCAGGTGTAAACCCTAAAAAAATAGTTAATAGAAGTATAAGGGAAAATGTAATAGAAAGTATTAAAACTGAAATAGGCAAGGATTTTTAATATAGGACTAAAAAAAAGCACTAACCATAAAATTAAAAATATAGAGAGAGAATGGCTTATATTAAACTTAGAATGGTTGTTCATAACAGTATACCATTAAGAGAATGAGAAGACATTCACAGATGGGAGAAGATATTCTCAATATATGTATCTGATAAATGACTCATATCTAGATTATAAATAATTCCTACATATAAAAAGAGAAAGACAGTGCAATAGAAAAATGGATAAAAGTCTTGAATAGACACTTTAGTTAAAAGTACTATTGATTCTTACACTATCCCCTGTCCTCCTCACCTTGCTGCACACTCAAAAATCTTGATATAACTTTTGATTCCCCCAAAACTTAACTACTAATAGCCCAATGTTGACCAGAAGACTTACCAATAACATTAACAGTCAATATATATTTTGTATTTCATATCTATTACATATTGTATTCTTACAATAAAGTAAGCTAGAGAAAATAAAATGTTAAGGAAATCATAAGGAAAATTACAATACTGTACTGTAAAAATCTGAGTATAAGTGATCTTTTGCAGTTCAAACTCATGTTGTTCAAGGGTCAACTATATATCCAATGGCCAATCAGTATGTGAAAAGGTTTTCAATTTCATTATACATCATAGTAATGCAAATTAAATTAAAACATGATAACACTTATATATTCATTAGAATGGCTAAAATGAAAAAGGTAAAAAATATTGTTCGACAAGACTGTAGAACAGTTTGAATTCTTATGATCTGTTGGTGGATGTGTAAATTGAACCACTGAGGGAAAATTTTGGCAGCATCTACAATGCATGTATTGTGATCCAGAAATTCTACTTCCAGGTGTACAAGCAAGAGAAATGTGTATATATGTTAACCAGAAGTCATACAGTCATATACTTCATTGTTCATAATAGTGTCAAAAGAAATGTCCATCAGGGATGTCTGGGTGGCTGAGTCAGTTAAGGGTTTGGCTCTTGATCTCAGGAATGTGAGTGCAAGCACCACACTGGGGTTAATAAAGAAAAAAGATGTATAGGAAGAAATGCCTGTCAGTGGAACGATAGGTAAGTAACTTGTTATACTCACAATAATGTGTGAAATACACAGTTATGAGAATGAATGATGATCAACTACATATAACAATATGAATGAATCTCACAGACATAATGTTGAGTGGAAGAGGTGAGGCACAACAAAGTATATACTGAATAATTCTATTTATACATAGTTTAAAAGTAGGTGGAACTAATCTATGTGTGTGAGAGTCAAGATAATGATTACTCTTTGGTGTGGTATTCTGTACTGCTTGTAATATCCATTTCTTATTTTAGATATTGTTTTCATAGGTGTATTTCACTTAGGAATATTCATCATCACTTTATGTGTATTTTTCTATAGATCTTCAAAGACAAGTTAAATATAATGAACTATCCATTGATTTAATAAGCTTCTTATTCATGGAAATATTCAAGCAGAGAAGTTAAACAGTTACCTGTGGGGGAAGCTTTGGAAGGGGTTTTTGCGTTGGGGTAAAAGGAAATGCACCAGACTTTTTCCCAAAATTTTTTTAATTCCTAAATTTTGCATTTTTATAGGGAATACTTTGAACAAAATCACCTACATATTTCTCCTCTTTCCTTACTAATCAAGTTTGAGACCAGAGCCTACTTTCCCTGTTTCCAGTTTACCTCCTACTCTTTTTCCAATGCATACCATTTCTAAATTATTGATCTCTCAATGGCCAAACCAAGTGAATTATTTTATTCTTTTTCTGACATATTTGGGTCATTTGCTGGAGGAATACATTTTCTTAAAATTCTTTTGTCTTAACTTTCCTAGTATCACTTTCTTCTTATTCTCCTATTTGTCTCTTTTTTTCCCCTCTGCTCATCCTTGAAATCTTAACTCTCCAAAATTTTACTCTTAATCTGCTTCTCAATTTATACAATTCTTTATAGGATTTCAACTACTCCTAAGGCCTAACTTACTAATCAGCTATTACTGCCTTCCAAATCCATGTCTGTAAACTCAGATCTCTGGAAGATTCCAGATATTCAGTTGCCTAATAGATCCACCTATTTGTCTCCCACCTTTACATGCAACACTGAACTCTTATCTTTTCTGAAAACTTGGTTCTTTTTCATTATTCCCATTACCTGGAGATAGTATCACCATCTCTGTTTTTTTTTTTTTTTTTTTTTGCAGTCTGGAAGCTATTGTAGATTTCCTATTTTTTGTTTCCTTTATCTGGAGTTCAGTCAGTTGCCAGGTCCAACCAATTACTCCTTTTTTGTGTGTGTATGTGTTTTTAAAAATTCTGGTAAGATCACCTAAGAGGAGATCTACCCTCTTAATGAATTTTTAAGTGTGTGATATAGTACTGTTAATTATAGGCACAAGGTTGTATAACAGCAGATCTTTAGAATTTAATCACATGCACAATTGAAACTTTATGCCTGTTGAATAGCCGCTCCCTATTTTCCTTTCCCCAAGCCTTCCTTCTTAATACTACATATTCCTCTCCTCTTCTTAACCTATTTTTCACTACTTCAATCTGTTATTTTGTCCCCTATAATTTCTCTAGTCTCTCAACAAGATCTGTTTTGTAATTTCATACTCGGCTAATCCATTCTGCACAATGATGCCAGCATTGGTTTCTCTTAGTAGGGTGTTCTTTTTTCAATTCTTGACTTAGTGAACACTTATTCATTTGAGATTTGGTTCAAATGCTGTTTTGTGTATGAAACCAATTGACCTTTATCTAATCTCTCAGGTAGAATTGATAATTCTTTCCTTTGTGTATGCGTTTAACACACTATCAGCCAAGTGTCTATTATATTTCATTGTACTTGTTCGTGAGACTGGGGTTATGTCTTAGTTATCCTATTATATCCAGCACACAGTGTGCTAGATGAATGAACAAAACAATGAATGGATGACTGCATTAATGAATTGAGCTTAGTCTGAATCTGTGTTTTCTAATTTCCCATTTTGAATCACCTGAGTGCTTTTTAAAATACTTACCCCTGGCTCTCACCGTGGACATTCTCTAGGAAAAGGGCCAGCAGATTTTTTTTTTTTAACCAGGTAAGTTTTGGAAATATTGATCTAAATAATTATCTGAATTTATTTACTTGAAGTAAAATTAAACTTTCGAGTAGTAAGCTTTTTCATGTACATGTTTCTGACCTGGGACCTGTCAAAATTTGTTGACTCATCCCTGGCCCTGAAGTGAATTATGGAAATATTATAGGGAACAAGTACTTATCTTTGAAGCATTAGATAAGGAATAAAATGAATATGAGCATATGGTTAGTAACTTTTTGGTGTGTGGTCTACTGATCCATAAACCTTAAATGACCAGTACTAAATCAAAATGATTGATGCATTTTGTCATGAAGTGGTTCTAATATCCCACACACAAACATATAAATATACATATAAGCTTAAATTTTTTTACTTTTGTGTTACATTGCTCACTATTGATGGTGAAACTGAATGCTGTGCTTATATTCTACATAGTTTTTATTCACAGTTCATGAATATATAGTGCTTTTCTGGGAAAAATAAGCATTTAGATCACACAAATATACTCAAAGCATCTTCATTTGGAAGTGGTTACTATCTAATGGCACACAATCACCGAAGATAACAATTTCACCCTGGTAAATTAAAGAGACGGGATTCATTTTAAATAAAGGTTTGTTATTTATCCCAGGGAAGTGAAAGTTATGGTGCTGCTTCAAAAATATTACCTGAGGGATTATGAGTAACAAATGTGGGAAGAAAAGGCTAAATTTGGAGTAAGAGAGATTTGGTTTTCATAATAAGAAGTATTTCTTCATAGGTAAGGATGGGAACTGCTATTGTGGTTCTTGGTAAAGGTTTTAGAAAGTGTTTACTTAGTATTTTATAAATATATATTTTACCCATGCCATTGTGATATTTCAATACAGATCAATCTAAGTTCAGTGGAATAAATCAGAAGACCTCAAACAAAAGTCTCCTTATGAATTCTGTTATAATCTTTAAGAAAATAGTCCTTGTTCTTTGGATCTGAATGCATGAAGCTAAATTATCTAATTAGAATACCACAGATTATACTGCTTTCTGTTCTTGCTTTGTATTCCTTAAGTATTGATGGTAAACTAAAAGTCTATACTTTTGTACTTTTGTATTGTACCTATTGCACATATGTTTACTGGTTCAGTGGCAGTATGTTTTCAAGATATTATTTTGCCTCTAGGCAGCAGGTTCCTCTGATTATGTGGCATTGTCAGTTATTGACTACAGCATTCTTACTTCAGTAAATATTTTTTTAACTTCAATTTTATGGGTAAAACTGGTTTGTTGTATAATGGCACTTATTCACAATTTACTACAAACCAATGGAAGCCCTGAAACTCATGACATCACAAACTCAAAATTATACTGGAAACTGTAGACTGCATTATTTTTTCTATAAAGGTACTGATAATGTAGCAACAAATGTAGAAGCTTAACTTTAATGATGTGAGAGAAATATGTTGCGTAGCATTATAGTCCTCATTTGTGCTATGATGTAGCTAAGCTGTGCTTCTTGTCCTATGTTTAGACTTCTGCGTATTAAATTCTTGGTTCCTAAAACACAACATCTTCTGTTCACCTCCATTCTTCACTTGTCTAAATTCTAGCTTAGGCCTTGGCTCAGTGTCATCTTAATAAAACCCATCTCATTTTCTCTGTTCACAGCAGTCTTGCCCAGGCCCAAATGCCCATATTACTTTACCATTACTCTTCATTTTAAAATTAAATGAAAGGCAGATTTTCTGTATTCTGATGTCATGATTTTTTTATGTTTCTCCCTACTAGATGGTGAGCTAGAGACTTTTGTAAATGCTGTACATAACATATAATATTAATATTCACAAATAAAAGCTTTTCAAAATGGGAAAAAAAGTAGAAGGCCAAATGGAAAAAAAAAGAGATGGTATTTGCTTAATAAATATTCATGATAAGAAAACCGTGTTCCTGGTTTTTATTATTTAGTGATTTAAGATTTCAAGGTACCTACAGATATTTTAAGTCTAGACTTGATATTTTGGCTTCTTTAATGACCAGTTTATATGTTTTCTTTTTCCTTTTAATTTTTGGTCAATGAGTATATGGTTTGGCCTGTATTTGAGAGAACATGTAACTCAGCAGAGCAACAGTGGCCAGAGGTAAAGGAATGATGGTGATGAGAACGATCAATCTCATCTCACTTCCCTCATCTCATGGGATGACTAAGAACTCAGTGTCCACAAACCATAAAGATCACCATAGACCATTAGTTTTCTCAAATGAGAAATTATTATTATTAATAGTATTTTGTCAAGGCATGATACTTATAGTTAACATCCCCCCTCGCCCTCCCCACCCCCCCCCCCAAGTTTACAAGTATACTTCATTAGAATGATCTAATCTGGAATTCTGCTGGTTAGGAATTCTGGGAATGTAGCTTCCAGATAATACAGGAAAAATATAGAGAAGGGCAGAGATAATCCTGAATTGTTAAGAGACAATTCAGAATGTTGGTATTCTCTTGAGATCATCTAAATATCTGCTCCCATTGTTATATTAGGTGTTCTCAATTTGCCTGCCTTAATGTTATACATCAACACATGGGCATGCACATGCGTGCATACACACACACTTTGCAAACAAATAGTGCCTAGAAAAATACCAAAGCAAGAAGATGTATTAATTTCTTAAAATTAATCATTTTATACTTATGACGTAAAACATGAGTTATTCTATCACTGATATTTAGTGATTAGTGATTAATTTGGAACCTATGCAGATTATTTTTTTTGAAGAGCAGCCCTGCTAGTGTATGTAGAAAGCAAGTCATTTTCAGTGAATTATATTTCTTATAGAAATTGATATTCTATAAAATATGGTAAAAAAAAAACTATGTCAACAACTTTAAACAAGTTATTCTCTTTGAGTTTTAACTTTCTTTTTTATGAAATGAGAATAACAATAATAGCTATCTCAAATTTTGTTATGCTGTCAAATGAGATAATGTATGTAAAAGTGGTTGCTATTAGTGGATTCTCAAACCTCTTACTGGATTCTTATTCCTTTTCCTTTCTTTCTTTTTTTTTTTTTTTTTAAAGATTTTATTTATTTATTCATGAGAGACAGAGAGGCAGAGAGAGAAGCAGGCTCCATGCAGGGAGCCTGACAGGACTCGATCCTGGGACTCCAGGATCACGCCCTGCCCCAAAGGCAGGCGCTAAACCGCTGAGCCACCCAGGGATCCCCTTCCTTTTCCTTTCCATAATTTTTTCAATATTCTTTCTAAAGATTGGACTCTGGTTTTGGAGAAGTAACTAGAAAATGTGTGGGTTGATAGTTCTAAGGTTTTTTTGTACAATAAACTTTATTATATTTTTTCCTAAGACTGTACAAGTTCTTTTTTTTTAAAGATTTTATTTATTTATTTATGAGGGACACAGAGAAAGGCAGAGATACTGAGAGAGGGAGAGGGAGAAGCAGGCTCCCTCCAGAGAGCCTGATATGCGACCCGATCCCAGGACCCTGGGATCACATCCTGAGCCAAAGGCAGATGCTCAACCACTGAGCCACTCAGGTGACCCAAGACTATAACAGTTCATTAAAATTCTACATGAATCTAGAGCATCATTGCCCAATGAATGATCCTTATCAGTGATTTAAAATATTCTTTCTCTTACCTACTTATCTGCAAAAAAAAAAAAAAAAAAGGAATCAGCTTGTAATGAAAATTAAGGTTTAAAGCAAGGATTCATGAAAAGTCTTAGAGACATATTGTAATATGCACAAACTCTTAGGTAATCATTTCTTTTGCATTAGCCCTTTTCTGTTGACCAAATGTGAAGGCAAATTAGAGAGGCTTCTATTGAAACTTCCTTGTCTCTTTTGCTGAAACATTATTGCAATTTCAAACAAAGGTGTCAAGCCTTTGTATTCATCTTTTTGATATGCAAATCAAGGGGCCAAACTAGTGAAGGTTCTTTTTTTTTTTTTTAAATTAATTTTTGTTGGTGTTCAATTTACCAACATACAGAAAAACACCCAGTGCTCATCCCGTCAAGTGTCCGCCTTAGTGCCCGTCACCCATTCCCCTCCAACACCCGCCCTCCTCCCCTTCCACCACCCCTAGGTCGTTTCCCAGAGTTAGGAGTCTTTATGTTCTGTCTCCCTTCCTGATATTTCCCAACATTTCTTTTCCCTTCCTTTATATTCCCTTTCACTATTATTTATATTCCCCAAATGAATGAGAACATACAATGTTTGTCCTTCTCTGATTGACTTATTTCACTCAGCCCACTCTCACCACTGCTATTCAACATAGTACTGGAAGTCCTCGCCTCAGCAATCAGACAACAAAAAGACATTAAAGGCATCCAAATTGGCAAAGAAGAAGTCAAACTCTCCCTCTTCGCCGATGACATGATACTCTACATAGAAAACCCAAAAGCCTCCACCCCAAGATTGCTAGAACTCATACAGCAATTTGGTAGCATGGCAGGATACAAAATCAATGCCCAGAAATCAATGGCATTTCTATACACTAACAATGAGACTGAAAAGAGAAATTAAGGAGTCAATCCCATTTACAATTGCACCCAAAAGCATAAGATACCTAGGAATAAACCTAACCAAAGAGGTAAAGGATCTATACCCTAAAAACTATAGAACACTTCTGAAAGAAATTGAGGAAGACACAAAGAGATGGAAAAATATTCCATGCTCATGGATTGGCAGAATTAATATTGTAAAAATGTCAATGTTACCCAGGGCAATTTACACGTTTAATGCAATCCCTATCAAATACCATGGACTTTCTTCAGAGAGTTAGAACAAATTATTTTAAGATTTGTGTGGAATCAGAAAAGACCCCGAGTAGCCAGGGGAATTTTAAAAAAGAAAACCATAGCTGGGGGCATCATAATACCAGATTTCAGGTTGTACTCCAAAGCTGTGGTCATCAAGACAGTGTGGTACTGGCACAAAAACAGACACATCGATCAATGGAACAGAATAGAGAACCCAGAAGTGGACCCTGAAATGTATGGTCATCTAATATTCGATAAAGGAGGAAAGACTATCCATTGGAAGAAAGACAGTCTCTTCAATAAATGGTGTTGGGAAAATTGGACATCCACATGCAGAAGAATGAAACTGGACCACTCTCTTTCACCATACACAAAGATAAACTCAAAATGGATGAGAGATCTAAATGTGAGACAAGTGTCCATCAAAATCATAGAAGAGAACACAGGCAACACCCTTTTTGAACTTGGCCACAGTAACTTCTTGCAAGATACATCCACAAAGGCAAAAGAAACAAAAGCAAAAATGAACTATTGGGACTTCATCAAGATAAGAAGCTTTTGCACAGCAAAGGATACAATCAACAAAACTAAAAGACAACCTACAGAATGGGAGAAGATATTTGCAAATGACATATCAGATAAAGGGCTAGTTTCCAAAATCTATAAAGAACTTATTAAACTCAACACCAAAGAAACAAACAATCCAATCATGAAATGGGCAAAAGACATGAAGAGAAATCTCACAGAGGAAGACATGGACATGGCCAACATGCACATGAGGAAATGCTCTGCATCACTTGCCATCAGGGAAATACAAATCAAAACCACAATGAGATACCACCTCACACCAGTGAGAATGGGGAAAATTAACAAGGCAGGAAACAACAAATGTTGGAGAGGATGCGGAGAAAAGGGAACCCTCTTACACTGTTGGTGGGAATGTGAACTGGTGCAGCCACTCTGGAAAACTGTGTGGAGGTTCCTCAAAGAGTTAAAAATAGACCTGCCGTACGACCCAGCAATTGCACTGTTGGGGATTTACCCCAAAGATTCAGATGCAATGACACGCCGGGACACCTGCACCCCGATGTTTCTAGCAGCAATGTCCACAATAGCCAAACTGTGGAAGGAGCCTCGGTGTCCATCGAAAGATGAATGGATAAAGAAGATGTGGTTTATGTATACAATGGAATATTACTCAGCAATTAGAAACGACAAATACTAGTGAAGGTTCTGTTTGAAGCGGCAGTGCAGAAAAGGGTATACTTATTGCTCAATGGTTTGGGGATTAGCACGAGGGAGGAAAAATAGAAACCTAGGATAGGGGAGTCAAACAATAAAGGAATTTTGATAACATAAAAATTCATAAATATCAACTTTCTGATGAATGAAACTTTTCTGTTTTTTAATTAGAGGTATCACATAGATGCAATATCCATGTAGCAGTATGTAACTGATGTGATTGTTCTTTTCAGGGAGATGAAAGAACATAGAGAGGCTAAAGCTAAAATGCTTCTGTTTTGGTTCAGCTCTCTGGAGTCTCAGTAGAAATTAATATGCCGTAAAGGAGATAAGATGGTAATTCTCTAAAAGCCCTATGTTGTTTTTCACTGTCTTTCTTCTCAAACCATTTACTCTTAGCCTTATTTTTTTTCACTGATTTAATAGAATTAATGTGTTTTTGTTTCAGGTAAATTCAAACAAAACTTCATTGATTCACTGTGAAAGGTTCAGATGAATCTTTGAGGTTATTTTGACAGGTCACTTCAGGGTGCCTTTTTCTTCATTTATGTGGCTTTAGTTTGTTCTACTAGTCAAGATAGGCTAGGCTATGTTGAACTATCAACAAATTTAAAATTAATTTCAATGGCTCAATAAAAGTTTACTCCTTAATCATTTTTGCAGATCCCTATTTGGACTAGGGGACCTAGTTATGAGGAGGGTTCTATTCCACAGCCTCTTAGGAACCCAGGCTGCTAGAGAGACTCTACAGTTTTCTAGCTACCTCATATGGAGTGATGGCTAGGCACAATATTAACCATGGTAGAGGAAGAGAAACTGGCCAAGTTCACTTACGCTTTATACAACTTTAACCTAGAAGTGACAAAAATCTCTCCCTTTGGCATCCATTGGTTAGAAATGTCACCTGGTACTGCTGAACTTTAAGGGCACTGGTTGGAAGATGTAGAAGACCAAATGAATATTTGGTGAGCATGGTTATTTCTGCCACATTTGGAAATTTTCCCTTTTGCTTGCATGTACTTGACCATAAATTAAAATGTCACGAAAGTGCTTTGATACTAGAAAATATTGGCACATACAATATGATGTCATATGTTTAGTTATTTGGCAATTGGTTAAGCACAATTACAGAACCATAGGCATTTTTATTAAACCTTACCATGACCCAATTACACATTACCTTAAATCTAAA
Source organism: Vulpes vulpes (assembly GCF_048418805.1). Taxonomy (NCBI): domain Eukaryota; kingdom Metazoa; phylum Chordata; class Mammalia; order Carnivora; family Canidae; genus Vulpes; species Vulpes vulpes. Next base: position 78,016,851 of record NC_132783.1, on the reverse strand, counting down.
TTTATTTTTGTCATTAAGCTTTTTTTAAACTTTGCCCAGTCTCAGGGCACCTGGGTAGCTCAGTCAGTTAAGCATCCCACATTTGATTTTGGCTCACGTCATAATCTCAGGGTTGTGGAATTAAGCCCTGTGGTGTTGGGCTCTGCACTGGATATCTAGCCTACTGAAGATTCTCTCTCTCCCTCTTCCTCTGCCCGTACCCACCCTCTCTCTCTCCTTCCCTAAATAAATAAATAAAATTTTCCCAATATCAAATATCATATATATGTGTGTATATATATATATGTATATGTATATACGTACTATTGTATATGTGTGTGTATATATACATATACATATATAGCAACTAATCAACATTTCTCTATTTACTCCCCATTTTCTTAAACCTAACTGGTCTTAAAACATTATTCTGCTCTTGCTCTGATGAAATAGCAGTTACTACCATTCTTAAAGCTCTTCACACTGTTTAGCATGGTGTCAGTTCATTTAGATCATTCATAATCAAGATTCCATAACCTTCTTGTAAAATGGTGATCTATTTATAAAAATTACGTTTATAATTATTACAATGTAAGCACCTTGAGGGCAGAGTACATGTCTTCCCAGCATTAGAAAAAAAGTATGTTTCCTTGTCACTAGAATTCTTAAATTTGATGGAATGGAGACCACGATAATTATGACTGAAGGACTGGATTCTCAAGACTAAGTGGAGTCATGCATATGCTGATGATATTTATCAGTCCTTTACGAGAAATGTCCTCCTCTCAGCTGTCAGCATTAGCAGAATTTAAAGGAAAACGAGCAAACATTTTAATCATGCTAAAAATAATTTCTTGCTTTTATGGTTTACAAAGTCTTTGATACAGCCCCATGAGACAGGCAGGTTTGGTAGTACTATCTGCATTCCATACGCATAGGAAGTGATCACATGTCTAAAAATCATTAGAGGTTAGCTTAGAGCTTCAGTTTTCCGGTTTGTAGATCCTCTCTGAAGCAAATATTGTCTCTCTAGTCTATTTGATTCCTCAGATACAAAGCAGGTAACCCTTTCACAAAAAGGAAATCGGAAGTTTAGTGGGGGAAGCTTGCACTACTTGCAAAAATGCTACAGTCATCCTTTATGTTTGTACATCAGCATATTCTCTAAACTTATAAAACGTGTACCCTATGCTTCAGGACACAGAAAAAAAGAAGCTTTGCAAGGTGCTGGAGAATGAGGGTGGTATCTTTGTGAGGAGGAATTTAGTTCATATGAGCCAATCAGTTCTGAGTATAGTGGACATGGGGCCACATGTAATATTTTTAAAATGCTGTAATTTACTTTAAATGTTGTTTACTGTTTATTTATACCTGTTGTTTATAAAGAGTGATTTCAATCAGAAATTTTGCCTGTGGTAAGATTTTAAAAAGAATTACAAACTTTTCTGGTGAAATCACTGCAATAGATAGAGAAAAAATATGACATCTGACAAAAACCTAGGACAAGCTTTTCTAATGAAAATGATGCAATAGATAAAGATTAAATATGAAATCTTCATAATACCAGAAACCTTATTAAGTTGTTGCAGTGTAGTCACCAGGGGTGTTTCATGAAATGTATGACTCTAAGTCTGATTACAAAATAATTTCCTAAGATTATAATAACCTGAAATAGAGGTGTAAAATATGTTACTAGACTGAATATAATATCCAATTCTGGCTCATAAGGAAAGGTTGATTGGGAGGATATGACAGGACTTAGATATGTAATTTCCTGGGTTTGCATATGATGTGAGCAGTGTTGGTTGGGTGGTCATTTATCATTCCTGCTCACAACCTATGATTCTGTAGTTATAAAGTGATCTTTTTGTTGTAAGCATTGCCATTCCTGAAGTCCTCTTTGTAAGAACTGTTTAGTGGAGGAGAGTATGCACTCAAACATCTTGAGATAGAGGGGAAGGACTAATACATGGGAGAACAAGACACCCAAAGAATAGGGGAGACAGCTAAGAGAAAGCTCAGTGTGGAGATGAAAATAATGATGAGAACAGAGCTAAGAACCCAATTCAGTGACCTCACAACTTTACAGAAGGCATGTCTTAAAGTAAGTCAAACTTGTGTTGCTCATTTAAGATTCTTTGCAATTCAAAGACAGTGGTTAGATTAGCTAATTTTTCTAACCAGTTATCAGACGAGAGAAGAAGCCAACCCAACAAGAAGCAGAGTTGATAATGTAGTGCTTAGTGGCTGTGACTAATTAAAGGATTTAATTAAGCTGTGAAGAAAGAATAAAGATAATCACTCTTAGTCAGTTTCTATTCTTTGGCATCTGAGAACACGAGCAAATCAATGATTTCCCTGGCCATCACATGATCCTTCCTTTCTCTTTTGATCTTGGTATAACCTTACAAGCACCTTCCTGAGATGATTCAGATTATATAAGTAAGTGACACACTTTGCCTTTTATCTTATCCTGCTGTAGCAATTTTATTCATATTATAGTCATCTGTCATATAAAATATTTGAGTTTGATACTTTAAGCATGATCTGTTTCCACTACAGCCCAACAGTTCCAGTTGTTATTATTATTGTCATTGTTAATACTAATTCTTATTTTAATGATAACAGAGATACCAATTATGATACTAATCAGGCTAATCATATTATTTTTATCTCCTGAAATGTAATAAGCATTTATAGCTGGTAAAAATAATGGATGTTGCTTACCATGTATGCTAAAAATCTGATATACACCCTTACCTTTATTCTTACAACTCAGTGGGATGGGTTTTATTAAAGCTACTGTTGAAATGGAAAACCTGAGGCAGGAAGAATTTATTATTTATTTATTTATTTATTTATTTATTTATTTATTTACAGGAGGAATTTAAATAAGTGTAGGTGTCACACAGCTAGTAATGGGTGAAGCTGGGATGTGGACCTAGTTGTGTTGACCTCATTATGTTAAATATACATTGTTTGTAATTATTGGATATTTAGCTAGGATTTAGCTAACTACTAGATTCTATAGACTGGAGTTGGTGTGTGTGTGTGTGTGTGTGTGTGTGTGTGTGTGTGTGTCTTAACTTCAAATAGTATTATTTTTGCTTCTGGAAAAAAAATAATTCCGTAAACATACAGCCAAGGATAATCTTGTAACATTGTAATGACAACTAATTGCACAGCAGGAAGACATAGTTTATATATTCAATCATCATAGGGTTGCAAGGCAGAATCAATGAGTGAGAATGGGGAACAGCTTTAGTGCAAAGTGTCCTCTTGACTGTAGGGATCATTTTAGGTTCAACTATTGCAATGTCTTTTAGCATCAAGTGAATGAATGTATTTGTGTTTGTTTCATGTGCTTTATATACTCAGGCTTGGAGGAAGGTAGTTTGTCCAGAACTTTAGCTGTTTTCAACTCTTAAGGCTTTATGAAGAAAGTGTAGACAGAGCTCTATTATCGAACCAGGTGGAAAATGTATTGGATACATAAATTTTATGTTGCTTATTTACTTATTTATCAATTTGGTTAGTATACTTATTGAAAATCATTTTGACTGAATGTTATTGTATGCTATTATTGCTGTTTGTGGGTGGAGGATTATTTAATTTGTAATAACCTATTGTCATCTTTAGTATTGTGAATGTTCTTGAAAGTTTGTGAATGCCTTTTGATTTTATTCAAAACTATAGTTATAGAAATGCTTAGAGGTACAGATCAGGAGTTCCTGGTTTCATTTGGTCTGAAGTTTATACAATTTGGAGGACCCTTATTAAGAAAAAGAACACATAATTTTGAAACAGAATTGATTGCAAAAGTGGAGAAAAGGTGTATTACTGGAACCCATTCTTATACCAGGAAGACTAACAATGTCTAACTATACACAGACATAACTGCAAACTACAGAAATATAGCCCCTACTCAAAAACGGAGGTCCCAAACATATTCCCCTTAACTAGGCTGCCAGTGGGTCTGCATGCATTTCAGTGCCATCCAACAGAACTACCAGTCATCCTCCCAAAGGACCTGGTTGATGTAATATGGAAGTGTAGCACAAGTCTATACATATACCCTATACCTAGATCAGTAGAATAATCTTGCACAAACAGAGGCATACACACTTAGTAATGTTGTAAAATGTAGCTTTATCTTTATGACTCATGTTGGAAAGGATTAATTTTGTAGTATTTTTAAAAGAAAAGTAAATTCCTGTTGTTAAGCCTATTGAATTAATGTTTTTGAGGATACACATAAGAAGTTACATAGTTATCTCATAATTGTATTGATTATCAGATTGAGGTAATAAGATGAACCAATTGGAAAGTAATTTTAGTTAACTTTTATTAACATAAAGTTAATATTAACTAAGATTAGTTAATAATAACAAATATTAAATATTTATAGTAAATAATAAATAATTATTTATAATTAATAATTCTTTTTAAAATTTTTTTATGATAGAGAGAGAGAGAGAAGCAGAGACACAGGCAGAGGGAGAAGCAGGCTCCATGCACCGGGAGCCCGATGTGGGACTCGATCCCGGGTTTCCAGGATCGCGCCCTGGGCCAAAGGCATGTGCCAAACTGCTGCGCCACCCAGGGATCCCTATAATTAATAATTCTTAATCTTAATTAAGATTTTGTTAAGTGACATTGTATGAGTTTATGGAGTTAGGCAGCTGTTTACGGTATGCTATCTTGAAATATTATTTTCATATTTTAAAACAACTTTTCTTCTCATTATCAGAAAATATACTGTGAAGAAGTTTATAGTAACAACTTTTCTTTCCAAAATGTTGACTTCTTTTTGAGACAGTTCTTTTAAAAAAAAAAAAAAGACAGTTCTTTAACCTGTTGTTTACAACAAGACACTGATCTTTTCTTGGAGGAAACTAATAAATTTGCAGTTGGATCATTCTCCAGGCCAATGTATCATTCCTAATGTGAATGTCACTTCTCTTTGAACTTTTAAAATTTGATTTTAATTGAAAATATTTTCTCAATCTGTAGGTTTTAGAGTAACTATTTTAGTACCTTAGACATACAAATTGGTATAGGACATTTTATCTTGAATCAGAATTTATGTACTAACCATATTTTATGACCATCGTAAAGGGTCATATAATCAACTGTTATGTGATATCAACTCCATGCATGGAGACGGTATTTATTTTAGGCTTTAGGTAGGCTTTTAATTTTTTCAGAGGACATAAAAACATGGTATTGTTCTTTCCAATGCCTTATAAGCATTCTTCCATTCCCATCTCAGCAATACAATACACATGTATAGTCGCAATAGAACCTAAGAGGTGAGACGAGAGTATAGTAGTACACTCATGAGAAAACATTATTAGTGTAAGTAAAATATGAAAATATTCTTCCTTGACCATAATCCTTATAAATAACTAAATCCACATTTCATGATGGATTATAGAATAACCATTTACAATAGCAATTTATCATTAAGGATATGGAAGCTGTTAAGAAAATTTAAGATACTCCTGATATCTTTATGGCTTTTAAGAACCTTTGAGATACATCTTTCTTTCTCTGCCCAGTGTTAGCTCTAAGGTCTGAAATTCCCAGGCCTTACTCCCACAAAAAACCAGCAAAAAAACAAAGAACAAGGCTCAGGGTAAGTGATATCCCACCTATCTTTTCTGAAGCATTGTCTGCTTTCAAAATATTGTATTCATTACATTTTGTCTCATAGATTTTTAATGCTTAGAAAATTTTCTGTAACATCAAGACAGCTTGCTCATAGCATTGTCTCCTTTCCATCTTTGCCATTTTCCTCTTCATTGTCTTAGTCCTTTTAGTCAAAATACTACATATCTCTTAATGTCTCTTGTGGTGGGAACTGTGAAAGGTTCTGTGTTTCTGTACATCCTTCCTTTCCATGTCTAGTAATTCTACCATTCTCTTTATTCTCTCCCTATAAACACAATGCTTTATTAGATTTATTCCAACAACATAATAACTCTTTGGAAACTATAATACCTGTATGAATGATGGTACCTATGGAATGGAAAAGAACAAACTTATGTTCTATGCTTGGTGCCACATTTTATGAAGAAAGACTCAAAGAGCCTCTCTCAAAGATATATAGGTAGGAGGTGGTGAAACCAGGATTTAGACCCAGGATGCATGCTGGGTCCTAGAACACAACTTCTCCCTCTATTTTCATCACTTTTATTTGATGAAATAAAAACTCTGATGTTCTGGTTAAGTAATCTCTTCATAACAAAGTCAACTATGTTTCATTAAGATTTAAAAATTATTGCAGTAATATTTTTGGAGATGAGTTATCTCATAAATGAGTTATCTCATAAATGAAGTGGGTTTGCGTATGTGCTGGATTTAGCATTATACTGAAGGTCATTTGCAACAGTCCCTACAGTCGCTATAATTTCCCTACAGGTGTGTGTTTAGGGAAAGGTTGGACTCCCTACCTCATAATTACTCAAAAGTAGTATGGATGAACAGTTCAAGTTGCAGGGTTGGCACCATTAAGAGAGATAAGATTGCTCCACAGAGCCATCTGAAGGATTGAAAAGTTCTTCAACTGAATGGGAAAGAAGAGTGAATTGTATCAGGCATAATTCATAATGCCTCTCTGACTTGTTACATTTCTTTCTCTATGTCTTACCATTTGGGAATACTATGTCCTATCCATCTTAGAATAGTAGTAAGAAAAGGGGTTAATCATATGGCCTTCCCTTTTCTATTAAAGAATCTCTAAGGTATTAATAGCCAACCATTCACTTTTAAAAAGTTACAACTGTTAGTATAATTTTGGGGAAATTGATGCTATAATGAGTCATTAGGCCAGAGATTGAAGGAACAGCTCAAATTTACTTGGTGGAACAGTAGTGTAATCTTGAAGTCCTATCAGTCACTTAGCTTTCCATAGTAAAAGAGTTTACATTTACTGTTGAAGACCCTTTGTGACCATAGGTCACATAATGCTCACATCTATGTTTTTGTTAAATTTTGATCATTTGTCCTATATATTTCTTCCTTATGCCTTGGAATAAGTTTTTAAACCTCAACTCTGGTAACAATTTTATATCTTTGGGGTACATCCTCTTTATTATCAAAGTTATTGTTATAGCCAAGAGGTACTAACTGACCTTAAAATAGTTTATGAGTCATCACCACCTTCTTATGTGAATATGGAGAATTATAAAGGGGCCTTGTGATCAGTCTGCTTATTTTTGAAGCTGTAAATATTAGGTATCTAGAATCTGTGAAGAGGGACAGTTTTAAGGAAATTGGCTAGTTGATTATTTTAAAGATATACAGGTCATCTAGGAGGAGGGAGTTACTATTTCTAAGGTGTGTTATTGACATATCGTTCAGGAAGATTGGCTAAATTTTCACTGATCTTTTGGGAGATGGTCATGATTACATAACCTTTTCTAGCAGAGTCATACATAAACTCATGTTCATTTAAATTTGTGGTACTTAGAACTTGTTTTGGTTTTAAAAGATTAATCTCAATGGGAAGCAGTCAACTTTCCTTTCCAGTTCTTTCAACAGAATTCTTTTCACCCCACTGACTGCCAAAACCCATTGTTTTTATATTTGTCTTTGCTCTTAGAGGACTATTTGATTCTTCAAAGATACTGGCTGGTAACATTTCCATGGGATTTGCAATTTAGAAGGGCATCCTCAAACAGCAGAAAGTGCTTAAGATGAAAATAAATGAATAAATGCTGCTTGTATTATAGATAATGAAAGAAATACATTCTATTTCAAGCTTCTTCAAATGATATGCCTATAGATACTGACTGATGGGTAGCCTGGTAAATATAATCTGAAATTCTTAGCATTTGGCTTTGAATGCTTTATAATAATGTTCTCCAAGCTTGCCAGATAATAAGAATTACTGGAGACACTTTTTAGAAATTTAGATTTCTTACATCCCTCTTCAGATCAATGGAATGACATTTTTTTTCAGAGAATATGCTATATATTTGTATCTGTTGAATTTAAGAACTGGCATCTTTGGGAAATACTACATTATAGTGTTAAAGAAGTCTTTTTTCCTATTTATGCTAAATTTAATTGTGCAAAAGTTGAATAAATCTTAATAATCTAAGTGATGGCTTGTCCCCAGAAAACAATATTATGATAAAGTATTTGTATTAGTATTATTATAAAAAGCATTATTACAAAACTCCTGTTTTAAAGGATGGCGCACCTCTGACATTTTGTATGTGCCCTAGAATGAATTTCTATACCTGCTTTGTATGTTATTTTTCTTCACATCTTAAATACATAATCAATTTAAGCATATGCAATTTAAAACAATGAAGATCTATTGTGATGAATGGTTAGCCACTTTAGGTATGCAGAAGGAGTACTGCTATTATTTCAGTTGTTTCATATTTATAATTTATTAAACTTATACTTAGGACTAATATCAACACAAATAGCAAAACAAAATATGAGAAAGGATTTGCAGACTTTTATTTTGTAACAGTAAACTCTGACTGACAGGCTGCAGGATCATGTGAAAATTTGAAATGTATCAGTTGAGTTTAAGTTTGCACCTTGTTACAGTAGTCACTTTGAGTCTTTTGATCCATAATGTATGACAGTGTGCTTTGTTTAAAAATCAAATATCCCAAAGTCTAGGAAACTGCATATTATTCAAAGTAGCAGATTAGGAAAAGGTACGTTTTATTTTATGTAACATTAAAAATTTTAGGGATGAGTGGCTTTTAATCACAGATGATAACAGATGAGAAGAAAAAACAGTGTACAGTGAGCCACAAAATGTGGATTCTAGTTCATGCTGCAATGTACTAGTTGTGTCATTTAGTTGTTAGCATCATCTTGTCTCCCTTCACCTTAGCCACTTAGTGGAGAGGCCCTATTATAATTTAGGACACATAATGGAGCAGTTTGGAGCAATGCCATAGCTGAAGGAAAGAAATCTATTAGTGGGAGTGAAGGAATTTATGATAATGCTCTCTCTCTCTCTCTCTCTTTTTTTTTTTTTTTTTTTTGGTTCCCATTTGCCCTCTCCTGTGATGCTTTGGGTTGTAACTTTGGAAAGTACAATTTGGATTAGCGTGACTTTTGTATGGGAAGTCTCATTTGCTTTAATGGGGCCAAGAGATGCCAAGCCAGTGGAGTCCAAGAGAATGGAAGCACAGTGATAGCTGCGTAGGGCTTTTAGGGAGAAAGTAGTGAATGAGTTTGAAGAACTCTTTGGTGTTATCCCACCTTGATAATCTATATAGGGCAGCTGGAGGCAGTGGTTTGCTGTCAATATCGTCTCAAGATTTTTTTTTAATTGACTATTTGGCTGGTGTATCCCTTGGCACATTTTTTTGAGAACTCAAAAAATGTTAGGTACAAAAGTACAAGGCCTGCCAAGGAGAAGAACTCCAATATATGTCACTAGGTATGCTTGTTTCTTTGCTAAAAATTAGACTTTTGATGTCCCCTTCAAATAAAATTACGTTTAAAAATTGTGTGGATGGGGTGCCTGGGTGGCTCAGTCAGTTAAACATCTGACTTGGTTTCAGCTCAGGTCATGATATCAAGCTTGTGAGATGGAGCTCCACATTGGGCTAAGGCTTAATGCAGAGTCAGCTTGGGCTTCTCTCTTTCTCTCTCCCTCCCCTGCTGCCCATCCCCCAACTCCTGTGTTCTCTCTCTCTCTCAAATAAATAAATAAATAAATAAATCTTTTAAAAACGGTCTGGATAGACTGCAATGCATATAATTTGCATGTGGATAATTAATAGTTCACTACTCTTGTATATAGATATGTAAAGAAACTGGATAGCATTCCTTCTTGATCTATGAACTGTTAAAAATGTCTAAGAGACAATAAATAAATAGAAATGTCTTTTGGAGACTGCTGACTCCTCTTTTTCTTAGATTGCTATGGATAAGACAGTAAAATTATGAAGGCATTTCAGGGTAGATGTAGAAGACTAGATATTAAATTTTTAAGACTTTTAGAATGGGAAAGAATTTAGAGATAATCTTGTCCAATGTATGCATTTTAGAGACTGAAAACCAGAAGCATAAGTCACCCAGGTAATGAGATCTCATTCCTCTGAGGGCAGACTCTCAACTATAATTTTGGCTTTGTGACATTGCTTGCATCACTGTCTTTCTTCATTGGTTAATTGTATTTGTAAATATTTTATCTCCCTGTGTTATAAGGTTCCTAAAAATAGAAACTGTGTCTTATATTTCTTTGTAGCTGTTCTAAGAGTTCAATAAATAAATGTTTGATATTGTTGTGGGGCTGATTTGTGGGAAAGACTCCCCCACCTCTGCAAATAATGTGATTTGTGCTGTCACCTTGGCAAATAAAAACAGTTGCAGGCATGTAAGTAATCCAAACAAAGCTTCACATAAGCATTTTAAGATCTTAAAACATTGGAATAGATGAGACCATTGAATAAAAATCAGCATCAATCACAACCCACCCCATTTTTAATACGCTAAAAATCCAATTGTATAATTTGATGCAAGTGGTCACTTTTGCTTTCAGTCTGAGAGGAAGTCAATAAATTCCTTTTGCTGTTACTCACAAAAGTAGTTTAAATTCTGTGCAGGACATGAGTCTGGGGAATCACGTCAGCCTCAGCGTACAAAAGAGCCTGGAGAGAGAGCAGAACAATGTCTCCCCATTCGAGCTGCTGAGGGAAGGTGGTCTTATGTTTCACAGCAGGAACTAGCAGGCTAAATTTAATTCTCAGAGTCAGAGCTTGCCTTTTAAGCTCCCCATCCGTTATGCAATCTAACCTGAAGGTGCACTTTTTTTTTCTTTTCTAATATTCTTAAGTCATTTGGAGAAATCTAATACTCATATTTCCAAATTACATCAGCTTAGCTAAAGATATATTTTCCTTTATAAAATTCAGTTCAAAAGAAAAAAGAAAAAATAGCCCAATATGCAAGAAAGGGAGGGAAGGAGGCCTAGAATATGTAAATTGTTTGATATTTGACAAATCAGTTACTGTGTGTGGTATGATATGCAAATTAAGGATAATGCCTCCCTCTTATCTGCATTGCAGATTCTTCCTGGCATGTTTTTCATGCGTTCTGCATGCAGTATGTGCAACAGAACATCATAGCATAGTGCAAGGGATCTGGGCAGTGGAAATCAGAAGGAAGAAATATATATATTAATTATATAATCTATAAAATTATGTGAAATTTGTGTATGTCTAGTCGCAATCAGTGAATTGATGAGATCACAGTCTAGTAATTTATAAGTGGAGATTGCATTAAATAATGTGTTTAAGAGTAAGTTACAAGTGATACACCTCTTAATTCTAAACTCACTTAGGGACTTCTAAATAGGGAATTCACCATATGCTAAGACTAATACTTAGAATAACATATTAGTGTCAAATGTGTGTATATGTAAAATTAAAATATATATTATAATAACATATGCACATATTGACATTTAACCTTTCACCTTTGTACTCTAATTACTACACAGAGTCTGTGGATCATGGATTTTCTATATAGATTGAGACCAAATAGGCAATTTTCTATGTGGGGTGACTTCAGCTTGTCAGGGACTATTTCCTTCTTAAAATTCCATCATTGAAAATTCATGGTGTTTGGTTTGACCATTGTTTGGGGCTTGTTTTCTTTTTTTCTTCATGTACAATGCAAATATCCTGGTGAAATAAACTTGAAATTTTATCATCTAAACGTGGGTGGAATTAGTTATTTATAAACCAGGTGAGTAAATTTCTGTAGTAGGAAATAGATATATGCCTTGGCTCAAGGATATATTTTGATTACAAAGTAATTATACTAATAGTTGTATGTGGCTTATAGAGTCAATTTATATTTTGTATGTATCTCATAAATCACTTTTTTGATAATAGGGTTTCAGATTTAACATTTTTTTGTTTGTCATTGGAGTATTGTTGAGCCCTCATCATATATTGAATTGGTTGAGCAATAATAGCCCTATTATCTCATCAGGCACAGTCTACATGATCATTGTAAAACAATTGGCACCTGCTTCCTATTTCTACCTTTTTCCTCTTTATTGTCCTCTTCTTTTCCAAATGATGTTACCTCATTTGGTAGACTAACATTTTCTTACATGGAATGATTACTGATTTTTACTGATTTTACTCAATAGACCACAAGTTATAAATGTCATTTTTTTCTCACTGTTATTTTAAGATAAAAATACAAAAAATCCAGTTTTGTTATTTTTTTGATACAAGGAGATAGCATTAAAGCATAAATATGTCTGTCTGTATAAGTAAAACTTTAGCAGATGATAAAATTTTTTAAAAGAAGTGCTGTAGAACATAATGGAATGAGCTAAAAACAACAGTGAGACACTATGTTACTAATTTTATGAGATGCCACAATTATTAGGAATTAGAATGTTCAATTATTGGCATTTTGGCATTCTCTGTTGTCTAATATATTTGATCATATACCTCTTTCTTTTTTATTTCAGTTTATTGTTTTTAGTTTTTATTTTATTTTCAGTTAGTTAATATACAGTGTTATATTAGTTTCAGGTATATAGCATAGTAATTTAACTTCCCTATGCATTATGCTATGCTCACTACAAGTGTAACTACCATTTGTCACCATAAATACTATTACAATATCATTGACTATATTCCCTATGCTATGCCTTTTATTCCCATGACTTATTCATCCAGAACTGGAAGCCTGTATCTCCCACTCCCCTTCACCCATTTGCCCAGCTTCCCACTCCCTTCCCTCTGGCTACCATCAGCTTTCTTTTGGGTTTATAGGTGTGATTCTGCTTTTTGTTGTTTATTTACAATAGCCAAGATATGGAAGCAAACCAAGTGTTCCTAGATTTTATTGTGAGGGCTGTGTAGAGCTTCACAGTATACTCTGAAGTTCTCATAGTAAAAGGTATCATAATTTTCCAAGGAATGAGTGATCTTCATTTTTTGAGTGTTGTGATCAGGTGTATTATTAGTCCTCAAAATATTTTCATTTTTTCCCCTTGATTATAGTAACTTGTGGTATAGTATTTTCTCTACTCCTAATTTGCATATACTACTGCTTTACACCTCTCAGTGGATAAAAATCTTCATTCCTTATTTATGTTAAATGCAAGTAGAATGAGGAATTTTCTTGGAGTTGATCATCTTGCAGGAAGTCCATCTACATGCTGGCTTCGTTTTCTTAAGAATATTAATTACGAAAGTCATGCAAAATCATCTAGCCTGGCTTTTAGATGCATTTGAAGGTATCCCTTGCTTTGCAGAGATTTTGAGCAGAATTTGCTTCCTTGTTTATATGTATGATTTTCTTTGAGTAGTGTCTTTCTGGTTAATCCTACTATTATTTTTGTTTTTTGTTCTCCATGGACATGACAGGGGATAAATAAAGGTAGGAAAGGAAGAAGACCGTGAAAGGAGGATGTTTCTTCAAAAAAATTATTTTACCTTAATTTTCAGTTTAGATCAGGTAAACTTGGTTAGAGAGGAGGTTGCTTAAAGATAGCAAATTGCTAAGTTTTTCATTCTTTTCCCTGACAATGTGATATTCCCTCTATGCAATATTGCTTCACTACTTTAGACCACTCATCCAATAATCCAAGATTCTCTTTCAGTACAAAGGGTTGTTAGGGCCATGTTTTTGTTTTTGTTTTAGGATGACATTGAACTAAGAGTGGGAAAACTGGTTGAAGCTTTTATTTTGAGGAGGGTATGTTATCATGGAGGAGAAGGAATATGGAGAAAGCTACCTTTGAAAGCTAGAAAAGGAAATATTAATTTAACAAAATGAAAAAGCTTTTAGGCTGATTATTTTAGCATTTGAAAATGTATTGGTATTTCTTTCATGAACATATGGGAACTCCTAGGAGCACCTTGAATTTTTGGCACTTTTTAAAAAATCTATTTTTGAGGCTAAAATGAAGGAGAAGGTACAAAAACTGAATTTTGACAGAGAAGTGGTCAGATGAGAAGCAAACATTTTTCCGGTTTTTTGTTTTGTTTTGTTTTAAAGATTTATTTATTCATTTGAGAGAGAGAGTGAGCAAGTGGGTGGGTATGTGCATATGGGGTGAAGAATCTCAACTAGACTCTTCATTGATCATGGAAGCCCCATGCAGCCTGATTTCACAACCCCAAGATTATGACCAAAAGATCATAATCCTAGCTGAAATCAGGTGTTGGATGCCTAATGGACTGAGTTACCCAGGTTTCCCTTTCCTGGTTATTTTTTACTTCTCTTTCCCCCATGTGTAAAGCAGGTTTAAGCATATTGCTGTAACACTTTTGCCCTTAATTATATTTAAACCTATCCATGTCAACTTCTTTCCTCTGTGGTCTACTTTCATGTATAGCGCTCTCGTTTCTTCCCTCTTGCTTTGTGTCTTTTCTTCTGGAGCTAATTTCAGTTAACTCGAAGCTAAGAGACACTGCCACAGTCTCCTCCAAAGGCATAAGGGGATTCCTGGAAAGAAGAGGCATATCCTTGTTCTTCATCCCACTGATTAATACTTTACACTATAAGCATTGGTATTGGCATTTTACACACATAGAGCCTCCAACACTCTAATCAGTTTCCAAAAAAATTTTAAAATAATTTTAGCAGAAAGGAATGGAAGCATTGAAATAGAGGTACTATAAACTTGGACAGGAGAAAATAAATGCATTCTCTGAGCATTGTCCATTATCTTTTGTCTAAAATTTTGGATAAGAAGTAGAAAGTCAGATCTAAGCAGAGTTTCTGATTCCTGAATACATGGTTCCGTGGGGCAGCATTTGCAAACGAGAGACCATGCCTTTTCTCCTTTCTATATCCCCCATCCCAATTTGTAATTATTTCTTCCTTATGTACCCCTGGCCTCTTTTCTTCTTCAAGTCACTGATATCAAAAAAAGATAGTGCCCAAATTGTCTCTGGGCCCTGAATTCCTATCTACTTACCCCAAAAGTCCTATTAACTACTCCAGTGGAGCTGATAATATTAGCTAACATTTATTGAAAATTTAGTAAGGGCCACACATTATGCTAAATGTTTTAAATATATTTAATATTTATCCTTCATATTGACCCTAGTAAGATAGAAACAATTATTATACCAATTTTATATCTTAAGGAACTGAAACTCAACAATATTAAATAACTAGCTAGTGCCCAGCGGGTCAGGGTTTTAAACCCTGTTACTCTGAAGGTGGCACTCTAAATCACTGCTCTCTCTATTCTATTCTCTATATAGTAAATGCTAAATAGCATTTACTGTATGTTGTCAGACTTTGGGCAAGGTGCTTTAGGTATCAAATCTCACTTAATTTTCACAGCTGCCAGGTGAGGTAAGTCCAATTATCCTCACTTTGCCAGTGAGGAGTTAGAGGGTCCAAAAACTATAACACACAATTATGTGAACACACACACACACACACACACACACACACACAGGTTTGTCTTCTTGCTGCTTCAGGCCCACTTCTTTCTCCGATATATCTGGATTCTATTTCTATTGTTTTATGACCAGTTTTAAAGAATCTTCCAAGCCCCATTAGACTGATATTTCTGTTAGGCTACTTGTTTCATTCTTGACTCTAGTTTTTCCCCTAAATCCCTTTATTTGGAAAGTGTTTTGACTATATACATTGACCTAGTAGGTTATGCATTCAGGGTCCAGAAGCCTTTCAGAATCTGAGTCCCTACTTTAGCTTATTCAGAAATGGAGTTTAGAAAGCATAAGGGGGACAAAGTGCATTTATCTTCTCCAGTCCCAATGTATAATATCTTTAGTACAATGCTTCTAGTCCTTTCTGCTGAAACGATTTAAAATTTTTTCTGAAGTTTTATTAGGGTGGTGGAGGTTATAGATGTATAAAATATGCCAACAATGGATGCTGATAACAAAAGATATTTATCAGTGGAGTAAAAAGAAGTTATGCTCCTTCTCTTTTTTCTTTTTTCCTTGTGCTTCTATGAAGAGATTGTAGAAGTATATGTTTTTGGATTTAACTGAAGTTAGGCTTTTTTGGGAATCTCCGGTCTAGTATTCTAGTAGAGATAACTGAGTAATCAAAAAGCTATTTTCTCACTCTACCTTTGTATGATAGAACTTGAAACCTTTCATATTAGACTTATGGTGGCAACAAGGTCTTGGAATGAAAACTGTATAAAGCATATTATAAATTAAGTAAAAAGGGCAGACAATATGTAAGCTTAAGAAAATGAAACAGGGTCTCTGAAATGAAAGTGCATTAGCTATTTTATAGTTCAATAAGTGTTGGTAGAATGATTTTAAAAACAAGGCCACAGTCCAGAAAGGGAATAGAATATTTTTGTATATTTTAATATTTACTACATCTATGAGTTAACAAGTTAGCATCACACAAATCTGGTGGTCTTTAATATGTATTCAGGTCTTTGATATTTGACAACTATTGGATGAGAGCTATGCTATTGAGAATATTTTGGGGCAAATTAACATTTGTTGAGCATTTACTATATGTTGCCAGACTTTGGGCAAGGTGCTTTAGGTATCAAATCTTACTTAATTTTCACAGCTGCCAGGTGAGGTAAGTCCAATTATCCTCACTTTGCCAGTAGGAGTTAGAGGGTCCAAAAAACTATAAAAACTTACCTGAAGTCATGAAATTAGAAAATAGAAGAGTTGATGTTGCTGAGATTTAGATTCAATTTTTTCTTGGCTTGAAAGACTGTGATCTTTCCACTGTACTGTGCTGACTCATGCTTTTTACTAAGAAAAATATCTATTATGTTATCCTCATACCTATATAAGTCCTTTTAAAAAATTGTGCAAGTCATTAAAACAGAAGTTATCATAGCTTTTGTATATTCATTTCATAAACCCAATGTAATAGAAGCTGTGACAATGAAGAACAAGACAAAGCCTGACTCTGGTCCAGAGAGACAGCTATCACTTCTCATAATGAACACTCACAGAGATTAGCTAGATAGAGAATCTGGGAAACTTTCCAGATAGAATCAAACATGATCTTTCTAACATTGCATTTTACTCTTAGAGATTCCACTTTGACTCTATTTGTCCTATTCTTAAGAGCAGGTTTCATTAATTTATGACAAGTTAATGCTGCTTATATTCCCCATCACAATGCTAGATAATTTTAAAACTCTACAAGAAATAAACATTTAGATAATTTTGAAATAACATAACCCTCTCCCCCTCCATTAATTTTTTAAATGAAGTAACAAAACTGTGTGGGTTAGATTGGAATCAAATAGATTCTGGTCTCCTTGCCAGTGAATTTTGCCTTCTAAATATGCTACAGCCTATTTAGCACTTGGAAGTATCATGGATATAATTCTAAACCACATAATTTTTTTTTCTGTGTAAAAACTCAGATTAAGCATTATATGTCAAAGAAATAGAAAAAGACTATTTTCTTTCTTTGAAAAATTCAGAGACCCTCTCTGCTCCAAATACTCCCCAATTTTTAAACAAACCAAAATACTTCTCTCTTTCTTTAGATTATTTTTACATTACAAATCCCCAACTGTCAAATTGCCTACAAAACATAGTGTTTGGTATCATAGAAATAAACAGAGAAAGTAGTCACCAATATATCACAATTAATCTGTACTATTGAGCTGGCATGCATTAAACTCAGTCACATTGACTAGAAACTGTCAGAAAGAACAAAGCAGAAATACCAATGATTGATGAAAAGACTTATAAAGATGGATGATTCTCTTATGGAACAGTGAGAGAGTGAAGGGTAGGCATCACTGCAAGAATTGGTGTTAACTGTTCTTAAAAAAATCATTGTTAATGATCTGGAAAGACTCCGTCAACAGCACATCAATGAGTCTAATAAAAGATGTGAGGTCCAGAAGTGTTACAGCATCAGGATAAGAAGAAAACTCATTCAAATAAACCCTGTACTAGAAGAAATAGGAAGAAAAGGGATAAATGACAGCTAAGAAGGAAAATCTACTTTCTCAGGAAAGTTTTTTCTTAGACCATTTCTCTGTATGGGACACAAAAAGGGTTTTAATAGCATGTTTTCGTTAATTGTGCAGAGGACCATTGTTACTTTGGTTCTTTAACCATTTTGCTACTGAGCATAAGGGAGTATGTTTCTAGTAATTAGAGATTGAATAGACAATCTAAGATTCACGGATTGTTTTCAGACCATTCACCATCTGTGAGATGTTGCCATATCTGGTGTCCTTGGCATACTTAAGGTACATAAAATGTAGGGAGAAAGTTGGCAGTACACTTTGGTCTTATTTCAAGAAAAAAAAAAAGGAATCTTGTGGTATGAAATCCCTCAACTCTTAGCCCTCATACCTCCAGGTAATTTGTATATATCTTTTCTGACTTCCCTCTGTCTGGCTTACACTAGTTAACTATTGTTTAACCTGTACTTCTGTGCTCTTTCATCAGTTGCTGACTACTTTGAGACTGGGACCTGACTGCTCAGTTTTCACTTTGTTTGGCATCTTTCTTATAACCCTTGTAGATACTCATATTTGTCCCAGGAAACACCAAACCCTCCAGTCCATTCTCCTTGATCTACTTCCTATTCCTCACATTCTCATTGGAACTCAAGACCTCAAATTTTATTTACTCTCTAACCATTGCCAATGGATGCTAGGGGCCTTCTTAGTTTCTGAATATAACAAACTCTTATAGTCCTCATTCTTTTTCTCCCCAAGGCAACGGAATTTGCCAACCACTTCTTCCTTTCCTTATGGTTTCCTGATTCTTGCCTTTTCCCCAATTCTTTGACCTTCCTTTCTCGTCCTCCTTTCTCCTCCTGACTCCTCTCTCGTTGTATTGCATGAGGGGTAGGCATCACTGCAAGAACTGGTGTTAGCTGTTCTTTAAAAATCATTTAATGATCTGGCAAGACTCATCAAGAGCACATCAATGAGTGTAATGAGAGACGTGAGATCCAGCTTCTGAACATATTGGGCATTCCTCAGAGCCTTGCTCTTCGTCTTTTCTCACACAGATTATTTGATCACTTCTAGTATTTCTTATATATTGACAACTCCAAATCTCTCTTCTGAGCTCCAGACCTAAAAGTACACATGCCTAGAGAACATGGCAAACTCAACAAATCTGCATTTAATCATATGATATTCCCTTTATTTCTTAGTGACTTCATCGTCCAATTGCTAGCTCAAATCAGAAACTTGAGTGTTAATTTCCTTCTTTTATTCATGTATCACATCCAATTGACAGAAAGTTCTGTCCATTCTACCTCTCAAACATCTTTCCTCTCTGACTCTTCATCACTGGGCTGCCCTCCCTTATTCAAACATCCTGGCTTCTCATTCACATTGTTGCAATAATCCCCTAATTGGCCTCCCAAAATCCAGATTCTTTTTTTTTAATGTATAGCTAAAATGCATTCTAGAGCTTCTAGCCCCAAATCCTTTTTGCTGCGATTTCATAGTGTCCTCTGTATGAAAAGTCTAAATTCTTAATTTAACACATAGGTGCTTTCCTATTTCTCAACCTCATCCCTTATGCACCTGAAGGTCACTTTATGTTTTAACAAACTACTGTGATTTGTCCTATGCATCATGTTGTTTTACCCTGATAAGCTTTTTGATACCCCAGCAAAAGCATTATCTTTTCTATGAAGCTGATCCTGATCCCACTGGAGAGAATTAATCTTTATAACCTTACCTTCTATGGTACTCTGCACCTAATACATTATATCAGCTACAGTGCTTTATTATGGCTATTTGGTTGTCTTCCTCTCCTTACTAGATTCTAAGCTTCTGGAGGGTAGGATATTATCTTATCCATCAGTGTGTCATTAAGGCCTCACAAGAAATAGACGCTTAGTTTTATTGAGTTGAATGAAAGAATTGTTGAGTTAATTAATAGATATGTGTAAATTTTAATGCTTTGAAGTATTAGGTAGCCAAAAAGCATGAGTCTGAAAATGGCAATACAGCTGAGATTTAATTTCTGTAACATTTATGCATCATTAAATTCTTGTACTTGTTTTCCAGACTGTGTCTGGAAACTATTTTGTGAATAGAAGAAGAGGGGACTAGAAGAAAGCTTTAGGCATACAAAAATGGATAGTGATTACTTTTCCAATATCCTTTCTGGTGATGTATACAAAATAGGTGTGCGATAAATACCATCAAACATTCACATAACTTTTGGCATCCACTAAGTAGTTTGTAATATTTACAGTAACAACACAGGTAACACAAAGTCCCCTTGGGCAGCTTAGGGAGTCTGAACTCTCCATAAAGTAAAGCCACTGCAGTTTCACATTCAAGTGTTAGCTCATTGTATCTCAGCAAATCTTTTCTAACCAATTTTGTTCACTTCTGTACTGTTTGTTCTGACAAGAACATGGTCGGGAACCATTTTTTGCCTAAACACCTCAGTTCTCAGTCAGACTATGTCACTATGCTGTAATCTTCTACTGATTTCTATGTATCCAACTGAAATACTTTGTGTGTCTCTGTGGCTCAAATAACACTTAACCTTAGCAACAATAAAAATCTAAATAAAAATTTTCGTTTGTGTTTAGAAAAAGCTCTTCTGCTTCCCTTATGCAGTATTTCTAAATCTAAAAAAATATGTAAAGTATTTTTATTGTCTTATCATTAGTGGCTTATATATTTGTCTCTTCAGGAGGATTGAAAACTACTTAAAAGCTCAATCTAGAGCTTTTTATCTTTGCATCTTTGATGTCTGGCATAGTTGCTCAATGAGTGTTTTCTAGGTTGAACCGATGTGTGCTTATAACTTAACATTACACAGTATATATATACATACATATATATATGCATATGGCATATTAGTGTATATATATATATATATATATATATATATGCTAAATATGTTAATGTTCCAGGATTATAATTTTTTTTTTACCGTATTGGTTAACTCTGTTGGTTAACCTTTTCTATTAGTGCATTTACTGAGAAGTCTCAGAAGTCTTCATTTCAATCACTGCCAACATCTTAATGATATCACAATTGTATATTTTTAAAATTATAGACATATCATTTCTTTAATCCCGCAAGGAGAAAATTCCACCTCATCTTTCCAGAAGAATCCATAAAAACTGAGGAAGAGGGGATGAAAGAAAGTAAATATCAGAAGATAAGAGAGGCAGCATGCTGGCTTGTCATTTTCATGATACTCCCAAATCAAATTTGTGATGGCAAACAGGATGCCTTGCATCCAACATGTTTGACTTTTGTGTTGTGGGTCCCCTGTCAGCTGGGCAACCAATACAATTCCTACCCAGTTACTAATGATGATGTCCTTGTTTCACCACACAATTTAATGCTATTTATTTATGAAGAAATGCCTGACAACTTTGACCCATGAAAACATTTTAATCTGGAATCCTTAGAACAGATGTAGACCAAGAAAATGCCAAGTTAATAAAGAGTGCCAGTGTCTTCAAAATGTTAAAGGGTAACAGGAGAGATTACTTTCCTTCATTTAACATTCTCTTTTGAAGCAAAAAGTAGGACTGAATAATGTTGTTGTTATAACAAATACCGTTACAGCTATTACTGAGTTCATTATACTACTTAAAAATAATGATGAATGGACATGGAGTGTCACTAACCTTCAATTTAACCAGCATATGGAAGACAGAGTGACTTCTCGGAGGCACTAGCAAACCCCTGGGCAGCTAGTATGTTTTATGACAGTGTAGTGGGTTGGCTGTCTTAAAGTATTCTAGGCTACAGATATTCAGACTGAGATCATAGGTCTGAATATATGCATTCATATAGATTTTTTGGGATAAATTAATGTACATTAGAATGACCAATAATTATCTTTTAAACAATGAAGTTATTTCTGAGGCAGTGGACTAAGATCTACCTGCTTGGTTAGATTTGCAGGTGCATTTTAGAGATGGATTCTCCAACCTGACTTATCCAACTGTTCACATGGCTACCAGTGTCCTAGTGTAATATTTTATTTTTCTTGTGCTTTTATTAACTTTTCATTTCTGACTTCTGGATATTATTTCTTTCATGATGCTGAGCTAGATACCCAATAATTATATTTTAAGCACAACAAATATTATGTATCAAAAAGTCTCTAATTAGCCTTAGGCATTATGCTTAGGGAATGGGGGCATAATTATTTAGTTATTATATCTTTAATGAAGTAGCACCATACACTTCATTTGCAGTTCCAGAACATGCAAATGTACTTACATGAGTAGGCTTTTCTAATACTAGGCTTTATCTGATGCACAGGAAAATGTTTGTCTCCAGAAAAACTTCTTAGAATGAATAACCTGCTTCAGCATTTATGTTAACTGAAAATATAATTTTCTAAGGTATAATATTCAGGATTGCTAACAGCTGCTACACTCTTCTTTATGTCTGGTACACTTGGAATAACCTGTAATTTTCCTCTAGTTACAATTTGCAAAGTTGTAATTTTAGTTATAATGTTAAGTATGGTAATAGTATAGCTTATGGTTTCAATAGTATAGCTCACTGTGAGGCATTTGTTCATATGTTATTGTAGAGCAAAGGACAGGTAGAAATGCTGTAAAAATAAAGAGGAACATATCTGCTGATAGAGCAACCTCTTGAATACTTTGTATCAAGAATTTCCTACACTGTAGATCCTAATTATTTATTATGTCTGAAAAATTAATATCTATTGTAAGTCTTCTCAAAAATGATTTCAGCTTTATGTTAAATGTTATCCAGACTTCTGTAGGTAATTCATGCCTTTATACTTCATTTATGTTTATTATCATAACATTACATAGTGTGTAAAGGTAAATATTGATGTTTTCATTATTGTACACTTACTTTTAAAGACTTAAGTATTAGAAAATACAAAGAGAGAAAATTTTAAATACCTCCAATTGAAATCCTAGTTCTACCAATGACCTGGTAATTTGTTTCAGACAGTTAACCTTTCCAAAGTTTTCTCCATCTTAGGAAGTTACAGGGAAATTTTGTAAGCACTCCTGGTTGGCAAATACCTGGGTGAAAGATCTTATAAGATAAATATACTGCTTGCTATTTATACAGATTTGTATTTTCTTTAAAACATTGGGCTTCCATTAATGTTATAATTCATTTAAATCCTGATATCAGAATGTATATTAATCTTATTGTCTTAGATGATTGTGATTTTTAGATTCATACAGTAGCCTGGGATTTTCTGATTCCTGAGGATATATATTTTTTCTTCTCTTTGTAGCACTGCTGCTTTTCTCTGTAGAAAATGATATAAACTGATATGTAGTAACTGGATTTTAGTAAACTAAAATATTAAAGAACTTATTGAAGTGACTACATTTGAAGGACTGAAAGAAATTACAATGTATTTTAACTTAAGGAGGTTTTTTTTAGGATGTTTAATCAACAGCAATGATAAAATATATATAAAACATATTTAAATTCAGGAGGATCTATTTATTTTAATCTCTGATAATCTTTATAAATTGAATAACTAGGCAGCCTTTATCTCAACTGCTTTATGTAAACCACTCTATTAGAGCTATATGAATAATCAGATTGAGTTTGACACCGTGAGTAGACAAAGGCTATGACGTGGTACAACATAAAACCTCTTCCCATACGGCTTTCATGAAAACCTTCTTTTCTGTTTATTCATTTTAGTCCCTTTTATGAACAATGCTTTCTCTGCCAATGATTTAACTGTTAGCATTCCTGGAAGACATGTCCTTGACCTTCTTTTAATCAAGCACTTTCTCTGGACTAAGTCAGTTATTTCCATGGCATCAACTACCAGCTAATCATGGCTTACCAGTATGTCTCAAAGTTGTCCTAAACTGAACTCACTAACTGAAACCACCATCTATGTAGTTGTTGGAGTTAGAAAACTGGGAGTTATTCTTGATTCATCCCCCTCTCATACCACCCACATCTATTTAGTCATAAAGTCCTGTCAATTTTCTGTTCTAAAAATGGCCTGTAACTTTCTACTTAGCTCCTCACCCTCTGCTAGTATCTTAGTTCAGGGTTTATTTATTTTTTACAGTTTTCTAATTCATCTCCTTGCATCTAGTCATGCTTCATTCAAATGTCTTCTACACATTGATATAACTGAAATACAAACATAATTATCATCCCTTTCCCAAACATCTTATATGGTTTCTTTTACCTAAGGAAGATTTACCTTAAAAGATTAAGAAGAGATATTTTATTTATTTTTATTTTTTTTATTTATGATAGTCACAGAGAGAGAGAGAGAGAGAGAGAGGGGGGGGCAGAGACATAGGCAGAGGGAGAAGCAGGCTCCATGCACCGGGAGCCTGATGTGGGATTCGATCCCGGGTCTCCAGGATCGCGCCTTGGGCCAAAGGCAGGCACTAAACCACTGCGCCACCCAGGGATCCCCCAAGAAGAGATATTTTAGTAACAAATAATTACCTCTGTAAATTGAGCAACATTTATTTGAGGTTATGAACTATATATATAGAGAGAGAGAGAGAGAAAGAGAGAGAAAAAGAGAGTTTTATATTACCACTGTTGGCACATAGTAGATGATTAATACAGTTTTGCAGAATAAATGAATTAATGAAACATTTGAGAAAAAAGATACCATAAAATTAGATAACTACATATATTTAAAGTACAAAAATTTGCTTATATGCATTGGCAAATACATTACTTCCAAATGAGTATCATTTAAAAACCACCACTTACTATCAGTAGAAATAACTATGCACCTTTCTTAATTTGTTTAGTGAGTCAAATCCAAAGTCCTGGTAATCGTTTCCATAGCCCTCAACTAATTGACTGTCTCTCTTCCTCCTTCACCCCACTCTGGCCACCTGGTCTCCTTCTGGCTCTTGAACGCCCAAGTCCTTGAGACCTTTGCATTTGAGAATTTGATTCCCTGAGAGAAGAAATCTTCTCTCACATAGCTATGTGGCTCACTGTCTTTTGATCTTTAACCAAATGTCATCTTCTATTTAAAATTGCAACCCTTCCCTCCTTCCTTTTCTGCTTTACTATTGTTGTCTCTAACACAACTTTCCATCAAATGCTCTATACATTTTGCTTTTGCTATTTAGTATCCATGTCCCACAGCTAGAATTATAAGCATCAGGAGGGTAGAGACTTTTGTCTGTTAGTGCTTAGTGTTTTATTTCCAGAATCTAAATAATTACTTGTTGAATAAATGGATAAATGAAACAGTAAATCCTCTCTATATATTCTTTGAAAACATGCTTTTAAAAATAAGACCCAAAAATGATTTGAAGTAGTCTACAGTGAGGAATATATCTAATAAGATTAATAAAACAGGAATAAGATTAAAAGGAGGAAGAAGCAAATACAGTAACATGACTATAATTTCTCTAATTCTGTATCAAAGTTTTCTTTGAGATTGCTTTTAGTCAAAAAACAAAAGAGCAAGAAAAGTTATGTAGTTCAAATTTTCAGAAAGGAAAGCGAAATTTTTAAAGAACTCTAATGTTGAGTTAAATAGAGATTATGGAATAATTTAGTGAGCAGTTTCTTTGTAAAATGCAGATGATGCTTCAGCTATGGATTTTTTTAAAGCAAACTTTGATAAAAGTTAAAAGAATAACATTAAAGCTCAATACAATGAAAGCATTTCTGTGATGTTCTCAGCTGATGTGGCTCAGGTCTGTAGCTTAATTTGATTGAAAGATTGATTTTGAGTACTGAGAGAGGTGAATTGATAGCATATCTTAGGCTTTTTTTTTTTTTTTCTTATATAACTGCTTCTCTTGTCAAAGTTTGATAGGAATTTAGGGATTGCATGTCAAAAAGTACTCCCAATTGGAGTTACTGATTCATACTAGAAAACAAGTGAAGTTCCCCCATATTCTTTACTCTCTCCCTGCCCTCTAACTGCCAAATTAAACATTTTTAAAAATAGCAACAGCTACAACAGCAATAAGAACCTTCAAAAGAACCTAAACTTAAATAAAACATGTTAATATAAAGTCATTCCAAATTCATTAGCTTCAGTTTTGCTTCCTTCTAACCATTTGCCACATGATAACTTTACAGCAAATATGATAATATCACATCCATGTTTTTCACAAATCTAAAGACTCATGGCCTGAAGATTTTTTTAAGTCAGAGTTTCAGTTATTTAGACAATATTTAACAGTCTATCTGAAGAGCATTATGCTATCTATGTTTATATACATAAATAGCTAAGGGAATTGCTCCCTCCTCTTAATGACACTGTAAGAAGGGAAATGTGCACAGATAACTCAGTACAGGTGAGCATCAGGTGATAGGTACAAGGAATTATGAGTATTCACAGGATAGAGGATAGGGAAAGCGTTTCTCACTGGTAGGCTTAATTAGGGCTTATGAAATACGTCACATCTGAACTGGGCCTTCCAAGATTTCTTAGGGCAGACATAGGTGGAGGTATTTCTGGCAGTAAGAATTTCAAGAAAAATGGCATTGCCAGGAGATATGTCAACATGGTCAAGTAGTGAGCAGGTAACTGCAAATAGACCTGCTTTCCTAGACTGAAGTGCAGGTAAAACAAATGATAGGAGGCAAGACTGGGGATCAGATTGTTTTTGTTGATTTTATACATTCAAGAGATTTTATTCTATGACTCACTTTCATAAGACATGATATAATGAAACCAGAAAGCTTAAATATGATAAAGATGTAATTTGAATGTTTTTCCACTAAATATTTTAGATTTTAGTGTGTGACATTATAATTATAGATAAATCATCAATAGTATCTATTGGATGCATAATATTTGGCAGTATACTAGGTATATATAAGAAAAGACATCAGTAGGGGATCCCTGGGTGGCGCAGCGGTTTGGCGCCTGCCTTTGGCCCAGGGCGCGATCCTGGAGACCCGGGATCGAATCCCACGTCGGGCTCCCGGTGCATGGAGCCTGCTTCTCCCTCTGCCTGTGTCTCTGGCTCTGTCTCTGCCTGTGTCTCTGGCTCTGTCTCTCCTTGTATCTCTCAAGAATAAATAAATAAAATCTTTAAAAAAAAAGAAAAGAAAAGACATCAGTAGATACTATTTTTGCATCGTTCATGATATTCATGATATTCCCATAGCTACATAGCTACAGCAGAACCTCCACAAGTCACATATTCATTTTCCTTCTCTTAAATTTTGTAAGTTGAATTAATATTTCAAAAATCAACCCATCAGATCTGATTCATTAGAGCTATAAAGTGAATTTTCTATACTTGATTTTTAAGAATAATTTCTGTATGTCAGTTACTTCTGAATAGGTCATCATTGTTTATGAAACAAAAGAGAAGGCATGTAACACAGTGTTTAACAATGCTAGTTCTGGAGTCATAGTAATGGGACTTACGATCTTGACTACAACCATTTGCTAGCTGTGTGCTCACAGGCAAGTTATGTATTTTCTCCAGGTTTCAGTTTTCTTATATGTAAAATAGAGACAAACTTCGCAGGAAAATAATGAGGAGTTTATGAGCTAATTAGGGTAAGTACATGGTCTACCTCATTTTACTAGAAAAAAAAAGAACTTGACAAATTATGTATTGCTATGAACCATTTTCTCTAAACCACAGGTTTTTTATTACTATGCAGAATCATAGAATTGTTATTAATAAAGACTGGAACTAAAATGCCATTATTACCGTGAGAGTAAATATTTAAAAAGTTGGTATGTTTTGCTGCCAAGTGGAAGAGGGCTTCTCAAAATGACCTCTAATCTGTCCATTCTTCTTCTTGCCTTTATGATCTTGTGACATTGTAGTAGGATGCTAAGAACAAAGTGATTCACACTGATTTCTTGGACCTTTAACCCAAGAATTACACTAGCTTCTAGTAGAAACTAAGGTGTCAGCCTTCTCAAAGTATGTATTTCAATTTGCAGTCTTTGATAGTTTAGTTACCAAGTTGAATGAATGATGTATTTCAAACTTCCAACACTTAAGTTTCGATTGTTTGACTTCTCTAAAAATACTATTATTATCTTATATCCTCTTGAAGGTCCTACATAGTTCCTGGCAGTCTTTTAGTGACTTTACTTAGCAGTCTTTCCCTATTATCTTATCAGTGAAATGATAAATTTGCTTGAAAATCTTCAAAGAGAGCTTAGATTGTGAAGTTAATTCAATGCATTTGTGATAAGCATAATGTATAGTGGAAAGGGATAATGTACCTAGGTGTGAAGACGAAGAATTATATTCTTAGATCTCACTAATTTTTTTTCTATCATCTTCTGTAAACCACCTGCCTTCATGCTTTTCCTTTTTTTTTTCTCTGCTACTAAAAGCTTTTACATCAATGAACTTCTACCTAACTTGAATGTTGAGCTATTTTGCTAGGAAAGAACTTAGATATGTTGTATGTTGGTAGATATCAACTTGTACAATCATAGGGCTTTATTTGTACCTGGACTAATAGAATTTCATAATTAAAAGTCACTTGAGGAGTCATCTAGTATAAGTTCTCTAAAGATAAAAAGACAGAAGCTGAGTAAGATGTTATAAAATGTATGTTCAGGGGCAGTGTGACAAAACCAAATCACTTGTTTTCTTAATATCCTAGATTAAATTAACTCCTCTTTTTGCCTTATTTCCACGTTTATGGAGATATAATAATGAAGTTGGAATATATATTTATTTATTCTATTTCTTCACAAAAATATGTAAAATTATTCAGTTATGTTTTGTTCTTGATTCTCCAGTATTAATTTATATATGTACATTACATATAAACACATACATAAATAGTTCAAGACTCTTCTCTAATTCACAAAAGATCCTAAATTTTGAGCTTTTAAATATTTCTTACTTTTTATGAAATTTTTTCATAAAATATGTTTTATAGTTGAGAGGCATTTTAAGAGTACTTCGAAAGTTTATAGGATAAATGATAATATATGCATGATTACTTTAAAACTACCTCAGATGTTTTTTAACCTTAAACATTGTCTTACAAAGCACCATCCTGTATAGCAGAATGCTTTAAAGTTTAAGTGAAGCTGCTAAGTGTAAAAATGTTGTACATGAAGGTCTGATTTCCCTTGCAAATCATCCAACTGGTGTTACAAGACAAGATTATTTGTTGTTACTAATTTAACTAAAAATTAAAGACAGATCCTTTTGATGATTAAAATATACTTTCTGTATGGCTATTGAAAGATTATTTTTATCTTTAAAACTAGTTTTCCCACCAGAATTTTTTAAATAGAGGGCATAAATATCTTAACAAAGCACTTACGGGGCATTTGGAATATGCATGTGCAGTCAGCGTTACCCAGTAGAACTTTCAGCAATGTTAAGGGGATATTCTATATCTGTGTTGTCCAGTACAGTACCCTCTAGCTGTATGAGGCAATTGAACATGCTTTCTAGTGCAACTGAGGAACTGAATTTTTAATTTTAACTTAAATATAAAATCGTCACATAAGGTTAGCTGCTACTGTGTTGGGCACTCAGAATAGATTGCTTTTCAATATAGAATTAGAGTTTATAAAATAAATTTGTAAAAATATCTTGTTTGTTTACCCATACTTAGGTAGAGCCACACTTAAGTTTTTTTTTAATTAAAAACTTAATTATTTTTAATAGCAACCAGAAAAAACTATCATTAACTTTTTTATAGTAACCTACACAAGTGTTAAATAACCCAATGTCAAAACTCATTCAGGACATTCAAAATCCTTATTGCTGTAGTTGAAATCAGGTTTGTGTATGTGCATGCTTTGCTCAGAATAGAATCAGGTTTGTGTATGTGCATGCTTTGCTCAGAATAGATGGAGGACTTCTGACTACTGTTCTTTTCCTAGCACAGTCATTAAGCCACTCCTTCACTGGGACGAATTGCTAACTGCTTTAACCTGTCTTTGTAGGTCTTTCCAACTTGAGTTAACCTGCTCTGAACTAGTTCCAAAAGATCTATGACCCTACTTGCTTGTAAATGTAACAATCTCCAAATGCATTTGCTTTGGTTGCTTCGTTGAAACCTCTATTTCAGCTAAACATTAATATTTTATTTAAGAATAGTCTAGGGCATAAGTAAACCTTTTCAAATAGTTGTTAATGGAGTAATGGCCTGGATAGAAGTCATCAACTAATAAAAGATGTAATTAAGCAAGCAGTAGGGGAATGTGAGGAAACATCAATGATAGGCAAAGTACACCTTTTGAACTCACCATAATTAGTACTCCTTATCCACATGTACTCCTGAACTAGTCTGATCTTATAAATGGAATGCACAGCAAGAACATTTAATGAGGAAGTCTAGGTAACTCTGAGTTGTAATATCATTTTTGAAGTACTCTAATTTCTAAGTATGTGTTGTAATGAAAAGTTGAATTTTGTCTTACACTTGCACCCAAATGTTAACATGACTCATTAGTTTTGATATTTTTATACTTCTAACAGTCTACCCAGGGATTTCCCTTCTTCCTAATCTAATTACTTATAGTAGAATGCTTGGGAAGAAGCCTTAAAAAATATCAAAATTATTAGCTTGCTTCCATATTTGCTTAGAATATCTGACTTGTTTAGATTTTGAATATCTTAAAATAGTTTGCTAAATATTAAGGACAAAGATACTTCAAGAATATATTTATTAAAGATTTTATTTAGTTAGTCATTTTTGAGAGACAATGTGAATGGGTGAAAGACAGAAGGAAAGGGGAAGAGAGAATCTCAAGTAATGCCCTACCAGGGGCTAATTCCATGACCCCGAGATCATGACTAGAGCTTAAATCAACAGTTGGATGCCTAACCAATTGAGCTACCCAGGTACCCCAAGAATAGTTTTTTAGAAGTAGAATTACCTTGTCATATAAGTTGCCTTTGATTTTCTTTTTGGACTGGCAAATTCTGTTCCATTATACATACTCTTTGAAATAACTACATTCTATTCTCAAAGGTTCTATACAATTTCACAGATGTTTTGCCTGGAGTCTTTTCTTCTCTTTTCCCCAAATGCTGTCCATTCCCACGCTACTTCTTAGATTTTTTTTTTTTAATAAAGACTGATATGGCAAATCCTAAATTTTATTCAGGTAGAGAAACATCAAATACAGAAAGTCATGCACATGGTCAGCAGCACCTATTTTCTAGCTTTCGAGTAAATTAAATAAAATTGTCACTGTGAAGACCAAATTTAATTTCTCTGTGCCATTATGTTCAAGTTAAAAAAAAAAAAAGAGTGAACAAAAAAGCTCAGTGAAAAAACTGGGCTCCATGTAAAGTTACCCAACACAGTGCAGCAGGTCCTTCATCGTTAGAGCAAAGTTAAGTGTCTCAGGATCAGAAGAAAATGAATCCTGGATATGCCACAGTCTTAACTTCAGTTCATCTTTTTCATCTGTGAAATACAGTTAATATCCAGTGCTTTCCTTCCTTCAGAGAATTGTTATGAGGGTCAAGGAAGAAAACATAGATGGAGGTTTTATAAATCACAAAATACTATACAAATAGAAAGGGACATGGTCATCTTTATCATCATTATTATGACATTCTTTGCAGAGCTTATTCAGAAGCAAAAGCAAACATCCATCATTGTAAATTTTTGGAAAGGAAAAAGAAAATGTATTCTTTCTGCATACTCTAATGGACTTGCTGCATTTTCTGGGAGAATTCAGAGAGAAGTACCTATGAGCAATTATATGAAACTGTCCTAAGAGAAAAAAAAAAAGATAAGTCTATCATTGACAGAAATATCTGTATTTGGTATTTTCTAAGTGAGTCATTAAAATAATCCAAGAATACCAATTTCGGATGAATGTCAGTTGAATGTCACATGTAAAACTTTCAGTAACTTCCACATGGAGAATAGAAAAGATGTAGTTGACTCATTCAGCTCTCTCCTCCTTTTTCTCTTCCCCTCTTTCTTTTCCTTCTAACTCATCTTTTCCTTGTCTGCCTTTACTTCCTTCACCCCTGTTCTTTTCTCTTTCTTCCCATCTTATTAAGAACTTGCTCTATCAGCAAAATTTTAAGGTTATATAAAGAATATAAAAAAATAGAAAGTAAAAATCTCTGCTCTCAGGGAGCTTTCAAGTTGGCTGAGTCTTTTGAAACTATTTGTGATTTAGGTAAGAGGAACTGTTTTTTCATCAGATACTTTCTGGGAACCCAGAATCAACTCTATCTTGCATAGAACAGTAAAAAAAAAAAAAGTCATGAACCCTAATCTGCAGGGTTACTATTTTAATGTATCTTAAGTTACAACCTCTCACAGTTAAGGTGCTGTATGAGAAAAATAAGCTTTTTAGATTTTAAGTTTCTGAATTGTCTTAGTCAAAATATGAGAAAAGTTTTATCTTACATAGATCTGTGTGTCAATCAATGTTTTCAACAGCTAAGGACCTGACATGTGAAATTTTAAAATGAAAATTAATTATGGGCATTAATATAACAGTTCTTTACCAGTTATTCAAAGTTCTAAGTTCTTTTTCTTTGAACATGAATATTCAGAAGACTATTCTTTCTTGAGAGGAAATTTTGACTGATATTTAAGGAGCTATGTGATGGCAACATCTTCTTGAATGTCTTCTCTGTTAGTTGGCCTTAGGATGATTTATTTATTTTCCATACTTCTTATTTAACCTTGTTTTTTTGTTTTATTGTAAATATTATTTTTTGGTGTAAGTAGCATTTCATAAAATTCACTAACTCTGTTGGTAGCAAGGTACATTTATGAAATATTCCCCCAAAATTGTTAATTTATTTATCCTTATAAAGCCTTTCTTGAACCTGGATTTCCAAATGGTCATTGGTATTTGAGTAAAGGTGAAGAACATCTACTAATAGTGTTATAACTTGTCTAGATTTTCAAAGTGCAACTAAGAATAATACCTTTTCTGGTTGTTGTGTATAATATAGAAATATTTCAACTTGCAGGATAGATTCTGAATTCAAAATCCTTTCCACAAATAAAAAAACTAAAAACAACATTTCCCAGTAACATTACAAAGAGCAAGATGCAAAATACATTCTCACCTTTTTGATAAAACTTCATATATTATTAGATAGGAAGTCTGAAATTTTTGCATGATTAGTTAGTACCCTGTGACCTTATTTTCCTGATCATCTCACTTGTGAGAGAAAAAATATTTAAAATAAATTTGATATGAAGAGGTAAAAGGTGTGATATATGGCCTTTATAAAACTTTTTTGGATTGGGTGGAGTTATTTTTTTTTTGTGCTTATAAAATGTGCTTACAAACTAAACACTCTTTAAAACACAAGTGTATTAGAATTTAGTTAGCAGAATGAGTCTTGTTCTCTAAGACATGTCATGATAAACTTTTACACATTTATTCCCATGATGCTGCCATTGCTCAGAACATTATTGAAATGACTTTTTGGTAAATATCTTCAGGGCCAATTGATGGGTGATACTGAAAAATATTTCCTGTAATTTTATACTTAGTGTTTCAAAAGTCTGAAACACCTCATATTTTATTCATTAATCTTTGTTTTTGATAACTTTTAAGTAAACTCAAATATTGAAAGAAATATTGATGACATTCAAAAGAATGTGGAGGAGGTGCTGAAGACCCTCCCAAATAAGTAATGAACCTAAATCTGAGCAATGGAAAGATCAACTAACCAATGTCTCTTTTTCAAGGGGGCTTCTTTGCTGGTTAAAACCCACTTGCATATATGCTTGGTTTAAGTATATTTTTTCAAAATTAGGAAATTTTATTTTATAGCAATCACTCAGACACATAACCACTCTATAGGATATATGAATGTGATCCTGTAATGGGCAGAATAATGGCCCTCCAAAGAAGAGATCCACATCCTAATCACCAGTTCCTGCAACTGTGTTACCTTATAAGGCAAAAGAGACTTTGCAGATATGATTAAGGATCTTGAGATAGAGAGACTGTACCAGATTATCCAACTGGGCTCAAGGATATAATTGCAAATATCCTTATATGAGAGAGGCAGAAGGATAGAAGCAGTAAAGTCAAACTCTCTGAGGACACAATTTGAAAACCGAATCAGTGAAAGAGAAAGAGAAAGATTTGAAGATGCTGCATTGCTGACTTTGAAGGAGGAAGGGGCCATGAGCCAAGGAATATAGCAGCCTCTAAAAGATGGGAAAAGTAAGCAAATTGAATCTCTCTTAGAGCCTCTGGAGGGAGTCCAACTCTGCTGACACCTTGGCTTAGCCCAGTGAAGCTAATTTTGGACTTCTGATCTCCAAAATTATAAGATAATGATGTCTGTTATTTTAAACCACTACATTTGTGGTAATTTGTTATAGTAGCCATAGAAAACTAATAGAGACACTGAGGTTTAGAAATTAAATATATTATTATATTTATATGTTATCTAGTCTGACTTCTCCTTATCCATGTGTTACATAAGTAACACAAAGTTCTTTACCTAAAGTTATACAATCTGTAGAAGATTTATAAAATGTAGATATTCTCATCTTGTGGTCTAATGTGCTATCTTATATATCATGTTATATAAAATCTCAAAGATGTCTTAGTAATTCCTATGGCATAATTTTTCCTTGGTATCCTTCTAAGAAGAGGTCTGAAATGGATCAACACATATTGACTTTGATTTTCTGCATGGATTCTGCTGACAGTGTAGAGGTAACACTTGGTACCCTTAATGAATTCTATGTCAAGTGAATGATGAGGGTCGTCAGCTTGTCTGATAGCATTAAGCCTTCTCCCAGTTATGCAAGGTAGCAAATCATGTATTATCACAGATCCCTTAAGTTAGAAGAGATTACATTAAACAATAATCTTCTGAGGATGGATTCTAGTCATATTTGTATGTAGAAGGTCCACAGGTAAGCTTGTAGATGGTCAGGGTTGACATTGTTATAATCTGACACTGCTTCTCTTTCATGAAGTCTTTGACTCTAGGAAGCATGAAGAGCCATGAAGAAAACTTTTCATGGACAGCCGTCTTATTTTGTTCTCCACACAACCCTATCAGTAGCTATACATTTCCTAGTTTTATCTCCTGTACTCTATTCATTATAGATTACTTGGATTCTTGATCTTTATAGCATCTCAAATTTACCATACCATCCGTCCCTTTATTCAGCTATTCTAGGTCCTTTCCATTTCCACAAGAAATGAGAAACTACAGGCAGCCCAGGTGGTTCCGCGGTTTAGCGCCTGTCTTTGGTCCAGGGCATGATCCTGGAGCCCCCGGATCGAGTCCTGTGTTGGCTTCCCTGCATGGAGCCTGCTTCTCCCTCTGTCTGTGTCTCTGCCTCTCTCTGTCTCTCATGAGTAAATAAATAAAATCTTAAAAAAAAAAAAAAAAGAAATGAGAAACTACTTGTTAAGGTCCACAAAAAGTCTTCTGGGATTTTTATTGGAATTCAGTTGGATATATAGGCCAACTAGAGAGAATTGACATGCTAAAATATTGTGTATTCCTATTCTTTTTTTTTTTTTAAGATTTTATTTATTTATGAGAGACACACACACACACACAGAGAGACAGAGACACAGGCAGAAGGAGAAGCAGGCTCATGCAGGGAGCCTGAGGTGGGACTCAATCCCTGGTCTCCAGGATCACGCCCTGGGCTGAAGGTGGCGCTAAACCGCGAGCTACCCAGGCCGCCCACAAATTACTTTTTTGGAAGTGACCTAGTAGCCAGCTTCCATGGTCTCTTTTTAAAATTCTCCTCTTCCACTTCTTTATGATAGGTGGATACAATCTTTCCTTCCTTGAAACACACATGCAGAAAGCCTTCTCTCAATTGACATGACAGTGTACTAACCTGGGTCTCTTAATAGTGACTTTTCATTTCCAGTGTGTTTCTTTAGTGCTTTTGCTTTTAAATTTCCCATCTTCTATATGGAAGAGTTGTTCCATGTTCTTTCAAAATTGTCTTTTGTTCTAAATTTGAAATTTGATTTTTTCCACTCATTTGTCTTCAAAAACAAGATACTCCAAAGTCCAAGATTCCTATCTTAGCACTGCCATTTCTTCAGAAATACACATCACATTTCCAAATGCCTAGGAAAGATCTATTGACACCTTCAGTTAACAGTCAGACTGAACTTGCTTTAACTGACATGGGTAGAAGTTCTTAGCTTACTTAAATTCTCTGAGTGTTACATCAAACTTTCAGCTTCCAGGTCTGCTCCTTTATTTCATTCATCCTTTCCAATCTGCAATACTTCACTCCTGTTTACTTCTACCATGTTTCCCTTTACAATGCTCCCTTTCATTTGGACTGACATTGTTCCAGTTCAGAAATTTATTAATATTTTAATTATCACACGCATTGTAAGAATTCTGGAAATATTGATTATAATTGTTTTTCTTATTCCTTTCAGAATGTATACTTACAATTGTCATCATATTAAATTAATTGTCATCATATTAAAGATACATTATTTGGTTTTAAACATTTTCTATAACACTACATAGCTTTCATGAATATTTTTTAATGACTACCTAAGAGCCCGTCAAATTTTTTATTGCATTTTTTATATTATGCTTATTTGTTAGACATTTATGATGTTTTTAATATTTTTTATATCATACATAATACTTCAGTGACTCTCTTTGTATAAATGATCTTTCAAATTTGTATATTTTCTTAACAGATAAAAATATATGAAAAGTTTCAAGTGACTTCCAGAAGTGTTTTTTACTAATTTATTTACTGATTATACAAAAGTACTTTCTATCTATTTTAACTTCACAATCATTGTTTAAAACTTTGGCATATTAAAAGGGGTGGAATGGTGCTACATCTGAATACGCCTCTGTTTAATAACTAATAAGGTTGAAAATTTTTTTCCAGTGTTAAGTACTTGAACTTCCTTTTATGATCTTATAATTTTTGTCTACATTATTTCAATAGCCTAACTGGCCTTTCTCTTCTATCACATTGCGCCTCCTACCAGCAGAAAACCATCACAAAAACCCAGGAAATCATGTCACTGCAAAAACAAGGAAAAATTTAATATCTGACTGTTAGCTATCAAAAAAGCTAAATTCCTTCAGTTGGTATTCCAGACTTTCCATATTCAAGGAAATATTTAACCAGCCTTCTGAATATCAGCTGCACTGGCATATTATTATTCCTTAGGGTCTTTACTTTCCTCTTCCATGTTATTCACTCCCTTCTCTTTATCTGAAGTCCCTCTGTCCAAATTTTACTTAACCAAGAAAACATTAAATACTACCTCTTCCCTGAAACTTACATAATCATTTCCATTATAATTAATCTCTTTTGTCTGTGTTTCTATTATGCTTTTTTTTAAAACCCCAGTTTTGGTGCTTATCTCATTCTTCTCATAAAATTATTTTTGATGTACAAATCTGAATTTTTTATTTCAGAGCACCTGGCTGGCTCAGTCAGTAGAGCATGCTGACTCTTCATCTCAAGGTCCTAAGTTGAAGCCTCACATTGGGTATAGAGCTTACTTTAAAACATGAATTTTCTATTTCATTTTAAGTTCTTGAGTAAAATGCTGTCCATAAGCAATCTTTGATTCTTCACAGTGGCCCAAACAGTGGGTAAAATGCAAGAAAATCAAGTAAATATTTGTTGAATTGTTTGAATTCAATTAATTTTGGGTTGTTTTGAGACTTACAGAGGGTAAAAATTCTTAGGATCTATAAATGAACCCTTCATAACCTTACAATAGGGAAAAGGTACAATATCTTTATTGTTATTCATGCAGGAGAGAACCCTTTAAGATAATGAGAGCATAAAAGAGACACATTAGAAGTAGTTAAACATAGAAAGACTCCCTTGTCTTCTTAACACACATTTAACCAAAAGACTGTATACTAGAGCTCTTCTTTTCCCTCAGAAACCTTCAAAACACTCATGCACGTGCACACACACACACATAGCTTCTCAGTTATTCACTTCATCTGTCAAGGTGATATTTTAAAAATGGGCTAAGATTGAGGCAGTGAGGTAGTCCAGCCATTTAATTTTATTAAACTACAAATATATAAAATATTATATATTTGTCTACTCACTGCTTTTGATAACATGTTTTTTATCGTTAGGTGATTTAATATGGAATTCCAAAAGAAAGTGACCTTGATAGAGTCTAAAGCACTGTGTTTCTTGACACAGTAAAGTAAAGCAGTATTATTGGTATTAACATAATTATGTTGTTAAATGCATCAAAGGTGAGATATTTAAAGCAAATTAAACAAGTGACGTTCTTATTTCATAAACCACATTTAATCTCATGCTTGGCTGTTTTTATGATCGAGTTCCAGCAATAGAGAAAATCAGGCATGAATGGAAGAGTAACTGATACCTTCATAAACAGATGCTTAGAACTTGAACTTAAAGTGAGTAAGAGACACCAAAAGTCAAATGGGACAAATAGGGAGGTGACATTCCTGAAGACAGCAAATTAGCTGAGATTGTTTTCAGACTATTTGAATGGAGAGAATGACATTACATGACGTTATATGGATGAAGCCTGGAGAAGAGTCCTGACTTTGAGCTCCAGTACCATCAGTGACTCAGTGTGTGTCTTTGAACAAATTACTTACACTTCCTGTGTTCTAGGTCTCTTATTTAGAACATGGAGATAATTACATATGTTATAAATTGTTGTGAGGATCAAATGAGAAAAGAGACATGAGTATTTTTTAAATGTAAATTAACCCATATTTATAAGGTAGTATTGATATTCTGTTGTAGAAGCTTTATCATGAAATAGAAACATCCTGCTATATTTGAACTTGATTTATTCATTTATTTAGCAAATATTCAGTAGGTGCAAGGACCATATTTATTAGGTATTCAGTAGTGAATAGAACAGATCAAATCTCTGCTCTGAGGATACTTACTATCTGGTAAGGTTCACTAGTTAACAAACAAATACTAAAAATAAGAGTTCTTCTTAACCTCCACTTTACCCACTTGCCAGGTAGCTAAAACCAGGTTAGCTAACCTGACTTTCCATTCTCTCTGCAAAACACATCCAAGGACATCTATTTTATACTGAGTACCATAACACTTAATATTTGCCAGGATCTGTTCTAAGTGCTTTGCATAAATTAACTCCTTTACCTCACAACAAGGTCTCAATGAAGATACTATTACCATTCCCATTTTGCAGATGAGGAAATTGAGGCACAGAACAGTTAAGTAACTTATTCATGTTTAACACAATGAATAGGTGGTAAATCAGGATTCACACCTAGATGGTCTAGCTCCAGACCTCAAGGTCT
The DNA here is from genome assembly GCF_048418805.1 of Vulpes vulpes. Lineage (NCBI taxonomy): Eukaryota > Metazoa > Chordata > Mammalia > Carnivora > Canidae > Vulpes > Vulpes vulpes. The sequence continues at coordinate 77,977,734 of NC_132783.1, read as the reverse complement.
TAATCACTATGTAACAGTACTAGCAGGTCTGTCTGTTCCTGTTTTCACTAGTTGAGTATAAAGATTATTTGAAGGTCATTTGTAATTGTTCCCAAATATATTTATACCAGTTGTTTTTGTTATGTAATTTTTTTGTTATGTAATTTAATTAAATGTCACATAAAACAGTAAACCAGGACTGAAAGATACAAATGTGATTTTGTATATTTGTAAACTAAATTAAATATGTTGGTAAGACTTAATTAGGGAGAATTGCCTAAAAAAGCTGCCAAATCATAAACTGGTGAAAACTAAGACTGGAGGCATATTGTGAAAACATAGACATGAATTACAGTTGGCCTCATATGTCATTATGCTCTCATTATACTTAAAAATAAATGAAAGTGGAAAATGCAAAAAATATGTATTTCCAGTAATTAAACCATTACTAACCTAAAAATCCTTGGCCCTATATCAGTGGCAAATGAGTGAAATATATTTTTAAGTTAAAATACATATGTCTAAAGCATAGACATAAATATACATAGAGGTAATTTTTCGTGCTGATTTAGCTAACCTTTTTAGTTAATCTACCAACTGTCCTACAAGAAGGAAATATCTCCAAATACTTACATATCCAAACATTAAAACTATCATTGGCATCCTGGGTAGAGCTAGATGAGTCTCTTTAGCTCCGGAAGGGTAAGTTATAGTTGTATCCCATAAAGTAAAAATTGTGGATCACAGAGCATATCTACAGGGGACAGATCATGAATCCCAGTGTGATCCACAGAAGTTTGTAGATCCCAATATGGTACATGGAGGACTAATCATCATGGTTTACAGAGTGGATTTATTTTTGCATCATGTGATCAACTCAGTTCTTCTTTTCAGGGCAGCATGATGTAGTGGAAAAGAATCTTAGACTGTACTCAGTATTTCAGTCTAATTTCTTTATTTGAAGTGGACAATATAAGTAATGATGTTAGATATGGCATAGTCCTTGATGAACTTGAAAATATTTTGGAATTGCAAAGTATTGAATTGCATATTTTCAAGCTACATTGTTAATTCAGTTACTATGAAACTTCTTATATCGAGTATTGCTTATTTAAATCTGTAAGCTCCTTGTATTCATATCTTGGCTCATTAATGTGTATAATGACATATGTACCTAGCCAAGGGTCTGGGTTCTCCTAGTATATAGAAGGTACTCATTGATATTTTTTTATGAGAGAAAAAAATCTGAGTGTTGAAGTATTTTCAATGTTGAAAGGGACCAGTGGATAGATCCACTCATGAGAGCTGCCATATTCTCTTTCATGTAAGGAGAAGAGCACAAGCAAAACAGCTATGAAAGCATATTTCACGAGTGATATATTTTCTAAAAAAGAGTTCCGAGAGAGACAGAAGAGTTTGGGGAAAACAGCATATGAAAAATAAAAAGGAGATGAAAATAGAGCTAGTAGATTTCAGGAAGAAAATAAAAATGGAAATGAAAAAACATAAAAGAAAAATACATACTAGAAGCAACACACATAGAATAAATTTGACTGAAAACAGTCAGAGGTATAGATAGATATGAAAATATCTGGCAAATGAAATGTGTACCAACAATATAAAACATTTGTATTGTTAAAAGATTTGAAAGACATTGAAAAGAGAGCCAGTATATGCATAATTGGTGTTTCTAAGAAAAAAAGTGAATCAACAAAAAATACAAAAATGAAAAGAAAACTGTTGTAAACACTCAAATTTTCAAATTGAATGATCATACTATGTCCTAAGACAGTGTATATAAAATAATGAATACCAAGAGACATTTTAGTACTGTTTCCTGAACTCTAAGGATAAAGAGCGACTCAATCATATGAACATTTAAGGCACAAAAACCCAAACTACATATAAGGGAGAAAATAGGTTGGTCTCCAATTTCCACATAATGTCAGAAGCCAAAGAAGCAATCTAAAAAAAGGAAACTATAACCCATGTCTTATTTTCATTGGAATGTAATGTCAACAGAGACACATTCTGAAGCAGCAATGAGCTCGTTCCCTTTTATCCATAGCATGGGGTTAATAGCTACTACCTATGTTCATATATATATATATATATATATATATATATATATATATATATATTTATATATTTATATATTAAATTGAAAAGAATCCAGCCTCCTAAAGTTTTTCAATATTTTTCCTCAACCTTATAGTGGACTTTTATAAAAGAAAATATTATGCTTTGTGTTTAAGAAACATTTACCTGAATTTTAGTAATTCTTTAGTTTTTATTTCTATATTTTTTAAGTTCAAGGAGAAGAAAATTAACATTTAAATATTAAAATACCACGTATCATTTTATTCCATTTTTCCTAAAATTAAGGTTTATGTATCTATACATTTCTCAGATCCGTTTTTCTATCTTAATGGATACTTACATATGTTTGGAATGATGTTTACTTGGTGTTGGAGAAGGTTATTTCTTTCTGATAAATGGGGTTTGGATTATCTAAAATGAAAGTTTCTATGTTTTTGTATTACATAAAGTCTTTGCAAAGGACATATATCATCTCCATAAAACAATAAAGTCATAATTTAAAAAAATTATAGCAATGCCACTGTCTCTGCTTAGAAATTTTTTTCTGTTAACTATTACAGTAAATCTCTGGCAAATGTAAATTTTGGAATTGACATATAAAATAAAAACGATTATAGGAACAATAAGTTTTTCTTAATATATTAATCTAAAAACCAATGTTCTCTAGAGGAATATGTTTCAAGAAAGCATATATTATAAGCAGACACCATCTGGGGTTACTAGATAAAAGTATTTTTAAATTTACATCTTCCATAATCCCACAGGTCACACAATTAGGAAGCAAGCAGTAGCTTATTAAAGCTATAAATAGAAGCTAAGCTATTCAACAAAACAGCATGAAATAAATTACAATTTTTGTGTAAACCTATTACCACTTCTGCATCAGTTTTATGAGGAATATATATATAAAAGCCAAGTATGGTTATAAATTTACAAAAATTACTGGTACATCTGTGAAGCATTGAGGTATGCATTGCAAAGAATGTGCAGAAAATAAATCCTTTTTCTAGTGAAATGTGTAGTGCACAATGGTGATTGACTTTTGAACCAAAATACTAACTGGTCATCTGGATTCTTTGCTTTAAAAGAAAAAAAAAAGAGTTTTTTTTAGTTTAATTTTGTTTTTTTGTTTGTTTGTTTTTTCACGCATCTTTTTCTATATTTTTAATCATTTGTTTGTAAAGATGGAGCTTCTAGAATTTTACAAAGAAGCATCCCTGAGGAGTCCTAGTTTAGCAGGTTCCTAGATCCCTTGGCTCTGACTCCCATTCTACAACCGAAATAGCACACTTGGAAGGTGAGAGGCCACTCTGCACTCATGGAGAAGTATTTCCCTATGGCATTTACAAGTAATGACTTTAGAATCCAAGTAAATCAGTGATATACATTTCAAAAGAACTATATTAGGATATCAGAAACACTTTTATTTCTTAAAGGAAAAATTCGTTTTCTGTGTTCTGTCTGTAGCCAAAATACTAGAGCGACTTTACCTACTGATGATCATAGAACTTCCTTAAAATTAACTATTCTTCACAATTAGCTATATGGTGTTTATGCAGTTAATAATTTTGTGTTAAGAAAAGAAAGTACTCTTTACTTGTAGGCATCAACTAGTGTGACTGTGCCAATAGGAATGAATATGCAGTATGGTGTTCTCTGAAGTCATGGGGCAGCTTGAGATAGTGTTTTAATGTGACTCTGCACAGCAAGTGGATGGACTTTGAAGTGGCCCTGCATGTCTAAGGATGCCATCTCTTTAAATACTTTGTTTATGGGGAGTGGCAATGGTGATTAAGGCATTAGAAAAATTTTTTGTTTTAACAAATTCTAATAAAGGAAAATGAAAGTCTTTCTGAATGAAAGACTGTAGAAAACCTCTATTTGAAATAGGGCAAATGTTACAGATACAAAAATTTAATTTTGAGTGGTAGATAAATTGATTAGACTAGGGTAGGCAACCTAATGCACTATTAAGAACACTGGCTGCAGATAATGGATTTGAATTTCAGTAGGGTTCCTCCACCTATTAGAGTCTGACTTTGGTCGTTCCACCAAACCTCTCGGAGATTTATCTAGAAAATGAAGGAATTATGTCTTTCCTATCTAATGTACAATTGTTATAAAATAATAATACACAATGACAGTATCACTTAATGGCCATTGTTGTGTATAAGAACCCATGACTCTTGCCTGGAAAATAAAAAGGAAAAGTACTGATTATTTCATGATGAAATAATAAGATTGAAATGACATGTCTTTGCAGCTAATTAATAATTGCTTTATATATATATTTATATGTGCATGGGGCTAAAACATTTTTCTAACTGCAGAATATATTATAATAAGCTCCAGTTATATTTTCTGGGATCACTTTGAATAAAATATAACAAGCACCTGCAAATCTTAGAAAAGCAGAAATCTTAATTATTTTGCAGAACACTATACCCAAGACAATGTGAAGGTGTAAATCACTCAATGACCAAAGTGATTACATTTTTTCAAGTAAGAGGACAATCAATAAAAGCAGATAGAAAATGGATAGGGTTCTTCAGGGATGCTAGGTATAAATTGTCATGATTTTTGTCTTCCTAGGGTTCCTGGAGACAAGTTTGATACATGTTGTGCTGTATACCCTTCTAGCCAGTAGATTTTATATGTTCTAAGATGACAAACAGAGATAATGCTTTTTGAAATAAAGCTTTGGAGAAACTAAAGGCTGTGAAGTACTCAATGTTTTTTTTCATCCTAAAATGATAAGGATCAGTATTTATGATTTTCTCTCAAATGTGAACTCTAGCAATTTATACTATATCAAATAATTTTTAAATGGAAAATCAACATATAGGGAAAGGAGAAAAGAGATTTTAAAGATTTTATTTATTTGAGAGAGAGGGAGAGAGAGAGAGAGAGGGTGGGAAGGAGAGGGAGAGTGCACAAGCAGGGGAGAGGCAAAGAGAGAAGCAGACTCCCCTTTGAACAGGGAACCTGACACATCCCAGGACCCTGAGATCAAGACCTGAGCCAAAGTCAGATGCTTAACTGACTGAGCCACCCAGGTGCCCTGAGGAGAGAGATTTTACAGAGGACTGACCCCTAGGTGAAGATATTCGAGATTTGCAGTGAGGTGGTATTATTTCTACTCTCTCTCTGGATTTCAGTTCCTCACCTGTAAAATAACTGGGTTGGACTAGATGATCCCTTTCAGTTCTGAAACTCTGTGACCTTGTAATATTTTTTATGCATTGTGACACAGGAAATACATACATCACTCACTGAAGGGTTTTCTTAATCTGTTGGAGACAGCACAGAGCACTGGACAGTGTGTAGGAATATAGATTTTAGAGTCAGAGAGAGTTTTCTTTGAATCATATTTGTGGTCTTGTGATTTTTGGCAAGTTTCTATAACTTCTTTAAGTTTCTGTTTCCTCATATATCAAATGTAGGAAATAATGTCTATAGAGTAGAGTGCTTGAAATGATAAAGGAGAAAATATGTTTGTCAAAACTAGGTAGGAGTACTCCTGGGGATCCATGGTAGGTTTCAGGGAAAAGTGATTAAGAGTCCAAGCTCTGGAGCCAGATGGTCTGGCATTAAAATCCAGCTCTGCTACTTGCTACTTACAGGCCCTTGGGCAAGTCACTTCAAATTCTACTTCAGCTTCCTCTTCTGTATGTGTGGGTGATAAAAGTACTTACCTCGTAGGGTTTTTGCCAGGATTAAATGAGTTCACAAATGTAAAGTGCTTAGAAAAGCGCCTGGCACATATAAGCACTCTATATATTTGCTATCATTCTCATCATTATTATAGTTGCACAAAGCCTAGGATGAACTCAATGTATCATCCTTAAGTTTTATTCTACTAAAAAATTTAGGAGTGAATGCTGTTTTTATTAGAACCAACATGTATATATTATGAAACAATGAAAAGTTTCCATAAGTATCAACAATAAAGCCCAACGCAGCACCCTGCATGTACTCTACAGCTAAACCCCTATTATTAGTATGCATATACTGCGTATACTAATATATTATTGGTATGTTAATACTAATAACATATTGGTATATTAGTGTATTCTACTTTATTTATAACCTACTTAATAATTTACTATTAAAGCAGAATAGCCTAGCTCTGCAGGATAAGGAGTAAGAACTCACATAGGGCAGATAAAAAAGAAAAGCATTTCACAATCAAAAATGGACCTAATCGGGCAGCCCTGATGGCCCAGCAGTCTGGCACTGCCTGCAGCCCGGGGTGTGATCCTGGGGACCTGGGATCGAGTTCCATATCGGGCTCCCTGCATGGAGCCTGCTTCTCCCTCTGCCTGTGTCTCTGGAATAAATAGAATCTTAAAAAAAAAAAAATGGACCTAATCTTTCATTTGCTTTGTTGCCCCATACCTATGCTAAATTGTCCAGATTTAATTCTTATAATTTTAGTCACATAAAATCCTAGATTGACATCTCTGATGAACAGAGTTGTAATTTTAATTTAATAATATGAGATTTTATAAATTCATATTGTAAACTCCTGTTGTAGTTGTTCATGATCCATAGTAAATGGTTTTGAAAATGTTAATTTAATTATAGGTTCAGAGAGCAATAAATAATGTTATCTATAAAGGGATATAGTTTAATAAATATTTATTTAGCATATAAAAACATGTCAAACCTTTCTAAGTGCTGGGCATACTAAGATAAGTAAGCTCTAATCCTTTCTGTTACAAAGCTCTCATGGGGTATAGCAGACACTGTTGGTTGGCTGATATCAGTAGCTCTTCATAACTCTCTTCTCTCTTGTATGCCTCTACTATAATGCTGAAAATTCCTAGCAGCTACTGGGAAGTAGGCAGAAATTTGCTGGAGGTTATTGTGGTAGTAGGTGTAACAGGAACACTTCTGTTTTCCTATTGAAAGAGGAAAGTTGTGGCTAATGCTCCTCTTCCTCTTCCGGCCTTGAGCACAGATTTAATGCCTGCAGGGCAGCAGCCATCTTGGGACTATGAGGTGATAAACCAAAAATTATTGGAGAGGTATCAGGCCTCACATAATTTAGTCAATGATCCAACACCAGATACCACTATATCCCAACTTCTGTTTTCTTTATAAGACAAATAATAAACATTTTTGTATTTTAAAACGTTGCTAGATATTCTGTTATTGTATCAGGGACAGTCCTAACTAATATGAGAGGAGACATACTTTTCCCACGTATAATTATAAGACAACATTTTAATTGGTGTAACTATAATGATAACTTTTCTGAAGAATAATATTTATAAATTATATGTATAATCTGCCCGTGTGTGTGTGTGCGTGTGTGTGTGTGTTTCTTGTTATTCTGTGGTGATTGTTAGAGTTGATAAATGGTTTCCCAAAAGCAAGGCTCACAATCTTACAAGGTATCAAAAGGTCCCTGACTCAGAGGGAAGAGCCGTATGGTAATAGAAGGCTGGGAACAAGTTTGAATCCTGGAAGCTTCTGTGAGAGGTGGTTGAAGAAGACTATATATTGAAATGACAGAGATTGTTGTTTAGTTCCAAATTTCAAAGCCAGGCAATTACAGAAATAAAATAGAGTGAAGGAAAGAGAAAAAGTAAATACAAACCATAACATAGAAAGCCTGTGATGTAAAAGGATTGTTTTTATCTACGTACAACAACAGATGGAGAGGTATAGCCTGGATAAAGGTAATAAGAGATTTGATGACAGAGGATTGAAGTAAAAAAAATCTAACAGGAGCCTCTAGCCTGTACTAGTTTTTTGTTTTTGTTTTTGTTTTTTCAATGTGCACCATGAAACATGAGTAATGATTAGAAAAGACACTAAATAGAGATAATAATAACACAAATCAAGAACTATATGAAAATAATCACAAAAAAATTCCCAAAGAAACATAGAAGCATAGGAAGAATTAGGATAAAAATTATCCATTAGTTTAGAGAAATTATATGTGATATAAGCAAACAAATGAAACAACAAAAAAAAAACCATGAAAAAATATTTATAGGAAACTGAAATTGAGACTCAATAAAACAATGAAAGAGGTGACACATATCAGGAGAAAAATGCAAGAAAAGGGTTTTTACACAGACAAAAGATATTATAAGCAATGACAACAACAAAGGAAAACGCATGACTGAAACAAAATTAGGAATATGGAGAAAATTCTTGAGAAAATCCCAAAAAATTTAATTTAAAGACAAACCTATAAAATTTATTATGGGAAGATGATAGATGTGGAAGAAAAATAAAGGAGAACTAAAATACACATAATCTGTATCCCTTAATTTTAAAAAAATGGACAGAAACAAATTCCTGAAATGAAGGCTTAAATCCAGTTGTAAGGGCATTTTGCATCATGATGAAGGTAATAAATTTTAAGGAACCTGTGTGAAGATCTAAAATTAATTTCACTTTCCTGCCTTTCATGTGACCAGGCATTTGTGCTGAGATGCACATATAAATTTGTTCATTATCTCTAAAGTTTATTACCAAAATAATAAGTGCAAAATCTTATAGACTAAAAATCCTGAGGACAAGAAACTGTTGTCTGAGGTTTTATATCCACCCAAATTGTTCTTTTAATATACACATAAATGCACAAGCATTCTCACATATGTGAGAAGTTAAGAAATAGAGTATAAATTCTAGTAAGAGAACAATTAAAAAAAAAAAAAGAAAAACAATAAGGTAATACTACACATCTCTTAGAATGGCCAAAATCTGGAATATTGACAACATCCAATCCTGGTGAAGATGTGGAACAGGAATGCCCATAATTACCAACAGGAATGCAAAATGGTAGTCACTTTGGACGACAACTTAACAGTTTTTTACAAAACTGAACATACTCATACCATACCATCTAGCAATTATACTCCATGGTATTTACCTAAAAAAGTTTATGTTCATACAAAAACCATACGTGGATCTTTATAGCAGCTTTATTTATAGTTGCCAAAACTCGGAAGCAACCAAAATGTCCTTTAGTAGGTAAATGGAAAAATAAACAGTGGTACATCCAGACAATGGAATATTATTCAGCACTAAAAAGAAATGAGTTATTAAGCCATGAAAAGACATGGAGAAAACTTAGAAACTAAATGCATATTATTAATTGAAAAAAGCCAGTCTGAAAATATTACATACTATATGATTTCAATTATATGATATTCTAAAAAACTATGGAGATAGTAAAAAGATCAGTGATAGCCAAGGGTTGGGTTAGGAGTTTGGAGGGATGAATAGGCAGTATACAGAGGATTTTTAGGGCACTGAAATTAGTCTGTATGATACCACAATGATGCATTCATGTCATTGTACATTCATCCAAACCCATAGAATGTACAACACTAAGAGTAAATCATAATGTAAACTGGAGTTTACATTACAATACGTATGATATGATGACAATATAGATGCCAAAAAATGCCAATATAGGCAGGTTCACTTGTAACAAATGTACCCTCTGTGGTAGGGATTTTGATAATGGGAGAGATTATGCATGTATGGGGACCTGGAGTATATGGGAAATCTCTGTACCTTCCTCTCCATTTAACTGTGAACCTAAAACTCCTCCTAATAGTCATGGAATTTTATCTCTTATTGTTACTCTTTTGAATCATGAGACCACCACTTATGAACATGCCTGGGCTAGCCTACTGGAGAATGAGAGACTTCATGGAGCAGGGATATATGTACTGTCTCAGCTGAGGCACTTTAGAACAATGAGCCTACAATAGCCAGACATGAATGAGCCTGTCCTAGACCATCTAACTCCAGCAAAGATGCCAGATGACCTCAAATTTGCCAAACCTGTCAAGATGAGAAGAAATGCCTAGCTGACCCACAGAATTATAAGCAAATAAATAGTTGTTTCAAGTACAAAAACCAAACAAAACCAAATAACCTCCTCAAACCCCCTATACCTCCTTAAAACAAAAACTACAGTAAAATTCAACCTATGAAGATGTGAATCATGACAAAAAAATCAGGTATAGAGGGATCCCAACTAAAAATTTCAAGATTAATCTTCAATCATTTTAAACTCAGAATTAATATTTTAAAACACTTGATTTTTGAATAAAATAGACATATAAACTCTAACAATGAAAATAATAATGTAAATGAAAAAATTCAGATTGGTGGAAGGATAGTAAGAGAAAGCAATAATGTGTTCTCATCTTGTGTAGCAAGTATTGACTAACTTTTTTTTTATGTCTTTACTCAATGAATTAGTGACTTTTTATTAGTTAATGTATTTGTTAGCATAAAGAAACATCTCAATTTCAGAAAAACTATTAATTTTTTTAAAGTTGTTCTTTGATTAATTCAAGTAAAATTACACTTAATATAGTATATATTAATATAGCAGGGCATAGAATATATCTATATATTTTTTAAAAATATTATTTGCTGCCTGTGTCTACCTACTGATCTTTCTTCCCACATATTCTCTTAGGTTTATTTGAATCAAAATACATGAAATGGTGGTTATTTGGGGGTTGAATGAATTCTTTTTATTTTTCTCAATTACTTGACATTTTTTAAGTAAACATATTTTTAAAACTCCAAATTCCAATTTTTATAAATACATCCAGTACTCAGTAGAACCTTTCTTCCTTTTCTATTTGTAATAAATTATAGATTTTTAAGTGGCAGAAAATGTTGGATGTTCACTGAAAGCTAAAATATTTTACAGGGAAATATTGACAGTGATTCTGGAGAAAGGTCTTTGTGTTTTCAGGTTTTCTTTTTTCTGGATGTCATTTTAGGTTTTGGGGTTGTAAGTTTGGCCTAAATAAAGTCTCGTGACCATTAAATTGCATAAAGGGTGAAGATCCTGCTTGTTAAATATCTTATTTCATGTTTTTAGTAATTTAGCAAAAACATCTGATACTTAAAAATTAACAACTTATTACTCAGCCATAAAAAAAGATGAGATCTTGGCTTTTGTGACAACATGGATGTACCTAGAGGGTATTATGCTAAGTGAAATAAGTCAGACTGAAAAAGACAAATACCATAAGATTTCACTCATATGTGGAGTCTAAAAACAAACCAAACCAAATGGATAAACAAACAAAAAGAAGAATCAAACCTGTAAATACATAGAACAAACTGCTTTCTCTTACTATCCTTCCACCAATTTGATTTTTTCAATTACATTATTTTCATTGTTAAAGTTTATATGTCCATTTTATTAAAAAAAAAAGCATTTTAAAATTTTAATTCTGAGTTTAAAATGCTTGAAAATTAATCTTGAAATTTAGAGAGGGTGTGGGAGTATGGACAAAATGGGTGAAGGGGAGTGGGAGATACAGGCTTCCAGTTATGGAATGAATAAGTCACAAGAATAAAAGGCACTGCACAGGAAAAACAGTCAATAATATTAAACAGTCAATAATATTGTAATAACTTTGTATGGTGACAGATGGTAGCTGTGCTTGTGGTGAGCACAACACACCTTTGTCAAATCACTGTGTTGTACACCTGAAATTCATGTAACAGTATGTGCCAATTATATTCAAATTTAGAAAAAATTAATTTCATGAGAAATTTACACATAGAGGCCAATTTTATGTTAAAATAAGAAGCTTGCAGTTAACATTAGATTGGTCAAAGAGGAGAATTTATCAAGAAACTACATTAAAGTTAGCTGCTTTAACTATTTTTCATATCCAAATAATGGGAGAGGGAAATATGGAGATTGCCAATTTTTTTGAAATACACAGTGAATCACATTCTACCTTCAGTTTAATGTGTTGGTGTTAAAGGGGGATAGACCCAATCTAATAGTTTGAAGGCAAACTCTAGTTTAGGAGTCATACAAACATAATTGATAGCATACTTCTGCCTGTGGTGAGGAACTGAATAATCAAGAAAAGATGAAAAGAGTTGTTTTGAAGAAATATAGGGAACAAAACATAAAATGGAATTTGAACATTTAAAGATGTTTATTTAAAAATATTTCATTGTTAAACTTTTAAAATCTTACAGTAGTTGCTCCGCTGATGGCATTATAATTATTCAAGAGATTAAATGAATTTAATCTTTTGATTTGTGATTTGTAAACTTTACAATACACGATTCTGACTCTTCTAAGCCCAATAATTTAGAGTTTTTCTTTAGTGGTAGATAAAAAGTGAAATTATAACAGAATAGAAAATATCTGGGGTATTTTTCCTTAAAAAATGGAACTATGTTTGTAGAAATACAGTGGAAAATTACAATAAATTACAGAGTATGAGAACATAAAATCACTCTTCTCAAGATGTATACATGGCAAATTAGGTTAAAAATAGTTCCAGTTTCTTCTATATTTAGCAAGTTTATTATCAAGTAAGTGGGACATAAGAAGGATATTTTTAAATAGCAAAGCTCTAAGTATACCTATAAAACACCAATAAAACACCAATCTGTATTGAGCAAACTGGATAAATACACTAAAGCAGAGTATGCAGAGGAAAGAGTACAACTTTGGAGACAAGCAGTAGAAAGTTCAAATCCTGGCTCTGCCACTTTTTGCCTACGTGACCTTGTAGCATCATTTTTGTATACCTTCATTTCCCTGTGTAGGGTGGTTGCAAAATTGTATGTAAAATACCTGGAACTGCACTGTTCAACAGGTGGTAGCTAATTATTACAATGATCAAATAATGAAAGTTACTGGCTAATATAGAAGTAAATATTCAACACAAAATGATGGAATAAAATCAATAAAAGCATTACTTTTGTTTTTCTTGGTACATTTAGGGGTTTGGTACCACACTATAACTTTTTTCTGGTCCATCATATATATTTTCTCCCCTGTCCCCAGTCCTCACTTCTGTTATCCATTTAGAAGTAACACTTGATAACCACTAGGTATAGAAAATTCCCTTCCCATATGGACCCTGTGGCCTATGGAATGAGAGATTAATGAACAGGTAAAGAAAAACGCAATTTCAAATTGTAAACGCAATGAAGAAATGAACTGGGGGCTGAGATGGAGACTTATCTGGTTGAGGAAAGTGATTTAAATGGAGAGGTCTATTTATTATTTTATCTTATTTTTACAAGTTTTTATTTAAATTCCAGTTAGTTAACCCAGTGTTATATTAATTTCAGGTGTATAATATAGTGATTCAACACTGCTATATGTCTCCCAGGGCTCATCACAAATTCACTCCTTAATCTCCACCATCACCTGTTTCACCCAGCCTCGCCATCCCCCCACAACCATCAGTTTGTTCTCTATAGTTAAGAGTGTTTATTGGTTTGCCCCCCTCTCTTTTTTTCCCTTTGCTCATTTATTTTCTTTCCTAAATTCTATACAGATCACTTCTTTCCTTTTTCTGCTTCAATTATGCCACTTCCTCATCAATTAGGAGATGGTAAAGATATGTGAAAACTAATAAGGGGCAGAGTATTGATCATATGTCATTTTCTGTTGAACAATGGATTTGTTTCACTTGTGGGATCATTTTCTTAAATATAAAAGCAAACAATAAAATATCAAGAATTACTTTTACTATATTATCCAGGAAAGTATTAGCATTTTTCTCTACTAGAAAAAAAATAAGAAAGGGGATGTCAATGAATTTGTGGGAATAACACCAAAACCATGTTTGTGTACTATTTCCTGTTTCTGTGATTGTCTCTATAACACTACCTTTGAGCTTTGGCTAGAAAATCATAGCAATTGCCATCTTCCTAATTTTGTCCATTTCTTTGGAATGATACATCCTAACAATAGAATCAGTTCCTAAAATACTGCATTTTACTAGAGATACTTGAAGAAGAGGTTGCAAATGCTTGTCATAATGCCAGTTTACAAGGCATTAATAAGTGAGTGTACTGGTCTTTAAAAAGCATGGTTTTGTTAGACTAAGGATTTCAACCACTTACTGATGCTGTCAATTATGATGATTATGGTAGGATTAGTTCTGCAGTTCTGTATTAGAATGGATCGAGGTTAGAGGCAGTAATGCTGGTTTCCTCTGAAAAAAAAATGCCTACAAATATTTTGTGGTTCAAAAATTCTGTGATCAGCATTTACTGAGGGCATAAGCATATGGGAATAAAAAGTTGACAGAGATAAAGTGTCAGACACATGCAGGGGGGCGGTCCTTACATGTGCTACCATTCTAACCAGGAAGCAAGATGTATCAGAAATGTCGTGGAAAAACATATTTAGACACAGTTTCCAACTTCAGTTTTAAATACTCCCAAGCTCTCTCACCTTTTCTCATCCTCATCATTACCATTTTAACCTTTGATTCACATGAATATGAATAGGAGACTTATGTCTTCTCCATGTTTCTATTTTGTTTAAAGATAGGAAGAAATGTTGTAAATGGTGGGTTGTAGAGATAGAAGATTCAAATCACTAGTTTTCTAAGACTTTAAAAGAAAAAAATCTTCCTCTGAAATATTTTTGTAGAAATCAAAATGCAGGGCTTCCTCTGAATTCAATGACTCAGTCAACTAAGTTTGTCATTAGTCAAATAAATGGTCAAGACATAGCCATGGCCCCACCGCTAGATCTTTGCAGGTTGCTCTTTAATATTTTTAATTAAAAAAAAAAAAAACTTTTGGCATCGGGATGCCTGAATGGCTCAGTGGTTGTGCGTCTGCCTTTGGCTCAGGACGTGATCCTGGAGTCCTGGGATCTAGTCCCACATGGGGCTTTCTGCAGGGAGCCTGCTTCTCCCTCTGCCTATGTCTCTGCCTCTCTCTCTCTGTCTCTCATGAATAAATAAATAAAATCTTTTTTAAAAAACTTTTGACATCAAAACTTAGATGACTAAATCCATTTCTGTTAGGTGAGAAAAATGGTTTGATTAAATGTCTCTACAAATATTACCCTCACTCAGTATTTGTAAATATTGCCTCAGATATTAGGTCTTTGACTGTAGAAATTGCAGAACCAATATAATGTTCACACATGCAATAAGAGATATATAGAGCGTGTAATCTCACAATTCTAGTACCTGAAATTTCCATTTTATTCTGCATTTTGGCAGATACATTGCAAATGTATGTTAAATCAACCATCCTCATGCAGAGGTAGCATGAATCTATTATAAAAAAGGTAAACTCTTCTCTTTGTATCAATATTTCACAGTTTAGTTAGCTTCTAACTAATCTCTAAGAAGCTAGGACTTCAGAGGTTAAATTCTAGATGAGGATAAGGAAGTGCTTATTTGGCACTATTCTCAGATTTGTTGACAAAGTTTATTTTAAAAAATTATATGAATAGTCTCCACAGTTAAATAAATTTTGGATTTGCATGAATTAAATATAGGCAAAATTATTTCTTTATGGCAAGATGGCTAAGAGCCTTTGATATGCTCATAGATTTAGGGAACCCTCAGTATTGGGAATATAGTATGCAAAGTGCCTCCAAAGTATTGGATCTTGGAACCTCTCCATACTCTCTTTGATTTTTGTTTGTTAAATGTCTCAAAAGACTGGTGTTCTTTGGCACATTATTTGGGAAATACTGGTATTGGGTTTGAAGACTTCATATAGCATTTGAGGCTCTTTTTATACCAAGAGTAGCTGAAGATTACTTAGTATAAGGGTTAAAGAAGACCAGTAGGAAAAGAATGGCACAAGTGGACAGGAAGGCATGAGCATTAATTTTATTTCTCAACTTTATCTCAGATTAGTCATAGGCACAAGCATCATGGGTGAATAATTGGGGCAGCATGTTCCTACAAACATCCTGGTATGGAATAAAGTCACTGTGGCAGGATGCACAGAGTACTTAAATGAAGAGGGATATAGTAATTATGGTATCATTGTTTGAGTATTGCAGCTAAAAGACTGCATTGTAGTAGTAGCCTTTGGACAGAACCATGGCATAAACAGTATCATAATTACTATCCAGGCAATCCTGCATCTAATGATTGTATTTTATTCAGCAGTCACAAGTCCCATTAAGAGTACATTTTAGGTAAAGAAATATTGAACCTTGTAATGTTTATATAATAACAATATTAAGTTTTTATCCTAAGTTTTATTCCTATTCTACTTGTTTTAAAAATTATTTTTGTTTAGATAAAGACATCTGTAATCAAATACTAAATAAAAACTATGTTTATTTGCCCAGCAATTATGTTTGAAATATAGTCAGTGACTGGAATTTTAAAAATATTTTTCTACATGGTAACATTTTACCACCTTAGCCTGCTTTTTGGAAATTAGTTGTACAAATAAGTTGGGATCCTGAAATAAATGAGTAGGCTATTAGAGCCATTAAGCATAGCACCAAGGTAATTTACCTTTGTCCATTTTGCCAAAGCCGTAATGTTAGACTATCATAAATAAAAACTCTTAAAGGATTTTTTCCTGCTTCTTAACCACTGATACCATACAAACTGAAGTAGCTCTTATCTGTGGTGTGAGTTTAGATTTATCCTTGTAGAAAGCAATAATTTTCCTATCATTAAATTATTTTAACTAAGGATTAAAAACATTTCTCACTTTCATGAAAAACCTATCACTGTAGAATGTAAACAGTGACCTTAGATGACTTGTACTGCTCTGAGAGCTAGTACTTTTTGAAGTGCTTTGTCTACTGGAGACTTTGACAAAGGCTAGAAAAGTTTAATATATAAGTAGAATATTCTAGATAATAAAGAATTACTCGTTGCTTTGCAAAAGCTACCTATTCAACAGTAGGAAAGGGAGTGTGAGGAAAATTCAAAAAGGGAGAAGTAATTGATTGACTCCATTTCATTCTGTCAGGGAGCTTAGGCATCACCTAACCAAACCTTCTCATTTTTTAGATGATACTGAGCTTCTCCTGAGAGATGACATGGCTTGACTACAATCACTCAACTATGTAGTGAATACCTCAGATTAGGTCTTCAGATTCCAAGACTAGCACCCATTTCTGCACCCTTTACTTCTTCAATTTTTATTTCCCAGCCACAGGGAAGCCCTGATTGAAAGAGACATTCCTGGTTATAGAAAATGTGGCTATCGAGATGAGGAGGTTTCCTAAGATTCTCAGTGATGGTGACAAGTGTTAAGAATAAAGAAAAAGAAGAGAGAGAGCTTAGTAAACATTGGTGGCACTGCTTTAAAGTTCTAAAAAAACAAAACAAAAACAAACAGACAAAAAAACCCAAAAACCCAAAAGTGAGTGCACCTTTGCTTTCATATGCTTTAAAATAATATTAATGTATCTTTTTGTGTCCTGGTTGTGTTCCAGACAGGCTATATATAAAATCACATTTTTGTAAATCATATTATAAATACAACTAGCACCCACTATCTAGAGGAGTCCTGTGGTAACTTCCTCTATAAAAATGGTTCTTTTTGAATAAGCAATGCTAAATTTATCTGTTTGTAATGTTATAAGTTTATTGTATATTAGAGTTTTTCCTTTTGATAAGAAAGTACCGCTTTAAGTTGGTGAAAAAATTTGAATTCTTCTAAAGTTTTCCCACATCTGTTTGTTGCTTTCATCCTCATTTTCCCACCTTCCTGTCTCCCATCCTGTCTTTTATTTTTATCTCATGTTTTTTAACAAAAAAGTAATAGATTTAATGCATTCTTTATTTAAAAATTTTCAGCTTTGTTGAGGGAAAATCGATAAAAACTTTATCTATTTAAAATGTACAACGTAGAGCACCTTGGTGGGTCAGTGGTAGAGTGTCTGCCTTTGGCTCAGGTCATGATCCCAGGATCCTGGGATCTAGTCCCAATTCAGGCACCCTGCATGAAGTCTGCTTCTCCCTCTGCTGGTGTCTCTGCCCTCTCTCTCTCTGTGTCTCTCATGAATGAATAAATAAAATCTTTAAAAATAAATAAATAAAAAATAAAATGTGCAACGTGATGCTACTCCCATCTTCTTTTGATTTTAGATTTCCATGAGGAACTAGCATTCTTTAAATAAATTCACATCCCAATATTCACTATTTCACTAATCTATTAATTTACATACTTTATATTCCATTCTTGCCCTCTTCTTTCCCTACCTCTTCTCCCCACTTATTTTATTTTATTTTTTAATTCAACAGAAGAGTTTGAAAGCTGCCGAGTCAGCCCTTGGTCACTTTCCAGCCCTGTGCATGAGTAATTGACTTTGGCCAGACATACCAAAATTAAATTCTCAGATTGCCTTAGCCTTAACAGAATTGCACTGGCATTCTTCTCTTCTTCATAATGCATTCCCTATAGAATTTTATTGTAATTGTCAGATTGGGGGTTGGGGGTGGGGAGCAGTACAGTATTCATACTAATTGACTTTACAGAAAGATTGCTTCTATTGAATCCACACATCTAATTCAGTTTAATTCAATGGAAAGAACCCTGTAACAGGAGGCAATAAATTTGATTTGTATTCCTTGGATAAATTATATAACTTCCTGGTTTCTTTATAGATACAGAGGTTGAAATAGGTGATCTTTAACATTCCTTTGTAGCTCTTCATAATTCTGTGATTACTGAACTGGGCTTAAACTCAATTAAGTGGAAGATTTTGCATAAATGGGTGTTTTCTCTCATAGAGCTAACTAGGTAGCAATCAACATCATCTCACTGAGCAGATTGGCTTCATTTCTCTTGCAATTAACCTTCTTATGCCAATTCCTCCTCCACTCTACTCAATCAGCAGTCTTGTCCATTCTATCAGAAAGAGTATGATGAGCCCCTTCCTACTAGAATACCTCACTGATTATTTATGTAAGAGTATTTTTGTAAATCTGTTCCAAATAGTCTTATTTCTATAGAGCTCAGTAACTCAAGATTCATTTAAATGTTTCTCTTAAGATCATATAACAATCTTAAAAGTTGTCCTCAGAAAACCAGCTGTAGTCATCTGTATATATTTCTATATTATAGCCTTTCAGTGTTGTTAGAAATGTGGAGAGAATGCTATCATGATAATTTCCATGTATATTAAAGCTTCAGTAGTTTTAATTGTAAAAAACAGCTATCTCACAAATTGAACTGTTAGTAAGATAAATGCATGCTTTGTATTAAAGCTGACAGAGCAGTGACTGGTAAAATCTAGTCACTGATCTAAAGCCAATACAACAAATCAGATGACCTTCAATGCCTTTTAATTACCATTTCTGAATAGCTTTCTGTTACTAGAGAAAGAAAGACTTCAAGAAAATAAAACCAGTATTACTATACAAATCTGAAAAAATGATGATCAAATCATCTCTTTGTCAGTGATGTTAAATTCAACTAGGCTAAAATGATAAAATATAGTGACATGCCAATATTTTTTGCATGAAGACTTATGAAATATACGGTATACATTTCCATTTCCTATCTAAGTTAAGGCCCATTTCATCTTAAACTAACCCAGATCCAGTTTTTATGTTTCCAGGTGCACCATTTATGGGTTGGCATTTAATAGGATTTCTTTTATGACCTAAAAGGAATGCTCTCTGATCACCTCTCTAGTCAGAGGGAGAGGCAATGGTGATTGAAGCTAGATGAATGGATTTTATTTCCTAATCATATTCTGATCCATACTAGCCAGTAACAATCCACTTTTCTGTGAATTTAGTGCAAATTTATGATACTGATTTAATGGTTTGATGTTCATCTATCCAAATACCTCCATTATATATTATTTTTCAGAAGTCCTAAGTTTTCCCTTGGAAATGTTAGCCACAAGGCCAGTGACAAATTCAGTTTCCAGTGCACATTTAGCAATGTGATTATTTCATTGATCAATCTACAATGTAATTCCACCATCAGTCTTTCAATTTAGAAGTTTGAAAGCATAATATTGATATTATATAATAATTGATATTCTTCAAAGAATAAATATTTTGATTAATGAAATATTTGGATGCAAACCCTCATTTGAAAGTGATAAAAGTATTGTAAGTGCCTTTTTAAAAATATTTTGTTTATTTATTCATGAGAGACACAGAGAAAGAGAGAGGCAGAGACACAGGCAGAGGGAGAAGCAGGCTCCACGCAAGGAGCCCGATGTGGGATCGATTCTAGGATTCCAGAATGATGCCCTGAGCCAAAGGCAGACGCCCAACCACTGAGCCACCCAGGCATCCCTGTAAATGCCTTTAATTCTCAACCCTAGATCTTTCTGTATTTCTGTAGTGTTCACTTTTATAAACGTCTGCCCCATATTTCAGTTTGCCATAACTGGACTTAAACCATATATTTCTAACTTATATGTCTTATTTTCACAGAAAAATTCTGTGATATTGATTTTTTGGTATTAGTTGAGACTTGCTTTGGGGTATAACATACATTCAGTTTTAAAGTCCATGCTATCCTTGAGTAGAATATGTGTTCTCTAATTGTTGAGCGTTGGGATCTACGCATGTCCATCGCACTGAACTTTTTAATTGTGCTGTTTAAATCTAAAATTTGGGATCCCTGGGTGGCGCAGAGGTTTAGCGCCTGCCTTTGGCCCAGGGCGTGATCCTGGAGACCCGGAATCGGGTCCCACATTGGGCTCCCGTTGCATGGAGCCTGCTTCTCCTTCTGCCTGTGTCTCTGCCTCTCTCTCTCTGTGTGACTATCATAAATTAAAAAATAATAATAATAAATAAGTAAGTAAATCTTCTAAAATTTGCTGGTTCCTTTTGCTGGCTGATCAGTTTGTTACTGAGAGGAGTGCACTGAAATCTCCAGCTGTTATTGATCTCTGACAGTTGCTCTTTCTAATCCTCTCCATTTTACTTTGTATATTTGATGCAGTGTTATTATATATGAATTTGGATTTACAATTTTCTCCAGCTGAATCTTTTTTTATTGTTTTGTAGGAATTTTTTGTTCCAATGTGGCTTTTTTTCTTTTGTGTTTTAGTGTTTCATTTTCTTTTCTTTTCTTTTCCCATGCTTTTACTTTCATCTTTTGTATTTTACTTTTGTGGCTTGCAAAAAGCATAACAATCCAATTTATAATACTTGCTCTTTAACTATTAAATTTATTCCCTTTCATTATTGATGTATGTTATTTCTATATTTTATTTTGTGCTACTTGCACTACTTTATGCTTTAAAAAATGCTCTTCTGTCTTTTATTTTTAACTTTTAAAATTTTCAGTTTTCTTTTTCTTGAAACTAGTACTGAAAAGACATGTTTTCATACAACATGTATTCATACAACATACAGTAAAGAGGCACTGAGTTTTGCCTGTAGTAGGAGAATTGGAGCATGAGGTATGGGAGAAGATGGTGAAACATGTCTGGTGAGATACCTAACGGTCATGCTGATATACCACGTTCAGGAATTTGGCTTGAATCCTCTGAGTTATTGTCAGCAGTGAAAGTTATTGTCAGCAGTGAAATAGCAATGGCATTATCCATTTCATTTTTAAAATATAGAGGAGTGAAGAATGATGGAGGATGCAGCTGAATCTAGGAACAAGGAAGCCAATTAGAAAATCACTGCAATAATCTAAGTGAGGAATGATGAAGCAGTGGTAGTGAACTTGACGAAGAGTGATAGATTTACAATATATTCAGAAGGGAGAATCAATAGGTCCTAATGACCAATTAAGGGTGTGAGGTCCTAATGGAATGGATGACTGCAGGATTCTGGCTTTGTTACTTGAGTATATGGTCAACCTAATAAGAAGAGAATAGGATATAGCTGCAAATTTGGGGACTATCCTTATTTGGGGAGGGTTTTTCTTATAGACTGTTATGATGGCATTAGGCATAAAATTGTTTAAAGAAGTATTCAGATGGCAAATCTGCCTAGGAAAGAATGCCAAAAATAGAGAGATGGTTTCCTAATAAAGGAGGAAGAACATTCAGAACACTGAATTTAGTGAAAACAATATATAGAAAGAGTGTTTAACTATATAAATAAACATTAGAAGATCTATTTATTTAAATGACAGGTATCTGAAGGTTTTACAGAAGCATTATGAACAGACAAGAATTTGGTTTAAAATATTATAGATATGCTTCTGAAAATTTTATTTAGTTTTTTAGTTGCTGAAGGGGGTATATCATGCTTTAAGTGCTGGTTCAAAAATAAATCTAGTTGAAGTAATTTAATAAAGCTAAGTACACTTTTATGAACAAGATAGTACTTATGGTTATTTGGTTAAAAAATGAGTACCTCCTGGTTATATAGTATCTTGATTATATATGTTTTATATGATCTTAGCCTATGAATGACATAGAGCAAGTTATCCTTGTCACAACCATGAAAATTAGACCCCTTAAATGTTGAAATAAAACAAAGGGTCATTTTGCGAAACATTAATATATTAAGGGGGGAAGAAGAGGCTGTTTGATGTGCAAACCCTTTTCTACTCTTGTTCTTGCTATCACATCTAAATGTTTTGGGAAGTTCTGTTAATATTAATATCAACAGATCTATAGTTCACTGCAGTCAGGCAGCTACATGACTGGCTTACTCTTTTTTTTTTTTAATTTTTTTTTTTTTTTTTTTTTTTATTTATGATAGTCACAGAGAGAGAGAGAGAGGCAGAGACACAGGCAGAGGGAGAAGCAGGCTCCATGCACCGGGAGCCTGACGTGGGATTCGATCCCGGGTTTCCAGGATCGCGCCCTGGGCCAAAGGCAGGCGCCAAACCGCTGCGCCACCCAGGGATCCCTGGCTTACTCTTTATCGTCTTTTGCATTTAATCTAAAATATATTATATCTCTTGATTTAATGTCACAAGCCAGTAAAACTCACAGAGCTGAATCACAGACTTTCAATTGGCAGATTGTTGAATGTTTACAGGTATTAGCTAAAATGGAATTGTTAAGAATTACTGTGTTTAATGATATCATTGTAGGATAAAATTTTCAAATGCTACACATTTGAGAGAATTTTAAAGCGTGCCCTTAGAAAACATTTTCTTCCAATAAGTTGAGCAAGCAGAAAATCTGCAGAGGCTCAGATAAATGTATAAGTGATTAATACAAATGTTCATTATTAAATTAGCTTATCTTTAAGATTCATATCATGAATGGTAATCTTATTCTTTTTCTTTTGTTGTATAATTAGCAAGTTAGGTAGATAATTGCTTTGATTCAGGATCCATTTTTAAATTTTAAAAAAAGTTTCTGATCACATCTCCAGTTATATTAGGAGAACCTCTAAATAGGTAGAAAGTCTTTGAAGTTATACCTATTATACCAGTGTCCTTAGAGCCATTTTTCCCCATTTATCAACAAAGCTTTGGGACCTATTTGTGCAAGAAAGGTTTTTAGGTAATAGATAATAAGATAAAACATAGTTCAACTCTAAGTTTTCAGGCTACTAGAAGAGAAAATAAAATATAAATAAGTAGGTAAAATTAAGCATCCTGAATTTACTTATGAACTTATTTGTAAGACATAGTAGTAAGGTAATGTGAAAGGAGTTTTCAAGTTTATCTATGGGATACAATGACAAAATCATATAATAAATCAATAAGCGGGATGTCTAGCATATGGTAAGCATTCCATAAATATTAGTCCTCAAATTTATGGCACAAATGTAGGAGTAAATAATTCCACATATAGATTTAAAAAAAATTTTTTTTGGAGTTCAATTTGCCAACATTTAGCATAACACCCAGTGCTCATCCTGCCAAGTGCCCCACATATAGATTTTAGGAATAGTTTTAGAGGCAATGATGCTTGCATTAGACCTTGATAATGAGTAGCAGTTCATTAGGTTAAAGATGGAGAAAAGATCATCTAAGCAGAAGGAGCACTGTGAGCGAAACTGAATTAGTGAGTCTAGATAGTTTGGCATGGATAGGTAGCAGGTTCAGGAGAGAACCAGGACCTAATGAGAAATCTAGAGATATAGGTAAGACCTAGGTCATATAGGACCCTGCAGGTCATGCTGAGGACTTGAACTTTATCCTGCAAGAAGATGGATAACCTTTAAAAGTAGATGGGTAACTTGATTCTCTGTGTATTTTAAAGAGATCATTTTGTGACTATGTGGAGAATGGATTAAAGGAGGTAAAACTAGAAGCAAGGGGTCCAGCTAGGTGACTGTCACCATAATCCATGTAGGAGATGATGAGGACTGGAACCAAGGCTGGAGCAGTGGGTATGAAGAAGAGAAAACTGATTAATACATCATTAAAGGATGAGATCCTGTATTACACTCAGGTCTTGGTAATCAGTTAGATATGGGAAATAAGAGAGAAAGAGGCTTGCAATGACACCCAGTATTCTGTTTTATAGGCCTGGTATATGATGGTGCTACTCGCTGAGACAGGAAATACAAAAGGAGGAACAGATGGGGTGGAGGTGGGAATCATGAGTTTGGTTTGTGATTTGCTGAATCTGTGGTGTTTCTATGACATTCAGGCAGTGATACCTCAGGGGAATTAGAAACATGGATCTGTTGCTCAGGTGACAGATCTTAGGGTAGAGATGTAGATTTAGGAGTTATTTAGCATGCACTTGGAACAGGAAGAAAAGAACCCTAGGGAATACTAGCACAGAAGGGACATAGAGACTGAAGGTTTGCTTCTTGGCGATATGTTTTGGTGTTAACTGAGCTTATGTTTCCCACTCTTACCATTCTGGCTTCTTAGTTTTACATTTCATGTTGTAACATTCTGCAGATTTCAAATTACTTATACAATTTCTGGAGCTTCTCAAGGGACTGTGTTTGATAAAACTTCTTCATAATTTCATATACATAGGGCTGTGGTTGTGATCTATATATAGTATTGAAAATAGCAAAATTGTCATAAGGATATTTCTTATCTACATGTCAGAACTTGAAATGTTTGGAATTACTGTGTGATGGCACAGTAATGATTTTTATATCAGTTTTGGTGGCATTTTTGATGTCATGGTGATACTGTGTTAGAACCTAACACTCTTGAGAGTATGGAACTGAAATATGAATCTTAGGTCTTCTTGGTGCTTAACATTATTTTTTGTATCATTTGGTGTTTTACTATTACTTTGGCTGCTTTCCTCACAATTTTAGAAGTTCAGTAAGCTTGTAAAACTAAGAATTGTAGATATGGTAATTGAGGTTCTGAAAATAAGAATGTTCATGGATTTCTTTTTTTAAAGAGATTCATACTGATTCCATTTATAAAGTGAGCTAATTTGTTCCTCACTGGAACCAATTTAGGAGTAAATTTCAAAGTTATTAGTAATGGTGTGATTAGCCAAGGCCCAGCAAACACATTTTTAACTTCTTTAAATGTCCATATAAAGGTTGGAAAGCATTTTCTTTCCTTTTCTTTCTTTCTTTTTTAAAAATCATTGAAGCAACTAGGTATGTTGCTTCTCTATATTCCTTGGTGGCTTTGATATATAGGGGAATTTCTGTAAGTGTATGATGATGGCAGTCTACTTGCCACACAAATGCTGCTCATTTCTGGGAGCTTGGTTTTAGTTCAGACAATTTGAGCTAGCACGGTTAAGTTTTCCAAATGGAAAGTTAAACTCTCACATCATTATTTATTTATTCATTCAATCTGTTGTTCATTAAACAAATTACATTGTCCTGCAGTAGGTGGTAATGTACCAGGTGCTATGAGAAGATGCAAAGCAGTTAAAACATTTGCCCTTGAAGAGCTTAGTTTCAAATAGCATAAGAAAACAAGCCAATAAATTGCTGAAAAATCAGGTTAAAAGGTAAAAGTTTGTAAGAAGAAATTATAAAGGTTTGATGAAGGACATAAAAAGAAAACCTAACTAAATTTAAGGAATAAAATATGCTTGTTGATTAGAAGACCAATGGTAATAAAGATGTCTGTTTTCTCCAAAATGTCTGAAACATAAACTCAGATCAAGAAGGCAGTTTGTTCATTTCATTCATTTATATATCAGAAGCACTAGAACATAGTAGGCACTCAATAAACATTTGTTAAATGAATGTTAACTTGAAATTTTACTCAAAATCCCATGAAAATGTTTCTGGGTAAGCTTAACTATTTGATCTCTAAGTTCATAGATTGATACATGGAAGACAAAATACCAAAATGATATAAAGAAGCATAGGAAAAGATAAGACTTTCCCTGCTAGAAGGTACTAGATTGTAGTTGTAAAGATGACCACACATTATCTCTTTTTAGCAATATGACATTGCCACTCTCCCCATCAAGAGGCAGTCTATTTTACCTCCTTTAGAACTTACTGGACCAATATATTAAGCCAGAGATTACTTTGAGTCACTTCTGAGGCTAGACCTTAAGAAATATATAGCTTGAAGCATTTCTTCTTGTACTCCAAGCTCAAATAGCTATGTGGAAAGAAAAATACAAGGCTGCTGATTGATAACCCTAGATGAGCTTTCACCTGGTAGGGAGCATCAAATGTCAACCATGTGAATGAGGCTGTTTTGGAGCTCATTTTGTCCCAATGCTGAAGCAGTTACCATGAGAAGCAGAATTTTGTGATTATCAACAAAATCATAAAAAAAATAATGATTTTTAAAAATCCACGAAGTTATATATAGTTTATTGTGAAGCAACAGATAACTGAAATGTCAATATAAATACTTATTATACAGTTCTAATAACAGAAGCAGTATGATAATGTTGCAAGGATAGAAAAATCTCAAGTTGAAGAGACTAGAGAGCCTTCAAACAATCTTCACTCATAGGGGCCATGGTGTTTAACTGAAAAGGCATTAAAAATTGAGGGATGGGTAGGAAGAATGGATTAATTAATAAATGATAGAATTCCACAACAAATAACTAAAATTAGGTTCTCAGTTCATACTATGAACAAAAATAAACAAGAGATAGATTAAAGGCTTAAGTGCGATCAACAAAGTATTAAAAGCATGATAAGAAAAATTGAAGAAAATATTTCTATGACTCAGATAAAAAGAATTTATCAAGTAAGGCATTAAGTGTTAAATGAAAAGATAGATAAATTATGAAGACATTAGAATTTGAATGTATAATAAAGGTCATATGCAAAGTTAAAAAAAACCCATAAACTGTAAGAAGATATTTGTAATACATAGAACTAACAAAGGATTTGTATCTGGCTGGTATTATGAAGCCCTAGAAACTAAAAAAAAAAAAGAAAAGAAAAGAAAAGAAAAAAGCCTCAGGCAACCTAATGTAAAATACACAAAGGATATAAACAAGCAATTTACAGAAAAGGAAAACCAGAGGACAAATAAATACCTAAGATTCTCAGCTTCACTAGTAATTAAAGAAATAGAAATTAAATCAATAATGAAATTACATCTCATAGCCATTATCTTAAAAATTAAAGCTTGACAAGACCAAATGTCTAGGTGGTACAGAAACTGCAACTTCTCTTCACTGCTGGTTGGAATGTAAATTGATACTGGTTCTTGGGAGAGCAATTTGGCAACATCTGGTAAAGCGGAGGAAGTCTGTATCCTAAGTGTTGAGGTGCCTAAGGAGACATACAAGGATGTGTTACTGCAGGGTGGTTGATAGCAGGAAAGAAAGGAGAAGTAACCTTATGTTCTAGTTATTGTAAAAAAGTCAGTCTTGCCACATTTTCTTAAGTGAGGGGTGGGGTTGGTGGGGTTGGAGGGTGATGGCAGAGGTGAAGTTACAGAGTTCAATTTGGTACCTGTCATGTTTGAGGTAACAGTGAGACAACAGAGATGCAGGAGACAATGCACTTGAAGTTCTTGGTTTGGAACTTATAAGGGCAGTCAAGGCTAGAAGACAGGAGCTTGGTAGTCCACAGCATTTAGATTGTATTTAAAGTCAGACTGGATCTAATCAACTACCAAGAGATACAATGAAAGAAGACCTAAGAAACACTGACAGGGTAACTGTGAAGGCTAACAGTCAATAGAAGTGGTCAATACATGGGCTTCTTTTCTAGAATGAGGAGATTATCTCCTGGTATAAAATAATCTGAACTGATGAAAGAAAAATATTGGAAACTATCCTGGCAATTATACATAGAAAAGACTAGAAAAAAGTACTAAATGTGATACAGCTTATCAGGTTAAAACAGCACCAAGTTCTGACAAATATTACTGATGAGTAAAATATTTTGTTTTTACTGAGTCTGTGAAATAATTGCATTTATTTGTTAATGGTATTTTTAAAATGTCCACCTTAAGTGCTCTAAAAGTGCTTCAAAAATAAAAAAAAATAATGGAGGTTGACATAAAATGTCGGTTTTACCAGTTATTTAATGTTAGTATCATTTTCTTAGATAACCTGTTGATATTGATCAAATGTCCCTTTTAAAAGAAGTATTATTTTATAAGAACAAATTACTTTCTGGACATTGGCACAAAGAAATCTATGTCTTGATGAACAATGTGCAGATCATTTAAAAGCCAATAACTTCTGTTGAATTATATCATTTTAAAAAGACAAATGTTTAGAAAACTTAGCATAATGACATTTTAAATTTATTCAATGTTTGAAAAAGTTGGGAAAACTCTGAGGTGTTATTCATGTACAAAACCCCTGTGAAGTGTGTGTTTCAGAATATCTACTCTTCAAGATCCAGAGCTATTTTCTGAAGATTCTTCTGCAGGATATCCTGTATGACTTGAATTACCAACAAGTTTTTGTAATACTAAAATGTTTAATCCATACCATTTGACTACACAGAAAAAAATGTGTTCATAGGCACTATTCAAGGCAAATTAACTAGAGACTCTACTTGATTTATTAGGACTGACATGATAAAGATGCCCATGATGCTAGTGAAATTTGACTTCATTGAATGAGATATCAGCATTGAAAAGGGACAGGTTTTTGTTACATAGCTCAATCTATGAACATAATCATGTAGTGAAATATGAAAATTCCAGATTGTCTAAATGAACCTAAACGTTTCAGTATTAGTTTTGCTATAAATATGCAACCTCTTTGTGGAGTATAAGTGAGGACATTTAGCTGGTCCAAACCTGTCTTCTAATTTGCTGGGTCACCTTGAGTAGCATTAGATGTTCCTATTCTTCAATTATCTTGAATGCTAAATGTAGGTATTATACTAGAAGCAGATGATTTCTAATTCTTTCTGCGATTTTCTAGGTCGCCATGTGCAAATAATCTTGTGAATAAATTCACAATTGATGTGAAAATACTTTCTGAAACTCTGGGATAATTTGGTGATTAGCAATTCCATGCAGAAAATATTTTCAACACTGATTTATTTACTATTTATTCTTTATTTCTTGAAATCTTGAAATAATGGCCTCTATGCTTCTTTCCTATTTAAACGGAAACAGGGATGTGGTTACTCAGAATAGAAGAGACAGATTATGGTGCCTGAAAGGGTAGGGTTGTTTCTAAGTCCCCTTGCCTGACTGCAGCCCTACAGGGTGTTAGGCGCCACTGTGGATGTTGGGAGTCAGTGGGACACACTGACCCCACCTCCTGATTTTAACTATCAAAGAGAAGCTGACTTGATTCAGGAAACATTTAACTGAGCAAGAAAGAATCTGACAGTAGCTCAACACTGTCTACTCACATGTTTAAACTACAAATTTATAGAAAATAAAGATTTTAACCCATCTCAGATTTAAAATAGTTTTAAATTTGATAGAAATTCACCAAAACAACATTTGAAATGAAAATATCTGCTTCTTTACCATGCTATGAAATACTTCACACCGGTCCAAAAATGTATTTGTCTTCAGAATAAAATTGTCACGCTGACCACTGAATGAAAAATACACAATATCTAGGTGTCTCAGAGCTTTCTAATTTAGTGAGAATGAGTTTGTAGAGTGGTAGTGGAAGATACATACTTCAATTTTAGGTAAATATCTGTGTAATAGCTAGAAAATCATTGTGTTGACTCAAATGTTGTGAGTAAATTAGTAAGTTCTAAATTATCTGAATCCAAATAAACAACAAATATGAATGTAATCTTTTCAATGATCTTATGGAGTAGCATTATTTGGGGGATCATTTTTAAATAAACCAAAGGTAACTTAAGTTGAAGGATTCTGGAGACTGGCCCAAGTTCAAGATGCTAATATGTTAGGAAGGAGCTAGAAACTCGAATTAAGATTTTATCTCCAAAACTTGTGCTCCTTCACTATAATACACTGGCTTTACTGCCCTAAATAAAGCACAGTGAATTATTGGCCAGCAACTTAAATTATATTAAAATGTCAGTGCTAATTGTACATCATTGTGTTCTAATTCTTTATATTTGGTAATCCATGTTTGATATGATGAGAGTATTTATTAAAAAGACCATTTGAGTAATATGAAAACCTGATTTTTCACAAGTTTCCACACAAAAAGAATTCCTTTAATTTATTGTAAATAAAATTAAATTGTAAAGCTAATGCTTAAATCTTAAATCTGGATCAAAATTCATTTTTCAAAACTAAGCCAAATTTAGTTATCATGAACCAAATTCAGAGAAATGAAATAATTTTGATATATCTGTCTTGCTTAAGTCTTACCCTATGTTCATTATTCAGAATTTAAGGTGTATTGATATGACTTTGAATGGAAAAATGGTGTTCCAAAGTAAACTTCGCAAAGTTTAAGGACTAGATGTTTCCTCAATAATTCATGGTAATGAAATAATGAAAACTGGATGAGTTTTCATGGCAATGAGGTTGGTAATAACTGGATAAATATCTTTTCTGAGAGTCAAAGAGAAAACAGACAACCAACCTTTCTAGCATCTTTGATTGGTTAGACCCCAAACCTCAACTCCTTTCTCACTCTTCAACCTCATGTCCTATTATTAGAAAATTGTTTCACCTCTACCTTCAACTATAGATTCATAGACTTCGACCATTTGTCACAGTGTCATCTCTCACTTGAATTAAAGTCAGATCCTTATGTCTAGCTCCCTAATTCTGCCTTATTCTCATATTAAAAATGAGTTGGAGCATGTCATATGTCACTTTGTGACCACCCATCTCTTTTAGAGGAAAAGTTAAATTCTCACAACACACTCTGAGCCCCCCTTTTTTTATCAGTCCTGCCATGTCTCCATGGCTCATACACCAATTTGCTCCAGACACCACATCAGGGCTTTTGCACTTGCTGTTCTTTCTGTCCAGATCATTCTTCGGATATCTGCTTGGTTCTTTCCCTTTGCTTTCTTCAGATATTTGTTCAAATATGTTTTTTTTTAGTGAGGACTATTCTTACTTCCTGACCTTGACCTTTCACTTAAATGTAAATATCGTGGGGACAGGAAATTTGGCTGTTTGGTTCACAGCTATCCAAATAAGAGTGCTAAGTATAGTGCTGTAGTAGGTATTCAATAAATATTTTTTGAATGAATAAATGAATGGGTAAGGAAATGAGTACCTATCATATATGTCATTTAACCTCTATATTAACTGTGACACGGGTGGCATGATTTCTATTTGACAGCTTTGATAAATCAAAGCAATTAACTTGATAGCCATGGAGTTGTAAACTGATTATAGTCTGACTTACTCTAAAATTCTTGTTAGGTGAAATGAGATGTTCTGTATTATTCTCATAAACCACAGAATACTTCCTAGTGGATGATTACATTTTTCAGTGTACTTTTTTAAAAAAAGACTGTTTATTTGAGAGAGAGAGAGAGAGCACATGAGCAAAGGAGAGAGAGAGCAGGAACGGGGTGGAGGGAAAGGGAGAAGCTGACTTCCTGCTGAACAGGGAGCCTGATGCAGAGCTTGATCCTAGGACCCCAGGATCAGGACCCCAGCAGAAGGCAGACACCCCTGCACTTTTTTTTAAATCTACAAGTCTTAAAAAAAATAAATAAATCTAGAAGTCTTGCTAATATAATTAATTCAACAAATACTTATTGAGGGCTTAATTTATACAGACTTCAATTTAATTGCTGGGACACACTGATGAACAAGACAGAAAACCATAGAGCTTAGAGTTAGAGAAATAGATACAGAAATTAAGAAGAAAATATCAGAGTTACAAGTGCAGTGCAAAAAATTAAAGGTGATGTGGTAGGGAGTGACCAGAGATGACCAGGTTGAATGGTGTGCTGGATATTCTCCATTCGTCCCTTCCAACCTGCTCTTTGCCCTTCTCCATTCTGCTTCAAACATCAGGAAGTTGACCCTTATGGACTGTATCATGGGGCTCCCTTGCCATGGGCCTCTGGTTGTATTTGATCAATAAGAACTATTGGCAAAAGATTTGAGAACTGGAGAGGGATGAGAGGCAGGTGTGTATTTCCCTGGATCTGCCCTGTCCCTACTGATGGACAGTGAATATTTTTCTCTAAGGCCATGTTTTTATTGCCTGACTCTCTCCATTTATTTTCATGCTCTGAGTTTTAGGAACTCCTCCTTCTCTTACTCTCTCACCCTTAGGGGTGGTAGCACTCCTCCTTGACTCCTGTGGTATCTGAATATTAAATTATATTTTGTTGGTTTTCTTCTAACCTGTGTTATATTAAATCATAACTATATGACTATAACAGATGGTCCCTTTGTTAATTTTACTTTATGATTGCATCACTTACTTCCTATCTACACCCCCCCTGCCCCCCACCCCATAACTGGTAAATGTGGTTAGGAAAGGACTCTCTGAAGAAGTAATACATAATGTAAGTCTTAAGGAAAACAACCATGAGAAGATCCAGGAAGGGATATTCTAGACAAAGGCAATATCTGAGACAAAGGAAATAAGACAGGGATGAGTTCCATGTGTTTTTAGCACTGAAAGATTTTGGCTTAAGTGTAGCAAACAAAGGGAAGGTCTATAAGAAATGAGGATGAGATCTGGGAAGGCACCAGATCTCTGACTTTGCATTAACATTCCTGCTATACTGAAAAAATAGAAACAAAAACAAAGCAAGAAAAACGTCTCTATAAAAGGTAATCTTTTATGTGGTATGCCTTTACCTAATTCTGTTTATCTGTGAGTTCTATGAGAAGTTAAAGGAAACTTGCTAAAAATAAATTATTTACATTTTCGTATTCCTTTATTCGTAGCACATGTTCTTAAGTCAACTATTATAACAAAAAAAAAAAGCATAAAGGATATAAATAATTAATAAGGTAAAAGCATCTGCAGGCTATACTTTCTTATATTTCTAATAATATTAAAAGGAGTCATTAACTCATTGAGAAGTAATTTGAAGATCAAGTTTATATAATAGTTTATTTTCTTTAAATATATTTTCATTGTTTTTTGTCGTTTGTGAGACCAAAATGACTTCCTAGATTTTATTTCCTTAGAGTTATCTTTATGTCCTTTACTCTCCCATTTATATTTGGTCAGTTTCACTTGTGTCTTACATGGAGGAAGAAATTCTTAGTTTTCTTACTTGCTTTCTCCTACCATTATCCACTCATTTAATACACAATTTTATAGCATTTACATATTCAGAATAACATTTACTCTTCTCTCTGTGTTCCTTTAGCAAGTTGATCCTCTGTTTTGTGGATGTTTGGTTCTGTCTCCTGATAATTAGTGCAATCATATTCTGAAAGAATATTGTTGCTCTCTACAATGTATTTATTTCTAGCAAACACATTATCTTGACCTAAAAAGTGGTTTTGGTAGTGGGTAGCACCTAAGAAAAATGCCTGGCATGTGTTAGGTGCTTGATAAATATTTTGTGATTGAATGAATGTTTGAGAATGCAGTCATGTTAAAGAAACCCAACTCAGTAATACCACTTACTTGGTGACACTGGGGGGAGAATGGGATATTAAGCCTCTCTATGCCTCAGTTACCACCAACTAGAAAATTAAGGGAGTAATACTGTTCCCTTTAGAACTGTCCAGGAATTGACTGACATAATGTATGCAATGTGATTAGCACAGAGCCTAGCACATAGAGAGCACTCACATGTTGGCTGTTATTTTTATGAGTAATTATTTTATTTTATTTTATTTTATTTATTTATTTATTTTTTTTATTTATGATAGTCACAGTCACAGACAGAGAGAGAGAGAGAGAGAGAGAGGCAGAGACACAGGCAGAGGGAGAAGCAGGCTCCATGCACCGGGAGCCCGATGTGGGATTTGATCCCGGATCTCCAGGATCGCGCCCTGGGCCAAAGGCAGGCGCCAAACCGCTGCGCCACCCAGGGATCCCTTTTTTTTTTTTTTTTTTTTTTTTTTTTATATGAGTAATTATTTTAAATAAAACCCAGGAATAGTGCATTTTTAGCAGGTAGTAAGTTTTAACATCAAAATGTTATCAGGATTTATTCATTTACAGTCTTTTTCACTGTTTATCAGAAACATTTAAATATTAACATTAACTTATTAGTGAGGGGGTAGAAAGTGGGAATCTCTAAGATGTAAATCAAATTGCACTATACCTTGTTCCCATTTGTAGTTTATATGGCTGTCTATGTTCAAGAGTAGTGTGGTATTCTTTATAATACATGAACGGCATGTATTCATGTTTACATGAAGATTGCAACTATTACCTTGATCCCAACTAGATTGAAAACACTGAATGCATGTTTGTTTTTAAATTAAAAGTGTTTGGGTATTATTATTATTATTAATTATTATTATTATTACAGGATGCCAATGAAATTACATGTGTATTAGATGAGGTTGTCAAAAATCTGAATAAACACCCCATGCAGGTGGGCTAATCAAAACACTTTCCTTTTTAATTAAGATACATTATGTTGGTATGAATATTTCTAAGATTAAAGGGTGACTAGTAGCTTACTTGATACTATTCTAATATTAATCACCCACAACTTATTTATTTTCTTCCTTTGCATTTTCTAAAATATCATTTACGAGGAAAAGCTGCTTTTGTGTGGAGAAAATTTAAATTATCCATGCCACCCTTCACTTGAGCTGTATTTCTGCTGCTCTTGGCAGTGACCCAGGGGTTAATTGACAGAATAGACCCTTCAGCAATTTTCCCATTTTTTTGGTGTACTCTAAAAGAAATAATTCATTAAAAACTCCTGTTTAGATGTTACTATAGTTTGAAAGAACAGCACTGTAACTACTCATCAAGAACCACGATCACAAATGCAGCCCCGCTTCGTTCTCTGTCCTTCCTCAGGTGGGGTGGGATGTTCATTTCTCCCCTTGTTTGCTCCATCTGGAGAGGCCTGGGCACCCATACAAAATTCAACAGTGCCTAAACACAGACGCATTAGTTGGGGCTGCCCTGCTCTAGATACCGAAGAGAGATTTGACTGGCATAATGTGCCAAGGTTTTATGCCAGCTCCAGGTTCTTTGCGAGGCGGAGAGGAGGAACATGAGAGGGGGGCTGGGAGGGAAGGACATCTGCGGCCAGCGAAGCCTTCATTTGCGCCCAACGTGCTAAACCATAGACACTGCAGTGTTTTCAAAAATAATAAAAAAAAATATTTTGCTCATTAACTTTCTAAGTCCTGCTGACTTTGTGAAATCAATATAGCAGATTGTAATTGATTTATGAAACGCAAAGCCCCTGCCTGACCAGTTAGCTAGGCAGTCTCTGCTCTCAGCACCGTGCCCTTCTGCTCATTAGTGCACTTCCCTTAGCAGTGCCTGAGCCAAGGACACCGTCAGAGCTGGAAGGCTCAAGCCCTCTGCAGACAGACTGTTTAAGATGTAGCTTGCATCGTCTCCCTGGGGTCTTATGCTTTCTCCCTGTTTCTCTCCTCCCCGGGTCAGCTGAAGGACTTCAGCTTCTTTCTTACAGTCCCTAATGTTCTCATAAAAGCTTACTGGAAGAGCAAATCTCCATTTATACCTGTCTTTTGACATTTTAATCTATTTCCTACTTTTTCTTATCTCTCTCTCTCTCCTTCTCTCTCTTAGCTTGTCTTACTTAGCTTGTCTTTTGCCATCTGGCTTTGTCTGCTCATTGATTTATTTATTTTTTATTTGTTTTAATTGTTTATAATTTAGCCAGGTGAACAAAATTTCTTTTGCTGTTTTGGCTTCTTCTTCTGTTTCTTTTGGTCTAATTTCAGCACTTTTTCATTATTTTTAAACTTATTTATTTATTACAGAGAGAGAGCATGAGTGGGAGGGGCAGAGGGACAGGAAGAGAGAATTTCAAACAGACTCCATGATGAGCATGGAGCCTGACATGGGGCTCGATCTCACAACCCTGAGATCATGACCTGAGCAAAACCAAGAGTTGGTTGCTCAACCAACAGGGCCACCCAGATGGCCCACTTACTCTTTCATTCTTTTTTGTTTTTTTAAGATTTACTTATTTATTTTTTGAGGGGAGGGGCAGAGGGAGAGAGAGAATCTTAAGCAGACTTTGTGTTGAGTGGGGAGTAGGGAGGGGCTTGATCTCAGGACCCTGAGATCATGTCCTGAACTGAAATCAAGAGTCAGATGCTTAACTGACTGAGCCACTAAGGTGTTCCACTCTTTCATTCTTAAGACAACATTTTATTTACCTTCCGGCCAACTCCCACTATAATTATGTTCCTCTACTACCTTTAAAAATTGAAGTAACTGCTGTAAGCTAAGCACTGCCCTAGGTACTTTACATCAAATTGTCTTTTCAAGCAGCATGTAAAGA
This sequence comes from Vulpes vulpes, assembly GCF_048418805.1. Taxonomy (NCBI): domain Eukaryota; kingdom Metazoa; phylum Chordata; class Mammalia; order Carnivora; family Canidae; genus Vulpes; species Vulpes vulpes. The sequence goes on along the minus strand of NC_132783.1, from coordinate 77,941,327 downwards.
AAGTATCCCTGATTACAGGTGAGGAAACTGAAATTCAAGAGGTTAGGTTACTTGCTTGAGTCACTTAACTATTGAGGAGCAGTGCTGGCATTTGCAGGGAATTCCATTTGACTCCAAACTCTATGTTTCTTCTTTTAAATAACAAAATTATGCTTCCAATTGCCTCTGTTTTACTTTAAATGCTTAACTAGCAAAACCTAGCTGTTAGCTGCCCTTAAAGGGGCTCATTCTCTTTAGTGCCACTCTCCCAAATAACTCTGCTGTTCAAACTGCCAGAATGCAAACGTATTTATTTGCATATTTATGCAATATTTCAGAGTTTGATCTATCATAGTATATTGGTCAGCTTACTCTTTTTCACTGAGTTCTCATCTATCTAATAGTTTATGTTTGGAGCCCCTTGTATCATCACGTTCTCATATTGTCCAAAGTCACCAAGAGCAATCTCATAACCTAGAAAAATGAACAGATAGCTGAGCCAAATAGGCGACCATTGGGAGCTTCACGCGGATTTCATCTCCTCTTTGTTCTTTTGGTACTACTTTGGGAACAAGTAAGTGATAAAATTACAGAGCACTGCAGCAGCAGGAAAGTGATGCAATGTCCTCACTTCTTAAGTGGATGAAGGCACCTGGAATTTCCCCATACAGGTACTGTATATTGCAGTTAAGTGTCATGCCACATCCATAATGCATTAGTTTACAGTGAGTTAATAGGTTCCATCCATCTGAAATCTTGTATAATATTGCAGTAGCATCGGACATTACTGTCATTCAAGATGTGCAATATTGTACCAAAAATTAACCACAGATGCCATATTAAAACAGCTGCAGATTTAGATTTAGCTACAGCAGGAAGAAAATGTTGTGCTATGGAAGTTGGCCAGAAGAGCAATGGAGATGTGCTGTAAATGAGGAGGAGGAGAAAAAATTGAGGTCAAGCTGCCAAAAGAGACTGAGATGGAAGTGGGGGAGGGTAATTCATATGGTCAGTGGCAATCCAAAAGGACTCAAAGTCCAGGAAAAGAGTAGAGAATACAGGGTGAATGATGTCTGCGTGAACTGATGAAGTTTTAAAATGGCAAGTCTAATCAGAATAATACAGATATAAATGGAGGTATATGGAAAATAGCTATAAATGTGATAATTCATCTTTGGGATTTACTGTAGTCAGTCTATTGATTTAGGAATAAACTGCTAGAAAAACTATTGATGCTTGGAGTGATCAATGCCTGAGAAAAAAGTTCTGGTGTACAGGAAGCAGAGCAAACCTAGACTACTACAGGATTTGAGATTATCTTGAGAACACTTGGACTTGAAGGCTGTCTTCTGATAATGGACTCTCATGGGATTAACTATTCCCATTTTGGGAAGAGTGTTGGAAGGTTCAGTTGGTTCAATGTTGTGTGGAAAGCTGAAGTAGCAAAAATTTATTTCAATAGAATTGTGGGCTTCTGAGATACTAATTAACTCCAGGGCCATCTGCCTTTTTGCTATTCATTTGGCTCATTTAGTCACAGGTGGGTAGGAAGGTCTCAATAGTTTTGGTTCCCATTCAATTCTGATTTCTGCTTGGGAAACAGAAAAGGCCAGCGACAGCTGTCGCAATGCTGGGGTTCTCTACCTTCGGTGTGAGCCAGAAGGCGGCTTCCCCATGTAGTTTGCTGCTAACAGAGCAAGCAGACAGTAGCATTTCACTTGTCCTCCTGTTTGGCTCCTTGAAACATTATCTTGTCTGCCTTATGGTACAGCTGCTTTAGGAAACTAGACAAGGAACAGAATGATCTCTAAGCCAATTGTTGACTTCATTGGTGGAGTGGAGGAAAGACTAGTTATTGACCATCCTGGGTCTGTCAAACCTTATGACCTTCAACTATGACTTGTGCCTGCTCCTTTAGTTCAGAAATGAAATATTGACTGATTTGAATAGTAACCAGTAGATATATCTGGTGCCTGACAAGTCACTAGGGACATTCTAGGCCTCTCCAAACTTTATGGAGGAGGAGGGATTTTTTTTTCTATTGCCAAGGTATAATCTTATTTTCCGTCCTCTTCTTTTGAACAGCCAAGAATAAAAGCGAGACAGTTAACCACCTGCTGTTATAACATTCCTTCAGGAAAGCAAAGCAAAGCAAGGCAAAACCAAACCAAATCAATTTTCCTTGAGTCTGATGTTTAAAAATCTAGAAAATCACAGTGCCACATTCAAAGGACTTTCTCCCTGTAGAGGAAAATTTCAAAAAAAAATTGAAAAATTTTGAAAACTCTGGAGTTCTATGATGATGATGATAATGATAATGATGATAAAGTAGAACTAACATTTATTGGGCACTCAATGTATGCCGTGCCTTACTTTACCTATGTTATCTTATTCACCTTCCCCCCAAAAAAATCTATGTCATAAGTGCTGTTTTAATACTCATTTCACTGATGCAGAAATTGAGGAATAATAATAGTTAACTAGCTCTTCCAGATATCATGACCAGAGTGTGGCAAAGAGCCCCTATATAGACCACCAAGTTAATACCCAAGTCTGCATTCTGGATCTAGACTTTCCTACTTCTGTGATACAGGATCTCACATTGGTTTCTCTTACACTGGTTTTTTAATTAACATACATAAGTGGGGAATAGTTCTTTAGGTATGTCCTAATACTGTGAACAAACTAAAATCTAATAGAATGTCATTTTAATTAATAAATATATGATTTTCTCATTTAGGATGACCCAATTCTCAAAGTCAGATTTAAGAAATAGGAATACGAGGAATGGGGCTGTTTCATGAAGGGGCTCATGACTTTATCTAGAAGACCCCGTAGAGACTTCCTTCAAATAATAAGCTTCGTATATTCACATAAAATAAATTTCATAATAATTCGGCATAGGCAATAACTTTAGAACTATGATTGTTGTGTCTGTCAAGCTTTGATTTTGTGCTACTTTTTATTTAATAAAATAAAATCCTTTATGAAATAGTGTGATATATTTAGTAAATATAGTGAATTAAACTTCCTGAATTGCAAAATTTTACATGCTATTTGGAGTTTTTTGGCCCCCTTATCCTCCCTGCCTCTCTGTAGAATTGTGGTAAGAACTCTTGACATGAAGAGAATAGATCAATTGATTTATCTGAGAGAGAGAGACCTGGGAGATGGGCAAAGGGAGAGGAAGAGAGAAACTCTCAAGCAGACTCCAGGCTGAATATGGAGCCTGACATGAGGCTCCATTCCAGGACCCTGAGATCATGACCTGAGTTGAAATCAAGAGTCAATTGCTCAACTGACTGAGCCACTCAGTAAATTTTTAAGAGCCCAGTGTCGTATTATAAACTATAGGCTTAACATTGTACAGTGGATCTCTACAACTTGTTGATCTTGTATAACTGAAATATACCCATAATGGACAGCAACTCTCCATTCTCTAGGAAGTGTATTTTCAGAAGTGTCATTGATAGCATATGCATATAGACACATATTTATGTCAGTCATTATGGTATACAAAAGTATAGTACAACTTTGCTTATTCTACACTTAAAACTAAAAGTTTGACTATGTTTCATTTCTCTTAATATGTGTTGGGTCCATAAAAATTAATCAAAAATATTTAAATTTATGGACTATTTTGTGTAGTCTTCAAGTTAAACCATACAAGATTCAGACATATATGAAGCTGTAGAGTCTGACTTATCTTAAATTCAAAGACAGTTTGAAGCACAGGATTTATGACCAGCAACTATCCACTCATTTCAGAAGGAGAATCTTTTTTTTTTCCTTAGTCTTTTCTTTTTGTTATGGCAAGATAGTGGGTCCTTATCTAATGATAGATAGCTATTTTAGAGTTTTTCCCCCTAAAACAGACAAGACCTTGCTCATTTTTACAAATGTGGAACACATTTGGAAGTTCTTCAGATGAGAATGCCGAAGTTCTTCTGGATTTTTATTCTACATGTGACAACAACCAGTAGGATATTATTTATTTATTTATTTATTTTTTGTGAGCTCTGAATTACGGCCACTCCTATAGTTTCTACAATTTTATTGCTAATCTTAAGCTCAGGGCCATAGCTTAAGATTTCCATATACCCCATGCATTTTAGGTTCTTTAAACAAAATATGCCATCCCAAGCGCTTAATATATTTTCCCACTAATTTATATTAGGTCATTATTTAGACAATGGGACTACCAACCATTAGCTAAGTGTCAGAGAAACATTTAGACATAGAAATTATATTGAATTTCACATGAAATACCCACTAAACTTCTCCCTTCTAGAAATTTCAATTTTGATTCGTGTTAGTAAGCAAATGATAGACCTATTTTTAGTTATGTGGAAAACAACCACTATTTGAAAAAAAGAAATACAGTCATGGTTTCTACTAAAAAGACCTATGATTCTTTATACATTTTGCTCATAAATCTTTAACATGAGACTTAAAAACTTGGTTTGGAGGAAATGAATGGTGACAACAGAGTCACTCAGTCCAGAGAATAAAATAGCTTTGAGCAGAAAATAAATGGATCAGACTGTTAGGAAACTAATGAAAAATAGGTAAGTTTGGTCTAGATTAAAAGAGTACTAGCCATGCAAAATTTGAGAATTTCATCATTTTTCTGTAGAGAAGTCATTGTAGACTTTCAAGTAAGGAATGACATTGTTACAATGATAAAGAGATCTTGTAACACTTTATAGAGCAGAATGGTAATGAGGTTATTGTAGTAATCTATGGTAAAGGTGGTGAGGGCAGGAATAAAGGCAGTGGTGTGGAAAATAGAACAGGGTCGTGTGGATTCTATAGCCTGGAGGATGTTTGACACATGCTGTTCTCTAAGATGTTCTTCTCTCTCTTCCTTACTAATTCCTTAACTTTAGCTGAAATGTCCTTTTTATAGGGAAGTCTTCCTTGATTCCCTAAGGTAGCATCCCACTCCATTTATATGCTCTCCAACACTGTATTCTTTACCTTACAGTGCTAGAATTGCTCATGATTACTTAATTAATTATATGCAACCATTTTTTGAGGTCCTCTCCACTTGACTTTAAGCCTTACAAGGGCAGGGATAATGTTTGTTTTATTCATTGCAGTACTGCTAGTCCCTAATTGATGAGTACTCAACAAATTTTTTGTAGACCAACTGACTGATCATTGGGCCTTTATAGATGTGTCCAAATACAGGGAAATGAAAGGGAGTGAGTGTGTGGGAAAGAGTTAAGTAAGTACAAATCATGTTTTGAACCTAAATATCATGTTAATCAGTTATTGGTCTATCAGTTATACTTAGAATAAAAGACTTTATATATTTTCTTGTGATCAAAGAGCTGAAAACTCATTTTTTAATGTATATAAATAGGAGGAAAGGGCTATTAAATGGTGGAAACAGAATAGGGAAGCTGAGGATTTAGCAGAAAGACTGTGACCTTGGCTGATGGTCCAGTAGAGAACCAGACCATCTTGTGGATGGACCAGCATAGAGCTACCATTAATCCTTAAAAGTTATACACAATCCATTAAGCCAAGTACTCTGTACTTGACAGTCATAGACTCAGAGAATTGGAGACTCTAAGGAAAGTCAAAGACAGATCATTTACCAATTCTTGATTTTTCTTCACAGTAGCCAGCCAAATGGTCATCAGGCTTTGATGGAAAAACCTCAAGACAGGGAAACCTTTCCAGTTTCTGTTTCACTTACTCTGATAGCTGCTTACTCAGAAGCCAGTCTGAACAGGGACTATCTCATCAAGTTACAGCAGAGTCAAGCATATCCTTTCCCACAATGCTTAGCCATCTGCTTAAGTGCTTTGCAGAGGAAAGTAGTATGTATGTTGTTCATACTACTTACTGATATTATTTATTACTACTAATTATATGTGAGTGCCCTTATTAGAAAAGGTGCTATGGTATATTGTAAGTGCTCCTTAGCAAACAAATCAGTACTTGGGCAAACTGTCAATTGCAGAATCACATCTTGATTTGCTTAGATTGAAGCAGGCTTTTTCTAAATGATGAAATGCTGCTTTTAAATGTGACTGAAGAAGGATCCTTTTGGTCAGATAGAAAATGGCAAGTCTTAATGGAGTCTAAAATACCAGATTACTCATCTCCTTTTCATCAAGAACCTTTGATTCAAAGTCTAATATTTCAGAATTGCTTCTGCAGATTTTAGGCACATTCTTGATTCAGAGCTTGTATTGAAGTAGGCTAGAATATTTCTTTCCTTAAAAAGAAAGGAGTAATATAAAGAACTCTTAAAATTCAGTCTGAGGGAAAACAACCCAATAAAATATGGGCAAAAATCTTGAACAGACAAATCAGGAAAAAATATATATATAAATGGTTGATAAGCACATGAAAAGATGCTTAATGTCACTGATCATCAGGGAAATCCAAATTAAAACCATGAGATACCATATCGTACCCACCAGGGGTAAAATAAAATGAAAACAAAAGCAAAAAACTAACATATTGTTATAAATGATGTGAACCAATGAAACTCTTATGCATTACTTATGGGAATATAAAATGGTACGATCACATTAGAAACAGTTTGGGAGATATATTTTTTAAGATTTTTTAAATTTATTCATGAGAGACACAGAGAGAGGCAGAGACACAGACAGAGGGAGAAGCAGGCTCCTCATGGAGAGCCCAATGTGAGACTCCATCCAAGGACTGGGGATCATGCCCAGAGCTGAAGGCAAACTCAATTGCTGAGCCACCCCAGTGTCCCAAGTTTGGGAGATTTTTTTAAGAGAAAAGTATATTTCTACTCTATGAAGCAGCAATTGCAATCCAAAACATTTACCCAAGAGAAATAAAAACATGCTTATGGAAGACTTTTACACAGCTTAATTCATAGCATATCAGTTTAATTCATAGTAGTCAAAAATTGGAAATGACCTAAATGCTTAACAAGTGAATGAACAAACAAGTGTGCAATATATGATGGAATATTATTCTGCCATTAAAAAAATCAATGAATTGGGGGGCACCTAGGTGGCTGAGTTAGTTAAGCATCTGCCTTAGGCTCAGATCATGATCCTGGAGTCCTGAGACTAAGCCCCATATCATGCTCTCTGCTAGTCAGGGAGTCTGCTTCTCCTTCTATCCCTCCTCCTGCTCATGCTATCTCTCTCTCTCAAATAAATAGATAAAATCTTTTTAAAAAAATTAATGAATTAGTAATAAGCATTTTTTTGTCTTCTTCTTTTTTAAATTTTAATTCAATTTGCCAACATACAACACCCAGTGCTCACCTGTAATAAGCATTTCTATTACTCTTTCCTTCTTAAGGAACAGATTACTCCAGCCTAGGTTAGGTTACTACAAGCTCTGAATCAGGACTAGGCCTACCCCCTTGAACATATCTGATCTTGGGAGCTAAGCAGGGTTGGGCCTGGTTAGTATTTTGATGAGTTCTAAAATTGTATCGAGTAAAATAAACCAAACACAAAATAGTACATTGAATGGTTACATTTATATCAAGTTCAAAAGCAGACAAAGTTAATATAACAGATCAATGGTTGTCTACCATGGAGGTGGGAGGATTGCTGCAGAATATAGGTCAACTTTCTTGGTAATAGAAATTTCCTACATTTTAATTGTATGGTAGTTACACTGGTAGATACACTTGTTAAATTAATCAAACCATACACTTTTTAAGTGTGTGTATTTTGTTGTATGAAAATTATAACTCAATAAAATAGATTAAAAATAAAGGAGTAGATAAGTAATTTAGAAATCTATTATTTTGAAGCATATTTAATTTACACAAGAGAATTTTAGCACTTTAACAAAACATAAATGATATGTTTTAGTAATATATGAGAATATTACTAAAGAGCAAACTTAAAAGGTGTTTTAGAAAGTTGCCAAAAGTTTTATTACTGTAAAATTAATTCTTCCATGCATACTTTATTTTTCACTTTAATTCAGTTTGTTCTTGTCGCCTTTTAATCCAAATTATTGAGAACTCCTTGTAATATTAATGTTAGTACTATATCAACAAAATGTGGAAGGGCCTGGCAGATTGGACAACATGGAGTTTTCTCCTAATTGCCAATTCTTTTTCATCAAAACCCAAGCATTGTGGTCTTTATTCAGTACTATTTCATTTTAACTAAAAGTTGAAATTACTGACATTTGTTTTGTAAGTTTAAAAAATTGTTTTCAATGCATTGGTTGAGCAGAATATAAAGTCATATTTAATACCTAAAAAAACTATTTCTAACTATCCTCAAATATTATACCATATTTTTTCTTGACATGTATCAAAACTGCTTGTAGTTGACTTCATTTTTAATATTGACATTTGCAAAAAGTTCTTTTTTAAAAAAAGATTTATTTATTAATGAGAGACACACAGAGAGAGGGGGTGGACAAAGACATAGGCAGAGGGAGAAGCAGGCTTCATGCAGGGGCCCAATGTGGAACTCGATTCCAGGACTCTGGGATCACACCCTGAGCTGAAGGCAGATGCTCAACTGCTAAGCCACCCAGGTGTCCCTCTGAAAAATTCTTATTTTTATTCCTTATCTTTAGTTCCATGTTTAAAAGTTCTACTTTTTAAAATCTTTAAATATTATTTATAGAAATCTTTTGATTTTATAGATTTGCTTATGTGAATAACTTAGAGAATTAATTTATGAAAAAATACTTATCATTGAAAGTGAATAAAACAATCTGGATGGGCCTGTTAAGACCAAAGTTAACTATTCTAAAAGAATGAATGTATCAAAAATATCATCAATACTAAAAAGAGTAAAAAAGAATATTTTAAGTTAATAAAATGTATTCTAATATAGTATATATATTACAAGAAATTTTAAACCAATTATATAATGTGGTTAAGAAAGGAGATAAACTCTGAAACCGAATCCCAGAGAAGGAGGGATGAGAACATCCTGTAACAGAAATAAAGTTTTATTTATCCAAGTGGGACCTGAAAATGATAAATTGGTCATAACTTGTTAAATTCAAGGGTAGTTGTGCAAGGACAGCATTCTTAAAAAGCTTAGAAACTAAGTGGAATGTAGAGTTCAAGACACTGTAAAAACTGTTAAAGACCATAGCTTCAAGGGAATGAGGACAGTTTGAAAAGTCATGGGGGTTGAATAGAGAAACATAACTACATTTGACTTCTAGCTGCTGAAACAAATATTAACAGAATGAAATAAACTGAGTTACATTATGGTGTTCTAAAACAAAATAGTACATTTGATCTTGTGGATTGAAAAATATTTTGGCTAAGAAATGAGAAACATTGAAGAAAACAGCCTGATGTGAATTTATAAGAATAGTAGAGATGACAGGGTACTTCATAATTAAAGCTTATTACGTCGATGGGTATATTTTTGTTAGATGTTGACTGGCAAATCTAACCTGCAAACTCGGTGAATTGGGAGTAGTTTTTGCTTTTATCTGCTCTTACTAACATAGTAATAGTGGTGACAGTTGCCATTTATTGAGCACTTACTATTCATAAGCACTCTGCTAGATGCTTTACATAAAGCATTTTTTTTTTTTTTTACAGATGAGTGAATCATGTTGCTTGTGTACTGGCTTGAAGAAGTTGAGTAGGTGGCACAAAGCCATACAGATTATGATAAAGGGTGCAGTTGAGATAAAGCAGTCTTATGTGTATTCTAAAACTTCTGCTTTTTCTACTTCACTAGTCTGCCTCTTTACTATGCTATGTAATTAAAGATAGCCCAAGTTGATAAATATTCATTTTTTCTGTTATCATAGAAGAGAGAAAGGGCCAGAAAGAGACAAATGATACATATATTCAGAAAATGAAAATAAATTTCCATGAAAGGAAGAAGAATGACAGGAAAGGAAACAATTGGAATCTCAGCATAAGCAATAGATAATGTCTTTTCTGTTTCATTTGGTTGAGGGTATGTCCTTACTTGAACGTTGAGACTTCTTGAAATCTTATTTCAATTATGTTGGGTAAGTGAAGGAATAGCAAGAGGATACAGAGAATGAAGATGTACATATGCCATCTATATTTTGTTTCTTTTCATGTAGAATTCAAAAATTATTTAGGCAATAACAAATAATTATAAAACTAGTTCTGCCTGGAGCCAAGGAAACGACAGACTGGCTTTTTAAAATATGATTTTGATTTGTGAAAATACTGTCATTATCTGGACACAGATTATCTGCTTATATTTAGTAGATATTTCAGATCACAATCTCTAAATTTCGATAGCACCCACCTGAAATATATTTTCCTGGCATTATTAGTACTTTATGTAAAAATAAATAGGTGCTAAAAATTAATCATCTTTTTTTTAAAAAAAAAAAAAAGATAGAGACCTTTTGTAGGGTATTGAGGAAGATCAGTTGGCTTCTGGCTACCTCTCTGAACTTAAATATAATACTGCCATGAATTTCCTAGAAGTAAAGAATAATTGTTGAATACCTGCTGCATATATAAGAGAAGCTGATTCACGTGTGCAACAAAAAAATGGATGTCTTCCTAAGAGATGGTGTTGTAAAGCCAAAGTGTAAATTCACAAAATACAACAGAATAACTTATAAAGAAATCCCAATGGCCCTACTTATGACTGACAGACTATAAACTTTTGTGGATGCTTGAATATAATACTTTCTTACACGTCTTATTCTGCTGTAGTTCAGGTCTTTTAAATGTCATGTAATTCAGAATATCTGTCTTGTTTGTGTGTTTAAAGATGTGGCTCTTTATGAGAGGCCTAGAGATTTAATACAGATTACAGTGATTTGGAGTTGTTGCGATATCTACAATTCATTAATCGTATGGAACTAGCCTTGACTCCCAAATCGGTTCTAGTCTCAAAGTACTTTGTAATAATTGTGTTGTGGGAGAAATCTTTGATATAAGTCACTATCGTTACTCTCATGTTTATGTAGTAACTCCAAGATTCAGAACCTTTTAAGTGGTTTCAGAGAGGTATTACTGATATGAGTTACACATTGTCATAATGCTATTCATGGCATGGAAATATTGTAGGATCTCCAGTATCTTGAAACCTTATGAGTTCAGTCCTACTCTAATGTGACTGGTAGTTCATGCAAAAGGAAATACAAGCAGCCAATAAACATATAAATATATGTTCAATCTCATCAGCAAATTTGAATTAAATCAATTTTGATCTATGAAATTGTAAAAGCTATCTTAAAATGTCTACAGTCCAACTGTGAAGTTACTTTCATAACTACCAAAAGTAGTTGCAATACAATTATCATGAAAACAATATGGTACTATACATCAAAAATGCTAAATATGTCTCTTTGATATAGCAATTTGGCATATAGAACTGTATCCTAAGGAAATAATCAAAGATGCAATCAAAGTTTTATGGACATAGCCAGTTAAAATTTTCTGCCCAGTATTTTGATTATATGCATTATTCATATGTACCTCAATAGCATAATAATTCAGTTATTGCACAGTCATTTTCTGGAACAATATGAAGCTATTAAAACTCATGTTTTTAAAGAGCTTTTTAATAACGTAGGAAATGCTTATAATGTAATAATAAGTTATAAAAACAAGACATAAAATTGATATACAGTAGGATTTCAGACATGTACCTACAAATAATTCCTGTGCATAGATAAAGGAATGTTTGCTGGTGGCATTATTTTTTCTATTGATGTTACATTTACTCTATGTTTTCTTATTAGTACTTGATATTTCAAAAACATTTTGCAATGAACATTTTTGCTATTGCAATCAGAAAATAGAGCAATATTTTATCTTAAAAGAAATACTGCATGAAATAAAATGATATATGTTTAAACGCTGCCTATTAAAACTGTGCTTTTGGGACTCACCATGGTGTTGTATACTCAAGTTCATATTCATTCATTCTTTTATATAAAAATATATATTGAGTGGCTTTTCTGTGTTCTGTACCATCCATGGCACTGACTAGACAATTATTGTGTTTGATGGAAACTTTTGGATCCAGTCTTTTTTAATCACTGAATTTTCAGATTTATTTATGTTATTTATATCCAATTTATTAATTTTTTTCCCCAAAATATAATATGGCTAATGTGGTTCTGTAAATGGATTTTTATCTATATTGAATTTATCATTTTTAGTTTCTTTACCTTAGTGTCAAACTAACATATGTGTATTACATATTTCTATCATATTTATTCAGATACATTCTCTAAAATAGTCCTAGATATTTCTTACTTATTAGAATCAGACTGTCTCTTGTTTTGTCTTGTAAACAGGTTGCAATTTTTAAAACTATAGCAGAATCCATACCTATCACACACTAATCTTATTTGATGACAGTGGAGATGATTCTGTGATGTTGAATAATTCCAGTAAATCCTATGGGTGTTATTGGCACATTTTTCTGGGAACAGATTTGCTCTTTCAGCCTCAGCAGTCATGGGGCAAAGAAAAGAACTGCCCTAAGTGGTAACTTGATACTCAGGGTATAGTTTTCTTAGTATAGTCTTGCCCTTTTACATAAAAAAGGGCAAAAACAATTCTGTAACTATTAAAGATATATTTATCAAATAGCATTTTTAGGTATTTGAAATATATTGAATCATAGATTTCATTACAATTCATAGTACAGCAGTTTCCACCCTTCTAAGAATCTATTAACCATTATTGTTGAATTGAACTATTTAAGGGGGTATATTCCATCTCAATAATGATTTATATTTAATATTCCTTAAGTGGTACTGTTTGTGAATGCCACATACATTTAGTGGTAATTCAAATCTAAAGAGATCATTTTATTCTTTATTACTGGCACATTCATCTTACTTTACGGTTCACCTCAGATTATTCTTAAGACTTCATTCTTAGATTCTTTGTATTATGATTACAATAATTTAAAAAATCATCAGTTCTTATTTGTCTGGAAATGTGATTTTTAATGGACTGTCTTGACAGACCTGTTTCACATATGGTTGTATTTTTTGTGCATAAGGCTCAAAGTTGTGTGGAAGGTACGGATGCAAACAGTGATTGAAATCCTGCAGTGCTGAGGAAAAGGTGCCATCTTCTAATTCATCTAGCCAGATGGGGTAATTCACTTGTTTATTGTAATTTACACAAAGGCTACATACACACACAGATATACATATACACATACAATCATACACATATATACACAGTGATGGAAGATCTGGTCTTACATAATAGACAATATGTTAATTGTTAACAAACAGAAGGTCATGGTTCATGTTGAGGCTAATGTATGGTGTATGTACATGTACACAGGAATAAAAATCTTGCAGTCCTAGAAAAATAATCTATTTTTATCATCTCCATTGTTGTTTTCCAACCTTATTGCTCATTACTGGAACTATTAATGCTTCTAAGGAAGTAGTAATAATTGCCTCATTATAATATATAGTACCAGCTTCTATGTTATACATAATATTTCTTATTGCTTTTGGAATTTATATTTTAAAAATTGCAACAACATACATGTATGTAAGATAGACCACCTTGTCCAAATACAAAATATATATGTTCTCCTTATCCCATTTTTTTGAGTTGGAAGTAGGGGATGAATTAAGGAAAACATAAGGAAAACTCCTAAGCACGTCTTAAAAGAACTACTCATTCTGTGTGGGATAATGCAGAGATGTGGAGGTGGAGGTGTACATTGATTTATATTGTTTTTTCCTCCTAGCTAGTTGTAAGTACATGGTTCCCCAGTCAATGGTTATGTTGAATTTGTTATGGTTTTATTCTTATGTTAGTGGTTAGGGAAGGGCCATTTGTTGTTGTTGTTTATTGTAGCTCTTACTTTTTTCCCCCTGAAAATTGAGTGTATGCTCCATTAGATTTGTAATACTAAAATTGACCTACAGTTGGCTATGCTAAAGAACTTATTTGAGTGTAGTCGCTTATTTTAGCCAATTTCTTTTTACAATCTGGACGATATTTTCTGAAAAATCCCTTTACAAAACCATTTTACATGGTTGAGTTAGTCCAGTTGCATGCTAATTCTTTAAAACAATAAACAATTATATGACATTTTGTTCTTTTAAAAAATGTTTAAGTCCAAAAAAATTTATTCTCCATGGCATTATACAAAGAATTAAGGTACATCAGAAACATGAATGAGGCTTTAATTAACCAGTTAATTTATAGCTAAAAGTATGATTTAAATGGAACTTTATCTACTAAAATCTGACTGGAAACAGGGAACTTTTATATACTTTTGGAATATAATTTTTTTTATGAATGCCAATCACTTATTGAAGTTTTACTGTGTACCAGATGCTTCATTATCTCTCACAACAGCAATATGACATAAGAACTGATATTGTCCCAATTTAACAAAAGAAGAAACTGAGATATGAGCATCTTAAGTAATTTGTCAGAGTTCTGGAAACAAAGGACTCAAATCTTGAGTCCTAATCACAATGCTATATACTAGTTTTACTGTACTGAAGTATGGTAAGTTCATGCCACTACCTAGATTTATGTAGTGCTTGCAAAGCAACCCACAGGTTTTGGAAACTGCCAAAGAGGATACATTTCTTCCAAAATTATTTTAAAACTATAAGGAAGCACACTTCATGAAATTAATATTTCTTTTTTTTAAATACTATTTTCTTTCTTTTTTAAAAATTTTATTTATTTATTCATGAGAGACACACAGAAAGAGAGAGAGAGACAGAGAGACAGAGACATAGGCAGAGGGAGAAGCAGGCTCCATGCAGGAAGCCCGATGTGGGACTCAATCCCAAGTCTCCAGGATCACACCCTGGGCTGCAGGCGATGCTAAACCACTGCACTGGGGCTGCCCAAAATTATATGTGCTGCCAAAGTGAGCACAGGGGCTGCTCGAAATTAATATTTCTATTTAACATAGAAAGAAGTAGTGTGGAAGCTGAAAGTGTACTGTTCAAGTCTCCTATATCCTAGGTTCTTTGAAACATACAGAGTCAGGGAGAAGAAGATGGAAGAGAATGAATTTTATGAAGGAATTTGTTATAATTTTGCTTTGAAGGGACAACCAGTAATCCTTCTGTCTACATGGAAGTCAATTAGAGATTTGGGGAGCTCTGTTGCTCCCCTGGGAAATATTTAGTTTGGCTTCATTATACAGAAAATAGTTTTTAAGCACAACCCAGAGGAGACTAGAGCCAAAATCCAGGGAAGTCCAGCAAACTGCCTACCTCTATCCATAACTCCTTTGGCATCAGACAAAGAATGCAGGCTGACCCCCAGTTGGCACTCACTAAATGGTAGCCAGGAGAGCAGAGGCAGGAAGTTTGAGGAAAGAAATATATGCTTGTATGTTTTAATTTAAGAGGTAGAATGTGTTGATCTTATTGTAGAATTCTCCCTATTTTATTAATTTAATAGCTTTAAGTTTTCTATCATCTGAAAATATAATTTTTCTATTCAATGTGTTCCTAAGCACAGGTTTCACTCTTAGGTTTGATTTGAACTTGACTGATCTGTCAAAGGTAAGGTCCAGTAATCACAGAACCAGTTTGGGTTTATGGTCTGTGCTTCATCTGCATTCTCTCTTCATCTCTTCCTCCTATTCTTATGCTACCTTAACCATTTTAGCAATGGATTGTGGACTTTTGTAAGAGAGGACCAAGTACAGCCTCCAGGCTAACTGGTGACTATACTGTGATGGTCATCAAAGATGACAGCTTTTCTGAAGTGAATCAAGAGTCAACTGATACATTCATTTACTGCATATGTGCAATGATGAAGGTTCTCTAAGAGTCATCTTTAGTCTAAAGTGAGGCTGCTACCAGGCTAGGCACACTATTCAGGAAGTAGGAATCTGATTCCTAATTCATGATTATTTATAATTGCTATGAGCTGATAAACATTTTATCCATTTTCTTGCCTTCTTCCAAGACAGCATCTTTTTTTTTTTAAACATACACTTACATATATGTATATTATGTATTTATTTATATAATTCTTTTTCAACAGCTTTTGCCCTTTTTTTAAATTTTTATTTATTTATGATAGTCACAGAGAGAGAGAGAGAGGCAGAGACATAGGCAGAGGGGGAAGCAGGCTCCATGCACCGGGAGCCTGATGTGGGATTCGATCCTGGGTCTCCAGGATCGCGCCCTGGGCCAAAGGCAGGCGCCAAACCGCTGCGCCACCCAGGGATCCCTCCAAGACAGCATCTTTGTGCCATTTTTTAAATATAAGATTTGTAAAGTATGAGAAACAATGTATAGTGATATATGAAAAACATATTTCTTCTAAGTTTTTCCACAGTACTGAGGTATCTAGATTGAAGGTAGAACAAAATATCTCTTTTAGTCATTGTAGAGTTTTTATACCTATTTGTATTTAAGGAGAGACAAGAATCTTTTTATACATTCCCAAAATAGACTAACAGATATTCCTGTGAAATTGCTGCGGATAAAAATTGATATCCTTGCACTATACTCTTGGGCAATAAATCCTCGATAATGGTAACTTGACTTTCTAGCACAAATTCTGCTCAGCTTTGCATTTTTCCTTTTCCACTTATCTTAAATGATACCATTTCATCCTGCTCTTCCTCATGGCTTCCTATTTTTAGACCTATTTTCTAGACAGAATCTATACCTTACCCTGAAAAGGTATCTAAATATCTTGGTGGGAACTGTCAGGGTTAAGGTGAAATCAGTATGCCTTTTCACCTTAACCAACACCTGAGGTGACTGGCAATTCATGTGACACCAGTTTGTCCTGTACTGTTCTCACAGTTCTTTGAGCATTTTTAAAAAGTACCCTATTATTTTCTTGCTTCTACTGAGAAAGTGAGATGACTGGAGTGAGGAACATCTTTTTCAAGTGCCCAAGAATTTTGCACAAATAATTTTATTTAAGATACATTCTTGATGTTTTTTCATATTACTGACAAGTAACTCATAGGTAGGAGAAGTGGAGTCCAAAGCTATGTCTGCTTGTCTCAAAGCTCTTGTTCTTTTTATGACATCATATAGCATTCTTTTGTGAATGCACTGATCTCTGTGGTCATCATCTACTGTTCCATGCTGCTAGTTAGTACTTACGATATTTCTATAACAAATACCAAACACTGGCTTTGTTTCATTTCAGGCAATATGTTTAAAATAATCTAGGTTAATTTATAGAGTGTGATGTATCAGTTTTGGCAGGTAGAATGATGTATGCTTCTTATTGCAATGGATAAATGTGCTAGGTTTCACAGAAAATAAGTTCCAAAGTACCTCTTTGTTCCTTCATTTATTCAACAACTATTTATTGAATGCATACTTTATGTCAGATACTGGTTTTATATCTGTGAGCCTAACAGACAAAAATCCCTGTCTTTATGAGAGGCTTTATGAGGGAAGACATAAACATAAATAAATGAATAAATAAAAAATATATTATTGGGATCCCTGGGTGGCGCAGCGGTTTGGCGCCTGCCTTTGGCCCAGGGCGCGATCCTGGAGATCCGGGATCGAGTCCCACGTCGGGCTTCCGGTGCATGGAGCCTGCTTCTCCCTCTGCCTGTGTCTCTGCCTCTCTCTCTCTCTCTCTCTCCGTGACTATCATAAATAAATAAAAATTAAAAATATATATATATATTATTGATATGCTGATAATTGCTTTTGAGAACAATAAAACAAAGAGAAAAATAAAACCATTTTAATTAGTGGGGATCATGAAAGCCTTACTAAGGGAATCATTTGAATAAAGACTTGGGAGAGATGAGGAAGTAAGCCATGTGGACATTAGAGGGAAGACTATTGCAGGCATCAGGAACAGCAAATAAAAGGACCTGAAGAAGGTACCTCCTTGTAATGAGCCAGGGAGAAAGTTGTGGGTGATAAGTTCAGTCAGATGTATATCAGATTGTGTAAGGCCTTGGGGTCATTGTGATGATCTTGCCTTCACATGGAGGGAAGTGGGGAGGCCATTAGAGGGTTTTGAGCAGAAAAGTGACATGTTATAACTTATGTTTTGAAGGATCAGTCTAGCTGACATTTTGGGATGAGGTGAGGGTGGGAGTCATTTAGGTAGATACTACAATAAACTGGGCCAAGGATGTTGGTGGCTAAAACCAGAGTGGCAGTACTGGAGTTGGTAAGAAGTGCCAGATTCTGGTTATGTTTAGTCTTCTGATCACAGGATTTGGAGATAGGCTGAAAGTGGGTTTGAAAGAATAGGATAAACATCAATGATGATGTTTGGCTTGAGTATGTCATTAACTGTCTAGAGAATCTTGGAGGATGAATAGGTTTAGTGGGATATGATGGATAGAAGTGGAGGTCAAGATCATGAGTTTGTATATGTTAAGTTTGAGATGTCTATTACTTCTTAATAGGTGACATTGAGTAGACAATTGGATATATGAATCTAGAATTCAGAGGAGAGGTTCAGGCTATAGGTATAAATCTGGAATCATCTGTACATGTCTGTAATGAGTAGTATTAATGAAATTACTAAAGAAATTAATTAAGGCACAAAAAAGATGAGATTCAAGGCCTAATCTCTGAAATGCTACAACATTTAGAGGTTGGTAAGATGAAAAGGAACCAGCCAAGAAAACTTCAGAGGAGAGGGCAGGGAGGTAGGAAGAAAATCAACAGTGAGTTGTGTCTTTGAACTTAATGAAGATAGTAGGTCAAAGAGGAAGAAATTATCATCTGTGTCAGATGCTGCTGATAGGTCAAGTAGGATGAGGTTTGGGAACTGACATTAGACTTAGTGACCTAGAGTTCACTGATGACCTTAAGTAGAACCTTTTTGGGGTTTGTGAGGCAAAAAATTTTGGAGTGAATTAAAGAGAGAGAATGAAAAGAATTGGAAATTAGAGATTATGGACAATAGAAATTACAAACATTATCATAACATACTACAGTTATTGCAGCTAACTTTAATGAAAATTTATCTTTCATCATTTTTTACAAAGATGCCAGTTATCAGACCTTTGGGAGATCTTGCTAGTGAACACTTGCCAAAGTAACACATATAAATTGACCCTAACCAACACAGGTTTGAACTGTGCAGGTCTTCTTATATGTGGATTTGTTTACAGCGCAGTACTGGAAGTGTATTTTCTCTTCTTTATGATTTTATTAATAACATTACTTTTCTCCAGCTTCATTCATTATAAGAATATAATATATAGGGGATCCCTGGGTGGCGCAGTGGTTTGGCGCCTGCCTTTGGCCCGGGGCGCGATCCTGGAGACCCGGGATCGAATCCCACATCGGGCTCCCGGTGCATGGAGCCTGCTTCTCCCTCTGCCTGTGTCTCTGCCTCTCTCTCTCTCTCTCTCTCTCTGTGACTATCATAATTAAATTTAAAAAAATTTAAAAAAAAGAATATAATATATAAAATATATAAAATACAAAGTATGTCTTAACTTACTGTTCATGTTATCAGTAAAGCTTCCAATTAACGGTAGGCTATTAGTAGTTAAGTTTTTGGGGAGTCAAAAGTTAAATGCAGATTTTCAGCTCTGTTTGGGGTTTCATGCCCCAACCTCCAAATTGTTCAAGGGTAAGGGGTATTACTATATCACAAATTTATGTTTTAAATAAGTGATAACTATGTTAATATGATTACATTTTTTAATTCTATGTTTTTTATTTTATGCATTTGAAAATATTTTTCAGAGGATCCATAGGATTAACTGGTTTCCTTAGCAAAAAGCTTAGCACTACCTCTGTTTTAGGATCAGTATTATGATTCTTATAGATTCTTACTTTCACCTTTTACCCTGTATCACACTGCCCCTATTTCTACCCCTACCACTACCCTTTTTCTAATGGCACCCACAAAGTGGGATTCAAAAAAAATTTTTTTAGCTACTTCAGACTTTATATGACTCCATTCCACATTTATCTCTTAAAATTTGGATTTGAAATATTGTGCTATGAAGTCATGCTTGCAAAGTGAAATTAACCTTGTAATAATTTTTAGAATGTCAGAGACAGAATATGTTCATAATATTTTGATTCAGTTAAATGTCTTATATTTCTCGTTTCTTATAGGCATTTATGAATGATTAAATCATATCTTCATGCTACATATTATCTGAGAAAAGATAATTCTGATTAGCAATTAGTGCTGTGCTCTAAAACTTTTTGAAGTTCACAACTACTTCTGTTTTGCTGTTGGGTTTTGATGAAGTATTTTGAAAATTCCAATCAGACTTAGCTGGTATTTTCCATACAACATCTGGTCTGACAGCTAGGTCTGTAGTCAAGCTTATAAATCAAAATGGAGCTGACTTGGAAGTGATGTAGAAATGCAGAAATGCTCCCTGATTTCTGCAAAAGATTTGAGATCATTTTTTATGTTAATGTAATAGAACTAAAAATGAACTGCCACATTTTAAAATTTAAACATTTTCATTGTGAAAATGGTTTTATTGTAATCACTTTATGGAAAAGTAATCTGCTGAGAGAAGGCTGAGAGCTTAAAGAGGACAAGAAATATATTTAGGGAGTCAACTAGAGGTGAATAAAAAGCTTTCCAAATAACTAAAAGGGTCAACTCATAAAGCGTACATACCTTGCTTGAGACTTAGGAAAGGAAATAATTTTAAACTAAGCATAGACTAGACTTGGGATGATGCCAACTCATGCTTGGAAACCTGGATATAGGAATGTATATGTGGAAAGTTTATCCAAGATTAGAGGCTTGCCAAATGTCTTTGGTAAAAGACAGGGCTAAGAAAGATAGCAGTTTTTGAGTATCAGGAAAGTATTTTACTCCTGAATATCACTGGAGAGAATGAAAAGTGAATCTAGAAAAAGGAAAAGAACTGGGCTAAAAAATTAGGAAGAGTTGAAGATATTGGAGGTTACAATGAGGGAGAAGTAAGTTCACACTAAGAATAGAAGATGGAGAGCTTTGGGATAGATAAGGTCATAGAAAGTTAAATCTGGGAAATACCTGTAGAAATCCTCACCTTTAATTCACTTCATTTTCTAGATGATCTAGAGAAGTCCCTTTCCTTAGTTCCTGCAAATTACCGGGGGAAGAGCCCTTAGAACTCAGGAGACTGTACTGTCAGTCTTTTCATGCTTTTTGTTCTCTTGACTCAATTGCCATGAAAGTGGAAAGAATGATGCTCCTGACTCCTCTTAATAAAATAAATGAGTGTAAGAAAGATTTCATTATCTCTATTGAGCATGAAGATTGAATCAGGAATAAAAATAGAAATCCTATCTTGGCTTCTAGCTCAAAGAGTTTCTTCTCTAAGTATCAATCCAGGCAGCCACAAGATGCTCTGGAGCTTTTCTCTGAGAATGTCTCCATTATCACCGAAGATTTGGAAGTATG
This sequence comes from Vulpes vulpes, assembly GCF_048418805.1. Classification (NCBI taxonomy): domain Eukaryota; kingdom Metazoa; phylum Chordata; class Mammalia; order Carnivora; family Canidae; genus Vulpes; species Vulpes vulpes. The sequence goes on along the minus strand of NC_132783.1, from coordinate 77,920,056 downwards.
AAATTCCATAAAGAGGAAGAAGTTTAGAAGAGAATAAAAGGTTGTCAGAAAGATGGATCCGCTACATTAGGACACTGAGCTGACTTCTGCTGTAAGGCTTTGCCCTGAGTGTGTGGTGTAATAGCAGCAGGCTGAACATGGCAATTACGAGTTTTTCAACATCTACCCTGTGGATACCAGTGCTCAGCAGGACCTGTGCAGTGCTGTGTGTAATTAAGAAAGAAGGGTCTGTTGAAAGGCTATAGGGAGGAGATAATTTATTTTTACTCTTTCTTCCTACCTTCAAAGAGAATCATAACTAATAGGACAAATTAAAGATACCCGGCCTATACAGGGTACTTTCAGGAGCTTCCCACTTCTTCACTTATGTATCTTGAAAGTGATTTAAGCCTCAAATCTTAGCTCTCCTTATTTTAATTCCCTTCTCCCTTGTTTGACCACCGTGTTTGGAGGATCTCAAAAAGGAAGAGTGTGAGAATCACAATTAGGGTAGTTTGCCCCAAGGGTAGTAGGATAGAGAGGGTTCCTTTGTCAAATTTGGCTCTGGTGCTGGAACTTTAACATGTGTTATTGGCTCTGGGGATTATGTTCTGGTTCTGGCTGAGTGAAAGCTTGCTTTGCTTTTGTTTTCTGAAAGTATTTAATAAAATGGCAGGATTCGCTTACTTGCTTATTGAATTCTTTTGCCTGGGAAACATGCAAATTCTGAACCCAGCTGCACATTTGTGACAAAGAGATAGCTAATAATCTGAGCTATATGCTATTTTTTTCTAAAAGCTTTTTATTTTTCTACAAGGGCAGAACTATCGTATACAAAGTTAAGCCTTTTAGAGACTGAGTTTAAAACTGCTTTCTATTAATAGCTTTCAGAATCTTTTCTGAATAACCTTGAGACACAGTTTTTCTTACAAGAAAGCAGGTGGAGAAAAAAGATCTATGGTTTGTTAACCAATAAAAACTAAGTTGCTAAATCTACCTGTTTCAAATAAATCAGTTGGGCCAATGAGAACATTTATTTTCCTCCTTCATCCTTTATTCAATCTTCACAAATGATACTAGATGCAAAACCAAATGTCAGGCTCTAGTCTCATACAGTGTTCTTTCTATTTTTGGCAGCTTCTGCAGAATTTTCTCAGATGCTCTCAGAGTTAGAACGGAGGTCCCTGTTCCTCCTGGGTACTGCTCCATGACCAGAATTACCAAAACCACTGAGCAAATAGCAAAATGACATGTTCTAGTTTGCTGGACAGAGGCCTTCCAGTCAGATATCAGAAATTAGGAACAAGTGGTTCCAAGAATTTGAAACTTTCATCATCTGTGTCAGCAGAAATAATAGGGCAGGTGATGCTCAGCAGCAGCTAAGACATTTTAATGACCTTGGGTTTTCAAGTTGCAGAAAAGGAAGAACAATAGAAACTAAACAACTTGTGACAGAGCCCAGATAGGCTGCCCAAGTCTCACCCTTATAGACTATAATTTCCAGAAGCTGGTTAGTTATTATCCATCCACCCATCCATGCATCTACTCATCTCTCCATCAACTTATCCATCAATACATTCATTCATCCATATTTATTGACTGTCACCTCTGTATCAAGTGTTGTGAGAGGCAATGAAGAAACCTGGAATTAATAAGGGCTTTGGAGCCAAACCAACATGTGCCTAAATCCTGGCTCTCTCAACTCCCAAATGCATGGGTGTATGCAAGATGATTAACTTTAGTGTTAATCACCTGAGTTGGCATCTTCATCTGGAAAATAGAGATTGTCTTACTACCTACATTATAGGGTGATTGTGAAAAAAAAGATACTATGCATCTTTATAGGGTTTACTGGGCTTCATACATAGTGAATAATCAATGATCGGCAGGTATTAGAAATGTTACAAGACTCAAAAAGTAATCATTATTTTTTTCTTATTCTCTATTGATGATTTATGTATATAACATTTATTTTCCTGCTTCTATAGTACATGACTCAGAATAAAAATTGATCTTTTCAGAGAAATAACACTCAGAGAAAGATCACAAAAGATCAAAGCCATTTAGAAAGCTTTTTTCCCCCAGAGGTTAGCAGAAGTCTGTTTATTTATTTATTTTTGTCTACCATGTATTATATGATCAGAAATTTGGCAAGACATATAATACTGTATATATTAATGTGTTCCAATTTTTTTCTGAAGCACATTTATACCTATTATCTTGATACTTTTCCTAATTGGTATCTCAGAGCTCATTACTTCCATCTTGTATATGAGAAAACTATACCTAATTACATTACAAGCCAATGGCAGAACTCAGGCTAGAATGCATGCTCCATATATCTAGTCTAGCAGCTTCTTTCTTTCATCTTTCTCTTTCTTTCTTTCTTTCTTTCTTTCTTTCTTTCTTTCTTTCAGAGAGAGAGGGCAAGAGTGAAAGTGCAGTGGGGAGAGATAGAGGCAGACAGAGAGAGAATCTCACCCAGTGGGGCTTATTTCATGACTATGAGATCATGACCTGAGCCAAAATTGAGAATTGAATGCTTAATTGACTGAGCCACCCAGGCACCTCAGTGGCTTCTCTACTCAAAAACAAAGGCTTTGTGGGAAGGCCTTAAATAATTTAAAAATGAAAAAGCAAAACAAAAACAAAAGGAGCAATTGAATCTGATATGTGAGGGTCTATCTGAGCTGTGATAGTTTCCCAGGAAATTGGTTAAAACTTTTTAGGTTTGTTATTACATAGTAAATTGCTATGGGATATATAGCAGAATCTTTGTGAAAGAATACTTTTGTCCCCCACTCAACAGGAATGAGGCCCTTTGAGGAAACAGATTCAGAGAGAAGTTAACTAATGAGGCCAAGATAAACAAGTGATAAGTGCTAAGTATGCCCATTAGGTTAATAATCCAAATTTGTCCTACTGTTGGCATTTGGATATAATTTTAACTGAAGCCAAGTTTGCGTGTTTATATTTACCCTTTGACCATAGCCAGGGCACACAGTTTGCCCTAAGGGGTCAGCGTTAACACTGTAATCCATATGAGTGATGCTTTGTAGGGCTATATAGTATACAATCTGCTCTCGTGTACATGGTAACTTCTTCTTTCACTAAACGTTGTTACATTGTTTTACCTGTTATTTTTCCCCTTTTTAGTCACTGTGGTTCCCTGCAAAAGAAGCTCAAGATGCAACAACCTTGATTTTAATATTAGTTTATCTGGACTTAAGGCGAATTTAGGATAAAATGCAAATATATCGCTTACAAAATGATTCACATTTGTCTGTCTGCCAAACAATATATGGTTATGTCCAATTCATAAAACCAGGTATTGAAATGTACTATGAAAAATCCATATTTTTTTAAATTTAATGCTGGAAACTTAATTTGTTTTAAATAAAGATTTTATGTTTGGATGAAGTTTGAATTATTGAATAGCAGAGGACTCCCATTTTATTGTTGACTAGCTTTTAAGTTAGGAATTATGATGCATATATGCAGGAAGGAAATAACAGCTAATACATTATGAACAGTTACTATGTGCCAGTTTTGTTATAACCATTTTATATCTGTAAACTTCTATGATATTTTTTAACAACCTTCTGAGGTGGGTTCTATAATTATCTTGATTTTATAGCTGAGGAAATGGAAGCTCAGAATGGTGAAGTTATTAATCCAAGGTCATGCAGCTCTTCTGGTTGAGTTTTGAACCCATGAATCTGTCTCTGGATCCTGTGCTCTTAATAACTATATTAATTGAAGGCTACAAACACCTTTGGCTAACTTTTTAAAAAAATAAAACTTATGTAGTTTAATAATATCTTAGAAGGACAGTATCACTCATCATAAAACATGCCAGAAATATAATATAGATGATAACTATTTGAAGCTTCAGTGATTAAATTATTATGTAGGAAACAATGTTCTCTGAACACAATGTTTATTTATTTTATTATTTATATGAGATAATGTGTCTTTGAAGTTTGTATCTATGCTTTTTTTAAATCTGTGAGTCATAACTAACCACAGTGCTCCAGTAAGACTGTTTTAGGAAAGAGTCATTCTGGAAGGACATGATGGTATGACTTACTCTTTGTTGGGAAAGTACAGAAAAAAAAAACTATATATAATGTAATCATTAGCATTTGATCAAAATACATAAATTCTGAAATAAACTTTAATCCACGCATTCACTTTGACTCAGTTGATTGGCAATGAGCCTCTAGTAGGGAAGTTTTTTGTTTTTAATAAACTTGGATTATTGATAGGAGCACAAAGACAATTAGTGATTTCCTTCCTTAACATCCTTAACTGTGATGTCAGAAATGATGTTCTAGATTGATTTGTGTGTTGCTCACAGAAAAGTCAGAAAGATCTTGAGAGAACTAGGTTATTAGCACCTTAGGGAAATATATTAGATCAGGTTTGCATTTAAGGTAGCTGAGGACAGGGATGAATAGGAACTTTCTTTAGGTTTTGCTCATTGGTTTGTGCGTTTGGAATTGTTTCTCAATGGGCTTTATTTTCTCCAGTGGATGGTAAATAAATTAAGTGGGAATCATATGAATGGTTCCAGCTTTCAAAAACTACTTATAGTTCTTCTATAGAAGTATTTCAAAGGATACTCTGCATTCTGAATGTCTATCTCACTCATCTGCTGGCTAACTCCTCTGTTAGCTAACTGGGAAAGAACTTGTTTTTCTCTCAAGCCTCTCTTAAAATTGTTGAGATTACAGAATCACTTATAAGCCAAACCAATTTAAAAAATATTCAACAACTAGTAGGACATAAGCATTAACTAAGCAGAAGAAGCGTAAACAATGGCTATACCCATAGTGATTACTATTAAGATTGTTAAGTGAAAATGGATGGTGTAGGGGGATCCTGAATTCATCTGAATTCATCTGAATTCATCTGAGGCCTATTCATCTGATAGCAGTATCAACTTAGAATTAACTTTTTTATCCATTAATTATGGCCTATTTTTGCATAAGCAGTAATACACCACATGTGCATGCACACACACACACACACACACACACAAGCAGTTACTTTTTCCCCATTGATTATAATATATGAATTGAAATCACTTCAATTAATCAAGCTAATGTTATAAAATTAATGTTCTGCAAATCTCTATACTTGTACCCATTTTCCTACATTTTCTCTTTCTAAAATAGTCTCTCTTCACTCCATCCATTCTTTGTTCATGCATTCCTTTTTCAAAACATCTGCTTCAAGAAGCCCTCCATGTTTTTCCTATGCTTAATGATTAAAGGGTTAAATTATGATTATGGTTAAAATATGATTTTATTTTTACATCATTTCATATTAATGCATTATCTTCTCCATTTGATTTTAAGCTTTTGTTTTAGTGCCTTCCTGTATTACCTATCATGTCTTTTATAAGAAGCCATTCAGTAAATGTTTACTAATTGATTGCTACTGAGTGCTTAACCACTACTGAGACTATTTGTGCTGCAGAGCAGGATGTCACTTTTCCATTATCGTAAAAAGGCTGTGTTATATATCAGACGTTTAACCTTGGTATCACCAACATCTAGTTTGGCATAAAACAGGTACTGAATGAATGCATGTTTGGTTTGATGAATACATAAATCTTTTATGATCTGTGTGTAAGCTGATCTTTAAAACAGAGAACAGTCACTTGACAATTCATACCTTGGCCAGCGGAGACTCTGAGATTTCGTAAAGAAAAAGAAGTGTCCTGAGCTAGCCACAATCCAGAAGCATCCCTCTTTCAGTTTATTTCCTTAACATGAACTTCTGACTGTTAATAACTCATTTCTGTTTTAGCTATAGGAGCAACTAAATGCCTTGGCCAGAACAGAGATAGTCCGGTACAAACTCTCTGCATGGGAAGAACTGCCTTTTGTATTGGTGCTAAGTCTCTCTATCTTTTATTAAATAACTGTCTTAAAACAAAGAAAACTAAAACTAAACAAGATGAAACAAAGCAAATTAGAGGCAACAGGTAGAGTAGAAGAATGAAGAAATCATAGAATTTGGCTTCAAGGCCTTTGACTGCCAAAGCTTTACTCACTCATCCTAGACAAGTATTAACTCTCTGGACCTTGTTGTCATCACATGGAAAGCAAAAGGGCATACCCTGAATCATCTTCAAGGCCCCCTTGTAGCTTTCAGAAGATTTACTGTCTAGATGCTAGACATGTGTTGCTTATGTCTTTTCTCTCTGAAGACTTGGCTATATTTCCTCATGAGCTATTGAAAGATACCATGTCTTAGCTTGAGTATAAAAAAAGTGGCATATATCCCTGTCCAAACACTCAGTGCTCTTGTGTACATCAGGGAAGCTTTGTCCCCTGCATAGTTTCAATTACAATGCATATTCTTTTCATTTTGAATTTTAGCAAAGACCTCTGTTGCTGTGTGGTTGTATGACAGCTGCTGTGCACCCCTCTGGTGGTGGCTGAAATGATTTCTGCACCTGTCTTATGCTTAAAAATATTGGGGGGAGGAAATGGACTCAGCATGCTGGAAAATATTGACTTGTTTCCCATATTACCTTTAGCAGCTAAAAGTCACGGATCTGGGATGAGAGGCAAGCCAGCCAATTTGTTAAGGGTACTGGCTGCATCACTGATATATATTCTGTTTATCTAAAAGTATAGACCTGGGACCAGGTCTTCTGTTCATTAAAGATCAAAGTTCACTGTCATTTTAGGAATGGACTTGGAGACGGGCTCTCTGAAAAATGTAAACAGCTTAGCCAGGCCGGGTGAGATAAGCTTATCTCTATACCCATCTTCCACCACCATTTTCTGTCTCCTAGATTCCTTCCAAATATAGTGTGAAACGTTTGCAATGCTAAAATAAATTTTCTAAACAGTGAATATTTCAAATAATCCAATTTTATACTTAGGGAAAAATCATATTTAAGGATTAGTAAAAAGGAATCAAGGCAATAAAGTAGAGGGGTTAAGAACTTTGATTTAGGAATAAGAACAACTTGTGTTCACATTCCATTTCCTGTCCTTACTAGTTCTATGATCTTGAACATATTACTTAAAGTTTCTCTGTATCAGTTTCCCTTTCTGGAATATGAGTAAACACTACCTATCTCCTAGGGTTGTTATAAGAACTAAATATATTAAGGGAAGCATTCAGCATAGTGCCTCAAACATAGCCATTCAAAGAGACAGTTTTGTGTTTGTCTATTTGTTTTTAAAGCTGAAAAGGGCTTGTGGTATATACTATGCAGAAGAGAAAATAACTTATCTTGTATTTAAATAAGCATCCCAGGGGTGCCTGGCTGGCTCAGTTGTTAGAGCATGTAGCTCTTGATCTCAGGGTTGTGAGTTTGAGGTCCATGTTGGGTATAGCGATTATGTAAAACTAGAATCTTAAAAACACGTAAATTCATACATATATACATAAGCATCCCATCTATTCAAAGGGGAGCTAACATTAAGAGAGGAGATTCTTGCTCAGTGACTATAGGAAAGGTGTTACATTAGATCAGGTTAAGCAGCCAGTACCCTTAACAAATGGTTAAATGCTAAATCATTTGTCTGTATGATTATACTCCCATTTCTCTCTTTTTAAAAAATATTTTATTTATTTATTCATGAGAGACACAGGGAGAGGCAGAGTCATAGGCAGAGGGAAAAGCAAGCTCCATTCAGGGAACCTGATGTGGGACTTGATACCTTAATTGGGATCACACCCTGAGCCAAAAGCAGAGGCTCAACCGCTGAGCCACCCAGCGGTCCCTACTTCAATTTCTTTACCTATAAATTGGGATAATAACTAAGTCACTGCACTATGTACAACTCTAAACGTTCTTTTCATGCTCATCATTGACCTCTATATTAACTCATGACTTTTTGGTAGAGATTAAATGGTGGCAGCTCAATTAACATTTCACATGTGGCAACTAAGGGTGCTTATAATCCATGAATGACTATAATTCATAGAATGTTGTTTTTTTATTTCCAGTGCTTCTTTTGCTATGTAGGGCCATTCACATAGCTGTAAATCATAAACATTTTTTGAAAACATGTGAAATGTATAAAGCACAAAGTTTTGTGGTATGAACTATATCCCAAGTCTCTTATGAATATTTTTGGCAAGGATAGAGAATGATAATTTCCTATTTAGCATACTAGTTTCAATATGACTCGTGCAGTGTGACACTCATTTATTCACACATCAATTCATCAAACAGACATTTATTATGCATATACTATATCACATCCTTCCTAAAGCATATTTAGGATACAGAAACACATGTAAAATTTCCCTGAAAGGAAGATAATATATGGACATAGCTAATATATACAACTTAGAAAATGATAATGTCTGTAGAAATAAAATAATAATGGTAGTAATAATAACAAAATATATAATTGAAGTTGAGAGAAAGAAAAATACTTCCATCTTTCATAATCAGAAAATTGTTTGTGGAAGAGATGAGTTTGGTCACAAAATATAAGATGAATTGGGCATAAAGGAATGTTCCAGGCAGAAGAAACAATATGAACAAATTAGAGATGTTCAAGGAACAGTAAATTGTGGTTTTGATGGTGTATAGTGGAATAAGGGTAATTGCATGAGAAGCTAAAAGACTAGAAGGAGCTCAGATTGTGACAAGTCATGGGGGAGATGTTGGAAGTTTCTGAGCTGTGAAGTAACAAGCTTCATGCAGCAGTGTCTGGCTTTAGGGCCCATGACTCTGAACCACTCAGAAATCTAGCAGAATATTTTTCTGTAGTTTCAGTATCCATTCCCTTCTTTTTATAATGGGGTTAGTGATGTTTAAAGGGATTGCTTGCCATGGTATTTGTAGGAATGATAGTTTCTTAGTAAATTTATTTCAGCTTTGGTAAGATATGTTTGGATAAATAAAAATTACGTAAATGTAACTGTATTCTGGTACATTACTGATCAGCCTCATTGAATATTTAAAGAATATCATCAAGATAGATGGTAAATTTTTGCTAATTTTTCACAGTCTCTGATAATAAATGTTAATTTTTTGTTTTACAAGAGTATATGCTTCCCCCAGATTCTCATGATCAAATCGCTTTAACAGCAAGGAAGAAAAAATCCACAATTTTAATTTATCTGAGCTGGAGTTATTCCTTTGGTATAAAAATTAACACAGGGATTATTAAGAGATCTGCATTTGACATCTTCTCATTTCACAGAGAACATTTCACTGGAACACATATTGGACTGTATGTGGTAGGTTTGTGGATTGTCATTGAATTCCTGGGAATTGTCTTACTCAGTTTTAATAGTGGGATCCTAACAATGAAGGGAATATTATTATCATTTAATATTTTCAATATTGTCAATTTGGTTGATCACTTATGTGAATTATCTGTCAAGGGTAGAACACCCCCATGTCATCGTGGTGTTCTTCCTGTAGATATAAATATTAGAAAGAAAATGAGCTGTGTTGTATCTTATGGTTAAGCTCCATAAATCAATGACTCTTAGATAAATAGTGCATTAATCAAATCTTCCCAAACAGAACTCTAATTGAGAGCCTTGAAAACGAGAATGGATTGGTGGTTACAAAATATTGCATGTAAATATAGTAACATTTCCACTCTCTTGAAAACACAAGTCCATATTTTCTCACAAGTACATTTATCTTTTATAGTCTTCTTGGTCTAGATTTTTCCTAGGTATTTTCTCATTCTGTCCATTTCACTTGATGGAAAACCTCTTCAGTCAATGCAATCAGCAAAGCTTTATCAAAACCTATGTTGTATAAGGCACCAAACCATATATTACCTTATATATCAGCTCCTCCAACCTCTCTGATTACAGCCAACCAATGGGGTATAATTTGAAAATTGTTGAGAGTCCTTTGCCTAAAATGTAGATTCCTTTATTGGCCAGCCTGACCTAATGTGGGTGATTGACATTTGTTTTTTCTTTAAGGGCTAACATATTTTATTGAATTAATCAATATCCTTATTAAATTCATCAGGATTATTTTTTTTAAAGATTTTATTTATTTATTTATTCATGAGAGACACACACACAGAGAGAGAGAGAGACAGAGACACAGGCAGAGGGAGAAGCAGGCTCCATGCCGGGAGCCTGACGTGGGACTCCATCCTGGGTCTCCAGGATTAGGCCCTGGGCTGAAGGCGGTGCTAAACCACTGAGCCACCAGGGCTGCCCTCATCAGGATTTTTAAAAATATGAAGACATTCAAACAGAGAACATAAGAAAAAGCAAATAAAACTGAGGATGAAGAAGGTAGACCAAAAATACCTGTTATAAAGTCCTAGACACTTGTATTTGTCTCAAATGTTTTTGACATTTTTATGAGGAGAGGGAAAGAGATATGGGAGAAGGGAGGGTGCATGGGCAGGATCAGTTGTGTGAAGAACAAAGTATTTTAAAATAAAGTTATTTGGAAGAAGTAGACCTTCATCCATGAGCTTTCATAAGGAAAATACTGTATGATGTAGCAAAATAGCAATTTCAGTAATGTTTTAATAGTAAAAACAGCATTGTGTGCCACAGATCTGCTTCTTAGAATCCTTCAATATAAAAGAAACTCCTAGCACAAGTCAGTGAATGAGGCTCTACAAGAGATCCCTAGAGAGTAATTGGACATCTGTGTTATAGCACTGTCTTGGGGCTATACCTTAGCTAACAATTTAGGCATTATCACCTTGGTATGAAGTAGTTTACCCATTTTTTAAAAGTTTTTATTAAATTCCAGTTACTTAACATGCAGTGTAATATTAGTTTCAGGTGTACAGTACAGTGATCCAACACTTAATACAACACCTGACGTTCATCACAAATATACTCCTTAATCCCCATACAACCGCTAGAGTAGGGCACCCTTTCCAGGAGCTGAAGGCCAGGGACAAAGAGTTTTTCTAGGGGAGGATAGCTCAGGTTGGAAAATTGGGCAGAAGGCAAGGACTTTTAAAAAAGATTATCTCAGTGTGTTTCTTAGAGCTGGCTTTGTCCATGGCCAGATATTAAAAGTGTTAAACAATTTAAGATTACATTATATTTACTGGTACAACAAAAATTACTCACTAGCTATTACAAAGTCTCCTCCGCTATCATTTATATAAGATAGGAAGTTCATCAAGGACTTCCCATGGCCATTCTTTGAATACAAAAATAGATTCTGTGTCTATTGGTGGGGGAGAGGTGGAGGGACAGGGATTAGAAAGTAGAGCTACAGCTACAGTCAACAATGTGAATGCATCTCATGAAAGATGTTGAACCAGAAAGAAACAAGACCCAAGAGAGATTACAGTTCTTCTACTTGTGGTAGAGTTACCTTCTAATAAACCCATTGTAAATTGAAAACATTATAAGTTGAAAAGGCATTTAATAGACCTAATCCACAGAATATCATAGTTTAGCCTAGTCGCCCTTAAACATGCTCAGAATGTTGCACTAAAAGTGAAAAACAATGTTGTCTGGGTACAGAATGGTTGTAATCGCAATGGCTGTTTACCCCGGTGATTGCATGGCTGACTGCAAGCTGCTGCTTGCTGCTGCAGCCCAGCATCACAAGAGTATTGCACTGCATATTGTTAGCCCGGGAAAAGATCTAAATTTAAAATTTGAAGTATAGCTTCTACTGAATGCATATCACTTTAGCACTCAAGTAAAGTAAAAAAATTTTAAGTCAAACCATCTTAAGTCAGAAACTGTCTGTACATACTTTATAATCCCATTTGTATAAAATACCAAAACAGATAAAGCTACTCTATGATGTTAGAAGTAATAGTGGTTATCTTGGAGATAGGGCTAGATAGGAAGAACCAAAGGGGGCATTTGGAGTACTGGATTCTTCTGTTTTTTGATCTGGGTACAGGGACCACAAGCATGCCCAGTATCCGTTAAGCTGTGCATTGACAATGAACGTTTCTCTGTGTATGATATATGTCAACAAAACATTTTTGTTTAAGCTATAGAAATGTCTCCTATGCAATGCCTGGGTGGCTTAGTGGTTGAGCGTCTGCCTTCAGCTCAGGGCATGATCCCGGGGTCCCGGGATCGAGTCCCGCATCAGACTCCTTGCAGGGAGCCTGTATCTCCCTCTGCCTATGTCTCTGCCTCTCTGCCTCTCTCCCTCTCTCCCTCCCTCCCTCTTCCTCTCTCTCTCCCTCCCTCCCTCTCTCTCTCTCTCTCTCTCTCATAAATAAAATCTTAAAGGAAAGAAAGAAATGTCTCCCACATATTAGACTATTGCTAACCCAGAATATGCTTCTGCTATCCTTTCTCAACTTACCAGCATGCAGGAGAGAAATCAGTCACTGTTTTCAAAGAGCAAGTCAGTTATTGGGTTTCAACTCCTTTCCTTGTTCACTTTCTCTCAGGTTTACCTGACAGTTGCTTTTTTCTCCTCTGCTCTACAGAGCTACAAAACTGCATTAAATATCTAACCCTGAGGGTTTCTCAATTCTGTGCTTAGTGTTACCTGGAAGCCAGTGTCAATACTGAAAATAAAAAGGCTGGGGATCAAGGTCTAGATTGGCTTTTCAGGCATTGTCTGGGGAAAAAAAAAATCAGACTAGGAAAGAATGTCTTGAAGGAATATCATGGAAAGATCCAATACGTTGGAATGGTATAGTCAGTGTCTAATTTCAGACAGAGTAATTTCTCTCTCACATATGTTAAAGTGTAAAAAAAAAATCTAATAAGATTTAACACTTCAAAGTCATTAACTAATTAACTAATGAATCCACGTAACAGCTCTATGAAGTTTGTGTTAAATATCTACCACTTCACAAATCTTGTGTCATTTAGAAACTCTTACAGCTCTTTTCGTTTCTGCTCTTTTCAAAGTCTTTAAAATTAACTAATATCTCCAGTGAAGGGCACATATCAAATTTGTCTCTTGAGAAGAAGAAATCCAATGCTTTATGAAATGACTACAAAATCAGTCATATACAATGGTTTTCCAGATGATATTGCTCCAAATTTCAAATGTCCTTTAGCCTCTATTATGCTTTGTTTGCCTTAAGGAAAAACAAATTTATTTAAAATGCCTGCGCATGGTAGATGCTCGATAAGTGTCTGTTGGCATTTCTCTATCGTACTTCTTAAATAAATTGCTTTGGCTAATTCAGCCATCATTTCACAGATTCAACTGGAATTTTTGAAAACATAAATATTATTGTGTACCATTCTTCCAAATGCCTAAATTAGTTCTCACTAGAAATGAATTAGGTGTTAAGTCACATAGGCCATTTAAGTTTATTTCTATAGGCCATTACTACGATAGTAATAGCATGTTCCCTGCACACTGAGTGTGTGTGTGTGGCAGCATGTGTGATAAATCCATGTTTTGGGGAGAAAAAAGAGAGATAGACATTGAAAGTTTTTAAAAAAGGTTTGTAAGATAATGAAGTCAGTTCCTTAAGTAATGTTTATAGAAAGGAAATGATGCCAAATTGTTAAAAAAGACAATACTGAGATCAGATTTTTTTGTTGGTGGTGCTAAGCAAAATTGTTACAGAATATTAGTTAATACATCTGTTCCATTAATGAACATTAAAAGAGGGTTTCCAGATTTCTGGTAAGCACTTTTTAGGTTGAGTTAATGATTGACTAATTAAGCTTCAGAGATATTTAGTCATTCTCTATAGATGGCAGATTTGGGAATATAAATGGCTAATGTGGGAACTTTCACATGATCAATCATGTAAACCTGCTGCATTGAGAGAGAGGAGTACCTGCCATGCCCACAAACATGTTATCTAAATGTATCCTCAAAATTGCCCTGGGATATGAAGTACTGTTCCCATTTTACAGATAAGGAAACTGATGCCACACCATGCTACTAGTCTAACTAATCCAAAGTCTGTAATCTCTCCCCTACTCCAGGAAATAAAAGCAGTCTTACATGAACAGACTTAATTTGAATACCTTTAAGTCCCATCTATCTCAAATTGGTTTTTCAGGTCATCTTTGCACCCTGTTATCCTGATTTAATACAAACTAAGGTATAAGAACCTCTTCTGTTTTTTTCTTCATTTGCCCCCTCTTTCAGCCACTCTCAGCTCATGAAGCTTGAATTCTGGCTGGCACGGGCAGTGCGGTCAAGGCTGCAGCTGTTTGCATCCCCTCCTCCCATGCTCATCATGAGTTCTGCAAATGAGCCCTGCAGACTGATATTGCGTTCTGCAGTTTATTTGACAAATAGCTTTTGTGGCCTTTGATTCTTCCTATCACTCATAAATTCTGGCAACAGACTGGTTGTTTGTCAGATTCAAATCCCACACATATGAAAGGAAAGAGTTGAAGATTCCTGCATTGAAAGCGGACTCTACCCTTAAGATTTATTTGTAAATTTTACTTAAAACTACTCTGAGAGGAACCTAGGATATCCCCCTGGTCCTGCCTAGCTGCAAATTATTGTATCCTTATGCCATAAATCTTGATAATATGTCTTTTAAAATGTGCCTGAGAAAATGTATTTCATGTTTATAGTGCTGGATTTTAGTGAGTCAAATTGTGTTTGGGCAGTATGTTTGCCTCTTCCAGTTCTGTGTGACACAGGAGTAAAATGGAGACTCTTCGGTCATTCAGCTGCAGATTCTAAGAGAGCCTGTTGTAACTGTGCATTTTAATTAACCGAATCAGCTGAGGAAATGTTGTCTCTCTACTGTGGTGTAGCTGTCTGCCTTGTAAAGTACCTCCCTGGATAAACAGAGGACTTCTATTTCTTAAACTGCCTTTCCCCCATGGTCTTTAAGAGTGTTGGGCTTTTTCTTTTTTTCTTAAATTACAGGTGGAGAAGGTTTAATTAACTCTAAAATGATTCTCTAGCAGACTCGGTTGAATTTTTTTTACAACACTTCGAGCTACCATGTAGTTAGTGTAGGATGCATGCTGTTATCGGAGCACACAGAAACATTTATAAACCTGAATCTGTTTTGTCATATTACCAGAGATGGCATCTGCACTTGGGTACAGTTGAAATACAAATTGAAGATCAAATAGTTTGTTTTTTTTTTTTTAAAAAAACTAATCAGTGGGCTACTGTGAGCTGAGCCAACAAAATGGGAATAATTTAACCATTGATTATTTCTGCACAACACGCTGCTGGATGGTAAAACTGAGTTGACTATGAGAAGATAGTTGTGGTTCTAAGAATTATGTGCAAATCTGACCTCTGGAAATATAATCTGTGAGCTTGGTATTGAAAACTGCTGAATACATCCTAGTGGAAACTTCTGGCCTGTATAATTGGTTATAGGTTAGTTAAGCACTGGGTTCCTTTCATTCTTCTGTCACTCTATGTAGAAGTTTGTAAATCTAAGTAGACTAATGCTAATTTCACAACAGTGGTTTTCCATCTTTTCAAATTATGTGCCCGGGAGCTCAGGACCGTCTACCTTACTGAGACCATGTAGATTCTAGTTCTGAAAATTAAAAACAAAATCCAACCACTTCTTATACTTCTTCCTTTTTGATAAGAATGAGAACAAAAAAAAATTTTTTTAATTTAAGTAACCACTGTGTACACACCTTAGGCAAGAGGGTTATCTGTTAGAGATAAAAAAATGATGCCCTATTTGTAGTGAAACCTTGGAATGGATAACTAAGGGGAGGACTATGAAATGCAGTTCTTGCAAGATCGTTAAAAGTCAATTAAAGTACCTTGGAATTTCGAATAGAAGGTAGGAAAATGGACTGCATAGTTCTCAAAAGTCCTCACAGCTACAAGTTTTTATGACTAAATAAAGGTTTCATTTCAATTCTCTTTTACATATGTTCCAAAAAAATGAATCTGCTCCATTAATGCCAGATTACTGTGGTCCAGAGCCTGAGCATATCTCACATGTAAAGGAATGTTTGAATGCTCTACAAATCTGCCCTGCCTTATAAATCATAATTAAAATATGACTTAAAATATATTAGGGAAGAATGTCATTTCTATTTGTGAAATTCAGTTACTATTTACAAAATTACAGTTCTTCATTTATAGAACTAAACAAAGCTGTTGAATCAAAATCAGTTTTTAAGTCCCGTCTAAATTAAATTATTAGACTGTGTCATTTTAATTACTGCTTTGCCAAGAGATAAAAATCACTAGCATTTTCCTTTTAACCCAGTCAGAAGGTGCACATTTTGGTAGTATAGATTGACTTATAAATAAAAGTCAAGTAGAGAGAAAAATTGAAAGAAACTTCAAGTGGAGATGAGAGAAATGATATACAGTGAAAGGGAGGAAGACAATGAACAGAGGGGAGAGCAGATACCCAGCAAAGTCCTATGTTATCCAATCTGCCCTCTGCATAATCTATGTTCAAGAGATTAAAAAAAAAAAAGATGAGCATCACTAATTCTCAACTCTAAGTTTTGATGTTTGAAGCCTCCAGTTGAATAGTTACTTTGAAAATGTGCATAGTTAGGAAGCCAAAGACCTCTGACTTCCTCTCTATGATAGTGTAGGACGGCCCCTTTGTTTGATTAGAGAGGAGAGGCCTTGGAAAGTATTGAAGACAGAAGCTTTGTGGAACTGTGGAGAAGATGAGCAGACACCCAACCTAATGAGAACAGGATCTTTCCCAAGAGGCAGTGGACAAAGAGAGGTCACAGATACATGGCATTTACAACAAAAGTTGATTACTCAGCCTCCACTAAAGCCAAGATGTATTCATATTTAGAATTAAATATTCTTTGTCTCACATTTTTTTTAGCTCTTAGTCACTTTAACGTATCACCTAAATTTTCCATATCCTTGGTAATTATCAAAGGAAAATCATTGGTAGATTATTCACAACATAAATGCAGTTTAAATCAGCACATGATTCTTAAAAACTATATTTATATAAGAATAATTATTGAAACCAGTTAAATGGTAAATAAGGCTGTGATATGAAAATGTACATATTAAATAAAAACACAGGATGTATATGTAGATAAATGTATATGTAAATAAATGTAAGGCCAGCAATAACCTTATCATAATTACCAGAAGATCAATTCAATAGATATCTCTCATGAATAAAAGACTGTACCAGTCACCACTGGTAGAAGAAAGATTTAAAAAAAATAGTTCATTTCCTCAAAAGGGTATACAGACACATTAATAACTCTAACACAAGACAACTGGTGATGTAGTCTCCAACAGGGATATGAAATACCATGTTAAACAGGGAAGGGCAGTATTCAGAAGACTTCTAAAATGAGTGGGATTTGAATTGGATCTATTGTAGAAAAGCTCAGAGATTGATAGGAGGACTTGGAAAGGAAGAAAGTCATTCCCCACAAAGGAAATAGCTTGAGCAAAAGCACAGAGATAGGAAAGCACACACTACTTCAAGAATTGGCCAATGCTAAAGCATGGGAAATGGCATGGAAATAAAGATAGAGATGCATTTGACCTTTGTTGGGAGATTTAGGATATTAGTTTTATATACTATATTACTCTTTAGTATCAACCATGTGCTTAGATGCCCCTGAGCAATTTAGATTCTAATTCTTGAAAGTTTGCCAGGTATCTCTTATTCCATGTAAAAATAGATACTGGCATACAACTGTTAAAGCACGCTATCGCACTGAAATTCTTAGCAGTTAGAGCTAATGAAGGGAAAGAGGAGGTTACTATTACGTGCCAAACTTTGTATCAAGTGATTTTACCTATGTCATCTCATTTAATAATATAGGATCTTTATGATCCTATATGAGTATTAAAGAATACATGCAGTGTGCCAAAAGAGAGTACATAAAAATATTCAAGAAATGCTGATTCCTTTGCCCTCTTGCAACAATCAGGTGATGATTATATTGTATTTCACATTTTTTTTTAAGATGAAGAAACTAAGACTCAAGATTTTGCAGTTATTAAGTCTCAGAACCAGAATCAAGACTGGCTTTTCCTGGATCTGTCACCCAAGTTCTTTCTAGTGTGCATGTTGTCTGTCAGTGGAGAAATACTAAGCCTATGTATAATGGCAACTTACTGATGATATTTCTCAAATTACAGTTACTGGATGAAACCTAGATTATTTGCTCTACCTTGGTTTCTTTGGTAAGGCTGACCCATGTTTCAGAAAAATACAAAGGTATTGATATCAGATGATTTCAGAGGTGCTTGCAAAGCATTTGTCCCCAGAAGTACTTTCCCCAACTCTCCTGGTTATGCTTGATCTTATATATGACTCTCTCACATTTAGCTAAAGGTTTTTAACCCTATTGAAATGTCAGTTGCCTCAGAAGGGACAATAATATTGGTCTAGATCTAGATCTAGGAATAGATATTTGGTAAGGAGTAAGGAACAGAGTCTTGGGTATCATTGGATAGGGGGATTTTAGTGTGGATAATCCTTCTAAATGGAGAAAAGGCATGGGAATGGGAGACTGGAAAGAAAGGAGGCACATACCCTAGATTTGGCTAGATTGTACTCTAGTGACAAATTAAGTCTGTCTGATTGCTCCAACCATAAAACTGATAAATTTCCCAGTGACTTCTGATCATATCAAAATTTGAATGGGCACTCTAGAAAAGCAGGCAAAGTGGTCCACTTGGACTGGGAAAAGATATGTAGGCAGAAAACCAAACCAAATCAAAACAACCAAAAAACAAACAAAACCTCTTTCTTAGAAATGGGAAAGTGGAAGGAAGGTGAAGCTTAAGTTTAAGACTATGGTGGTAAACTTTCCACCATATGGAGTTAATCAGATATCATGAAAGCAAAATACAGGATGCTCATCATATATGATTATTTTTTAAGATATAATAAGCAAGATATAATTTGAGCTTTGTACTCTATTTTTTTTTATCTACCTTGATCTTTTCTTTTTAATTTACAGCTAGCTTAAAGCTTTTGCATTTTAGTGTAAACTAATAAAGACCCTACACATCTCTGTGTATTAGACCATAAAAACAACCAAAGTGAAGCCCATAAAAATATATGTAGATTTTTACATTGTACTATTCAATCCTCCCTGTAAAAGTCCATAGGACTAAGTGCATGCTGCCTTTTAATGGCATGAGATGGGCTGAACTGGGCGCCACAGGCTGGAAGAATATGATGTAGATTAGAATTTAGTGAGCAGAGGGATATTCCAATCACTGGATATTGTTTCCAAATAGGAATTGAAGATATATAATTTGGCTAAAGAAACCTGTGTGGGTGAGGTATGAATTATTTTAGGGCAGTTCTATAAAGAAATGACAAGGTATACGATTAATGGATGAAGCTTTTAGGAAAACAAGAGTCAATCTAAGGACTCTTCTTACATTAAAAACAAATAAACAGACAAAAAGCCCTACATACCCACTCCTGGCACACAAGGACTTGATTATACAAAAATACATACACTTTGTAATGAACATGATTTGTCACCTTATAGGATGGATAAGAATTTTCTTTCTAAGCATCTACAAACATTCCTAACTTATTGGAAAAGACAAAATTAAACAGATCGTTAATTATTCTATTTTCACCATCATTCAGTGATGTTACCTAACCTTCCATTGGATAAACAGCAGTACCTTAACCAAATAGTTATGCCTTTTACACTTCAAAATTTTTGTAACAATTGTGCAAAACCCCTCTCATAAATCAATGAGTACAAGCCAACATTGATCCTAAAGAGATGAGTTAGCTTTTAAACTCCTTGAAGAGTTTTCACTGTTGTGATCTTATCACAGGTGTATCAGAATTTTTAAAGTCACTCTACTATTTCAGCCTCAACATGATATACTCTACAAGTTTTCTTTAAATATTCTTGTGAGATTCTGGTTGATTGCTTCAAGTTGGGGAGGGGTAAGCATATTCCTTCTTTCAGAGTGTATAACAGATCAATATTAATGATAAGAAACAGTTTTTAGCTACTGCTAAAACCATAAAACCATAAAACTTGCGAGAACCACTGAGTTGAATTCTTGGCTTCAATAGTAATATTGTTTACTGTACTATAGCCTTATTGTCTAAGGACATTTTCTTTTACCCTCGCTTCATTAATAAATTTGAACCCCAAGAGTGCTGAATAAGGATTTATATTTAGTTGAAGTCCTTTGCTCTTCAGTGACAACATGTATTTTATTCCCTGGATAGATGTAATTAGTGTGATATAGTTTTAACAGAAATTGCCTTTGCTAAATGTAGTATTTGCCTTATCATTTTATATGTGAGGCCCCCCAAATTTGCATTTTATCCCTGAGGAGACAAAATTCTGGCTGTTGGTGTAAGTGTTTTTGATTGATAAAAATGTAGTTGGACACTGCTGTATATAAAGTCCTGTATTTTGTTTACTGGGAGTTAATTAAGAAGAAAAATAGTAGACTTTAATACTTTGCTAGCCTGTGACTCAACTATATTTCTTCTTTTTTCCATTGAAAATCAGAGATATTAAAGAGGTGATTTGTAGTCTGTAGAGGAAAGAGAGAGGGTCAGCCAGACTTAAATTTTGTTTTATAGTTGTTGTTTGTTTGTTTTTTAAAATTAGAGATAGACTACTTTTTTGAGATGACCACATTGTGTTGTTTTATATAAGGGACGACTTTTTTGTGATATAGAATAATTTTTTTGTGTGCATGAAGTAGGGAATAATTTAAGGGTAGGAGAAAGGTATAAAGGAAATTTCTTTTTGGGGTGGGGAGTGGGAACCCCTGAAAAATAAAGAAAATATTGAGAATTGTCAAAAAGTTATCAATTTTCATTACAATATTTGCTGGATAAGATAAGAGAAGCTCTTTTACTTTTCAATAAAATGGATTATTATTGCTTATAGGGTTTTGCCATTAGGAAGTATAGTTGCAAAATAGATTGCCTCTGCTTGATTTTACACTGTGGCTCAGAGTGTCTGTTTTCCTGGAATTTTTCTCACATATTCAGGAGACCCAACTCAAGAACACTTGCCAATAATTCTATGAAGGTTAACCAGCATAAAATTTACAAATATTTTTTTCTTCTGAAAAAACATCAGCTTCTCTCTGTTCTTCAGAGATTTCATAGAAATTTAGTTGTCAAAGAGGAACAGTTTCTCTACTTAAATTATAAGAATTTTGGAAACACATATACATCACATTTGGTAAGACAAGCTACAGAAGTCAAGATTTGTGATTACATTGGTCTTTTCTTTATGAAAGGCTAACAAAGAAAAGTATTTAATTTGCCTAAGGGAATAGATTATTACTCATAAAAAAAAGCCTTTGTATTTTTATGCTTTTTTAAAAATCCAGTAATTTTCAATGACAATAATTGATAGAGTCAATAGCAATTTCTATATAGGAAAAGACTTTGTATAGTTTTTCTTTGGGGGAAAAAAGAAACAAATTAAATATCATGTGATTGATACCTGGAATCTATGCTAATCCCACTATAATATGTTATGAGCAATTACTTTTATACAATAATGATGTCATCTTGCCAGAAAATGTTATATGTATAAAGTATAAAGACAACAAGTACTCAAAATATTGATACTAGAAAGGGGATAGACAATTAACCTATGTTGATTGAATGTCCTCAGTTTTTAATGACCTGATTCGGGACATAATTAGGATTTTTATTTAGTTTGATAAGCTTTTGCTTCAATATTCTCTGGTTGGTATCTTTATGTCTATTGTACATTGCGATCATTACTGATAAACTAGACTCTGATAATATGGGGTAGAAGAAACTGTGTTTTTATGAAACTAAAGATCAAAAACAAATTAAGTTCTAGATTCACTGCCAAGTCTCAGAATTTGTATTAATGTAAAATGGATTTGTTCTTCTTTAACACAGAGGTTAGTGATGTCTTTTGACCCAGGCAAGACACAGAGCACCATCAACTACAGCTGAATATCTCACTAAGTACTCTTTGAAAAGAATAGATTTTTGCCATTTGAGAGTTAACAAAATATTTCTCAAATTTTGTTCTCCAAATAACCACGTGAAGTCAATAATACACGCCCATCTTACAGATAGGGAACTTAAAGTTCAAAAAGCTAAGAAATTTTCCTGAAATCATTAGTTAGCAAATGTAGAGAAACTTGAATCTAAGGCCCATACTCTTATCATAGATGGCTGTGATATTTTCCTCAAATAAAAAAGAACAGTAAACTATGTTTATGTAGATTTTCTCTGTAGTATTTCTATTTTATTCTACGTAGCTATGCAAAAAGTCACCATTTTGTAGACTAAGCAAAATTTGGATCTAATTCTGTAAGCTATTATAATTTGATTAGGTAAACTCACTTTCACCTATTATTTTTTAACTAGTTTTCAAGAGTCATTTAATATGAACTATTTAACTTCCATCAGTTCTGTTTCTCTTACAATTGTAATTCACATTTACTGATATTATTGTTCATGTTCACAGTTTCTTCCAACTGTGTCTAATTTTTAACGTAGGTAGATAAGAGAGAACCAGTACAGAAAAACTCCGTGGGCTTACTGCAGATCCAGATACCAATGAGAATCCAGGGAAAAGGGAATAGAAGAAACAACACAGTTTCTGAGTTTTTCATTTCTCATGGCTCAATTCTCATTTGTCATATCTAGAACTCATTTTGTCTTAGGCTTCATGGCTGGATGTTTGTTTCTGATGCTAGTCTAATCCACACATTAAATAAACTATTTAAATTCTCTTCTTGGTAAATGTCAAGGGAAGAGAGGAGATTTCATGCACCTACAACATCCTAAAATCCCTTGCCAAATCTATGAATCTGACTCTGCATTATCCTTCCCCAGAAGGAAAGCATAATTTCATTATCCATGAATCATCACCTCTTAGACTATAACATCATTGTCAGAGAGCCTAATAGAACCAGTGTTCAGCTGGCTGAGAAGGGGGAGGGTTGCGGAAAGCACTGGGGCAAAGCACAGGTCACTGGCATGATCAAGACACTGGAGGGTTCTAGAGCAGAAAAGGAGGCCTCCCTCATCTGATAGCTCTGACATTCCTAGTGACTGGTAAATAACTGATGCTGGTTCTTTCAATATTAATATTGAAATTTGTCTTCCCTAATCTAAATTACATTGTATTTCAGTTTCCTGCCTATGGAAAATGTTGACGCATTTAATGAAACTTGCAGAGCATCTGGCTAAAATTGATGAGTGAAAATACTTTAAAGAATTTCTTATCTATTAGTACATTTTTACTCGCTCTTCATCTATGAACACTTATTTCTTCTAGCCCTAAGTGCCAGTTCTGTGGCCTCTCTCTGGGCTAATTACTAAGTAAGTCCATATGTAAAATATAACTTAAACAATCACACTAGAATTATATTTCCCAGGGATTTGAATTAAATAAAATGCAAGTCTGATACACAGATCAAAAAATATATGTTGTAAATCATGTTTACATAAGGATTTGGGACTAGAAAAACCGGAGGCGTATAAATAGCTGTGGTTAGTATAACCAGCCACTGGAGGTCACTGCCGCTCCACAGAAATACAGTTTATTGCCTGTCTACTTAGTTGACTCACCAAATCAAGTAAAAAATGGTTTAAATTCTTTGACAAAATGTAATGTCAACATTCTTGGAAAATATAAACTCATTTAAAAGGAATATATCTTGTGTAAGTATTGCTTAGAAAACTATGGCACTGGGACTATTAAAGCTGTGCTGCAATAGCACTCTGGGCACTGAGGCTCATAAAAATGGGGGGAAAAAACCCATGCAGTTCAGTCACTAAACTGCATTTCTTCTCTCTCTGGTAAAGCATTCAAAGTACTGACTGAGTTCTTTCTAAGCCGATGCATCTGTGTTGTATAGTTCAATAGGTCAGGCTGGTTTTGTAACTGTTGTCACCTTTGAGGGAAGCCAGATACTTCATGTAAATTTGGAACAGATAATGGAATATCAATTACATTGCTCTAATATGCAATGAGTGTGAAATATATAATGAAAATAGACTTACAGTATGTAGTTCAGAAAGTGCTGTGGGGTGGGGGTGAAGACAACAACTTTTGAACAGGAGAACACTGACCAGTTGGATTTGTTAAATTTAAAATGGTGAACTAGTTATTGTTTAACCTATAAGAATTATCTATCTGTGATTGGAAGATCCTGAGAAATAGAGAAGCTTCATTCCCAAAGTTGGTGGGGGGAATCTTTTTAAAAAAAATTTCATGTCCTGAATTAAAATAACTTTTATAATCTAAGGAATTTTATTTTGATTATATGATTAAACTTATAAATAAAGCTAGGCATTAAAAAATGACCAGCCTTTAAAATGTTGGTCATTCATTTAATATTACACATGAAGTAGCTTTGAATTTAAGAAACACTTTCAATACAGCAAACGTATTTTATATATGCCGGTAGGATCCCAACAATGAGAACTGCAAGAATTCAAAAATATAAGTATAAATATCCCTTGCCTAAGTTTATTTGGTGCATGACAATTGAGGCAGAAGGTCAAGTCAAAGAATAGAAATGGGCTTTTTCACTTTAACACTGCATTTAATTAATACAACCATCTTTAGTACAGATAAAAATGAGGCTGATCAGAGAAATTTTCTTTTTGAGATGGAATATATATTTAGTGACATTTTATGAAAAATGAAAAATTACAACTTCAGTGAAAAACATCACAGTAGGCTCAGTCATCCAGTTCATAGTACTGTAAGGAAGTATCTGCGTTATTAATGAATTGGGAATCTGTGACTATTTACCATTAATAAATATACATTCAACAATTATTCATGGGTAAATATATTGTAGCTATGATGCTTTTCTGAACTGGCATCTCTTTTAAAGATTTAATCAAAATCAAAGTGCCTTGAGAAATCCACTTTAAATACCCCCTTTCCTTTATTGCTTATAAAAGTATGATTTTTTTTTATGATCTGGCTTCCTTGCAATTATATTTCATGGTGACTTGCCTAGATTTTTCCTCTCAGCATATGAAAAGCCTCCAAACTATATAAAAATGCTGGTTAAAAAAATAGCCATTCACTTTTCTTTTTTGCTGCAGTGATTTTGTTTTGGAAGAACAGGGATGTGGTTAAAGATGTGGGGCTTGGCAAGCCAAATTAAACGAAACAGACTGTTTCAATTTCTGATTTTTGTTCCTGTAACAGGATTGTTCATTTTGGAGGATGAGAGAGGATACAATACAGACCAAAGACATTTTTCTAAATCTTATTGAAGTGTGCTCAAAGTTACTGAGATACAGAAGGTATGATATTTGTGCTGCAGTCAATAAACTTTCACCTACGACATAAAAACATGCATGCAGCTTGCAGATTGCCAACAGGGTCTGTACAGAATCATACTGATGGATGAGTTCACAATACAGATGAACATAGGGACACTGTAACATCAGTAATAGAAAAGCAAAAGACAACTGCCATGGAGTTGGTCTTTTTCCCTCTAAGATTTATTTTATACATTTATTAAGGTGTTATTGAAATCATTCTTTTCAATGAAGCTTTTGGTGGAACACATGTCTTGGAATGTGTTCTCTGTATGCCTCTGAATGAAGTGTCAGTCATTAGGGGACTAGCGTGTGCAGGGCACATCATGGAATGCAACAGGACAGCCTGACAAATCCCAGACAGAAGAACAGACAGAGCTAAAGATGCCACTCACTACATTAGAGTCCCTAAAGAGCTGGAAAGAAATTCCGGTAAGCTCCCAACCATAGGCAAACAGCAAGCTGCCTTCCCATTTGCAAGCCTCATCTCTGAAAACTCCCTAAGGTGAGGAACAGTGAAGAAATCTGCCTCCTCAAATTTGCTTCTCGGTTATTTAATTAATTTATTTAGGCTGAATAACGGGCTAGGAGAAACTGACAGTGTGAAACCTCTATAGCTCGATTTTACAGGGATGGATTTCAGAGACAAGGCGTTCAAGTCTAAAACTTTGTATTTTTACCATCTCACATTTTTCAGTTGTGTATTTGCAGCATTTTAACCCTTCAACACTTTTCCGTGGGCTCGCTTTACTGAAATTCAAACACCTCTGGAAATTGCCCATGGTGTTTCTTTAACCCAGCACCATCTTTTGATAGTTTCCTGCAATTTTCTTTTTAAGCCAGACAATGTTTTAAGGCTCTGTCTCTTAAGTGTTCCCGTAATCAAGCATTCTCCTAGAATCAGTTCCAGCTCCCAGTACCTGGGCTCATTCACTTTTTCCTCGATTTGCCAATGAACAGCAAACCTTCTAAAACTAGAAGATTTGGTCCCACCAGAAGAGAAATAACAGCAGCTGTGGGGGATTACTTATGAAAGAAGTTTTATCTTGAAACAAGTGAGATATTAATGCGATCAATAAAGAGTCTTATACAATAGGCATTATCCCTAAACCAGAGTTTGAGCTTTGCTTTGATTGTGGCATTTAAATTTCAATGGGTTGATTATGTATGAGAGGAAAATGACCAGTATTATGAGTGTACTAAAACGGACTGGGAAGGACCTTGCCAGCAAAGTGAGAGAGAGAGAGGGAATGGGAGGGGGGCACCACGTTCCCTTTATAGTCACCAGAGTTCAATAAAGCACCACTTATTTCCCAGCTTTTAAGAGCGCTTTTAGCACAATGGTTCATACCTCACACTCCCTGGAGCCTGATTTGTTATAGGTGCAGGGTCCCGTCCCATTCAGCAGCATCTCGCTGGTCTCCGTGTTGGTGGGCTTATAATCTACATAAAATTCCTGGGTGCTGGGAGTCATTTGCTTTAGGGACTGTCTTTTCTTTTTCCGGTGCCTTCGCATGAGGGAGCGCTGCTGCAGCTGCTTCATGCTTGCAGGGTACCGCTTCCATGACACGTAGATAACGAGCAGGATGACGAGCACGGACAGGAAAAGGGCCACGCTCCCTGCGATGATTTTATGGAAAGAGATATGCTCGGTGTCAGCATCGGTCTCTGGGCCAGGCTCCGTGGCTCCCACCGTGGGGGGCAGAGGGGGCTTGCTCTCATGCTTCGGCCTGGGGAGCTTAGGCTTAAATGTCGGCTTCGGAAGAGCCCTGGCCAGATCAAACCTCTCCGTGGTACTTTTGCCACAGATGCTGTAATTCTTCACCGCATCCATCACATTTACTCCTTGCAGCTCTTTGGGACTGGCACAGATAATTGTATTCTCCCTCAGACCTTTAAAACTTTTCAGCCAGTTTACCAGGGAGCAAATGTTTCTGCTGCATTCCCATATATTCCCAGCAAGACTGATGTCATTGAGAGATATCCAAGAATCCAAAATCTCTTGACCAATAAATGTAAGCTTATTGGAATCCAGGTTGAGGCGCTGCAGGTTTGGGACACACTGGAAAACACTAGGTCCACTAAAAGCTTCAATCTCATTGCCTGATAAATCAAGCCTTTGTAATGAGCTCCAGGTCCAGGACATGGTCTGTCCTATGACACTGATTTTATTCCACTGCAAGTAAAGGTTCTGTAGGCTCACCAACCTTGGAAAAAGGGCCAGGTTGAGCTTAGAAAATTGATTGTGCTCCAGGTGAAGTTCTTTGAGTCTGATCATGCCAGCAAAGACATTCCTGGCTAAACTTCGGATCCGGTTGTATCCCAGGTCCAAAAGTTCCAGATTGCGGCAGTCTTGGAATATTCGCACAGGGATGGTTCTCAGGGAGTTAGACCGTAAATGTAAACTCAGCAGCTTCCGCAAGCCCCGAAACTGCTCAGATCCCAGAGAATGCAGCTGATTATAGGACAGATCCAAGTTCCGTAAATTTGTCACAGGTCTGAAGGTATTGTTGAGAAAATAGGAGATTCTGTTGGAACTCAGAATCAACTCTTTGAGTCTGCGTATTCCATTAAAAGCATTCTCATCAATATTGCTGATATGATTATGGTCAAGGTACAGCCAGGTGAGCTGATTGAGCCCTTTAAATTGATTATACTTAAGTTTTTGAAGGCTGTTATAGCGAAGGGACAAACCTAAGCAACCAGCAGATATACTTGAGGGTATCTCCTGTAATTTCTGAGATTCACAATATACCATTTTGCCTTCACACCTACAGCCCTTAGGGCATCCTCGTTCGGCAGAAGAAAGCATTGTCAGTAAGACTGTGGGGGCTATAATCAGTGCTACAGCTGATCCGCTCAGTAGCCTAATTACATTGAAACCTGGAAATAAAAACAACTTAGAAAAGTTATCCCCCCAAAAAGGAATTCATTTATTTTTCAATCAAGCAAAAATAGGCATGTATTTTCTCTTTTAAAAATTAAAATCTAGATAACAACATTTAATATCAAATAACACCTCTTTGAAATTTAAAGAGATTGTCTTTAGGGCTTTTTTTTTTTTTTAATAGTTAAGCAAGGAAACGTGTCCACTAAGCAATTGAATGTATAGTCTTAAGCACAGAAAGGTATTCTCTAAAATAATTAAGGCAGAATTACAACACAGACTAGAGGGTTTTGGTTTTATTTTTTTGTTTTTGTTTTTTTTTTAAGAAGGAAAGAAGAAAAATGACAAAACATACCCATCCTTTGTATTGTTCAAAGGTCGTCCTTAGGTCTTTTGCTTTGGCTTAAGGGGCCACTTGCATGACAGCCCCTGTCAGCTGCACTGTGGTGAGTCAGGGCTCGCTGACACCCAGGAAGAAAAATTGGACCCCTTGGGAGATGGACCGATTTTGGAACATTATTCTTTGCCAGCCACGCAGAACACTCCAAGAACAAATAAATTCCGACACCGCATTTGTAGCAAAACATCAAAATCTTCCTAGGTAATAGGATCTTCGTGGATATTACGTTTTTGCATCTTTACAGTTTTTTTGGGGGGGGGGGGCGTTAAAAAAAAAAAACTGGCTTCTACAATTTCTTCTTATCGGGAAGCATGATGTAGTCCTCCAGGCAACGTGGGGCTACCTGAGCTGCCACATCTGTATTCCATAGCCCAGCATTTCTGGGGGTGAGCACCCACTTCAGCCACAAAGCTGCGTTGGAGCCCAGGAGGCAGGAGAGCCCCGTACCGCACACACGCTCAGCTCACTTCTGCAGACTGTCATTCTGAAAGCTGCTCGGACTGTTGCTTTGGTTTCAGTGAATGCAGTCTTATGTAAAGCTGCCCCCAGTGGTGAAGAACATTATGGGCATGTGCAGAAATGTCTCTCTTTTATCTTGCAAATGAGCAGGCTCTCTGCTGGAAAATGAATGATTCTTTTGGGTGGCTCAATGGGAACTGAATGGTCACCGTAATCAATAACTAGCAACATTTTCTGTAATTTCCAAGTCTTGTTTTACAATTTGGCAATGTCTTTATTGTCTGCGTCCACTTAATCGCTAAACATGTACTGCCTAGAGTTTTTCTGGAGCTTAACATTAAGTTCACAGACCGAATGTCAATTTTTCTTAACCTCAATGTAGGCTTTGAACTGAAATTTATAAAATGAATTATTGAGCTTTTCACAGAGAAGCATTAACTGCCTGCCCATTTGACCTCTTAGAGTCACAGTGATTATATTATGCAAGGTGTCTCAGGATGCTAAGGCACATACATTTTGGAATACAGGGGATAGCTAATGACATATAAATTAATGTGTCCAATAGCTTTTCTGGTTTTCCTACAAAAGACATAATTGGTTTAATGGCTTATGGCTTGGTTTGTTGTTTGGGTTGCTGTCATTTGTTTTTAATTAGAAGAGAAATCATTTTTAGTGCAAGTAGAAGAATCAAGAGATCATTTGGTTCAGTTTATTGATACCACTGCTATTTATTACACGAATAATATTTATTGAGCACTTCCTAAGTGTTTTAAATGAGCTATCTTGTTTTATCTTTAAACAATATTATGATGTAGGTCGCATTATAACCTTCATTTTGAAGATGAGGAAACTGAAGCTTGGAGATGTAGCTTGATGCAGTTCATGCAGTAAGTGGCAGAGCTGAGATTCAAAGCCATCTCTCTCTTATGCTTGGACCTCTAACCACTATGTGATCTTGCCTCAACAGCAATGTTATCTTCATCTGAAAATGAGTCAAGTGAAAATTAGCCTGAATATGATACTGGGTCAAGGAAGCTGTAATATAAATCAATCAATCAATCAATCAATCAATCTTGCTTTGTAGGTTTGTATAAACTTCTTTGGTATGAGTCTTTGAAAGAAATATTATAAAAACTAATGAGAAGCAGTTTAGTTTAGTGATTAAGAGCATGGATTTTTGCACCTAGGATCAAATCCTGGCTGCAATTTGCCAGCTATGTAAACCTGAATAGGTACTTATCTTCTGGATGCCTCATTTTCTCTTCTACAAAAGAGATATGGTAACAACAACAACAAAAAAAATTACATAGAGTGTTTGAGAATTGTCAACTTAATATCTGCAAAGTACTTAGAATAATGTGTAGCACATAATAAACCTGTGTTAGCTGTTATTTGAATATCAATTTTATTGTATTCACTGTCATTGCATATTGTTTAATATTGAATATTGACTATACTGACTATCATTAACTCACAAAGAGCCTCTTCAATGAACATTTTTACGTTGTTCACAGTGGATTTCTAGGATTCATTCAGTCTCACCTTTTAGTAAGAGAACTTCCTAAATCTCCATCATCTCAACCTTATCTTTAAAATGAATCTTTTGGTTCTTTGAACCATACCTTGTAATTAATATTTAATTCTTTCTTCCCTAAAGCAGAATATAGTCACATCTGTCTCATAGAGAAAATCATTTTGTTTAAAGATAAATAGTATACCTTAAAAAGTTTGCGTTGTCAGTCTTTGTCAGGTGAATTGGCTGTGGAAAACCCCAGGGAGCTTTCACATTTATCTCTAAGGATGAGAAGTTTGGTAACTGTTGGTCATGACAATCAAAGGGATGTCACATAAATGGTATCAGTGAGAATCACCAATTCCTCAGGATGGTATGAAAAGGGCAGGGCAGTGGTTCCTCCCAAATTATCCATGTTATCAATGCATATAAATCCCACAGAGAGCTTGTTAAAAATAAATTTCTGTCTATCTTTCAAGATTGTGATTCATGGGATGAAAGTGGAAGCACTTATCAACAAGACTGATGGACAAGTAACTTTAAGAAATGCACTGTAAGGAAGTTATTAAAATAATAAATATTCTCCTAGTAGGAAAAGAGGATATAAAAACGTATGATATTGTGATGCAAGTTCCATGAGGACAAAGACAGTGTTTTGCCTACTTCAGTTTCTCTAAAACCTAGAAGAGCATTTGACACATAATAGATGCTCAATTATTGAATAGATACATTTTTATGGGGGTCACAAGTACATTTGATGTAGGACAAATTGATTATGTAATGCTAGTCTTGTGCACTTGGGATTGATCTTTGCAGAATTCCTGAGTCAATGATCTTGGGTACAAGTTTGGAGAAAGTGTTCTTAAAGAATGTGTGTAAAAAGGCAAAAAAGTAGAAAGTGGAAAGACTTAGATGGTCAGCAAATGATCTTCACTTTTTATGTAGACATCTCTTCATAGTTAAATCATAAATTTCATAAGAACTGTAAATATACTTCTGAATATTCCCTTTGACATGTTACAACTTTTATCATCTAACATACCAAATGGAGCCTGACAACTTGTATCTATTAAAAAGTACTAGAGGAAATCATATTTATAACCTCTCTCTCATATTTCTGTTACTTAAGAACCTCTGATTTTTCTTCTTACTTTCCTTGCATGTCCATGGAGGTATCTTTTGAGATGTCTGTCTTGCTTAACAGCTACAGATGGCTACTCTGCAATGGCTGGAGGCCCCATCAACTTTGTGCTTCTTTTTCCTTCATTCCCTGGTGACAGGAACACAGATGAGCCCATTGAAAATGTAATTCTTGGGCACCTGGGTGGGTCAGTGGTTGAGTGTCTGCCTTTGGTTCAGGTTGTGATCCTGGGGTCCTAGGATTGAGTCCCACATCGAGCTCCCCTCAGGGAGCCTGCTTCTCCCTCTGCCTGTGTCTCTCCCTGTCTCTCTCTGTATTTCTCATGAATATATATACATAAAGAAAACGTAATTCTCTCACTTTGCTTTTCCTGGGAAAAGTCTTGATTATTTATGGTGAACATTCTCTTCTGTGTGCCACACCTTGTCCTTAGTTTTTAGTCATTTTTCTAATACATTGGCTTCTGATCTCATCTTGCTGCATAGTTCTGACTTTACACTCACCTTCACATTTAGTCTCATAATTGATATTTCTTCTTAATATTGAATCATTGGTTTCTTCCTCAATAGTAATGAATAGCCATTCTTGGACTGGGTCTGTCTCCAGTTACTCTGTGTGTTTCCTACCTTGGTACTAGCCTTTAAGCTGGCATCACCACTAAGTCTGTCTCGGTTCAATATAATGAAGTGCATGAAGAGGGAAGACCATTCACGGTGCTAGCAGAAAAATCCAAAAATAAAATAATACAATTCAAAGCAGACTGAATACTTGAGATTGCAGAAATAAGCCCAAAGACATAGAGTCTTTTCTTTCCAAAAGAAAAAAATTATATTCTAAAATATTTTAGCAATTTGCTATAGTACTTTTAAGTTTATCCTCCTTTTACTTTTTGACTATAGCAAGATGATTAGTTCTGATTTCCATTTCAGTAGGACCAAAATTATACTACATTATATATTTAAAATTCTTTTGCACTTACCACCACATACAGAACAAACCATAAATTCCCTGACAAGTTAAATTAGCCCAATGAATCTAGAGCCTTAATGATTTATACAATTATAAAGGGTAGCCATGTATCTGAAGACTTTTTAAAAAAGACTATACTTATAGTATTTCAAATAGCTGCACATATTTTGTTTAAATTGGGTAAAAAATTCTTAGTGTATAATGCCCAATTTCAGTCCAACATGAAATTTAGTTGCCAAAAAACTTAGAAAATCAGGGCTTAAAGAAGATGTACTGATACATTAACAATGGATTGGCCTCAGGGATTTCGTTCATTTAACAAATACATAGTTTGGGTACCTGCTATGTACTAAATGCTGTTCCAGACACTTGAAATATATTAGTGTACAAAACAAAGGTCTAAGCTTATATTCTATATATACATATATATATATATATATTTTAATTTATGATAGTCACAGAGAAAGAGAGAGAGAGGCAGAGACACAGGCAGAGGGAGAAGCAGGCTCCATGCACCGGGAGCCGGACGTGGGACTCGATCCCGAGTCTCCAGAATCGCGCCCTGGGCCAAAGGCAGGCGCCAAACCGCTGCGCCACCCAGGGATCCCTAAGCTTATATTCTAAAAGGGTGACAGGGATGCCTGGGTAGCTCAGCGGTTGAGCATCTGCCTTCAGCCCAGGGCGTGATCCTGGAGTCCAGGGATCAAGTCCCACATCGGGCTCCCTGCATGGAACCTGCTTATCTCCTTGCCTGTGTCTCTGCCTCTCTCTTTGTGTCTCTTATGAATAAATAAATAAAATCTTTAAAAAATAAAAAAATAAAAGGGTGACATGCACAAGCCCCCTCCCCCCAAAAAACAGTATATTATTAGGTAACGTGTACTATAGAGAAAAGTGAGAATAGAGAATATTAGGAATGTAGGTGGTAAGGTAACTTGTAATTTTACTTTTCTAAAAAGTTTTTACTTAAATTCCAGTTAGTTAACATGCAGTGCAATATTAGTTTCAGGTGTAGAATTCAGTGACTCAACACTTCCATACAATACCCTATGCTCCTCACAAGTGCACTCCTTAATCCTCATCACCTACTTCATCCATCCCCCCACCTATCTCCCCTCTGGTAACCATCAATTTGTTCTCTATAGCTAAGAGTCTGTTTCTTGTAATGTTAAATTTTGGGATGGTTAGGGCCTTGGTGGCTTGAGCAAAACCTAGAAGGAGATGAGGTTGTTCACCTTAAGTATATAAGGGGAATGGCTAGTCTAAAGGTCCTCATGTGAGAGATCATATGTTCAATGAATTGCAAACAGGCCAATCTGTCTAGATTGGAGAGAACAATGGGTAGAAGAATTGGAGATGAAGCCAGAGAGGTACTAGGTACTGAGTCATGGAGGGCTTCATATGCCATTGTAAAATCTTTGGCTTTCTTCTGTAGAAAACTGGGAACCAACTCAAGATGCTGTGCTGATTAAAGATATATAACCAAGTTATCCATTGAAAGGATCACTCATACTGCTGTTGTGGGAATGAACTTGAATGGGACAACAATAAAAACATGGAAACATGGAGGTCAGTAAGGAGGCCATTGTACCAGTTCAGGAGAGAGATGACGGTGCCTTGGCCCAGTGTGGAAGCAGTGAAAATGATGAGAATTGGTTAGGTTTTGGATATATGTTTAGGTAAAACCAACAGATTTCTAATGGATTAGAAGTGGAGGTTTGAGATAAAGAGAGAAATTAAAGACGATTCCTATTTTATAAGTTGAGCAACTAGAGGGACAGTGAAGCCATCAGCTGCTTCTTTGGGTCAAATTTTGGGCATAGGGTCAACAATCCTCCAGAGTAATTTACAAATAAACTTACGAAACACCAAAAAAAAAAAAAAAAAAAAAGCCTACATATTTGAATTAACTTTAAATTTGGCTTTCACTTTTCTTCAATTTTGTGAGACTTTAATTTTGGAAAATGTCTTCTTGATATTAGGCCTCATCACCTAATGCATTTTAAAATACAAAGGACCATGGTACGCTTAAAAATATTTTATAAAGTGATTAGCAAAATTATCCACTAAACAATAGCAACTGTAGGTTTCTTCTATTCAGATGGCCTAGACAGAGGCAATGTCTTTGCATATGACCTCAGAGAGCAATGGAACCAAAAGTTTTGGTGAAAGCTGAAAATTACATAAAGATCAGACACAGGACTACGTATACTGGAAAATAAATTTGGTGCATCGAAAATGTCCTTCTAAAATAACTTAGAGAATGACACATACTTTTATTGCATGTGTCAGTTGACATTTGGAATTTGGAACTGATTCTGGCCAAACTTCTCAGGGTTTCAGTTTGTTTATCAGCAGAATGGGACTCATAAAACCTGTGTTATGAATCTCTAAAGCTTTAATTTAAGGTAAATTTCCATAATTTATGGACAAATACTTTATAAAGTGGTATAAATTGTTTCTGGAATCAGAGTACCAGTGAGAAAATTAATTTTATTTAATTTTGTCTAGGTTCTCTGGTCATGAACATATACTGCAACAAACATGTATCAAGGGACATGAACATGACCAAGAGTGGAGTCAGAATTTACCAATATAATAATAAAAAAATTCTTTAGTATTCCCTTTCTACTACATATTTAATGCCACAATCATTTATTATATAGTATACATTGTTGACATTCTGTATTCTAACTCATGAAACGCTTTCACCAAGAAATGCATTTGATCTAGATAATTTAAAGAGCTTAATGTTTTTGACTCAGTTACTCTGTCATGTGGTGGAGTTGTCAGAATGCTAACAAAGAGTTCCCTACAGCTATGAAAATGATTTTCTTTATTTCTAGTTGTTGGAATACACATACACATTTGTACATTTGTAATTATATCCTGATATTTCATAAAAGCATTAATATGTCTCTGAAATATCCTTAGTTTCCATCTGCTTGCTTCAAGGGCTCTATTAAAAACCATGTTTGGTCACATATGGTTATGAGTGAACATCTCTGACTTAAATAAATGGATAAAGAAAGTTCTATGTCTAACCATTATAATAGTCTCCCAATGTTTTCTTGAAATGAAGCAAATTCAAATGAATGAGCCCTTATAAGGTTATCTAGCACACATCCCTTTCCCTTACCTGAAGTTGTATTTATGCTGTGGCACCAATCCATATTTTCAGTTTTCATTGCATTCCTCACTTCACTTTCTTCAGAGGTAGCCCTAAGCTAACTTGGCAATAGGGAAAAATAACAGACTCTTAAAGAATAACACTTAGTGGAAGACTTCTGAAGACTGAAAAGACCACATGACTTTGAGGAAATAATTGTTTTTGTGGAAATTTAAAAACATACAAAAATGTAGAGAAAA
Source organism: Vulpes vulpes (assembly GCF_048418805.1). Taxonomy (NCBI): domain Eukaryota; kingdom Metazoa; phylum Chordata; class Mammalia; order Carnivora; family Canidae; genus Vulpes; species Vulpes vulpes. The sequence continues at coordinate 77,884,206 of NC_132783.1, read as the reverse complement.
TAGCATAATAAACATCAACTTCAACCAATTATTAATATTTTACTAATTTTTTTCATCTATCCCTTCCCCTCTTCCTGTATACACACACCTTCCCCCCTCCCCCGCCCCCGGAGTATTTTTAAAAGCAAATCTCAGATATCATGTCACTTTACCCATATATATTTAGTATGCAATTCTAACCAATAGAAACTTTTAGTTTAACAATGTAGCTTTATTGTACCTAACAAAATTAATATTAAGTTCATAAAGTTGATTTGTAGTCAAGATTTAAGCAGAGCATAGTTATTGCATTTGGTTTTCATGTTTCTGAAATCTCTTTAGTTTTTTAATGCCATTAATTTATTGGAAGATATCAGGTCATTTGGACTTTATCTTGTTCCATGCTCTGCATTTGGTTGATTGCTTCCCTTGTGTCATTTAACTTGAAAACATTTGTTGAGCAAGGATACATTTATTAATTTAAGCATGATATCTAGCCCCAATGTATGCATAGGACATTTATTTACATTTGGTAGCAAAGCTAAAACTTGCCAAACTTTTGAGTAAACTGAGACTTAGAGCTCAGGAAAAAAAATGTATTTCTGTTTTGTGGTACTTATACTACCAGGGAATTCAGTAATGGGTCAAATGGCAAGTTCAGGAATGGGGAGTTAATATTAAGGTGTCATGATTCTATGTTGGTTTGATGTTTATATTTACCAGTATTTCTGTCCTTCACTTTCCATCACACTTCTCCATAGTCAGCAAAAGCAATTATTTAATGTTTCTTGTTAAAAAAACTAACTTTTAAAATTGGTGTTGAAGTATTCTTCTAACAAAGGCTCGAAAAATTCATTTCAAAAGAATAGAAATCAAAAGTCACTTATAGTCATTTATATTGAGAGAAATCAGTCTTCTAGCTTTTCATTTAGAAAAAATTCTATAAAGGAATTTGTAAGAAACAGTCACACTGTAAAATTTATAGTCGTATATATATATATATGTATAATATATTCCTAAATTTCTTATAATTTCTCGCAGTAAAGCAAAGTAGTTTTAGAGTAACTATAAATGTCTCTTAACTAAATTTGCACCTTAATATTTGATGTTCTACTTTGCATGTGTGTCTGTGCTTTGAATATAAAGCCAATATTGTTTAAGTGGTGTCATAATAAACATTTGCTATATTTGCTTCATATATATTCTGATGTAACAAGAATTTTTATTTTTTTTTTTATTTTTTTTTTTTAACAAGAATTTTTAAAGAGAAAAATTCTGTTCTGGCCCATTTAGGTTGCTTTAACAGAATACCACAGATTGGCTGGCTTTTCAACAACAGAACTTTATTTCTCACAGTTCTGGAGTCTGAGAAGTCCACGATCAAGAAGCCAGCAGATTCTATGTGTGTCTAGGGCCTACTTCCTGATTCATAGAGATGTCCTCTTTTCTCTATAACTTCACATGACGTAAGGAGCAAGGGGTCTCCCAGGGGCCTCTTTTATAAGGGCACTAATTCCTTCATGAGGACTCTCCTCTCATGACCTAATCACCTCCCAAAAGCCCCACCACCAAATACCATCACATTGGGGATTAGGTTTCAACATATGAATGTGGAGGGGCAGGGGGCATAAACATTCAGCCTATAGCATTTTCTATTGTATTTTTAAAGCATTTATATAATAATTTTAACTGGGTACACTAGTATATTTTTAAAATCTGCCTTCCTGACAAATATATCAGCATGAAGAATTAAATTCCCCAACTACCAGGTGGGGAAAGATAATAGAAATTTTGATTTGGATTAAAAACCATAATGTTCCATTGGTTAGTTTGATTTTTGTTCCTGAAACAGTAGGTCTGATATTTTTAATTTTATGCTGCGGACTTAAAAGATTATTAAACTTCGGAGAGAAGAGAAATGCTGCATAGGTTTGCAGTGTAGTGGCAGAGAATAGGAGCCTATGGGTCCTTATATTACACTAAAATGTATCCTGTCAATTTGGGGACTCTCTGAAACTGGGCTGGAGAAACCTTCTGTGTATTGTTAATGCTTACGTCTGATTGAAAACTAGTTCCAGTAAGGGTGCAGGGGAATGCTTAGAATCTCCTGTGGCTAACAGCAGAGCCCCCATGTGGCAAAATTGTGACTTAGGCAGAAATTGACTTAGTCCCTGGAAGCGAATGCCACAGGTCCTTAATAAAAATAAAATTTCTTTTCTGGTACTGGATTGAGAATTTATTTATTTATTCAGTGAATATCTATCAGGGTCTTCTGCTGTTCTTTTTGCTGTGTATACAATGGGGAATAAGGCGAAGTGCCTACCATCAGAGGACTTGCATTCCAGTTAATGAGGCAGTAAAAAATAAACATCATAGGCACACACAACAATGCCAACTAGAGATAAGTGCTATGAAGACAAATGACAGGATAAGGGGTAGTGACAGTTTGATAAAATAGTCAGAAAATCTCTTTCTGAGGACTTCACATTTGAGAGCAAATAAGAAGAGCCTCATGTGACTTTCTGTTCCCAGAGATGTAAGCTCTCTTTGGAATTTTCATTGATCACCAACATTTTTACTGTGGCTTCAGGCAGCCCCTGCTCCCCCTTAGACACTTCTGACCAAGAGAAGGCATATTCTCTTTTTGGAATAAGTAGCACAGCTGAGAGTTTAAACAAAATTTGAAGACTTTTTTTTAAATAAGAGATTTAAGAGATAACACAAAAAGAACAAACAGAAATATAACGCACAAAATGATTTTAGATGGAGTTGGCTTTCTTAGATCTGGTTTTCAGATTCAGACTTGGCACCAGGAATATTTGCCCCATCAGGCGTGATCCCACCCACTCAAAGATTGTTGCAGGCTTCATCATTTATATCAGATCCTCAGGCAACAAGTCAACTATTCGAACAGGCATTTCACATATATGATAAATTCATACATACCATAACTTTCCACCAAGTATCTCCTTACCTCTTAGTGATTTTCTCTCATCTCCAGTACTTTGTCCCTAGATGCCTATAGAGACCCATTCTTTGTGGATATTTTTTCCACTAAACAACAAATGAATTCTGTGGTATTAACAGATAATGGGTTTATAGTATTAGCTTTCTTAGTGTATTTGAAATGCAAAAATGGAAAATATTAAGGAATCATTGACAACTGAATTTTATGTACATAGTGTGAGAGGCAGATACAAAAAAAAAGACTTGTACAGAAAACACCTATACTTGCTTCTCCTTCTCAGTTTCTTCACCGATTACTCTTCCAAGATTCAGTGACTTTATTTTGGCTACTATTTTTTTTTCTTATAATATTTCTGAATTTTGTTGATATTTTCATTTCTTGTGATTTTAACTGAAATTTACTATCATATTCTCTCTCACTTTCCTACTTCTCATATAAATCAGTATTAAATAAATAGTACTGAAAATGACCATGTGAGCAAAGATGCTATTGGATTAAGTGGTGTACTGAATTATGTTCACATTCTCTCTACTTTCTCTGCTCTCTCTCACTCTGGAACTTTTATTGGGCAGATTTTAGATATCCTGGATTGAGTCATTGTTGTATTTTTTTCTCCTGTGTTTCCATCTCTTTATATTTTTGTCTTACTTGCAAGTGATTTCCTCAGCTTTATGTTACAATATTTAATCTGTTTATTAAAAATTTAGATCAGGTGTCAGCAAACTATGGCACAACCAAGTCCAACAATGATGTTAAGTCAAGTGGTGTAAATAAAGTTAAACTTTTGTAACTAAAGGAATACGTTCATGCTTATCCATTTATGCACTGTCTACAGATGCTTTCATTAATCAATGGCAATGTTTAGAGACTGTAAATCCTGTAATCTTATAGTATTTGCTGCATATCTCTTTATTTTAAAAGTCTGCTGATCCTCTACCTCCCCCCAATTTAGTTGATCATATTGGTCATCTCTAGGAACTCTTTTTTGGTTCTCTTTTTCTCCTTCTTTGCATACTGTTTTATTTCTAGAAACATGACATCTTCTTTTCATTCTAGAATATTATATAGAGTGTTTTGGTCCTATATTTTTGGTGCAATGCCTCTGAGGTATTTAGCTAGTTTGTCTTGGTCCATTTCATGTTAGAAGCTTTTTTAAAATGTTAAGTTTCTTGTGTGCTTATTCAGATTGAGTGGGGCACTGAGAGAAAGTTCCCTGTGTATGGGCTTGGTTTTGGCTGTGGATTCTGTGGGAGCAAGATTAAAAAATGAACTTGCCTTTTCACTGAGAAATCTCCAGATACATGAATATAGCTATTTTCTTTCCCTTGGAGACCTCCAACTGGAGCTGGAGGCTATAAGTGTTCTAGGGACAAAGCAGGAGAAGGGTGCTGAGCTCTTCAAGTTCATTATGTACATTCTCATTGAATTTTCCTGTTTTCAATCCCAAGCGTCAGTGCTTTGCCTCATATACTTGATCTAGCTTCCCAGGTTTGGATGTTCAGAAAAAAATTTTTTTCTCTGCCTGAAGAAAGCAGTAATGTCTTAGTCAGCCCAGGCTGACTATATAATAAATATCATAGACAGGGTGGCTTACCCAACAGAAACTTGGAGGCTGCAACTCTGAGATAAGGTGTCAATGTGTCTGGGTTCTTGGTGAGGTTCCTCCTCCTGGCTTGCAGATGGACACATTCTTGGTGTATCCTCACACAGTAGAGAGACCATGACGCTTGTGTTTCTTCTGCTAAGAGCACTAATCCCATTCATGAAAGCTCTATGTTCATAACTTAATTACCTCCCAAAGGCCCCACCTCCAATATCATTATTTTGGATATTAGGGCTTCAGCATATGAATTTGTGGTGGGAGGCAGGGAGCACATAAACATTCAGTCCATAGATGATAGTTTCTTGTTTTCTAGGGGTAAAAATGGGCATCCAGGACTCTTTATGAATATTTTACACTGGTTCCCATATTTTTAGTGATCCCACTTTCTGGAGGCTCCGAAGACCTTTTTTGCACAGTATATGGTCCACCTTCAGTAAGCACTTAGGTGTAGCTTTCTTTTCCTTTTCTTTTTTTTTTTTTAGGATTTTATTTATTTATTCATGAGAGACCCAGACACACACACACACACACACACACACACACACACACACAGAGGCAGAGACACAGAGGAGAAGCAGGCTCCAAGCAGGGAGCCTGATGCGGGACTCGATCCCGGGACTCCAGGATCACGCCCTGGGCCAAAGGGAGGCACCAAACCACTGAGCCACCCAGGGATCCCAGGTGTAGCTTTCTTGACTCTACTTCTTTACAAAATATTTTATGTTTTCCAAAACTTTGTAGAAATTGTTCATTCATACTTATATTTCCTTTTAACCTCATTTGTATTTGTTTGCTATTACCTGAATTTTAAGGGGAAGAGGCAATAAAACTGTGCAATCTGTCATCTTTCAGATATGAAATTATCATGGCACATTATAAGCATAACAGGTGATGATAGGGAGTGTAGGAATGCTTCTTCATAGGAATGTTTCTTCAAAAGAATGAGTTTATAATTTTATAATGAAATAAGAGAATTCTATGTAATGCTTTCTTTTTTTTTTAAGATTTTATTTATTTATTCATGAGAGACAGAGAGAGAGAGAGAGAGAGAGAGAGAGAGAGATCTCTCCAGGATCACGCCCTGGGCCGAAGGCAGGCGCTAAATGACTGAGCTACCCAGGGACCCCCTATGTAATGCTTTCTTATGAAACCAACTATACTCTGAGCTGAGTATATACTGCTTTTTTGTATTGAAATTTTGGTTACAATTATCAATTATACTTTAGAGTGAGTCTTCAAACTAAAAAAAATTTTTTTTGCCCTTTTCAAATGTATGTTTGTGACTTAATAGTGAAGAATTAGAAAAACTTGAACTTTATATATATGTCTCTGGTATTGGGGGTGTGTTGTGTGTGTATGCATGTGTGGCTATGTGTGTATGTGTTTATATTTCTAGGAAATAGAGCTTTAAAAATAAACACAATATTTTAAATATACAACTATTTATTTATGATCTAGGTTTGTATCTTCTGATAGCTCAATATGTGTCTATGTTCAAAAACTAGTAGTAGGTGTCACATGGTTGTGTAAATTCATTAGTTCTATTCATTAGTTATATTCAAGACCAGACTTTTCCTTAAAGGAAACAGCCTGCATTGATTCTGTCTTTTTTTCTCTTTATGGCATTAGTTAAAATCATGAAAATATTTTTGATTTGGTATATGTAACTTTCAATCTAGGTATTTTCCTTCTGAGATACTCTAGGTTTCTCTCTAGAGAATCCACAATAATTAAACATGTCATCACATTCTTAGGCCATTAGTTCTAATTCTTAAGCTTTGTAGGTTTTCTGTGGATACTTTTTAAAGGCCTGAGAGGTTTTATATAATTTCAAGTGGCTTATAGGCTTTGCAAGTTAAACTTGGAAAATATTATAGTAATACCAAGTAATAATGGTATAGAGGCTTAAAAAATCATAAATTGGAAAGAATTTTGAGACTATTTTGTTAAAACCATGTTTCAGATATCAGAAAACTGAAACCCAGAGAGATGAAGTAACTGGATCTATTCATATGTGACAGCATATAGGAACTTTGCATGCAACCTAGATCTTTTGACTTTAGTGTATTTCTTATAACTGTTTTGTCTTCCTTGAATTCAACCAAAGTCTTTATACCATGTGGAAAACAATAGCAAATATTAATAGATAGCTTTTCCCCTAGCCTCAGATAGATTTATCCAGACAACTAAAACTGAAAATCTGTTTTGTTAGATAGAAATGAAATATGCCTTAAACTATCTTTAAATTTATTTCTTTTCCACTATAAAAGCAATACATATGTATTATAAAACATAAGAACCATGCTCTCACCATCCAAGGGCAATCTCTGTTAGTATTTTGGCAATTATGCATATTTTTGTTAACTTGAATTTAATACATCACATTCCTTTAAGTAGACAAAACAATTATTTTAAATTCCTTCTACTTTTGGAAATTTAGTTTATGGAACAATCTTTATTAATGTTGAATTATTCAGACTTACCTTACTTTAAATCACTGAAATGTAAATTGTTGGCTTTGAAAAGGAAATAAATAACTAATATTCTAGTACACATGGTCTCTTTCCTATATGGCTATCATAATCTTTTAAATAGCAAGTTATCCCATGCCAGGGGATAAGGTAAACAGAAAAGAATTACTGCTTCCTTCTCTTCTGATATTTGATGAGTCTTTGGTGGAATGACATGAAGGTCAATTCCAGAATCGTCTGACTCTCTCTCTAAAACACTACTGCTGATTTGGTTATGTTATTGTTTCACTTAAATCCTTTGACTAGCTCACTGTCACCTCCGGTCAAACAGTAGATTCATCCTTATGACACACAAGGTTATTTTGATTTGATTCATTTTGTTGTTAGATAAAGTCAAATAATCAGCTGTCAAGAAGAGCAAGAACCTTTTTGGAACAGGAAGTAGCTTCATTTCAGTGCCCTGCACTCTGCTATTCTCCATTGGTATCACCTCCCTTGTATTCACCTCTGTTCTGCCTGCAAGCTCCTGTTTATTTATAGGGTCTCCTTCCTATGGAATTGGCTTGCCATATTATCTTTAATGCCTACATGCTACTTCATGACTCTTTCAGCTTCACTCCAAATCAGCTCATTCTTCCAATCTTCTCATCTTAAAATCTTAGAGAAGACAAGGTTGATCCTTTTGTTACCACACCACTGAATTGGTTGTTCTTGAATAAAGTGATCACCTTGAGTGTAATCAGTTGTGACAGAGGGCCGGTTGAAGGCTATTATGAAGTTGGGAAGGTCATATTGTATAAGACTGGGCAGGTGCTTTAGGTGGGGCCAATTGTAGCTATGAAAGACAGTGAATGAAAGCTGATTTGAAGATCTCTTACTATTTGGTCCAAAATGACACTTTGTCATTACTTCCAGTAACTGCAATATGCTATGCAACCTGTGAACCAGCCATACCAAAGTATTCATCATACATGAATAAGCCAGGTTTTAATATGCCTTAAGTCACTGTTTATGCTATTCTATCTTATAAGAATAGCCTTCCCCCACTATCTATCAGGTGAAATTGTCTATAAAATATATCTCAAATGTTATATTCTCCATAAAACCCTTCTAGGGATTTGGTAACTTCCTCATTAGCACCTTTCAGTCATATACCATATACATATGACATATAAATACATTATATTATAATCGTTTGTATGTAGATTTTTTTCAAAAGAATATCCCTTAGATTCAGGGATAGTGGAATCTCATTCATCTCTAAATATCTACTATTCACAGATAATACATATTCAATATGTGTTTCTTAAAAGGAAGAAATCAGGATGATTAAAGGGGAGATACTTCTGTAATAAGGAAGAGTCCCTGGAAAGAGTACCTGTATCTAGTTCACAAGTCTATGTTACCCAAGATAATGCTCAAATATAAGGGGGAGAGTATGTGCTAAGTATGAATACTCAATATATGGGTCAAAGAGCCAGAATACTGGTTTTTATTTTTCACCATTTGCCATCTCTGTTTGACTAAGAAGTGTTGCAGATGAATTTGTATTGCTCCCTCATTCCCTTCCAACCCAAGAAATTTTACTCTAAAGGCACTTTCATTTGTGTCTGAAGGCAATGACCTTATTTGGGGTTGTTTGTCAACATGTGAAGGGGTAGTTTGGGGAAAAATTCTTTTATCTTAGGTTGCTTACTCCTTCTGTTTCTTACCCATAATATTATTTCAGGGGGCTTTTTTGCCTTAAGTGGGCTTTCGTAAAGGACCTTACTGGAGTGTCTGTGGCTTTTAAAAAAGGCTTGCCAACAACGTCAAGAAGGCTGGCTTTAGAAGCTGGTTTGAAGAAGCCTGACCTAAAGGGCTGTTTGTAATCTGACTCTTGTGTGTCTACTTTGTGCCAGTTCCCATCTTAGGTGTTGGAGGTAGAATTAAGAGAAAAGACACATTTCTACACTCATAAAATTTATAATCCAGAACAGCATAGAGATAGATGACTTGTTATAATGTAGGTAGTGAGTGCTATCATGAGAAAGCACAGGGTACTCTGTGGCTTCATAGAAATAGCACATATCCAAATTCAACTTGCAGAGACAAAAACTGAATTAAGTCCCAGCAAAGAAACACTACAGTGATAAAGGTGAATGATTACTGAAAATGAATGTTACCATAGCTAGAGCAGTATTGAGAATAGTGTCATATTCATTTTGTGAGTTGTCAGTTTATTCTCCGTAAAATTGGTTTAGACAAGTTATGAAACTAAACCTAACTAGTATTCAGCATGGTCTGCACCTCTGAAAGAACATCTGCAACATTGGTCAATGAAAAACCATGGAAGAATTATTGGTCAGTATCTTCAGAAATCCACTTCAGGGCATCTTTGGAAATCTGCACTACCCTTTCCTCCTAAACATACATTAAAACAGATGAGGTACAATGGTGACAGCTTGGATAAGATTCTTGTCCACAAATACCATAACTTGACTGAGACAAATGTGGACCTGTTGTCAGAAATAATTGTATCTGGCAGCTTGTGTGCTGCAAAAAACTGGCATAGAGTCACATTGTCACTACAAAGGCTTGAGGTCGAAGCAAAAGCACTTAAAGTCATTGTGAAAAGCAGTACACTGAAGGGAAAAGTTTTTATATCATAATGTAAAATCAATATGGAATCCTGATTCAACTTTTTTTGCTCTTTTCCCATGGGAAAATTTGGTGTCTTAGGCAGTTTATGCCAAGCAGCCCACCATGTGACATGTACTACCTTCTTTTAGACTTTTATTTTATTTTTATTTTTTTTTCTTTTAGACTTTTAAATATCACAATCAATTTGAGGCCTTCAGATAGAGCTTCTAGCCAAGGTTTTCAAGCAGACAATTCCCAGATGTGCTATGTGTAGTGAAGCCAAGATAATGTCTTCTGGAATAATAATGTAACTTCTCTACAGAATATACCCTTTATGGAAAAAAAAAAAAGAAAAAAACAAAAAACTCATGTTGATGTTTTGAGATTGGCTTAAAATTTTTGGTTAGTTTCTCTGATAACCTTCGCTATATGTAATCATCTTATTTCATCAGCCTGAAAATAAGAATCAAGGAAGCCTTCTCTAAACAAATCTTCCAGTGCTAGTGGCGCACGTATTTTGATATGTGTTGGAGATAGATATTCTTAACTATTAGATTTTGATGGTGTTCTCTGAACTTAAGTGATGATAGGGTGAGTTGAAAATTTAAATCAAAGTGCAAATTCATCAGATATATTAATCTCACTGTTCCCAATATGTTATTAAAGTTTCAAGTTGGACAGGAGCATAATACAGGTTTCTGTTTTTTTAAGATAGATAACCTCTTGAAATATGGATTTCAAAGAAACAAATGAAAGAGTGTCAACCCTTTCAATTCAGTGCACAGCAACTATTTTTTAAAGAGATGAGAAAAATTATCCTTTATTTGTATATTATGAATTGTCCACCTGAAATATCTAAAAGATTACATTAGATTTGGTTGAAAATTAGGTATTAGAATATTAAACGTTAGATTGAAAAGTTATTGGGACCAGAAAGACAGTAGAGTAACCAGGAAAATTAAAAACTTATATATGCAAAAGCAATTGCATCCTATTTGTTTTCAAACTGATTATTGCTACTAAAACAGAAAAACACTTATAAACTGGTTAAACAGAAAAAACCTTGTAAATTATGAATGACTAAGCTTAAGCAGTGTGTACAACCCATACCAAGAAACAAAAGCAGTAATGATAACAATACAAAAGCTACAGAGGTATAGAATGTAGAGGTTTCTTGTTTGGAAGATTCAACAGGCTAAATTAATCTGTGTATAAATTTAGTGCAACATGATAAAAAGACCTCAACAAGAATTTTTGAATTTAATTCTGTGCTTTAATAATAGTTTTCATTTTAAATCATTCTAGTATGTAAGTTTCCAAACAGTATAAAAATAGAATAACGTAATGAACTTTCCTGCAACCATCACCCAGTATCAGTGTCAAAAATTATTTGACATGGCCAAACTTTATTTATTTATACCCTGATTTATCATTCCATCTTCATGGATTATTTTGAAGCAAATCTCAGACATCGTATAGTTTATCTGTATGTAACTCTAATAGATAAGCACTCAAAAAGGTATTATAAAAATAGTATTGCTGTGATATTATCCCGTTTTAGAAAGTTAGCAAAAATGTGATGACTTTGAATCAAATACCAATCAACATCAAATTCAATATTCATGTACATAACATACATATATGGTTGGGTTTCTTTTTAAATCAAGATACAAACTAGACCTTTATTTTGCATTTCACTAGTATACATCTAAAATTTCCTTTCAACTATAATCTCTCCCTTCCATCTTCTCCTTGTACTTTATTTGTTAAAGAAACTGTGTTGTTTGTCTTGTAGAATTTCCCACATTCTGTATTTTGCTTCATGTATCTCCGTATCATTTAAAAATTTCATTTGACTTCTATTTTCTATAAGTCTATATATCTAGACATAGAGGCTTAATCAGATCCCAATTTGATGTTTTGGTAAGAATACTTAATTCAGGATGTTGGGTTCCTTTCATTGCATCACACTAAGGAGCCCACAATGTCTAATATCTCTATTATAATGTTAAGATTGATCTGTAGGTCTATGTGTGATTGACTTGATTCATCCATTATAATTTTAGTTCCTTATCAATTTTTCATCTGATAGTTTATCTGCTACTGATGATTATAGCATAAATCTCTTAGTTCAAAAGGTATTACAAAATAGTGAGATTCTAATTCTATCATTCCTTTTTCATTTATAGGTTGGAATTCATCTATAAAGAGTAGCTTTACTATATCAAGTGTTTATTTTGAGGCATATACAGAAAAGGCAGAAAAAAATGCCTGATTCTCCCACTTTAATTATCAGTTTTCCAAATAATAGGTCAGTTCTCTAAAATTCTCTAGAGATGATTACTGAGTTGTTTTTATGTATCATTATAGTCTCATGGCTCTTCTTATATTAGAATTTTCCCATACAATGCAGTTATTGTTCTTTATGATCTCTAATTTATCTCATCTTTGCCTATAGAAATCTCTTCATTTTTTTGAGGCAGATAATGCTTTGTTTTATTGAATAACTTATCTGGGTAATTGCTGAAGCCACTATGTACATACAAAAGAGAGGGAGATTTATTTCTTGGTCTCTTCTTCTTTGGACAGAGTCTTGATGATTTCTTCCTTCTTGGCCTGGAGCCACTCTTCACAGCGTTAGCGTGCTACATTGACCTTAGCTCTGCAGGCCTCAGACTGGACAGCCAGAAGCTTCTTGTGAATCTTGTCCTCCTTTAGCTGGTAGATGTGTTCCATGAGAATCCATTTGTTTTTTAACACATTTCCCTTCACTTTCAGGTACAGCCTATGATGCGTGTAGTTGTAAATATTCTTAGATCCAAGTCTCTTCTGAGCAGCAGGTACAGAATTCTTATCCTCCTCATGCAGGTGACCTTCTCAGGCATTCAAACACTGGCAGTACCTTTTCTCTTACCAGTGCCCATATGCCTGCCCTTCTGGTGGGCCATAGAGTTTCTGGCACTGAGCCCAGGAATGGACCGTCACAGACTTCCAGATGCTCAGCCCGTCTTTGATCAGTTTCTAGACATGCATCCTGATGGAAGTTGGCATTGGTGATTTCATTGGTCTCATTGGAGTCCAACCAGCTCTTCTTTTTGCCGCAGAGGAAGACAAGCCTCTTCTGAAGGCATCTGACTGTGGCCATACCAGTGAAGGGAAGGACAGACATCTCTTTAGTTTCATTACCAAGTTCTTTTGAAATGATCCCGGTAGGCATTTGTGCCTCCTCACTTTCTGGTAGGACGCCCAGTCCCAGGATCTTCTTTTCTATTTTCTGCCCAAACTAGGAAATAGCCATGTCTCTAAATATCTTGGTATCTTTGTGGGAAATAGTGTTCATAGTTACAATGTGGACACTGGGAAAGCTCATTGCTACTTAATTGGTTACTGTTTCTAGGCCTTTTCTGTAGAAAGATTTTAAAGAGAGATACTTTATATGTTTATGTTGATCTTCCCAAGTGTTCAGTATTTCCAATTCAAACCTCTGGTTATGGGTTTTTTTTTTCTGTAGTTCTTTCATTTAATATGCTTATCTCTTTTCTTCTAAACTGAAAATCTTTGTTCCATGTGACATATATGGAACATATACATATACATACGTTCCATATATTCATATACAGTCATATATGAATATATACATATGGCTGTATATACAATAATTTAAGAATAATTTTAGGGGCTCAGTCAGTTAAGCATCTGCCTTTGGCTTGGGTCATGGTTCCAGGATCCTGAAATGGAGCCCCACATTGGGTTCTCTGATAAGCGGGGAGCCTGCTTCTCCTTCTGTCCCTCTTCCCTGCTCATGCTCTCTCTCACTGTAATATTATTATAATGTGATTAGTAAAAACAATTTAAGATTTCTTAAGTTCTTAGTTTATGCTACTTAAAAATAATTTGTGCATGGTTAAGAGATCAATTCATACTTGTTATATTCCCTTGTTTCATTTTTCTTTTTGTTTTTATGGATTATTTTTTAAGATGACTTAACTTTGTTTAATAATTATATAAAACATTATTTGAGTTTCAAAGTCAAAACCTCAAAGTAAAGCACATTTGAAGAACTCTAGCTTTTCTACTTTGTCCTTCTTGGATGTCATCATTTTTGTTTTTTTGGTTATTTTCCCTTTCTTTTAAAAATATATATAGGTAAACCTCTATATGTGTGTTACTGTTTCTCCTTTCATTGATAAAAGATAGCATCCCATAAACACTTAAACAATTTGCCTCTTTTTCCTGAAACAATATATTTAGTAATAGTCCTCATTTTTTTCTACAAAGCATCTGAAAGTCATGGCACTCTTCGTGGAGCAACATGCAGTATTTACATTTGGTTTTAAAATAAATATCTTGTGGGATGCCTAGTGACTCCGTGGTATATCGTCTGCCTTTGGCTCAGGGTGTGATCCTGGAGTCCTGGGATCCCTGCATAGAGTCCCACATCGGGCTCCCTGCATAGAGCCTGCTTCTACCACTGCCTATGTCTGCCTCTTTCTGTATCTGTCATGAATAAATAAATAAAATCTTAAAAAAAAATAAGTATCTTGTGCTAAGCTTGTTTTGGCTCTGGCTGTAATTGTAGGCACTCTTCTAGTGTTTTATATGTATTGCCTTCCTTAATCCTCATGACTTCCTTATAATGCACTTGTGCTAATGACATTTATCATTGAGGAAACTGAGGCATAAAGAGATTAAGTGACTTTACCAGGGTTTGTAGGTGTTGAATGAGCAGGGCTGGATTCACACGTAGGCAGTCTGACTCCAGGTTTGATGCTGTTAATGACTCTATAATACTGCCCACCTCTCCCAGAATATAGAAAAAGAAAGAAACAGAAGGAGGTAATACAGTTGAAGAAAACTTATGAAAGAACATTTTATGTTAAGAAATATTTAGTCATTGAGGTGAGTGACTCAGTGAGTTAAGTGTCTACCTTTGTCCCTTATAATGATCTCGGGGTCCTGGGATCGAGCTCACATCAGGCTTCCTGCTCAGCAGAGTCTCCTTCTCCCTCTGCCTCTTCCCACTGCTCATGCTCTTTCACTGTCTCTCAAATAAATAAAATCTTTTAAAAAATGGGAGGTGGTAGACAATGAGTCAATCATATATAAAGACAAGAAACTTTTAGTCATTAACATTTTACCCACTTAATACATCTTATATATTTTAGTGACATTTTGTCACTACTTCACAAAAATGTTTGAATATTCTTTAAGGACATGGCTGAGTATCTGTTGATACCCAATGCTTGACAGATGGGCCTAAGTCTTAGAAGAGGCCAGTGACATGGCTGGTTGATAATAAGTAAGATCTACAACTCTTGTATCCTGTCTCACACAATAAAGTGTGAGTGTTGAAGCAGAGATTTTGGACTTTTGAGACCCAAAGTAACCAGTGGTCACCCTGAGGATATCACATTTAATTCTAGACCCTTATAAGCCCAAAGAAGGATGAATCTAGTTCTAAGCATGCATTAGCATACCTACTTCTAAATGAATCATTTTCGTTCACTTTTCCTTTCATTTTTCCCTCTACAGATCTCACAGATGGTATTGTTCTATAGATATATGGCTGCTCAATAGACTACTTCTAATTTTATTGTGAATTTCTTCATTTTTTTCAGTATTTACCAAAGCAATGATCATTTTTATAATATTTTTGTAAATGAAAAGCCTACTGTGCATATATGTAGTATTTGAAAATACCTGCTTCAAGGGAAACAAGATTTAAAAAATTTGATGCCACAGTTAATTGGCTTCAATTATATATATAAAAGCAGAAACTGCTGAATCCTATACCTGTCCTTTCTTTGTTGAGATTATTATGCTTTAAAAAATATGCATTAAAATCTAAAATGAAAGAAAATGGAAACATATTACCAGAAAAATAATATTGAATGTCTTAATTAAAATCTGAATCCACAGAAATATGGAGATAAAAGTAACTAGTTCTTCAGTTACTGCATAAGTAGGATCCTACATTTAAATGCTTTATTTTTATTATCTACTTTTTAAACTTTCTAGTTATAATAAAAAATCTTTTGTTTATGCTATATTAAGTTGCTGTTGTTTTATAAGCTTTTATGTTTTTTCTTGTGTTCCTTTTTTGGATTTATTTATTTGAGGGACAGAGAAAGAGAGAGAGAGAGCAAGCATGAATTAGGGGAGGGACAGAGGGAGAGGGAGAAGCAGACTCCCTGCTGAGTGCAGAACCCTATACGGGGCTCAACCTCAAGACCCCAAGATCATGACCTGAGTCGAAACCAATAGGAGGCTACTTAACTGGTGCCACCCAGGCACCCCTTCTTGTATCTTTTTAATGACCCTTTAAAAATCTCATCTATGAAGAAACAAACTTAACTTAAGTTAGACACTGTGTAATATTTATCTGTTTTTGAGGGGACAGGTGAAGGGAGTGCAACTTGTAAAATAGAATAAACATTCATTAAAGAAGACATAGGAAATAATAACTTAAAGGAACACAGTAATCAGGGTTCTGGATAATCTTGATAATTTAGAGTAATAAAGTAGACAATATATGGTTTCTGGTATTTGTAAGTCATAAGTTCTTTTCAAACTCCTTTACTTATAACACTTCAAATTATTAATGATCTCTGGACATATAAATTGCCTCTCAGATTGTTTTGAGAATAATATGGCAGCATCTAGTAAATTCATGGATAAAGTACCTCATTAATATTTTTGTTTTATTCATATATATTTCATTCTATAAATAAATTAAGGTTATATTCAATAACTTTTTTTCTTTATGCTATAACTGGAGGATATTATGGTGAGTGAAATAAATCAATCAGAGAAGGGCAATCTTCATATGGTTTCACTTATACATGGAATATAAGAAATAGTGAAAGGGATTATAAAGGAAAGGAGGGGAACTGAGTGGGAAAAATTAGAGAGGAAGACAAACTATGAGAGACTCCTGACTCTGGGAAACAAACAAAGAGTTGCGGAAGAGGAGGTGGGTGAGGGTTGGGGTAACTGAGTCATGGGCAATAAGGAGGGCACTTGATAGGATGAGCACTGGATGTTATACTATATGTTGGCAAATTGAATTTAAATTTTAAAAATGTAAAAAAATGTAGATGATGCCATTTATACAGAAGATTAAAATATATATGTATATATAAATATATGTATAAATGTGTGTATATATAAATATGTAAATACACACATACATATATATTTGGAACACCTACTGCTTTGCCAATAGTGTTAGATGCAAAGAATATAAGGACGAGTAAGATAGCATTCCTACTACAAGAAACCAACCATTTTTCCCTCTGCCAGAGGGCCCCTTTAGCCTTATTTTTGATTGGCTAGGATTCTTTAGACCATACCTATAACACATCAGAAGAACTTAGTATATAGTCTTACAGCAAAATAATTGTAGGTATTTCATTCAGTACTGAAATGATCTATTTTATTAGATCTCTCCTAGTTTTCTTTCCATTGTTTTCTTGGATGGAGTAAACATCTCTAATCTTATCCCAGAGGTCTTGCTCTTCTTTGCCTTTATCATCATCACACTGGTTAGCGACTAGTAAGTACAAGTCTCTGTAGCTATTTTGCAGTTACAAGTATGAATTCCTGTCAGGCATATTGATTATGATTTTTATTTTTCCATGGTGCTTGTTTCTAATTCTGTTCACTTGGTTTTCTACATTGAAATCTTGCTGCCTACAATATTCTCTTGGCCGTCTCCTCTAGAAAGTTTGCACGTTAAAGCATGCTTCAGAATAATTTCATTGGGATCCCTGGGTGGCTCAGCGGTTTAGTGCCTGCCATTGGTTCAGGGCATGATCCTGGAGTCCCAGGATCGAGTCCCGCATCAGGCTCCCTGCATGGAGCCTGCTTCTCCCTCTGCCTGTGTCTCTGTTCCCCTCTTTCTCTCTGTGTGTGTCTCTCATGAATAAATAAAATCTTTTAATAAAAAAATAATAATTTCATTAAATTCATCTTATTGATGATCTCCTGGTTGTTAGCATGGTTATACGCAATTATTTGGAACAATCTAAAAGAACCTAGAGGGTCCAAAGTAGCTATTCCTATTAAAATATACCTTCTAATTGGGAACCACTTGTTAAATATTTGCTTACTCTCCTATGCAGACATACAATCAGTATCAGGAATGATTTTGGTTACTTCTGAATTTCAAATTATTCTCTGATGTCTTTTCAAAACTTCCTATAAAACTTCGTGAAGCTTTTCTACAATAGAAAACTGCATGGAAACACCCAAGGGTCAGGCCTTTCCTAACCTAAGCTTAATGGCTTTGCTGTGTGAGCTAAGATCATTTATAAAAATCACAGAAGAGCAGATTCATCTGTACCATGTATGGTAACATCTCAAAGAAACAACTAAGCATGACAGTTGAGGGGACTTGCAACTGAGAGAGAGAGAGAGAAAGAGAGAGAGAGAGAAAGAAAGAAAACATGAGCAGAGTTGAGAGCCATATAATTATCCTCATTCACACTGTGACTAGCTTTAAAGTGATTTACTCAAAATGGTACCCATGTACTCTTAGTCACCTCCTTTCTTGACTACGTGCTAATTCTGATTTTGCCATTTCTTTATAGAACATATTTGTTCTGCCTCTTGAAAGAGAATTGTGCTGCATTTTCAGTAGTGTTTAAATCAGTTAATCATATTTCCCAATTATCCCATAGCATTAGTTATTTGAATTTCAGGTTGCAATGTTCTTAGAGAAAGCTTAATATCTTCATTATACATACAGTCATGGTTAGCTAATTAGCATCCTAAATGCTGCAGTTTACCCAGGATGTCACTATTTCTAGCTTCAGTGATATATTGGGTTTTATCATTTAAAAATTATAACGATATTTTAAAATACCATTGTTGAATTCTACTTAATAAGAAGCCCCCTTTGAAAGTGTCCAGGCATTATATAAATGCATTATAGTTCTCATCTATTGGTTTATAAATAAAAGCACCCTTGAATGTTTTCCAAAAGAGTAATGCGATTTACAATATAGTTAATGAAAATTAAGCTATATTGGTTTTCCTGGAGGAAAATTGCACTATATAATTAATTTTAAAAATCACTGTTTATTTCTTCAGTTTGTTGAGAAACAAGAAACAGATTAAAATAATAAAGCTAAGAGAACACATTGCATTTTGACATTGTCTCTAATTAAAAGATCAGTGCCTCAGAAACAATTTTATCTTGCTTGAATTGCCATTTTAGTTACCATTGTACTTAAAGGCTTCTTTTCTCTTTTCCTTAAATAGGCATTCTCATCTTTTAAATAAAAAATGTAAAGGAGTTGCAATTATTTCTGTTATTAAAATAATTATCTTGCAATGTTACTAATTTTAACTTTTATATTTTGATATTTTAATTTAGTGATTATTATACAATGTACAAAGCCATGAATCAACATAAATCAGAGAGGTAAAGTGATGTGCACTAATGCTTTTTCCCTTATCTGGACTTTTGGTGCTTTGTGATCACTTGATTTGTGGTATCCCAGAAAATATGCATTCAAGATTCCTCTTTGTCCATGTCTGATAGCTCATTTCCTTTTAGCACTCAATAATATTCCATTGTCTGGGGTGCCTGGTTGACTTAATCAGTAGAGCACGATTCTTGATCTCAGAGTTGTGAACTAAAGACCCATGTTGGGCGCAGAGATTACTTAAAAAATAATAATCATATTCCATTGTCTGGATGCACCACAGTTCATCCATTTACCTACTGAAGAACATCTTGGTTGCTTCTGAGTTTTGGCAATTATGAATTAAACTATTACAAAATCCATGTACAAGTTTTTCCATGGAAATAAGTTTTCATTGCCTTTGGGTAAGGAGTAAGATTTCTGGATTATATCATATGGAGAGAGTATGTTTCATTTTGTAAGACACATTGTTTTCCAAAGTGGCTGTACTATTTTGTATTCCTTCCAGCAATGAACATTCCTGTTGCTCCACATCCTCACTAGCATTTGGTGTTGTCTGTGTTCTGGATTTTGGTCATGCTAAAATATGTGTAGTGGTATCTCATTGTTGTAATTTGCATTTCCCTGACATATGATGTGGAGCATGGCATCTCTTCCACGTAACTTTTTAACAAAGTAATTTCCTTTTTAAAACTCATCAGAGACTCCCCATTGTTTTTGAAAAACAGACTCTAAATGGCTTGGACAGCTTACATGATTTGGCACATGTATAGTTACCTCATCTTGTGTTGGGTGTATATATTGTTGCTGTAACAAATTACTACAAGCTACACGTACTTAAAACATAGGGCTTAGAACAACATATATTTATTATCTTAGGGCTCTCATGAGTCAGAAGTCCAACATAGGTCTCACTAGACTAAGATCAAAGTATCAAGAGGACTGTATTCATTTTGAGGTTCTTTTTTGTTGCTTAGGGGTGCACAGTTTAAGTCCACAGAGTTGTAGGACCAAATGATTCTATTTCCTTGATTTCTATCCCCCAGTAGCCACTCTTAACTTCTGGTGTCTCTCTTTAGTTTTTGTACATGGACCTCCATACCTCAGAACCAGCAACAGGGCATATATTCCTTTCAGGCTACCATCTCTCTGATCTTTCTTCAGATGTGTGTAGTCACATCTCTCTTTGACCACAGCCACAGAGGTTTTCCACTTTTAAGGACTTGAGTGATCGGATTTGGCCCACCTGTGTTATCCAGGGTAATTTCCCCATTTCAAGATGTATAACTATTTTAAAAGATTTTATTTATTTATTCATGTGAGACACACATAGAGAGGGAGAGACCCAAGCAGAGAGAGAAGCAGGCTCCATGCAGGAAGCCCTATGTGGGACTTCATCCTGGATCCTGGGATCATGCCATGAGCCAAAGGCAGATGCTCAACCGCTAAGCTGCCCAGGCATCCCTCAAGGTGTATAACTTTAATAACATCTACAAAATACTCTTTGCCATGTGTTCACACATTCCAGAGGATGTAAGAATTTTTAGAGGGCTGTTATTCTGCTTATCACACATCTCATATTGCATTGATCACCAACTTCAGCCACAGTAGGCTTCCTTTCTGTTCTCAAACTTATGAGGCACTTCCCTACCTCAGATACATTGACTCTCTTGGGTTTTGCTCCTTGGATTTATTCTTCTGACTCTGCATGGTAGTAGATTTAGTCAAAGTTGGTTTTGAAAGTAGGTCTAACTGAATTCATAAATAGGGATTTGGTCAATAGGAGCTATGAGAATTTGGAAAGAACAAAAGCTGCAGACAAAATGTTGAGTCTGACAGGTATGATAGTAATACAAGTTCTCATACCTACCTGCTTGGACTGTTAGCCCTTGGTCCCTGATGTATTGGAAGAGGACAAACTTTGGGCATGTGAATTGTTTTTCTGTAATCAATGTCCACTCTTGTATTGGGGTAAGAAAAAAATTACATGAGGGTTTATCAAAAGTAATCATGAGACTGAATTTGTTTTCCTCTTCTCTAATGCTAGATCTTTTCTTTTAGCACAAGGGGTTAGTTAGCAGGCTACTGATTTTGAAACAGAGTCACACGAAGAAAGAAGGCATTGCTACTGAGAGAGAATAAGAACACCAGTTATTTTTCAGACATAATTTTGTTTTATTTTTTTAATTTTAGTTTTTGAGCTACTAGAACTTCTTTTTTAATTTATTTTTATTTTTTTAAAGATTTTATTTATTTATTCATGAGAGACACAGAGAGAGAGGGAGAGAGAGGCAGAGACATAGGCAGAGAGAGAAGCAGGCTCCATGCAGGGAGCCTGACGTGGGACTCGATCCCGAGACTCCAGGGCCACGCCCTGGGCTGAAGGCAGACGCTAAACCACTGAGCCATCCAGGCATCCCATATAATTTTGTTTTAAATTATATTTTCCTGACCCCCTAAGGATTTCCTTCCTACCTAAAGATGAGCTCTTAAGTGTCAATCTTGATCTTTTTGCATGGAGAGTGAGAAAATATACATTGCATAATTGTTAACTAGCAAGCCAGTAGAGCATATAGAATAGAGCCAGTGGTGTGACAGCCCTCCTGTTCTGATGAAACTCCATAGATATCCATCACCTGGTATTAGAAAATGTAGTACAGCCCTTAGAAATGTCATTGCTATTTTCAACTCAACATTAATTTGGGACTGGTGAATCAATTAATCAAAATCTCTCTTTTAAAACAGTATAGTTTTTAAAAAGATAAACAAATCTGCCTCAGGATTTGAAGTTTGATGGACTAAAGAAAGAAAGCTTTCCACCTGTTTATATCCTGGGAAAGGAAAGCCTTGCATTTTATTTCATTTCTTCACATTAGCTAAGGAAAATGTATCTCAAGGTATGACCTAATATGTAACAGTGGAATTGGCAGTCTAAAACACGATATGATCTGGAATTAAGGAAATGGGATGCAAGTGTGGAAGAAGATAAGCTATTACAATGAATCCTAGCCTTTCTGTAAAATCTAGCTATTGACTGCTTGCACTTGTTAAGGCTGTTGATTGTTGAGGATGTTGGCAAAGAAGGAAAGTGAATCAGGTGGTTTTGAGAGTGATGTTTATAATGTGTTGATGGAGAATCCATGAGCAGGTGGTGATGAGGAAAGTTATTGATAGTCATTGGAGATGAGAATGTAGGCAGAGTTAGGCAGTACCTTGTTTCTGAGGGCCTAAAACACAGAATTGAAGAGAAGGGTCCAAGTATCAGGAGTGTGATCAAAATGACAGCTGAACTTAGGAATGCAGTGAAATACCTGACTGCAAAACCAAACAGCCATAAGGTTGATTTGATGTTCAGTCACAGATCATTGAGCCAGAGCTTCTTCAGTCCATCTTTGATGAGATCACAACAGGATTTATCGTAGTGAGATTATTGATCTTATAAATGGAGGTTAAGGAACCCAGCCACAGGGAGATGAAAAAAAACTATTAGAGAATATTCTCCAAAACTCATGGCTTAATTTTTTTTAACTCATTTCTATCACCTTCTCCTTTCCAATTATACTTTTTAACCTACTTCTATTTCTTTTCTTTCTCTTCCTTGGTTCAAGACAGGATTAGAGGCTGAGGATATAGGGGCAGTAAAGAAAATAAGGGCTCCTTCTTTCTGCTTTTAACCTTTGGGAAGTCCTGCCATAGACATTTCTATATATTTTTTGAACAGGGATGTGACAAATGATCATCAAGTGAAGAAAGTCATATTATCCAGTTGGGCAAACAGATTGGATTATCAGTCACTGGTGTGATCAATTCATTTTCTTAAGGAAACAAGGTATCTACCCTTTATAGCATCAGCTGCGACATCAGAGGTGCATTACAAAGCATCTCCCCAAATGATTTCCTTTTTCTGCTTCTTTTATCCTTTATTCAGCAGGAGTTTATTTTATTTTTCCTCTTTCTTGTGATTTTAAAATTTGTACTGAATGCGCAGGAGGGTAAAATACAACTTTTTCTTGGCGCAGAGACTTGCCACCCAGTTGGCATTTTTATTATAAGAACAATTACCTGGGGAGGTGATTTACTGGCAAGAACAAAATCAGTACATCCTATTATCTCCCAGTGTTTCCCTAACAGACTCTCTAGGACACAGTATATGGAATTCAGAGGGGGCTTGAGGATAGGATCTGGACTTTCTGAAAACTTGAACAAGGAAAATTGAAAAATTGAACCTCAAACATCTGTATCTCTTTGTAATAGATAGTTTTTTTTATCAAGATGTAATAATGTAAATAACATTTTGCCTTAAGGTAAATAGGTAAAGATTTATGATATGCAATTATTAGCCTGAGAATAATGCAGTCCACATTAATAACATCACAGCATCATGACCTGTCTTATTAAACTATGTAAAACAGCGATAGGACTTTACTTGACTTTGCATGACGCATTATTGCTGTAGGTGCTTGCATGCCTTTTAGTATGTCATATGGAGTGCTGTCAACTTCTGTAATAACCTGAGGAAATGAATTCATCCTCAAACCAGTAGCTTTTTCCTTCCTTTGAAAAAGAGTTATTGTGAACAGTTTATGATATGCCCTTCTTGCCTTTTTTTTTTTTTAAATCCCAACCCCTTCCCAAATCCTTATGTAGTTATGCAGTGCCCTCCTGGTATCTCGGGTGCTCAAGATTATTTACTCTTATGCATCATTGAGCCCCATAATCTGGACCTTTTACCAGTTGTCTTCCTTATTTTTTTTTATGTGAGTTATATATTACTGTATAACAGCTGCTAAACCTAGTGGCTTAAAATAATACACATTTATTATCTCACAGTTTCTGTGAGTCAGGTGTTGGGGAGTAGCTTAGCTGGGTGTTTCTGGCTCAGGATCTCTCAGGAGGCTTCAGTCAAGCTGTTGATGGAGGCTAGAGTTATGTGAAGGCTTGACTGGGGCTGGAATATCTGCTTCCAAGATGGTTCACTCATATGGTTCTTGGCAGGAGGCCTTTTGATAAGGCAGCTGGCTTCCCAGAGTGAGTGATGCCTTTTATCACTGAGTCTTGGAAGTCATACACCATAATTTTTTCCATATTCTATTCATTGGAAGAAAGTCACTAAGTTCAGCTCACTTTCAAAGAAAGGAAAATCAAGTTTTCTTGAAGGGAGAAATATCAAATAATTGGTGGGCATATTTTAAAACCACATCTCCCACCACCCTTATGTCTTCAGTTCGCCTGTCTCATATGATTTTATTAGTTGAAGAAAAAACTACTAATAATTGAGAATAATTATGTTAAAATATTTAGTTTCTTTGGGCAACATAGTATGAAGGTTAAAGAAGCATACAGCCAGTTCATATTGTGGCTCTGCCATTTATTGATTATGTGACTTTGGGAAAGTTTTTTTAACTTTTATAAACTTCACTCTCATCAACTGTTAAATGGGTATTTTGATATCTACCCTGCAGGATGTAATAGAGTCAAAGCCATGCATGTAAAGCAACTAAAACAGAGTTTTCCATGTAATAGGTTCACAGTTGGTATCTGTAATAATGACAACACTGATTATTATAGTAGCTATTGCATTGTATTTGGGAACCCTGTATTTTGATGACCTTGGCGCATAACTCAAAGAAATTTCTAAATGGTGGAAGTCACTATGCAAATGAGTATAAAACAACATTCATTATGAGAGCTCTCCTCATCCCAGAGGGTCATCTCCATCCCCCACCCAGTGGTCCCTCAGTGATCCCACCCAGAGGCTTCAGTGTATCTTAGTCGAAATGTCAGTCAGTGTTGGGTCCTGGCTCTGAGCCCCTGCTCTACTTCTTATGAGCTGTGTGATCTTAGATGAACTTTTCAATCTTTTTAAGTCATTTTCCTCATACATAAATTTAGGGATACTTATTTCTTTTTTTGCAGCACAGCGAATCAGTTGTAGTAGAAACAGCAGTGGCTCAGGAACTGATATCTCCTTCTTCTGTTAAGTCAGTAGTTCCCAAATAGGGGGCTGTTCACTGGACTCCCCAGGAGCACTTTAAAAAATCCTGGTACCTGGTCCCCATTCCAGAGATTTTGATGTAAGTGGTCTGGAGGCTATGTGGTACCTACACATTTGTGATTTTTAAGAGCTCCCCAGGTATTTCTAATGTGTTAATGAACACTTGTTTAGGTTAATAATTTTATCTCTTACACCAATCATGAGACCAAATGGTCTAAATCAGTTAGATTTTAACTAAAGTAGTCTAAAAACACTTATTTAGAACTTATTTTTCTATGCTTTTGATCTTTCATTTTTGTTTTTCCTCTTGATAGTTTTCTTTTTCTCAGTATACATTTGACCCATTTGTTCTTTGCTTTAATATTTTATTATTCTTGCTTTGCCCAAACCCCCAAGTCCCTTGTGCTAAGGTCATATATTCTATTTCTTAAAATAAGAAAGGAATAAGTAAGTATAAATTCATGTTGTTGCTTTTAGATAGATTATTCTTCCAGCAGGAAAGATGAAACCATGTTGCTTTGGTGGAAGTAGATGGGCATCCTGCATGCTTCATAAGAACCATTGATGAATGGTGCCATTGGCACACTGGACTATGTATTGGCAATAGTGCACATAACAGATGGAGCTGAGTGTAGGCAGTCAAGTGTTCAAGCTCTGTCTCTGAATTGACTAATGGTTTTGATGGCAGAAATTCAAGGCTAAAGCACCAGGATGCCAGTCTTTGTGTTGTATTGAATGCCTGCAATTAAAGCTATGAGACCACTCCCTTTCTGCTCTAACTCAAACTTAATTAATTTTGAATTAAAACAAATAGTTTCCATGACCACATGAGGTACATTTTGGGTTTGGCTCATCAGGATTAGTGTAATGACGTCTCCACCCCTTGATTATTCCCCACAAAAAACCCCTAAGAAGCCAATTTAAAATGCCATCCAAAGTGGCATGTTGCTGTTAAATATTTTGATATGTATAGGGCATTTTCATATCCGTGTCCTATGTAGAGAATCCGTAGGTGTCCTGCCGGAAAATGCCAGTGACCTAATGTAGCATAGAATCAGTATGGGCATTTGGCACTTGTCCACAACTCTAAGAAGGTCATTTGTCAGGGCTTTCAGAACTATTTCAGGCCAGATTTAGATCTTATCTAAAATAAAGGTATGGTTCAAGGTGTAGTTTTCAGATTAAAGTTTTTAATCATACCTTATCTGGTTATTGTTCTCATAATTAGTTCTACTGGTTAAAGCTCAGTCCTAATATATCCAAGATCATAGATTTAGTTTCCATGTGGGTTATTTAGTTTTATTCTATTCTTATTATCACAGATTATTCTCTTAATCCTGCTAGGGCCTTCCAGGTGTCTTCTCTCTGGGAAAAAGATGTATATAATTAATTGTACATTTTGTATGCCAATACTCTGCATTCCCTACATTGGAAGACCATGTAACTCAGAATACTTGGTGGCATATGTGGACACCAGCATATGATCTTGAGTAAATTGGAACTGAGTTAGTGTAAACTGTCTTGTGGGTCATTTTAACCCTGTTTACTTTTTTTTTTAGAGACTCCAAGAGTAGAAATATCCATGGGTATAGAAACAGAGTCATTATATGAATTGACTAGTGGTTTCATTGAATACATGGAAACAAATGAAAATGAAAAAAATGACAATCCAAAGCCTTTGGTATATAGCAAAAGTGGTCATAAGAAGGAAACATGCAATGATACAGGCCTACCTCAAGAAGTAAGATAAATCTCAATACACAATCTAACCTTACACCTAAAGTATCTAGAAAAAAAAAAACCAACAACTGAAGCCTAAAGCTAGCAGAAGAAGGGAAATAATAAAGATTAGAGCAGAAATAAATGATGTAGAAACTAAAAAAACAAGAGAACACATCAATGAAACTAGGAGCTGGTTCTTTGAAAAAATTAACAAAATTGATAAACCCCTAGCCAGACTTATCAAAAAGAAAAGAAAAATGACTCAAATAATAAAAGACAAAAAATAATCAACATTACAGAAAGACAATTATAAGAGAATATTATGAAAAATGATATGCCAACAAATTGGACAACATGGGAGAAATGGATAAATTCCTAGAAACATACAAACTACCAAAACTGAAACAAGAAGAAATAGAAAGCTTAAACAGACTGATAACCAGCAAAGAAATTGAATCAGTTAGGAAAAATCTCCAATAAACAAAAGTCCAGGGCCAGATGGCTTCACAAGGGAATTCTACTAGACAGTTAAAGAAGAATTAATACCTATTCTTCTCAAACTATTTGAAAAAACAGAAAAGAAAGGAAAGCTTCCAAATTCATTCTATGAGGCCAGCATTATCCAGATCCCAAAACCAGATAAAGAATCCACTATAAAAGAGAACTACAGGCCAATATTGCTGATGAACATAGATGCAAAAATTCTAAGCAAAATTCTAGCAAATCAAATCCAACAGTACATTAAAAGAATCATTCATGATCAAGTGGGATTTACTCCTGGATGGCAAGGTGGAGTTAAATATTCACAAATAAATCAAGGTGATATACCACACTAGTAAAAGAAAGGATGAGAACCATATGTTCCTTTCAATAGAGGCAGAGAAAGCATTTAACCAAGTGTATCCATTCATGATAAAAACCCTCAAAGTACAGTTACAGGGAACATACTTCCTCATAATAAAGGCCATATACAAAAAACCCACAGCTAATATCATCTTCTTTGAGGAAAAACAAAGATTTTCCTCTATGATCAACAACAAGATAGCAATGTCCACTAACACCACTGTCATTTGACATAGTACTGAAAGTCCTAGTCTTAGGAACCCGACTACATGAAGAAATAAAAGGCATTCAAATCGGCAAGGAAGAAGTCAGTCTTTAACTATTTGAAGGTAACATGATATTTTATAAGAAAATCTTCAAATGTAAAGTGTTAATGCCATTATTAAAGTTACTGGCAAATTCTGGCCCCTACCTACTTTTAGGTTTGCTTCCAAGACCAGAATCCTCAAAGTCCCTGAGCACAGCTATCAATTCTGACACAGTTATCTTTGTATTAATAAGAAGAGATGAGACTCTGAATAATGATCCCTAAAACTCAGTAGCTTAACATATATAGGTCTTACTCATGCAAAATCTGTTGTCTTTTCCATGGCTTTCCCGGACATTTTCTTCAAGAAGTGACTTAGATGCTCTGCTACCATCTTGTGAAGCTATTGTCCCAACATGTGGCTTCAAGGTCCCTACAGCAGGGAAAAGAGAGAGACTTCCTGAGCTTATACTTATTCTGCTTCCAACTCATAGTTTTTTATTTTATTTTATTTTATTTTATTTTATTTTATTTTATTTTATTATTTTATTATCTTATTTTATTTTATCTTATTTTATTGAAGTTTGATTTGCTAATATATAGTATAACACCCAGTGTTCATCCCATCCCAGTTACCCCATCCCTCTGCCCACCTCCCCTTCTATTACCCTTTTTTTGTTTCCCAGAGTTAGGCGTCTCTCATGTTTTGTTACCCTCTCCAATTTTTCCCACTTGATTTTCACTCCTCATAGTTTAGAACTCACTGGGGAAAGTGCTTTGGGGAAAAAGAGGATGGAAGAGGACCTGGTAAGCACAGAGCACACTTTACCACACTGTCATTTGATTATTTTCATTTCTCTTCTCTGAGCTTCACCTCATATTTCATTGCTTGCAGGTGTCTCCAAACTAGTCTTCCTGGCTTTAGTCTCTGGCAACTTCAGTATATCCTAAACACTGCTGCCAGAGTAATCTTGTAACAGTGCTTTCATCATATTAATTCCTTGCTGCAATATCTTCAACTGCCCATCTCCACTAGTTATAAATGTGGTCTAAATTTCTCATTGGGTGTCATATAAGCCTTTACAGTTTGGCTCCAGGCTACATTCCTAAGCTTATCACTGTGTATTTCCAACATGGACAACTTGAATTCTCAGCTCCACCTACCTTGCCCAGGTCTACCTCTGCATTATGATTTTCATCTACCTCTATCTATCCCAGAAGTATTTCTGGTCTAAGAACCCAAAAGCAATTGCTTTCTTTCAGCTCTATTCCCATTTCATCTATTATTTGTGTCATTACGCTAGCATGGGCATTGCTGACTGGCATCATTAAACTTCTCTTGGACATTTGTCTTTTCTATTAGATCACTTGTAAGACAGGAGCTATATCCATTCCTGTATATCCCAAAGATCTCAGAAAAAATGCTAAAAACAGTCATGTATGGTAAGATTTCTTGAAAAGAATTGGTGCTTGAATGATTGAATAGGGAGCCCTAATTTGATTTATGTGATCCATAAGCTCTGGTTTCATGTAGTGGTGTATTAACATTATAATGGGATTTTATTCTTATTTCTAGTACGTGTTGACAGTATAGGATCTCTGGCTTAGAAGTCTTAAGATGGATACTGCGATTCCTAATATTTGCTTGGTTTTATATAAATGAAGTTGTAAATTCTTCATTAGTGACCCAGGAAAGTTCATGGTTCATGGTAGGGAATGTTTGGTTTTGGATTCACGTCATATCAACATATTAATATCATGATTAAGAAGTCACTACACAGTTAAGAGTGCAAAGCTTTGGAGCCAGAGAGCATTGGGTTCAAATTATAGAATCTACAACATGTGACTGTGTGCTTCGGGGACTCACCTTCTTCTGTTGAATTTACGTAAAGAATGCTCATAACATCTACCTCCATCACAGAACCACTGAAATGATGAAATGATACAGTCTCCAAAACATTTAGCACAGCGCCTGACAGATAGTTATTGCTCAAAAGTGGTTAATTCTACCACTAATATTGCTATTTAAGAAGATATAAATGTCACTTTAGTTGAGTCTATAAAGCAACATTGCTTTTGTTATTTATCTTCCTGGAATCTCTTTGTAAAATCAGAGTCAGGCAGAGGAATACATTCTTAGAGGGCTCCATCGTGAAGAATTTTGGCATCAAGTGCCTCACCAAAGCTCACGTGCTGTAGTCACTGCACAGATTAAGAAAGAACCTCCACTTTGTGACCCACTGGGCTGCGGGGAATTGTTCCCTGCAGTGACTGTAGGGCTGGCTGGGTTATGAAAGTTATGGTTAATTGTGGGAGGACGCTGTGATATAACAACCTTAATCATGGTTGCTCCTAGAATCCAGTAAAACCATAATGGCTAAACAAAGGGCAGCTCCATTTAGAACATCAAAATAAAGAGTAAGAAAAAGTAATAAAAGGAAGACACTTTGGTTCATGCCCAGTCTTGTTTTGTTTTGCTTCCTAGCAGAGCAGCTGAATGAGAATTTAATTTGTTGGGAGTCCTGGCAGTGAACAGGGAAAAAATAGAATTTACAAATGTTTTGAATTACTGGGAAGCTTGTGAAATTGTATGCACTGTTCAGTTTTATACATTTTTATGAGGGTGATACCTTGTTTCAATAGTGGGGGTTGAGGCTGCTATGAGCAAGATTTGTAACTCCATTGTACTCTAAACAATTTAACAAATTTATCCCAGGTTTAAGGAACAAAAGACTTCAGCAAGTACACAAGGCAGAATGTGGCAGATTTGATTTGATACTGAATCCAAAATGCATGTTCACAGAAAGGGGAAGAATGAAATGAAGGGACAGTGGGCCTAGTGAATGGCAGTGCTTTCTTCATTTAATTTATCCAAGCTTCCACTTTTCCTTTGAAGTCCTTACCTGCCCAGTAAGAATTGCCAAGGATTTCTTAAGATACAATTTCTTTACCCACTGTGAAAACTAATCATTTCTATAGTGGGGAAATTATTCAAAACACTGGTACCTTAGCAACTTCAACCATTTAAGCTCTGAAACTTAAAAAAAATTATAAATCCCTAGAGATCTGGATTATAAACAAACATTCTTAATCTCTGGGCTAGATTTGGATGCAAAAAAATATAATCAATTTTCTTGCATTTTTGGTAGGATCTAAAATTACTTAGCTCAGGTTGGAACCTCCTGTTTTTCTAAATCAAGGCAAGAATAGAGGATATAGACTAAAAAGAAGTGGTTGTACACTGAGTTCAAAGAGTCAGTAACTAAGAATGCTCATGGGACTTGTGATAGGAAAGCTGGATTTATTTTCTTAAAAATATTTCCTCCTTGGAGCAACATAAATGGCTATCTCACAGATAAATGGTGAGAGAAAGTTATCAGGCTTCTCTCTTTCTACTCTTCTAACTTGTGCTGACTCCAGTGCAAGCTCTGACAGGTGATAGTTGATGAAATTATAATAAAAGGAAGCAAGCAGTGGTGACAGAGGTGCTGGAGCTAGGCTCAGAGCCAGAACTACCTACCTCTGTCCCCAGTCCACTTCAAGAAACATAATTCAAATGAAAAAGAGTGTACTTGTTGTTTATAAGAACAGTTTCAAGAGAGGCTCTGTAGCTTCCCCTTTCAGTGACCCTGCCACATCCCACTCTATGTCTTTACAAATTCTGGAGTTGGTATTAGCTTCTGGGTCTTGGTCAGTCTACTGGTTAAAACCTGCTGAGAATCAGCCAGTGGACAGTGCCTAGAATTGTAATGTGATAAAGAGGTAAAAATGGGAACAGAAACAGGATGTCTCATCAGAACTAGCAGGTAACTGAGAAGTAGGGGCAAAAAGTGGGAGAATGGGTATTGATGTAGAGGGAAGAAGAAAAAGAAGGAGGAGGGGAAAGAGGAGAAGGAGGAGGAGGAGGAGAAGGAGAAGTAGAAGAAAGAAGAAGAAGAAGAAGAAGAAGAAGAAGAAGAAGAAGAAGAAGAAGAAGAAGAAGAAGGAGGAGGAGGAGGAGGAGGAGGAGGAGGAGGAGGAGGAGGAGGAGGAGAAGGAGAAGAAGGAGAAGAAGAAGAAGAAGAAGAAGAAGAAGAAGAAGAAGAAGAAGAAGAAGAAGAGGAGGAGGAAGAAATAATAATAATAAAAGAAAAGAATAGAGGAATCCTACATGCAGCCCTAGCAATGTTTCATTTTAGCAAGGTCAAGGAAGCCCATGGCTGCTGTGAAGTGAGAACAAATACAAATAATGGCAAGAAAACAGAAGGAGAAGAATAAGGAAGGAAGAGAGAAAAGGAAGAAAGAAAGTCCCTAGGCATAGATACAGAGGAAAAGAATAATCTTTATGCAGTTGTTCAGTGACATCTGAACTCTGGAGATCTGTTATTTTTAGGTTCCCTGCATGAACCCATGCTTTCCCCAGGAACAGTTTTGTTTGTTCAGTTCTTTTAAAGATTAGAGTGCGGTACCTGGTATGATTCCTCTCTGCCTTTCCTCAGAAGATGCAAATCCATGGGCATGTGACCCCGAAAAACAGCTAAGGGATTATACTATGTATAAAACTAAGGGTTTACACACACACACACACACACACACGTGTGTGTGTGTAGTATATACAATGATTTTTTAAAAGTACTCTTGTGATCTATAGAGTGTTTTAGCAGTGATGGTCTCTGAGTCAGTAGTTGCTTGCTTCTTTTTATTACTCTTTCTTCCCAATAATTGCATTGGTCCCATTGTTGTGCCTCAGGCACTGAAATAGGATACCATTAAGAATTTATCAACATTTGTGGGATGAAATGACATTTTTTATTCTACTCTGTGATTTGGGATTAGCAGATTGTATAATTTTATTATTTTAAAGCTTTTTATTATGTTTTCATATGGAATAACCACTTTTCTTTTTTAAAAATATTTTATTTGTTTGTTTATTTAGAGAGAGAGGGAGAGAGACAGTGGCAGGGGAGGAGGCACAGAGAGAGGGAGGGAATCCTAAGCAAACTCTGTGCTGAGCACAGCCTGATGCAGTGCTCCATTTCAGGATCCTGAGATCATGATCTGAGCCAAAATCAAGAGTTGGACACTTAACTGAGCCACCCAATGACCCCTGAATAATTACTTTTCATATGGTCCAATAATTAAATCAGATACTGGAGAGATAGATAGATAGATAGATAGATAGATAGATAGATAGATAGATGATAGATAGATGATAGATATAGATAGATGATAGATAGATAGATAGATAGATAGATAGATAGATAGATAGATGAAAGATAGATAAGCAAGAGGCTTAAAATAGCCCATTTTAATGATCGATTTGTAATGATCACATTTAATGATCCCACTTGTAATGTCATTTAAATACTACTGGGTGATTTGCAACTGGCTGACTGATGTTTTCCTTAACTATGCTTCCTTATATTTGTTTTCTTCTTTAAAAATCTTTGATTAAAAGAGAACCTAATGAAATGGACAATGAGTTCACTGAATGTGATCAAAATCTGGGAGTGGGATCTGAATCTTTCAGGTACAGTCCTTTGGGACAGTTATGTAACCATTATACACACATAGCCCCTCCTATTTTCTCCAGGTTGTAAACCTGCTCCTCTCCTATTTGTTCTCCACATAAAACATCTCCCACTTGCATCTTCCCCACTGGACTTTGCATAATTTGTTTTCTCTTCTTGGAACATCCTTTCCTATCCTCATTACCTTCTAAACTTTTCATTCTTTAGGACTTAGTATAACACAATGTTCAGAAAGCAATTGGCAATTACTCCAGCTCCATCCAATCTGCCCACCATGGGCTCTCATTACCAACTGTATTTGTCCTTCATAGCATTGTTGTCACTGCAGTTTCACACTTATGTATGTGATCTTTTAGTTAATGACTTTCTCCCTGCTAGAATGTAAATGAAATAAAGAGAGGAATAGTGTTTGTTTCTGCTTCTCTGGCAACAGTGTATTACATAGTTGTTGAATGAATATTTAAATGAATGAATGAATGAATGAATGAATGAATGAGTGACTATAGGAGTTAAAGAAGTTTATCTTTAATATTAATGTTATTATTTGTTTTTAGATATAAGATCTTGTCAGTGTGGTACTTTCGCTTGTACAAGTATCTCTTTTGGTGGAAACAGAGCAAATTACATAGATTGGTACATACCAGGGAAAATTTGGTTCAAAGATAAAACATGAAATTTAGTAAAGGAATTTTAAAATTCTAAACAGAGGAATAAAAACAATGTTCAATTTTTTTCTGTCCATATGCACATGTGGGCACTACTTTATATATACATGCATTTATTTATACATGTAGACAGAATGATTATGATGACATTATTAAGTGCCTACTATGTATAGGTAATCTATTAAATGTTAGAGAAGATAAAAACAACTAATGTTTTTGAATAGTTCCTGAAGTAGGTGCTTTCACATAATTTATCACATTTATTTTCTATTACAGTTCTACTCCTACAAAATGACTCAGAAAGATGCAATATCTTACCCACTATAACAAAGCTCATAAGTGGCTCAGTTGGGAATTATTTTTCTTGGCAGTCTTATGAATGCACCTTGCAGGCCTCCAATTATGGGGAGCATAATTGACCAGGGTATGTAATTGACCAGTTTTTCCAGCTGCTCTGCTCTGCAATCCATTGCCATACTTGTACTAAGTCATTCTCTCCAAGGGCTGACAGAGCAGAGCAGACATTCTAAAGTGAACCTGTTCTAGGACATATGGACCTCTTCATTGCTTGACTGGCTTGGGGATTCCTCAGTGGCCTTATTAAACCTTTTTTAGACTGTGCAGTCCAGGAAGCTTCTACTTAAACTTCCCTCCTTTTTTCTGCATCAGGCTTGGTGCCTGACAGCAATCCCAGTGTACCTTTCATGATCAGAATTCTTACATGGTTAATCCTATCTTGGCATCTGCTTCGTGAAAGATCCAGATAAAACTATTCTTCCAGCAAGAAGTTCTTGAGAAGGGAAAGAGATATCATAAATACAGATAATTGGAAGAGGACAGTGAGGTTTCAGCCAAGGCAGAGGTTATGCTTTCCAGCAGTGGATCTTCTAGAAGGAGTTCAAATTTTGCATTTTCCTTTCAGAATTGGCACCTGCCTACCTGAATGGGAGAGGCAAGAGGAAACAGTATGGGAGGAGGAAGAGTCATAGCAACACCTATTTTGGCAAATAGTTCAGACCATTTGAATAGAGCATAAGTGTGTGTGGAGGGGAAAAGATGGAGTGAAAGAGAGAAAACATGAAACTCATATTGTATAAACTCCGGAGATGATATATGGTAGGAATTAAGAACATGAGCTTAAGAGTCAGGAAGATCTTAATTTGAATCTGATATTTACAATAATAGTTGTATGAAAGTAGGAAAATTTAAGCTTTGTTCATATTGTTTTCTCATACATAAAATGTGGTTAATAATATCTTTATCATGGATTAAATGAGATAATCTTTGAAAGAGAAAAAAAAAACAAAAAAAGAGGTTGCTTCCCCAAATAAGCAAAAAATCATGGCGATTAGGATTTTGGAGTTTAAGTGAGTGATTATTTCTCAGATGAATAGACTTTAAAAGCAAATTACAGGGACACTGGGTGGCTCAGCGGTTGAGCATCTGCCTTTGGCTCAGGGTGTGATCCTGGGGTCTCAGGATCGAGTCCTGCATTGAGCTTCCTGCATGGAGCTTGCTTCTCCCTCTGCCTATGTCTCTGCCTCTGTGTGTCTCTCCTGAATAAATAAATAAAATCTTAAAAAAAAAAAAGCAAATTTACAGGAGTTTTTAAAAAACACACTTTGGTGTGCCTGGGTGACTCAGTTGATTAAGTGTTCAACTCTTGATATCAGCTCTAGTCCAGATCTCATTGAGTTTAACCCCCATGTTGGGATCCATGCCCAGTGTGGAGCCTACTCAAAACACACTACATACACACACACAAACACACACACACACACACACACACACACACTTAATCTTTTCATTGTACTACAAAACTAATTTGACTGGTTGTGTTTCAGTATAAAATATAGTATCGGAATCTGCACTTTGCAGAGTGCTAGAATAGAGGACTACAGTTGTGTGCAAAATTTGATTCAAATATTTTTTGTGAAATATTTGCATGAAATTTATCTTATAAAATGATGTGATAGTCATGTAGTCAAAGAGAGTTAATTTTCCTAAACTCCAGGGTTAATGATTATTTCAGGATCCTTAATAGATGCCAGCTATGGGCAAATTCTCTTCTCTGACATTTATCATTCTGTAGTTTTTCAATATAAGATTTCCAAAATAGTACACACACTTCAATGAGAAGTTATTTGCTTAATTTTATAGGTGTATCTCTTTTATCTCTGAAATTTGATGAATTTTTTTGTCCTTTTATTTTTTGTTTCATTGATATTGCTTTTTTTAAATAAATACTGTTATTCATTAAAGTAATTCATAATTGTGTATCATGTATTCATGGAGAACAGAATCCCCAAATGAATTGAAAACATCATGGCTACTGATGCTAATCAACAAGATTTAGCACAGGGAAGACAGTCAAAAAGAAAGCAAGTTGGAATTTTTTTTTTCCTGATTTGACTTCTTGTGCTTGGTGTAATGGACTTTAGCTCATTAAATACTTTACTTGGGAGTTAAGGATATGGCATTGTCTTATATATGTGAATCATTTCACACCATTTAGTTACATGGGGAACATTTGATTCTCAGTTTTCAGAGTATTTCTATTAATCACATCAGAACACCTTGTTTATTTTTTCTTTTTTCAGGCCACTGTAGCCTGAAAGTGTTAATGCATCCACTATTTAGCTAACTTATTTCTAGAAATAGTGTTGATATACCTATTAAAATAAATATGTGTACTAAGAGTTAATGTATTTTTTACAAAATCATATATATATATTTTTTCCTTTCAATAGTCTGAATATCTCTTAAAGGAATTTTTAAAGTTTTAGCAATTTTAGTTTTGAAGTAAAAATGTTTCATATGTGGGAAGGCCCAGCAATGGTGTCAGTTTAAGAAGGGATCAAATACGTCCTTAGTTACCACTAAAAAAAAAAAAAAAAAAAGGCAGTTGATTTTTTTCTTGCTTTTCAAATGCAAAGACCATATAATGAAACTATTAATTGTATATTGATTGATGGGAATGTAGAAAAACATGATCATGATTCTCCCTAGAAAGACTCAGGATTTTGAAACAAAAGCTCAAGAGTACACGTATTCTTATAGCATTCGTGTTCCTCAAACCCCAGGAGACCCAGCATGTTCCACAAGTAACTTAAGCTAATTGAAACAACAGGAAGAAAACCCTCATCACGTTTTTGTTTATACATTTGTGAATTGCATGCTAAACCTGGGAATAGGAGGTCTGTTTGACTTTCCTTGCTAGTCCTATTTGGAAAGAAAGTCATTCTTTTTACTTTTTTCTTCTTAATTTAGTAGATTTTTAGTATATACTATCTATTAATTTACTAAATTCCATAGTCACTAAGTTAGAAAGGCAATGTTTCAGAATTTTTGAGTCCCTTTTTCTTTATGGTATTGTCCAATTACTTAATTCTATCTTGGTTTATTCTAAAAGTAAGAAGTAATTACATACTATATTTTGGGGTAATGAAGAAGAATGAAAAGAATTCATGACAAAGCTTCAAATTACTGATTTGAAAAAATGCTATATTTTCACTATATATACAGATATGATAATGATTTATTTTAGTTATTTTTACATTTTATAAATGGCTGTACTAAAAGATTATTCAAAAGCCAAATGTCTAGATAGCTGTCTAGATAGTCGCATGACTGTAGGAGAAAAATGTGTCTTTATTTGCCGCCATTGAAGCCTGGGAAATACAGAGCCCTGTCCAATACGTTAAATAGCAAGTTTGAAGATGGACTCCTTCTTTTATATTGCTGTTCCACCATATACCACATTAGAGCAATCTGGATCCTGGGCTTTCCAGAACACTTGGAAATTTCTCAATGTAGAATGAACATTTGTATATCTTTCTTCTACTAAGAAGATGAGGTTGTTTTTCCCTGAAATAAAAGAAAAACCCAATGATCTGAGTTTTCTATATATTTTAGAGTATTTAAAATACAAGACACCAGTAAAAGTTTGATGGTTTCAAACTCTATATGATCTTATGTCAGAAAAATACATGGTTGAATAAATTCTTTCAATAAAACAAAACAATAGTTTAAATAGGTTAGAGAATGCAAATTATCTTATGATCTTTTTTTGGTGTTTGTAAGACTTTTTTTTGAGGAGGATCAGCTTTGCTAGACATTTATAGTTTTGGTCTGTGCTTTCTACCAATGAGTTTTATAAAAGTACTTTGGCAGCTGAAACAAACAAGCAAAACTAAATAAAACCACCAAGACAGAGCAAACAAACAAAAACCATGTTTCTTTTTTTTTTCAAAAGATTTTATTTCTTTATTCATGAGAGACACAAAGAGAGAGAGAGACATAGGCAGAGGGAGAAACAGGCTCCTTTTGGAGAGCCCAATGTGGGACCTATCCCAGGACCCTGGGATCACGACCTGAGCCAAAGGCAGACGCTCAACCACTGAGCCACCCAGGAGACCCAAAAACTATGTTTCTAAAGTGCATTTCAGGATTGTTTTATTCATATATGAGAAGTTGGTTAGCAGCTTCTATCTTTAGTTCATGGTGCATCAAACATGTGATCTGGTTTCTTTTGGGTTTTTTATATGGTGGATTTTTAGCTCAGTATAGGCATGTTAGGATGTTGGTGAGCATGTTCTAAATAGAATAAGTTATGACCTAGTTGTTGAATTTAGGTAGAGGAACTTACGATCAAAGAGACCTACAGAGAAAAGTACAAACAGGTGTCAGCAAAGGAAAAAAAGTGAACTACACGTTTACATTAATGCCTTCTGAAACACTTGCTACCACTGGAATGGGGGTTTTGCATCAGTGTGTGGAGTAGCAATAGGGAAAATCAATAAACAGAAGAGAAATGATAAAATCAGATTGAGAAGAAAAGCAGGGCTAAATCTTAGAATGTTCACCAATATCATGAATACTGGAAATTCTTCGATTTTCCATTGAAGAATATGAAATTGGTTCATGGCTCTTAGAGTGATACTGAATTTGACTGAATATTTAATAAACAGGAAAAGTTTGAGTTCAAGTGAA
Source organism: Vulpes vulpes (assembly GCF_048418805.1). Classification (NCBI taxonomy): domain Eukaryota; kingdom Metazoa; phylum Chordata; class Mammalia; order Carnivora; family Canidae; genus Vulpes; species Vulpes vulpes. Next base: position 77,845,158 of record NC_132783.1, on the reverse strand, counting down.
TATATTTGTGATATATTTTGCCTTTGTTTTTCTCATAGGACAAAGGAAATTGAATTATATGATTGTGTAGGATAATGTATGCTATTGTAAATTCCCAGGTTTTGTAGTAAATTTGACATTACAATAAAATATTGTCCATTAATAGTGGTAACAAAACATCCGTTGGTAGGTTTTACTGCATCATTGCACTTTGCAAATCTGAACTGAAGAATAAGATAGTAATGACTAGCATCAGAAGTAGTTTGTTGCTAATTTGCTAATTTGCATAATGTATCTTTTACAAACTGGATTGTCACTTTATAGGAGACACCAAATGTTCATATAATGAAGTTTAAAAAAAATTCTCCGCTGAAACATGGCCTAGTTGCCTGGCCAACTTGGTGGCATACTGTTTGCTTGGGATATTGCCATGGTAAATCCTAGTAAAAGTTTTTAAACCTTTTTAACTGGAATTATCAAATATTAAACAGCCAATAATGTGTTAGAAGTGAATGTGGTATTAAAAAATATTAGTACAGTCTTGATTTTTTAAATCAATATTCAATGATTACTGGTAATGTATGCTATAAAAAAACTGACATAGCAACATTTATCTGAGGCCTATGTATGGTATTTGGCTCCTGCTACTTCTAAAATTCTAAGATACCATGGATCATACTCAGCAGTTAAATTTGACAAAAGAATGTCATTACAAAGTGAAGTTTGACTTTATTCAAGATGATGCACTTTATTGTTTTTTTTTAAAGATTTATTTATTTATTTGTGATAGACATAGGGAGAGAGAGAGAGGCAGAGTCACAGGCAGAGGGAGAGGCAGGCTCCATGCTGGGAGCCCGACGCGGGACTCGATCCCGGGACTCCAGGATCGCGCCCTGGGCCAAAGGCAGGCGCTAAACCGCTGAGCCACCCAGGGATCCCTACTTTATTGTTTTTATGTATGCATTTATTTATTATTTTTTTTCTTTTTAAGTTTTTATTTAAATTCCAATTAGTTAACATATAGTGTAATATTAGTTTCAGTTATACAATTTAATGATTCAGCACCTCTATGAAACATCTAGTGCTAGTCACAAGTACATTCCTTAACCCCCATTCACCTATTTAACTCATCCTCAACTCCCCTCCAGATGATACATTTTAAACTATCAGACCTCCGTCCCTGTAGTACTCTTTCTTTAATCTGCCTAGACAATAATGTAAATGCTTTTATTCATATCTAGAAATAAATCATCTCCAGTCTGACTTCAGTTTTTCCTTCTTCCTTCACCATCTTCTGATTGTTCTTTTAAATTAACTGTATGTGGTGTCATTATAGCTTCTTAACTCTAACAGTCCCCCTTGCCTTCCCATCTCTGCTGCAATATTTGACGAAGAAAATAAAAACAGGCAGACCATAAGCATAAAACGTTTTATTGGCCTACACAGCATTTAATTTTTTTTCAATTGAGTTAGGTCACTCCATTTAAAAAGTTGGGGTTTGTGACATGTCAAATCAAAATTCCAGATTCTCTTGAAAAACATGTCTGCATTGCATCTACCTTCCTATGCAGTAATGTTAACTTGACTTTTGTAGGCATTTGAGTTTGCAACTTCTGAATCCATACCTTGTCCCTTATTCAAGCCAGAATAAGTTTCATCTCTGCCAGAAGTTTCTCCTGTTCTTCCTGGCATTTTTAAAACCACTATGTACGCATAATCTCCATCCTTAGCTCTTTAATGCCTCAAAGAGTTGGATGTATTTTACATAACGTTTTGTCTCCCACCTTGTTCATAGTAAGCTCTTTGAGGGTAGGGGCTACATTTAACTATTTGTTATCAATGCACAGAGAATGAAAATGCTGTCTGCCTATGGTTGCCTATGAATGACAATAGTTTTGGTAATCATTATTATTATCATAAATACTCAATACCTTCAATGTATTGAGCAGATTCAGCCCTTAAGGAGTATTTTAAGTATTAAAAAAAAGCCTTCAAATTTAAAACAGCAAAATATTTGAGATTATGCAGTTCTTCCTGCTGAGTTAAAAGACTTTTTGGTAGCACCTTGGGTTGGTCTCCAACAGTGAGAGATTAGTGTGTGGCAGAAATGTGCACAGAATGAAAATTGAAGCTATTCTTTTGAAATGTAAATACACATTTCCACACCAAAAAAATATTGACTTCAGAAGATGTAGCAGGTGCACATTGTGTGTTCAGAGTATTTTATTTTTTTGTTCATTTATACTTGTTATGTGTTCCCACTAATGACATGATGAGGCTTAAATTTAAGCATCTATTTAATACTTCAGTCTTGGCCAGAAGAGCCACCTAGCTAAAAGAAAATAGAGGAGTAAAAGCACCTTGGGATCCCCTGTACCTTCATCCTCTGAAGCCAAAGTTATGCCCCACAGAAAGGCCATATGAAATGTGAGAGTTACTGGATTCTTAGTTGAATGCCTTCTGTTATCTACTCTCTGTAAGGCCCTGGGTAATGCTTTATTTCCCATTTGCAAATTCTATGGCAACATGCCCTTAAGGACTTCAACTTTGTTATTGACTTGGCATCAAACCCTTATTAACTTTTTGTGAGTTTCTTGGTGGAAACAAAATAAAAGCAGATCTGCCTCATGGAGCCTTCAGAATAGAAAATCGAATGCATTTACTTAATATCCAAGTGCTAATACACATGTGGTTTTAAATAGAAATGTTTGAAAGGGAAATGTTGATGTTGCAGCTAATGAAAATTTATATGGTCATATTAATTTTTCATCCATAAGCTATTCCTTTAGTTTTTCATTCAGAAGAGTTTGAGCAAGGTAATTTTGATAAAATTGAAAGTTCATCATTTAAACAGTTCTGCTATGGAAGTGCTAGAGAATTTATAATACCCTATTGCTTCTAGTTGATACCTTACAATTACCATATGTTGTGAGTTTTTGGTACATATGTACATATATAAAGCCTAATAAAATACATGTTTCAAATATTTAGTCTCTATTTTATAATAAGATATTTAATCAGTTGTCATTAAGCCAACATTTATTGTGAACCCCCCAAAAAAGTGAGGGGACATTTTTTTAAGTTAAAAAATTGAAATAAAAAAGCTTTTAGAAAACTATATGTTGAACAATTATGATTATGTTTCAGGCATTCTTCTAGGCTCCAGAGAAATGCAATGGTGAGATCCTCATTTTTGTCCCCAGAGATCTCACAATCAAAGGAAGGACATAAATAGAAAAAAAGATAATTGAAACATAATACTTTAATGCTAAACTGAATATTCTCTTGGTGTAGAGGGTAAAACGCCCTGAAATGGCAAGCAGGAATTCTATCAGGCTAAGCCCTACTGCTAAGTAACTTTGTGACCTTATGTAGTCACTCAAACTCTGAGGACCTCATTATCTAACTGTGTAAAATAAGTTGGATATGTTCTAGATGATTTTTACATTTATTTTAATTTCTTCAAGTTTTCTGGTAATGTAGGCAATTAAGGGTGAAGATAAGACAAGAAAATGTGCAACTAAAAATGAAATCAATGCATTAAAAATTAAGGGTAAAAGCAAAAAAGATGTTGTTTTCTGAAAAATTTGTATATTATATGTAATTTTTCTTAGAATGCTCAACTTATAGTGTATTTTAATAATATGCCACCTTAACGAGATTACTGTTAATTTTTCCCTTAAGAATAAAATCTTTTTGATATCTAGTGATATAAGTTAAAAAATGGTTAAAGTAAGTACTAAAAGATATGATAACTGGAAGTAAAAAAGAAAATGTCTTGTGTAAATAGATCTTCTGTGAATTTTTTATAATGTTTATAGCTTTTATATAATATAATTGCGTATGGCAATTATTTGATTACATAAATTTTGCTAGGAACATAATTAAGTATAATTATGAAAACAAGAAAATTATATGCATAAAGTGACTAATTAACTACAATTTATTTAAAGGAATTGAGAATATTCAACAAGAAAAAAACACATTAATGAAACACTATGGTTGTGAGAAAAGCACATGCCAAAAATTACTATTCAGGACTGTGAGTCTCTGATTAGTTACTAACAAGATGCTAGAACTTATATATATATATTTTAAGATTTTATTTATTTATTCATGAGATACACAGAGAGAGAGGGAGACAGAAACATAGGCAGAGGGAGAAACAGGCTCCACCTAGGGAGCCCAACATGGGACTCGATCCTGGGACTCAATCCTGGGACTCCAGGATTAGCTGAGCCACCCAGGCATCCCAGAACCTGTATATTTATGCAGGATTTTTTTACACGACCATAGAAATTTCTATTCCTGTCCATAATTCTGCTACATAGCTTACATAAAATGTGGTCAAAATTTTTCCTGGAGTAATACAGAGCTGTATAAAACCCACACACACAAATAAATAACTATTCATATTGAATCATAGCACTCCTACATGTTAGAGTCAGAAGGAACATTAGCAATCATCTACTTTGATATATGTTATATAATAAAATAATTTTAATAGGTTAAGTGATGTTTTTATATCATACCAAGAGTGGGACTCTCCATGCTATTCTTTTCCCATTATTTTATATTTTTTCCTTAAAATATGCTATTCTAATTTCTGGGAAGAGAAAGTGGAAAAAATCTATGACAATAAAAGCATAAAATATGTAAATTTTAAAAATTCCAAATTTTAATATGATAACTATATTTTTAAAGATTTAATTTATTTATTTTAGAGTGAGAAAAAGAGAGAGCTGTGGGGTGGAGGGAGAGGGAGAGAGAGAATCTCATGCAGACTGAGTGTGGAACTCAACTTGGGGCTCAACCTCACATCTGTGAGATCAAGACCTGAGCTGAAATCAAGAGTCAGAGGTTTAAGTGATTGTGCCACCCGGGCACCATGACAATTATTTTTATATTAGCATTATATCATATTGCAATTGCAGGTATAAATAAGATGTATATGTGCATATTTTAGGTTCTCTCTATGTTAAGAAATTGTTTATCTGTATTTGCACAAACTATCTAAAAATTACCTCTATATTACACACACAAAAAAACTATAAAATGCCTAGGAATAAATGTAACCAAAGGAATAAAAGACCTTTACTGTGAAAACTGTAAAATGCTGATGAAAGAAATTAAAGAGGACAGAAAGCAATGGAAAGACATTCCATGCTCATGGATCTCAAGAACAAGTATTGTTAAAATGTCTATACAATCCAAGGCAATCTATACATTTAATGCAATCCTTATCAAAATATCAACAGCATTTTCCACAGAGCTAGAACAAACAATCCTAAAATCTGTATAGAACTGTAAAAGACTGAATAGCCAAAGCAATGTTTAAGAAGAAAAACAAAGCTGGAGGCATCATAATCCTGGACTTCAAGCTATATTAGAAAGCTATTATTATCAAGACAGTATGGTACTGGTACACAAATAAACACATACATCAATAGAACAGAATGGAATACCCAGAAATGGTCAATTAATCTTTGACAAAACAGCAAGGCATATCCAATGGGAAGACAGTCTCTTTAACATATGGTGTTGGGAAAACTGGGCAGAAACATGCAAAAGAATTAAATTGGACCACTTTCTTACACCATACAAAAAAATAAATTCAAAATGGATAAAAGATCTACATGTGAGACAGGAAACCATTAAAATCCTAGAGAAGAACACAGGCAGTAACCTCTTTGACATTAGCCATAGCAACATCTTATTAGGTATGTCTCCAGAGGCAAGGGAAAGAAAAGCAAAAATTACTCTTGGTACTTCATCAAGAAAAAAGTTTCTGCATGGCGAAAGAAATAACAAAACTAAAAGGCAGCCTACTGAATGGGAGAAGATATTTGCAAATGACATATCTGAGAAATGGTTAGCATCCAAAATATATAAAAAAGAACTTCTCAAACTCAACACCCAAAAACCCAATAATTCAATTTTAAAAATGACCAGAAAACACGATAGACATTATTCCAAAGAAGACATACAGATGGCCAGTAGATACATGAAAAGAAGCTCAACATCACTCATTACGAGGGAAATCAAATCTACAAATCAAAACTACAGTGAGCTATCACATCACACCTGACAATACACAAAGCAACAGGTTTTGGTGAGGAACTCTCCTGAACTGTTGGTGGACATGCAAACTGGTGCAGCCACGCTGGAAACCTATATGGAGTTTCCTCAAAAGGTTAAAAGTAGAACTACCCTGCAAGCCAGCAAAGCACTACTAAGTATTTACCCAAAGAATACAAAAATACTAATTCAAAGGGATACATGCACCCAAGTATTTAAAGCAGCATTATCTACAACAAACTATGGATATAGCCCATGTGTCCATCAACTGATGAATGGATAAGGAAGCTGTGGTACACACACACACACACACACACACACACACACACATACACGGAATATTTCTCAGCCACAAAAAGAATGAAATCATGCCACTTGCAGTGATGAAGATGGATCTCGAAAGTAATGTGCTAAGTAAAATGTCAGTCAAAAAAGACAAATACCATATAATTTCACTCATATGTGGAATTTAAGAAACAAAGCAAATGGGCATGGGGCAAAAAAGAGAGATAAAGGCAAATCAAGAAGTATACTCTTAGATATAGAGAACAAACTGATAATTGATGGAGGGGAGAGGGTAGGGGATGGGTTAAGTAGATGATGGGGATTTAGGAGTGCACTTGTGATGAGCACTGGATGTTGTGTGGAAGTGTTGAATCACTATATTTGTTGTACACCTGAAACTAATATTACAGTGTATGTTAACTAACTGGAATTTAAATAAAAACTTAACAAAAAAAAATATAAATACACAAATAAAATTACCTCCATCTTAAACAGGAATTTTAAACAGAGTTTGGGTATAGTAACTCATATTGCAGTGTTTACAACTTTGCTAAATAGAAACATTTTATGAATAATGAAGCCAAAATAAACTACTTTAGATGAAGATAAAATATAGATGTGACATGCCAGAGTCAAATCACAAGTCAATGTTATCCTAGAAAATATAATTTTCAGAATAATTTCTTCAGTATATATTATTGTGAAGTACATGCCTATTAGACCCTTATAATCTGAAAACAAGGACAGCATAGAAAAATTACACCATACATATTTATCATGTACTTGAATAACTTAATATGTCTCATCAAATGAATGAAGTGACTGATGAAGTGGTAGCATTTTGATAGGAATTACCACAAAACAGATAGAAAATCCATCATCAACCTATTTCTCAATTACCTGTTATTCCTACATTTTACTGAATTCTGTAGTAGACTATATTGTGTTAAGTGCTGTGTGAATTTTGATATGCTCCATATCAGCCATGTGAGATGACCCCCATTTCTGAAGAAATCTTTCTTTTTTTTTTAAACATTTTTTTTTTAATTTTTATTCATGATAGTCACAGAGAGAGAGAGAGAAAGAGGCAGAGGAAGAAGCAAGCTCCATGCACCGGGAGCCCGACGTGGGATTTGATCCCCGGTCTCCAGGATCGCGCCCTGGGCCAAAGGCAGGCGCCAAACCGCTGCGCCACCCAGGGATCCCTGAAGAAATCTTTCATGTTCACATCAGCTCACTAGGAATTCTCTTTTAATCTTTTATCTTTGAATGTTGTCTATATACTGATAACAGCTGAATTAGATTTCCCATACCTAACTTTTTCCCTTAACTTCTGTGTAGCATGTCTAATTAACTATTCAATCTTTTCACTGGCTTCTCCAATACTTTTTTCAAAATAAATGGCTGTAATGCTGAACTCTCAGTTTCCCCTACAAATCTGCTATTCTCAAATCTTTCCCATCTCAGAAAACGGAAACTGTTCCACCAGTTTTGGCCTGTAGACAAAAACATTGGAAATCTTATTCAACTTCTTTCTTCTTCCCCAGTCCCTCATCAACAAGCCCTGTTGGCTCAGTCTTCAAATGTTTATAGACTTTGACCACTTTTCATGATTTCAGCTAATATCCTGGTACAGGCCACCATTTTGTCTCTCACCTGGTTTATTGTCAAGCATCTTAGTCCTTCTCTAATGGCATCTGATTCTACCCTTGTCACATCAATGTCTGACCATACTATATTGAGAATTATCCTTTTAAAGGTAAGTAGAAAAAATAAATAAATAAATAAATAAATAAATAAATAAATAAATGGTAAGTAGATCATGTCACTCCTAACTTCTTATATTAGATAGGGTTCTCCAGAGAGAGAAAACAGATATATAGAGATTATACAGATTGTGGAGGCTAAATCCCAGGAACTTCAGAGTGAATTGGTAAACTGGAGATTCAAAAGACCTAATGGTGTACTTCCAGTTTGAAGGCTGGCAGGCAGAGCCAATGTTTCAGTTCAAAGCCAAGGATGGGAAAAAACTCATGTCCCAGTTTGGAGGCAGCCAGATATGAAGAATTCTCCCTTAATTTTGTGAGGGTCAGAATTTTTGTTCTATTCAGGCCTTCAACTGATTGTATGAGACACTACCATATTAGAGAGGGCAATCTGCTTTGCTTGGTCTACCATGTAAACCCCCAGAATAATGTTTGGCCAATATCTGGGTATCACATAGCCCAGTCAAGTTAATACCTAAAATTAACCATCGCAAATCCAATTCTCTCTAAGCGCATTTTTATTTATCTCCTCTAATCCATTCTGTTTTGGCCACTCTGGCCTCCTTGCTTCTTCTCATTTTCTTTTAGTATACTCTAGTCTCCAGGTTTTCTGCTTGCTTTCCTAATTTCTTCTGAGATGGTCTTCCCTTGATAATGGCCTGACTCACCTCTTCACTTTCATGTCTCTATTCCATGTCTCTTCCTCAAAGATGCCTTATTTGACTGTTGTTTCTAAAGTATTCACTGTCTCCCTTAATGTGTGATAGTTTTCTTTATAAGCCATGTCTGACTTCCTTTGCATTTATCTATTATTTTCTGGAACATAATTTCCTTTGGTGCAATGACTTTGCCTTTGTTCATCATGGTATCCTTAGTGCCTAAAACAGTCCTTAGAACAAAAACTTATTGCATGAGTGACATACTTTACAGACTAGTAAGGGAAACAATTTGCATATAATACTTCAAGAAGATATGATTGCCATGAATTCCTTGAAATGACACTTAGAGTATATCCTTGGCTTCCTCCATGAGAGAATTAGAGTTTTATCATTGTATTATTCTCTTGGCTATAAAGTGGGCCTTCTAGCCAGTCTGGATTGTTTATGTGAAGGCAATAGACAGGGCTTACAATGTGGTTATTCATTGATGGATACATGAGTTCGAATACTTACAAAAGATTTATTTGAGAGGAAAGCTAGATAGATGCAATCCTAGATTGTGCCTATAAAAATTTCATGTACTCTCAGGGTAAACAAATAATTTATATAACCACAAGGGGAAAGGATTAGAGACAGCTTAATAGTTGTGATTGTCTTTTGTATAGTAAATACTGTGATGGCATAGATAGTCATAAAATGATGATGGCCACTTGTGCCCAGGAGAAACAGTGCACAAAAGACACAAACACCCAAATAGGCACCTGTCAAAACAGGAGCCATTAGGGAGCCTGTTGGTAGCATTTTAATACTCCTGCTATTTCTGCTGACTGTAGAATTTGCCATCTATTATATTTTTGAATGGGGTTGGCCCTTAGAAGTATTGTCATTTCACCAAGCTATAAAGAGAGAGCCACAAAACCCAAGCCTCCATCTTGGAGGTGAACTTTGATATTTCAATAGATTTTTCAGTATTTTGACAAGAAGCAAGTAGGTTTTTTTTCCTTCACTATTAGATTTCAGAAGAATTTCCTGTCTTTGGTGAGATATTCTCCTAGATTATCTCTAAAGTCCCTATAAGTTCTAAGAGGCCACAGGTCTCTGGTGATTCCCTTAGTACTCATTCCTCAGTCTGCTTGTCTTTCAACGTACTTTAATATCCACTTTTTCATAATTGAATACGAATGAAAATATTTTTTCTTTTGGGGTTATTAGCAAATTTAATAGCATACCTATAACACATCAATTGCACCACAAAATAATGTGGTAGGACTATTGAAATGGAATACAATGAAAATTTTTGAAGTTTTTCTATCCATGGGAAATAGATAAAATGCAATCTGAAATGCAATTAAAAAAAGTTGTTGACACCATTATTTTGATATTATTGATAATAAATCTAAAGATATATATTAGCAATCTTGAATTTACCCTTGCATGTTTTGTCTTGTGATCTTAGTTTTCAGATATAGCTGGCTATTCATTATAATTACACTTATGGATATGATGTAAACATGATTTTTAAAAAAGATTTTATTTATTTGAGAGAGAGTAAGCGAGACAGAGAGAGGGAGAGAAGGAGCAGGAGGAGGGAAGAGGGAGAAGAATAAGCAGACTTTGCACTGAGTGGAGAGCCTGACATGGTGCTCAATTCCAGGATTCCAGGATCGTGACTTGAGCTGAAGGCAGATGCATAACTCACTGAGCCACCCATGTACCCCTAAACATGAACTTTTCATAAATTAGAGAGATTTTGCAAAAGAAAACAAGGATTAAAAAGTAAATATTTTAAACATTGCTACATAGTACTTATAGTGTTCTTCAGCTTGTATCTTTCATCTAGTGAAGAATGGGAATAATATCAGTCAATCATATATTCATTTAGCAAACATCTTTACTTTGGCCTTTACTGTGTCAGGTCCTGTGTTAGATACTGGACAGGTCTTTGGAAAGTGAGAATATGGCAGAGAAACCGAGAAAGACAAACTGGAAAACTGATATCCACTAATGTGATAGAATGAAAATAATTCAAACTATTAGAATAAAACCTATTTTGCTGAAATTTTCATATTTTATACATTAATTATAACCTACTTGTAAAGCAATAGTAGTTCTTAACCTAGCTATGCTATAGAAATCTTGGGGAACTTTTAAAAACTACCACGCCCAGGCTCTAGGTGTAGAGATTCTGATTTAATTAGTCTGGGGTGAGGCTGAGTTATGCCACTGTTTATAGATAATCACCACGTGATCATAATGGGCAGTCCCAATTAAAAAGCTAGTATACTCCCTGTCTTATTTTCCAAATAGTTCCTCATTCTGTTTTTTTTTTTTTACATTTTTTAAATTTAAATTCAATTTGCCACATATAGTATAACATCCAGTGCTCATCCCATCAAGTGCCCTCCTCAGTGCTCGTCACCCAGTTACCCCATCCCCCTACTAACCTCCCCTTCTGAAACCCTTTATTTCCCAGAATTAGGAGTCTCTCATGGTTTGTCTCCCTCTCTAATTTTTCCCACTCAGTTCCCCTCCTTTCCCTTATAATCCCTTTCACTATTTCTTATATTCCACATATAAGTGGAACTATATGATGATTGTCCTTCTCCAGTTGACTTATTTCACTCAGCATAATACGCTCCAGTTCCATCCACATCGAAGCAAATGATGGGTATTCATCTCTCCTGATGGTTGAGTAATATTCTATTGAATAGTTCCTTATTCTAGATACTGATGACCTTGCAGTATTTTCCTGTAGTTGGTACAATGGATTCTTATGTAAAATCTTTTGCCTGTTATTCAGTTTAATATTGACACAATAATAGCTATCATTTTTTAGCATGTATAATGTGCCAGACATTGTGTTAGAACTGTACATATATATTTGTCATCTTTACAATGACCTAGCAAGTTAAATAAACATTTTTTGAACCTTCTGTGAAGACTTAGAGGTTAAGTGAATTGTCTTTGTTTACTCAGGTAACTAGGACCAGGATTTTAACCCAAACCTGTCTGAACTCAAGGCTTCTTTCCAGACTATGCTGCCTTCGTGTTCTGACCTCAGGCTGCATCTCTAGATTTAACTATGACTTGTTTCACTTTACATATCCTAAGCTATGGGCAAAAAAACATTTTCCTCTTCACCCACACTCATCCACCACATTCTCACCTGTCATTTGCACACCTTGTTAGCTCGTGGAATGCCCTTGCCGGTCAATTTAATTTGCTCTTCTTAACCATCCTTAAGACACAGCTCAAATGCAGCCTCATCAATAAATCCCTCCTGGATCTTTCCTGCTGGAAGTAATCGCTTCTCCCTCTCACCTTCCAAAGTGTCTAATCTGTACCTCTCTCAGGTGCACTCATCATTCTCTACCTTACGGTTATATGTGCATATGATTAACACTCTTCCCTGTTTATGAGATCCTTGAGTTCACAGTTATGTCTGATTCACCTTTTTATTCTGTATTACACCCTGAACAATACCTAGTTCATTATAGTTGCTGAAAAAAAAAATGCTTGCTTAGGGAATATACAATAAATGAAGAAAGAATTAGCATTTTGATCAGGGTCATCTACAAATCTATACCTATAGTGGAAGAGAACATGATTACACATACAATATAAGATATAGAGTAAAACATCCTTATTTTTTTAAAATCTCTGCATTTTATATAAAATGATTTGATTCCCAAATGTGTCAGCTTTTTAAAGGGATTTTATGGATGCTCTGATTTTATATGCAAACCAAGAGAGTAAGTGACCGATAAATAAGAAATAAAGGCATTTCTCTGTTCCTAGTCATTTGCTTAAGCAACTGGAAAGAGAGTAGAAAAGTGTACATATGCGTGATGGTGTGGGATGATAGTATAATTGCAAATGGTTTTGCAGTAGCAGTCTTTTATTTAGAACATCTTCTTTTCACATTTATGCAGAAAAATTTCACATTCAATGCATTTAAAATGCATTTAGCACATATACAACTTGTACTCATTAAGAAAACACTAATGCATGAAGCATACTTAACAAAAATTATGTACTTTTTTCCAATACCTAGAAGAAACAATGCTCAGATAGCCTCTAATAGCAAAGTAGAGGGGAAAAAATGAAAACAAAACTATTGTTTAGGATGTCCTTGGTAGCTCTAAATTTTTTGGCTTAATATTTATGTAGAAAATTATTGTGGTTCCCACAATAGATTAGTTCATTTTATTTGCTTCAGATAGCATCATTCTGGACCTGTCAGAGATTATACAGGCCAGGGAGTTTTTCCTGATCAGTGATTATTACTTATGTTACAGGTCACAACTGGTATGTGGTATCTTTTGTATTGGTTTGCAGCCAAATAAAAGTATTAAATGTTGCTGTGAAAAAAATGGCTTTAAATTAATGCTATTGAAATTATGAATTGTAAGTTGAGTATGTGATTAGGTGTTCTGAAAATGTATGTAACTGGAACACAGAACATTACCATCTAATTACAATTAAAAACAAGTTATTTAGAATTTACAACCTATTTTGTTAAGCTTAATTATTTTGCTTTTGTTTCTGAGAGATCAGAGATAGGCATTTTTTTTTTCTGTAAAGAGCCAAAGATTAAATATTTTAGCTTTGTAAGCCATATACTCTCTGCTGCAAGTATCCTATAGCACTAAAGTAGCCATAGATAACACATACATGAATAAGCATGGCTGTGTTCCAACAAATCTTTGCTTATCGATATTGAAATTTTAATTGCATATACTTATGCAATTAAAACATGAAATATTATTTTTCTTATTATTTCTATTATATATAATATTATATAATTATTATAATATATAACATATTGTCATACTATTCAATATTATATATTATTTCTTATTATTTTTCTTTAGATTCTTAGCTTGCGGAACGTACAAAAAGAGGCAGTGGACCGTATTTGGCTCATGGACCATAGTTGGCCATCCTCTTCCTTAAATTCTAACTATAAGCCAAAAACTGCACTTTATTGTCCTAAGACAATTTTTATTAGTGATGAATTTTAAGAATATTACAAGGGATGATGAGATGAATTAACAGAAATATTATTGCTATACAAAGCCTCAAAAACCCTGTGTGAAATTAAAAATTATTATAGAAACAAATTTTACCAACAGCAGGGGTATCTGTTACAGAGGGGAAAAAAGAGATTTACATTTAAACTGCCAAGTACACTTATATTTTACAATACTATTACAAGTGTTGGCAAATTTAAATTATTGATTTTGCTGTTGACTATATTGTAGAAAATATACTATAGTGTATTCTGCAAAATTAATACATTTTAACATCCTTCATCTCCCTGGTGTTTAATTTATACCACTTCACTGTAAAAGATGATAGCATTAAAGTGTTACTATTGCTTTATGGAGAATTATTATTTATCCTCCTTCTCAAAGTGTTTAGCTTTTTGTTCCTGTACCTATTGCTTTTTAATTTTTTTTTTTTTACTTTTTAATTCTTTAAAAAGATTTGTTTATTTAAGAGAGAGCAGGTGTGCGCGAGTGAGCGGGGGCAGAGGTAGAGAGAGAGAGAATCCTGAAGCAGACTCCCCACTGACTAAGGGCCCAGCTCAGAGCTCTGATCACAGGACCCTGGGATCATGACCTGAGCTGAAACCAAAAATTGGCTGCCTAACCAACTACACCACCCACGCACCCCAGCTAATACCTTTAAGATTTTTTTTCAATTTTATTCAGGTATAATAAACAAAATTGTAAGATATTGAAAGTGTTTATCGTGATGATTTGATGTACATATACATTATGAAGGGATTCCTCCCATCGAATTAACATATCCATCATCTCATACCTCACACATCCTCCTCCCCTTCCTCCTTTTCCTTCCTTCTCCTCCACTATTTCCTCCTCTTTTTTTAATAAGAACTTTTTAGTTCTGTTGTCTTAGAAAATTTCAATTATATAATGCAGCATAGTGTTTTCTATAGTCACTATGTTATATATTAACTCTTCAGACCTTATTCATCTTATAGATGAAAGTTTGTATGCTTTGACCAACCTCTCCTTATTTCTCCCACCTCTCATCCCTGGCGATCAGTTTTCTACTCTTTGTTTCTATGAGTTTGACTTTTTTCTTTCATATTTCACATATAAGTGATATGCAGTATTTGTCTTTCTCTGTCTGACTTATTTCTTTTAGTATAATTCCCTACTGTAAATAATGCTGCAATGAACATGGGAATGCGGATATATGTGTGAGATCTTGATTTCAATTCCTTTGTATATATACCCAAAAAAATGGAATTACTGGATCATATGGGCATTCTATTTTTAATTTTTTTGAGGAACCTATATACTGTTTTCCATAATGAATGTACCAATTTACATTCCTGCCAACAGTGTACAAGGGTTCCCTTTTCCCCATGCCCTGGCCAACACTTACTTCTTGTCTTTTGGATGATAATGGTTCTAACAGGTGTGAGGCAAGATCTCACTACGGTTGTGATTTGCATCTCCCTTATGATTAGCAATGTCTGGCAACTTTTCATATACCTATTGGCCCTTAGTATTATGTCTTCTTTGAAAAACTGCCTATTTAGGTCTTCTACCCATTTTTTATCAGATTTTTTTTTTTTTGCTATTGAGTTACGTGAGTTCTTTATATTTTTGAATATTAACCACTTATCAGATATATCATTTGCAAATATTTTCTCCCATTAAATCACTTGTCTTTCATTTTGTCAGTAGTTTCCTTTGTTGTGCAGAATCTTTTTAGTTTAATGTAATTCCATTTATTTATTTTTTCATTTTGTCAAATCAAAAAGAAATCTTTGCCAAGGATCTCACCCCGTATGTTTTCTTCCAGGAATTTTATGGTTTCCAGTATTAAATTTAAGTCTTTAATACCTTAGAGGTTGCCTATTCCCTTTTAAAGTATCAGTCTTTGACATTTATATTCCATTCTTATATGTTCCCAAATACAAATATAGTATTTTCTTTTGGATTTGAACATCCCAAAACTTTAAGAGTCTAGGATTCATCTAATAACAAATATTTTTATAATCACAGGTGGTACCATATTGAAAAGTATGAGAGTAGTCAGAGAAAGTCTTTCTATCAGGTTGTGTATGTTCAAGCTGATTTTCATATTAGCATTGGGTTTCAGTAATAACATATGAGAGAATAACAGATCCATAAAATAATATTTAATTAGAGCAGTAAAGTTTTTTTTTTAATTTATTTTATTTTATTTATGATAGTCACAGAGAGAGAGAGAGAGGCAGAGACACAGGCAGAGGGAGAAGCAGGCTCCATGCACCGGGAGCCCAACGTGGGATTCGATCCCGGGTCTCCAGGATCACGCCCTGGGCCAAAGGCAGGCGCCAAACCACTGCGCCACCCAGGGATCCCTAGAGCAGTATAGTTTTAACATGGCCATTTGAACTTAACTTCTTTGCCATGAATGATATTTGACTTAGCCAGTCTAGAATGTAAATAAGAATGTTTGCAAAGGAATACATGACTTTTATCTTGACAATCTATTTCTTAGCTCTACATTGACTTGACCCTTATCTTCACTCTTCACCTAATCTTTGAGTCATACCTCATCTTATTGTCTTTGATTCAGATTTCAGTTGCCTAGCTGGTCAAACATGTGATGAGTCTCAAATAAAGAGTGAGACTTAAGCAAGCAATGAAATTATCTATTGTGTATATTAAATAGTAATGAAAAATAGTGTTTTTAAATTGTTGTGAGCCCTATGTGATTAAGTGCCAATTCCTGGGCCAGGTATTTAGAGCTGTGAGTTCAAAAGAAGCATAAGCTTAAAAGTCAATGGAACTGGATGCATGCAGAGTGATGAGCATTTTCAATGAGATGGAGGTGGAACAGAGATGTTCAGAGGGTGTTTTAGAAAAAGTAAATGGATAAGCCTAACACTATGAAAAATAGGGTTTGGGTATGTAATCCTAGGAGTGGAAATTGGAGAAGTATCTTCTGAGCCAGGTTATAAAGGACATTTTTGCCAGGGTGAATAAGGTGGTTGGGCTTCTTTTATAGGGTTTTAGAAGCCACAATACCTTTGGTATTGAGGTACATGATAGAAGCAGGATGTAATAGTTTGGAAATATTTATTTGAAATACCTGAAATGGCCTTAGAAAATACTATTTGACTGATTCATTGTTGCCATAATGACAATGCATTTCTTTTCAGTAATCTGAAAGAAATTTGAAACTATCTTTGGGAGAAGAGGAGAAAACTGTAAGACTCAGAGAGTTAGCCATTAGAAACCAAGCCCAAAAGCAAGATTTGCTTTTTCAATGGCCTGACCTCCTTAAAATGAATAGGTTTGCTAAGTTTTCAATATCCAGCCTTGATCTTAATTGACTGCTTTCTCATAGTTCACATACTCTGCTCTGTTAGGAAAACAAACAAACAACAACAATAATGGTTGCCTTGTTATCTAAGAATAGTAATGAGAATGCTGGGTATTAAGAAAGTGATCAAAGAAACAAATCATATATAATATGCTACTTCATTTAGGCATACACTTAAATCCAGTGCCATATAGTCTTGCAAATTGCCTAGTAAAACAAACCCAAAGAATGAGTAGCATAATTTTTTGACCTAATTAAATAAAATTTAGATTTTAAGAAAGAAAATTAACTTTCTGACTCTTAAATTTGTAGAGTAAAATGAAAGATTTTGATCTCATATTATTCCCTTGAGACCCTCACAATCCAGCTTCCTATAGGCACATGACAATTTTCAAAGCAGGGATAAAGATCAGGAATTGACTATAAAGTATCGATTATCTTAATTAATTTTCAGACTCAAAACTAATACCCTGTGAAAGAAAATGGAAACATTTAGATCAAGAGGGAAGAAGTAAAGGATTAATACTAGATTTTAATATTATTAGATTTTTAATATCCATTTATTCCTTCTGAAATACCTTTGAACAACATTTCTTCTTTATCTTTTTAAAATAATTTTTCATATGAATGTTTTTAGTCAAATAGAACCTAAATACATTTTAAATAGCTTAGGAATATGGACCATATGTAAATTTTTATCTTGACTTTCCACATGGGCCTGATTTGATTTATACTCTCTCAGTAGAGAAAAAAACTTTCCTATCTTCAAATTTCTACATGCTGCTTTTTCTCATGAGTATGTAAAGATATCCAAATTCCGAAATGTAAGCTTTCAAAAGTTTTTAGAATCTACATTCAATAAGTTTTACTAGCTGCATTAGTCTCCTGCATCTGTCATAACAAAGTGCCACAAACTATGTGGCTTAAAACAGTATAATTTTTTTCCTGATTTGGGAGCTAGAAGTCTGAAATCAAGGTGGTGGTAGGGTCTGTCCTGATGGCTCTATGGAAGAATCCTTCCTTATGTATTCCGAGCTTCTGGTGGCTTGCAATTCTTAGGGCAATTCTTAGCATTCCTTGACTTGTAGCTATGTAACTACAATCTCTGCCTCCGACTTCACATGGTTTTCTTCTGTGTCCCTGTGTCTTCTCTGTGTCCTGTCCTCCTCTTATGAAGGGACCAGTTATTGGATCTAGGGCTCACTTCAATCTAGTCTGATCTAATTTTACCTTGATTTATTACATCTGCAAATACTCTATTTCCAAATAAAGTTACATTCTGAAGTTCTGGGTGGACATGAATTTGGGGAGCATTATTCCACCCACTATACCAGCTTAAAAAGTTTCAGTATCTTCATTCAGACTTACCAAATAGTGAAGAAATATAACAAAAAGGCAAGAACAAACTTTTAAAACTACATGAAATGATTTGGCCACTGTATTACAAGATTTGCTACATTTTTTTTTCTTTTTCTCTTTTCCCATTGCCTGATGTCTTCTTGGCCTGATTATTTCTCAGTTATTGGAAAAAAATTTGCATACCTCAAATATTCAACCAGACACCACCAAACCATTACAAAAGAAATTATGCTTTTTTGGCCTTTTCTCCTCATGAATGAAGTGTTCCATTATAAATGCATCTGCTTTTTGGTTTCTTGATTTGAAGGTATGTAAATGTGTAATGCTTAAAATAAATAAAAAGAACAGATGGCAGGACCTTAAAGATCAAATTAGCTTTGTATCCATCTGGAATTTGGGGATGGCTTCATTATTTCCTTCTAATTCGTTCATTCTTTCCTGAATTCTCTGGTGGGAGATTTTATGCACAATTGTGCAATATAAATATCTTAGAGTAATAATAAAATATGATTCAGTTATAAAATAAAATCTGAAAATAATTCTGTGGAGCTCTAATAGTATCATTGTCATTATAGTTACATTTGGTGGTTTTCCAGAATTAATATTGCAGCATAGATACTCCTTAAGGACACAGCAAAAAATCTATTTGGTGTCTAAGGTGTTTCAACATATCTGCTGTTCTGATAAGTTAAGTTTCAAATATGTCTTCAGTAAGTACTAAATTACTGTACATTAACTTTAACAATGTCAACATGTACTATTTCATTATTCTGATGTGAATCCTATGTAAGCTCATAATATGAAGTATATTTTATCTGTAGGAATTTAGTGTTTGTTAAACAGGGACAGGCTTTAAACAATGCTTAAGGCCACAGAGACAGTATGGAATATTTTCACTTGACAATAATGCAAAGTGTACTTTAAATGAAGTTATGTCTCTGATCCTGTACTTCTCATTTTTGATGGGTAAAAATACAAAGTGAAGGAAATGTGCCCTTCACTCTCAGCTGAGAGGAAGGATCGGGGGTACTCTTCTCTTGTTTTACTAACTCTTTATACAGGGCCATCCAGACCATTCCTATTTTCAATGAAAAGATGGCTGTATGCAAATTTCAGTTGCCTGGTCATAAAATTAGGTCTGTGGCCCATTAAGTTAAGTAGATTATCTCAAAAAATCCTGCCCAAATGCCATGTCCATTCTATCATCATTCCAGAGAAGAACTTGACAGTAGTTCCCTATTGAAAATCATTTGCTTAAGTCTTAACTCTTTCACTTCACTTTTGGATGTTGCTACTCCAATCTTATCCATGCTAATCAATCCATTGTTGTTTCCTTCATATTCACAATTCAGATACTCTGCCTTGTTCTCCATACATATCACATTCTCCCTACACATTTTCCTCATTTCCTTTCCTAAGCTTCAATTGGTATTGCTTTTCTAGTCTGTGATGCTCTTTCTCTCCATCTGTCTCATCTAACATGGCTGAAGTATCTTCTCCCCAAGACATTGAACAATTCCAGTCCTTGTAAGTTATATCACCTAAGGATTCCTATTACTGGATTGTAATTCCTGTAGATTCCTACAGGATTGATAAAATACTGTGTGGTATTGTGTAACATAATGCCTTTAGCATTCTTTAATTGTTTCACATCTATTCCTTGACCAGCTCAAAGTAAAATTCATGCATGTAGGACATGTGTACTGAACCCCTTTTATATCTCCCACAGAATCTAATATCATTTTACATGAGGTAAATAAATTAGAACAATAATTCATTATTTTTTAAAAATTTTTATTTTTTTATTCGTGAGAGACACAAAGAGAGAGAGAGAGGCAGAGACACAGGCAGAGAGAGAAGCAGGCTCCATGCAAGGAGCCCGATGCAGGACTCGATCCCAGGACTCCAGGATCACGCCTTGAGCCAAAGGCAGATGCTTAACTGCTGAGCCACCCAGGCATCCCAAGAACAATAATTTAAATATACATGTTATTGGAATAGGTGTTATTATAAACCCTTCACATATCCTGATGAATACATTCGTCACAACGAACTTTTGAAGTGGGTATTATTAGTTGTTTTAATGATGAGGAACTTGAAGCAAAGAACTCACCAAACAAATGCAACAAAAAATTCAAATACCAATAGTTCAATTATGCTTTTAAACCATTACATTATGTGGCCTCCACATGTTAGTCATGAGTATTTAGCCAACTAATATAAATTAAGCAATTCATTATGTACATTTAAAATATAATTAGTCATCATGTTTCCTGTTTAATTTTATTTCTGGCTTCATGGCAACTTGGGATGGTAGGTATAGCCCTAAAAAGACTTTCAGGCAGTGTGGCACAAGATAAGTTCACACTTTGACCGGAGCACTTGCTTTCAAATACAGAAAATACAAATCATATAAACAGAAAATTAAAAAAAAAAACTTGCTTCTTTTAAAAACAAGATAGCATCTCCATGGAGTGGGAAAAGAGCATAAATGCAACATTTTAGGCAAGGCAAAAGTAATTGGCTAGTGGGGCATACTTCTGGAGGCAGCCTGGAACCTAGTTCCTTTATGGTAGTGGAGATTAAAATATTCCATGCAAGATGGGTCATTAGATTCAAGTTCACTGTGCAAAGCCAAAAGTTCCTGTGAGATTCTATTGCTTGCAAATGGGGGCAAAACATGCTTCTGAAAGCTGAGCAGGGACTACTGCTTATAGTAAGTTGCTGGCTCTAGGGGAGGAAAATGTACCAATGAGGCTTGAGAGTGAGAATATAGCCAAGCCACCCTTGGCTCCATAACTGGATTTGTAATATTCCTAATATCACTTCAGGACAGAGACTGTAAATGGCTGTTATGTGGCCTGTTTGGGACTGACTGATGATCTACGTAACAGTGGTTTGGAGTAGTCTGCAAACTGTTAGAATACAAAAAATAACAGCTCCAAAACTGAAGTTAAACTTAACTATCATCTGTAAAAAATAAGAATAGCTAGGTTTGGGACACTTGGCTAGCTCAGTTGGTTAAGTGTTGACTCCTGGTTTTGGCTCAGGTCATGGTCTCATAGGTCCTGAGATGGAGCCCCACTTTGGGCTCTAGTGCTCAGTGGGGAGTCTGCTTAAAGATTCTCTCCTTCTGCCCTTACCACTACTTGTACACATACTCTCTCTGTCTAAAATGAATAAATAAATCTTAAAAAAAATAACTAGGGTTTTTGCTGTTGTTATGAAAGGATAAAATTAACATTTTAGACAAAAAATTTGAAATATCCAAAAGTAGGTAAGTAAATTGAGCTTAGGTCCTGTGCCTGGAGGAAAAGAGAAATGCTGAATAACTTTAGAAAGGGCAGCCTGGGTGGCTCAGTGGTTTAACGCTGCCTTCAGCCCAGGGCCTCATCCTGGAGACCCGAGATTGAGTCCAACGTCAGGCTCTCTGCATGGAGCCTGCTTCTCCCTCTGCCTGTATCTCTGCCTCTCTCTCTCAATCTGTGTCTCTCATGAATAAATAAATAAAATCTTAAAACAAAACTTTAGAAAACTTTGCTAGCAGAAAAATATGCATATGATAAAAATTAAAGGTAACATGAAAGGAAAGAGACATAGTCTATAGATCCCAAACACACTGAGGAAAAAAAAAATGATAACAACTTCATTAACCAAACAGAAATCAAGAAAGGAGAAAAAAAAGAAGCAAATATAAAGTAGCAAATCAGATCATAGAAATTAGTCCAAATATGTCAATAATCATGATAGATGAATATGAGCTAAAAGATAATCCAATTTGATTTTTAAAATGGAATGTTATATCATGCAAATATTAATCACAAGAAAATTATTATATTTTTCTATTATTAAAAATAATATGAAAATATGAATAATAGCATTATTAAAATCAGAAAATATTGTATTTATGGAACTTTTACTAAACCTAAAGAATGACTCTACCTAATAATAAAAGGAAAAAATCCATCAGAAATATATAACACTGATAAACTTGTAAGCATCTAATCACATACTTCCAAAATGTATAAAGCAAAAATTGACAGTTCCAAGGAGAAATTGAAAATCTACTATCAGAATGAGAGATTTTTAGCATTCTTGAGCAGAAAATGATACATCAAGCTGACAAAAAGAACTAAAGAAGATTTAAGCAGCAAAAGTAATAATTTTGATCTAGTAAATATTAAAAGAACATATTAATCATGATAGTATATTCATCATTTCATATATAGGTCATGTCTACTCCATACTTTTATTTCTTTCCTTTTCATTGCCTAGTATACCATCCCTTACTTCTTCCTGTCACTTCGACACTGCTCATTTTTCATAGCCCAGCTCAAGTCTTATTTCCTAAAGGAAGTATTCTTTATTTTTGTATTCTTTTTTCTTATTAATTCCACAGGGCACTATAATTTGAACATTAATTTGTCTCTTTAATTGCAAGTTGTTTGTGCTGCTTAGACTTGTGTATTTCTCAGTTTCACAAAGTGCTTGTAAATACTATCTTTACAAGCTTTTCTAGTCCTCACTCCTTTCTAGCACCCAACATATCTTTACTATTTGAAACCAGATTGATTATGAACCAAATATAGCAATTGGGGCAAGGAAAGTTGACTCTAAGATATGAGAACCATAGTAGAAAGTTATCTTTAAACAAATATTGCAAACAACTGTTTGCGAGGGAATATCAATTTAGTCTCATTCCTGTACCAGAGAGAGGGGGGAATTAGATTGTAAATCATCAACTCTATAACGTAATGAAAAGGAACAGCATGAAAATGTTCCTACTGACACATACGGTTTGATTCATGAAACAATTTCTTCGTATCTCTTAGGCTACTGGCTGACTCCTTAATATAAATCTTTCTGAAGATTCCACAAAGGAGTAGCCAATCACAGAGATGAAGAAAAACTTTTATATAAAAACAAATTTCCAAGGTTTAAACAAGAAACTGTTGCATGTATGTAAAAGCAAGTGACATAAGGACAATAATTTGCAAACAAGGTTCAAGGAACTCTGGAGATTTCATTGAACACTGCAAGGCTAAGTGACTTTCTCAGTCGTTTATTTTACAAAGCTTTTGCCAATCAATAGGCTAGTTTGTTACCAAATAAACGACTAATGTTAAACAGCAGCACAAAAAGGCTACAGTACTTTTTCAGTACTTTTTACAGTACTTTTTCACTCAGGTATCCACTAAGAATAACCAGGGAATAGAACAATACCCTGTAATTGAGTTGCCTACTGAATATTATTTGGAAAAATCACAAACTACTCAAAAAGAACAAGGGTAGTGACTGGGATTAAGTTTAGGAAAGAACTTTAATTTCTTTAAGTAGTGAAACTCCAGAGTACACAGTAAGTGCTTATTTAAAAGAAAGCTAATCTCATTAAAGAATTTATACTTAAATTCAAACCAATGGCAGTTGGAAATATTACTAGCCATGTATGTATACAAGCTTGGTATTTTCTGACAAGGGGCAAAACAAGGGCTCCCCAGATCCAGAGATCTGTAGTTATAAATTAGATATTAGATGTTGTTCTCCAATGCCCTATTTGGTATCAATCATTTATCAAACAAATAAACAAACAAGCTATTCTCTTACCATTCATCCTCCATTAGTAAAAACAGAATATTTTAGGTTCTCTTTCTAAATCAAAATACTGATAAATATTGCATGCGCTTCCCTATCAAATCAACGTTCCAAAAGTGATCCATGTAATGAGAAGAGAATGCAGAAGGAAATTGCCTGGAGACCTAGATGGTTGAAAAGAACAAAGAGAAGTAAAAGGGTCACTCCTTTTCTATTAGTAAGTAATTTTCTGACTATGAAGTTTGGCATTTTAAAAATATGCCCAGATTTTCTTCTTTGGTTTCTGTGATATTGCCTAATCTAGATGTACTCTTCACTCTGAAAAGTTCCTTTATTGACCTCTTTCTATCATCTTGTAGTCACATCCTTCCTCTATATCCTCGGAAGTTTGCTCTATCCTATGAGTTCTTCCCTTGCAAAAAATTCATTTTTTTAATAGCTTAATTTCATCATCTACTTGAGTGATGAGTCACAAAATACAGTGTACTCTTGAAAAACAAATGTTATGTTTATCAGCCATAGCTCACATTTTCCGTCCAATCTTTTGCTCCTGATTCTTCTACTTTGATGTCTTTACATCTGTGCAAATGCTTTCCAGTGGTTTATTTTAAGTTCTAACTGCTCCATGAATGAATATGCAGTTAATGAAAAGAACATGAACTTTGGAATAATAGAGATCTGGGTTTAAATCCTAAAAACTACTGATTATCCTTGATTTTGAGCCCTTTAACACCTCTGAGAATTTTTTTTCCTTTATAAAGTAGTACTCAGTTGTTGGACTCTTCATTTCTTCCACGGAGTAGCTTATCCCTTGTTTTCTGTTTCACTGCTTACTAAGGGCTGTCTATTTAGGACTATACCCACATCCTATCTACTACACAGGACAGTGATCTTTTGACCAGTATCTCTTGTTTGCAGTACATATTTCCTACATTTGGAACTCCAGTCTGCCTAGTCTGAGAGAAATATCTAGCTGTTAAAGGACTCTTTGATCTGATTTGACTTGCCTCTCTTTCATGGGATCTTGCTTTGATCATAGCATTAATCATTATTGCCACTATGCAGTGAATGGAAACTCAACTTTTCCTCCACCTTAGGCAAGCCCTTTCTGCTGTTTTGGGCCAGTCCATATGGAAATCTGTTAGGTTAGGGCAGATAGCTTGAAGATATCCATGTTTGGGTCTCTCCAATCTCAATGTTTTCACCTCTTTTATAGGAAGATCATCTTTTTTTGCCCTAAGCTTCCAAAATAGTCAGCCCTAATTAGCAATTTCCCAAGTTTCTGTCCTTATAAATAACATAAAAATTCTACTTAGAATAAAAACATGATGATTCCACTTTAATTCCAACTGCCAGTTAAATCAAATAATCATAGCTTTTGAACTCCCATCCATCAAACAGCACCTCATATATTTATTTGTCATCATTCTTACCTATAACCCCTAATCAGGAAAACCAAGTAAGTCTTCCCATACTTGCTTTGTAGTTACATACCACACTGACCAATTTAGATTTGAGCAAATTTTCCTTATTTTTGCTTTCCATATGAATTACTGGCATGTATTCCTCTTCCATTTTTCATTATGAGACCTTCTCAATTAAACATTCAAATTGGTTCCTTTCTGAATTTTCATTCCTGTTCTTTATTCCTGTCTTTTATTGTTAGAAAGCTATTACTGTTTCTTCTTTTTTGTTGTCATTCTTTCCATCTGATCATATTTTATATCCTCATTTCAACACTAAAATATTTTTGAGGAGCTGATGTGCAGATTACGAAAGTAGCACCTTGGAAATTCTGTAGAACATCTTAGCACATGGCAATAAAAATTGGTTTCCCTGTCTCTTTTTTTCCCCCCTCTTTTGTTGGCAGAGAGTTATAATCTTTCCTGTTTGAGGCTCATGAAGTTTCTTTTCTTTTCTTTTCTTTTCTTTTCTTTTCTTTTCTTTTCTTTCTTTTCTTTTCTTTTCTTTTCTTTCTTTTCTTCTTTTCTTTTCTTTTCTTTCTTTTCTTTCTTTTTTTCTTTTTCTTTTTTTTTTTTTAAGATTTTACTCATATGTTTGAGGGAGAGATGGAGTTACCGACAGAGGTAGCAATAGAGAGCATGAGCAGGGAGGAGACGGAGAAGTAGGCTCTCCACTGAGCAGGGAGCACCACTCAGGCTTGATCTCAGGATCCTCGGATCATGACCTGCACCGAAGGCAGACTCTTAACCCACCGAGCCACCCAGGTTCCCCTCATGGTGTTTGTTTTCATATATCTCTTATAGCAATTTAGTTACCATACTTTATATCATATTTGCTTATGTAACTGCCTAGTTATAAATTTCAAAAAATTAATTCCCCATACATTATACTATCACAGGACCTAGGATATGTTAGCCCTCAGTACATGATTATTGATTTGAAATGCTTTATTCACTCATTACACAGAGAGTGCCTCAACTTAACAAACTATTACTATGAAGGGATTTGTGTAGACAGATTTAAATCATGACAAGTTTAAGTTTATTCTTAAAATATGGAGAATAAGGATTGCCTACCTAATGCTGTTTTTATTGCAGTCCTGAAATTTAGATCTAGTGGGCATTCCATCAAAATTCTTGTAATTTACTTAATGCAGCTATTATTTTCAAAATAACCTTTTTAGCACAAACGTCATCAGACATTCCTCATATGAATGAATTGGAAGGAAAACTAATTAAATTGGTGAATACTTGCTTTAGTTTTAATCCCTTTAAGAAATATAATAATTGCAACTATTATAACTACTCAGACATTGTCTAGTGGAGTTTTAATTAATAGATAAGGATGAGTCCTAATTAGCTCATCAAAATACTGGTCTGAATAATATCAGCCCTACATATATTGCAATTACATTGTTTGAAGTCAATAGATACTTCTAAAGCACTTAAAGACCAGTTTACATCTTAGCAGAGTAGAGGGGCCCTCACCTTTTTTCTTATATGGTTAATTTATTTAGCCAGCCTTCTCGTCTTCTTAAGAGAAAAAACAAACAAAAAGCAATACAAGTTTGATCATCTCAGTCAGCATTCTGACCTAGTCTGAATTATTATAGTTCAAATTTATGTGGTTTTTTTAAAAAAAATATTTAGTTATTTATTTATTCATTTATTTGTTTATTTATTTATTTATGAGCGAGAGGGGAGAGTGTGTGTGTGTGTGTGTGTGTGCATGTGTGCAACTGAGGGGGCAATGGAGAGGGAGAAGGACAGAGAGAGGG
Organism: Vulpes vulpes; assembly: GCF_048418805.1. Taxonomy (NCBI): domain Eukaryota; kingdom Metazoa; phylum Chordata; class Mammalia; order Carnivora; family Canidae; genus Vulpes; species Vulpes vulpes. The sequence goes on along the minus strand of NC_132783.1, from coordinate 77,817,844 downwards.
AGAGAATCTCAGTAGATTCCCTGCTAAGTGTGTAGCCTGCAGATCCAGATCTCCATCCCATGACCCTGAGGTCATGACCTGAGTGGAAATCAAAAGTCGGCAGCTGAATTAACTGAACCACCTAGTAGTTTCTTAGGTAGATATCGTATGCCCAGTAATTGTGCAGGGTTGTAAAATTATAAAGCTAAAGGAAAACCTTCCCTGTGGATCAGTCATTTGAACTCTTTTTACAGATGAGGAAGAAATTGATTTATTATATGTTTCCTATGGCTAATCATGAGCCAGGGGCCAAGCCAAGCTTCTCTTGGGATGTCCTTGAGTGTTAATTCTGTGCTTTGCGGCACTCAAAGAAGTAACATGAATTAAAAATTAAATCTATTTATCTATTGGATAATAAGCATGAAAACAAAAGTACATTTGAAGCTTAATAAAAAGCAATAGCCTTAACTATTAATTTGATATAAGGGCCTTAGGAAATTCTACATTGAAAACAAATAAATTAGAATTTCTAATTCATACATTCAGTGAAAGTAGGGTACTGCTATTCTGAAGAGATTTTGGCTCACTATACCTGAAGACTTCATTCATTCAACATTAATTAGATTTTATTTTTGTGTTTTTGTGGTTTTTTTTTTTAATATTTTATTTATTCACTCATGAGAGACACAGAGAGAGAGAGGCAGAGACACAGGCAGAGACAGAAGCAGGCTCCCTGCAGGGAGCCCGATGTGGGACTCGATCCCAGATCTCAAGGATTAGGCCCTGAGCTGAAGACAGTGCTAAACTGCCAAACTACCCGGGCTGCCCTCTTTTTTGTGGGTTTTTACTCTGTTTTTATAAACTGCCAGGTACTCCTGGGGATAGAAAGCAAATAAAATGCAGGTGATATGATAGAGATTTGCAAGAAGTGTCAAGGCAGTAGTGAAGAAGGGCTCCCAACCCAGACTGATGTGTGTAGATAAAAGGTGACTTCCTGGAAGGGACAATGTAGAACCTAAGTCTGTGAGGGTGAGACAGAATTAGCCTGATTTTATCTATATCAGTAAAGGAAATTAAGGAAATACTGGCTGAAAAATATTCCATCTGATTCAGTTGGTCCACTTTGGCCTGAGATCATACACCTCTTGTTTAGCAATTAGGGCTTCGTCTGTTTCAGGATGAAAAAAAAGCATTGTAGCTGGAACACCATTAAAACTATTCTTTGGCTTCAGCTTCCCAAGTCGTTAACATTTGGCCTACTTGGGATAGTTTTTAAAGCAACCTTAGCTTTCCTATTCAAATGACTTGAGGGATTTTCATTACTGGGATTGTTTAATTAATAGGTAAACTACCTATCACCCCCAAATTAGATACTTCAAATATCTACATTTCACAGACAGTTATGAATGGGGCAACTCTAGATTCATGGTTAGGACTGATACCTTTAAAAGTTCAGATCATCACTGAAGGATCTAATATACAAAATTTTAAAACAGAGGAACATACTTTTGTGTTTATTTATATGTGGAAGATATCTGACTGTTATAATTTGTTCTCTTTCTCTGTCCATCTGTCTCCTCATTTTGCTTTTCCAATTAGTGCTTTCCTGAATGTTCTTTTTTTGAGACTTTTGAGGAAATTAGGAGATTGACATCTGAAGAGTCACCCTAAGTGCTTTTACATTTCACACTTCTTGCTGTATGACTATCATGAACAGTTGTCTATGTACTCTTTTTTTATGGGACATTAAGTATTATTTTGGATTCTAGCCTAGATAGTCAGAATGGATGAAAAATTTTATTATTATGAGGTTTTGTCTTTTTGCTTTGTTAAGACATTTATTAGATCGCATTTCACAGAGTTGCATGCTTAGTAATTCTGTACATTTTTATACCTTCTCTATAAAATACTCAGATCGGTGACATATGTCATCTGAGAACTAGAATTTTTACCTTCTTTTTTTCCCCACCATTTTCTAGGTTATGACCTACTTTCTCTAGGAACATTTCTGATAACTGTTACTTACCTCTTTCTAATTACTAGTGTAAACCTCAAGCTCAAACATCATCAAGATGATCAGTAGTGGTCATTGACAAATGTCAAAAAATAAAGAAAAACAGATTTGAGAGGCTCAGCTCTAAAAAGTAAATCAGGCTCAGATTCTCCTTTAGAATCTTCTGTGGCCATGTGGTGTTATCATTGTCCATTCTATTTGATACTCTCACAACTTTTAACTGTTTTAAACATCAAACCTTCTTCAGAGCTTACCCTTGATCCTATTTCTTTTTTTTAACAGATGACTGTACTGACATATAGATAACATAGGTCACAAATATCTTCTCCAAATAAAAAGGAAGGGACAATGAAATGACAGATTTTGGAGCTGCAAAAGGACTTATATATCATCCTGTCCAACTTCTTTAAAAAAAAAAAAGATTTTGTTTTATTTTAGAGACAGAGAGAGTGAGAGAGACAGAGCACAAGCAGAGGGAGCAGAAGAGGGAGAAGCAGACTCCCCCCTGAACAGGGAGCCTGACCCACAGCTAGATCCCAGAACTTTGGGATCATGACCTAAGCTGAAGGCAGATGTTTAACCGACTGAGCTACCCAGGTCCTTCATCCTGTCCAACTTCTTATAAACACCAGCCTGGGATAGTTCAGTGATTTTTCTGAGGTTACAGATACTTGCTTTTACCCTCTGGTTCCAGCACATAGATCTCCTGCATTTTGCCCAGAATTTATTCAGCTACATCTTAGTGTTTCACATCAATGCATTCAATCTGTCTAAAATTTATGAAGTAGGTTCTATTGACCAAGAATTGATAATAAGTAGTGTAAGACACCAGTACACATGTACATGTGTGTGTACGTGTGTGTGTGTTTGTGTGTATGCACAATTTCTCTGCTAGGAACCTTAAAGTGTAGTCCTGAGAGTAGATAGGAGGGGAGTATATATGTAACAGATATAGTACTCAACCCTTGGTAATTATTTCTAATTGAGGAAGGCACTTTTTTTCTGCTGAATTTATTTTTAAACTGTTTTGATAGATTTGTTTGTTTATTTATTTATTTATTTATTTATTTATTTGAAAGAGTGAGAGACTGAGACAGAGACAACACAGGAGCAGGAGGGGCAGAGGGAGAGGGAGAGAGAATCTCAGGTGGACTCCCCACTGAGCATGGAGCATCTCCTGACCATGAGATCAAGACCTGGGCTGAAACCAAGAGTCAGATGCTTAACCAACTGTGCTACCCAGGCACTGGTTTTCTGCTAAATTTAGACATGATTTCAGCATCTGCCCCTGCATAGCTCTCCAGACATCCATTATTTATCTTTGAGTATTGTCATGCACAATGAAACTTTTTTGCCTTCTATGGATTAGTGGTTTTAAAGAACTAGCTTTTAGAAGACAAATTATAATAGATATCATTTAATTATAATAGATACCATTTATTACTAAGTATACGTTCTAAACACATTATTATTAAAACAAAATCGCTTATAACATGAATCACCCAACATCAACTGAGAGTGTTCTGAATTTGAGGAAATATGGATCCATATGAACTCCACTCTACTGACTACTCTGTAAGTGATTAGTGGCTTCACTCTGTTTGGTCCATGGTTGTGGGTCTGCTTTGTATTCTTTTAAGTCATACATTATTAAAGATTTCATAACTTTTGAGTTTTATACTAGAATCTCTACTAAAAATAAACCACTAGGGTCTTATTTGCTCTGTAGTTTCTTTTGAAAAACATAGTATTGTCCTTGTTGATTCAATGAATGATAGAGGAGGAAAATAATGGAGAATACTTTTAGACTTAACCCTGTACTGTCATAGGGGTTTGGATTAAGGGAAGAAATGACTCGTGTGGGTTTAAAAGCTATGAGTGAGAAAGAATAGGTAGGCAGAGCCATGGACCAGTAGAAGCAAAGAGGGAGGTTTATAGACCTTGCTGATTGTCTTTCCTCAGGATCACAAAGGTATGTACATGGTATGTAATGGTATGTGTTTTGGAACCCAGTGACCGTTTCTCAGTGGGACTACCATAAGAGCTAAGTTCTCAGGATGTAGCTTTTTCTAAATCTTCGGGAAAAAAAAAATACAGGGTGGAGTGAGGAGGGGGGAAGAATGGAAGCTTAGTGTGGGCTGCTGACAGGAAACACATTTTACAAAACTGCTTTTTCTTGAATGGCAATTGAATCAACTCATTGTCATCAAGCTTTAAGTGAATGAGTTCCTGCAGTTGGAAAAATTGAATAGGAAATGCTTTAATTTTGTTCTGGCTGTGGTCCAACAACAAGAGAGACTTTCCAAGTGTAGAATTACAAAGCTGTGCTGAATGACTCCAGTGAACTCTATGTAGGTTAAGCTTTTCAGGGAGGTATGAGGGCATTGCTTGGTAATGGCAACTTTGTAAAAGAGTTGTATGAAGGTTTGGAAGTGCGGGGATGGCAAGTGATGCATAGATCCACTATCTTTGTCCCTTAGCAGTATATGAAAATGTGGGTCAAGAGTAACTACTTTCATTAGTACATGGAGAAAATTGTTATTCAAATTGGGTATCATTTTGCCCTTAGCCAAAAGGCTTTTGATTATTATTAATGGTAAAACTTCCAGATGTTACATGTTCAACAGGATTTTGACTGGGATTCATGGTCAGGAGAATCTATTGATAAGTAGATTTGAAGAAAAGGACTTTTATTAAGGCACCTGGTTTGCTGGTCCATGTTTTTTCTGCATGCTGATCAAAGAAACTCTCTGTACTTTCACAAATCAAGAAGGGTCTGGGGTAGATTTCACTTTTATCATCATATTTTATTGAGAGGCTGGTTATCCATTATGAGTCAGGATTCTTATTACAATTACTGACCAAACTGAAGAATCGGCCAGTTGGAAGAGTATAAATTGCATTTAAAAAAGGCTGGGAGGAGATGTGTGCCATGATTCACAGAGTCAACAAGTAATTTTTTTCCAGAATGTATATCTAGTAGTATTTGGAAAGGAAAGGAGAATGTGTTCCTTTTCCTTTAATATTTTCTTACTGGATGTTATTTAAGGCTTCTGAATATTTTATTCGAGGAGCATTTATTCCATATTTTAGAAGGAACTAGGTTATTTGCCATGTACGCATAGTGGTTTGACCATATTTGATATTTGAACTCTTCTTTAGATGGAATCACCTAAATTTTACTTTAGAAATCCCACTTCAGGACTTGCCTGGAAATACAGCTTTTATATTTTCCCATTTGCTTTTATACTGTCCCCATTTTCCAGTGGACAGTCTGCTGCCAAGGCCATTCTCAATCAAGTTCTAAGTGATGGATACATCTCCATTTGGGGAAATTTACTATAGCTTTTGTTGTGAGAAATGGATTTTTACACCAGTCTCCTGCTAGATTCAGTGACTCACCAATGAATGAAACAGAATTAGATTGAAACATCTGTTTGACCCAGCAAACTCCTTCCTTGGGGGACTGTGAAATTTAAGCAGTGTGGTATTACAGTTTTTATATACATGAAGGCCAGAGAAATGTGAGGTAGCTACAATGGTGCAGGGGAGCTGGCTGTTACAAGTGGACTATGAGCATCTCTTTCTACCTCAGAGCTCAGTGACATGTTGGCAGCTTGATGTGAGCCATGGTTGAAGTATTTATACTAGGACATTGGCAGATGCTACAAATAGTTGTTTTTCTTTCCCTCCCTGGAGAGTCAATTGTTAAACATTTAGCAGCCCAACTTTAGGCCAGCATACCTAAAATACTTTTTAAAAATATGGGGATGAACAGCCCGGGTGGCTCAGCGGTTTAGCGCCGCCTTCCGCCCAGGGCCTGATCCTGGAGACCAGGGATCAAGTCCCATGTCGGGCTCCGGGCATGGAGCCTGCTTCTCCCTCTGCCTGTGTCTCTGCGTCTCTCTCTCTCTCTCTCTCTCTCTCTCCCTCTCCTCTCTGTGTATTCTCATGAAGAAATAAATAAAATCTTTAAAAAATAAAACAAAAAATAAAAATATGGGGATCCCTGGGTGGCTTAGGGGTTTAGGGCCTGCCTTTGACCCAGGGCGTGGTCCTGGAGTCCTGGGGATTGAGTCCCACATTGGGATCCCTGCATGGGGCCTGCTTCTCCCTCTGCCTGTGTCTCTGCCTCTATCTCTCTGTGTGTCTTTTATGGATAAATAAAATCTTTAAAAAATTTTTTTAAAATATGTTGTTTAGTACAGGTGTCCTCAAAATGTCGTCCTTGAATCTGCAATATGGAAACTTGTTTAGAAATGAAAATTAGCTGCCCCATGCCTCACCTACTGAATTAGAAATTGTAGGGATGGCACTCAGGAATCTTTTAAAAAGCCCTCCTTCCCAGGTTTAATCTGATGTATGCTAAACATCGATAAATGTATGCTAAAGTGTGATAACCACTGCCCTAAGGACTAAATGATTGAGAAACAGTAAATTATGTTTAATTAATTGTACATTGACTATAATTTAATGATTAATTATCTCATACCTGTCCCATTGCATTTATTAAGCTTTCAGAGGATAATGTCAAATGGTACTGTTATTTATAGTGCCCACAGTGGTTTGTGGGGATGTGTTAAAATTATATCATTTTTAGGGCTCCTAGTAGATGGAAGGACACCACTCACCATCTAGCACTCATGTTCTTTAACTCAAAGCACTGCCAACAAGCAAGTGATGTGGGTAAGTATAGTAACTAGACTATTATATTCTTCATGGGGCGAAGAGCCAGAATTTCCTAGAGGTCTTGTGAAAACACATATTACTGGATCTTACCCTCAGAGTTTCTGATTAGGTAGGCTTAGGGCCTGATAATTTGCATTTCTTAGCAACTTCTCAAGTGATATTGATGCTGCTGGTCCATAAAGCACACTTCTGGAGAACCACACTGCTCTAGAACATCTTTTGAATGATCTGTTTTTGTGTGAGTTTCTGCTTCTCAGTTTTTTGTTCTCCCCTGTTCTACAATTATCTTGGCTGTGATTTCTCCTCAGAGAAGGTACAGCCCACATCATATGGGGCATGATTTTTAATGTGCAGGAGCCTGTAGAGCCCTTCATTTCCTGTCAAGATATTATTCAGAGTCATAATGCACTTTGTCATTTTTCTTCATTCTCTTACTAAGTTTTTACAGCCTTGGCACTTTGCTATTGTATCAGATGAAACTAAGCTGCTTCCTCATTGCTATGTTTTTTGCCGTAATGATTCAGGCCTTTCTCTGCCACTGGCTCACTCACTAGGTTGAACAGGGTATTTTTCCCCTTCTTTGAATAGAATGTATTTATTTCCTTTAAACAAGATGACTTAATCCACCTGAGTTTCATTCTCAGTTCACTATCTACAACAGAATACGAGCTCTTCCCAATGCATGAAAAACATAATTTATAATATTTACTGTTTTGAACTATGATATAGGGTTAAAAGATTTGAAAGATTGTCATAATGGCTGTAGGGGGCCTTACATGCCTTACAGATGAGATCAAGTGGTATGTCTGCATCCTTTTTCCTGAACTGTTATAATGTAGCATTTGAATAGGAGTGCTCATGTTATCTGTTTCATTTTTTTGAAGTCACGTCTCCTGTTACCAGTTAGGTTTTCCACTAATCTAAGTGAGAAAACTTCAGTGTATAATCTACGTTGGTCACTCAGTAGTTCTCTGACCTTGGACAGGCATTGAATTTGCGGTATCACTTTCTTATCTATAAAATGGAAATAATGGCATCTGTACTATTTATTTCATTTAAGTGGTGTGAGGATCACAATGATATCTATGTAAACTCTAACTTTGTAACTGTGAAGCATTTTATGTGTCCCTTATAGTACCCAGCATGATCAGGAATAGAGTAGACCCTTAAGATATAATATCTGGCTTGTGTATGCATGTGTAGGGTCTTTCAAAGATCTTTGGAAACTGACATTCAAAATGGCATTAGATTATGTACCTAATAGGTAACCTGAGTGTGGGATGCAAGTGTACAATAGTAGGCACAAAAGTTGATTATTAACTAGATTTTAGGATGCAGGAAAGATGGAGGATTGGCGGCAAGCCTTGGAATTTTGCTTGACATTTTCTCCATGGAAACTAGGGAGATATCAAGAAATGTAGTATTCATGATATTTGAATAACAGGAGTATTGGAGGTAAAAATATACCCTGTTATTGGTATTTGGTAAGGTGCCTCCTCTTTTTGGCCGAATAACTAGGACTTTTCTCTTGACTATAAAGGTATGGTTACTGGAACAAAGGGCAGGATGAGTGAGCTATCTTAGGTAATCAAAACATAAAATATCAAACTGGCATGCTTGTGTGTGTATTTATCTTTATGGTAAATATTTGAACTAGGGTTTGTGAAATTATATAGAGTCCACGTTGAGAAAACACACTGAAGTCTTCTTAAAGATTTCTCTTCCCCTGTTCAGCTTTCATGGTGCTCAGAAAATTAGATATTATGCACCAGAGATTTTGTAGTATAATGCCCTGGAATTCATGTCAGTCATATATTAGACAATTGCTTTTCCTATCCAAATAAAATAGCATAAAAATGCTGGAATAAGTGTTTGGGGGCACTCTGCCTCAATGCTTATAGTTTACTGATGGTGGATAAGTCAATTAACCTGTCTGAAACTTAATTTCCTAATCTACAAAACAGAAATAAAAATTCTTGATTTGTTTCCCTTCACTAAATTGAAGACAAAATAATATATATAAAAGTATTTCATGAACTGTAAGACATGCTAAAATGTAAGATTCTATTTTTAACAAGCTTATTCTAGAAGGCTTTATATGTAGTCAATGCAATTGTATTTATTATACAATCAAAAACATTCTAGAAATGAATTGGGTTGAATGAAAAAATCTTTAGGTGATTTCAGTGCCCACTGAGCAACCACATGCAGTTGATCTTGATTCATGCATCAAGCCTCCTGACAGACTGGCTGGCTGCAGTTCACTTTCCCTATTCCATGTCTTTCTTGTGACCTAAATGAAAATATAGGAGGGATGCTCTTCAGATTCATCGGTGATCCAGACCTGGAAGGAGTAGCTAATGCCATGAATACAGAGACAAAATAAAAATTGATCTCAAAAGGCAGGAACAATGATCTGAAAGCACCAAGATAAAATATAACATGGATATAAATAAAGTTCTTCATTTAGAGTAAACATGATCTATTACGCAAATTCAGGATGCTGGTGATTTGCCTTAGAGGAAGTTGATATGAAACCATCTGGGAGTTTTAGATGTCTACAAGCTCAAATAGAATGTGATGCATTTACTTTGAAAAGGGGAAAAAAAGTACCTTGAATAGAAAAATAAGGGTGCTCACTACAGTGATCCAGTGGTCAGAAATCTGTTTCTGAGGGGATTAGGGTTCTGGTCCTCACTGTGCCAATATCTTTCACAGTGTGACTTTGCTCAGGTCCCTGAATATCTCTTGGCTTCAGTTCTTTTACCCTATAAAATGAGAAGTTGGACTAAATTATTTCTGAGATTACTTTCTGCTTTAAGAATCTGCGGTTTTGGGTAGCCCAGGTGGCTCAGTGGTTTAGCGCCGCCTTCAGCCCAGGGTGTGATCCTGGAGACCCGGGATCGAGTCCCACATCAGGCTCCCTGCATGGAGCCTGCTTCTGCCTCTGCCTGTGCCTCCCTCCCTCTCTCTCTCTCTCTCTCTCATGAATAAATAAATAAAATCTTAAAAAAAAAAAATCTGCGGTTTTGAGTTGGGTCACAAAAATCCCTTTTGGGGGACACCTGGGTGGCATAGTTGGCTAAGCATTGGACTCCTGGTTTCAGCTTAGGTCATGATCAAAGAGTTGTGAGATGGAGCCCTAGTCTTCGGGCTTCCCACTCAGCAGGGAATCTCCTTCCTCTCTCTCTCTCCCTCTGTTCCTCCTCCCACCTTTTTGGGGGGTGGGAAGTGGTTTTTTTAGAATTGATATATCTATATCTAGTTTTAAAAATTCAATTATAGAGAAATAATTGAGACCTAAAATGAGAGTATGCATGTATATATCTTTTTATTTCTCGGTGATTGTAGCAGTTTATTTGATTTGGTTAGCTCAGCTAATGGCTTCCTCAAAAATAATGTATTTCTCAACTTACTTTGTTTAGCTAGTGTACCTTAAGAACTTTTCTAGAACTTCAGATTTTCCTGTAACTTTCAGGTACAAATCCCAGCAGGGTCCAGCTGGCTCACTTTCCTTCCAAGACAGATAAATTGAACTGTATGTGCTTTTACAGTGTGTGGTCTTAGATGTCTAACATGAGATTTTCAAAATTAAGGTCCTGTCTACTGCTTATAGACGTATCTAGGGCCTCAGACCTCTCTTTGTAGGAATAACAGTTTATCATCAAACCTATGGAGTCATTTTGCTGCCAAAAAATGTAATGTTTCTCTTCAACTTATACAAGTATTATTTCTTTAATATAAGCTTTAATTGAGCAGTGAATGACTTAATGGTTTATAGTGCTCCGGGTTTTAGAATGTGCTGGGTTTTTCAGGACGAATGGCTATATGCATAAGCATGTTGTTCAATGTTTTAATGTATCTGGTACATTTTGCCCATTTCATCATATTATTTGTTTGGTAAAGGGTTTGTAGTATATTCCATACATTGATTTTTTTGTGTTTTATCTGTATTTGCATTATCCTCATTAATTTTTGAAATGTTGAACTGTATCTTAATTAGTTAAATAAATGGGATTTAATTAGAATATCTCTTCCCCAATCATACAAGATAAAAGAGAACTTATCATATTAAGGGTGTTAAATTAGGGGAGATAGCGACTTGTTTTCATGCTTCCTTTTCTTCCTTCTGTTGGCTTTCATTTTCTTTTCTCCTTTCCTTTCCTCCATAACACCCACTCTCCTTCCCTCCTCTCTTTTTACTTTTTTGTTACTTCTGTCCATAAATATTTATTGAATCACCACTGTGAGTTAGGCAGACTGAGCATTTATTCACTAGTGAGGTATCTACCTTCATGGTGCTTACAGTCTAAGAGAGGTATCATTTAAGTAAACAATAGAGATGCAGTGATAGAACACCCAGCTCAATAATGAGGATCAGAGAAGACATCCCAGAATAAATAGATTTCAAACTTCAGAACTGAATGTTGATTTAGTGTTAGCCAAACAAACAGATTGAGCTTGGGTTGGATGTAGGAAATACCCTAATAGAGGAAAACCATATAGTAAAAATCTTAAGATGAGGAGACAGTATGTAGCACAATTCAGAAGCAAAAAAAAATCAGTGTGGTTGAAGCCTAGTGCAGAAAGGGAGACTAGCCAGAAATGGAATTGGAGGGGAAAGATCTTACAGAGGTCTTATGGGTTATGGACCCAAAGAATAATGAATGAATCACTGGAGGATTTAAGAGAAAAAAAATAACATATTCAGTTTGCCATTTTTTTAAAAGGATCACTTTTTCTGTGAAGGGATACAAGATTGATTATGCGATTGTTGTTATAACCCAGGTAAGAGATGATGAGATGATGATAATGATGCAGCATTGGATGAGTGGGGGATTGGGCAGTGGATACTGGCATTTATGTTTCATCTGGTCAAAACATTGGAGTCCTTATTTGATTTTCAGGTAACTGTCTTTAAACTTCCATAACTCACTAAGGCATGGGAGTTAGGTTGTGGAGTAGTAGGAGGACCCTATGCTTGCCCTGTTCCTTAAACACAGCTAGATAAATATCAAATCATTCTGTACACCCAAGAAATTGAACTGAGGATTGACAGAACTAACTACACAAGTAAAAGTCCACATCATGGAAGGTAGGAGGTGCAGAGACATGATTTAGGAGAGAAAGGGTCACAGATGTTGCAGAGGGGAGGGAGCCCTGATCATGGAGAGAGAGAGAGAAGCGCATAGGAGATTGCACAAGGAAAGCGCTTCCCCAAAGCCACTGACTGGGAAAATGAGAGAGGCTGATTATCATGAGTTTGTTTACAGTCAGCAGAGCTCAAAGATAAGCTTTAGAAGTCTATACCATAGCTGGTTTTGAGCCCAGCTAGCACAGTGGTGCTTCTCTGCAGAGGGAGGGCAGAGGCCTGGAAGCAGATGGGGCAATCTGAAGACCCCCTGGGACACACTGAGAGAGATGATAGAAGAATCAAAGGAACAAATCAGTAATAGAGAAGATAAATTTATGGAAATGGAAAGTAATGAAGCTGAAAAGAAGAGGGGAAAAAAAGCATTGGATCATGAATGTAGACTTAGGGAACACGACAATTCCATAAAACATAATAACATTCATATCGTAGGAGTCCCAGAAGAGGAGAGGGGAAAAAGGAGGCAGAAAGTTTATTTGAGGAAATTGTAGCTGAAAACTTCCCTAATCTGGGGAAGGAAACACACATCCAAATATAGGAGGCACAGAGAACTCCCATCAAAACCAATAAAAGCAGACCAACACCAAAACATATTGTAGTAAAATTAGAAAAATATAGAGATAAGGAAAAAATCTGAAGAACAGTAAGGAAAAAGAAATCCCTAATTTACAAGGGAAGACAAACCAGTTAGCAAATCTATCCACAGAAATTTGGCAGGCCAGAAGAAAGTGGCTTGATATATTCAACATGCTGAATTGGAAAAATATGTGGCCAAGAATTCTCTATCTAGAAAGGCTAGCATTCAGATTAGAAAAAGAGATAAAAATTTTCCCAGAAAAACAAAAACTCAAGGAGTTCATGAGCATTAAACCAGCCCTGCAAGAAATATTAGAGGGGACCCAATGGGTGGGATAGAAAGACCAAAAGCAACAAAGACTAGAAAGAAACAGATAAAATCTCCAGAAACAATGATGTAACAAGTAATATAATGGCACTAAATTCATATCTATCAATAATCACTCTGAATTTAAATGGACTAAATTCTCCAATCAAAAGACAAAGGGTATCAGAATGGTTTAAAAAAACAATGTCCCTCTATATGCTACCTACAAGAAACTCATTTTAGATGTAAAGACATGTGCAGATAAAAAGTGAGGAAATGGAGAACAATTTATGGACATCAAAGAAAGCTGGAGTAGCCGCACATATATGATACAAGCTAGATTTTAAGCCAAAGACTATGACAAATGAAGAAGGGCACTAATCATAACAAAGAGGTCTCCTCAACAAGAAGATCTAACAGTTTTAAATATTAATTCCCCCAATGTGAGAGCACCCAAATATATCAAACAATAACAAATGCAAAGAAATTCATTGACAATAATGCAATAATAGTAGGGGATATTAGCAGCCCACTTATAGCAATGGACAGATCATCTAAGCAGAAAATTCAGCAAGGAAACAATGGCTTTGAATGACACACTGGACCAGATGGACTTAACAGATATATTCATAACATTTCATCCTAAAGTAGCAGAATACACATTCTTTTCAAGTGGGCATGGGATGTTCTCCAGAATAGATTACATACTGGGTCACAAACCAGACCTCAACAAATACAAAACATTGAGGCCATACCATGCATATTTTCTGGCCACTATGAAACTTGAAGTCAACTATAAGAAAAAAACTTAGAAAGACCACAAATACAGGGAAACTGAAGAACATCCTACTGAAAAATGAACGGGTTAACCAGGAAATTAAAGAAGAAATTTTTAAAAATACATGGAAACAAATGAAAATGAAAACCTGATGGTCCAAAACCTTTGGGATGCAGCAAGAGCAGTCCTAAGAGATAGGTATATAGCAATACAGGTCTATCTCAAGAACCAAGAAAAGTCTCAAATATACAGCCTAACTTTATACCTGAAAAGAGCTAGAAAAGAGAACAACAAACAAAATGGTAGAACAGATCAATGAACGTAGGAGTGGGTTCTTTGAAAGAATTAATAAAACTGATGCACCCCTAGCCAGACTTATAGAAAGAAATAAGAAAGGACCCACATAAATAAAATCACAAATAAGAGAGGAGAGATCACAATCAACACCAAAGAAATACAAACGATTATAAGAGAATATTATGAAATATGCCAATAAATTGGGCAATCTAGAAGAGATGGATAAATTCCTAGAAACATATAAACTACCAAAATTGAAACAGAAAGTTGGAACAGGCTCATAACCAACAAAGGAATTGCATCAATAATCGAAAATCTCCCAACAGACAAAAGTCCAGGGCCAGATGGCTTCACAGGGGAATTCTACCAGAGATTTAAAGAAGAATTAAAATCTGTTCTTCTCAAACTGTTCCAAAAAATAGAAATGGAAGGAAAACTTCCAAACTCATTCTATGAGGCCAACATTACCTTTATTCCAAAACCAGACAAAGACTCTACTAAAAAGGGAGAAATACAAGCCAATATCCCCGATGAACATGGATACAAAAATTCTCAACAAGATACGAGGGAATCAAATCCAACAGTACATTAAAAGAATCATTTACCATGATTTAGTGGGATTTATTCATGGGCTGCCGGTTGGTTCAATATTCACAAATCAATCAATGTGATATACCACATTAATAAGAGAAAGGATAATAACCATGTGATCCTCTCAATAAATGCAGAAAAAGCATTGACAAAGTATAACTCCATTCTTGATAAAAACCCTAAATAAAGTAGGGATGGAGGGAACATACCTCAACATCATAAAAGCCATATACAAAAGATCCACAGCTAATATCATCCTCAATGGGGAAAAACTGAAAGCTTTTCCTCTACATTCAAGAACAAGACAGGGATTGTTATTTAGCATAGTACTGGAAGTCCTAGCCTCAGCACTCAGACAACAAAAAGAAATAAAAGCATCCAAAGAGTCAAGAAAGGAGTCAACCTTTCTCTAGTCATGGATGACATGATATTCTATGTAGGAAATCTGAATGACTCTGTCAAAAAAATTACTAGAACTAATACATGAATTCGGTAAAGTTGCAAGATACAAAAATCAATGTACAGAAATCTGTTGCATTTCTATACACTGATAATGAAGCAGCAGAAAAATCAAGGAACTGATCCCATTTACAATTGCACCAAAAATTGTAAGATACCTAGGAATAAACCTAGGTTATTCCAGAGATAAAAGATCTGTACTCTGAAAACTATAGAACACTAATGAAAGAAATAGAAGATGATACAAAGAAATGGAAAGTCATTCCATGCTCATGAATTGGAAGAACAAATATTGTTAGAATGTCCATACTACCCAAAGCAATCTACACATTTAATGCAATCTGTATCAAAATACCAAAAGCATTTTTCACAGAGCTAAAAACAAACAATCCTAAAATGTGTATGGAACCACAAAAGATCCCAAATAGCCAAAGTAACATTGAAAAAGAAAAGCAAAACGGGAGACCTCACAATCCTGGATTTCAAGCTATGTTACAAAGCTATAGTCATCAAAACAATAAGTTACTGGCACAAAAACAGACACATAGATCAATTAAAATAGAAAACCCAGAAATGGACCTGCAGCTATATGGTCAACTAATCTTCAACAAAGCAGGAAAAAATATCCATTGGAAACAACAACAACAGCAACAACAGTCTCTTCAGCAAATGGTGTTGGGAAAACTGGACAGTAACATGAAAAAGAATGAAACTGGATCACTTTCTTATACCATACACACACAAAAAAAATTGAAATGGATGAAAGATCTAAATGTGAGACAGGAAACCATAAAAAATCCTATAGAAAAACACAGGCAGCAACTTCTTTGACTTTGGCCGTAGCAACTCCTTACTAGATATGTGTCTGGAGGCAAGGAAAACAAAAGCAAAAATGAACTGTTGGGACTTCATCAAGATAAGAAGCTTCTGCACAACAAAGAAAACAATCAACTAAACTAAAAGGCAATCTATGGAATGGAAAAAGATATTTACAAATGACATATCTGATAAAGGGTTAGTGTCCAGAGAGTGGCTTCAGAGGTGCAGCCACTCTGGAAAAGAGTATGGAAGTTCCTCAAAAAGTTAAAAATAGAACTACTGTATAATCCAGCAATTGCACTACTTTGGATATTTACCCAAGGGCTAAAAAATTTGAAGGGGCACATGTACCCTGATGTTTGTAGCAGGATTATCTATAATAGCCAGATTATTGAAAGAACTCAAATATCCATTGACTGATGAATGGATAAAAAGAGGCGGTGTCTATATTCAATGGAGTATTACTGAGCCATAAAAAGAATGAAATCTTGCTATTTACAATGATGTGGATGGAACTAGAGTGAATTACACTGAGTGATATAAGTGAGTCAGGGAAAGACAAATACCATATGATTTCATTCATATGTGGAATTTAAGAAACAAAACAGATGAACATAGAAGAAAGAAAAAAAGTGGGGGAACAAACCATATACGAGGCTCTGAATTATAGAAAACAAATGGAGGATTGATAGAGGGGAGGTTGGTGGGAGATGGGCTAAATAGGTGATGAGTATTAAGGAAGGCCTTTGTGATGAACATTGGGTGTTATATGGAAGTTATAAATCACTAAATTCTACTCCTGAAACTACTATTACACTGTATGTTAACTAACTAGAATTTAAATAGCTTGAAACATTAAAAAATAAAGCTATCATTAGAAAACTAAAACATCTTTTTTATTCCCCCCTTCTTTATCGTCATCTCTAATATGAGGACATAAAGGCTGACCAAGGAATAGATTTGTAGCTGTGTGAGGTTGAGGTATTCAAAATAGCTTTCTCAGTGCTGTTGATTTGAGTAGAAGTAACAGCACCAAAATAAGAGAGCTCTGAATTTAAACCCGTTTTGCCACTAATGAACTCCTTGACTGTGGGTAAATAACTTAACCTCTCTAGGCATTCCTTTCAATTCCAATCTTCCATGATTCTGTGGATGCCTGTGTAAAAGAACTCTAAGGAGGAAAAGCCGCCAGGTGTTTATTTGCATTTTGAACATCTTAATACTGTTTTAATCCCTATTGGTATGGGTAATGAAATTCTAGATTCAACAAGTGAGAACCCTTGCAAGCAGTATCAGAAGTCTGAATTTTATCTATTATGAAGTAGTAACTCTGGAACTAAAAATCAGACTTTCTGTTTTGCATACTTGTTCAGATGTGAGAAAGGATGTGGGGGTCTGTGAAAGATTTTGGCTACAGAAGTTTAATTTCTAAGTAATCTTTTGTATTGAGAACTTGGACTAATGTATGTGGTTGTTTCCACATGAAAGTCCACTGAATGATGCCCATTTGACTACATAAAAATCTTCTGTGGGAGCTTGCTAAAAGTACAGGTCCCTGGTCCCTTCCTCACAGCTTCTGATCCATAGGTGGTCTACTGGGTGGGATGGGTGCTGTATTTTTGGCAGTATTTTTGAGAGCGGTTCATGAAATCACACTAGTCTTGCAAAATGTTTCTTGGAATATTCGAAATAAAATAAATTTGAGAAATACTATAATATATTATCTTCTTAAATTAATGCATTTGCATATTAGAGAGGTTCTGGGATATTTTAAATGAAATAATTTATTTGTGTTTGTCTGACTCAGTTGGTCCCTCAACCACTTTTACTTGGACATCTATTACCAGCCCACAGAACTGGTGTTCCATGATGGAAATTTCCAAGATATGAGTCATTTTTTATAGTCATTGAAAAATAGCCATCCATTGAATGATCCAAGGATATTAATCCTTTATTTAAACAAAGCACATACTTGTGAAATTGCTGAAAGACTAGATGTAAATATTTGGGCTACAAAATAGGCTATTCATCATCAATAAGCTACCTGACATCAGAACTATCATGTGGGTTAGGCATATTGCATTGCTATGACTCTTCACATTTACTCTGTGTGAGTGGTACCTCCATGGAGCTGTGCAGTATGCACCCTGACAGACCTTTTTTTGTCCTTGCTATCTGACATGTATCAGGGCTGACCCTGTGACTTTGCTTTCACTAACATCAGAAATCAACCATGTGACTCATCTTGCCCAGATTACTCCTCTCTGGATGGTAGGCCCATAAAACTCTATCTAGAATAGAACTCCAGAAAACAATTGGGTTCAATAAAATAATGAGGCTGTTTCTAGAAGCCATTCACCAAGATTTAAGTATTTTAGGATGAGTATGTCTTTATTTGCTGTCCTGAGAAAAAGCTGAGATTCGTCGTCTGACATGTTACTGGCTGTAATGTAGTTCCTTTGTCATTTGATACCTTTGATCAGTATGTGGCAGGCAACATGCTTGGGACTGGGAATATAAAGGAAAAAATATATATAATTTATTTCAAAAGGGGCAGCTTAAGTGAAAGTGGCACATGCACAGATGGTTATAGTACACTGTGGTAATAGTTACAATGGAGGTAAGTGCAAGGGACAATTAGAGCATAAAAAATAAAGTACCTAAATCGGCCTGGGGGAATCAGGAAAATTTTCACAGATGAAGCTGCTTTGGTTTAGTTTGGTTTCTGATTTTCTTCTGAAACCCTGTGCTGACTCTGCTATTCAATTACCAAGAGAAAGTTTAGATTTTGCTGCCTTGCATGTGCTCATATGCTTTTCCAAAATAAATTGTGTTTATGTAATAATTTTTACCTTTTCTCCTCACTCATCATTTCCATCTTGATATTACTTTGAATTATACCCCCCACAATAGTCTTAGTTTCAGCTGAGTATTCACATTTCTGGTACAAGCTAATAGAATTTTTCATTTGCTTTTGGTTTGCAGATGTTGAGCACATGGCTCTTAAGCACGGCATTATTCTTAGAAGGATGACAGTCTTCAAACATTTTGATTAGTACCTCAATTTTATCCACTTCTCCATATTGAAGTGAGCCTGTGTTTTATATCTTCTTAGCTTCATCTTCCACATAAAGCTCTAGTATTCAGAAAGGCAATTTTTGTCTCTAGTTTTATATCTACCAAACTACAGTGAGGCTTTCAGAAAGGTTTGATAGCTTTTAGTCCCAGAAATGGAATATGTTACTTAATTTTTCAAAGAGCCAAAGAAATATACCTGCATTGAGAAATAAATACACCTTACCCATTTACCATATTTTGCATTTGAATAACATTTTATAGTTTTAAAATATTTTGCCTTTATTTTTTCATTTAATTCTCACAGTGCCATTTGAAATATGAGAAAACTGGAGCTTAATGAGGTTTAGTTGAGTTATTCCAGATAGGACAACTAGTCAGTACAGAACCATGATTCAGAGGGCCTTCAACATCCAATTTCACAACTCTTTCTACTATATTGCATAGTGGGATAATCTTGTATATGTAAGATATGAAAGGATGATTAAAGTGAAGGAATACAATTTTTGTTTGGCATTGCAAATGCAAAAAATATTAATGGTTTGTATGGATGAGATTGTGTAGTACATAAGAGGAAGTAAATTAGGGCCCCTGAGTGGCTGAGTTGGTTAAGTGTCTGCCTTTGGCTCAGATCATGATCCCAGGGTTCTGGGATCAAGTTCTGCATTGGGCTCCCTGCTCAGTGGGGACCCTACCTCTTCCTCTACCCCTCCCCCTGCTCATGATCTCTTTCTCTCACTCTCAAATAAATAAATAAAATCTTTATTTTTAAAAAAGTAAATTAATCACCATACTAGGTGGAATATTGTAGTTGGGTTCGGTGAAGCAGAGTGAGAAAGTGGATGTGATTTGGCATTTTGATGCAGGACTGTAGGACTGTAGACAGCAAGGTGAGTTTATGAAGGGAGCAGTAGGGTGGAGGGCACAAGTTAGCAGTAGGGGAGAGGACAGGAAACTACAAAATGAAGAATGGACCTAGCCAGGAAGCTGGTCAAAAAGACTAAGTCCCAAGGGGAGGCTGCAGCTAGATCCTGTGCCACCTTCATTCTCAGGTTGGCTCCTCTGATATACCAATTATCCAGAGCCAAAATTGATGCCACAGGTGCTGGTCAGGGAGGACTCTGCAGTCAGGATGTAGGCAATTCTAGACAAATTATAAATAATTTGGTACAGATCATTCACATAAATCATATTACTCTCTCCAGATAAAAGAACATGAAGGATGGGAGTAGTAATTAGAAAATGGCTGAAGGGTTTAGGCTAAGTTTCTTGAGGATGCTGTGAAGGATGAAAAATGAGATTAAGATGTGACTCCAAGGCATATAACTGGAATTGTATCATAAGCCCATGGCAATGATCTCATTTGCTATTCTTTTTAAGATTACAGTTTGAAGGATATCATAATGGTAAGAGATTTTAACTTTCTTAGCCCTTAACAGATCAATGAGATAAAATATATGCCTCAAATTATTAGTATTAGAGAATACTATCTTTTCTCAAGTGCTCATGTAATAGTTAAAAAACATTGCATTGATTGAGGTTATTTTTGGCCTAAAACTCAGCAAATAATGTAAATCATATCTTATAATAATTATTTAAAAACCATAAATAAATAAATTATAAATTAAAATGTTCAAGCACATAAACATTCTAAAGTTTTATAAATCTGTAATTTACATATAATAAATTGAACATACATAAGGTGCACAGTATGATAAGGTTGATATATGTGTACATTCATAAAGCCATCACTATAATCAAGACTGGAATGTATTGGTTATTCCCAAATTTTTCTTGCATCTTTTTGTAATCTCTCTTTTCCATCTCTCCCTGTCTCTAAAAAATCTATTCTATGTGACTTCTGGATTAAAGGGGAGACTATATGCATACAACATTAGACTGACCACTCTAGGCAGTTTTATATACATTTGTTGAACTGAAGAAGTAGACAGTAAGAATTCAGAGAAGGAGAATTTCAAGGAAATACAGGTACTTTAAGAATAATTCTTAAAGCTGGGAAAGCTTGAATTCAGCCTGGAATAAGTGGAATGAATGAATTGGGAGATCATTTCAGTTTTGGAGTAAGGAGACTACAAACCTAAGCCAGGAATGAAGGCTATACAATCCTGGGAGAGGAAGACTTTTGACTCAGAAGTAGTAAGTATACTGATGATCTATAGAAGGTAATAGTTTGGCTAGCTTGTGGAGGCTCTTGAAGATGAGGCTGACTATAGATTTAAGATAATAAGAAACAAATGAAGGCTTTTTTTTAACTAAGGAAAGGGATCCACTTCATTAATTTATTACCTATTCAAAAATATGTTTATTCAATGCTCATTATTTAGCAGGTACAGTTTGTTAATGGCAATGCTTTTAATATGTGACAATTTGGAATGATATGGTCTGCTTTATGTGTGTGTGTGTGTGTGTGTGTGTGTGTGTGTGTGTGTATGTGAGAGAGAGAGAGGAGAAATTTGCTTTTTAAAATAAACTTTTAGAAAATTTTAGATCTACAGAGAAGTTGCAAGAATATTAGAGTTTCCATTTACCCTTCATCCAGTTTGTACGATGGTTATAGAAGATGTTAATGATGGGAGTTTTGTCAAAACTGACATTTGTATATTACTACTAACCAAACTCCAGACTTAATTTGGATTTTTTTTTCGTTTTATATAATGGCTTTTGTTCTGTCCCAGGATTGTATCCAAGAGACCACATCACATTTAGTCACCATGTCTCCTTAGGGTCCTTAGACTGTGATGGTTTCTCAGACTTTCCTTTTTTTTTTTATTATCTTGACATTTTTGATATTTTGTAGAATTTTCATCAGTATGGGTTTGTCTGATGTTTCCCTCATACTTTCTACTTTTGAAGTAACAAATGAAAATTCCATCCAAAAATCAAAAGAGAAGTTTAATTTGATTAACTTTGTTTGAAGTTTGTATACCTTTAATCTTTTTTGAACAGTAAAGTTCATATTCTCCTCAAATCATTTTCAAGATATCTATTGTCTCACCTATTCTTCTTAGGTGTCGCATTTATTGTTTCAGTCTACTAGGGTTTCTTGGGAAGAAGGATTTCTAATCAAATTAGTATGGATTTGAATGACACATTTTAAGAAATTCTTCCAAGACCTAAGGCCTTTTATAGTCATAATTCAGACACCTCTGTGGTTCAGTACCAGAGACTATGTGTTTAGTTGTACTCTAATCCATGACTCAAATCATATGGTTTAGCTTGAACTTTGCGCAAGTTGCTAGTTGCAATATCACAGATTGGTGTAATTGGAATAACAATATACAAATATGGTCACATAGGCTGCTGTCCTACTTTCTCTCAGATGTTCTCAGGAATTAAAACACACAAAGTTGAACAGGAGATCCTGAGTAAGAAATTGTGTTATTTTATTTTATTTAACACAACATTCCTTTACTATTAAGAAATTGACTTGGGCTCACCACCTAGAAAAAAGAGGCCTGGCATATTCATAGAGTTCCTTCTTCTGGACTGAAGAAGGGAAAGTCATATTTTCTTCCTACCTGTTTTCTATGTAAATTTGAGTTCATTCTGGCTTTTAAGACCCTTGAGGAAAATATGGCGACATTTTAACTTGTATTCCCGGATGAGTGTATGTTCCAAACTTACACTCCTTAAGTTTGATTCTGGCACCTCTGGTTATTAGCAGTGTGAGATTATGTGTATCATTTAGCCTTTTGAAGGTTTGATGTTTTGATCCATAAAGTTTAGATAATAATGTATACCTCCTAAATTTACTTGAGAATCAATTGAGATAAAGCCTGTAAAGTACCCAGCACAGTGTGTGGCACAGAAACAGCCCAATATACATTAGCTGTTCTTACTATTACTGTTATTCCAAGTATATGCATGATAAACTAATTAAAAAATGGATACATGAGCCAGGATTCCAACAAAAAATGTTTTGACTGCTTTCACCACCTCATATCCTTCTTAGACATGCTGATGATGCATCCCACTGCTCCAGCTTCCAGCTTTCTCACGACCAGCCCTTTATTACAACTCTGTATTCACTCTTCCTGCAGAAGAATGGCTGTTTCCAGTTTCAAAGAAGAAATAATATTTTTTAAAAGTTTAAAAAAATCTACATAAAACATTTATTTAAACTAAGAAGTAAATCATAAAAAGATTTTGCATACAGGATTTTGCTTTGGTGAACACACTGGGTTTATGAGGAAGTGGAATTTTAAGGAATATCAGTTGTGTTTTATTTTTTTTTAAACCAGCTGGAACCAACTTCTACTGTTTGCATTCTCTCAGAGTCACTGCTCAGTTTCTCACCACTAGCAAGGAGTATGGACAAGTTGTTAATAAAGGAATTTTCCTGACCCCTGGATACAATTCTGCATTTGGTGGAGGCCCTGAGAGACAGGTCTGGGACTGTGCCACTACCAGAGCTGTTGCAGGCCCCCTGCCAGGACTCACAAATCCTAGCTTTGCAGGGAGTAGTGATGTTAGTTGTCTTCGCAGTATGCCCTGCCATAGCGCCTTTCTTGTTCTGTCTGTTATTGCCTCAATTAAAGAACACAGCTTTCTTTGTGCTGGCCTGTGGATCAGATGCTTCATAGCAGCAGGGAGAGGATAATCCCACACCTACAGAAATGCAAAGGTTCTTTACTTGGTAAATCAATCAGCAGGACCTACTCTGCACAGTGAAGGCAGCAGCTTCTTTCCTGGCAGGCCTTGCTGGCAGAGGGATAGTTCAAGAGTACTCATCCACAACCATTTATATTTCTTCTCCTGTTATCCTCATAAAAAGTGAAAGTGGTAAATTTCCTTAATGTGACTTGTACCCTATGGTTTAAAGTAGTGACTGATGATAATAGTCTAATGTTGAAAACATTTGATTACAGGAAGTATCCCTGCAGTGTCATTTAACATGGCATCACAAAAGAATTCTAGGACATATGTGGTGTATAATGGTGTGTTTCAGAGAATTCTTGATATATACAGGGAAATAGTTATGTTTCATTAGTGTACTTGTAAGTCTTAAAAAGTCCTGGGTTTCCAAGGGATATTCCTCTGCAAGTGTTTAGAAGATCAGGGAAAGAAGTTGGTTAGAACTCTTGTTGCCAGCTCTGATAAGTGATAATTCCCTGGGACATTGATGAGGATCCTGAAGACCCAGTTGGGCTTTATGATAAAAATGCTATGACTGATTTAAAATGTCTGCCATGAGTGTAAGACAAGGAAATGACAATTTGCATATCAAATATTTGTTATCCCCAGAATCACTATTTATGCTGGACAAAAGCGTGGCAGTTAAAATTATTTATATTCCAGAATATGAAAATATTAAACATCCTTTAGAAAATATATAGTACAAATGCAATTTATAGAAACAATATTCCACTCATTTCTTTATTCAGCCAAAACTTATTTAGCAACTATAGGCATGCCTCAAAGAAATTGTGGGTTTGGTTGCAGACCATTGCAAAAACCAAGTATCACAATAAAATGAGTCAAATAAAGACTTTGGTTTCCCATGCATATAAGAGTTATGTTTACATTATACTGTAGTTTATTAAGTATGCAATAGAATTGTCTAAAAATATACATACTTTAATTTTAAAGTATTTTATTGCTAAAAAATACTAATCATCCTCTGAGCTTTCAGCAATTTATAATCTTTTTGCTGGTGGAGGGAGGGCCTTGCCCTGATTTTGGTGGACACTGACTGATCAGAGTGTGATGGCTGGTGAAGGTTGGGGTGGCTGTGGCAATTTCTTAAAGTAATACCACAGTGAAGTTTGCTGCATTGGTTGACTCCCTTTAATGAACAATTTCTCTGTAGCTTGTGATACTATTTGATGGTATTCTATGTACCATGGGAATTCTTTCAAAATTGGAGTCAGTCCTTTCAAACTCTATTGCTTGCTTTATCAACTAAATTTATATTATAATCTAAATGCTTTGCTGTCTTTTCAACAATTTTCACAGCATCTTCTCCAAGAGTAGATTTAATCTCAAGAAACCGCTTTATTTGCTCATCTAAAGAAGCAACTCTTCATCCTTTCAAGTTTTATCATGAGATTGCAGTGATTCAGTGATCAGATTGCAGGAATCCGTCTTCAGGCTCCATTTCTAATTCTAGTTCTCTTGCTATTTCCACCACATCTGCAGTTACTTCCTCCACTGAAGTCTTGAACCTCTCAAAGTCATCCCATAAAGGCTGGAATCAACTTCTTCCAAACTTTTGTTATATAGATACTGTGATCTCTTCCTAGGAATCACTAATGTTCTTAAAAGGCACCTAGAATGAGGAATCCTTTTCCAAAGGCTTTTTATTTACTTCACCAGGATATATCACAGCAATCAGTATCTATGGCAGCTAGAGCCCTATGAAATGTATTTCTTAAATAATAAGAGTTGAAAGTCAAAATGATTTCTTGATCCTTGGGCTACAGGATGGATATAGTGTTAGCAGGCATGAAAACAATATTAACTTCATTGAACATCTTTCTATCAGAGCCCTTAGATGACCAGGAACATTGTCAATCAGCCATAGTATTTTGAAATATATATTTTTTTCTGAGCAGTAGGTCTCAAGAGTGGGTTTAAAATGTTTGTTAACCATGTTTTCAACCAGCATTTCAACAGATATGCTGCCATCCAAGCATTATTGTTCCATTAACAGAGCACAGGCAGAAGGGATTTAGTGGAATTCTTTTTTTTTCTTCTTGAAATTTTATTTTATATATATTTAAAATTCCAGTATAATGTATAGTGTTATGTTAGCTTCAGGTGTGCAATATGGTGATTCAACAATTCTATACATTTATTCAGAGCTCATCAAGATAAGTGCACTCTTAATCCCCTTCACTTATTTCACCTTCCCTTTACCCACTGCCCCTCTGGTAAATACCAGTTTGTTCTCTATAGTTAAGAATCTGTTTTTGTTTGTCTCTTTTTTCTTTGTTCGTTTATTTTGTTTCTTAAGCTCCACATGTGAATGGAATCATATGATATTTTTCTTTCTCTAACTTATTTTGCTTAGAATTATACTCTCCTGATCCATCCATGTTGTTGCAAACTGCAAGATATCTTTTTTATGGCCAAGTAATATTCCATTGTGAATGCATGCCACATCGTCTTTATCCATTCATCTATCAGTGGGCACTTGGGCTGGTTTCGTACTTTCTCTATAAACATTGGGGTGCATATATCCCTTTAAATTAGTATTTTGTATTCTGTGGGTATATACCTAGTAGTGCAATTGCTGGATTATAGGATAGTTCTGCTTTTGACTTTTTGAGGAACCTCCATACTCTTTTCCAGAGTGGCTGCACCAGTTTGCATCCCCATCAACAGTGCAAAAAGGTTCTCTTTTCTCCACAACCTTGACAACACTTGTTTCTTGTGTTGTTTATATTGGCCATTCTGAATGGTGTGAGGTGATATCATAGTTTTGGTTTATATTTCCCTGATGATCAGTGACGTTGAGCATATTTTCATGGGTCTGTTGGCCATCTGTATGTCTCTTTTGGAGAAATGTCTGTTCATGTCATCTGCCTATTTTAATTGGATTATTTGTTAGATTTAGCATAATTCTTAAGGGCCCTAGAAATTTTGGAATGGTAAGTGAACATTGGATTAAACTTAAGGTCATCACCTGCATTAGTCCCTAATAAGAGAATCAACCTGTCCTTTGAAGCCAGGCATTGATTTCTCTCTAGCTATGAAAATCCTAAATGGCATCTCCTTCCAATAGAAGGCCATTTGGTCTACATTGTAAATCTGTTGTTTAGTGTAGCCACCTTCATTAATTATGATAGCTAGATCCTCAAGATACTTTGCTTCAGCTTCTGCATCAGCCCTTGCTGCCTCACTTTGCATTTTTATGTTATAGAGGCAGCTTCTTCCCTTGAACGTCATGAAGCACCACTGCCAGCTTCAAACTTTTCCTCACCTCTCTCAGTCTTCATAGAATTAAAGAGAGTTAGGACCTTGCTCTGGGTTAGGCTTTGGCACAAGAGAATGTTGTGGCTGATTTGATCTTTTCTCCAGACCACTCAATTTTTCCTATATCAACTATAATCTGTTTCATTTTCTTATCATTCAAATGTTCACTGGAGTAGTATTTTTAACTTCCTTTAGGAGACTTTCCTTTGCATTCACAATTTGGCTGTGTGGCATAAGTGACCCAGTTTCTGGCCTATTGTAGTTTTTTGCATGCCTTCTACACTAAGATTAATCATTTATAGCTATTGATTTAAAGTGAGTGA
Source organism: Vulpes vulpes (assembly GCF_048418805.1). Taxonomy (NCBI): domain Eukaryota; kingdom Metazoa; phylum Chordata; class Mammalia; order Carnivora; family Canidae; genus Vulpes; species Vulpes vulpes. The sequence goes on along the minus strand of NC_132783.1, from coordinate 77,790,847 downwards.
CATGCGACTCTTTCATTCATGAACACTTAGAGGCCATTGTAGGGTTGTTAACTGACTTAATTTCAATATCGCTGTGACTCGGAATAGGGGGGCTGAGGGGACGAAAAGAGACCATGGCAGGTGAGTGGAGCTGTCAGAACACACACAAAATTGATCAAGTTTGCTGTCTTATATGGGCATGGTTGATGGTGCCCCAAAACAAGTATAATACTGACATCAAAGGTCACTGAGCACAAATCACAACAAATATAATAATAAATAAATAGAACCTTTCTGAGAATTATCAAAATGTGATACAGAGACATGAAGAGAGCAAATGCTGTTGGGGAAATGGTGCCAGTGGACTTGCTTGAAAGAGATTTCTACCAACTTCCAGTGTGTAAAAAATGCACTATCTGTGAAGGGAAACACAATAAAACAAAATATGCCTGTATTGTGTGCTAGATGCTGTGAGTCGAAGGCTAAAAAAGTTCTTGTCTATCTTCAGAAGACTCTGTTGACTAGAGGATGTGGTGTGAAGACTATTGCAGAAATATAACAAATATAATAATTAGTATGTGTACTAGGCCAAACGTTCACGGAAAAGAGAAAACAATTAACTCTGCTTAAGTTGACAAGAAACGTCTTCAAAGGGGTGACAAGCATGGTGTCCTTTCAGTTTTTAGAAACAACAGTCAACACTTAGGAGTCATTTGCTATTACAATTTGAAGAACCCTGTTAAAGATGGATAGTGCTCTTTAGTATGTAGGAAAGCTATGTTTAAGGATGCTTTTGTTATTCTATTATTGAAAATTGACACACCTCTAAATTTTCAGTTGTAGTGAACCCCTAAATACTTGGATTCCTCATCTTATTTCTTACCCTTACCATTTTTTCCCATACCAATTCCTATTAAATTCCACTGCTTTGTTTTGTGTTGATCCCTACTGTCCAAACTTTTACACTTCTCAGATATTTATAGCTGAAGTATGCCAATAAAGGCACAGGACCTGATGGCAAAACATTATATATTTGGATATAATCTGACATTTTATATCTTGTATGGGCTTCTGGACTTTCAGCTGGTTAACTGTCATATTTAAACTTCCATTTGCCAGGCACCTGGGTGGTTCAGTCAGTTAAGCATCTGTCTTTGGCTCAGGTCATGATCTCAGGGTCCTGGGATGGAACCCTGCATTGGGCTCCCTGCTCAGCAGGGTGTCTGCTTCTCCCTCTCCTTCTGCCCTTTTACTCACTACCCTCTACTTCTGCCCTCTGCTTTCTCTTTCAGATAAATAAATAAACTCTTTATAAAAAAAAATAAATTTCCTTTGTTTTAAAATGCCAAGCATGGGTAATCATAGTTTTTTGGGTTTTTTTTTTTTTTTTTTTGCTGCTTTGTCTTTTCTAAGTGTGTCATAATAATAAAACCTACAGATTTGCTGCTTCTAAATCAAGGAATCTATGTGTAGAAGTAGATTTCAATGTGTATTTATGATTGCATGTGCATGCATATTTATCTATGTATATATATACACACATATATATGCATATATTCAAATTAGCTTCAGGTATATCTGTAAGTAACTGTCTCTAAGCAATCATATATACTATTAATACTTAAAAAACACTGTGGTGGATGGATATAGAGTAGTAAGTTAAGGATGGCAGAATTGAGGCAAAATATAAATTAGTTCTTTAAAAGAAACACGTATCATTTTTGTATGAACAATAAGGAACTTTGGTCCAATATTTGGACTTTTATTTCTAAGACCCCGTTTGTATATAAATTTATGTTATTGGGTCATGGCTAGAAATTAGAAACCATTTTTAAAAGATTTTATTTATTTATTCATGAGAGACACAGAGAGAGAGAGAGGTAGAGACGTAGACAGAGGGAGAAGCAGGCTCCATGTCAGGCTCCATGCAAGGTGCCTAACATGGGACTCGATCCTGGGTCTCCAGTATCACACCCTGGACTGAAGGCTGTGCTAAACTGCTGAGCCACCCGGGCTGCCCTAGAAACCAGTTTTATAAAGGATTTTAAACCATACTTATTGCATTATTTTCTGATTATAAGAGTAATTAAAAGTTGAAATAGAAAATCATACCACAAATAGTAGAAACCATCTACAATTCCATCACAATCTATAACTAACATGGATAGTTTTCCTTTTGTCTCCTTTGTAATATATGTTACATTGTATGTTATGTTACTCCTTTAGTCATTTCAGTCATTCAACAAATATTTATTATCACTTGATAATGCTCAGGTTTTATATATGTACCTGTGTGCATTTATTTTTACTTGAAATATAATTCATATACCATAAAAATTATGCTTTTAAAATGTATAATCCAGCAGTTTTTAGAATATTTGCAAAGTTGTGTGACTGTCATCACTATCTAATTCTGGAATATTTTCATTACTTCAAAAATGAAACCAAAAAAACCCCTTACCTATTACCAGTCACTTTTTCTTTTGCCATCCTCCTAGTATTCACTGATCTTCTTTCTGTATAGATTTCTCTATTCTAGGCACCTCTATAAATAGAAAAGATGGGCTTTGTTGCTGGCTTCATCCATTTAAGATAACATTCTCAAGGTTTATCTGTTATGTAGCATGAATCAGTACTTCACTTATTTTTATGCCTGAATAATATTCCATTCTATCAATGTGCTATATTTTGCTTATCCATTCATCAGTTGATGACAGTTGGATTGTTTCTGCTTTTTTGCTATTATGAATATGCTTTTATAAATATTCATGTACAACTTTTTGTGTGGACATATGTTTTAATTCTCTTGGGCATATAAATAGAAGTGGAATTGCTGGTTGAGATGGTACCTCTATGTTTAGCCATTTGAGGAACTGCAGACTGTTTTCCACAATAGCTGCACCATTTTAAATTCTGATCAGCAATGTGCATGGGTTTCAACTTCTTCATATCCTAGCTAACACTTGTCTTTTCTGTCTCTTTTATTATATCTATCCTAGTGGTTGTGAAATGATATCTCATTGTGGTTTCAATTTGCATTTCCCTAGTCACCAGTGGTGTTGAGTATCTGTCCATATGCTTATTAGCAATTTGTATGTCTTCTTTGGAAAAACATCTATTCAAATCTTTTCCCATATTTTTCTTCTTTTTTCTTTTCTTTTTTCTTCTTTTCTTTTCTTTTTTCTCTCCTCTCCTCTCCTCCCTTCTCCTCTCCTCTCCTCTCCTCTCCTCTCTTGTCTTCTCTCCTTTCCTCTTCTCTTCTCTTCTCCTCTTCTCTTCTTTTTTTCTTTTCTTTCCCTTTCTTTTTAAATAATCCTTACACCTAACATGGAGCTTCTGCCTGAGATCAAGAGTCACATGCTCTACTTCCTGAGCCAGCCAGGCATCCCACTTTTGCCCATATTTTAATTGGGTAATTTTGTATTGTTGAGTTGCAATAGTGCTTTATATATTTGTATAGTAGATCCTTATCAGATAATGACTTCAAATGTTATTTACATTTTGTGCATTTTTTTCACTTTCTTGATAGTGTTTTTTTTTTGGCACATAAGAATTTGTAAATTTTGATGAAATTCAATATATTTGTTCTATTTTTGCTTATGCTTTTGATATTATTAAGAAACTATTAACTAATCCAAGATCACAAGCTTTTCACTTTTGCTTTCTTGTAAGTGTTTTATATTTCAGCTCTTACATTTGGTCTTTGATTCATTTTGAGTTAGCTTTTGTATGTGGTATGAGGTGGAGGTCCAACTTCATTCTCTTGCTTCTGAATATCCAGTTGCCCCAGCTCCATTTATTGAAAGTAACATTCTTTCCCTTTGAATTGTCTTAGCATCCTTGTCATAAAGCAATTAGCTGTAGATGTATGAGTTTGTTTTTGGACTCTTGATTCATATATATATATATATATATATATATATATATATATATATTCCTTGTCAATACCACACAATATTGATTGTTTGTTTTTTAGTAAATTTTAAAACTGGAAAATGTAAGTACTCTAACTTTGTGATTTTTCAAGATTGTTTTGGGTTCTATAAACCTTGCATTTCCATATGAACTTTTTGACCAACTTGTCAATTTCTGAAAGAAACAAAACCAAAACCAAAAAACACAGCTGGAATTTTGGTAGGGATTGCATTGAATTTGTAGACCATTTCAGGGATTATTATCATCATAACAATAGTAAGTCTTCCATTACACAGGATGTCTTTCCTTTTATTTAAATCTTGTTTAAATAAAATGATGTTTTGTAGTTTCTAGTGTATAAGTCTTGTACTTCTTTTGTTAAATTTGTTATTAAATGTTGTTTTTTGATGCTTTTGTAAGTAGAGTTATTTTCTTAATTTTATATTTAGTTTGTTCACTTCAAATGTATAATATACAAGTAATTTTTGCATATTGGTCATGCATCCTTGCAGAACTTGTTTATTAGCTCAAATACTTTTTGTAGATTCCTTAAAGATTTTTTTATATACGAAATCATGTCACCTACAGATGGAGACAATTAAGTTCTTTTCCAGCCTGAATGCCTTTTATTTATTTTCTTGCCCTGGTAGAATTCTGGAAGTGACAAGAGTGGACATTCTTGTCAGGTTTCTGATCTTAGAGAAAAACTGTCAGTCTTTCATTATTAAGTATATTTTTGGTTGTGGGAAGTTTTTGTAAACATCATTTTTTAGATTAAGAAAGTTTCCTTCTATTTCTAGTATTTTTTAATCTTGAAATAATGTTGGATTTTGTCAAATGATTTTGTGTCTGTTGAAATAATCATGTGAAATGATCATGTAGCATTGGTCTTTTATTCTATATAACATGGTGTATTGCTTTGATTGATTTTTATGTGTTGAACCAACCTTATATTCCTGGAATAAATCTCACTTGGTCATGGTATATAAACCCTTTTTGTATGTTGCTGAATACCAAATGCTAGTATTTTGTTGCAAATTTTTGCACCTATATTTTAAGGGACATTTGTCTGTAGTTTTCTTTTTGTATGATATTTTTGTCTGATTTTGGTATCGGGATTATGCTGGCCTTTTAAAATGAGCTGGAAGTGCTTCCTCCTCTTCTGGTTTTTTTTTTTTAATAGTTCATTAAGAGTTGGTGTTAATTCTTTCTTAAATGTTCGGAAGAATACAACAGTATTAATGCCTCTGATCCTAATTTTTTTTTGATTACTGATTTACTCTTTCCATTTGTTTTAGGTCTATTTAGTTTGTCTGCTGCTTTTTAGTTAGTATTTTTCTAGGAATTTGTCTATTTCATCTAGGTTATCAAGGTCGATGGCATATAGTTATAATATACCCTTATAATCTTTATTTATGTAAAGTCAGTAATAATGTCTGCTTTTATTCCTATTTTAATACAATCGGCCCTTGAACAACATGGTGGTGAAGGATGCCAAGGCTTACACAGTCAAAAATCCAGGTATAGCTTTGATTCCTCCAAAACTTAACCATTAATACTATTGGCCAGAAGCCTTAGCAGTAACACAGTTGATTAACACACATATTTTGTATGTTGTATGTATTGTATGTTATTTTCATAATAAACTAATTTAAAGAAAAGAAAATGTTATTAAGAAAATCTTAAGGAAGATAAACTATGCTTACACTGTGCAATAAAATATCCATGTGTAAGTGAACCCATGCAGTTCAAACTATGTTGTTCAAGAGTCAACTCTAATTTGAGAATTCTCTTTTTCTCTTGGTTAGTCAAGCTAAACGTGTTTAAATTTTGTCCCAGGGCTAACTTTTGATTTTGTGATATTCTCTATTTTTTTATCCTCTGCATTATTAATATACATTTTAATCTTTATTATTTATTTTCTTTGTGATTTGGGTTTAGTTTGTTCTAATTTTTCCAGCTTTTTAAGGTGGAAGGTTCTGCTATTAATTTGAGATCTTATTCCCTTTTTAACATAGACAATTGCAGTTCTAATTGTCTAAGAAGTTGTTTTAGGTGCATCCCAAAAGTTTTAGTATGTTATGCTTTTGTTTTAATTCATCTCAAAGTGTTCTAATTTCATTTTGTTGTTTCTTCTTTATCCCATTGCTTATTCAGAATTGTGTTTTTATTTTCCTCATATTTGTTATTTCCCAGAGTTCCTCCTGTTATTGATTTCAGAGAACATATTTTGTATGATCCTAAATCCTTATGTTAATCAACACTTTCTAAATTTGCTAATGTATGGCTATCCTGGAAAAAGTTCCATGTGCTCTTGAGAAGATGTGCTTTCTGTTGTTTTTAAATGGAGGATTCTGTAAATGTCTGTTATGTGTAGTTGGTTTATAGTGCTGTTCAAGTTTTCTATTTCCTTGCTGATCTTCTGGGAATTTGTACTTGTTATTGAAAATAAGATATTAAAGCCACCAACAGTTATTGTTGAATTCCACAGTTTTTAAATTCTGCCAATTTTGGGTTGATGTATTTTTATGTTGTATCATATATTGGGGGCTGTCTTTGTCTATTATTTGCATGGAATATCTTTTTCCACCCTTTTTTACATATTTATGTCTTTGAATGTTAATTGTGTTTCTTGTATATAGCACGCTGTTGGATTTTTTTTTTCTTAGTTCATTATGTCAGTCTGACATTTAGTTGGAGTATATAATTCATTTACACTTAATGTAATTACTGGTAAAGTAGAATGTACATTGGCCACTTTGCTATTTGTTTCCTATGTTTGATGTTTATTTTTGTTCTTCTGTTTTTCCATTACTGCTTTCTTTTATGTTAAGTGTATGTTTCCTAGTGCACTATATCAATTCCTTAAATTTTCTTTTACTGTACTTTCAGAGTTATGTTTTTAGTAGTTACCTTGAGAATTACAATTAACATCTTAAATTATAGCAATTTAGTTTAAATTATTAGCAATTACAATAGTATACAAAAACTTTTCTTCTACTCCTTTGTGCTGTTGTCATGTGTTACTTCTTTATATCTTAATTGCCCATGAATGCAGATTAATTGTTATCACCTTCTGTAGTTGTCTTTTAAATCAGGTAGTAGAGGGATCCCTGGGTGGCGCAGTGGTTTGGCGCCTGCCTTTGGCCCAGGGTGCAATCCTGCAGACCCAGGATTGAATCCCATGTCGGGCTCCCGGTGCATGGAGCCTGCTTCTCCCTCTGCCTGTATCTCTGCCTCTCTCTCTCTCTCTCTCTCTCTCTCACTGTGTGCCTATCATAAATAAATATTTAAAAAAAAGGGTACTGTGACAAAGTACCCTAAAAAAATTTTAAAAAAAATCAGGTAGTAGAAAGAGTCATAAACAAAGACACAGGTATATTGTACTTTTATTTATCTGTGTAGTTCCCTTTATTGGTGCTCATTATTTCTTTATCCAGATTCAAGTTACTGCCTAATGTTCTTTCATTTTAGCCTTAAGAACTCCTCTTAGTATTATTTGTAGAGAAGGTATGATAGCAACAAATTCTCTTAGTTAACTTGGAATGTCTAATTTCTCCCTTGCTTTTTGAAGGATAGTCTTTCCAGAGGTAGATTACTTGTTGTCAATTACTTGTTGCCTTATTGGTTACCTGTTGGTTGGCATTTTTCTTTTTCTTTGGCAATTTAAATATGTCATCATACTGCCTTCTGGTTTTCATGACTTCTGATGAGAAATCAGCTGTTAATATTATTGAGAATACTTTATATGTGGTGACTCACTTTTCTCTTGCTGCTTTTAATAATTTGATTATAATGTGTCTCAGTAAAAATCTTTTAGGTTTATTCTACTTGGAGTTAATTTAGCTTCTGTGATGGGCATATTGTGTTTCCTCATATTTGTAAAGTTTTCTTCATTATGTGTTCAAATATTCGTGCTTTCTCTCTTTCACTCCTCTACTCTGGGACTACTATTATGTATATATACTTAATGGTGCTCCACAGGTCTCTCAGACTCTTAATTTTTCTTAATTATCTTTCATTTCTTTTCCTCAGACTGAATTATCTCACTGGTTCTTTCTTCTGCCTGCTCAAATCTGCTGTTGTGTGACAGTAGGGGGGTTTTCATTTAGGTATTGGACGTTTCACTTACTAATTTCAATTCATTTTTTAAAAATAATTTTTAAAATATATTTTATCTAAAAAATAAAATATATTTTATTTCTATTCAATGGGATATTACTCTTACACTTTTCTGTAGTCCTTTAGATGTGGTACTTTAGCTCTTTGAACATAGTAAAAATAGCTGAATTAAAGCATTTTTCTATTTTTCTTGGGTTTCTCAGGGACAATGTTGATTAGTTACTTTATTTCTTATATGTGGTCTTGGTTTCTTGTTTCTTTTTGTGTCTTTTGTTGTTGTTATTGTCCTGTTTTTGATGATGATAATTGGATATTTTAAGAAATAAATGTGGCAAGTCTGGGAATCAAATTATCTCCTTCTACCGGAGATTGCTTTTGTTGCTATTCATTGTTCTTATTTTTGTTTAATGACTTTTCTTAGTTAATTCGGTAAAGTCTGTATTATTTGTCATGTATGGCCACTGAAGTCTCTGCTTCGTTAGCTCAGTAGTCAGCTAATGATTGGATGGGGGTTTTCTTAAATTCCTGGAACCAGTAAATATCCTAGTCTTTGCTGAGATGCTGCATGTGCATGCTAGAGCATGCCCACATTGCTCAACCAGACAGTTAAAATTCCATCTTAGCCTTCTTTTCCTATCTACACAGAGCTTCCAGGTCAGCCATTGGTGAGAATTTAGAGTCTTCTCAGCTCTGAGTGGGTCTACAACTCTGTGCATGAACAATAGCTCTAAGCATGCACTTGACCTTCTAGATTCCCAAAACTATATCAGAGTGTTTCAGAGCACCCTACGGAAATATTATTTTCCAGTTTTTACTTTTAAGCTTTTTAGTTTCCCTGTTCTTTGCCACGGCTGTTATCTACCACTTCAGGCAACTGAGAAGTTATACCTAGGGGAGAGGCTGTTCATACTGGTTGAGTTCCAATTTTGAAAAGACAAAACAAAACAAAACAAAAAACGGCAACAACTTTGAGCAAGAGAGGTCTTCTAGGGAACCACCAGGCAAGTCAAGAATGATTATTCTTTGGTAATGGGGCTTTGAAGTAACTCAAGCACCATTATTCTTCTCTAGTAGCTACCAGGCTGCTGATTTTTATTGTGAACATATGTTACTGGTTTTCAAGGCTACCACAGAGCTGGGGCTGGGGGTAGGATGTGAATAGGGGAAATTAATATACCATATAATTTGCTGTTCTTATTGAGATTTGGCATTTTTTTCTGGGATACATGCTCCCAAATTGCCACAAGTATTTGGTTAATTTCCAGAGTTCTGAAAAAAAGTTGATTATAACCCTTTTGCTGATGTCCTCATTGTTTTATGGAGGAGAGAATTCTTGGAGGTCCTTACTCTACCATTTTACTAATGTCCATCATTTTGTTTTAGTATAGGAATGTTAATTAGATTGAAAGTTTTAAAAATGTATTAATTGACCATCTAATGTGTTTTTGCTAATTTTCCATTTTTTCTATTGGATTATTTAATTATTATTTCATGTGTGTATCAAGGATACTAAACTTTATCTGTCGCATATGTTCAAATATTTTCTCCAGATTTTCATTTGTCTTTGAATATCATTTAATGTTTTTTAGATAAAGGAATTCTTATATAAATCATCATAAGCTTGATTCTAAATGAAATACTAAAGGAAACTTCTAATTCTTTCCAACTTTTCATTCTCAATCTCTTTTTAGGCTCCTTTATCTTGCATATTTCTCCAAATTTGATGTGTCTTTGTTACTTTTTTCTCTACTTTAAGTATTCTCCTGGGAATGATGCCACCAACCCAGTAGCTTCCACTCTTCCCTAAATTGTTGCTGCTTTTTACATCTCTCTACCCAGCTCATACCTTTTATGAGTTCTTGTATATATTCAAATTCCTCAAAAGGACTATTATCCTCCCAGTCTCTTGGCCTAACAACCTGTAAAATTATCCTTGATTTCTCCCCTTCTAATTTGTCATCAGCTGTGTGGATGTATTTTTCAGTATCTCTACAATGTGTACTGCCCATTCTGTCTCAGTTGTCACTGCCTTAATTCAGGCTTTCATTACACCATGGGAAAGCTTCTTGCCTGGATTTGTCTTTCTACTTAGTAAGTCTCATTCTCTCTCTCTCTCTCTCTCTCTCTCTCTCTCTCTCATGCACACACACAAACACACACACACACTCACTCCTTCCCCCAGAGCCATCATTCTGTAAGGCAAATTTTATCTTTCCCCTTTCAAATTTATATTTAGAATCTTTCAAAAGGTGATTTCCTTTTAGAATTCTTTTATTATTCTATCAGACTATGATCCTATGTCAAGGGTAGAAGCCATGTTATCTTAATTTTTAAAGGTATTTATGCCCAGGACAGTGCCTAGAATACACTAGAAACATAATTAAATTTTAATGAAAGAATTACTAGAACTTCTAGAATTTATTGAATTTATTAACTAATTTTATATAAATGTCCTCCTTTCATTAAAGCTGTTATTTCATGCTGAATAGGAATAATTCTTAAAGCTATTTATTAAAGCAGCATTTGTGAGTTAAGCTTTCCTAACTCTAGTGGAGCTCAGGTGGTTGACAAGCATGACTTAAAACATAGATTTCCTATCATTTCACAAATTGAGTAGACACCTGATATCACCAAATAAGATACTGAAGTGCTTTTAGTGATAATGAATAGGAGGGAGAAAAGACACTTAAATGTTTTATTAGACAAGATCCCAAAGAGGCAGCTGACAGAATAAAATGCAGCAATTGGAGTGTAGATTTTGCAGAGAAAGCCGTCTTAGATTAAGACATAAAACAGACATTTTATGAGCAAGTCTCTTAGAAGATCAACAAATTGAATATTCCAAAGCTCTGAATGTGTTGTACTTGCAAGCATTATATCCTTTCCCCTTCTCATTAAGCAAACATAGCTATGATAGCCAGTCTGCACTTTATGTTCCTTGGTTAAGCAGCTACAAAGACAACCATGAACAATTGTCATAAGGTGTTAATGGAGCCTATTAATTCAAGGAACAATCAAAAATAATTGCTGCTTGAGTGTGTCAGGAAAATAGTGATATAGAACAAAGATTATGTAATGTTCCAAAAGAAAAATGCAGTCAATGATTGACACCCTTATTTTGATGCATTAGCAAGATATATCCAATAAAATTTGGGGGAGTATTAAAAAACTTGTGATGAATTCATGTTTATAAAATCAAAATTTCTGAACTGGCTTTTCTAAATCATTTTAGTTACAGATAAATAAACCTAGAGAAATAAAATGACTTTCTCAAGGTTACAAATGGTATAGTTTGAGCTATACAGATCCTTAATAATAATAATTAATATTAATAAAGAAACTTTAATATTCCAGAAAATAGTTTAAGGACTTGATATTATTAGTTTATTTAATCCATACTTTGTGAAGTAGATGTTATAATAATCCCATTTGACACATTTGGAAACTAAAGTAGAGGTTGAATAACTTTCCCAAAGTTATGAAATTAATAAATTATTAAGCTAATAATTGATAATAAATTATCAAGCTGTGATTCAAACAATCTACCTCCAGTTTGTGAATTTTTAACCACTATATTATATTGTCTCACCCCCTTTTGCTCAATAAATTTCAGATTTAGCATTATTTTCCTAGCAAAATATTGTGTAATTATATTTTGTGGTGACAAAATTCCAGACTTCTATGGGCTTTCTGTACTTAGCAATAAAAATTAAGATATTCTCCTAGAATATGTTTATATATAACCTATAAACATTTTTCTCACAGAAGATTAACATATGGCTTTCTTTATCCTCAATTTATTGATTTCAGTACTGGCATGGATTTGATTCCAGCTTCATTTGCTTTATGGTCTTTGGCAAGTTGCCTCATTTCTCTGTATTTAAAATATGTAATTTATTTTTGTAGGGAGGGAATTTTCACATACTGTCAAATGGTATGGCTGACTACAGGGAAATACATCAAACCAGGAGTGAATGGGACATCAAACTAGATCATCTCAATGTGGTAGAGCTACCACAGAGTAAACTCACCTGAGAAGGCATAATAAGCCTGAATGTGAATGATATGGCCAATGAAAATACTTAGAAGTGAAATCAGTAGTCAGCATTTAAAAAACTGAACAGAGTCTCAGCTGAACAGACCATATAATATAAGAAAAATTTTAAATTATTCTTTGTCAGAAATACAAACAGGCAATCTAATTTAGAAAGGTCAGTTTGCCAACAGCAGAGCTTCAAATTCTTCATCTTAACATAGAAATAACAGTTTCTAACTTGCTTCATTATTGAAAGAATTTTAAGATGGAATGAAGATATCTTGCACAATTTCAAAAATATAGTATACATTTCAGTGGTTCTCAAATGAAAGCTTTTGTAAATGAGTGAGGGCTTTTCTGATTGTCCCAATGACCTACAATCATTATTGGATTTTTGTCAGTGGGAACCAGAGATGCTAAATATTCTGCAATGTCCAGAGTAAATCTGCACAACTAGGAACTCCTCCACCCCAAACCACCATTCACTTCTCTGAGAAACGCCAGAAACTAAAGAATTACAGCTATTTTGTTACTAAGAACTCTGTCATAGAGATGAAAGTTCCTTAAATTCCTCATGCCTAAGGTGAGAATTGGCGCTTACTTCTATGATCTGTGATTCTATTTCTTTTCTCCTCCTCAAATCTAAGTTGAAAATTCTAAGTGTTGAAGACAATTATTCTGTCTCCTTTACTGTTTTTTTCCTCTGGTCTAAACAATTGAAGTTCCTGCAGCTGTGTTGCTAGTCCTTTCTTGATCTGAAACATCTTGAAAAGCTTGTTATATCCCATTGTTGTCAGGGTTCTCCATAATGCCTTGTCTGGACTCATTCTAATTTTTCATTGTTTTGCTTACCATATATCTCTTGATTTTAGTACATTATGCCACGTGGAGTAGTACCTGTACAATATATTGTGACCTTATTGTTTTCTTTGGCCTTTAGGATTAACTGAGTATTAACCAGTATGTACAATGCTGAATTCAATTTGTACTCTTCTGAAGTTTCAATATATGCATTCAAACCCAACTGAATCTTCACATTGTGCAATATGCTGTTCCAAATACTGAGGATTCAGGGATAAAATGAAGAGGGGGAGGAAGATGACTAAACTAATAGTCTAAGACTAGTAGCTAATTCTATGAGAGTGGAAATCAAGAAAGATTTTCTTGTGGGAAGATACAAGGTAGTGGAGGAGGCGTAGGATGAGCACATAGGCAAGAAGCTGATTAGCTAGGAGGATAGAAGGACACATGTGATTATGGTGAATATGGAGAGAACATGTACATACTTGCTATTCTTACAAAACTTATGCATTATATACATGGAGAATGGAAGCTGGCAGGGGTGAGAGGCAGATCATGCAGAGCCTTATGTGCCATTTTAAGGAGTTTGGAAACCATCTTGTTATTTATGAGCAAACATTGAAGCATTTTAAGCAACAAATGTCATACTCAGTTTCTGGTTGAAGTGTGGGAGGCATTTTGGGGGCGTGGGAACGATACGGGAAACCACAAACCTTGTTAGGAATCTCTAGCCAAAGTGGTAGAGATTGAGGGCTTAAATAAGTCAATGGATGGGGGATCTGGAATTGAAAGATGTTTAGGAAGTAGAATCAACAGAATGTGGAAACAGATTGGATGTGGGAGTCGGGAGAGAGGGAGAGGCATCTAAGAGACTCTAATATTCTGGCTGACTGGAGGCTGTTATATTCCAGAAAGGTAGGGAATGCAGGGGAGGGATGGTTTAGGGGTATAGAGGAATTGATGAGTTTGCAAGATCTGTGGCTAAGCCTGGAAACCTCCACAGTATATTTGTACATTTAGGAGTTAGAACTATAATTTGGACTGCTTTGTTTAAAATAGTATATACTAAAAAAAAAAGTAGTATATACTAAATCATACACCTAAAACTAATGTTATACTGTATGTTAACTAACTAGAATTTGAATAAAAATTTAAAAATAGAGAGTCTATTTCAGAACCTCAAATAAATGCATTTGAATATTTGTGGGGAAAGTGATATATACTTGATGGATAAATGAATATTTCAAAATTAACCATATACCAACATTATTCATTATATTATAAAAAAATTACAAAGCAAATTGTAGAAATAGACATGAAAAACATTTGATAAAACTCAGTAGCCATTCAAGGTACAAAGGTATAATAGGAATAAAAGGTATAATAGGAATAAAACAAAGCTTTCTAAATAAGTTAAAGATCTAAAATCAAACCAAACACATCATACAATGTTAAGAAATACTAAAGACTGACCCTTTCATATAAGACATGAGGATACTTTCTATCATCACAATTATTTGTGATTATTTGTTTGGCATTTCTGGCTAATCAGAGGTAAATGAAATAAACTTTACAATTAATGGAAAAATAAATTAATCATCATTATTTAAAGTAATCTGATGGTAAATATGAACTCAGATGAAATCTCTTAAGAAGGCAAATGAAATCTATTAAAAAAGCAAAAATGAAAATTTAGTAAGGAGCCCAGTTATAAGAAAACATTAGTAAAGTACAATGTTAATAATGGGAAAGAAAGAGTTTCTTCATACAAAAAAACAAAATAACTTGAAATAGATACAGATATAGATATCTAGATATCTATATCTATAGATTATATCTATAAAGATATCATCCCTAGCCAAATAAATACATAAATTTAATGCAATTCCAAAATACTTGATTTAAATCACACACATTCACATATACTCTCTTGAGCACGTGTGTACAACACACACATACAATACAATTCTAAAGTTCACATAGAAAAATAAATGAGAATTTCCAAATGATGTCAAAGTGAGTCTTAAAAAATAAAGATTTTATGAAAGTTCAAACAAGAAGAAAGTAACATGGAGATGAATGTCTTCACATAATACGTAGTGGTTCAAGTGACCAAATGCTAACAGCCCTCTGCTATAACAGCCAGTAGTACCATACTCATGCTGCAGGAAATAATTTGCTTTTAATAAAACGGCATCATCCATCAGTTCAAGATATGCTTTTTCAAAATAATATTTGTTTTAAGGTTTTGACTATATTTACTAATGAGTTTGTTTTTTTTATTTTAAATTAGCTATAAGCAAAATATTCATTCTAACATTTTTATTATAAATAATTATGTAATATTATATTCAAAAGTAATTAAGTCAACATTGGGAGTACTTAGGCCATTTTTTTTCCTGTAAAATAGTCTATGCATTACTTAGGTTCAAGTAACTCTTAAGTTACCCTTGACCTTGAACAACCTTATGTCTCTCTAATATTGACTACCTATCATAAATCATTTCTCTGAGCACTAGGATACTTGAATGTCTATAACAGACCTAACCCCTATTCTCATACAGTGTACATTCTACAGGGGAGCAGCTAATAAACAAATAATGCTGATCAATGATTTGTGTTTAAGTGCTATGAGGAAAATATAACAAGCAAATGAGACAGATTACTGTGGCAAGGGAAACATCTTTGGATCCAGGGACTGGAAAGTCTTACTCGGAATGCGGATGTTTCAATCTTAAATGATGAGATGGAATCAGACAGGCAACAGTTTGGAGGAATAGTTTCCAAGCAGAGACCACAGCTGAAACCAAGGCCCTGAGGGGAAAATTCTGGTATATTTGAAAAACATTGAGAATGAGAGTCAGGGTGGACCTGGTGGACCTAGTTGTGGTAATGATATAGTATGAGATAAGAACAGAAAAGTGCTGGACCGTGTAAGATAAGGTAGGAGGTTTTGATTTTATTCAAAGTATAATAGGAAACTGCTGGAGTGTTTTATTCAGGGAGATTATATAACCTGCTTTACATTTTTTGAAAGATCACCTTAGTTGCTCTGTGGAGACTGGGCTTTATAGGAAGAGGGTAAATGTGGAAGTGGGGAGACCATTTGGAGGCATATTATAGCAGTGATCCAGGTTTAGAATACACTTACGCATACATACATACTTTTAGAAAGAGCGATAGTTGAAGTGATGGAAAGCAGATGGATTAAGAACATATTTTGGAGGTAGAGCAGTACAACCTGCTGGTATACTGAATGCTGGTTGTGGGAAACGTATTTAACATGAACAACTGGATAGATCAGATGATAGTATCGCTGACTGATGGCAAAGGCTGAGGGAGAAAGAAGTTTACTGCTAGTTTGTTTTGAATTTCTCTCCTACAGTGGGCTAAAACCAAGAGTTCATTTTGCCCTGACTGCCTACAGAGACTATTCAAGAAACATAAAATTACTTTCCCATTGAAGTTATTATGATGTTAACTATTTTGATGTACTGGAGATTCTTCTCCCCAGGCAAGTATTCTCACTAACTTAATGAGCACATGGTTTTGGGTCTTTTCAACCACCCATGTTGATCTCTTCTAGATAGTTCCAGTTGGCTTTGTCCCACCTATTTTTTTCCATTTTGGTTTTTAACAATTTTATTGAAACATAATTGACATCCGATAAACTTTCAAATGCATAATTTGGTGAATTTTGGCATGTGTATATACGCCAGAAACCATCATCAAAGCAAAACAACAAACATTTCTAAACCCTTCAAATTTCTTATGGACTCTTTCCAACCCCATTCCTAGGCAAATACTGATCTGCTTTCCATCACTATTGATTAGTTTGCATTTTCTAGAATTTTATATAAATTGAATCATATAATATGTCATTTTTTTGGCCAGGCTTTCTTTGCTTAGCATTATGTTTTAAAAATTGAGTAGTATTCCATTATATACATACAACTATTTATCCATTCGCCTGTTGACCAACATTTGGGTTGTTTTCAATTTTTGGCTATTAAAAAAAGCTGTTATGAACATTCATATACAAGTATTTTTGTAAACATATATTTTTATTATCTTGGATAGCTATCCAGGAGTAGAATGGCTGGGTTATGTGATAGATATATGTTTAACCTTTTAAGTAACTGCCAAACTGTTTGCCAAAGTGATTGTACAATGTTTCATTTGTGTCAGCACTGCCACTGACTTGCCAACACTTGGTGTGGTCGGACATCTCTTTTTAAAAGTGTGGTCTTGGGGATCCCTGGGTGGCTCAGCGGTTTCGCACCTGCCTTTGGTCCAGGGCACGATCCTGGAGTCCCAGGATCGAGTCCCACATCGGGCTCCCTGCATGGAGCCTGCTTCTCCCTCTGCCTGTGTCTCTGCCTCTCTCTCTTTCTCTCTCTATGACTATCATGAATAAAAATCTTTAAAAAAAAACAAAATAAAATAAAATAAAATAAAATAAAATAAAATAAAATAAAATAAAAGTGTGGTGTTACTGAGTGAACACAATATTTCATATATGAATTAAGGAACAGGGATATCTGATTGAATTTGTGAAATATTTGTTGCCTGAATGGTCTGTTATGTGCTGAATACTTTGCTAGAACATATCCTTTGTAATTGTAGATACTGTATACCTTTGAATACAGCCTAAGTAAAATGAAGTAGATTTCTTAGCAGTCACAGCATACTATTTAACCACATAGAACTTACTGTTCAATAAAACCTTTGAATCTATTCTTTTACATTTTTGCTGATGAGACATATGTTTTTTACCCTCATTTTAGGCAGTATATTTCACAGACATTATATTTAATATACTTCAAACGAGAATTTGTGATGGCTTTTCATGAGAGCCCCAAATATAACATAACTAAATTAAGCATCCTGACACTAGAACCAAGCAAGCAAGAGTCATGAGATAATACTAACAGAGAACTCAGACTAAAGGAAACTCCTGAAAATGAGTTTCTTGATACCTTAAGTCAAAATAGGTATGATAGTTCTTATTAACAAATGCAAAAGAGCCTATCAGAGGGTATAAAGACTCAAACTTCTTTCTAATTCAACTCTCAAAGGAAGAAACTGAAGTCCAGGAAAGAAAATAAGTACCTGTCTGGCTCTTTAAACCTGTGTGGTTTTGTTTGTTTTGTTTTCTTCAGAAAACAGATCTTGAGATTTCACTCATACTAACAGATAGGAGTTTGGAGCTAATGAACATAGGCCTAATTATTTCATTCAGCTAAACGTTAGTCTTCCAAGTGCTAGTATAAAGTTTTGGTTCCTATTACCTCCGAGCACTAACTTAAGATTTCTGAGGCTAGAAGATAATTTTTAAGTATTCATGAGAATTACCTTTTTTATTCTTTCTTTTTACCCTTTAGCCTGCACTACTTACGGTGCTCGTTTGTTTGAATTATCTTGAATTCTAGCCCACACTTCTTCTGGTCACCCTTCTTCTGTATACTTGTGTTTCAATGCTCTGGTCTATAACCACATTGAGACCTCTCATTCCTGAAATATTTATCCATAAACTCTGATAGCTATGACCATTCACACTATTTCTAAATTATATGACAGATATACAGAGAATGTGGTCTCAGGAAGGTCTCAGCCTTTGTTGGGTATATCTGTGTATGGAAGGAACAGCATTTGGTTCTGTGAGAAAAGTTAGAATTGTTCAGTTTAGGTCTCTCTACCCAGTTTTAGTTCTTTATAAAACTACAAATTTGGTAAGCAAGCCAAATTTCTTATCACTATTTTGAGAAATCTTTTTATAATATGCCTTTTCTTTAAGTATGCAAACATAGTTTAGTGGCTAAGAGCTTAGATTCTGCAGTCGGACCACCTGTCTTTCAATACTACTCAATGTATAATGTTCAGTGACTCTTATTTCTCTTTCTGAAACTCAGTTTGCTCATTGCTGAAATGGGGTTGATCATAATATCAACTGTCTCTTAGGGTTGTCGCAAAGATTAGAGGAGTTAATATATAGAACTATGTTTGGCACATAGTAAATGCCATGTGGTTAGGAATTGTTATTTATGTCATGTTCTAACTTCAGCATTTAACAATTTTAAATTTTTCCTTCTCTCTTTTGCTTCTCTATTTCCTAAGGACACTTATATGATCAATTATATATTTATTTGATAGCTCATTATTGAAGATTTCATGTTGTTATATCAGAAGGACCTTTTCCCCCTAATTTTCTATTGTATTGTTCTGAAATAGTCCAAATTGCCCTTATGAATGGTGTAAGAAGAGAAATATCACCTAATCTATTCAAATTGGAAAACGAAGGGTTAAGTGGGAAAGCTGAAAAAACCTTCTTGGCAATGCACATCACAGGAACTTAGTCAACAGGTACTTTTTAGTTCGTCCCACTATACTGATTACATTTTGTTCTCTCTCACTGCTCCCAAACACCAATATACATGGATAGTACATTTCTTTCCTGGAGAAAAAACACTGTAACTCCTAGGGCACCTGGGTGGTTCAGTGGGCTCTCAGGGGGATCGAGCCTCATGGGGCTCCAAGCCTGAGTGGGGAATCTGTTGCTCTGTTGCTCGTGCTCTCTCTCCTTCTCTCCTCTTTCTCAAATAAGTAAATAACATCTTCTAAAAAAATAAATACCATAACTCCTTCAAAGAATTATCTCCTGCTGAGGATGATGCTCATTTTAAAGGGACCAAGTCCTTTTTTAACTGATATTTTCAGTTACCTAGATCTATCAATTCCTCTCAGTAACTTGAGTTTATAGCTGTATATGTAAAACAGAAGTTTTCTGATAAAAATAAACATTTTAGAACATCTTTCCTTATGTTTTAATCTTCCTTAAATTGCCACTATTACTTATTTGTATTACCAAGAATATAGTTAAAGAGTGTATTATAAAAAAAATCTAGAGATAAACAGTAGGGAAAAAAAATCCTTAAATACATGGTTAAATTTAGTGCTCAAAGAAAGATTTTAACCAAATGTTTTATTATTTTTCTTTATTTTTTTAAATAATAAAACTGAAAACTGTTGTGTCAAGGACCCCCAATCAAACCACCCCCAGGCGTGATGATTTGCTAGGAGGACTCACAGGATGTAGGAAGGATATAGTTGTAGTCACAGCTATGATTTATTACATTGAAAAGATACAAAGTAAAATCTACAAAGAAAAAAAACAAAACATGAGAGGAGTTGATTTTGGAAGAAACCATGCTCAAACTTCCAGAAGTTCCCTCGAGTCATATTACACAGGACAGATTTAACTTCTTCTAAAAATTATTACAACATGTATGAAATGTCATCTACCAGGAAAGCTTGAGGTAAGCCTAGAAGTTCAGTTTTACTTGGAGCTGACCATGTAATCACCCTTTGCCTAACATGTACCAAAATTCCAGACTCCCAGAAACCAAGCATGTCTTCAGTAGAAACCACATTGGTAGGACAAATGTTTAAGCACAATGAACTACTCTTATTAATTAGGGAACATTTATTATCGGCCTAGGGAAACTAGTTACCATTCATGGTTTTAGATTCCAGCCAAAGACCAACCTTACAAACAAATCTTTTGGGGGATAGGAGTCTCAGACCTGCTATGTTAACTATTTTCTGCACATGAGTTATATTTAGTACATTTCTAAATCTGTACAATCTTTTGACAATCCCTATGCAATGCTATGCTATGCAATGGGTTTAGGTCTGAAAATAAATGAGAGCAATGTAGATTTTATATTACAGAAGTTTAGTAGAAATTAATCTATCCAATGCCCATTTGGGGGAAAAAATGTGATTTTCTCTCTCTAATATGAAAAGAGTGATCCTATCACCAGAAATCTCAGAGATAGTACAATGGGAAAAAAAAGGTAAAAGGTGTATGTATGGACATAAGAAAGGTGACTAGAGGATATATGGGGTGCATCACAAAGGATCTGATGTTCATTCTCATCATTAGGAAGCAAAGGACAGAGTGCTGCTGCCACAAGTAATGTTGAGGAGACAGATGAGAGTTTATAGGGAGGAGGCTGACATTCACTAATGAGGAGTTAGGGCGGCTGGAGATACCAGGGCCAGAGTCACAAAGCCCAGTGATTTATAAACAAAACAAAAAAACTCAAAAGAAAGCTGTTTAAAAGATAAAACCAGGGAATTCGTGGGTTGTGAGGAGAGTTTCAATATTGCAGAAGCCAGTTTAAGAGCTTGTAGTGTATTCTTTCTGTTTCTTTGGGTAAATCACGGAACTATATCTAAGATAAAAAAATATTTTTCATATATACACAGCTGATTGCAACAGGCAACAATTAGGAAAAAATTAAATCAGATACCCAGTGGAGATCAAAGAGTACACTTTTGTCTGAAAATATTCACAAAAGTCAGTAGCAACAGATAAGAAAAACAACACATGGACATTTGCTTTAAGACAAACAAAAAATCTGACATCTTTGACTTCCTGGCGTTAATTTAGCAATGGCATAGGACAGTACCACTTTTTGGCCAGTGCAGTGCAATCATAGGTTAATACCTATAGTTTTCTCATAGGCTACTTGGAAAGTGGTTAATCCTAGTTAGTGATTAAGAGCATGAATTTTGGAATCAGAGAGATCTTAGTTGAAAACTTAACCTTATTCAGTGTGCTAGTCTTTGTGACTATTGATGGACAGCACAACTTCTCTATGCCTCTATTTGATCATCTGTAAAATTAAAATTGTGTGGAAAAATTAAATGAGGTATTTATGGAAGCTGCCTTTCCATGTGCCAGGTGCAAAGTATCTATTCAATAAAAGGTTTATGTTTGTTGCTGTTGCTATAGTAAGTACTCTAGATACAGTCCCTACCCTTAAGAATTTTTTTGTGATGAAACAGGCATGCAAATACATTCTTGAGATGTTCAATGTGGAGGGATAAAAGTTGATATGAGATGCAGAATTGGACAGAATCATGATATTACTTTGCCTTTCCAAAGATATTAACTTCCTCTCCAAAGTCTTTCTTAGGAGAAAAGAAAAGGCTTTGGAGAGAAAATGAACTCACTGCAGAGTCTTAAAATTTACAAGTGAAAGTTCTATAGGTGAAGGAGGGAAAGGACATTCCAAACAGGCAGAAGTCATGTGCAAATATATGTTTGGAGAATGATAAACTGTTGATTATTAGTAGATTGTAAAATATGAAAGTCAGAGACAGGAAAAGAGACTTCAGTGTAAAGCTAGAACCAAGTGAATATGAATAAGCTCCTTGCTCGAAAAAAACAAAAAACAAAAACAAAGGTGAATTATATAAGAATACATGAATGATTGCAACAAATTTGCTTTTTTTGTTTTTTTAAAGATATTTATTTATTTATTTATTCATTCATTCATTCATTCATTCGAGACACAGAGAGAGAGAGAGGCAGAGACACAGGCAGAGAGAGAAGCAGGCTCCATACAGGGAGCCCGACATGGGACTCGATTCTGGGACTACAGGATCACACCCTGGCCAAAGGCAGGTGCCAAACCGCTGAGCCATGCAGGGATTCACAACAAATTTGCTTTTTTTTTTTTTTTTTAAATGAGATATATTTAAATTAATTGTAGAAATGTAATATATAATAGTTTTATGTGCTTTGAAAAATGCGTTTACTAGTGTAATTGACACTCTTAACAAGATACAGAATAGAGATACAGAATATTTACAGCATGCCATTAAGTTTTTTGGCCCCCTTGCAGTCACGCGCTGTATGCTCACACCCCCTCAGGCTCAGATTTCTTTTACCATAGACTAGTTTTGCCCAGTTTAGAGTTTCATATAAATGGAATATGTAAGGCTCTTTTCACTCAGCAAAATATTTCTGAAATTCTTCCTTATTGATGACTACATCAATAATTTGAACCTTTCATGGGAATGCACCCTGAAGCAGCTTTTGTAGAAAACATTATGGAGGTTCCTTAAAAAGTTAAAAATAGAACTACCCCCTATGCTCAAGTAATCACTCTTCTGAGTATTTACCAAAAAAATACAATTCAAAGGGTTACATGCACCCCTAAGTTTATAGCAGCATATTTGCAATAGCCAAATTATAGAAGCAGCCCAAGTGTCCATTGATAGATGAATGGATAAAGAAAATGTGGTATATATAATGTAATTCAGCCACAATAAAGAGTGAAATCTTGCCATTTGCAACAACATGGATGGAGCTAAGGAGTATAATACTAAGCAAAATAAATCAGAGAAAGACAAATACCATAAGATCTCCCTTATATGTGGAATTTAAGAGACAAAACAAACAAGCAAAGGAAAAGAGAGAAAGAGAGAGACAGAGACAGAGAGAGAGAGAGAGAGAAACCAAGAAACAGACTCTTAACTATAAAAAAAAAAAACTGATGGTTACCAGAGGGGAGGTGGGTGGAGGGATGGGTGAAATGGTGATGGAAATTAAAGAGTACACTTACCATGGTGAGTGCTGAGTAATGTATAGAATTGTTGAATCACTATATTGTTTAGCTGAAACTAATATAACATTGTTCACCTGAATCTATATAACTATAATATAGCTAAGATACGGTAACACTATAGTATCTTTACTGGAATTATAATTAAAAACTTAGTAGAAATAGTTCGAACCTTTTAATTATTGAGTAGTATGCCTTTGAATGAATATATTGCAAATTTATCCATTCTCATGCTGTTGGACTTTTGAGTTATTTCCAGTTTGGGGCTATAATAATTAAAATGAATATGGATATTTTTGTGCAATTCTTTTTGTTGCTATCTATGTTAATTTCTTTTGGATACATATTGAGTGGAATTATCTGATCATAGATATGTATGTAATCTTATAAGAAATTGCCAAATCTTTTTTCAAAATGGTAGTAGCATTTAGCTTCCACCAGCATTGTAAGAGAATTCCAATTTGTTCCACGTCATTTCCAGCATCTGATGTGGTCATTCTTTTTAATTTGTGACATTTTAGTGGGTGTTGAAATAGCATTCTGTTCCATAATGCTATTTGGTGTCATTTTTAATGTATTTACTAGTTATTTATGTATTTTCTTTTGTAAAATGTCCATTCAAAAATGATTTTATCCACGTTATTATTTTTATTTGTTCTCTTATTAGTGTGTTGAAGAAGATAAATACTACTTTAACAGGTCTTTTGTTAGATGCATGTATTGTGAATATTCTCCCAATTTGTGACATGCTCATTCATATACCTTGATGTCTTTGTGAACAATCTAATTTGTCATTTTTTTGCCTTCTCCAAGATTGCAAATACATTAAGTTTTCTTTAGTAGCTTTTTGTACACAGGAAAAATGTCAAAATATTAATTATTGAAATATTAGGACTAATAAATTTAGGCAGATTATGAAGGCATTATTAAAAATCAAGTATATGCATATTTACTAGCAATGAAAAAATTGAAAATACAATTTAAAAAACAATGCTATTTGAAATATTATCAAAATCATAAAAACACACAAGGATAAATTTAATAAAAAATTAAAACTTTACACTGAAAACTATGAAATACTTCTGAGACAAAGTAAAGAAGTCATAAATAAGTGGATATCTATGACTAACATAAGTCTATTGGAAAACTAAATATTGTTACATTGTCAAATATCCTAAAATTAATCTAGATTAATAGATTCAGTTTATTCTCAGTCAAAATCTTACCAAGTGCTTATTGTGGAAATTGATAAGCTGATTCTAATATATATAAGGAAATGCAAAGAAACTAGAATAGACAAAACAATCTCAAAAAAAATCACGAAGTTGGAAGAATCATGTCTATGAATCATATTGTCTGAGACAGTTTTCTTCTTCCTTTGCAAGTTGTAAAGTTCTTTTTCTCACCTGATTCATTGACTGGGACCTCCAGCATAATGTTGAGTAGAAACATTATGTAGAGGTGTAGAAAATGGGTATTCCTGTCATAATTAAAATCTTAGAAGAAAAAAATTTGGTATTAGCTATCGATTTATCTTTGGCTAAAGAATTTCACTTTTTTTTCCCACTTCACTGAGAGGTTTCTTTTTTTCATGAATAGGCATTGGATTTTCTCAAATGTGTTTTTCTGTATATTTTTAAATGATCACATAATTATTTGCCTTTTTTCTGTTAGTTTAGTGAATGATAATTGATTTCTGAATATTAAACAAACCTTACATGCCTGAGATAAAGTTTATTTGGCTAAGGTGTTTTATTGTCTTTTCATAGTGGTGAATGTGATTTGCTAATATTTTGTTAAAAATTTTTGCATGCATAAGTATGAAGGAAATTGGGCTATAATTTTCTTATTTTGTAATGACAGTGTGGTTTGGTATTAAGATTATATTGGCATCATAAATGAGTTGGACAATGTTCCTTCTTTCTGTATTTTTGAAAGATTTTATATAAGATTAGTACAACCTTTTAAAATTTTTGATAGAATTCACTAGTTGAGTTATCTAAGACTGAATTTTTATGTGAATGTAAAACATGATATATTTTATTTAGGAATATATTGAATCTGCTATTTCATAGGTGAAATCTGCTATGTCTATTTTGCTATTGTTCTGATGCTATTTTTGTCAATATTTTTAAAATAAGCTTATGCTAGCAGGTCAATGGTTTGAGAGGCTTCTCCATTTTTATTTGTTCTGGACTAATTTAAATTATAGAGGAGTTTTAAAAGAATATTATTCTTTAAACATTTAAAAGAACTCAAACATTAAGCCACCTTAGCATAAAATCTATTTGAGAGAATTTGAAAATCTTTTGGCTACTTCATTAATTAGCCTATTCAGATAATCTATCTTAAATTAATTTGGTCATATTTTTTTCAAAAATCCATCCATTTTATTGAAATTTTTAAATTGCATAGACAGAATTATCAAATTATTTTAAGAATTTTTGAATCTTTCATATTCTGACATAGGTTCAGAATCTGAGGATTATATGGTATATAGAACTTATAAAAGTTAATGTATAAATCTATAGAGGATAAAGTTAAATCCATAGAGGATTTGAGAAAAATTTTGAAATATCCTCATTCATTCACTTTGGTATAGTTGTTGTTCTTTGATGATTGTCTACTTTTCGTGGCAAAATTGTGTTATCTTTGTTCAGAAAATTCAATTTCAATAATATTTTCAAATTCATTTGGAACATTTGAAAATTGCCCTATTTTATTTATCACATCTGTTTCTTTTATCTTGTTTTATTTCCATCTTCACATAGCTTAATGTCTCAAATATTTGCCTATCTAATGTTTTTGTATCCAAAGAATTGTTCTTGGATTTCTCTCTCAATTCTGCAATTTGAGTTTTAGAGTATTTCTGTGTTTCATAAAACCTATAATTCAATGGCTAGTAAGATACATTGCTAATTTACATACCATAGAAAGCAAAAGCACTTCCAGGTGAATGATAATATTGTGCTGCTTTTATCACTAATGTTTTTTATGTTATATTTACTGAAAGAGATCTTTTGAGTACTTTAGCATTTTTTAACACTTATCACCATTTTTATTTACATCAAGGAGGAAAATATAAGCAGAATACATGAGCCAGGTTATTACGCGAATCTAATATCTAGATTCTAATTGGATAGAGAATCTAATTCTATAGGATTGAATATAGGAGAATCTAATTCTATTGGATAGACAATCTAATTTTATAAATATCTTTTTATTTTAGAGTCATTTGCATATATTTTTTCAACCCATTCTGTGTTCTGTGGCACCAAGAATACTGATGATGCAACTTTACTAAAACACCAATGTTTGGTATCACCTATAGTATGTGTCATCTAAAATTAAATCATCTTAGCTTTTGTTTATCTTAGAATGTCTTGTGTAATTAATTTTGCAGGATATTTTTTCTGGATATTGATTCTAGATTTACAAGATTTTTCTTTTCTTTTAGCACTTTGAAGGTTTATTTAATTGCCATCTAGTTTCCACAGCTTCTGTTGGTAGGGAAGGCAGACAACATTCATGTTATTGTTTTCCTAAAAGTAATGACTTTTTTCTCTGCTTGCTTTTATCTTTATTTTGCTCTAGTGTAATTAAACTACTTCTGTTTTCCTTGAATTTATCCTGGTTGGAGTTCACTGAGATTCTTGAATCTGTGGAGCTTTTTTCTTTCTTAAGAGTGGGGAATTTGTAAAATTCTCAGCCATTATTCTTTCATATATTGCCTCAGTCTCATTCTATTCTCTTTTTGGATATAGCACTAGGCCTTTTGACAATATTTCACGTTTCTTTATGCTCACCCCTGGAGTCCTCCTTTCCCCATCCTTGTGATTTAGTTTGGATATTTTGTATTGACTTTTCTTCAAATTAACTAATCCCATCTTCCTCTGTGTCCAATCTGCTGTTAATCCTGTACAATAAACTTTTAACTTCAGATATTGTATTATTTAGTTTTAAAATGTCCATCTGGCTGCAGCTGGGTGGCTCAGTGGGTTAAGCATCCAACTTTTGATTTTAGTTCAAATTATGTTCTCAGGGTCTTGGGTTGGAGTCTCACCTCAGGCTCATGCTCAGCAGGGAGTCTGTGTCTCTCCCTTTGCCCCTCCCCCAGCTTGTGCTTGTGCTCTCTCTCATGCTCTCTTTCTCTATCTCAGGTAAATAAATAAATCTTTAAAATAAAGTAAAATAAAATGTCCATCTGATGCTTTATAGGCTCAAATTTTCCTCTGGAAATAATCTATTTTTCATATATATTATTTATTTATTATTCATTTCCCTGAAGAATTAATCATAGGTATTTTGCAGTCCTTTGTTAGCTTCTTTATCAGGAAAATTTCTGGATCTATCACTAGTGGCTATTTTAGTTGTTATTATTTGCCTTTTCTTGCTGCTAACATGCCTACTTAATTTTTATTGTATATACATTGTGAATTATATATTTTGGAGGCTCTAGATTATTTTAGTCTTCGTTTAATGTTGTTGAACTTTGTTCTGTCAGTGAGTTGAATTATTGGCAGAGCATTTTGATTCCTTTAAATTCTCTTTGTAATTTGTAACCTATGCATTTTCCCCTTTCCTTTTCACTCTAATAATAAGAAAAGTCCTCTCATGGCATCATGTTTACTAAGAGTATATGTGTATACACACACACACACTTTTCATATATATATATATATATGGTTTGTATATATTTGGTTGTGCACTTTGTTTTGTTTAGCTGGCAAAATCCCCCTTCAGTTCTATAGATGGATAACAGGTTAATGCATATGGTTCATAGGACAACTGTGGATGTATAAGAAGCTTCTTTCTAATATGGCTTAACAGGCCAGAAATATGATTTTTTTATCCCTATCTTTGCTTTCTGAGATGTTGATCAGATGAAGTATATATCAAAATATTTTACTACTAACTCCTCACCGATATTAGAATCTTTTTGTATGATGATTCCACTTATAGAAATTTACCTGTTTGGAACTTCACTCCTAGAATGCAATGCATTAGTTCCCTTCATTTCCAATCCAGTATTTTCTGAGATGTGGAATCTCAAAATGATCTGAACTGATCTGAATGACTTAGACAACCCTTTCCCTATCTAAAATAATTGTGCCTGAAATGAACTAGAGATAACTTAAACTTCCATCATTTTTACACCATTTTCACAATTTTTCACCTTCTCTAAACATTACCTACACTATTATTTGTCTAGTATTTTCTTTAAATGATCCTTATATCAGTTCACTTTTTATTTTTAAATTTTTTTAAAGATTTTATTTATTTGAGAGAGAGAGAATATGTGAGAGAGCAGAAGCAGAGGGAGGGGCAGAGGAAGGAGAAGTAGATTGCCTGCTGAGCAGGATCAGCTGATTTAAAAAACAAAACAAAACTGAACTTATCCTAAATAATGATAGCCAATATTTCTAAACATAGGTTAACTGCAAGTAATAGTTATCAATATTGTTATCAATATTGTTATTCATTTTCAACTTTTTAAATATGCTTTCATGGATATTTTAGTGAAAATTTAGCAGAGACTGAATAATATGTGCTAGCTAAATGAGATTTGGTATTTTGAAGCTTTAATTTTTCATTGACAATGGAGACATAAGCAATTTTTGAAAGTTCCAACCTGCAAATGGGTAGCTCATCTCTGCTGAGCTAATTACCAAACATATCAAGAAGGAAGGGAGTAACATGTATAATGTTGATTGTCTTTTTGTGGTAAAATGTGTATCAAAGTCCAAAGTACATATGTTAATGAATCTATAATAATTTGCAAGGCTCTAATACCTGGTTTGTTGACATTATAAGATCAAAGAGAATGTTAAGGTGATATATATGAAATTATTATGAAATTTTACATATGCAAGTAATCATAATGCTGATTTTCAGCTTAACTTACTTTCTTTGTTCCATGAACTTAACTCTATTTATAGACCAAAGAAAGACTACCCCATTTCTCCTGAGCTAAAATAAATAACCTGAGTTCTAGGACAAGGACAATAGTAGAAACTTTAGAAAGAGCAAGCACTAAACCCATGGTTTGATTTTCCTTTAAAAAAAAAATAAAGAAAAGAAAAGAAAAAAAAAACACAAGAAAAACACAATTTTAATCCTTTAAAACAGGAAAATCACAGACAGCTATTGACAGTGTCAATATGTATTATTGGCCTTCTACCAAATTCAAGGTCGCAATGGCACTGTGCTCTCCTAGTTATACCTAGGGAAAAAAGTTATTGAGAGGAACAAATAAAGGGAAATTGAATGGTTCTGGGTTAAACTGCTGGAAAGCACTTCAAGGGTTTCCTTTATTTTGCCATTTATTCATGCATAATGGCTTTAGTATTTAAATGTGTTCCTTTTTAGTGCTGAATCCTTTGAGGCAGTGAACTGTATCTTTGTGGGGCTGCTAGTGTGGTGTAAATGCAGGATTGCTATCCTGGGAACCATAATTTAACCACCACATAGGTATCACCTAGCTGAAAGTATTTTGCCTCCATATTAGTATTCATTGATATATTTAAACTATTTTCCAGCTTCAAGAAATATGCCTCTTTTACCAAGGGACTTTAATTGAGTCTTAGGAATTGGGAATAAATATCAGGAATATAGAAAGAAAACAATCACTTGAGGCACTAAAATATATAAAGAGCTTATACAACTCAACACACAAAAGCCAAATAATCCAATTAAAAAATAGAAGACATGAATAGACATTTCTCCAAAGGAGAACAGAGACATGAAAAGATGCTCAACATCACTGACCATCAGAAAAATGCAAATCAAAGCTGCAATGAGATATTACCTCACACCAGTCAGAATTGCTAAAATCAAAAACAGAAGAAATAGGAAATGTTGATGAGGATTTGGAGAAAAGGGAACCCTCAAATACTGTTGATGGGAATGCAAACTGTTGTAGCCACAATGGAAAACAGTTTCGAGGTTACTCAAAATATTAAAAACAGAACTACCCTATGATCCAGTAATCTCAACACTGGATATTTACTCAAAGAATATAAAAACACTAATTCAGAAGGATATATACACCCCTATGTTTATAGCAGCATTATTTACAATAGCCAAAATTATGGAAGCAGCCCAAGTGCCTATTGATAGATGAATGGATAAAGAAGATGTGATACACATATATAATGTAATATTATTCAGCCATACAAAAGAATGAAATCACACAGTTTGCAATAGCATAGATGGATCTAGAGAGTATAATGCTAAACAAAATAAGCCAGTCAGAGAGGGACAAATACCATATGATTTCACTCATATATGGAATTAAAACAAATAAGCAAGTGAAAAAAAAGAGAGAGAAAAAACAAGAAACAGACTCTTAACTATAGAGAATAAACTAATGCTTTATTCAGAGGGGTGGGGTTAGCAGAGGGGTGGGGCTGAGTAATGGTTGAAATAGATACTGAGGCTTAAAAAGTACACTTATGATGAGCATTAAGTGAAGTACAAAATTGTTGAATTACTATATAAAAATAATAAAATGTAAATAATAATATTCTACCTGAGTGGCTATTAAAGTAGATAATACCCATATGCAGAGAAAGCACATTTTTTGATGTATAATAGACATTGGAAAATTAGATGATTGTCATTTATACAAGTTTATTTTGGCCTAAAAATTGCTGTCAGCCAATTTCAGGGTAGGACTTTCCAAGTATAAAATAATGCATTGCTGGATTACCATTTGGTATCTAAAACTGTTTGATTATAACCCTCTCATATTAGCTCTATCATTAACTAGCTATTGAATTTTGATGAGTTTCTCACTTAGTTTCCATATTTATAAAATGAAGTAATTTCTGTACATATTCACTAACATTCTTTTGTTATTCATATCCTGTTGGTCAATGAAAGGCAATAGTTGGAAACTTTTCAATACTCCCATGAGCTTCTAGAAAAGAAACTACCTGTATTGAATGGCTTTTAGGCAAACTCCTACCCAGAACTGGGAGACAAGGCAATCCTTAGAAATTTGTTCTAAAATATCATAAATACTTCTAATACTATCTTTCATAACTTTGCCTAATACTACTGTGGGATAGAGTTTGATATTTTAAAGACAGATAGGTGAGATAGGTGGCCAAGTGGTGATGACTTCTGATGTTTTGGCATTGATAACCTTAAGTCATTTATATATGTTTGTGTGCCGTATTCAAAGCAAAAAGAAGAGGAGCAGAAAATGTTGGGTATCTGAACAGTGTGTGATTTAGATAGGAATATTTGGTTTATTGTATATCCTTGCTACTCAAATATGGTTTATGGATGTCCTATATCAGTATCACCTGGGACTGCTTAGTAATGAGAAATTTAAGGCCCCACCTAGACGTAAAGAATCAGAAACTATATTTTAATAGTGTCTGCAGGAGATTCTTATGCACGTTAAAATTTGAGAAAATACTGCTCTGAAATACTTAAAATCATGTTTTAAATGAATTATTGATATTGGGACATACACTAAAAATAATGAAATATGAGAAATATTAATAGATGCCATGATGATAGTTGTTCTTGTAAATAATTGTTGATTTCAAGTACCTTTTCAAATCTCAAGACCAGACCAAATGTAAATTAGCCTTTTCAGAAAAAGACAATTCCTTTATAAACTGAATTAAATGAGGTTTTATATAATTATTTTTCAGAAAATGAGGTATTTTAAATCAGCATTTGGTGTCTTAAAACTACTCAGGCAATTGGTGAAATAAATTCAAGAGGTAAACGCATCATCATAGCTTATAATCTATAAACATAATGTCACCAATCTTTTAAAATTATTTTCAAAATAATCCTAAAGAAGTATTATTATTTACTCCTATCCTGTGCCATTTTTGCAGTGAAAT
Organism: Vulpes vulpes; assembly: GCF_048418805.1. NCBI lineage: Eukaryota > Metazoa > Chordata > Mammalia > Carnivora > Canidae > Vulpes > Vulpes vulpes. The sequence continues at coordinate 77,758,709 of NC_132783.1, read as the reverse complement.
CTTATATATTTTGCAGTTGTACAAATTAAACATGTCCCAGTTTATAATGGATGAGCGTAATACGTATAGCCCACTCATGTTGAATTAAGCATTGGAAAGATAGTATTTTTCACAAAATATTGCTTATCCTGGCAAGAAAATCTTGATTGTAATAAGGTTCATTCATCCCAGTATTCTTATAAAAATATCCAGTACCCATAAAAATGTAAGTAATTAATTCATTAACTTGTTCAATAATAATTATTGCATCTTATAAGTGTCAGGCATATACTAAGTGCTGGGGAGAGAACAGAATTTAGTGAACAAAAGTTACTCAAGTCCTTTGCCTCTTAGTATTTCCAGCCTATTTACTGGGGGAGATATATATTAATCAATTAATCACAAAATGAATTTATAATTAAAATCCGTAATAAGAATTTGTAAGGGCTATGAGTCTAAGAGGCTTCCTGGCAGAAGCAGCATTGGGATTGAGATGGTAAAGATGAGTAGAAAATTGCTAGAATAGGATTACAGGAGATGGGGAGTGTGAAGAGAATTCCAATTTAAGAGATCAGCATAAACAGAGCCCTGCAGAGGGGAAGGATTGCATGTTTCAGGAACTGGAAAGCCTTCATGGTCGGAACACAAATAGTAAAGAGGTGACTTGAGATGGAGCTGGAGGAATGGTTAAGCAGAGGCCAAATCATGGCCTTAAGAGACAAGATCTTAGGAGGTTTAAGATGTAAGGATTTGGGTCCCTGTTTAAAGTCCTTCGAAGTGAAACCACTGGAAGAAGACATGACACAAAGAGGATTTTTAACTATTTATTTTATAATTGTACTGATTGTGTAGTGGAGAGTTCATCAGCTAAGAGATCAAGAAGGGGTAAAGTTCCAGGTTAGACCAGGTAGAGCATGCCAGTGGCCCAGGCAATAATAGGTAAAGCCAGTGGTGATGGGGAAGATAAAAGTGAATGAATCCAGCAGTATAAATGAAAGGCCCTAATGAGTTCTTGGAGTGAGAAGGAGAACTCCAATGTTAGCTGGTGGTTAAAAGATCAGGTTTAGGTGGCAGCAGGGTCAGGAGTTTGGCTTTGAACATGAAGATGTTCTTTGGTTCAAATTCTATTAGTACAATAAGATTATTTGACTAGATGACCAATCATATTACCTAATATGAGAATAATTATTGTACATCATTTATGGCATCACAAAATATATTAAACTCCACACTGATTCTTTGATATTGAACAAGTTCCTCTGGAACAAGGATGCAAAGAAATTAACTTCTGTTCTGAACGAGACTGCCTTTCCTTCCATTGCCTGATAGTCAACTTTTATGTCTCATACTGCTCTTGTCCACATATGCTTTGCTGGGATGTTGCCCTTTTTGTACCTGTGCACTTTTAAGTTAGTCTGCTAATCTAATAACTTTAAGAACCAAGTTTTTAGTAATATAGGAGCAATATAACATAGCAATTAAAACCTTAGCATTCAGATGCATCTATTGTCCCAAGCTTGGATTCATCACATACTAGTTCTGTGTTCATGAAGAACAGTTTGCTCCTCTGAGCCTCAGTTTGCTTTTGCCAAAAGCAGACAGTAATTATTTTTTGGGTGCTTTGTATATTATAAGTAAGCTATTAACATTTGATTTTATTGTTGTTGTATTATTAGTATTTTTAAGCCTCTGCATCTCTTCTATATACTCTGCAAAATATTGGTCATACATGGTCTTCTTGTTAATTCAGAAAATAATACTTTTGTCTATAAGTTTGCTTTCTTTTTAACTTGAGTATTTCCAGCCTGTAGGGTCATAGAGGTGTAGATAGAAAATATTTTTATGGGCAGAGACACCACCTAATTGAGGCATAACGCTTAATAAATAGTCACCAGGTATGACTTCGAAATTGCCATGTATCAATTTTAATATCCTTTCTCTTCACTTCCCCAGTAGCAAGTGCCACAAGCTAACATTCAGCATCCTGCCCCAACCAGAGTACTGATTATTTAAATATGTGGGTACCTTCAACTGATAGTAGCTTGCTTCTACCCTGCTGGTCTAGTTAAGTGCTCCTGCCCATGCTGAAGTGCTGGTGCTCATACACTCCTGCTTGCCAAATATTTTTTAATAACACTTGCTTCTACTCCCACCCTTCATTACCATTTACTACTTCATGTACAATATTGGTCTGTGTCAATACAGAAAATATTCCACTTTCCTATGGAATCAGTATCATCTATTCTCCCCCAAGTCATTATAAAAATTAAAATATTCTTAAATGGATTGTATGCTCACATTGATTTAGCAGGAGGAATAGTAAATGTTTATGAATTCAGATGCCTTTAATCCATAAATGTTGACTTTAGTTTTATTCATAATAACAAAGTTTTAGTAAGCATATAAATACCGCAAAAAGATGTTTTACTTACAAAATGGTAGACAAGTATTTTTTTTCACATACTTGTAACAACACCCTTGTTATTTATAAAATATCCCACTGAGCTAAAAATGTATTTATTACACATGATCCTTACCTACTTGATAAAGTACTTAAACATATTTCTAAGTCATAGCCCAGCTTCAACAGTACCTGTCTGCAATTATCCTGGATCTCCAAACTTCCATATCTTTAAAATAATTGTGTAATCTAGGTTCACACCAAATTGACTGACATCTCCTTACAATCAGGTGCAAGAAAGTCAAGTTTTGTCCTTTTATATATAGATGAATGTGAAAGATTGACCGAGGTAAATTATTTGAGCTCATTCTTTTCTGTGATTGTAGTGTGGTTCTTTGAATGCAATATTTTATGTTTTGTTTTGTTTTGTTAACCTGTAATGTTCTTGCTGCATAATGTTATATCTATATTTTATGACCCATGATTTCTAGCTAGTTCATTACCTTGGTTTCCCTGAGGTTGACGGGAGGAGGAGTTAATATCCTCAGCTTTCTAACAACGAACATTTAAAAGGATCATGCCTGTCTCCTACTTACTGGCTTTCTAAGCCACACTGCAAGAAATATTACAGACAATAGATAGTTTCATTTTCAATTTAGACACCCATTATTTGATGTTTACAGGCCATTCCTAATTCTGAGTCCAGAATTTATGGTTTGTTCTGGTGATTATCATCACAGCAATCTCCTGCAACTCAGCTGTGCTTCATTGGGAGCTTTGCGCTGCTTTATCAGTCTTGCCTGACGTCTGGAACTGATATATAGCACCACATCCAGATCACCCCCGCTCAGAGAGACTTAGTTTATGACTCCCCAGGTATCAGTCTCTTCTGCTGGGTAGGCTGGTTTACACAGCCTCAGTGAAGGGGAAAGTTGACCCTTGAGAAAGAGAGCAGTGGTCATTAAACAAATAAAAAATGTGGGGTGCCTGGATGGCTCAGTCAGTTGTGTCTGCCTTCAACTCAGGTCATGATCCCAGGGTCCTGGGATCAAGACCTGCATCAGGCATCCTGCTCTCTTCTCACCTGGGGGGGAGTCTGCTTCTCTCTCTCACTCTCCCTCTGTGCTCCACCCACCCCCCTCAAATAAATAAATAAAATCTTCAAGAAAACAAACCAAAAAACCCCTAACATTTTAGACTCTGAACCCCTCTCGACCAAAATTAGATGATATCACTAGTTAAATTAAATTTACTGAGTTGTTTCAGTGCCAAATAAAAATGAAACAAAGGTGTTATCTAGTTGCCTTGCAAACTTAAGATCAAGAGTGATGTATAAATCTTCTAAAGAGATGGCAAAATAGTAGCAATGATCCCTTTGGAATGATGGCCACATTTCAAATGGTTATTTTTTCCCTTCCCTTTTGAATATACAGTATTTGGTTTTGACTTTAAGATACATGGATATTTTCTAGGCTTTGTTCCATAGCTTGAATTAAAGCTTACTGAAAAACTTTAGAAATCTCTGAGTATTAGCTGCCTATAGAAGAATCACTCACTAACCTTGCATTTTTGAAAGGATGTGATAGCATATGCATCTCTGACATGTGCATAGGCCAAATGTTATTTCATTTTAAATCTTGCTTATTGTATTGAGAATGAGAATGTCAGTTGCCACCAGCACCTAACTATCTTTGTGCTTTTGTTGTGGCCTGTCATTTGCCTCTCCTCCCTTCCAGGGGTTTAGAACAAAACTAGACAAGGAGACTGGGCTTGTCATAAAAGGGCTTCCTACTCCTTCCCTAAATTCAAGATTGTTCAGCAGCTCCCTGAGAATTCACCTTCTGCCATTGAGGGACTAATGAGGCAGAAAGGAAAAGAGAGAGGGCTACAAATGAGTCCTCCACAACTTCTGTCCAACCTAACTCACCAGGTAATTTATTCCACCTGGAAGTACCAACAAACTCAAAATACTCCTCCACTAGTATTTTCTCCTTAAGGAGTGAAATAAAAATGTTCTTTCTTGTAGAGAAGTATAACCAGAAGGCAGTAAGTACCCCCAATAATAATATTTATTAGATGAATATCAGATTGGGAAGGGACCACAAGAGATATGTTCCTTCCCCATTTTGCAGAAGAGGAAACTGAGACCCACAGGTGCTATGTGATTTGTCCAAGATTACATGTCAAGCAAGTGGAAAAGTTAAGACTACAGCCCTCCCCTCTGACTCACTAAGTAGAGATTTTTTTATCCTCTACATCAATGAATGAAGAACAGAAACTTAGAAAGATGTATTTGGAATTATGATTTTCTTTGAAGCTGCATTGTTAATTTTAAATTTGTATCATTCTGTCTTGAGGGTGCTAGATGAGTTTGGGACATCCCTATAAATTTGGACTCACTGTCTCTTCTCTTTTGATGCTTTCCTTTCCCTGTGACTGACTTAAACACCATCCTGATGCTTGCTTTCTGAAAATGGTCAATATTTTGTGTATTTATCAATAAACCCCCATCTTCCTACTATTCTTTCCCAATAACATATCTAATATGTGGATGCCTCCAAGGCGGCATTTGGAGATTAAAACTAAAATACCTATGATGTTTAAAAAGCAAGTAAAGTGATTATATTTTTTACTTTATTTTCTTTCTTTTTTTAAAAATTGAAATGTAGTTGATATGCAATGTTACATTGGTTTCAAGTATACTTCATAGTGACTTGGCAAGTCTAAGCATCATGCTATGCTCACCACAAGTGTGTCAACCTTCTGTCAACATCCAGTGCTATTTTAATACCACTGACTATATTACCAATGCTGTACCTTTAATCTATGTGACTCACTCATTCCATAACTGGAATCTATACCTCCCACTCTCCTTCACTCATTTTGCCCATCCCCCTACATGGTTCCCCTCTGACAACCATTAGTTTGTTTTCTATATGTATGGGTCTGTTTCTGCTTTTTATTTGTTTGTTCATTGCTTTGAGTTTTTTTAGATTCCACATATGTGTAAAATTATTTAATATTTGTGTTTCCATGACTTATTTCACTTGTCATAATACCCTCTAGGTCCATCCATGTTGTCACAAATGCCAAAATCTCATCCTTTTTCACGGATGAGTAATATTTTCATTGTCTGCATATGTATACCACACACAAACACTGTATCTTCTTTACCCATTCATCTATGGATGGATCCTTGGGTTGCATCTATATTTTGACTATTATAAAAAATGCTTCAAAAAACATAGGTGTGCATATGTCTTTTCAAATTAGTGTTTTCATTTTCTTTGGGTAAATATCAGGTAAATATCCAATGATAGAATTATTGGATCATATGGTATTACTATTTTTAATTTTTTCAGGATCCTCCATACTGTTTTCCACAATAGCCATGCCAACTTACATTCCCACCGACAATGCATGAGGGTTTCTTTTTCTCCATACCCTTTCCAACATTTGTTATTTCTTGTCTTTTTTCATCCTAGCCACTCGGAATGGTGTGAAGTGATATCTTATTGTGGTTTTGATTTGTACTTCCCTGATGATTAGTGATGTTGTGCACCTTTTCATATGTCTGTTTGACACATATATATCTTCTTTGGAAAAAAAATATCTATTCAGGTCCTCTGCCCATTTTAAAATTTGATTACTTGTGGTTTTTGGTTTTGGGTTGTATAAGTTCTTTATATATTTTGAATAGTAACTCCTTATTGGATTGATATCATTTGCAAATATTTTCACCCATTTAGTAGATTGCCTTTTAGTTTTGTTGATAGTTTCCTTTGCTGTGCAAAAGCTTTTTAATTTGGTGTAGTCCCACTATCTCTTTAATTTTTTTATACAGTATAGTAAATTCTCCCTCTAATTCTAGATGAAAAATCAAGAAATTTCAAATTTGTTCTAGTTACCTTAGGTCTTCTGTGTTGTTTCCTTTCTTCTAATTAGTAGTTAAAATGTAATTGTCAAAACTTGTATCTTGATTTAAATTGGGCCCAAGTTTCCAACAGTTTGGGCCTATTGTAGGGAGGAAATCAGTAACTAACTGGGAAAGAGAAGTTATTGGCTTTTTCTTTTAGTCCTCTTTTTCTGGCATGAAGCAAAGGGAAAGGGGAGAGGAAAGGGGAATAGGAAAATTATTGCTGGCTCTCTGGGTGTTGAAAGCTGACTTTTCCTCTACACTTGCTATGTCAGTTAAGGTCTCAGCAAGAGAACACATGCTATATCAATCTGGTAAATTTTTTTAAAGATTTTATTTATTCATTCATGAGAAACACAGAGACACAGGCAGAGGGAGAAGCAGGCTCCATGCAGGGAGCCCAACGTGGGACTCGATCCCAGGTCTCCAGGATCACGCCCTGGGCTGAAGGTGGCATTAAACCGCTGAACCACCTGGGCTGCCCTCAAGCTGGTAATTTGAGGAAGATGTATCAAAAACCTTATTTACATAGGTGTGGACAATGTTTGGGGAATCAACAAGGGGTGGAACATAGCAACTGCAGGGAGCCCACCCATATCCAGGGCTGAAGGAGCAGGTGAGGGAGTGGTTCCTGGACCCTGAGAGGCATCTTCATATAGAAGAAGGCTGCCTGACAAGAGCTGTGATCTTCAAAAGAGTAACATACTCAGCTTACAGCAACTCCTCAGAATAGCAGTAAGAAAATAAATACCTTAACCTTAGTTTCCTCTCACCCTTTTATTCCACTCATTGTCCAAATCCATAGGAAAGCAGAGAACAAGGGAATATTTATTCATATGAAATCTGGAGTATAGGGGCAGAGGGTATGGTGACAGGGGTGATGAGTAAATCTGGAGGGGCAAATGGAAAAACCAGGCACAGGTGGTTTTGTGAGTTCCTTGGAGGTCCAAATTTTACTTGCTATTCCCTTGATGTGACGGGTAGTTTCTCCCACAGCTGACAGCCTATCCTCAAAATCTAGCAGTCTCTATAACTTTTTATTTACTAATCTAGGCAATGATCTTGGGCAAAAACCAAGATTATCCTGGCCTAGTTGTCTCTTGCATGAGGCTTATACCTGGAATACAGAAAATGTTCAGACACTGGAATTCATTCACTTCTTCTATTTATTCATCAGCAACTAGCCAGCCACCTCTCATCAGGCAGATTTCTCAAGATAGAATTTATACTTGCCCACTGAATCTCAGCTGCCAGGGACTCATACCATACTTTCTAAATGGTCCCAATGAAGTCTCTTTTACCATACTCTTACCAAAGATGTAGGGAGGAGAACGGGGATCCTAGATTGGCTTTGTTTGTATGAATTCTTTCCATAAAATCTTCCCCTGTCTTCACACATTTTGGCCTTTATATCTTCATTATAGATTTGAGGTTTCAGAGTCATATAACTGGCTTTTAATTATTTCTTTTGAAAATCATTATCTTGGTCTGACACATCAATGTGAAATTCCCTTATGTGCATCTTGGTGCTTAATTAAAGCTAAATATTTTACATTAAAAGAGAGGTGGAAAATTTCATATATTAGGTAGAGTGTGGAAGTAGAGGTAGGGGGAGAAAGATAATATTTTTAAGTAGGAGTCATTGGTTCTTCTCAAGTTACACCACATAGATCAATATTTATTTTGACTGCATATAAGTTAATCCTGTTTATGAGATTTTTTCTCTTGAAGATGTATGCACAAATCAAGTTTTATGTCAAAAAATATTTTCAATAGGCTAAGAAGACTTGTTCTATTTATATTTTTTGCAAAGACATTTTAATTGTGAAGAAAATTATTACCTTCTAATGTATTTTGAAGGAAATTTTTTCATATGCTAAGTTTCTTTAAGGTGCAACCTATCTCTTTTTGTAATGTTTCAAGTTTTTATTTAAATTATGGTTAGTAACATATAGTGTTATGTTAGTTCCAGGAGCAGAATCCAGTGGTTCATTAGTTATATACAACACCCAGTGCTCATCACAAGTGTCTTCCTTTACGCCCGTCACCAACCTAGCCCATCTCCCACCTGCCCCCCTCCAGCTCCTCTTAGTTTGTTTTCTATAATTAAGGGTCTGTTTTATGGTTTTGCGTCTCTGTCTTTTTTTCTTTCCCTTGTGCTCATCTATTTTGTTTCTTAAATTTCAAATATGAGTGAAATAACATGGTATTTGTCTTTCTCTGATTAATTTTTTTCACTTAGCAGAACACATTGCAGTTCCATCCCTCTAGTTAAAGAGCAACCTATCTGTATTTAACTTTCCTCTATGCCACAGAATCTGAGACTCTGTGACTTTATGAACCTTGGAAGTGCTAATTGAAGATAGCAATGATAGTGTTATTTTAAATATTAAGAATAAATCTGTTGTACTTTTATTTTATAGTGTTAAAAATAAGTATGTTTACAAGGCAGTTAATGGTGAAAATGAAAATCATAATCTGAACGGTGGAAATCTATCTGGTCTATATTATGTATGAATGGGTTACAGAAAAACGTACTTAGATGGTATATAATAAACTTTATAAAGCTCACTGTTAGCTGAAGTTTGACATACTGAGTATAATTAAACTATGAAAACCTGACTCAGGAAATAAAAAGAATAAGAATTGTACTTAAGAAAGTGGAGAAATGACAAGATAAAATTTTAATGAGATCAGTATTGTTCTAATACTCTACCTCCTAAAGCATTGTAGAGACAGAAAAATTGCTAGAGAATAGTGGTTCCATTTAAAAGATGGAAAATAATTTATTTGGACTTTGCATAATAATGCCATGTCATTACTTGTTAGATTCTGCTAGTGGCTTCTAATCTGATAAGAATAAGATCTTTGCCATAAGAAGTCAAGGTATAATTGACAGCATAAAATATCACATTCTACTATCTCATGGATATACTTATTTTAGTATTCATTGCTGTTATCTTTATTGGTAGTCAGGCTCCTGAAGCTGGCTGCTGGGTCAAGTATCACAAAATTAAAAAGATTTCTAGAATGAGCTAGATATTCTTCTGAAATATGCTAACAACTTCTGACAATGACTCAGTAAAGGGATTTTGGAAAATGAAATGTCAATAAAGACATGATATACAACTTAACCATCAGCTGAAATTAGAGAAGCTGTGAATGTGGGCCTAGCTGTCTATATTTTGTCTATATTTACTGTTCTGAAAACTATGATTTCCAAGGACTTAGTACTATGTAACATGATCTTTACAATTTTTCTGATGACCATAGTAAATCCTCCTTAAATAGATCTATATCATGTTCCATATGTTTATTCATTATCAGTTCATTTTGAAAAAAAATTATGCAAATCAAAAAATACTGAGCCTCTCTATTACGGACAAGCACTGCTGGAAATTTAGCAGTAAATAAAATAATTTCTCTTCTATACCCCCAACAATCTTACATACAAATATTTTTATTTCTAATAATAAAGAAAATGTATTAAATTTCAATTATAAGGCAGTGACCAGCTGGCACAGTTTAGGTACATTTATTTTATGTAATTCACTTAACCCCTAAAGCAGGCATTACCATCTTCATCCTATAGATGAGGAAGCTGAAGCTTACCTTACATAATTGACATGTGGTCACTTTGTTAATTAGTCTTGGAACTAAGATTTGAAGACCATCCAACTGGTTCTATTACATTACTTTAATGGCAATTTAAAACAAATGTTATTTTAAACGCAATGCTGTTGATATAAAATGTACTGAGTAAGCTGAGAAAATAAGTTCAGTTTCAAAAGCACAGATATTATTTATTTTTAAAGGTCTGTTATTTTTTTATTTGAGAGAGAGGGAGATTTGGAGAGAGACGGAGAGAGAGAGAGAATGAGTGGGGCGGGTGCAGAGGGAGAGAGAAAAGCAGACTCCCTGCTGAGCAGGGAGCCAATCCCAGGACCCCAAAATCATGACCTGAGCCAAAGGCCACCTAACCCACTGAGCCACCCAGGTGGCCCAAGCACAGATATTATTTTAATCTGTTTATAAACCAATACCACAACTGACTGATTTAATCAGTTTTGACTGTGATTAGGAAGATTTCTTATTTCTTTGTTTTAAACCATTAGTCCCCAAAGCTATGATTTATGCAAACAGAAACAACAAAGAATGCACACATTCACAGACACATAGACAAAACCTGTGAAACTGACAGGTTTTCTATTACTCTGTTATGTCAAAGATGTTATAAAAATAAAAAATATTGGACCATGAAATAAAGCCATCAGTTTATTAAAGAAATAACAAAAACCTTAATGTAAAAAAATGGAAATACTCTCAGATTAAAAGACAGCTCATATGGTTAAATAACTAATAATGTATTATTGCATTTTTACCTCATGAGTTCTGAGATGAGTATTTAGAAACCATTAACATACACAATATTTTGAATCCTGCCCTGAACCTAAGTAAAACCTTCAATTTTGAATATATTCCCTTCATTTAATAGTAATCATTGCATGATTTATAGGAACAGTCACTGACCTAGGAGCTGGCAAGATCTGAAACCCATTAGAACAGGGGTCACAGTGAGTTTAGTTTAATGCTGAGTCACTGAAATTAATAAACTCTATCTTTTCAGTTTCTCCCTATTAAGAACAGTGTCAGTTCCAGAGTTTGCTGGGCTTGAATAGAGGGCAAGAAACTCTTGCAGGAAGAGTGGGGACATGGGAGACAGGGATTGAGTGAGGCATGTTGTCACAAAACAGAATAGCTTGAGGTGGAAACAGTGAAAGAGTCAGTGGGAAATAAAGTCTGAGGTTTCTCCCAACTCTTCAGTCTCTTGCAAAGTTACTTATTGGTCACTGGAATGGATGTTTGCATCATCACTTGCTCATATGTATGACTGATTTTCCATGACAAGATCTTTAAAAGAGAAGGCCATAGTTTATATCCATCCTTGAGATTTAAGATTTGTTAATAACATCACCAGTAAAACAATTTGAATTTAATAGTAATTTATTGTAGTACAAACCCATGACTATTCCTTTTGTAGTTGGTGTGTGTCAGTTGAATTCCTGCAGTGTAGCAGAAGCATCTCTGATCCGAGGACACATGCAACTAGAGGCAATGTCATGTTCTTAGTACTTGGCTAGATATGTACTAGACTCTACATGGACACAGAACTCCAGCACCACACACTCTTAGAGTTGGGGTAGGGGGTTGGTGGGTAGGGACAGGGGTGTGGAAAGACTCTGGAGATCATTTAGTGCAATGGCCTCCATTTACAAATGCAGAGACTGAGGACCCAGGGAGTTGATTTCAGATCTCCCATTTTCTGATCCACAGATTGGATTTCATCCTCATAAACAAGATTACATTATACCTTCCTGTAGGGAATAATGACAATAATCTGTGAATAAAAACACCAATTGAATAGAATATCTAACAGCTATTAGGGCAAAGATTAACTACTTTTGTTCAAATATAAATACGAATTTTATTAATAAAACTGAGTATTACTATAATCAAAGTATAGTTAACTACTTTTCCATTTATTTATCTACAGCCATTAGAAGGGTGCCCAACATTGTAGTGGATACTAAGATTACAGAGTGAAAACTTGACAGTTTAAAAGATGAGGAAGAGTATAAAAGGTAACAAAACATTTTGCAAGGGTTATCATTGAAATATGCAGGAAAACTGTGCAAAGACAAATGAAAGGGTTTTTAATGTCTTATTTTTTATGGAGGAAAGTCAGAAAAGATGATATGGAAGATGAGGTGCTTAAACTGAATCTTGAGTCATGAAGTAAGAATTCTGAACAAGAAGAAATCAGAACAGGCCACCTGGGTGGCTCAGTGGGTTAAGCATCTGCCTTCAGCTTGGGTCATGATCTCTGGGGTCCTGGGGTTGAGTGAGCCCTGCCTTGAGGGGTAGGGGTGGGTGGGTGGGGTCTCTACTCAGCAGGGAGCCTGCTTCTCCCTCTGCCTTTCTCCCTCTGCTTGTGCTCTCTATTTATAAATAAATAAAATATTTTTTTAAAAAAAGAGAGATCAGAACATTCCAGGATAAAGGTTTAGTGTTTGGCAAACTGTAGGGAAATCAGCCAGCTGGTATAGTTTGGAAAATTCAAGTGTTGGTAACAATGGTGACAATATTGATAAGTATAATAATAACTGCTAGCATTTCTTGAGCCCTTATTATTGTCAGAACTTGCATATCCTTCATCTTTATTTTTTTTAGCCTTCATCTTTAATTCCTTATAATAACTCTATAATATAATTGCTCTATTATCTCCATTTTTATAGGTAAGGAAATTAAGACTTGGAGAAATTAAGTAATTTGGCTAAGGATACATGGCTGTCAAATGATAGAGCACAGATTCAAACACGATTTTAACTGTCTCCACAAACTTCTATATTATTCTGCTCATTATTTTTAAGAAATACACTTATATAATTTACATAAAATATTAATTTGGATTTAAGTTACAGCTCATTCAAGTCGTTACAGTATGGTGCATAAAGCCTCAGATTAGACTCAGCTCAATTTGATCCTACCACTTATTGCATTTCCTCCTGGGGTAAGATATTTAAATTTACTGAACTTCAGTGTCTTCGTATGCAAATGTGTGAACAGTTATTGCGTATGGCATTTAAAACAATAAATGTGAAGTACTTAGCTGTGGTAGATATTTGACAATGTGGGTTTCCTCTCACTGACTCTGGTCCACCTCAGCAGGCATTTGGTTGGGGCAGAGTCTTACTTCCCTAACAGTATAGAAGTTCAAGACACTTGAGTCTTTAACCTATTTTCTTGATAAAGTTATTTTTAAAAACCTCATTTCAAGTCTCAACATTAATTTTTATTTGTTTTAGTTTTAGTTTTATAGCACAGACTTTGTTTCAGAAATATTTTTTTAGTATACCCTATTTTTTAGTATCCTAGTATACCCAGGATATTTTCCTGACATGCCATTCAGTATAGTGACATTCTAGAATAGATTTTATTTTTTTTAATGCTTGTCTGTTTGTATGTCTTTTATGCCTGAAAAATGTAGACTAGAATCTGTGCTTCTGCTAAGTGTTAAGTATGAAATATTTTTAAAGCTATTTTCTGCAGAGAAGAACTAATTTAAGGACATCGTATTTCATCTTTACCATGAATTGAAAATTTCATATTTAAAGAGAAATGTGTCATTTTAAAAGGTTGAATATGATGGCACACATTTAAAAAATTAAAAATAAATAACAAAACAACAACAAAAATATTTTTCTTGCTGTTTAAATTCCATACAGATTTCCTCTCTGCACTGATAACATTTTCATTTGATTATAAATTAGATAAATTTTCATTTGATTTAAACCTTATCCCTTAGGATTTGAAGTTTCATAGTTCTTTTGAGGTCAACATCATGACCTTCGTAGTTCAAATGTTTCCTTTTATTTGTACCATTACAGATTTATATTATGCATATGTTCCCAACACATTTTTAACAGTTGCTTATGCGAAAACTTGGACAAAAGAAGTAATATGTTATCCTATAATTCTTCTTTTTTAGAGAATATGGCCCTACCACAGAATTTTAAAGTTAGAAAGGAATAAAGGAACAATGGGGACAAATCTTCCTTTGACGGGTATGGAAACTAAGGCCCAGCAATGTTACGGAATTTGCCAAAGATTACCTCTATCCAGTCTTTCTTTTCTCTATTTATTCAACAATAACTTTTGAGCTTCTGCTATGTGCAAAGCCCTGTAATAAATGCCATGAGGGACAAATTGTATGTGAGAAGTTTCTCTCTCTCAAGGATCATACAGTATGCTGAGAGAGATGCATGCAGGTAAGCTGGTAACCATAGGGCAAATACTAATGAAGTGAGCTCTTCACAAGCCCCTCAGCAATTCCAAAACTGATATCATCATCCTTGTATCAAGCTGGTTTTCCCTTTAAAGTGATCAGTTGAAAAGCTCTTGGATGGCTCAGTGGTTGAGCATCTGCCTTCAGCTCAGGTCATGACCCTGGGGTCTTAGGATTGAGTTCTGCATGGGGCTCCCCATGAGGAGCCTGCTTCTCCCTCTGCCCATGTCTCTGCCTCTCTCTGTGTCTCTCATGAATGAGTAAATAAAATAAAATCTTTTATAAATAAATAAATAAATAAATAAATAAATAAATAAATAAATAAAATGATTGAACACCATTCCACCAGTCATCATTCCTGGAAACCTGCACACAAGCCTATGTTGTCCTCTTTTCTTTGGCCACCCTGAGCCTCTGCCAGTCATCAGCCTCCCCACTTTACTCAGAGTCCTTAGATCTATTCATTTTCTTCATTTGATTGCCAAAACATTTATTTTAACACTTTTCGTCTTTCTGTGCACTATTGCTTCAAGTAACTCCTCTGTTAGTCTCTGTTCTTAATATCCTTCAGTACATTGTACAGACTCCAGCCAGGCTGATGTATTTGAATAACAGTCTATCTGTGTCACTCACTGGCTTAACCTCTATGGTACCCAGTGGTCTGTAGGATCAGCCTCATTTCTTTTTTTTAAGATTTTATTTATTTATTTATTTATTTATTCATTTATTTATTCATTCACTCATTTATGAGAGACACAGAGAGAGGCAGAGACATAGACAGAGGGAGAAGCAGACTCCCCACAAGGAGCCTGATGCAGGACTCGATCCCCGATCCCGGAATTACAACCTGAGTTAAAAGGCAGATGCTCAACCCCTGAACCACCCAAGCATCCCAGATGAGCCTCATTTCTTAATGTGTCAACAACCTTTAGGATCTGGTGTTCTCTCAAACATTTTGTACTAGTTACTCTTTAAAGACTTTTGCCTTGGCTCCATCTAACTGTTCCGTTGGAATGGTCTTCTCTTTCATCTTTGCATGGCTGACACCTACATATCTTTCAATGTTCAAATGTTACCTCCTCAGGAATCTTTCCCTCATCCTTAGTGGAGTGCTGCAGAGATTACCCTGTATGCCTTTATTTAATACCGGGTTTATGTTTGTTTCTAACATGAGATGTGTACTCCTCAAAGGCAAGCATTAGATCTAATGTATCATCGTCATTAGTATGGTGCCTGGTTATTAATAGATAATAAAAGATGTATTGAAATGATTGGATTATTTATTGAACAAAGTATTATTTTAAAAAGTATAAACAGTATAAATAAGTATCATGGAAGTGAGTTATTAATTTCAACTGAGAAGCTCAAAAAAAACTTCATGTAAAATTCAGTGATTTAGTGGAGTCTTGAAAGAAGTCCATAATGAGAGAAGTAGGGGATGAAAAGTGCAAAATGAGACTTTTCACATGGGAAAAGTTCCTGAGTTATGATGTATTGCATAGAAAATAAAGGGCTCATTAAGGTATCTCATTAATGATTGATGAGTAAATATGGGAGTGGATCATATGGGGCCTTGAATACCATGATCAAGAATTTGTTATTTCATCAACAATGGGAATATGGTGAAGGGATTTGGAACAAAAAAGGAACAAAATTAGACCTTAAGTTTCTTTCTTTTCTTTAAAAATTTTATTTGTTTATTTTAGGGGGGTAGAAATCACGAGGGGAGGGGTGGGGCACAGGGAAAGGGAGGCGGAGAAGCAGACTTCCTGGATGAGCAGAGTGCAAGATGAGGGGCTTGATCTCACGTCCTGAGATCATGACCTGACCCAAAGGCAGTCACTTAACCTGCTGAGCCACCCAGGCGCCTCTAGACCTTAAATTTCTTTACTAAACAGCTTGAGGGTTGGGCTTTTTTGTTTGTTTCTTGCTCACTATTTTATTCTCAAATAAAATGTGACTTTCGTGAAAGTAGGAACTCATTATATATTTGAGTAAACAAATATGTGTTTTAGAACAGTACCGTCTGATATATCCTTCTGCAATGAGGAAAATTTTCTGTATCTGTGCTATACAATATAGTAGCCACTAGACACATGCAACTATTGCTTGCTTTAAGGAACTGAGGAATTGAATTTTTAATGGTATTTAATTTTAATTAATTTAAATTTAAAGAGCCACATGTGACCAGTGGCCATTATGTTGGACAAACAACATAGAAAGTTTTCCCTAACAGAGTCCCAACAGAAAACAGATGGAACACTCAAATTAGGATAATTCAAGGAGAATTTATTTATAAAGAGACATTTTTCCCAATGTGTGGGCAGCTTTAAGGGAACCACAAAAGAGAGTACAATTAACTGTGGTGTGACATGGGAGCCATGGTGAGACAGAATTGATGGAAAGACTCATAGTTAAGATTATAAGCCTGAATCACATTGGGACAGTATTTACAATATGCAATACTTTTACTGAAATTTCATTGAATAGAATCTATGTTCAGAACTGTTCTTTTCAGTGAAGTGTCTCCTGACAGTTTATTTACTTATGAGGAATGTGATTGCTTTCCCTACATATTGCTGATCTGTTCGTGTTTTCTCAGCACTTTTCCCTCTGATACTCCACTGTAAGTGGTACCTTTTCCTTTTGCAGGGCTGGGCTAACTTCATGGTGGCTCCTGCCAAGGCTCCTTTAAGAAGCATCCTCTCCTCTAAGCACCTAGAATGTAGGCAGGCTCTGACTGTTATCTGTGGTTCTGTTTTAATATCCTGCCCTTTCCTTCCCTCACTTCAGCATACACAATTCACCTTTGGTCCTAGCCCATTGCTTGATGATTTGTTCAGGCTTTGAAAACAGAAGGAATCAGGGCTTTTAAGCAGGATGGGGCTATTTCTCCTTGCTTTATTTATTTTTATGCCATGCAAAAGGAATAAAGAGGCATAAAATGGCTTGACTGAATCCAATAAATCGGGATAAATAGAGCAAGGACCCAATAAAAACCTGGAGGTGAAAGAGAAGAAAGGTGGGGGTGGGGGGAGACAGGGAAGGAAGAAGGGGAAACTTTTTTCTTCCTGTAGTGATAGGGACTGTTTGTTATTACCTAGAGAACAAAATGTCTTTGACCCAATGAAACATTTTAAACAGAGATTAAGCTCTGGGTCGAAGTTAGGAAATCATCTTTATACTCTTTATTTTATCCCATCAGGTTGTCACCTCCTGTTATCCTTTATTAAAGTTTTGTATGCCACTGCTGCTTGCCCTGAGAAGGTTGACATCTTTTACTTATTCTGATGAATCTCATCACAGAAGCTAGAGAGTTTTTATGGTCAACGCAACAGGAATCCCCTGTATTATTTCTGATGTCCTGTGTGAGGGGCAGTGAAGGGGAGGTAGCTCTTCAGTCTGTTTCACTCCTGACCCCTTTTACTAGCTCTGCTTTCATGAAGTTGAAAGCGACAACCAAGAGCTACACTGCATGAAACTGGAGAATACAGGCTAGGATCTTGAGGTAAAATTAGAAACTGTCTTCTAGCCCATTGTGTATCTGTTTATGGCATTGCCTTCCATGGCTCTGCATGAACTTTTCATAATTCTCCACTGCTACCAGAGATAATGCTGGGTAGGAGCTGTGAAGGCAGCCACCACTTTCATCTGGGTAATTGCCACCATTGTTTTTATTGCTCTGACATCTAGAATTTTATTTGTCTCTATTTCTTCCTCCTTCTTCTCTCCACTTATTTCATTAGATACAGTCTCCATCATGTACACATCGCACAACTCATCTTCAAAAAGAAAAAGTGGTAAAAGACTTAGTAGTCCTCTATTGTTTTCCCCTAGGAGGCATCTAGAAATGTGTGCAGCCAATATTATTGGAATTTAGTAGGCGGGGACCCATGGATGCCACAGTGTATAAAGTGGTCTCAAATGATGGTGATTTTTTTTCCATCTTAAATATTAGTAACATTGTTGCTGAGAAAACCTCCCTGTAACTGAGGTTAGGTGGGTAGCAGCGATCTCAGCTAATAGAGGATTTTAGCTGTGCCTTGATAGGTAAATGCTAAAATCTCCTCAAGAATCAAGTATGACACCTTCCTGGCATTTGCTAGGCCCCTAATAAAACTATGTTGTGTGTGTGTGTGTGTGTGTGTGTGTGTTTTTAAGATTCCATTTATTTATTTGAGAGAAAAAGAGAGGACAGCAGCAGGGGGGAGGGGCAGAGAGAGAGGGATAAACAGAGGGTGGATCTCAGGACCCCAGGATCATGAACTAAGCAACTGCTTAACTGACTGGGCCATCCAGGCACCCTTGTTGTGTTTTAAATCAAGTTGTTCACTTATAAACTAGTTGATACCATTCAATAAGTCCTCTGCAAGTTACTTCAGGAATAGAAAAAAAAAAGCTATGCTTGTCAATATCAAGATTCTAAGAGTATTGTAGGAGTGATGAGTGTATTGGGAAATTTTCAAAATACTATTGGAACAAGGACAGGTGAGAGTTTACTCGAGGAGAGTTGGTGAGGGGAACTCTGTGGAAAACATTGAGGGACAGGATTTTAGAAGGAGGTAATTTTGTAGACACTCACTGAAGTCAAGAGTACATTATATATAAGAACTTGGGAGAAGAGATAGACATGTAGAGGAATATTGTTACTGGGAAGGATAGTACTTGAGAAAATGTGACAGAAGACAGGACTCAACAGGTTGAGATAGGGTATAAATGGTCTTATACTTCTTGTAAAGAAGTCTTCCCACTTGAAGGTAAGGATTTATGTGTGAATGTAGTCATTGGGCATAGTGTATGGCATGCTGCCTAATGGTCGATACTGCCTCAATTTCCTTCTTCATGGAGTCTGTGTTGTAAACTTAATAGTTATTAGCTGCTTACACTTACTTTCCTGATTTTCAAGGTCTCCTCTCAGGAGCCCTTTTCAGTTTATTAATTTAAATGGTAGCAATTTTCTTAGAGGTGAATCACATAATGATTTTTTTCAATCTTTTTTATACAAGATAGCACTGAAAAAAGTATGATTAGATTCAATTCAGTTGTCTCCCACAAAAGTAATACGTAGAAAACACCATCCAAGGTGACTCTCTGTGTGCTTAATAGCCTAAAGATTTAGGTTAAGTGTATAACAGAGAACTGTTCTGCTTAAAGAATGAAAAGGTGTTGCACAAATTATCTTAAAGAGCCAAAAACAGCGTCCAGTTCCTACTTGAAACAATTTGTTCTTGGAATATTGTCAGCTAAAATTGTGGTCAACTTTTGCAAATTGTATGAATTTGCACTGCATATTTTATTTAGTGTTTAGCAAAACTCCAATATGGCTCTGCATAACTTACAAAATACACCATGAAAATGACTTCAGAAACTCCCACAGAAGTTGACAAATTGGGCATCTAATGCTTTTAAGCTAATTGCGTGCTTAGAGGTTATAGAGTCCACTTGTTAAGAATGAATATCAGAGTTTCTTGGAGAGAATGCTCTGCTGACTGCCACACTGAATGCAACCCAGCCCTGTATCAGAAATATTGCAGAAGCTTAAAGAAGAAAATAATGTGAGCTTTAATCACCATTCTACTTAGTCTTAAGTGAAGTGCTCATGAATCATATGCAATATCATAGCAGTTTTGAAACCTACTCTTGAATTTTCAAGCTGTTATTTTCAGGAAATTTAGAAAGCAAATTGCTAAGTGATAAAGAGTAATCTGATACCATTGCTTATGCCATTTTTTTTTCCTTTGCAGGCTGGAAAAAAGGAAAGGAGTAATACCCTGAATATTGCAATAGACAACATGTGCAAGAAGACAAGAGACCTACGCAGACAGGTGAGACCTACGCATACAGAGGCATGGAGACAGAAGCACCATACAAAATAAATTTTTTTGCACTGCTAGAATATTTACTTCTTGTTTTTGTCCTTTTTCAACTAATTTAGAACACAAAAGAACAACAGTAAATATATACCTTCCATATTTACATTACATACATCATACATTTGTGGCAAATGTAAAGTAGAAGAAAGAGAGTGTGACTTAATATCAGGCAGACCTGGACACCTGGGTGGCTCAGTGGTTGAGCATCTGCCTTCGGCTCAGGGCGTGATCCCCAGGGTCCTGGGATCGAGTCCCGCATCAGGCTCCCCTTAGGGAGCCGGCTTCTCCTTCTGCCTGTGTCTCTGCCTCTCTCTGTGTGTCGTTCATGAATAAATAAATAAAATCTTAAAAAAAAAAGAAACTTAGCTTATCATCCATATGCTTAAGGCAAACAGGTAATCAGAGATGTACCAATTTGCCCTTTCAGTTCTTTTCATATGATTCAAAAATTAGTTTCTGTTAAAGCTCAGACTACTTTGTGATCTTAGGTCACCAGGAACACAGGATTAGGAAGGATTTCATTAAATAATTTAGAAGTCCAGTATTATGCCACAAGTTATTTTTTTTCCCCAGAACTATGAAGACCTAGCTATTTTCAGAAACCTTTGCTTTCCATTATTTTCCAACTATATAATAACCAAAGTTCTTTTTCTTGCACAACTTGAACTTGGTCACCATTAACTCATAAAAGAAAGGCAAAATATTTTCAACCATAAGCTTTTAATACAATATATTATTGTAGTTTAATGGGAGATTTAGTAAAATAGCCTGAGCAATCTTTTAATTCAGAAGTAGATTTGGAAATGGAATAAATAGGGATCCCTCAGTCAGTTAATATTAGCTGTAAAAAAAAAAAAAAAAACCCAAAAAAACAAAAAAACACAATTTTGAGGGCTGGGGAAATTCCAATTTCTCAACTTTATGGCCTTAATGTGAATTCTATTTCTATTGTCAGCACTTAGAATCATGGGATGTGAGAGTTGGAAAGAACATAGCTCAACTTGTGTTATAATGCAGATGAGAAAGCAGGCCTGTGTGGTGAGGTAACCAGCCTAAGGAGGAAGCAGCATCAAACCCATACAAGGTCATAACCTACACTCAAACTTACCCCACAGGGCCATTCTCCATCTTCATTGAAAGACTTCTATTCTCAATCTTGTTAAGGATTTCTACTCCATCGGTTCCTCTTGGGATTTAGAAACATTGCTTTATGAGCTATCAACAATTATATCTTTCATTCCTGTCTCATCCCTCTCTACTGCCCTCAACAAAATGTTAATCTACTTTATACCCCCAAAGCTTTTTGAATCATTACTATAAAAAAAAGTCAAGATAAAGCAATCCTTTATATGTAGGATTACTAGATTTAGCAAATAAAAGCACAAGATACCCAGTTAAATTTGAATTTCAGATTAAAAACAAACATGTTTAATTATGTCCCAAATATTGTGTGGGGCATAATTATATTTAAAAAAATAGTGTGTTTATATGAAATTTAAATTTGACCAGGCTTCTTGTATTTTATCTGGCAATTCTACTTGTGTTTCCACCTCACTAACATCAGTGAGATATAGAAAGAACATGGGGGATTACTAATACTTTTCTTTATAGTAAAGAGATGTTCCCAACTATAAAAAACTGCTGTGTTCCAGAAGTATGAACCTTCCCTATGGTCTTGTAGTTGAACATATTCATTGTTTTAAGTATCACTGCTTAACAAACCACTACAAACAATAGCAGCCATTTTATTATGTTTCAAGATTCCATGGGTTGACTGGGAGTCAGCAGGGCCATTTTTGTACTTTTCACTTGTGGTCTCCCATGGAGTAGCAGTGAAATAGTGACTGTGTCTGGGTGCAAGCCTGGGTATTTGAGGCCTCAAGTGCCTCTTCTTCCCTCTTTTCATGTGGTGTCTAATTTCCTTAGGACCCTTTCATGTGAATTCTCTCTCCAGTGGGGTAACCTGGATTTCTTGCATTATAGTTCAGGGCTCCAAGAAAGGAGAGATGGAAGCTGCCAAACCTCCTTTTTTAAAAAAAAAAAAAAAAAGATTATATTTATTTATTCATGAGAGACACACAAAGAGAGGCAGAAACATAGGCAGAGGGAAAAGTAGGTTTCTTGTGGGGAGTCTGATGTGGGACTGATCCCAGGACCCTGGATCACACCCTGAGCCAAAGGCAGATGCTCAACCACTGAGCCACCCAGGCGTCACGCTGCCAGACCTTCTTAATGCTTAAGCTCCAAAGTTACCAGAATGCTATTTCTTTCTCTATTAAAAATAGTCATGAATCCTGCCCTAAGTCAAGAGGAGCAATAGACCTTCAAGAAGTGATATGTGTGTACAGAATGAGTGGGGTTGTTAGAATTTTGTCTCTGGAGACATCTGGGGTCTCTAATGTCAATAAGGTTGTTGCTATGGTTTGTTTCCAGTATCCTTACTTGCCCTCCCTTGGACTTCATTTTCCATCCTGATGTTTATACTTTTGCAATAATAAAAACTAGTTTAACAGCAACATGAGTCATCTCCACCTCTTCTTATTCTTGCAAAGTTTATCAAGCAGTTTGTTTTAAGCATCTTATATATATTCTTTTACACAGGAAGAAGAAAGTCCCTACCCTTAAAATGTTTTTCTTTGGAATATTTAATGTTCATAAATCATTGTGGATCTGTTTTTGTTTGCATGTTTGTTTTTAGTAAACAATAATCAGAAAACATCTTCTTGCTCTTTCATCTAACCTCCTTGCTTACTCAGGGCTGGCTTGTCCATCAGCAACACAGAAACATTTTGGCTTTGGTTCAGAGAACCATTGGATTTCTATGAGATATTTCCATGAGATGGATTGCTTAGGCAGATCTATTGGTGGGGGGAGGAGCAAATTATAAATTTCATTTTGGGGCAATAAGATTAAATGACCTGGATGGTGACTTAGTGTTTATTTCTATGAACCATATTGCTTTGTAACTTTTTTGCCTGTCATCACTGAGAATGAAGACAGAAGTCTTTGGCATGGTGTTCCAGGTTCTCTATGATTTGGCTATGACTTTAATTGACAATATTCATAATGTTCTTTCTCTTTCACTCTCTCAGTTCTTCTTCTTCACCACACCACACATTAACCTGTTCTCTGACTAAAGAGACTACTTATTATTCACCAAATTTTCTATCACTTTCAATTCCCCAAAACACATGTGTTTTTGTGTATATGGTTTGTTTCACTTAGTGCTTTTCCCACTCCTCTTGCTCCCCCCATCTCACCCGTAATCAACCTTAGGACCTTCAAGACTAATGTAAATGCTACTTCTCCCATGAAACCTTTACCGTTTTCATCAGCTGGAATTATTATTATTTTTCTTTCTGGAACACTTATAGCATGTGTAGTTCTTTTATAGTAGTGATCATATCCTGCTTGTATTTTTCTTTTTTAATGGATTTTTTTCCCTCCCACTGGATTTTAAATCCTTAAAATGGTAGTTATAACAACATCTCTCACTTAGTAGTGCTTTCCAAAGCTCTCTACAAACTCCTTACATTAGTCTTTACATTATTGGCTTTTATTTCTGAAACAGGAAATAATTCCATAGTATTATTATCTCAATTTCTCAGGTGAGGGACACCTGGGTGGCTCAGTGGTTGAGCATTTGCCTTTAGCTCAAGTCATGATCCTGGGGTCCTGGGATCAAGTCTTGCATTGGGTTCCCTACAGGGGGCCTGCTTCTCCCTCTGCCTATGTCTCTGCCTCTTTCTGTGTCTGTCATGAATAAATAAGTAAAATCTTTTTTTTTTTTTTTTTTTTTAATAAGTAAAATCTTTAAAAAAAAATCTCAGGTGAGTCAATTTACTGAATACCAATTAGTTAACTGCTAGACCTTAGGTTTGAACCTGAGTTCATCCAACCCAGCCCAAATTTGTAACCACCATATGGGGGTCAGAAATATTTATCCTCAAAACTCCCAGTGCCTAATAAACTGATTTTACCATCCTAAATATTTTTTTATTTACTACTTATTTTACAAGTTTTTTTCATTAAAATTGTTTCTTCCTTCAATCTCCTTCCCCATCACTTATTTGAGAACTGAATGACTATTACAATTCTCAATATGTGAAGAATATTTGAGGTTTAAAAATCCTCAAAAAAAAAATAAGCCTCATTTCTCTGTTTAAAAAATTAAGGCCATTGAATATATTACATTTCTAATGTATTATGCAGAGTGAAACATACATTTGATATTACTAAAGGCAGGTTAAAATTTTCATTTGTGTGTATTAAGAAAAAATTGCCTATTTCATATATACCAAAGTAAAAACTTGAGGTATGTCAAATTAAATAGGATTCTAATAAAACACAACAAAAAATACAAAAACTTGTTAGTTGCTGAGTTGTTGAATTGCTCTCTGCATCTCTTCCCCATTTTAGTAATATCAGTGCCACCCTTAGAAAAAAATATGTATGTCTTTATACCTCCTCGTCTTCATCCTCATAATCAAATAATATTAACAATCCATAAGATACAAGTATCATTAAGTTGACACAGTGGGTATACATTGAATTAATTATTAGGCGATTTAGTTCCTATTAGTCAATTGAGTTTCGACAGTCACATTTTGCTATTTGACTTAAAATTAAAATGGCATTAATATAGACATATCTAATTTGTTCTAGCTCCCGAGGACAATTTTTTTCTAAGACAGTTTATTTTCTTTCCATTCCTCTTCCCCTTACAATTTCATTCTTTCTTATTCCTTTATTTAGTGGTAGTGGGGCAGTGCTATCTTATAGTTTTCATACACAGCTTTCACTTTTGGGTTTCAATTGTAGAGAAATATATTATTTTATTTGAGATCCCAAACCACTTACATCAGTGGGAAATAGAAAAATTGATGTCTCAAAGCCTTTTATTAAACTGTGGTGAGAAAAGATGGAAAGCCCCGTAGTTTGATTTTGTGCCTGACATCTTTCATGCCTGGCCACAAACAGGTATTTATTGAAAATACATACCTCTAACTCCTATTGGCCTCCCACTAACTTCACATTTTAGTGCTGCAGCTTCTAAGATTGTCCTATTTTTACATTGGCATGTTGGATTCTTCTTTAAGGTTTTTGTATATCATTTAGGTGAAAGGAATGAGTTGCTCCATTGGGTGGGAAAAATAATATGGAAATAAATAAGATAGAGGCTTCTTACATATTATGCACAGATACAGAGGAGTATACAATTTAAATGAAAAACATCCCATGTGTCAGAATATGCCAGAGCATATGAAGAAAATTACTTAGCATAGTGTTTGAGGCATTCCATATCTTGTCCCTATTTGCATTTCTAGTCCTCTCTCATAGTAATTCCTCTCTAACAGTCAGCACAGCACAGGGGATGAGAGAATCAAATTCAGTAGTGTGCAAAGCAGAAGTGGCAACGTGTGATCATCAAGGGGTAGTTTATGTTAAGACATCAGAGTCTGCTACTTGGTACATGATCAAAAACATTATCACGAGACAAATGTGTCTGTTTTATATTGGATTACCATGAAAGCAGATCCTGAGACCAGAGCCTTAGAGCAGGTAGTTTATTTAGGAGGCACTTCTGAGAAACATGTGTAAGACAATATGAAATGTAAGATAACAGGCAGGGAAGGAGGAAGGAATATGCTATTCAAGGTTGCTACTGTAGACAGCAGGACCTTAAGGACCCCCAAGAAGGGAAAAAATGCCTCCCAGAATTGTCTAACTGATGGGTAGAGACCAAGAATTTTATCCAGTCACTCCCATCTCCACTGGTTGATGGTTGTTTCCAGTGGTATTTCCTCTTCACAACGTCCAGGCTGTCTGTGCTTGGGCTGAGACTCTCATAGATACTTGGAGCACAGCCTGAGGAAGAATAACAAAGAGAAGCAGGGAATGCATTACAAGTGGAATGTCTTGAAAGGAAAGGAACTGTTCCCTTAAAGCAACAGCTGAAATCAGAGACAGATCCAGTGGTTGAGACATCACCTTTTAATCTTTTTGTCTTACTGTTTTCTTTTTACCTGAAATACTTTCCGTTACCTCCATTATTCCTAAGAAATCCTGTTCCAGTCCTCACTCTATCATTGTGTTCTAGTCACACTAAATTCTTGTGATGTCTTGAGCATCTCTTTCTTTCTTCCTTTTTTCGTTCTTTTTTCTTTCTTTCTTTCTTTCTTTCTTTCTTTCTTTCTTTCTTTCTTTCTTTCTTATCTATCACTTATGATAGTCTTTATTCTAAAATGCTATGCTTTCCACTTCCCAACTCCTACTCTTAACAGCTAATTCAACTTTTAAAATGGAATACATATGTCTCATCTTTGCAGAAGGCTTTTTAACCGTAATGATCCAAGTTAATTGTTTCTTATTTGTCTGTGGTTCTTTTAAGATACTCATCAAACTCTCTTTGCACTTCTCACTCCCTAATATTATAGTGTCTTTGTCATCTTGACATTCCCAGGTTGCCTAGAATGGTGCCTTGGCCTTAGAGAGAAGGCTCAAAATGCATTTGTTAAACTGAATGAATATACAGCTATAGGAAAGAAGATTCATTCTGCTCATTATATTTGAATTATATTATGTCAGCTAATTTCGGCCCATTTTCCAACAGAAGTTTGAAAACATTGGCATAGAACTTATTTGTAAGCTCATTTTGCAGTCCTTCTGTCTTGTCCTACTGAACATAATATCACACCTCCATGGCACACCTTTTCTCATTTACTGTGTTTTGTACTTAGCAAAATGCTTTAGAATAAAGTAAAAATATGTGCTCCTAACATGGTCTAGGTAAAAGAATTAATTTAGCCAAAGCATTTATTCATTTATTTATTTATTCATTAATAATAATAAATCAGCTATAACTCAAGCTTCACCTTTGCAACATGTTTCAGCACTTCTGTATGGAATGAAGGATTGAAGGAATAGCAGCAAGATCATAGCTGAAAATCTTGGGGAAAAAAAAACAAGGGATTAAATACCATTAAAATAAAGGGAAGACAAATGGTGTGTACCATAGAGGGGAAATGCACATACTGTAGCAAATGTATCCAGTGCTGTAAAATTGCAAAAATTATTCAAATAATTTAAAAATTGGCACAATGTGGAACAACAGTTACTCTCTATCTCTCTAGATTTTTGTATATGACAAAGCAAAATTATTTTTTAAAAAGCACAAGAGAACAGTTGAACTTTCTGGGTATAGTTGTAGATGGGAACATACATCAGTCTCTTATATGAGAAACAATCACTTTTTAAAACCTGTGTCTCAATGTAGTTAATACCTAGTCTTGCTTCTTCATGTAATAATCAAATTACTAGAAACATGAGTTTTTTTCTCACTCTCTCCACCTCCACTCATCTCCATTCATTCTTCAAACCATTGCAATAGGACTCCTGCTTCCATTTTTTCCACTCAGACTGCTCTCACTAAGTTAATCAATAACCCCTGAGTGATTAGGCAAGTCTTCTTTTTATTGAACTTACCTTTAAAATTAGACTCTGAAATTCATTATCTTTTTGAAATTCATTTGCTGTCAGTTCCCTGATTTTTCCCATATTGTAACATTTAACAACTCTCATTTCTCTATTAGATTATAAAGGATCATGCATTTCCACCTTGCTATATTTCATAATGGCTTGCTCTTGGTTGAAAGATAAGGAAATGATGTTTATAAAAAATTGTTGAATTGAATGGAATCAAATACACAGAAAAGAAGATTCAAATCCATAATGTGGGTACTATAATTGCATCTGGTAAGATAAGTTCATATGGCTAGAGCAGTGACATAGATTTATTTGAAAGTTTCTCTTAGTTGTTGGTCATTTGGTCTCTTTGTTTTTGGCCATCATCTCAGTTTTTTTTTTTTTTTAGATCCTACTCTCCCATCTGCATGACTCCCATATATGGAAGTATTTCCTAAGATTTTATTCTTGGACATCTTCTCACTATGCATGATCCTATCTGCCTCCTTGGCTTGAATTACCTCCCATATGTATGTTGGCTATTAATTGCATATCTTTAGTACAGATCTCCTCTTAGCCCTCCTTCAATATATCCTGGTTACAAATGAAAGAAAAAAAGAATAAAGGGGAGGGATCTAATTGAAAACTGTTCCGCCTCTGAGATTCCTTCTACTTTTACGTATCTGAAACTAACATAACTTGTAGTGCCCAGTTCAAGTCTAAATTGTGATTTGTTGCCCGATTTCTCTGGTCCACTCTTTATGGACATCAAACACATTATTCATTCACTCAAGGTCTTCCCTTTGCCTTGTAACTCCTTAGTACTCTGCACTCTGTCCTAGTAAGTGCTCAGACAATATTAATTAGTTGCTATTAGTAATTTGCCATTCTTCATGCTAAGCATATTCTTCCCTTAGGGATCTCCCATAACCTCTGTGAAGTTGTTAGAAGCCAGAAAATTTCACAGTTCTGGGTAACTAGGGTAACAGTCTATTGGTTTTAAAAAATACTCTAAAATAAAATTTTCACAGGGGGAAAATTATAAATTTCTTCTGATAGCTATTCATCTCTTTGTTTTATTGTATAAAGGTTATTAAACTAAATAAGGAGGTTGACTAAAAAACTGGGGAGCCATTCATAGTCATTGACACTGTTGGAAGACATTCTTCAAGACCCTTTAGGACTCAATATTATATAAACACAATGCACTAATTTTCCACTGCAGTTTTAAATTTCAGAAAATATCTGCTGAATAGAGTAATTGCCTGATTGTCATTTATGAGCTTATACATAATCTAATTTAAAAGAACTAATTGTAGCAGAATGTTATACTTGTTTAATAATTTAAGGTGTAAGGGCAAGAACAATTAATGGAGATGAAGAAAATTGGACATCAAACTCATTTATTATTCTCCTTGCTCTATTAATCTGTTATCAACTGGCATAATCGGTGATCTAACTTGGTTTAATTACCATGAAGACTACAATTTAGCTAATCAAAATTTATCATCAGTTCCTCCAACAAAGTAGAAAACATTTCATAATTTTGTAATTATGAAAATACATGATGTACAATGTTGTTTGTACACATGCATAAACATCACTATAGTACAATTTCTTTGAGAGAAAATGGAGTATTGTCACTTATAATCTGACCCCTGAGCTAAGTAGAATTTAAGAAAAAAATAGTGCATTTTGGTAACAAGAGAGCTATTAAATAGATCAATGTTTTTTTCCCTTGGATATTTCTTTTTAACTTTGTAAGTGACGTTCTTACAGTCTTAAATATTATTAGTTTAGAGATTGTGTAAAAATATATAAGAATTTTGTAACTACGGAGATTGGAAAAATAGGAAATAACATGAACCATTTCCTGAAAAAAAAGTGAATTTTTTATTTCTCCTCAGCTCCGTAAGGCTATTATAGATCATGTGTCAGACTCCTTTTTGGATACGACAGTCCCACTTTTGGTTCTCATTGAAGCTGCCAAGAACGGCCGGGAAAAGGAAATAAAAGAATATGCTTCAATATTTCGTGAACACACCAGCAGGCTTATAGAGGTAAGCATGTTAGAACTGTAACTACTCTAAATCCAGGAGAATGAAGCTCTCATTCCCCATTTACAGTTAAGTTGTACTCAGATAAAAACTTTTGACAACTTATAACAAATGAAGCAAAGTTCAGTATTGTTTTTTATGTAGTTTTTTTTAAGGCTACACACACACACACACACACACATGAACTGGTTAAATGCAGATATTTTGTTTTATCCCTACAAATATTTTCTTCCTGTTCTAACGTGAAAGTATCAAATACTCTACTTCATGCCATATTATTATTTCTCTACCATCTTTTCATGGCTTTATTACCCCTTCAGCATGTCAAATCATATTCAACTATGTGACATGACTATAGAAAAAGAATTTCAGATATACAGGAGTAGAAATATCCAGAATAAATAAGTGGGGGTAGTGGGTTGATTCATCTCCCAGTAGAGACCAGAGGAGATGATAAAACTATAATCTCTTCTGTTTGGAAGATGGAAGCATAGAAATGCCCTACGATTTGGGGGCAAGGTGGTATATTGCTAATAGAACCATAAAATGCTAGACATTTCCCAGGAAAGAGATAATAGAACCTATTGTATTATGGGGATCTGTAAGGTAGCCTCAGTTTAAGAGAGGCTGAGTAGAAGGATTTCTAACACCAATAAGGTGACAGTACTCACAAGGCCAGGAACCAGTAGCAGAAAGGGGAAGTGTGCTTGACCAGATTCATACAACAGAGCTGATATACTGCTAGGACTGATCAGTATGACTTCAGTGTTGTTTATGTCTAGTATCTGCTCTCATTGGCAGCGCTATGCCATGCTGGTTATTAAACATTCTAACTGCCACACCTTCATATACTGGTCATGAACTTTGTGATGAAATATGTTTGGGGGCTCAAATTGCTTATAAAAACTGGTGAGTTTTTATGTCAGAAATAGACACCACCTAAATTAGAATCACAGCATTTTATATAACATCTATTAAAATAGAGGACTTCCTCGATGTCTTTAATGTAGACCCACTGGGAAGGAAGTTTCCAATGTAGCTAGCATTTGCACTATAAACCCTCTGGTTTCTAGTCTTCACATTTAGAAAATGAAAGGAGTTGATGAATAGATAATTACTAAGATTATTTCAGCCTTAAAGCTGACCTCCCTTCAACTCTGAAATCTACTTTGAACTTCCCAAGGACTATGTGAGACAGGGTAACTGTTACAATTCCCACTGACCTTATATGGAAATAAAGGTACAAACTCAGACTAGGCTAATTGGAGCCAGACCTGATTTCCAGGCTTACAAATTTTAACTAATTCATTTGATTATTTATTATATTTTCCATCTTATTTATTCCCTCTTGTATTTATTCCTCAGATGTATATTCAGTCTTTACCTGGGAAAATGTTAAAAGTAAGAGGTAAAGCAGAAGAAACAGGTCATTAAAAGTGTAAAAAGTGTAAAAGTGTAGCCCCTGACAATCATAAACATTTTTTCTAATAATGTGTTCTCTAAGGTGAAGGTACACCAAATTATGAAAACAACTTTTTGGTGAAATATTCTGAAAGTAAAAGGTTTCTGCTAGGAAAGTTGCATCCGTATTTCTATTTCTTCGTTTGGTGTTGAGCATGGAGCCTGACTCAGGTCTCAATCTCACAACTCTGAGATCATGACATGAACTAAAATCAAGTCCGACACTTAACTGGCTGAGCCACCCAGGTGTCCCAAGACTCCTAATTTTGTTAGATGCAGACTGGAAAAAATGAAAGTTTTTTTTAAGTATACTGCTTGCCCACTAGGTTGTTTATATATATCAAGAAGAAAAAAAGAATACTGCATTTATCTCTCAGGAAAATTTCTTTTCGAGAGGAGCTGTCTAACCAAGGCAACAGAGAAAAATCATCATTAATTTACTACAAACATTGAGCCAGAAGTATCTGTGACAGAGTCCAGGGAAATAGGAGAGCTTAAATTTATCAGTTTTGAAGACATTGTGAGTTTACTCTGTATAGATTGCTTACTAATCCTCCACCTTTGCTTTCCCTTCTACCTCTCCATCAGGACTACTTAGACCCATCTTATTCCCAAGCTGAGTAACTTGACAGAGCAGGACAGAAAGTCTTAGATTCTAAATGACTTCAAGGAAAAGCTATTTTCAACATGTCTGGGTTTTGATACCTCAACTGTGTTTGTCAGAGAAATCTAAAATCAGTGAACTTGTTGCAGTAAGACTTAAATGGAAAGAAAAGTAAGTCCATTTTTAAAGAACTCTTATCAGATCGTTCCAGAAAAACTCCATGCTGTTAAAGGAACACTATAGATAGTGGTTAAGATGGTAACTTTTATTAAAAAAAAATAGAAAAACAAACTAGATTTTAACACATAGCAAAAACAAACAAACCCATAGCATTAAGAAATTCTATGGGTAATAATTAGCAGCCAAAAGGATTTGGGATATTAGAAAAGAAGTGGGAATGAGGAACAGAGTGGCCCATAAATTGGGCCTGAACATTCCCATTCTCTAGTAGGGTCATGTCTGAGGTCTCTTGTTATATTATCATGCAGTTTGATATAAAATGATCATGGGTGAAATGATGGTTATAAAATACTATATAGTGTCAATCCCTGGAAAACCTAGATACTTATGGCTAATTTTGTTTAGTTATGCTGAACTAAGTAACTGCTATGCAAAGCTTATTCTACTTTGAACATCCAAGTTACTCTGTGTTTTTGGATCCACTAAGCCACCGTGAGAATAATAAGGAGTCAAAAGGTTAGCATTTAAAAAAATTCATCTTTGCATCATGATTAGTTATTTAATGACAAATGTGCTCATTTAATTATACTCCTTAGTACTTTGATCTTGCACTGGTGGTGAATTAGGGCATCATTAACTCTACTGACTTCCACCAATAATACCTATTAAACACGAAATTTAAAATATTAATTTTATCTTAAAATTTAAAATATTCACTAATTCTAGTGAGTAAGAATTTTATCTGTCATCACTTTGAGCCTATTCCATTAGCTAAGTCTATGCAGCTAATATTCCATGAATCTGCATTGAATGAAGGAACACATTCATAACACTAACTCACTTTTATTTCTCTCTAAAAAGTTATTTGGGGGATTCTGGTAACTGGATTTGGGACAATGTCTGAGCCCAGTTATTTAGTGGAGTGCCTTTCTATTCTTGAAAATAATTCATCACAATAATATTAACAAATACCTTTGCCATCAATTATCAGATAAGGCCAATGTTATAAAGTCTACTCCAGATCTCCCTCAGATGGAATTTGTCACAATTAGGTAAAATTTTTAAGAATTTTGCCCATGTCAGAGATAATAGTTTGTAACTTTATTGTTGTTATATAGCTGTTATTCAGAAGAAATTGTATTCCAAAAAATGCATTGCTTATTACAATGGCTGATATTTAGTATTTCTTTAAAATCAATTTCTAAAACTCCACAATTATTTTTTAATACACTATGATTTGTTCTCAGCAATCAGTTCCTGCTGAACACTACATAGTTGCTACTGACTAAAAAGGTAAAATCTCCAGTTTATCCCATGGATTTTACTATATTAATTATCATTAAATGTGACAGTATTAATGATCTAGGCCTGAAATTTTTCTGTGAATTAGAGAAGTTTCTCTATGTGAAAAGCCAGCTTCGTCAGTGCTTTGACTTATTCATCAAAAATTCATCTGTCTTGATGCACCTTATTTTAGTAAGTTTCATGGGAGCCTTTCATCAAAAAGGAAAAAGTGGGTGGACATTTAATTATAATACTTCCCTCCAACCTACAAAGCTGATTGTTCCCACTCACAAAATGGCGATCCAGATTTAGCAAGGCCCCATTGCCAAGAGAGAAGGCTGTAGAGGGGACTCTTGCTGTTTGCAAGAAGTGCTCAGAGCTCTCAGCTCTACTTTTATCTTTGCATTTTGACAGAATCCTGTTCGAGTGTCACACATTGCTTTAATTGATGATCTGTTATCAAATAAGGATATGCTCAGTTACAAATAAATGAAGCTTTTAGAGTCCCATCTCATTCTTCCTCCTCCCCCCAAAAAAGAAAAAAAAAGAAAAAGAACAAACCCATACTTATACTTGTACACAAACCAACAACTGTTCTCAGTGAGCAGCTTGGCAGCTCTCCTCTTTTGATGGCAAAGAGATGTTATAGCTAAGTCAGGAATGCTTTTGCTTATATAGATCACAGGTGTGACTGCCCACTCCCTGGATTAGAAAACTGTTCAGCATCTTAATCCTCTTCCAGCTAAAGCTCACAATGAACATGATCCTTAAAACCCTAACCTGAATCCACAGTGAGTGACATTTCCCTGTTGGAGAGGTTTCTTTATAAATTTTCCATTCATAGTGTTTGGAACATAGGGAAATGGGGAGTGAAACCATTATAGAAAAGTCAGAGACTTTCCATAGTCGGATGTAGGTATTTTTGAATGAGATATTAGTGTCTTGGAATTAGGAGGGAGAAAACTATATGGCATTAGAGTAGTTTGGGAATTTAGTTTAAAGTAAGCAATATAAGCAATATTTACACCAAAACTTACCAACTTGGCAGGAGTTGGAGTTGAAAAACTAGAACTCCAAGTTGAGTTTACAAGCATGACTAAAGTCACAATGCTCAGTCCTATGTTCCAGGAATATTAGAGTAATGAAATCTAGATCACTAAGTTGGCTGAAGATGAAGGAAGTTGGAGGCAATTGATGAATACCCTAGAATATTTGATTGCCAGACTGAATAGAGTAGATTTCATCTTAAGGACTGGATGATCCAATATTGGATTTGGAAAGCTGCAGTTGCTTCTCCACACAAAAGGGTCTAAAGGGAAGCCATATTTTAGGAGAGTTTGTGTATGGATTATTTCATGTTGGGCTATAAAAATTTTCTAACCCCCAACAATTGATTAGAATCTCATGAACATAAACTGGTATTTTTAAAAAAAACTGCATTTAAAACTTAATTTAGGGATATGTGGGTGGCTCAGCAGTTGGGCGCCTGGCTTTGGCTCAGGTCATGATCCCAGGATCCAGGATCGAGTCCCACATCAGACTCCCTGTGAGGAGCCTACTTCTCCCTCTGCCTGTGTCTCTGCCTCTCTCTCAGTCTGTGTCTCTCATGAATAAATAAATCTTTTTTAAAAAACTTAATTTAATCTCATACAGTAAAGAAAGAGAAGAAAAATATATTTAATAATGAACTTGAAACATAAAAGCAAATGATTCAAGACTTAATGGCATTAGACTAATGCTATACAATAGAAATAAAAGGCAGAACACAAAAATCATTTAAAATTTTCTAGTAGTCACACTAAAATAAGTAAAAATAGATAGGTGAAACCAATCTTAGGTTTTATTTAATCCAATATACCCTAAATATTATCATGTTAATATGTAATAATATAAAAACTATTAATAAAATATCTATTTTGTACTAAGTCTTATGAATCTGGTGTATATTTTATATATATGGTCTATCATAATCTAGACTATCCATATTTTAAGTGTACAATAGCCAAACATGGATTTCGGCTATGTATTAGACAGTACAGTTCTAGACAGATGATTGGCAAGTTGAGGACCAGAGTATATTCATTCATTCATTCATTCAACAAATATGTCTTAAGTGCTTACGATGTGCTATATACTGTGATGGACCCTAATGCCTTTGTCTTTGTTTTCCTAGACTGATGTACAGTAAGTACAGCATTCAGTAAATCATTGTTGAATGCATTAGTGTATAAACAAAGTAGAATGTCAGCTAATCCTATGGAAAAATTTAAAAGATGGCAAGTATAGACTTGGTTTTGAATTTTTGCTTGATTGTATTGGGAAAGTCACTTAATATCTCTTATATATCTTTTTTTTTCTTATATATCTTAATACAAGACTTAATACAAGTCACTTAATGTCTCCTGCAAAAGACATACTCCATTGTAAGGTGAAAACAATAGTGAGATTGAATAAGATGACACATTAAAGTACCAAATGTCACATCATGTATCATCTTCTCCTCTTTCTCTCTTTTAAACATTTTTTATCCAAAGTCTTATGTGGAAAGAGGTCACTTGAGTCTCCAAAACTTCTGATGAGCAATAACATTTTCCTTTTGGAAAATTCATTTTATAAGGAATTTCAAATATGCTGTAGTTGTTGTACCTTTGTATCCAACTTCCAAATATAGGTAAATGTTTTTCAGGAATGTTAACAGGCCAGAAGATGGCATGTACAAAATATCCAGCTGAAATTATGTCTCCAAAGTTTTGATATACACTTAATTGGTGTGTGGAGTTTCTCTGAAACTGTAGCTTTCCAATATTACTCTTCATGATGGTATTTGGCCAAGAGTTAACTAGCAAACATACTAACAATTACTGATGAATAATTTCAGGCCTAGAAGCCAAACTTCATTTCAATCACCAGTCTGATTATGCAAGCTGGGACTAATCTATTTCTTTTAATCAATTCACTATTCTACTCAATTAAAAAAATATAGAGAGTGAATTCCTCCAATGTGCTCTATAGAGCTCATCTATACAGAGCCCTGTGTTTAAAACTTGATTCCATTTTTGTCTTTTGTATTTGAAAACATGATTCCCCTGAAAAACATATTTACTTCTCTGAATAAGTGAATTCCTCCAATGTGCTCTATAGAGCTCATCTATACAGAGCCCTGTGTTTAAAACTTGATTCCATTTTTGTCTTTTGTATTTGAAAACATGATTCCCCTGAAAAACATATTTACTTCTCTGAATAAGTGACTTTAGTAAATCATTGAACATCTCTGAAGTTCAGTCTGTAAATGGAAAATGAGAGCTTAAATAATCTCCATTCCTGCCATTTAAAATTCTAGAAACCAAAAAGAGAAGAGTTCTTTCATATGTTTTATATGTACAGATAATATGGTGGTGGATGGAGGTGTCTGGTTAATCAGAAGTGTTGGAAGAGTGGCTATTTTGTTGCTTTTACAGGACAGAAAAAAAAATCTTTTTTTGAATAATAAAAAAGAAGAACAAAATAGGAAAGAAAATAAGATAAAATAAATAAAACATTTAGGTAATCTGTACCAGAATCATGCAATGCACCTTAAACTTTTTACCTCATTACATTCATGCTCACAATGATGGAGATAAATATTTTTATTACCATTTTGCTGATAAGGAAACTCTAGCCGAGAGAAAATTTGCCTAAGGTCAATTAGCTAAATGACAGAGTAGGGAATCAACTTGGTTCTATCAATGGCAGAGATTAAAGGAATAAAGGTAGCACAATAAATCTAAAAATAGATAGTGAGCCCAAGTTTTATATATGTTTAATTTCTTGATAGAGACAAGTGACATCTTTCTGAATGCTCTTAGACAAGAGAACTGCTATTAAATGGATAAAGATGCAAAAGTTTCAAGAATTGATTTTATTTTTTTCCTACAAGTCTCTAATCTTTTGGGGGGTTATAGTAGACATACAATGTTATATTAATTTCAAGTGTACAACTCAGTGATTGGATACGTTTATACATCAGCCATGTTCACCATTTAGTGTAGTTCTAATCTTATTCTACTTTCCCTAAATAGAAAAGTAGAAAGCCAGAGGCCACATTATACCCATGATATCCTTCTGCATGCAGTAATTCTTTATAACTCTTAAGTAACTGCTTAGCTAATAGCGATTAGTTCAAGGTGGAAGATCTAAGTGAGATCAGGGATCATCTTCTGATGAGAAAGTATAAGAAGTCCATTTATAAATTGACTGGAACTTGGAATATGTTTTACCTGTTAATCAATGTTATGTACACTATTTAGCTTTAGTCCACAGTCTATTGAGTCCTTAACAGAAGTTAAAACTTACAGAGCATTTATTAGAAATATTCTTCCTAACCTAAAATGCATTTAGAGGTGCCCCTCCCTATCAATCAGCTCCTTTTCAGTCTTGTATGCAGAGTATCTTTCAGATAGGTGCAGAAAATTCAAATACTTACAATCGGGGACATTAAAATAATTAATGAAAGGGCTTGGTAGGGTGGGCCTGTGATGAAATGGAGAGCATAAGCTTAGTTTAAAGGGTTGGTCTATACTCATCTTCAGTCAACTATTGCTCTGCATGAATGAAGGCCCTATTTTGTCAGACATTACAATTTCTCAAAAGAACTCAGAAATACAGATTTTTAATATGAAGTTCTGTTGGTTTCTAAGTATAAACATTTAAGTCAGTTTAAAACAAAATAAAATGGGGGCGCCTGGGTGGCTCAGTCAGCTAAGCATCTAACTCTTGGTTTCAGCTCAGGTAATGGTCTCATAGTTGTGGGCTCAAGCCCAGCATTAGGCTCTGAGCTCAGTACTGAGTCTGCCTCAGATTCTCTCTCCCTCTCCCTTCTACTCATTTTCTCTCTCTCTCTCAAATAAATAAATAAATAAATAAATAAATAAAATATTTTAAAACAAAACAAAATAAAACCACAACTCCATCATTTGTGCCAATACATAATGCCAAGCACCACTAGTTTTGCAGTGTCTGCTCTAAGGTCACATTTTGAAAAACAAACTTAAACAAGATGGATGTTTGTAGGTGATGTAGATTAGATCTGGGGAATGTCTTGTTAGTAAGAATCAGATATTAAAGTTAGGTGGTAAAATGCAGAAAGGTAACTTGATTTAGGGAAATGGGTTCTTTCTGCTTTTCTTTCCTATTTTGGTTGGCTTTGAAATAGGTGGTGAATTAAAGAGTTAGGAGCACAGTGAAGATAAATATTTCCTCCTATCTCCTCTAGTGCTTGCAAACATTGTCAGAGTAGAAATAGGGAGAGAGAAAGTGGGATCTTGCCAAAGGATCATCCAAATATATGTTAGACCCAGTGAAAGCTATAGCTTTGTATATCCAGAAAATCCCTTTTATAAAAAAACAATTAGACCTGTCACTTTCTGCAAGATGAAAGTGTAGATTTGATGCTTTTAAAGAAATGTTCCCATTACTGAAAAACAAAATCAGATTTACTCTGGATTCCATTGACAACTTTGTCTAAAGTACAGGCAGCATGAAAACAGACTTAATTTTTTCTAAAATCACTCTGACATTTTGTGATATTTTATACATGGAGTCCCAAAAGAAAACCAGAACATCCTTAGAGGGTTTGACTTTTGTGCTTTGAATCTGGCTAGTAAATGACTACTACAAGATTATATTTCCCTTCCCCCATATTTCTTTCGTTAACCTTCCCTTTCACTCTTTTATTCATTGGTATAGTCAAATTCTTTCTCATTGTGTCAGCAAAGAATATCTAAGGTTGTTTTAGTTTTCCTTTGCTAGCAACATGATGTCTAAAGAGTTTATATTTTAATAAAGCCATTTATTTTTCAAATAAATATTATTACTGGCACAAAAATAGATACATAGATCAACAGAACAGAACAGAAAACCCAGAAATGTATCTACAACTATATGGCCAGTTAATCTTCAACAAAACAGGAGAGAATATCCAGTGAGAAAAAGACAGTCCCTTCAACAAATGGTGTTGGGAAAACTGGACAGCAACATACAAAAGAATGAAACTTGCCCACTTTCTCACACCATACACAAAAATAAATTTAAAATGGGTGAAAGACCTAAATGTGAGTCCTGAAACCATAAAAGTTCTAGAGAGGAACACAGGTAGTAACTTCTTTGACATTGACCCCAGCAACTTCTTTCTAGATATGGCTCCAGAGGCAAGAGAAACAAAAGCAAAAATAAACTAATGGGACTTGATCAAAAGAAAAAGCTTCTGCACAATAAAGAAAACAATGAACAAAAGTAAAAGGCAATCTGTGGAATGGGAGAAGATATTTGCAAATGACATATCTAAGAAAGAGTT
Organism: Vulpes vulpes; assembly: GCF_048418805.1. Lineage (NCBI taxonomy): Eukaryota > Metazoa > Chordata > Mammalia > Carnivora > Canidae > Vulpes > Vulpes vulpes. The sequence continues at coordinate 77,719,313 of NC_132783.1, read as the reverse complement.
AGTATCCAAAATATGTAAAGAACTTATAAAACACAACACCCAGAATACAAATAATCCAATTAAAGAATGCGCAGGAGACATGAAGAGACATTTCCAAAGGCATCCAGATGGCCAACAGTCATGCTAAAAGGTGTTCAATAACACTGATCATCAGGGAAATACAATTCAAAACTATAGTGAAATACCACCTCACACCAGTCAGAATGGCTAAAATCAACAATAAGAAACAACAGGTACTGGTGAGGAGGTGGAGAAAGTGGAGCCCTCTTGCACTATTGGTGAGAATGCAAACTGGTGCACCAACTCTGGAAAACAGTATGGAGGTTCCTCCAAAAGTTAAAAATAGAACGAGAACTACCCTTGGATCCAGCAATTGCACTAGTAGGTATTTATCCAAAGAATACAAAAATAGTAATTCAAAAGGATAGCAGCATTATCTATAATAGCCAAATTATAAAAACAGCGCAAGTGTCCATTGACTGAAGAATAGATAAAGAAGATGTGGTGTATATATAGCATACGTATAGTACATATATAGTGGAACCTTACTCAGTGATAAAAGTGAATGAAATCTTGCCATTTGCAATGACATGGATGGAGCTAGAGGGTTTTATGCTAAGCAAATAAGTCAGAAAAAGACAAATACCATACAATTTCACTCACATGTGGAATTTAAAATACAAAACAAATGAGCAAAGGGGAAAAAAGGGGAGGGAGAGAGGGAGAGGAGGCAAATCAAGAAACAAACTCTTAAATATAGAGAACAAACTGCTGATTACCAGAGAGAGGTGAGTAGGGGAATAGATAAAATAAGTGATGGGGATTAAGGAACACACCTGCTATGATGAGCACTGGCAATTGTATGGAAATGTTGAATCTGTAAATTGTGCACCTGAAACTAATACTACCTTGTATGTTAACCAACTGGAATTTAAATGAAAACTTAAAAAAAAAAATAAAACAGTTGCTGTACTGGGTGCTTGGAATTTAATCACAGGCAGAGAAGGAATAGACTCTGCCCCACTGGAGTTTGCCACCTAGGAGAATATGAAGAAAAGTAAATGTGATAGGTGATGTGATGGATGAACTACTGGGGCCTATGGGAACATCTATAGTGATTGGGTTAGTTTAGGATAAAAGGATTACAATTTTGAGGAATTGGCTTCTTAGCTGTAACTGAGGATGATTTTTGGTTTAAAAGTTTAGTTAAGCAAAGGAGATTGGGAATGGAATCTTTTAGAGAAAAAAAGGACTGCCACATTTAAGACCCAGAAATGAAAAGTACAGATATCTCATATGGCACAGGTGGTCATATGGTGCATGTGTGTTTAACTTTATAAGAAATGCTAAAATTGTTTTCCAAAATGGCTAGACTATTTTGCATCCTCACCAGCAATGTATGAGAGTTCTAGTTTTTCCATATTCTTGCCAGTACTTGGAATTGTCAATTTTTTTTGTCTTTTGTTTTTGCCATTCTAATATGTATGTGGTATTGTTTTGTTATACCTTTAATTTGCATTTCCCTAATTACTAATTATGTTGAACATCTTTTTTGGTGACATTATTGAGTTATAATGAATATGTTGTATAATTCACCCATTTAAAGCATATATTTTAATGATTTTTAGAATGTTCACAAATTTGTGCCATCACAATCAACTTTAAAACATTTTAATTTTCTCCAAAATAGGTAATTGCTAACATACTTCCTGTCTCTACAGATTTGTGTATTCTGAATATTAGATATAAATGGAAGCATACAATATGTGGTCTTTTGTGACTGGCTTCTTTAACTTAGCATGATGTATTCAAGGTTTATCCATGTGTAACATGTATCAGCACTTCATTCCTTTCTATGGCAATTGTGCTGAATGGATAGATATGCCACATTTTATTTATCTAGTTATAAGTTGATAGACATCTGAGTTATTTATATTTGTTGGTTTTTATGAATAATTCTGTTGAACATTTTAATACAAGTTTTTGTATAGGCATATGTTTTTATTTATCTTGGGTATATACCTGGTAGTAAGATAACTACCCATTATTGCCCATTTATATACCTTTTTTTGCAGGAAATATCCATTTAGATCCTTTGCCAATTTAAAAAATGAGTATTTGTCCTTTAAAATATATATAATAATTCTTTATTTTAGAAGCAAGTTTCTTATTAGATATAAGATTTAGAAAATTTCCTCCCTTTCTGTAGGTTTTCTTTTCAGTTTCATGTTGGTATCCTACAAAGCACAAAAGTTTTGTATTTTGATAAAGTGCATTTTATATGTTTTTAATTTTGGTTTCATATATACCAATCTACTGCCTAATCAAAGATTATAAAGATTCATTCCTATGTTTTCTTCTAAAAGTTTTATACTTTTAGCTTTTATGTTTAGGTTGATCAGCTTTAAGTGAGCTTTTGTGTTTGATATTAAGGAAGAGTCTAATTTCATTTTTTTGCATATGGATATTCATTAATCCCAGCACCATTTGTTGAAAAAAACACTATTTTCCAATCAAGTTGCTGTAATAAATGTGACTGTAAATATGAGGGGTTATTTCTAGATTTAGTTCTATTGTGTTGATCTATGCCTGTTCTTATGTCAGTCTCACTCTGTCTTGGTTACTGTAACTTTGTAGTAAGTTTTAAAATAAAAAAGTATGAGCTCTCCAACTTAGTTCTTTTTCAAGATAGTTCTGGCTATTATGAGCCCCTTGAATTTTCAAATAATTTTAGGATCAGCATTTCATTTCTGAAAAAAAAAGTCTGAGAGTCTAAAAGTTTAAAAGGGATTGGGTTGAGTCTATAGATAAGTTCGTGGAGTATTGCCATCTTAACAATATTAAGTTTTTCAGTCTGTGAACATGGAATGTCTTCCCATTTATTTAGATCTGTTATAATTTCTTTCAACAATGTTTTGTAGTTTTCAGTGTATAAGTTTGCAGTTCTTTTGCTAATTATGTTCCTAAAATTTTATTTTTTGATGCTTTTGTGAGTGGTATTGTTTCTTAATTTCATTTTTAGATTCTTTTTTTTTTGCCATTTTTGAAGTGCAATTTTTTGGTATATTGATCTTATTTCTTGCAATCTTGTTGAACTTATTTATTAGTTCTAATTGTGTTTGTGTGTGTGTTCCTTAACAAATTCTATATACAAGATTATATCATTTTAGAATATAATTATACTTCTTCATTTCCAATTTGGATGTCTACTTTTATTTTCATGCCTAATTCCCTGAGCCTCATTTTGTAAGCTTTTTTCCATCTGTATATTTTCTTTGGTGAGGTTCTGTTAAAAAATTTTACCTTTTTTTTGCTAATTGGATTGTTTACTTATTTTTGTGTTGTTTAAAAGTTCTTTATATATTTTGAATACAAGCCATTTGTTGTGTATGTGATTCACAGTTATTTTCTGTATATCTGTGGTTTGACTTTCTAATCTTTTCATAGTATCTTGTTCAGCATAGGATTTTATATTTTGATGAAATCAAGTTTATCAGTAGTATCATATATGAAGCGTGCTGTTGTGTTTTATATAAGAAACTTTTGTCTAAGATGCCTACCTAGGTGGCTCAGTTGGTTGGTTAAGTGTCTGCCTTTGGCTCAGGTCATGATCCCAGGATCCTGAGATTGAGCCTTGAATCAGGCTCCCTGCTCAGTGGGGAGTCTGCTCAGGCTCTTGCTCTTTTTCTCAAACAAATTTTAAAGAAATCTTTTTAAAAAGAAAACTTCTGTCTAACCCAGGGTTGCAAAAATTATCTCCTGTATTTTCTCCTAGAAGTTTTTATACAATTTAATTTTACATTGGGTTTTTGTTCCATTTTGAGTTAATTTTTATATATGGTATAAAGTAGGGATAAAGATTTGTTTATTTGCTTGTTTATTTATTGCATATGGATATCCAATGTTTCAGCATCATTTTCTGAAAAGAATATACTTTCTCCAAAATATCATGTTTTCACTTTTGCTAAATAGCACTTGATTTATAATGGGTATACCTCTCATATGTTCTGTTCTATTATTCTATCTATCTTCCTTTTACCAATTCCACATTTTCTTTAAATTGTACCTTGGAACACCTGGGTGACTCAGTGGTTGAGCGTCTGCCTTCAGCTCAGGGTGTGATCTTGGGGTTCTGGGATCGAGTCCTGCATCGGGCTCCCTGAAGGGAGCCTGTTTCTTCCTCTATGTCTCTGCCTGTCTCTGTGTCTCTCATGAATAAATAAATAAAGTATTTTTTAATTTAAAAAAATAAAATTGTAGCTTTATAGTATGCCTTGAAATCAGATACTGTAATTTCTCTGACATTGTTCTTCTTTTGAAAAAATTGTTTTTACTACTCTACTTCCTTTGTCTTTTTGTATAAATTTTTGTATGATCCCATCAATACCTACAAAACTATTGCAGGCAATAAGATTGGGATTACATTTACCTCTAGATCAATATACAAATTGACATTGTAATAATATTGAATTCTCTCATTCATGAATGTGGTATATTTCTCCAGTTATTTAAACTAACTTTGATTTTTCATAAATGTTTTATAGTTATCATACTCAATTTTGATTGTTAAATACATAAATTATGACCGTTTTTTTAAATTATTATTATTCATGAGAGACACAGAGAGAGAGGGGCAGAGGGAAAAGCAGGCCATATTGCAGGGAGCCTGATGTGGGACTCGATTCTGGGTCTCCAGGATCCGGCCCTGGGCTGAAGGTGGCGCTAAACCGCCGAGCCACCCGGGCTGCCCAAATTATGATAGCTTTAACCTATTTCTTGTAGTAATCTAATTCATCGTAATATTTTCTAACTTATTTTGTTACTTTATGGGGTTTTTATTGTATGCATGTGAGGCACCCTTAAAAGAATCCCAGAAAACTTGCTCATTAACTAGTGACTAACTTAGGTAAAATGTTTGGTACTGCTTTTAATACTAAAACTTATAAGAATTTTAGAAAGTGATTCAGACTAATGTAGTAGGGAAGAACATAGAGTCAGACGAACAAATCCTGACTTCAACCATGTGAATTTGAGCAACTAATTTTGTCTCTCTGGGCTTCTAAAATCTCATTGGAACAATGGAGACATAGCACATTTCTCTGTAAAGATTTTGTGGGAATTCAATGAGGTAGTTTAAATAAAGCCTTTATGACAATGTCTGACAATACATTAATGTTGCAATAAATATTGGCCTAAAAAATCCAAGGTAAAGAAGGAGAAAATAAAACTGCTTTTGTTCCCAGATGACATAATTGTCGAGGTAGGAAATATGAAATCTCTTGAAACTAATCCATGATTATAACAAAGTTGATTATGGCAAAGTTGACATTTAAAGTCAACCACTTTTCTGTAACCAGCAATGACCAAGTGGAATTTGAAATTAAAAACACATTATTATCACATAGAATCACCTAATTATATAAAGCAAATATTAACAGATTTGAAAGGACAAATAGACAGAAATAATACCATGGAATTTCAATACCACATTGTCAATGGATAGGCCCTCAGAACAGAAAAGCCCAATGAAGAAACACTGGATTAAACTATACATTAGACCAAATGGACCTAATAGACACATAAGAACATTCCATCCAACAGCAGAACACATTTTTCACCAGCACACATGGAACACTTCTAGGACATTTCAAATGTTAGGCCACAAAACATGTCTTGATAAATTTAAGAAGATTTAAATCATATCAAGCATCTTTTCTGACCACATTGTATAAAACAAGAAATCAATTATAAGAAGATGACTGGAAAGTTCACAAATATATGGAGAGTAAACAAACATGGTACCAGATAACCAAAAGGCCAGAGAAGAAATCAAAACAAAAATAAAAACATAACTTGAAACAAATGAAAATGAGAACACAGCATACCAAAATGTATGGGATGCCACAAAAGCAGTCCTATGAGGGAAGTTTGTAGGGATAATTGCCTACATTAAGAAAAAGAAAATCTCAAATAAACTACCTAACTTTACACTTCAATGGAGTAGAAAAATAATAACAAAGTCCAAAGTTAGCAGAAGGAAAGAAACCAAGATCAGAGCAGAAATAAATGAAATAGGAAACAAAAAAATAGTAGAATATATCAAAGAAACTAAGTGATTTTTTAAAAAGACAGATAAAGTAGACAAATTTTAGCTAGACTCACCAAGAAAAAAGGAATGAATGAAAATAACATTATAAATGAAAGAAGAGACATCAGAACTCATACTACACAAATACAAGCATCATAAGACTAATAAAAACAACTTATGCTAACAAATTAGAAAACCTAGAAGAAATCAGCAAATTCCTAGAAACGTACAAAACTACCAAGACTGGATCATGAAAAAATTAGAAAATCTGAACACATGAATATGTAAGAAGATTGAATCAGTATCAAAACCTTCTAACAAAGAAAAATCCAGGATCACATGGCTTAACCAGTGAATTCTACCAAATGTTTAAAGAACTAATACCAATCCTTTTCAAACCTCTTCCAAAAAAGAAATGAGGGAAAATGGAATACTCCCAAATCCATCTTATGAAGCTAGCTATCATCTTATGAGGTAGTTTAAATTGTGTCAGACATTGTCATAAAGGCTTTATTTAATTTTTAATTTGATATTAACCTAATACCAAAGCTAGACATACACTTCAAGAATAAATAAATAGATAAATAAATAAATAGCCAATATCACTGGTGAACATAGATGCAAAAACCTCAGCAAAATATTAGCAAAATAAATTCAACAATATATTAAAAGGATCATACACCATAATCAAGTGGGGTTTATTAAGATATTGCAAGGATGATTCAATATCTGCAAATCAATGTGATATACCATGTAAACAAAATGAAGTATGGAAATCATATGATCATCTCGATAGATGCAGAGAAAGCATTTGACAAAATTCAGCATTGTTTTCTGAGGAAAAATCAACAAACTGGATGTATAGAAAACATACCTCACCATAGTAAAGGCCATATATGACAAGCCCACAATAGTGAAACACTAAAAACTCTTCCTGTAAGATAAGGGAAAAGACAAAAATGCCCACCCTCACCATTTTTATCCAACACGGTACTGGAAGTCCAGCCAGAGCAATCAGGCAAGAAAAATAAATAAAAAGCATCCGAGTTAGGCAGGAAGAAATAAAAATAGTCTCTATTTGCAGATATTATATTATATATAGAAAAAACTTAAAAGCATTTTGTGCTTATGGATTGGCAGAATTAATATTTTTTAAATATCCGTATTATCCAAAGCAATCTATAGATTAAATTCCATCTCTATAAAATTCCAATGACATCATTCACAGAAATAGACAAAACAAACCTAAAATTTGTGTGGAGCTACAAAAGATTGTGAATAGTCAAAGCAATCTTAATAAAGAAGAACAGAGCTAGAGGCATTACTTCCTGATTTCAAACTGTATTACAAAACTATAGTTACCAAAGCAATATAGTATTGACATGAAAAGACACATAGATCAATGGAATAGAATAGAGGACCCACGAACAAATTCGCATATTTATGGTCAATAGCTTATAACAAAAGGGCCAAGAATATACAGTGGGGAAACAGTCTCTCCAATAAACTGTTGGGAAAATTGGAGAGCCACATGGAAAAGAATGAAACTGCATCCCTATCTTATACTGTACACAAAAATTAAATCACAGTGGACTAAATATTTGAACTAAAGATGAAACCATAAACCTAGAAGAAAACATAGGCAGTAAGCTCTTTGGCATCAGTTTTTGCAATGATTTTTTTTCGATTTGGCACCATGAGTGCCAAAGGCGACAAAAGCAAAAATAAACAAGTGTGACTGCATCAAATTAAAAAGCTTCTGCACAGCAAGGGAAACCATCAAAAAAATGAAAAGGCAATCTACCAAACGGGAGGAGATACTCACAAAGATAGTCTTAACAAATAGTTAGTTTGGCATGTGGATATCTACATGCCCAAAAGTGAATCTATCCCTTATACCTTACACAAAAATTATTTCACAATGGATCATAAGCCTAACTGTAAAATGCAAAACTATAAAATTTCAGGAAGATAACTTAAGAGAAAACCTAGATAACCTTGGATATAACAATGACTTTTTAACCATAAAAACAAAGGCACTATCCATGAAAGAAACAACTAGTAAGCTACATTTCATTAAAAAAACAAACAAACAAAAAAAAAAAAAACAGAAAACTTTTGCTCCACATAGGCATTGTTGAGAATAAGAAGACAAAGCAGGAGGTTGGAGAAAATATCTGCAAGAGACATAACTGATGAACTTTTATTCAAAATATGTAAAAACAACAAAAAAACAAAAATATATAAAAACTTCTAAAACTTAACAATAAGAAAGCAAACAACCTGACTAAAGACTCTTCAGAGGAGCAAAGAACTGAACAGACACCTAACCAAAAAAGATATGTAGATGGTACATATGCAATTGGAAAGGTGTTCAATATCATGTTATTAGGGAACAGCAAATTAACAAGATACCACTACACATCTACTAGAATGACCAAAATCCAAAATACTGACAACATCAATGTTGGCAAGGACATGGAACAACAAGAACTCTCACACAGTACTGGTGGGAATGCGAAATGCTATATCCATTTTGGAAGACAGTTCTGCAGTTTCTTATAAAACTAAACATACTCTTACCGTATAATCCAGCAATCACGTTCTTTGATATTTCCCCCAAAGACTTGAAAACTTATGTCCACAGAAAAACTTTCACTTGGATTTTTAGCAGCTTTATTCATAATTGTCCAAATTTGCAAGCAACCAAGATGCCCTGAAGTAGGTTAATGCATAAATAAATTTGTGATTCATCTAGACAATGGAAAATTATTTAGCACTAAAAAGAAATGAGCTACCAAGCCATGAAAAGACATATACTTTAAATGTATATAACCAAGTAAAAGAAGCCAATCTGTCAAGGCTACATGCTATATGATCCCAACTATATGACATTGCAAATAAAGGAAAACATGGAGACAATGAAAAGATCAGTGGTTGCCAGGGGTTGGAAGAAGAGATGAAGGCAGAGCTTAAGATTTTTAGAACAATGAAATTACTCTGTCTGATACTATAATGATTGATACATGTCATTATGTTTTTGCCTAAACCCACAGAATGTAGAAAACATGAGCCATAATGTAAATTCTTGTTTACATTGTGATTTGTATGATGTATTACATCAATCAATGTAGGTTCCTCAATGGTAACAAACATACTATTTTCATGGGGGATATTGATAATGGGAGAGGCTATGCATGTGTCGGAGTGGGGAGGGTATGGGAAATCTCTGTATCTTCCATTCAATTTTTTGAAACCTAATATTGCTAGAAAAATTAAGTTTATTAATTAATTACTTTATTAATTATGAATTATTTTATTAATTTTAAGGGTCTCAGGTAAAAATGAAAATCTGGTGATATAAAAGAGAAATTCTAAGATAAGTGTAATTTGAAAATGTCTTTTATTAGTGAACATTTTTATTTATCTCTGATCAACAGTTGATTAATATTATTTCAATGTTTTTATATAAACACTATAGCCAGAATCTCCAGGATATTAATTAGATAGAAGCTGTAGTGTATGTGTCAACTAGTGGCACACCAGATATAAAATACTCCTAAGAAAGCAATCACTAGGGGACATTTACACTCAAATTAGCAGATTTATCTGGTTTCAAAAGTTCAACAGGTTTTTTTTTTTTTTTTTTTTTTTTTTTTTTTTTTTAGCAACATTGAGAAGGATGAGAAGGGAAACATTAAAGCAGCAGTATTTTTTTTAAAGGATAATGTTGAAGTCAGTGAAAATGCCTATGGTTTATATAAACTTGGAGGCACACAAATGATTCTGGCATCTTCAGAACTTTGACGGATTTTAATCTCCAGATGCATACATTATATGCAATTTCCAAAACCCTTTTGCATTAGATTCTCTTGCTTAGATTTGGCATGAGATGGTGCTGATGATACTTTCGATGCCAGAGATGAGTTGACTAGCTCTGTGGCAAGAAGTAAGTGAAGAAAGAATATCAGCAGTTTTTTTTTTTCCTTTTTTTAAGCAATGGACTGTCACCATCAATTCTTCTGTTAAGACATCTGGACTATGTCTGTATAAGCATCCCAATTGACTGATGGGTCCATGCCAGTGGCAAAAACAAACAAACAAACAAACAAACAAATAAATAAATAAATCTATCTCATTGTGTCCCTAATTTCATTATTTTTGGATTGTAATAAACTTTATTTTTTAAGCAAAGAAAAAGACAAATGAGGAAAAGTGTAGGGATCACCCATGATCTATTTCTATGCTTCTCTTTAGGATACCTTTCTCCCTAAGAGTTGTAAGGAATGACCTATACTAGAGGAGTTATTCATCACAGGTACAGGAGTGTCTTCTTTTTGGAGTCTTGTTTTCTTAAACTTCCAGAATATGAAAACTACATTTCCAAGACAAGCCACCATGCCACTTCTAGAATTCATGATCAGTCTCAGACATTTTTTCAGGAAGCTAATAGAGATTAGACCTGAGTTTTGACCAGAAGATACCTAACTGTGTAGATAAGGTTTTCATAATTCAATATATGTTCTGAAGATTCACAGCTACAAAGCTACCTGCTGAATTAAAAACAAAAAAAACCCAAAAAACAAAAAAGGAGTGTAGTACTGCCATGAAAGTGTGACCAGCAGGCAGTATTATAGGAGCTAAATAGTTCTCAGGGCTTTCATGGTGTGAGCACTACATAAATGTGATTTTAACAACTTCCTATTCACAGATATGGCCATGATTAACCATTTAGTTCTGGGCAGCCTGGGTAGCTCAGTGGTTTAGTGCCGCCTTCAGCCCAGGGCCTGATTCTGGAGACTTGGGATTAGGTCCCACGTCAGGCTCCAGCATGGAGCCTGCTTCTCCCTCTGCCTCTCTCTCTCTCTCTGTGTCTCTCATGAATAAGTAAATAAAATCTTAAAAAAACAAAACAAAACAAAACATTTAGTTCTGAGGAATTTTCAGGTCATTTATTATTTTCCTAAGAGTAGGAAGGATTTGGGGCACCTGGGTGGCTCAGTAGTTGAGCATCTGCCTTTGGCTCAGGTCAGTTGTCCCAGGGTCCTTGGATGGAGTCCCACATCAGGCTGCCCGCAGAGAGCCTGCTTCTCCCTCTGCCTATGTCTCTGCCTCTCTCTCTGTGTGTCTCTCCTGAATAAATAAATAAAATCTTTAAAAAAAAAAAAGAATAGGAAGGATTTTTTTTCCTTTGCTCTTGTTAACAGACTGAATATCATCTTTCTCCAAAATACAAACTGCACAGGAAAAAATAAAAACATCAAAGCTCAAGACAATAAACACTTTCTAAGCTAGTAAGCAACATTCAAATGATGCAAAAAAATTATTTTTAATTAGATTCTTTTCTTGGGTTTGCCACTGAACTATGGACATTATTAGGCTTCTAGGTAAGTCATAGTCCACCAGCATTTTATTTCTATTGTATTTTCTATCTTTAAAAAATATTTTATTTATTTATGTCCTTGTCATAACTGATAAATATGTACATGAAGCTGACAACAAGGTGAATGAAAGTCATGGAGTGCTGAGGGCAGAGTTGACTTTGAACAAGTGACTGAGTTGGTGTCCATCCATATAAAAGAATGAAGTGAGGGATCTTAAAACTGTGACCCTTTCTTTTAAAGAGCTTCTGCTTTGGTGTTGTTAAAAGGATTTAGCACTTAGAATTGAAGTAAGATATCTCAGGGCTTATTAAGTAATCACTTGGCAATGATGACTTCTGAAATACTTTTTGCTGTCTATTCCTTGATATAAGGAAACACTTAGAAATCCAAAGATATAGTGAGTACACCTCAGATTCAAGAATAAACTTCAATGAACAATTTCATTTATCGAAACACAAAAGGGACTTAATTACACTGATTGTTTTTCTCTGTATCATTTGGTAAGTACTAATTATCAAAAAGTGTTTGATATTTTAGACTAAATTAACCCAATATCTAATAACATAAAGCCAAATTTTAAAAATATGAATGAAAGCTAAGAACTTTTGTCCTACTAACTTCTGAGTAGCCGATGACCATTAGAGAGTATCTGGAAAGTCAATAAGAAACAGTAGAAAGAGAGCAGAACTGACTCACAAGACAAATATAAATATTATGTTCCCTTCCTAACTCTCCCACTAGTTGAGTGAGCTTGACAAAGTGTTAACCATTCCATTAGATGAAGATGTGACAGCAGTACTTCTAGCACTAAAATTCTATTACTTAATTTTGTGATCCAAAGAAGAATGTCATATGCAAAGGACATGATCCTATGTCCTCCATAATAAACAACTTCTTAATTATTCAAAGGAATAATATACCTTACCAATTCAAAGAAATAGAAACCTGTACTAAAAACAGATAAACAAACCTCACATAACAAATTTACCTAATCAGTCCTAAGTGCATCTAGATTATTTGTAAAAACCTAATAGGTAATACAGAGCTTCCTTTTCCAACAGGAAAGGAGATACTTTTAGAAGAGATAGGTCTTAGACAATGATTTTGCTTTTATGATAGCAGTCACCTTTTGTCCGTTTTCTCTTCCTGCTTTTCCTCCTCTGTTTTTTCCTCCTCTCTAGAGCTCTCATTTTCACTCTGAATTCATTATTTTGATTATATAATTTTCTCTTTTATCAATAATTAGAAGCACCTTGTACCAGCATTTTACAACCCAACTAAATATATTATAGTTTTCTTTACAGCAGAATTATAAAAATCATGTATTTTTGAAAATACATTCTAGTGTCTCTCCAAAATGGATATAGAATATTTATCTCAGATTAACCACAAAATAACTTATTTTTCAGAAAGAATTTACAAAATATCTTAATGAGGGTTAATTTATATATCAGCAAAATTTACGTAGAAGTAAAAAGACATGTCCTGATGACATTTTGAATTGTATTTGCAGAGGTTTATTGTCTTTAGGGGTCTTATTTTCTAATCTTAGGGGTCTATCCTCTTTAGAAATTAGTGGCAACTCTGTATTTAAACAGATAGCATGATATCTACACACATTTTCGATGTCTGAAGCATTCTCATGGCCTCACTTATTCCTGTAAAGTACACGTATCTTATTTAACCAATATAATGAGCCAGTGGGGAGGTTTTGGGGTCAGTCAGGACTTTTGATGTTCCTCTGATCATACTGTATACAAAATGCAACCTTGACCTTTGTGTTTAGACCATCCTGGAACTTACGTCCTGTAATTTAAGTTTATTCTTCATTTTGTGTCAATAGAAGTTAGTCATTTTGGCTTTGATGTTGTATTTCCAAATTCATGAGTAAATGGTAGAAAACTAGATGTAGGGGGGAGTGTTATAAAATACAAGCCTAAAAAATAAAATAAAATAAAATAAAATAAAATAAAATAAAATAAAATAAAATAAAATACAAGCCTATTAATTAAGCAGTATAATAAAACAGGGAAGAATAACATATTAAAATATTTTATATAGAGATACTGACTCATGAGCAGTAAAAATAACAAACAAATAAATGAGAGCACTAGAGGAGGACTCTTTTTCTTGCTCATTAGATATATTCTTTATATGTACGGGAATGTTGGTAAGCATGCAGTATAACCTGACAGAGGCCACACAAACACTTATCCATATTGTTGTAGAGGAGGAACTTATGCATGTGTAGTGAGTTTTATTGGATTATCTTGAGAGCCTCTTTCAGCTCTAACAATCTGAATTTTGTATTCCCAGCCTTTAGTTTACATGATTGTTGTAAATGGGAATTACCTTTTTTTGATCCCACCCTGTATAAGCCTCTCTCACTGCAAGGCCTTCCCTCATTTTTTTCTGGTATCAGACACTGTTTGCCCCATGGTACTCTCAAAGTACTTTGGTAATGTCTTGTATTTTTACTTACTTCCCCTCCACACAATGATAGATTCGTTTTTCCCTGACCTTAGAAATTTACTTACGTAGTTCTCTTGCTTCTATATAGTTAATCCCCATCACAACCTGGAACAAACCCTCTTTACTTTCCAGTTCCAGAGCCAGAAACTTTCCCTTATCTACATTAGAAGGCATTGCTTTCATTTTCTGTATCTCCTACAGCATCATTTGAAAAATTGAATCATAATTTGCTTTGCATTATAGCAGTGGTCTCCAAACTTCCACATGCATCAGAATCACCTGTCAGGCTTTTTTTTTTTTTTTTTTTTTAAGCTATTTCTTTGGAGGGCTTGTTTAAACACAGATTCTGGTTCACTTGGAAGGACTGGATACATGAATTGACATTTCTAACAAGCCCAGAAATGATACTTGTAATGCTCACAGATCTCACTTTGGCAGTAGAGTCGAAGGGGAGGAGTTTGGCTTCTCAAAGTTTAAAGCAAGATTGTTTTTAATTTTTATATTCCCCAAAGTTCCTTGTTTTTAAAGAGCCAAAGTCAAGTCGAATTTAATCATGCTTATTTTCTAGCTGATAAAACCTCCAGTGATAATTTTGTAAAGATTAAAAGAAAAAAAAAAGAAAGAAAGAGGCAATTCAATTGCAATAGGAGATTCTCTCTCTGTTTATGAGAACAACACATCTGACCAAAAAAATGTCTTTTTTCACACAGAAAAACAAACTATAGAAGGCAAAAGAGAAATGAACACAGTGTATATTTATTTATTCAATGAAAAGGGACTACCATGTGCTGGAAAATCTAAATTTGTTAATTCCTAATAGAATTAGGAAGAAAAGAATAATTCAATGTATAGAAGAAAAATAATTTGACAAAATTGATTATAATGTAATCACATAAATGTAATTGAACTCTCTTTTTGGAATTGAAATAAAGAATCTCCCAAACCTAAGGAGCATATATGCCCTTGAGCCTCACAGATGCTATGCCAGTGTGGTATCTATCTTTGAATCTGTTCTGTTTTGCATTGTCACCCAGAAGCTCTTCTCACAACCTCAACTCTAATTTTCTTTAGTTTATTAAACTGCCTGGTGGTTCTTTCTTTCTTTCTTTCTTTCTTTCTTTCTTTCTTTCTTTCTTTCTTTCTCTTTCTTTCTTTCTTTCTTTCTTTCTTTCTTTCTTTCTTTCTGTCTTTTTCTTCCTTCTTTCCTTTTTTTTAAGATTTTATTTATTTATTCATGAAAGACACTGAGAGAGAAAGAGAGGCAAGAGACACAGGCAGAGGGAGAAGCAGGCTCCATGCAGGGAGCCCAACGTGGGACTCGATCCCGAGTCTCCAGGATCACACCCTGGGCTGAAGGCAGGTGCTAAACCGCTGAGCGACCCAGGCTGCCCTCCTTCATTCCTTTTTTAATGTTTTTACTGATTGAATAAAAAATTTTTGCCATGCCTCGACACTCTTAGAGAAGTAGAATGTTCAAAACATGGTTAGGTCTGAAATAATAACATCATTTTCTTTTTGATAAGATGACCAGGTTTTTTTTGGAGGGGGGATTGTTTTGTTTTGTTTTTTATCAACATCCCAAAGCAACAGAAATAGAGACACAATGACCACAATTCTGCTCACAAGACTTGAATTCCCAAATCATCAGAATCTAGCCAATCAGGAAGAAGCTGCCCTTTCTATTCAATTTCCATATCATCTTGGACATGTTTAATTTGGTCTCAAAAAGGTTTGTTCTTCATGTTTTAAGAGTCAAAAGATAGAAATTTCCCTTGTGTCATTCTTTAACTCCTTTCTCATATCTGTATAATTATTATGTTAATATTTTATTTATTTATTATTTATTTATTTATTTATTTATTTATTATTCATTTAATTTATTTCCCACCTGGCTTAACTCTTTCTTTGCGTTAGGAATTTTTTATTTTTTCTCCCACTGAAATCCAGTTTCCTCCAGAGAATTCTAGCCCAGAGTAGATTTGCAATTAAAGTCTTAACAAAATACTTTGATGGTTCTAGGAGAGAATAAAACACAGAAGTTTGTTTCCACCATGCCCCTTTATAACTATATATAATTTAAAAAATAAATATAATAATAATGATGAACTTCTAAAAATAAATAGTTATAATAATATATTTTAACTAAATTGCTAGCTGTGAGTACTCAATTCACCTTTCCTTTCTTGCCCTTGGAAATGCCTATAAAAATATGCAAACTCACATAAAGTTGAAAAAAAATGTTTTTCAACCTCTGATTGGCTATTCCTATGGAGCAATTGTGCTAGTGATTCTCAAGCATGGTTTCAGAGTAGCAATATCACCATCAGAATCACTTGGGACTTGTTAGAAATGCAGATTATCATGCCCTACCTCACTTCTATTAAATCAGATGTTCTGGGAGTGTGACAGTAATGTTATGTTTAGTTTTATTTTATATTTTTTACAAGCATTATTGGTGGTTTAGTACTGATGCATACTAACGTTTCACTGCTCTATATACAGTAGAGATGAAATGGATTGAGATGTGTGTAAGTGATTAGACATCTGAAGTAATATGGCTCAGTAGGAAACAAGTAAGAAGTGTCTTCCATTCATCCTCAGTCTGGATCCTTTATTTATTATTATTTTTTAAGATATGATTTATTTGTTTGACAGAGAGAGAGAAAGAGAGAGAACTAGCAGAGGGAGCTACAGAGGGAGAGGGAGATGTAAGCTCCCCACTGAGCAGGGAGCCTGATGAAAGAAAGACTCAATCCCAGGACTCTGGGATCATGACCTGAGCTACAGGCAGACACTTAACTGACTGAGCCATCCAGGCACCTGTGGATCCTTTATTCAGAGATTTATAATCTGTTTCTTCTTTTAAGATTTTATTTATTTATTCATGAGAGACAGAGAGAGAGAGAAAGAGAGAGAGGCAGAGACATAGGCAGAGGGAGAAGCAGGTTCCCTGAAGGAGCCTGATATGGGACTCGATCCCAGACCCTGGGATCACGCCCTGAGTCAAAGGCAGGTGCTCAACCGCTGAGCCACCCAGGCATCCTTATAATCTGTTTCTATCTAGAGAAATTGGTCATCCACATCTAAGGGTGACTGAGATGATTGAAATAGTTTCTTATCCTCCTCCACATCTCCAACCACAATCAGTATCTTGCTTTCTTTATCCATTCTGGAGACTGCAACTTCCAGAATAAAACATGTTCAGAGGTGAAATGGGTTTTTCAACTTATGTTTAAGCCTTTGTCAGTTGTTAGTTGATTTTTGTGTTTGTTATAAGATACCATTGCATTCTTTTGCATTTGGGTATTCAGCTTTCTCAACACCATTCATTAACAATATTACACTCTCATTCTTTATTCTTTGCATCCGTGTCAGGTATTAGTTGACTATATATGCTTGGGATCATTTCTGGGCTCTCTATTCTGTTCCATTGGTCCATGTATCTACTTTTATGTAAGTACCATATTGTTTTGATTACCATAGCTTTGAAATATAATTCAAAGTCAGAAAGTGTTATGCCTTTTTAATTCTTCTTTCTCAAGATTATTTTGGTTACTGGAACCACAAAATGTTCCATACAAATTTTAGAATTGCTTTTGTCATTTCTGTGAAAAATACAATTAGAATTTTGATAGGGACTACATTAACTCTGTAAATCACTTCGGGTAATAAGAACACTTGAACAATAGTAATTTTTTCAATCAATGAACATGTGGTGTCTTTCCATTTATTTCTGTCTTCTTCAATTTCTTTCATCAATTTTTTGTAGTTTTCAGTGTTCAGATCTTCCATCTCCTTGGCTTAATTGATTCCTAAGTGTTTTATTCCTTTAGATTATACCGCAAATGGAATTATTTTATTAATTTCCTTTTCAGATAGATTATTATTGGTACAAAGAAATAAGTGAGTTTTGTATGTTGATTTTATATCTTGGAACTTTATTGAATTCATTTATTAGTTCTATCAGTTTTTTTGTGAAGTATTTAGGGTTTTTCAGATATAGGATTTTGTCATTTTCAAATAAAGATAATTTAAATTTTTCCTCTCTGATTTAGATGCCTTTAATTTCTTTATTTTTCTTGTTCTTGTTTTTCTACATTATTATTGTTGTTGTTGTTGTTGTTATGTCTGATTGCTCTTGCTAGTACTTCCAATACTGTGTTGAATATAAATGGACAGAGGAAGCATCTTTTCCTTGTATCAGATCTTGGAAGAAGAACTTTCAGTTTTCCTCATTAATTATGATATTAACTGTGGGGTTTTCATACATGGCCATTATTATGTTAAAGAAATATTTTTTATAACTAAGGTTTGGTAAGTTGTATTTTCATTTGCATTTGTTTTGAGATACTTTCAAAATCTTCTTTTGATTTCTTCGACTTGGTGGTTTTCAAGTGTATTCTCTCATGTTATTGATTTCTAGTTTCATTCCATTGTTATTGGAAAAGTTACACTCTTCTTAAATTTATTAAGATTGATTTTATAACCTAATATGTGATCTATCCTGGAGAATGTTTTATGCGTGCTTGAAAAGAATGTGTAGCCTTCCACTGTTGAATAAAAATGTTCTGTATATGTCTGTTAGGCCCTGAAACTGTAAAAACTCTTGGAAGAAAACATAGGGAAAAGTTCTTGGTATTGGCCTTTGCGATGATTATTTGACTGTGATATTAAAAGCTCAAGCAACAGGGGTATCCCTGGGTAGCTCAGGGGTTTGGCACCTTCGGCCTGGGGCATGATCTTGGAGTCCTGGGATTGGGTCCCACATCGGGCTCCCGACATGGAGCCTGCTTCTCCCTCTGCCTGTGTCTCTGCCTCTCTGTGTCTCTCATGAATAAATAAATAAAATATTAAAAACAAACTCAAGCAACAAAAGAAAAAGAAAAAAAAGACAACTGCAAGTACATCAAGCTAAAAAAGTTACTGGACAGAAAAGAAACAATTGACAAAATGGAAAGATAACCCTAGGGTTTGGGAGAAGATATTTCTAAACCATATATGCAATAAAGGACTAAAATCCAAAATACATAAGGAACTCAAATAACTCAATAACAAAAACAAAAAACCCAATTAAAAATGGGAAAGGGACTTGAATAGTCATTTTTCCAAGGAGATAAAAATGGCTGACATACATATAAAGAAGTACTCAACAGCATCAATCATCAGGGGAACACAAATCAAAACTACAATGAGATATTACTCACATTTCTTAGGATGGAACTATCAAAAAGCTAAAAGATAACAAATATTGGTGAGGATATGGAGAAAAGAGAGCCCTTGTATGCTGTTGATGGGGATACCCACTGGCAAAGGTATTATGGAAAAGAGTTGAGATTCCTCAAAAAGTTAGAGGATAAAAGTATTGTATGACCCAGCAATCCCACTTCTGGGTATATACTCACAGGAAATGAAATCAGCACTTCAAATTGATGTCTGAGCTCCCATGTTCATTCATTCACAATAGCCCAGAAAACAAGTATCTATCAAAAGATGAATGGATAAAAAAAATTGTGATACAGACACACACACACACACACACACACATACACACAGACAATGGAATATTAGCCTTAAAAGAAGAAGATCCTGTCATTCAAAACAATATAGATGAATCTGGAGGACATTATGCTAAGTGAAAAAGGCAAAAATAGAAGGAAAAAGAAAATCTTCATGATGTCACCTATATGTAGAATCTTGAAAAAATCAAATACATAGAAGCAAAGAGTAAAAAGGTAGTTACTAGGGACAGGGAGGTGGGGGAAAATGGGGGTAAAGCCAAAGAGTACAAAGCTGGAGTTATGTAGAATGAATACATCTAGAAATATAATGTTCAACATGAAGACTATAATTAATAATACTATATTAAATACTGAAAATATACTAAGGGAGCAACTTTCAAGTACTTTTCATCTCACACAATCACAAAATGATAATTATGAGAGTTGGGTGTATTAATTAGCTTGACTATAGTAATTATTTCACTAGGCATATGTATATTAAATGTCATGTTGTACAAGTTTAATATAAATAGTTTTTACTAAGAAATAGAATAATTTTTAAAAGAAAAGGATTGAGGAAAACATACAACACTTTAGATGAAGTACATTTTAAGAAAACCAGTAAAATACCACTGCTTGGGAAAAAGTAAAATCAGTATGCTTAAAATAATCTGGAAATAAATTTACCTATTTTACTTAAATAATTAAGGAAGCAAGAAAAGACAGCTTCACTTAAGCTGAGTTTCACTAACAAGATCAGGGAGGGAATATATGGCCATACCCAGGTAAATAGTGATGGAAATTCAAGGAAGCATATCCACCTTTTCTATGAAACATTTTGGACTTGGGTAGAGATTTACTCATCCAAATGAATGAAAACCAAATTAAGGTCTATAGAAAGAGCTAATAATATAAGAAGGATTTGGTGTCTTAAGATTGCAAAGATAAATACTTATTTTATGAAGGAATTTTTCTAGAATGTATAATATAATTTCTCAACGAAGAACCAGAACATGTGAAATCACTGAAGAAGAGATTAAAGGTGATATAAAAAATAGTCATTTGTTTGTAAAAACCATGTATGGTGACAAATGGCAACTAGACTTATTGTGGTGATCATTTTATAATGTATATAGATATTGAATCACTATGTTGTATACTTGAAAATAATATGATATTGTATACCTGTTACACTTAAATTTTTTTTTAATGGTCATTTGCAAAGATAGAAGTTGTGGGCATAAGAAATCTGGGGTAAGAGAGAATATTAGAAAATTAAAATATATGAAAATGATAAAAGTATTCATGGGAGGTGGTAAAAACAGAACTGGCAAAACATGCATTCCAACCAGTGACTTACAGAACAACTTAGAATCAAAAGCACACTAATGGTGGAGGCAAGATGGCAGAAAAGTAGGGGTCCTCAACTCACCTGGTCCCACAAACTTACCTAGATAACTTTCAAAACATCCTGAACACCTATAAATTTGACCTGAGATGTAAAGAGAGAACAGCTGGAATGATACAGAGAGAAAAGTTTTCACTTCTGACAAGGTAGGAAGGTGGAAAAGGATTAAAAAAAAAGTGGAGGAGGGGAACTGTAACAAGTTGGGTGAAAGTGGAGCTGCAAAAGCCTCTGGAGCATGAAAGCCCAACCGTGAACAAGCGGGAACTTTAGTATATAGAACTAGAGGGGTGTTTTGTTTTTTCTTTTTTCATTATGACTTGTTTTTGTATCAGGTTAAAGATTTCCAATATTTTTTCTCTTTTCCTACCTTTACTACAATATTTTACCAATTCTTCATTTTTAAACTTTTTGCTTTTTGACTTTCATATTTCTGTGATTACATGTCTTAGATATATTTTTCACTTTGGGATTCCTTTCAATGTATTCAGTCTAATTTTGGTAAATACACGAGATATGTTTTTTTTTTTTTTTCTGTCTCATTTGTTTTACAGTGGTGAAAGTTAGTTTCTTCTAACACATGGGCCAAAATACAGCCAGAACCAAGTGGAACACCATGTTGGTTCATTCTGTGAGACTATATTCTCTCTTCCTTCCCATTCAGCCCCCCTCTTTTATCTTGTTTAAGTTTTTGTGGTCAATGTTGGGTCTTTGTGTAAGTTTTGCTTTTTTATATAAATTTTCTAATTTATTTCTAACATACAGAACAAAATACACTCAGAACCAAGAGGAACACCCCCTAGATTCCCTTGGGGGAGACTATATTCTCTCTACACCAACACTTCCTCACCACCCACCACCACCAGCCTTTTTTTTTCTTCTTTTTTTGTTTTTTATTTTACTATTTTGTTTTAAAATTTGTTTTTCACTTTTTGTGAAAAGTGTTTTTTTTTGTGAAAAAAGGCGTGTTTTTTCACTTTTTGTGAAAAAGTGTTTCTTTTTGTGAAAACACATTTTGTGAAAATGTGTTTTTCACATTTTTGTGAAATTTGTTTTTCAAAATAAAAGAGTCCTTTTATTTTGTTATGTTCTTCCTTTTATTTTCTGATCTCTGATCTCTTTGGAATCATCTAGGATGTATTTTACTTAGGTTGTGGTTGATATTTTTGACTCAGCTCACTCATACAGCCACTCTTCACTGGACAAAATGACTAGAAGGAAGAATTCACCATAAAAGAAAGAACCAGAAGCAATACTCTGCCACAGAATTACTGAACATGGATTTAAATATGATGTCAGAAATTCAATTCAGAGGTACAATTGTAAAGTTTCTGGTGGGTCTGGAAAAAAAGCATACAGGACCCTAGAGACTCTGTTACTGCAGAATTGAGTTCTAATCAGGCAGAAATTAAAAATACTTTACCTGATATGCAGTCCAAACTGGATACTCTAACTGCTAGGGTTAATGGGGTGGAAGAGAGAGTGAGTGACATAGAAGACAAGTTGATGGAAAGGAAGGAAGCTAAAGACAAAAGAGAAAACAATTAAGTACCCACAAGGAAGCGCTTAGGGAAATAAATGATGCTTGAGAAGGAAAAAATATACATCTAATTGGGATTCCAGAAGAGGCTGAGAGAGAGAGAGGGAGGACCACAAAATATATTTGAACAAATCATAGCTGAGAACTTCCCTAATCTAGGGAAGGAAACAGGCGCTCAGATACAAAAAAAAAAAAAAAAAAAATCAGTAAAAACTGTTCAACATCTCAACATTTAATAGTGAAACTTGCAAATTTCAAAGATAAAGAGAAAATTCTTAAAGCAGCTCAAGATGAAATTCTTGACTTATATGAGTTGCCTCAGCAATCAGACAACAAAAAGAAATAAAAGGCATTCAAATTGGCAAAGAAGAAGTTACACTCTCCCTTTTCGCAGATGACATGATACTATATATAGAAAATGCAAAAGGCTCCACCCCAAGATTGCTAGAACTCATACAGCAATTCAGCAATGTGGCAGGATACAATGTCAATGCCCAGAAATCAATGGCATTTCTGTACACTAACACACCATTTACAATTGCACCCAAAACCATAAGATACCTAAGAATAAACCTAACCAAAGAGGTAAAGGATCTATACTCTAAAAACTACAGAACACTTATGAAAGAAATTGAGGAAGACGCAAAGAGATGGAAAAACATTCCATGTATGGATTGGAAAAATAAATATTGTGAAAATGTCTATGCTACTCAGGACAATTTACATATTCGATGCAATCCCTATCAAAATACCATGGACTTTCTTCACAGAGTTTAAACAAATAAGATTTCTATGGAATCAGAAAAGACCCTGAATAGCCAGAGGAATACTGAAAAAGAAAACCAAAGCTGGGAGCATCACAATGCCTGACTTCAACCTCTAGTACAAAGCTGTGATCACCAAGATAGTATGCCAATGGTGCAAAAACAGATCAATGGAACAGAATAGAGAACCCAGAAATGGTCCCTTTACTCTTTGTTCAACTAATATTTGACAAAGCAGGAAGGAATATACACTGGAAAAAGGACAGTCTCTTCAATAAATGGTGTCATGAAAATTGGACAGGCATATGCAGAAGAATGAAACTGGACCATTCTCTTACACCATACACAAAGATAAATTCAAAATGGTTGAAATATCTAAATGTGAGACAAAAATCCATCAAAATCCTAGAGGAGAAAAAAAAATCCTAGAGGAGAACACAGCAACACCATTTTTTAACTTGGCCGCAGAAACTTCTTGCAAGTTACATCTATGAAGGCAAGGGAAACAAAAGCAAAGAGGAACTATTGGGACTTAAGATAAAAAGCTCTGCACAGCAAAAGAAACAGCCAACAAAACTAAAAGACAACCTACAGAATGGGAGAAGATATTTGCAAATGACATATCAGATTAAAGGGCTAGTATCTAAGATATGTAAAGAACCTATCAAACTCAACACTCAAGAAACAAACAATCCAGTCATGAAATGGGCAGAAGACATGAACAGAAATTTCTCCAAAGAAGACCTACACTTGGCCAACAAGCATATGAGAAAATGCTCTGCATCACTTGCCATCAGGGAAATACAAATCAAAACCACAATGAGATACCACCTCACACCAGGGAGAATAGTGAAAATTAACAAGACAGGAAACAATAAATATTAGAAAGGATGTGGAGAAAGGGGAAACCTCTTGCAATGTTGGTGAGAATGCAAACTGGTGCAGCCATGCTTGAAAACAGTGTGGAAGTTCCTCAAGAAGTTAAAAATAGAGGTACCTTATGACTCAGCAATTGCACTACTGGGTATTTACCTCAAAGATACTGATATACTGAAATGCTGGGACATCTGTACCCCAATGTTCATAGCAGCAATGTCCACAACAGCCAAACTGTGGCAGGAGCCATGATGTCCTTCAGCAGATGAATGGATAAAGAAGATGTGGTATATATATATATATATATATATATATATATATATATATATATATATATAATGGAATATTATTCAGCCATCAGGAAAGGCACCCACATTTGCTTTGACGTGGATGGAACTGGAGGGTATTATGTTGAGTGAAGTAAGCCAATTGGAGAAGACAATCATGATATGATTTCACTCATACGTGGAATATAAGAAATGGCGAGAGGGATTATAAGGGAAAGGAGGGGAATTGAGTGGGGAAAAATAAGAGAGGAAGACAGACCGTGAGAGACTTCTAACTCTGGGAAACAAACAAAGGGTTGTGGATGGGGAGATGGAGTAGCTGGATGATGGGCACTGAGGAGAGCTCTTGAAGGGATGAACACTGGGTGTTATACTATATGTTGGCAAATTGAATTTAAATAAATAAATAAAAAGTATACTAACAATGCAGATTAATCAAAGGTATAGCATATATTCAGGAAACAAAACAAAAATGCAATTTATAGATAGTTGAGAATCAAACCCAAACAAACTGATCAAAAAGAATAATGAAAATCATAGTAAAGAACTATTTCTGAAATAATAAGCTTTTTGAGTTTTTAAGTTTAAAGGGATCATAGTTTCATGGAAAGTTTCATGTTTAGAAATCTACTGCTAGATTTTAAAATTACAATAATAGAGACATATCCGTTAGTGTGGGAAGAGTGAGGGAAGTTACCTAAAAAGTACAGTTAATAAGTCAGTATCAAATTTTATTTGCACTATAATAAATGCCAGGAGGAAATGGAAGTATTAGGTCTTCCAGGTAATAAAAAAGTTGCATTTTAATAATTATACATGTTGCTTTGTTGTCATTTATGAGCAGTTTTTTAAAAAATGCAAGGTCTCAAATATATTACTGATGAATCACTTTTGAATAATCCTGCTTGAAAATATCATTCAACCAACTGAAAAATGAAGAATACTTAAAACAAAAAGATGAAGAATTCAATAACAGATTAACGTTAGTGTGGGCATGATTCTGCCTTAACATAAAGAACTAAGTCACAAGAATTTGTTCAAAGCTAATCATTGAACATACTGTGAATGTTTTTTTAAAAATCCTAGAGAGTAAATATATTACAAAATAATCATAATCAACATCTTCAATCTTTAAATATATTTTTCAATGTTGAGAATTAAGGTTGTCTAAAAATGAAAAAAAAATTCTTGTTCATTTTACACTGAGTTGGGGCAGAAGGTTGTGTTAATAGACCAATATTTTAATATTTTTCTTAAATTTGTTAATCAGAGAAAGTGGTTCAAGTGTGTGTTTGAAAATAAGAGGATATAAAAGTTTTATTTTTGCATCACTAAAGAAAATGAAAGCAGAGATAACCACAAACTTAATCTCTTAAACTCTCTTTCTCTCTACATCTATCAAATAAATAAATAAATAAATAAATCTTTTTAAAAAAATCAGCAGTAAAAAAAAAAAAGATTTTCTTTTTCATGAAAGACAGAGTGAGAGGCAGAGACACAGGCAGTGGGAGCAGCAGGCTCCATGCAAGGAGCCTAATGTGGGACTCAATCCCAGGACTCCAGGATCATACCCTGAGCTGAAGGCAGACGCTCAACTGCTGAGCCACTCAAGTGTCCCATAAAATAAAATAAGAATGTTAAAAGTAACATTTTTGTGAAAATATTATACTGTGTACAACTAAATTTTAATACATTTGAAGGTCTTAGAAGCAATTTTCTGAGTAAACACATTGCCAAAATTGAACCAAGAAGTAAAAACATTCTAAATGTGCCAGTAGTCATGAATAATTTTAAAATATTATCAAATAATTAAATCCAAATAAGACATTTACTCCCAAAGTTTTTAGAATTTTATTTATTTATTTATTTATTTATTTAATATTTTTTAATTTATTCATGAGAGACACAGAGAGAGAGAGAGGCAGAGACACAAGCAGAGGGAGAAGCAGGCTCCATGCAGGGAGCTCGACGCGACTCGATCCCGGGTCTCCAGCATCAGGCCCTGGGCTGAAGGCGGCGCTAAACCGCTGAGCCACCTGGGCTGCCCCAGTTTTTATAATTTTAAAAGAACTGATTATTCCCATGCTATCAAATTTTACTACAGAACATGCAAGAAGATATAAAGCTACCAATTTATTTAAGTATTCAGACATAATTCTGATAGCAAAGCCTGACAAAGGTAATGCAAAAGTGATAATTATAGAAGATACTTCTTATGATTATGTATGCAAAATTTAATGAAAATACTGGAAAAGTGAAGAAAAAACATTTAGGTAATTTTACTATTTCCTAGCCAGTCTGAAAAATACATATCTGAAAAATATTTGCAACAATATGACATAATATTAGTTCATACTTTTAATATGTATAGCACTTTTAAAAATTAATTTAAAAGAGTTACTTGCTTTTTCATGTACAATAGCTATTAAAAGGAAACAAAATGGATAAAATCAATAACATCATGATAGAAAATGGATATGAAGAAGCTATTCACAAAGCACCATTCTTTAATCACAAAATGAAGAAATTGTATAATCAAGAAACTATTATGGAAATTGCATAACATTAGGAAACACAACATTTTGCTCTGACAGATGTGTTTTGTACAAACTGCAAAAAAGAAAAAGAACAACAACAAAGAAACAAAACAAAACAAACCCTAAACTTTCTGTTTTTCTTTTTTGATATGGCTATACATTTTTGTAGTCTTTATAGTTATTGGTGGAACCTGCTGATAGATGCACGTATTACCATCCCACTCAAATGTATGTTGTTGCAATGAAAATGATATTGGTGGAAACAGAAGCTGGATCCTTAATACTGCATTTTCTGGGTTCTGTTTTAACATTTGTGTCAAAGTAGACACAGCTTGAACTCATGTAAAATCCTGGAGTTTTGCTATCAGCAGCTTTGTAGTTTCAGAAACAAAAAACCAAAGCTGAATATTTAAAAGAATGAATCTATCTGCAAATTCTTCCTTTTGAAATATGGCAGTCATCAAAGGTGTTGTTTTTTTTCAGTGTTCTAATTTTAAAAATAGTTATCTTCATATTTGCATCAAATATTTTATGTGCAAAATGTATGCTTTCCCCTCCTTCAAATTCCTGAAAGTTAGTTAATAGCTACTTTTGTTTAATGTATACATGATGATTAAATGCATTTTATATTGGTAATTTAATAAAAAGCATTCCTTGTCCATGGAAGTATACATTTTTGAAAGAATACGCTGATATAATATGAAATGCCATGTAGTTTTCTATGTAAAAATATGGACTATTATTCAGCCATAAAAAATAAAGAAATCTTGCCATTTGCAAGGACTAAATGGAGCTAGAGAGTATTACGCTAAGTGAAATAAGTCAGAGAAAGACATATACCATACTGTTTCACTCATATGTGGAATTTAAGAAAAACAATCATACAGAAAAAAAGTGGAAAAACAAGAAACAGACTGTTAACTATATAGAACAAACTGATGGTTACTAGAGGGGATGGGTTAAATAGGTGATAGGGATTAAGGAGTGCATTTATAGGGGTGCCTGAGTGGCTCAGTCAGTGAAGTGTCTGCCTTCTGCTCAGATCATGATCTTGGGATCCTATAATCAAACCCCATGTCGTCCTCTCCGCTCAGCAGGGAATTTGCTTGTCCCTGTCTCCTTTTGTGCACACACACACTCTCTCTCAAACAAACAAACAAACAAACAAACAAAGAAATAAAATGGAGTGCACTTATGATGAGCACTGGGTGTTGTACGTTAGTGTTGAATCACTACCTGAAACTAATATTATATTGTATGTTAACTAACTGGAATTTAAATAAAAACATTTAAAATTTATACATACACCAGAGTAAAGCTATGTACTATACATATACTTAAGTATGATTAAGTGGGCATTCTCCTGTCTTGTTATTTGGCATATAATTTGTTTTAACCCTTGGGAAATGCACCTTGACAATATGAATGAAGCAACTTAAAAATATATTTATTTTTTGACTCAATACTCTACTTAAGAAAATGTTATTTACAAGGATCATTATTTCAATTACAATCCCCAGTGGAGAAAACAATAAGAAAAAGCATGGTATATTATGAAATATGCTTTTAATTTTTTATTATTAATTTTTTATGAAAAAACTTGTGATAACAATGAGAACAAATGAACATGAACAAAAACAGTATAATTGCGACTTAAAAAAACTACACACAAGAGAGAAAGAAAAGAGATAAACAAAATCTAAAAGGAAATAAAGAAAAATATTAATAATTTGAGAGAGCAGATATTTGTTTTCCTTTTTTATTATTTCCAAATTTTCTTTAAAGAACATATCTCAGTTGAGTATAATAAGAATATTTTCAAAAGACATGGTTTTACTTAGGGAACAAAGCCAAACAGATTGCTTGTCAAAGAGGATGCTCTGAATGCATGTCTGTCAGTGGAGTGGTAAATTAAAGGGAAATTGCTCCTTCTTTGCTAAGACAAGGTCTTAATGACAATTTACAGAAAAAGCAGGGTCTAGCTTTTCCCTGTATAGCTGCCCAACTTAAAGCTCACAGTGGGCTGTTCAGTGCTTCAGTTGAGTGAGTGAATAACTGCCCAGTCTAGCTGACTCAAATCTGTGAGTCACTGTGCATAAACAGCTTCTCCAATTCCTTACTTATACGCCAACCTGGGCAAATTAAAATCAACGGTTTCTCCTGAAGTTAAATTCCAGATATTACAAGTAGCTGTTACAAACTTTATTTAAAAATAATTTGGAAGCAGAGTTTTTGTTACTATGAGCTTGAGCATAAGAGTTAATTTTCTGAGTTTTATATATCCTTATAAAGAAAAGACTTTCTGGGATGTCTGGGTGGCTCAGTTGGATAAGCCTCTGCCTTTATTCAGGTCATGATCTGGGGATCCTGGGATTGAGACTCCCTGCTCAGTGGGGAGTCTGGTTCTCCTTCTCCCTCTGCATCTCCCCCTTGCTCATGTTCTCTCTCTTAGATAAATAAGATCTTTAAGAAGATTGTTTCTTATTTACTTGAAAACTTACACATAAACTCATCTGAATTCTACTGAAGAAGCTCAGAACTCTCTACAAGAATGTATTCCTTGGTTTGGAATGTCATCAGGAATACCTCTTTCCGGATATAGATTAACCTTAATAAACATCTATTGGTAGTAAAGTACTAAATATATTCATTTTTCCCCTTCCCTTATCATAGTGTAGACAGTATACCATGATAAAGCAATTGCATATTGTTTTTAGCTATGAAAGCACAGCTTATGTCTTATTCTACCTCAGAAGGCTAAGTTAAAAATTTCTCATCAAATTGTTTTGTCAATATTCATATGAATTTGAAGTTTTTTCAGAACAAAATATTGTATACATTTAGTTATTAATAGCTTTAGCAGCAATTTACAGATAAATGGAGATTGGAATCTTAAGTGCCAGGATTATATTCATACTCCCCTATTATAAAAAAAAAAAAAAAGCAAGGAAATGGAGAAGGAGGGAGGGAGGGAAAGAAGGTAGGGAGAGAGGAAAGAATTTAAAAAGAAAGGGGAAAGAAAAAAAGGTAGTATGTTGGGAGAGTCACCCACATTCAACTGGAGCTTGCTTTGACTTAAATGTGCTAATTGAATTAAACCAAACTGTCTTCTCTCTCAATGCATTAGCAATATTGTAATTAAAAGAGCACCTTTAGTTCCAGAGGGTAATGACCTTTTAAATTGAACTTAGGGATTCAGATTGCTCTTGAATAGCAGTGAATTTAAATGTAGAATTCAAATGCCAAATTTTCTTCTGGTAAGTGTGCAATTAGGAATCCAATGGGAATTAACATAGCAATTTGCTCCTGTTTTTAATATATAGCCTTTCTTGGATTTCAGAGGAAGAGAGAATCTATAGAAATATATTGTGTGTTTGATTGACACTTGACTGATACATAATATTAATTGTC
Organism: Vulpes vulpes; assembly: GCF_048418805.1. Lineage (NCBI taxonomy): Eukaryota > Metazoa > Chordata > Mammalia > Carnivora > Canidae > Vulpes > Vulpes vulpes. The sequence goes on along the minus strand of NC_132783.1, from coordinate 77,689,051 downwards.
CAAAAGAAATTTTACTTTTGAAAATTTGAATAACTTGAATAACTTCATAAAACAGTACCTAAAACAATCACCTTTTATAATTCCGTAAGGCCTCTAGTCATTGTGTCATTATATAAACATGCATGTTTGCATAGTTGGAAAACATGTGCTAGAGTCAAATTTTAAGCCTCTGTGACAAAGTAAATAAATAAATAAATAAATAAATAAATAAATAAATAAATAAATCCTAAAGTTTAGTGGCTTTAACAAGATGGGTAATTTATTTTTCTCACATCACAGCCAGGTTGGTTGTTTCCTCTGTTCCACACAGTCATTCAGGAACTTAGTTATTGATGGCTCTGCCTTCTTCACCAGGTGGTATCTAAGATCAGTCTGGTTCTCATCATTCCATCCTCTCATCACTCCAGGAGAGGGAGTGTAGAAAAGATAGGGTTGGTCTTAAGGCCCTCATGTGACTTCTGCTTAACTTCTATTAAAATTAGTCATGTGACCTTTTCTAACTACAGTGGAGACTGGGAAATGTGATGCTGGCAGCCACAAACTAAGCTATAAATCCATTACTACTAAAGGAGAGTGGATTTTATGGACAGCTAATGGCTCTGTCACAGCATATATGGATTATTGCCTGTCTTCCACTTTCTCAAGTAACATTATTAAACAATAGACCGTTCATTTAGTTCAGGATATGATATAAGAGCCCTACTATTTTTGATATCCAAATCTCTTCACATAAAAATAGTAAAGTTTCAAACTAAAAAAAAGTAAGTCACTTTTTAGAGCTTGAATAAGTGTGTAATATCTTCTGTATCAAATCTAGACTAAAAGTTTTGTATCGCACATAAATCCTTACACCATAATTTACCTTTTAAATCTTATAAAAAATATTACCTATGACTCAATGTACATATGTTCCTAGTAGTCTGGGCTACTGGCTTAACAATTCATTTTCTCTTTTTTCTTCATTAGAATACAGTGGATGAGTTCATGACATTAGTCAAAGCTGCTGCGGAATTTAGTATTCCACTCATTAATATAATGAAACTCCTTTCTATTTTTTGCTGTAAATCATTTCTTTCTTATTCTATCAGTTGACTTTTTAATATAATCATTTCATACAAAGAAATATTTCCTTCATATAAATATCAAGGAATGGGACAAGTAGGTTATTATTTCTGATAATTGTCAGAGGGTCTTCTCAAGATGGAGAACTGATCTACAGATCTAGCAAAGAAAGATATGCTTGTATAGGAAGTTTTACCAATTTCATTAATTTTTCCCCTTAGTGTAAAATATATCACTTTATACCATGAGTTAATAGGAAGATAGGATAATTTTCCAAGTATTGGTCAATTTGTGCTTACTCTTGCAAATATATCTGTTGCTACTTCTGATCTTTTCTCCAAGATTTGTGTGTGTATGCATTTATAATCATGATATCTTAAAATTTAGAGTTGGAAGGAATTCTGAAAGAAATCTAATTTGAGTTATGATGATTGACTCTTCCTCTTTTATATTCTTCCAGGTGGTTATTTATCCTTTGCTTAACCAATTTCTAGCATGGGAAAATCACTGTTTCCCATTACAGTCAATTCCATCTTTGAATATTTTTGAAATACAGCTGTTATAAACAGAAAGATTGTTATTGAGCATATTTTGAGTTCAAGGCACTATGCTAGTGCTTCTAAACATGTCCCCTCACTTAATCCTTATATGACCTTATTGTTAACATGATCTACAACTTAGAAAAATAAGCGTACAGAGTTTTAATATCTAGTGTAACATTACTGCTTCAAAGGAGGTGAGACTTTCTACTGGATTTATTAGGTCCGACATATATATTTCTTTTCCAAAAAAATAAATCTTCACTTATGTAAGTTAAAAAAAATCTGTTTACTTGATAGGCATCACTCTATTCTTTAGGGTTCTTCTCCATGAGCAACTTTAAGGTCTGCTCTTAATTACTCCATACGCTCCCTCTTCTGCAAAGTAAATTGTATAGTCCCTTCAGTGTTACTTTGAGTTCTTTCATTATCATAGCCATTTTTTTCAAAATACTCCCCAGTTTTTTGTTTTTGTTCTTGTTTTTTTTTTTTTTGTGATACCTGTACACATAATGCTCAGAATAGAATGTAACATTCCTGGATTGGCCCAAGTAGCATAATACAAGTGACATTATCATCTCACTTATATGGGCACTTTATTAATTTATCTCTATTCAATCAGCTTTTCAAAGCCATGCCATGGTATTCATTTCTACTGAGCTTAGTATTGGCATACTGCTTTTTATGTATTTATAAGCTATTAAATTACAGGGTTTAGATATTAATTATATCATTTTTTTTCAAATTTCCTATTTTACTTTATGGTAAAGGTTTGTAGAATTCTTTGAGCATTCTCTGATATTTGTGTCCTGAAATTTCTGTCATTGCAATTAAAAAGAATCAAAGTATGCAAATAAAAAGAATCACTGTACTTGAATATTGGAAGTGTTTGTAAAATAACAAAACACTTTGCTAAAACATAAATACATATTATTTCTAGTTCTTGTAACTGCACCATGATATGGGTATCAATGTATGTATTTCACTTATTGAAATTGAATAATTTGTCCAAGTCCAAAAAAAGGAAAGCTTAAAAGAGCTATTTTTTTAAGTTTTTATTTTAAAACCTGGTACTCATCATGACAAGTGCACTCCTTAATACCCAAACCAATTTAACCCTTCCCCTCACACCCCGCCTTTCTGGTAACCATCAGTTTGTTCTTTATAGCTAAGGAAGAATCTGTTTCTTGGTTTGTCTCTCTCTCTGTGTATCTATTTTTTTTCCACCTTTGCTAATTTGTTTTGTTTCTTAAATTCCAGATATGAGTGAAATCATATGCTATTTGTTGTTCTCTGACTGACTTATTTCACTTAGCATTATACACTCTAGCTTCATCCATGTCATTGCAAATGGCAAGATTTCATTCTTTATGGTAAAATTCTATTCCATTGTGTGTGTGTGTGTATATATATCTTCTTTATTCATTTATCAATTGATGGACATTTAGGCTGCTTTCATATCTTGGTTATTGTAAATAATGCAGTATCAGGGTGTAAATAATAAGTATCAGGGTGCATGGGTAACTTTCAATTAGCGTTTTTATATTCTTTGAGTAAATGCCCAGTAATGCAATTGCTGGATCATAGGGTACTTCTATTTTTAACTTTTTGAGGAATTTCCATATTGTTTTCAAGAATGGCTGCAGAAGTTTGCATTCCCACCAACAGAGCAAGAGGATTCCTTTTTCTCTACATCCTCACCAAAACCTGTTGTTTCTGTTGTTGATTTTAGCTACTCTGACAAGTGTGAAGTGATATCTTATTGAAGTTTTGATTTGCATTTTCCTTATGCTAAGTGATGATGAACATCTTTTCATGTGTCTCTTGTCATCTGTATGTTTTCTTTTTATTTTAAATGTTTATTTATTTATTTATTTATTTATTTATTTATTTATTTACTTACTTATTCATGAGAGACATAGAGAAAGAGGCAGAGGGAGAAACAGGCTCCTCACAGGGAGCCTGATGTGGGACTTGATCCCCAGACCCAGGACCACACCCTGAGCTGAAGGCAGACGCTCAACTGCTGAGCCACCCAGGCATCCCATATGTATGTCTTCTTTAGAGAAAAGTCTATTCACATCTTCTGCCCATTTTAAAAATTAGATTATTAGGGATTTTTTGGTGTTGAGTTATACAAGTGCTTTACATATTTTGGATACTAACCCTCTATCAGATAGGTCATTTACAAATATCATCTCCCATTCCACAGGTTTCCTTTTAGTTTTGTTGATTGTATCCTTCACCGTGAAGAAGCTTTTTAAAAAATGATTTTATTTATTTATTCATGAGAGACACACAGAGAGAGGCAGAGGCATAGGCAGAAGGAGAAGCAACATCCCTGTAGGGACCCCGATGTGGGACCTGATCCCAGGACCATGGACTCACAAGCTGAGTCAAAGGCAAATGCTTAACCAGTGAGCCACCCAGGTGCTCTGGAAGCTTATTTTGATACAGTCCCAATAGTTAATTTTTGCTTTTGTTTCCCTTGCCTCAGGAGACATATCTAGAAAAAAATTACTGTGGCAGAAGTCAAAAAATTACTTCCAAGAGTTCTTTTCTAGGATTTTTATGGTTTCACATCTCACATTTAGGTCTTTAATGTATTTTGTTATGTATGGTGTAAGAAGGTGGTCCAGTTTCATTCTTTTGCATGTTGCTGTCCAGTTTTTCCCAACACCATTTGTTGAAGGTACTTTTCCCCATTGGATACTCTTTCCTGGTTTGTTGAAGATGAGTTGACCATATAGTTCTAGGTTTATTTCTAGGTTTTCTGTTCTGCTCTATTTTATTGATCTATGTATATATTTTTGTGTCATTACCATACTGCTTTGATTGCTACAGCTTTGTAATATACTTGAAGTCTGGAATTGTGATATCTCCAGATTTGCTTTTATAAGATTATTTTGGCTATTTGGTGTCCAATGGTCCTATACATATTTTAGAATTATTCTGGTTCTGTGAAAAATGGTGTTGGTAGTTTGATAGCAATTGCATTAAATGTGTGAATTGCTTTGGGTAGTATAGATATTCTAACAATATTTGTTCTTCTAATCCATAAGCATGGAATGTCTTGCCATTTTTATGGTGTCATGTTCAATTTCTTTCATCAGTGCTTTATAGTTCTCAGAGTACAAGTCTTTCATCTCATTGGTTAGGTTTATTCCTAGGTATCATATTGTTTTGGTGCAATTATAAATGGGACTGATTCCTTAATTTCTCTTTCTACTGCTTCATTATTGGTGTATAAAAATGCAGCAGAATTTTGTCTGTTGATTTTCTGATCTTGAGTTTTTACTGAATTCATTTATCACTTCTTGTAGTTTTTAGTGAATTTGTTATTATTGTTTTTAAAGATTTATTTATTTATTTTATGATAGAAAGAGAGAGAGAGAGAGAGAGGCGGAGACACAGGGGGAGGGAGAAGCAGGCTCCATGCCGGGAGCCCGACGCGGGACTCGATTCCGGTACTCCAGGATCGCGCCCTGGGCCAAAGGCAGGAGCCAAACCGCTAAGCCACCCAGGGATCCCCTTTTGGCGAAATTATTTAGGTTTTTTTCATAGACTATCATATCCTCTGCGGAAGATTGATTCCCTTCTAGCCTCTTTGGATGCCTTTTATTTCTTTGTATTGTCTGATTCCTGAGGCTAGGACTTACAGTACTATGTTGAGAAGAAGTGGTGAGAGTGGACATCCTTATCTATTCCCCACCATGGAGGAAAGCCTTTCAGTTTTTCCCCACTGAGGATGATGTTAGTTTGTGTGTGTGTGTGTGTGTGTGTGTGTGTGTGTGTGTGTGTGTGTTTCCAATGTACGGCCTTTATTATGTATGTTCCCTCCGAACCCACTTTACTGAGAGTTTTTATTATAATGGGATGTTGTGTTTTTTCTGTATTATTGAGGTGATCATATGGTTCCTATTCTTTCTCTTATTGATGTGATATATCATGATGATTGATTCACAAATATTGAACCACTCTTTCAACCCAGGAATAAATCCCACTTAATTGTGATTTTTTTTTTTTTTTTTGAGAGAGAGAGAGAGAGAGCACAAGCAGAGCTGGAGGGGTAAAAGGAGACAAGAAAGAGAATGTTAAGCAAGCATTATGCTGAGCACAGAGCCTGATATGCGGCTCAATCTCATGACCCTGAGATTATTACCTGAGCCAAAATCAAGAGTTGGTTTCTTAACTGACTAAGCTACCAGGTGCCCAATGGTGAATAATTTTTTATGTATTGCTGGATTCAGTTTGCTAGTATTTTGTTGAGGATTTTTGCATCTATGTTCATCAGACATTGGCCTGGAATTCTCTTTTTATATGGTGTCTTTCTCTGGTTTTGGTATCAGGGTAATACTGGCCTCGTAGAATGAATTTGGAAATTTTCCTTCCTTTTTTATTTTTTGGAATAGTTTGAGAAAAATAGGTATTAACTCATCTTTACATATTTGATAGAATTCACCTGTGAAGCCATCTGGTCCTGGACTTTTGTTTGTTGGGACTTATTTGATTACTGATTAGATTTCTTTGCTGATGATCAGTTTGTTCAAATTTTCTACTTCCTCCTACTTCCATGTTTCTAGGAATTTGTTAATTTTTCCTAGTTTGTCCAATTTGTTGGCATATAGTTTATCATAATATTCACTTATAATCGTTTATATTTCTGTAGTACTGGTGGCTATTTCTCCTCTATCCTTTGTAATTTTGTTTATTTGGACCTTGGTCTAAGTCTGGCTAGAGTTTATCAATTTTGTTTATTTTTTTTTCAAAGAACCAGCTCCTGGTTTCATTGATCTACTCTATTGTTTTGTTTTGTTTCTATATCATTTATTTCTGCTTTAAATTTGTTATTTTCTTCTGCTAATCTTAGGTTTTGTTTGTTGTTATTTTTCTACCTCCTTTGAATGTAAGGTTAGGTTGTGTAACAAAATTTTTCTTGTTTCTTGAAGTAGAAATTTTGCTATAAATTTTCCTGCTTGAACCTCTTTTCCTGTGTCCTAAAGATTTTGAACCATTGCATTTTCATTTTCATTTGTCTCCATGTACTTTTTAATCTCTTCCTTTATTTTCTCATTGACCTATTCATTGTTTAGTAGGATGTTCTTTAACCTCCATCTATTTGTGGTCTTTCCAGATTCTTTTCTTGTGGTTGACTTCTAGTTTCATAGTGTTGTGGTCAGAAAAGATGTACGGTATGACTTCAATATTTTTAAAATTTTTGAGGCTTGTTTTGTGGCTTTAAATGTGATCTATTCTGGAGAATGTTCCATATGCACCTGAAAAGAATGTGTATTATGCTGTTTTAGAATGGCATGTTCTGAATATATCTATTAAATTCATTTGGCCCAATGTGCCCTTCAAAGCCATTATTTCCTTATTGATTTTCTGTTTAGATGATCAGTCTATTGATGTAAATGGAGTGTTGAAATCCTTTACTAATAGTGTATTATTGGCTTTGTTCCGTTATATTTGTTAGTAACTGTTTTATGTATTTAGATATGTCCATGTTCATGCATAAACATTTACAATTATTGTATCTTCTTGTTAGATTGTTCTCTTTATTATTATATAGTGCTCTTCTTTGTCTCTTGTTAGAGTCTTTGTATTAAAGTCTATTTATCCAATATGTGTGTTGCTGCCCGGGCTTTTTTCTGGCATCCATTTGCATGATAGATGTTTCTCCCTCGCTTTCAATCTGCAGGTGTTTCTAGGTCTAAAATGAGTCTCTTGTAGGCAGCATATAGATGAGACTTGTTTTTTGATCCATTTGGTCACCCTGTGTCTGGTGTTTGGAGTGTTTAGTCCATGTACATTCAAAATAATTATTGATAGATATGTATTTATTGCCATTTTATTACTAGTGGTTTTTCTAGAGATTTTCTCTGATCTTGTTTTTTTTCTCTTTCATCCTTTCCTGATTTTCTTTAGTGACATATTTGTATTTCTTTCTCTCTGTCCTTTGTATATTTTTATTGGTGGTTTTTGGTTTGTGGTTACCATTAGGTTATATGTAATATCTTCTGCATACAGCAATCTACATTAAGTTGCTGGTCATTTAAGTTAGGCCCATTCTTTATTGTTATTCCCCCCACATTTCAGGCTTATGGTGTCATATTTAAATCCTTTTATTTTGTGAGTTCCTTGATTGATTCTTTATAGAAATATTACTTTTTACTGCTTTTGTGTTCCCTACCTTAACATTATCATTTTGGTCTTTATTTTCCACTCAAAGAGACCCCTTTAATGTTTCTTGCAGTGCTAGTTTAGTGGTCATGGATTCCTTTAGTTTTATTTTGCCTGGAGAATTCTTTATCTCTCCTTCTATTCTGAATAGTAGCCTTGCTGGATTCAGCATTTAGAATATATTTGTCATTCCTTTCTGACTTGGAAAGTTTCTGTTGAAAAATCCACTGATACCCTTATGGAGTATGTTTTCTATGTAATTGTCTGCTTTTGTATTGCTGCTTTTATAATTTTTTCTTTATCACTATTTTTTTTGCCATTGTAATTGTAATATGTGTCTTGCTATAAATCTGCTTTTGTTGATTTTGTTAGGTTTCTCTGTGCCTCCTGGATCTGGATATCTGTTTCCTTCCCCAGATTAGGAAAAATTTCAGATAATATTTCTTCAAATAGATTTTCTGCCCCGTATTCTCTCTTCTTCTTTTTCGGGGACTCCTTTAATATGAGTATTAAGTTGGGTGGAATCACTAAGCTCCCTAAATCTATTCTCATTTTGCAAAATTCTTTTTTCTCTCTTTTACTCAGCTTTATTACTTTTCATTACTCTGTCTTCTAGGTCATTTCATTCCTCTGTTTTTTCTAGCCTGCTATTCATTCCATCAAGCATGTTTCTGATTTTGTTTATTGAGCACTCATCTCTGCTATGTTATTCCTTATCTCTGTGTTAATGGTCTCACTGATGTCCTCCCCTCTTTCTCAAGTCCAGTGAGTATCTCTATGATCATTGTTTTAAATTCTCTATCAGGCATGTTACTTATATCTGTTTCAGTTAGATCTCTGGCTGTGGTCTTGTCTTGTTCTTTCATTTGGGACAAATTTATGTTTTCTCACTTTTTCTAAGTCTCTGTGCCTGCTTCTGTGTATTAGGAAAGCCAGCTACATCTCCTATTCTTAAGGGAAATAGCCTTATGAAAAAGGTGTCCTGTAGTGCCTTGCAATATAGTGTGCCCTGTTCCTTGGGACCTGGTGCTTCGGGGAATGTCTCTAATGTGTGCTGTATGTGCTCTGTTGTTGTTTCCTGGCCATTTTATCCTTTAGGCTAGTCATCTACAGAGGGTCTCTTTGCCTGTTGTGAGCAATAGTTTATCCCTGGCCTGAATGTGGTGCATTTTAACTAGATGTGCTCGGTCCAATTGTGAAATGACACCTGTGACCACTACCACCAGAACCAAGTATCTGCAAAACTGCCATGATGGGAAATGCAGTGCAAGAAGGAGTTTGTGTTGGTTCTCTAGGGGAGGGGGCTTACTGTACTGGGACAGAGGCAAGTGTGACTGGGAAGGGTAGTTCCATCAGAGCATGGGGAATAGGGCTTGGTGTAAGCAAATTAGGTAGGGAGTGTTGGCACTGCACTGGTTCCATAGGTGGGTCTGTGTTTAACCTAAGGGGTGGGGAAGGGAGAAACCACCTGCCAGTTTCTTTGTTCCTAGTGGCATCTCCCCATGAATGCTGCCTTTGGGGCACACTCTAATATGAGCAAGTAGCCTGCCCACTGTATGCCTCAGGTTCTCTTCAGATCACTGTTTCCACACTGTATGTCTGCAGGGTGTTTGCTGTGCCTTTTCTTCAAGAGCAGCCCCAGTGTCCTCTGAGCTCACCCAGATCCAAGCACACTGATCTTTAAAATTCAAAGCTTTAGGGGCACCTGGGGGGCTCAGTTAGTTAAGTGTTTAACTTTTCATCTCAGCTCAGGTCTTGATCTCAGGGTCATGAGTTCAAGTCCCATGTTGGAGCCCATGCTGGGCATGGAGACTACTTAAAAAAAGTACTAATAAAAAATCAAACTCAGTGCTCTAAGCCCCGTGGGCTGGTTGCAAGAACTCACAAAATTCTGGCCCCTCTCACTTTCTAAGCCAATCGCTTTGGGGAATTGGTTTCCTTGTGCTCTCTCCTATGTACTAGTCTGTCTCTTGCCCTTCTCTACAACCATGGCTCCCTCCTCACCACAGTAGCCATGATCTGTTTCTCTTCCAAATATGTCTCCTCATTTCCTACTTTCTTTGATGTGGTCTCTTCTCTATCTTGAATTGTGGAGTTTGTTGTGCCAGTTTTCAGATTGATATCTGATGTATTTAGGATGATTTTATAGTTATATCATTGTATTTCTGGATGAGGCAAGCCTAGGGTTCCCCTACTCTGCACCAACTTTCCCACCATCTAGAAGAGTTTTAAATCTCTGGGGTTTTCCCCCGCAATGTCATAATGAATTCAATTAATATATATTGGCTCAAAGTACTAACTAATCAGAAACAAATAATAGAAGAGACTCTGGTATTTCTTAGCTGAACTTGCAAGGGTATATGTAATACTTGTGTTAAAATTGAGGGACATACAAATCTGCTTTACAGTTTTCCAAATAAATATATTTGTGAATTATAAAACACGGTTTGCTTTCCATATCCACTTTTGAACAGTTGTTTCCAAAAGCAGGTGGATCAACATTGCATTATCAGACCCTTTATTCAGCTGAAGGATAATAGAATTTTCATATCTGCCAAGGTGACAAACTTTCTGGGTTTGTTTGGGAAGGTATCAAAAGTTGAATAACTGAGCAGTTTTATTATGCGAGTGTAGGTCTGATGGAGGATATTATTTGCTCTTTATTCTAGTGTGGAGGAGACTTAAAACTCTACTTTATAGAGCTTTAGTAAAGATAGAGGGGTGTCTTTTCTCATGGACTTCATTTATGGGGAAATTAGATACTACATTTCAACTTCCTTGATCCTGTTTAAAAGTAAATCCATTAATTACTACCATTTCCCCTTCATCATCAATTCAAGTTTGAAGGAGATGGTTATATGCTATAGTTTCTACTATTTGTAGAGGCAAATATCAACTACAGCATATCAGGGATGGGTCTCTTGACATTTCTCCCTCCAGATTTTTCAATCTTAAGGCAGAAAATAGATTCTATTTCTTCATATCCTTTTACAACACCAAGCACAGTGCTCAGCATACAGGGGCTGCCTTACACACATATTTGTTAATTAAAGATTTAACTTCCTAATTTATTAGTCTTGGAAGGAATAAGAAAAACTATAGAGAAATGATGACTATGCAAATTAGCCAGTTAGGTGACAGGAATTTTCACACTCAATTTTAACTCCTCTTGCCTCCTATGTTGAGGATTTTTATTCTAAATATATGTACAATATCAACACACATATACACACACATTATCAGAGAAGCTTTTAAATTTGAAGATGATTTCCCCTCATCACTTAGCATAATTCTTTTCACTGTCAACTGGTGTGTGCTAAGGGAATGCAAATTAACTGTATTATTAATTTAAGTAAGACATAATTAGTAAGGTAAATCTTCTGCCAACCACATAACACATTCCAAAGCCAAATATAAATGAGCTATGATTAGCCTGCTGTTCCCCTTTATTAGTGCAGATTAATGGTGTATTTGCTGTGGGTGTAGAAATGCACGTCATTGTGTGTTTTCTAGGAGTCTTAGGACTGTTTGTGAACTGCAAAGGGAACTTCACATCTCACTATTTTGTGGTGACATCTCAGTATATAATCAATGCAACAAATCAGGTTTGATTGGACAAGTGTTAACTGATTAAAAAGAATGAGTAGTATTTGAAGGTGGAACAGTTTATGAGCTAAGTAACTAAATTTCTTTATCAGTCAATAGCAAATGTGCTCTCTTCATGGAAGTATTTCAGTGTTTCTTTTCCTGCCATGGATCCAAACTGTGTGTATCATTGTTGCCAAAGAGCATTTTTAGAAACATATTCTTGACTAGAGGGAACACAGGGAGTAGCAATCCATTAATGAAGCAGATTCACATTGATTAATTACATTCCACTTCCTCTGTTCAGGCCTGTAGCACAGCTTCAGGAGGGGGAAAAATGATGTAAGGAGGAGAAAAGCCCTCAAATTAAATTTTCAAGTCTGATTTATGAGACTGCTTCTGAATCTGAAAATCTAGGTTTTTTGTTTTTGTTTTCCCTAATTTCAATTATTTGTTCCTCTGCTTCCCTGACTAGGCTGTTCTAACACTTGTTTCTTGGCTCGTTGCCTATATCATTCCCTTCCTGGCTTGTTCTCATTATACCACTTCTGTCTGATAGGAGTGAGGACCCTTGAAACTGGAATCTAGACGATATAGAGCAAAACCTATTGCTGGCAATGGGCATTTAAGAGACAACATAGGCTATTAACTTGCGCTGTTGTTTTCTGGTAGCCACTGCAGGGCACTGCATGTGTGCCATTATTCACAATCAGGGTCACAGTTCTAGTCCCTGCTGGGATTTTTTTTTCTTTTAATCAAGAACAAGGAAGTAACATGGTTATAGAAAGTCCTGCACAGTGGACTAACATTTAGGATTTCTTGATGAACTAAGTTCTTCCTAATTGTGCCCTATGGCTATAAGGCAAAGTACTCTAGGCCAGTACTCGTGTACAAGAGTATAATATGAGGTATTAGCTATAATGCTATTGCTTCCATTCATAGAGAACTAGAATTTAGAAAGATGGGGCATTGGGTAGGGTGGTGGGAGGGAATACTAACTGTAAAACAAACAAACAAGCTATAAAAGCAGCAGTGGAAAAGGAGAAAATATAAGCCTAAATTGGGAATAGTAGAGAGTTCACTTTAACTGAAGAATAAACTAAATGTGAAAAAAGTGAGTGGGGAATAATTTTAGAAAGTATATTTTAGCTAAATCATGGAGGCCCTTTTCAAAGAGTTTGGAATGTATTTTATATGTATTGTGGCCATTATGAAGGTTTTTGAGGAAGGGAAATGACAAAATCAAGGATGTGCTCTAAAGAAACCATTTTTTCTCAGGAAGAGGGATGGGATATTAGGATACTCTATTCAAGAGGTAAAGAAGAATATTCCAGTTAAGAGTGATTGTAGAGTGGAAAGAAGAAATTAACATCAGAGACTTATGGGTGGTAGTGACAAGATTACATAAGCCATTGGGTATGGGGGAAAAGATGAGGGAAGAATTCAAGATGATTATGAAATTTTTACTTTGGGTGACTAGGAGTATCACAATTTCATTATCACATATAGAGAAACAGGTGAAGGAACAAGGTTAGCAGGAAAGATGGTCAGTTTCATTTAAACAAGTTCAATCTTAAATATTAGTGGGATATATCTATAGATATCTCCCAAGAAATTAAACATGAGGAATTGGAACATATAATAAAAGGTGAAGCTAAAAAGACAATTTATATTTCATTCACGGGAATAGATGTTATCACCCAAAGAGAGAATGAAAAGATAGAAAAGGAAACACTTGAGGACAAAACACTGAAAACATTTAGCTGGAGGTAAAAGAACCAAAACAGGGAGGGACAGGAGCAGTTAGAGATGGAAGACTGAGGGATCCAGACACTGAAGGAGCCAGTTTCAAGATAAGACATTGACAATTGCAGGTTGCCTGGGTGGCTCAGTTGGTTAAGCGTCTGCCTTTGGCTCAGGTCATGATCCTGGAGTCCTGGGATCCAGCCCTGAAACAGGCTCCTTGCCTAGTGGGGACTCTGATTCTCCCCCTCCCTCTGCCTGCCACTCTCCCTGCTTATTCTCTGGCTTTCTCTCTCTGTTTGTCAAATAAATAAATAAAATATTTAAAGAGAAAAAAGATGCAAATGATTGTAACAAATGAGTGGCTGTAAGATCAGGAAATAGCATGTGTCCTGAGTAGTATTTGAGGATCCTGGGAATGAAGAGGTACTGTCACCATCTTTGGTGACTAGTTCGGTACCTTTGACACAGAAGAATATTGACTTAGGAGATCAAAGTAAGGAAGAAAGGTACACTAGACGGGTTTCATTCATTTTCTCATTCAAGAAATATTTGCTGATCATCTATTATATATTAGATACTGATCTAAGGTCTGCAAAATCAGCAGTGAACAAATCAGGTCCAGTCCTTTCTCTTATGGAACTCATGTCTAGTGGGAGAAGAAAGCAGTAGATGAATGTGAGATGTTGAAGTAGTCTCAGTAAAGTCTGATACCTCAAGATGTAAAAGAGTTTTGAGGAGTTGGAGAAGAAAGAAAATATATTCAGGAAGTGACAATGAGGGAATAGAACCCACTCATCTATAGGTCAATAGCAGAGGAGTTTAGAGGAGAAAATAGCCACCCTTGAGAGTTTTGTAGGAGATTCCATTAAGAGGAAATTAGTTATCAGAGCAAGAAGTTGAAGGGAATTTTCAGAAAATTTTGCTAATGATTTCCAGAGGATATGATACAAGGCTTTGAGAGATTAAGGAGGGGTTTGTTTGGATCAGATTAGAAAGTCTGAGTAATCTGAGTATTGAATTTCTTGTGGCAGCTAAAGTAAATAGGGACAAAGGGCTTTATGGGATTAATCGTGATGGCTCTTCAGGCAATCTGAGTGATTAGGATTTAGGCCATCGAGTGGGGAGTGAAGGGGATTGACAGTGAGCAGATACCCAGCACCAATCTCCTATTTACAAAGTCATTGGCCACAGTTTAGGATTTTAATTAAAAGAAAAATAACAGGAGTGTATCCTCTTCAGATGTAGCTCTAATCATGTACAGATGGGCTGCATGGGTTCCCTCACACTCCACCAAGAATGACATAGAGCTTGGTGAAAATTTGTTTAGCTACACATTGGGATATGAAGATAGGACTAAAAGGAAAAATAGAAGTAGTGTGATGGTAGGAAGAAGCTTTTAGAACGCCTACAAAAAGGATTAAAAATGTAAATGCCTTTAGCAAAATCAAAAACACAAGAAACAAGTGTTGGAGAGGATGTGGAGAAATAGGAACGTTTGTGCACTATTGGTGGGAGTACAAACTAGCGCAATCATAATGGAAAACAGTATGGAGTTTCCTTAAAAAGTTAAAAATGGAACCATTTTCTATGATCCAGCCATTGCATTACTGGGCATGTACCCAAAGAGTACAAAAACACTAATACAAAGGGATACCCCCTAATGTTTATAGCAGCATTATTTATAGTAGCCAAATCAAATCTGGAAGCAGCCCAGATCTCCATTAATAGATGAATGGATAAAGAGGTGGTACACACACACACACACACACACACACACACACACACTGCAATATTATTAAGCCATAAAAAAAGAATGAAATCTTTCTATTTGCAACGACACAGATGGAGCTAGAGAGTATAATGCTAAGCAAAATAAGCCAGTCAGAGGAAGACAAATACCGTATATTTCACTCATATGTGGAATTTAAGAAACACTTAAACACTTATCATGATGAATGCTGAGTGATGCATAGAATTGTTGAATCACTGTATTGTACACACACAACTAATATAGCACTATATGTTAACTATACTGGAATTAAAATAAAAAACTGTAAAACATTATGCTTTTATAGGCTAAGCTGGTAAGAATACCTCTTCATGAAAACATGAGGTATAAAGCAATAGAGAATAGTGAGTGGAGTCTGTGGTTCTTTAGGTAAATAACGAATACATATTAATTTCCTAAACAAACATTTTGGTAGACTACATCAGGCTATCAGTGTGCTGCTCCTTGCCTAGAAGTCCAGTATTATTATACATCATGTAAAAATTAAGTAATACTTGAAGAGCAATTTATTATTGATTCAAATACACACAGAGAACACTCTTGTCAGCAAAATGAAGGGAATAGCAAAAAGATTTTCTTGAAGACAGTAAACTCAGCCTCAAAGCATGTTGGGAATGGGTCCTTGCCTTATGATAAGGGAACCTAATACAGCTGCCCAATCTGGCTATTATAAGAAGTTGAGACATTGTGTTCAAAGGGAAAACTAGTATTTGTCCTAGTGGTACAGTCTGGCAGTAGGGCAGTACATGGAAAGATTCTAGGTAGAAAATGGGGAAGAGATGAAACAGTTTTCTGAGACATATCTGTTAGTAACAGGACCTCCAAGCAATGATCTGGAATATAGAGAACAGATTCTCTCACTCTGTCTCTGGGACCTGAGAACAGGCAAGAGCCAGATAAAATGTAACAACCATGACAGAGAGACTGGGTCAAACGCAGTCCCCAATTCTAAAAACAAACCGAGCTAGGAGGAGAGTCACTAGGCAGGTTATAGAGTAGGGATCAGGACAGAAAGGCCTGTTACCTGGACTAACATACTGGGCTCCATAGAAACTCAGGGTTCATTGCTGGTGCTGTAAATCTCAGATGCAGTTGAAACATAACTTAATTCCAGGTCCTGCTGATACTTTAGCTAGGCCTGTTGGGATGTTTGCTGAACCTGTGAGGATTGACTGGGAGCCTGCAATGGTCCTGGGCATGCAGGTAGAGTACACCAGTAAAACAACGTTAGCAGGACTGTAGGGAGGGCGGAAAGCTGGAAAGGGGTTGATTTTGGACAAGACAGGGGCTGAGAAGGAGAATGAAGGCAGTGCGGGCCTGGTAAGCTCAGGCAAACGTTTTGTTGGTTTAAAAAACAAGCTGCTTATAAAGCATTTTTATTTTTATTTTTTTAACGGAAAGGAAAAAACATCAGATGCTTACTGTGTGTTAACTTGACAAACTAACTTGCCCACATGAAGTCTGCTTCTCTTCTAATTTCTTTCTGTGTCAGGGGACTATTGATATTGCAAAGATACACTGAAGTGTTCACATGAGGCTCAGAAACGTGTAACTCTGGAGAGAGATACACAAATACTGTATTTGAGAGTAGAGAGAGCTGCTAAGACTTCTCCCTGTAGGTTTGAGCAAAGGAAATAAAACCAAATTTCTTTAGCTGGTGAACATTTTCAGACAGGAGAGTTCTCTTGACAGACTTTTTTTTTCCTTGAAGAGTCACCTATTATTGCTTTAAGAACAAGACCTCAGTGTCTTTGGCTGTGGGATTCATGGAATTTAAGCAACAACAAAAAGTAAAAATGGCAACATCTTTCTAATGGTCAATAAATATTCAAAATGGTTACAAAAAAATCAAATGAGCAAATGTATGTCTCTGAAAACAAGTGCCATGTATCTTATACGCCCTGCAAAAAAAAAAAAAAAAAAAAAAGAAAGAAAGAAAGAAAAAAAAAGAAAAGAAAAGAAAAAGAAAAAGAAAAAAAAAGGAAAAGAAAACAAATAGCTGATTTTATATCCAAATAGTTATAAAGTAATGGTCTGTTCAATCAGCTCCTTTCCATGCCCTCCTCTCCCTTTCCTTTATTCTTTCTTGCTAGACAGGAACAGAACAAAGAGGAAGTCCATGAAAACCAGAGGCAGTGGCTAAAAACTTAGAATGTTAGAGCCGAAAAGACTTCAGAAATCACCTATTCTCACACCATGATTGGACAGAAGGGACATTGACCTTGACAGAATCACACAGCTCTCAAACCTGCTGAGGGACATGGATGCCAAGTGTGAACAGGGATGTGGATGCCAAGTCTGCATCTGTTCAACAGCTACATTTTCCCCTCAGAACAGATATGACCCTTATTATTCTGCTGAGACTTGAAATTCCTTTCAAGCTCACAGTTTGTGACTAGGAATAAAGGCTTAAAGTGAAGACACTTCTAAAGAAGTGCCCTCAGGAGTTTACCATTTGCCATCAGAGCTTTTAGAACCACAAGGATGGGTGGAGGATCTCTGGAAAGAGTGAACACAAGTACAGAGTGCGCTTGAAAATGTTAAAGATGTGTACATGTTTAGGAGAGAGTGTTGAGAAACCTAACTTTTCCTTGTAATGAAAAAAAATTATATTTGGCTAGAGGGCCTGAGGCTCCTAGTAGGTGTCACATTTCTTTTAACTTGGATGTCATACGTACAGCTAAGGCAAATGTTGTCTCTCTACTTAATGGCCTAAAAAGCCAGCACCAATTCCCTACTTGCAAAGACATTGGCCACAGTTTAGGATTTTAGTTAAAAGGAAACAAAATTGCTGATAAATACAACTTGGTTAGATTTAGTGTCCTGAAGTACTATAATATGTGTCTACTCTCACTATTTTCCAAAGTCACTCTTGACATTCTCTCTCATGATGGCATGACAGCATGACAGTGTCAAGAATACTGTCTTTGGAGTTAAGTATCCCTATTGCACCATATATTGTCTTAGTGTTTTTTCTTCATCTGTGAAGTGGTCGAGTCATCATGAGGATTAATGGTAATGCCAGAAAAAATGGCTTACAGTGTGTGATCTTCCTAGAGATTAAATAAATAGTAGCATTTCTTTTGTTGCTATCATTGTTAACAATGGGATGAAGAGGCCCTCTTGCTGTTTCCACCTTCTTGTTTTCATAGTCTCACCATCATACCCCAGCAGAGACACATCTAGTTCCTCTCTGAACTTGACCAGTTTTCACACTTTTTTTCAGCAGAACTTGCAATAAGGAATCAGAGTTTTTTTGTTAAAAAAGTGGTTTACAAGCATTTAAAAGCATTTGTGCCTATCAATAAAATATTGTTAAAGATATTTCCCTAATATATGTTTTTATTTTACAAATTATATAATATATATATATATTTTTTACACTAATAAGTCATGCAGAAGGAAAAATTAATAAGAAGAAAATATAAAGAAGTTAAATATGTTCTTCTATATCCTCATGGGTCATCTTGCACAACCTCTGGAATACACATCTTAAAAACCATTGCTCTAGAGATTATTACATTTGTAATCAGATTGCCTTACCCATAAACCAAGTCACCTTCCAGAAAATGCACTTCACCCATTGGGATTTCTTTCCACCAGTAAAGCCAATAGTCTGACTCTGTCAGCAGACCAGATGCCTAAAATATTCCAGGTGTCATGCTGGCCCCATAACCCAGTGGTTCTTTATCCTAACTGTACATTTGACTAAACTGGGGAGCAGTTAAAAAACTCTATGGGACTCAGGCAAATTAGATAAAAATCCCCATGGGTCTGGCTGCAGGCTGACAAGGGACTTTTCATTTCCTGAATTTAGAACCCTGTTAGGTGTTGCCCTGGGGTAAGCAAGCCATTTATCACAAGTCCTGGTGAACCCCCATGCTGGAAAGCTGAGGTCTCAGAGATGCCTGGAGAAGATCTTCTCTGCTTATCTTCCTTCAATTTTATTTAGTCACATGAGGGAGAGGAGGGCCATGTCTTGATGAAGGCAGGCTGAAGTACAATTTTGCCGAGGATTCCAGCCCAGCCTATACAGCATTAGACCTGCCATCTTGCTACAGGCAAAAAGGTAGCATATCCTTGTTCTTCCAAAGCTGAAGTACTTCACTCTCCAACTATTTATAAAGCAGGCTGTGGGAACCAACAAGTACAGTGGATGACTGTAGTGGAAGAGGAAGGGAGGAAGGGAGACATAAGCAATAACCATCTTTACCCTTCTTACTTCCAGAACAGTCTCTCAACTTATCTCCAAGAAATTCTAATAGCAAGGAACTAATTTCTCCCTCTTACTCTCTCTCTCTCTCTCTTTTTAAAATTGAAGGTAAGCTGAGAAGAGATGTCTTTCCAATATGTTTACTAACATGATGACACATCCTAAATCAGAGTAAATGTATGTTAGCAACTACTTAGCCACTAGGAAACACTATTCCTTCTCCCTCCACCCTCTGCTTCCTTTGGCCCCCCATTATGAAATGGCTTTCTACATGCCTGCATTCACATTCCTATCTGGGATTGAGCTGAAATGCAGGCATCTAAAGATTTCTATCTAATTACACTAGTCTCATCTGCTACCATGAGGCCAAAGAACATGTCTCCCTTTTCCCACAGCAAAACCACCCCCTCTTACCTCAATGAGCCCCTGAGAAGCACACATTTGTAAAGGAAAAAGAGTCAAAATATGTACATCTGACCTGTTCACGTTAGTTTATTGCCCATAAGTTATATTTGAGCATCACTAGTCTCTGCTGCTGTGGATATTCTCCAAGATAATCTAGCTGCTGGTCACCCTGGTCTCTTTGCAATATTTCTGAACACAGTCATTCTCCTGAAGTGGTGCTATGGATGTCCCATGTGCTGAAGCTGCTACACAGTGGCTTGAACATTGGATCAAAAAATGCTTACTGCAATCTGATTTTGATGCTAAAATTATTTGCTAATTTATTTAAATAAGTTTTGCTCCTAAAGAGTAAGACAAGCATTATCAGATGACAAGGACAGAAAGCTGTATGACCTATTTAAGGTAATGTACTTGGCCATAATGGAACTAGAAAGAACATTCAGCATGAGCAAGGGATCATACTAAGCACAACAGATAAAGGGACCAGTGAACGGGTGGATATACACTTACCATAAGTCAGACGCTCCATATATATATATCGATTTGCAAAGGCACCATGTTATGGAAGTAACTATTAAAGAGAAATAGATTTTACACTCAAAGACCTTAGAATCTGATCAAAAAGACCCATAAGAAAACAGTGAAAATGCAATTAATTTTAAATATTTAATAAAAGTAAAACCTTTTGAGAGTACAGGATATCTAAATTGGCTTGAGGGACCAAAGTGCAAGTTTAGGCGATAAAGGTAAGAACACAGAATGTTTGGAAAACATTGAGTGATTTCATTAGCTGAAGCATTAAATGTAAGAGCAAGACTGGTAGCATAGATCATGAAGACTGTATGTAGTGTGTTTAAAGAAATGTAAATTATGTAATTTCACTGATATATATGTTACCTGAGAGAGAATAATTTAAATAATATTTAAATGATTTTCCCTATTCATTTAACAAGTAGTTATTGATCACTCACGATATGACAAGCCCTTTTTTATTTAGGCCTTTAGGGTACCTAAGGGTGAACAAAACAAATGAAAATCTCTGCCCTCACAAAGATTATACTCTCTTTATTGCGAACAATAAATTACCACATATACAAAGAAATGTATTATTATACAGGGTATATATATAGTGGAAGATACACTGTATTTGTTGGGCAAGGCACATTCAATGTTAATTTTGAGTAAAATCTATAGAGCAGACTGATTTTTGTTTTTCTTTTTAAACTTAACTCTGGGGACTCCTGGGTGGCTCAGTGGTTGAAAGTCTTCCTTCAGCTCAGGACATGATCCCAGTTTGGGGATCGAGTCCCATATCGGACTCCCTGCGAGGAGCCTGCTTCACCTTCTGTCTGTGTCTCTGCTTCTCTTGGTGAACTCATGAATAAATAAATAAATAAATCTTTAAAAAAATCCACAAAACTTAACTCTGAGTAAGAGTTGACTCCACTATATTCAATGAGCAATGGGGAACTATTGAAAATTTTGAGCATGAAAGTGGAATGATATTTGCATTTTAGGAAAGACAACACAAGCAGTGATGTTGTGGAATAGAGGATTCCTGAGAAAAACATCAGGGAGACCCGTTAGGCTGATATGCATTTAAAATAAGTAAGTACATAAAATAGACCAATAAAGCAATTGTGACATTTAGGTAGTATTGATTTATGGGTAAAGAGCTTAGAATCATTCCCATGATTCTGCCTTAGGTAATATATATTACATACACACACATACATACATATATATATATATATATATACACACACACATATTCATATACATATATGTTATACAGGTTAATATAGGCAAAAGCACTTTCATATCACTTCTTTTAACAAACATTTATGGAAACTATAAAGTGCTGTGCCAGCATGAGCTATTACCACTTGTTGGCTTTGCTTTTATTCATAATTTGAAAAGATTTTTTGGACTATTTGTAATATATGATCATGTCACTTGAGTCATTTAACAAACATTTATGGAAACTATAAAATGTGCCAATGTGAGCTGTTACCACTTTGTTGGCTTTTGCGTTTATTCATAACTTGAAGAGACTTTTTGGTATTATTTATAATATATGACCATACCATAAAGCTGATTACTAGTTTCACTGTTAAAAAAAAAATCACACTCTGGCTGCCTTTTCATTCATTACTCACACTGCAACTGGGTTCATAAGGGCAGAGGTAGAAGCCATGGCTGAGTAACCAGAGAATCTAGAGCTGCTGTCAGCAAATTGACTCGTCAGCATTCTTTTAAGGAAATCACCTGCTGGCTTATTAAAGTTAATTGCTTGCTGGTACCAAGTTCCTTAGCCAGAGCTATCAAAGTCGCTGTGAGAGAGGTGATTCAGGCTGTGCTGGGAGCTGGGGAAAGCTGGATGACTACCATCTCATGTGGCATCTTAGCTTCAGGGAGACTGCATCTCTCTTCCCCATTCCTTCTTTCTTTGTCCTTGCTCTTCCACTAATCCTTACTCTTGTCTTCTATCACATGTGTGCTTATCTAATGTGTTAATTTTGCTCTTCCAACATTTGGCAGGCATTTATTGAGCATTTATTAGGTCGCTGGTGATTTCTAGCCTCAAGGAATACATTATAATGAATAATACAGCCTCTGTGCATAAGGCATTCACAGTCTAGAATAGGAGACAGACTTTTAAAAACTGTTATTTCAGTATTATGTCATAAATTCTAAACAGTGTTTGTACAATATGCTATGGGAAGGTAAAGAGAGAAGATATATAGTACGTATATATGTTTGCATTGTCTTGGTGATTATCTAACTTTGGGGATTGGGATAAAACAAGATGGAAATATTCTGTTGTACCAGTCCAGGTTCTCTAGAAGGAATTTGCTCATGCAATCTGGGGGGTAGCAAGTCTGAAATCTATAGAGCAGACTGATGATAATTTCAGGCAAGAGATCCTGTTGCAGTCTTGACTCTGAATTTTGTAGGACAGGCTGGCAGGATGGAATCAGGCAGGATTACTATGTTCCTTCATCTCCCAGAAACCTGTTTTTTGCTCCTAAGGCCTCCAAATGATGAGATGAGGCCTACTCACATCATAGAGAGTAATCTTTTTTACTTAAAGTCAGTTGATTGCTAATGTTAATCACACCTATGAAAAAATACCTCCATAGCAACATCTAGATGTTTGTTTGACCAAACAGCTTGTTGGAATAGCCCAGGCAAGTTGATAAATGATGTTAGCCATCACACTGACTATGTGTGAAAACATTCCCCTGCAAATTTCTATTTTTCTTTTCACATTCCCTTTATATCTATGGCCACAGAGATATCAAAGTAATATAATGATGATGCTCAGTGAATTTTTACTCAAACATAAAGAATCAAATGGTATCTGTACCAAGGAACTCAATCACAGCAGCATGCTGATTTATTAATAACATAATAACATATGAACATATTTTATTGAATATATTAAACCTAAAACATTAAAGATAAATCTCTTAAAATATATCCAGGTCTTTCTTATCAATGATCATTTAGAAGAGAACTAAGCTAAAAATGAGACTTCTTCTGATACAACAATCTTTTGGGATGAGGGTGGGATGAGAGGATGGTGAATAGAAGATAAGGCTTTTTTTTTTTTTGGCTTTTATGGCATGAATTTGGGTGAAGCATTGCAAAATGTATAAAAATTTTAACTCCCTAATTATTTGGGTTATTTCTTTAGGATAACACCTTAAAACTCAATCCTACTTGTCCAGTTCTGGCTAAGTCTTGCTTAGACCAAGGAAATAGTATGACCCTCAGACTCAAGGAAAGTCTCTGTCCTGGACCCCAGAGAGGGTCCTGCAAATAACAAGCAAACCAACATAAATGACTCTGTCACTTATTATCTGGACTCCAGAACTGGCTCAGTGCAATCTATAACCCTAAACATTCACTCTCATGATCAACATATGGTTCAGGCTCCAATAAAATGTTCTGCACATCAATTCCTACATCATAAAAGCAAGAAACAATAGAGCTCAAGTACCATGAAAGTTTCAAGTTTAGCTGCTTTTGGCATCAGTTGAAGACAAACATTGTGCTTTGAAGTATGGAAGGACAAGAAGGGGAATTGGAACAGTGTAAGAGAGACAATAAATAAACTTTTCAAATTCTTCCTTTTGTGATAAATGTACTAAATCCTCATGTAGCCAAGAATCATTTTCCTGAGTAGAACTGAATATTGATTTTCTTGCTTCTGTCCATGTTTCATTGGTGGACTTGAAAGTACATACAAGTTATCATGGTATTTTCACATGGTGACTATGGTATATATTGCATTATTAACCGATTCATAGTACTTCAAAAATTGTATATATATATATATAGGATTAGAGAAAACATGCATGAAATATTCTTTCAATTCTTTGTATTGACAAATAGATGGTAAACAATGTTAAATGAGACTTAAAATTAAGTGAGAAAATATCAGCTTCAATGAAATATTCTGAAATTAAAATTTGATATTTATTATATACGTTACTTTTTACTTTAATAACTTTGAATATTAAAAAGAATTTTGAAACGAAAATAATTTTATTTTTGTTTTTATATTAACTTTGATAACTTAATTTTAATCTTCTGCCACTTAAATAAAAATTTCATCTTAAGTTCTTTGATCACTGTCATCACTAACAATACAGAAATTAATTAAAAACCTCAATTATATCAACATAATTTTGATAAAGGCAAGATATATAAATTTCATGGGATGCATATGTGAGTTTATGAATTGTTTGTTTTATTTTATTACTCATATAGACATTGCCTGCTCATTAACAGGATACCCAGATATACACATTGAATACTAAATTTAGTGCCTTTGATATTCTGCCAGCTTTTAGTCACCTAAAAATTCATTGCTTTTGATTTGTCATTAAATTAAATTTTTAAAGGTAGCACAATGATGAAATGTATTTTATTGAAGTTCCTGGTTTTATTTATAATTGCTAAATATTTAGAAATATTATATGTTGGCCTCCATTTGTACTCTTGCCTCGGATTATGTGAATATAGAGGTGCGTTCACTGCTAAACCATTGAGCCAAACATCTAGGAGAAGTTGTCAGTATCTGTAAGGAGTCACAACTATTTCAAGAGGTGGATGGCAATCTGTAACCTTTGAACCAGGGGTAGGAGCATGGGAGGTAGAATAAGCAGTGCCATTTCTATCTCTACCTTTACTTCCTTGCACCCAGTAAACACACTTCAATTCTTCCTTGAGAACTGGATGTCTAAAAATGTTAATTCAGGGAAATTATGTAGGTGGGCCTGCGATACTTGGAATCGGCTGTAAGTAAATTATTGAAATTAGCCCTTAGACATCATTCTACAAGAGGGGACATTTGAGCTGGATCTGGAAAGATGAATAGAACTCCTCCAGGTGGATAAATTGTGTGTGGGAAGAGATACACGAGGAAAAGGCATAAAAAGCAGAGTGTGTTTAGAATATTTCAGAATGTTCATATGACTAAAACACTGGGTGGGAGGGAGGGAATGGAGAGAGAAAGACTGAAAAAAAATAAAAAACAGAACAGAAAGGGCATTATACATTTTCCTGAGCCTGGACTTCATCCTTTATATGGTAGAGAATCATTATAGGAGTTTCAAGCAGAAAATGACATGATTGGTTCTGCCTTTTAAAAATATCATTTAGAACCTTCGTTTCCAAATTTTAGCATGCATGATAATCACTTGGAGGGCTTGTTGGAACACAGATGGCTGGGCTCCACCCCCAGAGTTTCTGACTCAGTAGGACTGGAGTGGAACCCAAGGAATTTGCATTTCCAACAAATTCCTGAGTGATGCTATGCTGCTGGTATGGGAACCATACTCTAAAAACTACTGCTCCACAGAAGGAGGATGAATGGTGAATAGTTCAGGGAGATGAAACTACCGAGGTGACAAGATAGGCGATTACTACAATAGATCAGTAAACAGGAATGAGAATTGTATTATAGGATCTAATTTAAAGAGTCTTAGGAAATAGTAATGAGTTGGTGACTGAATTTGGAGGGTATAGGTAAGGAAGATAGAGGCAATGAAGACAGTTCCATATCTGGCTTGTTTGTTTTGGATGTATGAAATAGTCCAGGTTTGTAATCCAGAAAGACAGAAAGAGAATAGATTTCAATTTTAATTTCAGGTTATTGATATAAAGATGCAATTTAATTAAAGATCACACAACAACTCTGGATCACCTGGCTTTGGGTATGATAAATTAAAAGAGAAGGGCAATTCATTCATGCATAGAATGCACTCAGTCCATTAGCAAAGATTTGAGGTAAATAGCATTAATATGTTAATATTTCATTCATCTGTTATAGTCAACAGACCTTCATAATTATGTCATTTTGAGGATTTTTAGGGATTGATCTTCTTTTTGAAGATTGCCTTAAGTCTATGACTTAATTTCTCTGTAACAAGATAGAGATGTCAGAATAGGCATTTTTGCTTCATGATGCTGCTATTATCGGATTATTTTCTCTAAATAGTGTCTTTTTTATTATTTAGTGAAGTTTAATAATAACTGTTTTCACAGTTGGAAGGAGACAGGCTCACCCTTAAAATTTGAGTAGACTAGGGCAAAAGTATAAATGGAAGCTGCCTTTTTCAATTTGTCAAAATATGTAAATATATAAATGTTATAAACCAAGCTAATTAGCTATTAAATAAAATTTGCTAAAAAAACAAAAACAACAAAAATTTGCTCTCTTCTATCTTCATACACATACCTATACCTCCAAACACATACACCTGTGTGCACTCAAATTGATTTACATAATTTTTAAAAATATTTAAAACATTTTAAGATAAAGCTATGCATTTTGTATGACAAACTTGGCACTACTTCAAAGATGGTCAGATTTGTGTATCTAACATTGTTCACTTCTCTGAGATTCTGATTGATGGGCCTATAGACAGACATGATTCATATATATATATATTAGTTCCATAATATTTTTATGTCATTTCAGTAAAATGACTAATTAGGTTATAATAAGTTATTAAATAATTTGTTATAGTGACAGTATAAATTTAAATATTAACATATAAAACATAATTATATTCAAATGTGCAAAATTTAGGCTAGTTCAGTGTTATGAGTGTATAAGTACATATTTGTGAAAAAATATATGACAATCACCAAAAGAGAACAAAAAACTAATTTTATTACATTTGAAAAAAATAAACATATATTAACTATGAATACTTAAGAAAATGTAAAATTAAAAATAATAGAATTATTTTTCATTTGTTTTCTAAAAGGTTTTTCTTTCAATATAACTTAAAAAGTACAAATTATAATGACTGCATATCAACACTCAAAATTACTTAAATAAAACTGAAATTGTAAAAGTGTATCTAAATCATTAAATATTTTTCTATTTTATAGTGTTTGGTATCCTTTTAATTGCTTGCATAAAGATTGATATCACACATCATGAGTGATATATCTAGATCTTTATATATACATATTTGAAGGTAATATGAATTAATATTGCTGTCACCATGTGGAACTATTGTGATTATTGTAGGGACCTCTGAAGTAAATAATTAGAACAAGTAGAGAGAAAAGGAAATGGATACTCTGTACACTGAATGCAAGAAAATACTGCATTTGAGAGGATGAATTGACAAGATCATTAATTTGTTCTTTCTCTTCCCTAAGCACTTGCATTGTTCATATTGTCTCCACACTACAAAGCAGTGTCCTTCTCCAACCAAGACTGTGACTTAACACATGAACCTTTCTGTCTTTTAGATACATCCCCTGCTCCCTTTCTAAGGCATTAAGGAAATGGGCAACATCTGCTGAGAAACATTTCTCTGATTCCTCCATGTTGTTACTGAGAGAAGCCAAGGTTTAAGCCCACAGGAGTGCTGTCCCGTGTAGCAAGGAGTGAAAGGCAGAGCTTAGTGGAAGTGTCAAGTAGTACCACTGGTACTTTAGATACCTTAAAAGAGAAAAATACTAAATTATTAGTTTCCTTTTTTCAGGCCCTTCTGCTTGACTCTTGTTCTCCACAAAGTGTGATCTCTTCGAAATACCTGCTGTTTTGTGGGACAGGTGTTCTCATTAGGCATTCAAATTAGTGAAATCAAATAAAGGATAGATTGCTTTACATAATTAAAGTATTGTGTGTAAAGCACACAATTAAAGAAAGGCCCCAAGAAGGCTAGAGCTGAGCATTGGGAAAGGAGTTAGACCTTGGTCTGAAAGGGGAGAGTGTAGTGAAGAGGAGACCTTGGCTGGGAATCTAGAGGGGACTGTGATTAGGGGAAGGAGGTAGTTGGCGATATAGAAGAAAGGAGGAGGATAGGAGAAAGTAAATGGAGAGGAGGTTGGGTAAAAAAGACAGGAATTTGAGAGGCATATTTAGAAATATAAGAAATAACAAGGAATCAGGGGTCATAGGAAATGAGTGAGTGAGGGGAGAGTAATAGGAGTTGAGAGTAGAGAGATACCAGGGGGCCGGATGCAACAGGGCTTTTAAAAGGTGAGTAGCCCGAATGATATGGGATGCCATTAGAAGTTTTGTCAGGAGGGAGACGTGGTTGTAAATAATGTTTCAGACACTAGTTTGAGAATAAAATATAGGTAGACAGGATGGAATCAGGAAAATTCTGGATTATCATGAATCTGGAATCCAGATTTGACCATGAGAATGAAACTGTGGTGGACTAGCAAGGTTCCAGCACAGTTTTATGATAGTGTGTGATGACAGTGGTGCCACGGTACAATCCATCAGTAGAGGGCCAACAACACAGTGCTGTAAATTGAGTTTCCAACATAGGGTGATGTTGTCATTAAGTTCTTTCATTAAGATCTGTATTACAGTGAAGACAAAAACCAAATAACAAAAGTCCTTCCAGGTGCTATGTTTTAAAACATTTCTAGTACCAAAATACTTAACATTGTTTAATGAGGAAGAGTCTCAGGCGGCCCCGGTAGCGCAGTGGTTTAGTGCCACCTGTGGCCCGGGGTATGATCCTGGAGACCCTGGATCGAGTCCCATGTCGGGCTCTCTGCATGGAGCCTGCTTCTCTCTCTGCCTGTGTCTCTGTCTCTTTCGCTCTCTCTGAATAAATAGATAAATAAATCTTTAAAAAAAAATGAGGGAGAGTCTCTGGTTTGAGTTACTTTTGGAATCAAAACCTAAAAAAAAAAAAAAAAATTAAACAAATAAAGCCCTTAGTGATTAAGAGGAAAGATGGGAGGTAAACCAGTTGTATGAGCCAAAGTGAGATTCCTGCTGTTTAGTATTGATATAGACAGGACTAAATAAAAATATATGACAACTTATTTCCATCTGATAAAAAATGAGGAATAAAATATGGATGTTGGGCAAGAGGGGTGAAGGGAGCTAGATCACCCTGCTACCTTTGTGGTTCTCAGGCCAATGTGTGAAGCTAAAACTCTGTTATCTTGAGGGTTTTGGAAGAAGGGTAACAAAATCCCTGGGGTATATGGAAGACTCTTTAATTATGGTATTAGTACATTAATAAAAGTTTACACGGAGTTACTTATCCCAGTGCCCAACTTTGCCCAGTGCTCCCAGGGGGGCTACCCAGAGAGTGGTTCCTAGATATTAAAAGAAAGTAAAGAAAAAAAAAAGAAAGTAAAGAAATAGGAAACATATATATGGATAATTCTATACTTTCCACAGTTATCATATAGACACTTTCTAAAGGTAATTGCTTATATGTGGTGCAGTCTAGCATTGGAGGCTGAATACGAGGTGTCTTTTCTATTTATATCAGAGGTAATGTAAAATAAAGTCATTCAGCGTGAAAATGTGTTGCTCAATTTTAAGCAGAGCTTTTGTTATGCTACTATAGATGCCAAAGGAAAGAGACCCACTGTGGTATGTCATAGCATCTGTAAGCCAAGGAGAGTTGACAGTGTATTCAATTGTCTTTTGCTTTGGTATTGCGTGTGTGTGTGTGTGTGTGTGTGTGTGTGTGTGAGAGAGAGAGACAGAGACAGAGACAGAGACAGAGACAGAGAGAGATTTTAAGTGAATTGTTGCTTTGGCATATAATAACATCCACATTTTGACATCTAGGAATAAAATTGTTGGTAACTTTCAGATAGACGTTTCTAAAACTGAGACTGGCTACCTTCCTGAACAATATTGAAATATCAGAGCCAAAGGCAGTTCTTTGAGACAATAAATTTCACTTAGTATGCAGGTCAAATGTTTATCTCTCATTTATTTCCTTCATTTCTTGTCAAGAATGAGAAAATCCTGTGCTCTAAGTCTCCTAGGGGAAATCACTGGTATTTTGAAGTTCACGTGTTTTTGGAAATTCCCTGCATTCATTCTGAGTCTCAGATTGTATTACATGTTTACTACTCAGCATTTGAGCATCTTCAGAGAGCTCTTTACCACTCTTCCATTTCTAAGATTTATGGCTAATAAATATCCATGTTAGAGGATATAAGCATCTATACTGGCTTTATTTCAGCTATGCTAGTTTGGGGCCATAACAAGAGAGCATTAGGAAAACTTATTTTTGGTGTGAGGGAGGTCTGACCTAGGGAAGACAGGTGAGGCCAGAAAAGATGGCTGGGTATGGGGTTGGGCTATGTAGTCAGAAAGAAACCATCAGCCACATACTCTTCCAAAGAGCAAAAACATGAGGAAAGTAAGAACTATGGAAAGCATGGCAAACCAATGGCCCTAAGTTATGTTGAACAGGGAAAGCAACATAAAGAATAAGGAAGACAAAAGTGGAATGAATGACAGAAGATGTCAATGAAAGACATTTAGGATGACACATTCTTACACGGGTCAAGAGTTTCCATCTATATATTTCTTGAATTTCATGATATGTAGCTGTTTTTGTTTTTGTTTTTGTTTTTACATTTTTAATCCTTTTTGAAGTTTCTGAAACTAGGGATGTCTAGATGGCTTAGCGGTTGAACGCCTGCCTTGGGCCCCGGGCATGATCCTGGAGTCACGGGATTGAGTCCCACATAGAGCTTCCTGCACGGAGTTTGCTTCTCTCCCTTCCTATGTCTCTGCATCTCTCTCTGTGTATCTCTCATGAATAAATAAATAAAATCTTTAAAAAAATTTTCTGAAACTAAAGGTTAGGATGTGTTTTGTGTTCTTTATCCTGCTAAAGTGTCTTGATGAAATTGTGTGTTCAAGTCTCATATTACTTGACTGTACAGAGAATATGTACTTCTAACAAACAAATCACTTTGAGGTTTGTGTCAATTGATGGAAAACAGTACTATTTTTATCCACTACAAATGTCTTTAGGAGTATGTTTCCACATTACCTTTTTCAGGTGGCTGACCCTGAATCCATTTATCTGCAACCAGAAGATAAAAAAAGGCATTTTGAAATGAGCTGCTGATACTTTTGTTAAGGTTCTAAGACCAAGAACAATCAGATTAATAGTATATTTAAAATATATTCTATAGAGAGAAAACAGTAAATGTATGAAGGACTGATATCATTTGCAATATACCTGATGCAAAGAGAAATCCAAAGCTATAATCAGAGAAATGCATAACAAACTTCTAAGATTTGTTTGACCTTGAATTATGAATAACTCAAGTAGTTATTTAGTTCTTACTTTAAAATATATTTCAAAATATAGTTCAAATATATGTTTTGAATCATTTGTTCAAATATCTCTAAAATATATATCCATAATAGATATTGAATTATCACAGAGATAACTTCAGGAAAAAAAAACACTTAGTAAAGAATTTTGCATTTGCTTTAGGAGCTACATGTATGTGT
This sequence comes from Vulpes vulpes, assembly GCF_048418805.1. Classification (NCBI taxonomy): domain Eukaryota; kingdom Metazoa; phylum Chordata; class Mammalia; order Carnivora; family Canidae; genus Vulpes; species Vulpes vulpes. Next base: position 77,657,747 of record NC_132783.1, on the reverse strand, counting down.
TTTCTTAAAATTCAATTTTCCTTATTGTCAAAGAAGGATTTACAGAGAGTTTATTATATCTTAAACAATCTAGACTATTCCATCATTCAATCAGGAAATCACGTCATTAGTGATGGATAAAACTTGAGATAGCAAATTATCAGGTAGAAAAATATTTTCTGAAAGGGGAAAGCTCAACTTTGGCAGTAAAGCAATCTCTTGGCTTTTTTTAAAATATAAAACTGAGGTATAATTGACATACAACATTATATTAGTTTCAGGTGTTCAACGTAATGATTGGATAATGTTTGGATAATTGTGTATACCATGAAATGATCACTACATTAAGTTTGGTTCAGACCCATCACTATACATGGTTATAGAATTGTGTGTGTGTGTGTGTGTGTGTGTGTGTGTGTGTGTGTGTGTGTGTGATGAGAACTTTTAAGATCTACTATCCTGGCAACTTTCAAGTATGCAATACAGTATTATTAACTACAGTTACCATGCAGTATATCACATCCCCTGATGTAGTTTAGAACTGGAAGTTTGTACCTTTTGACTACCTTTTCCTGTTTTGCCTACTTCTCCCCTCTTCCTGCCTAAGGCAACTACCAATTGGTTCTCTGTAACTGTGAGTTTGGTGGGGTTTTTAAATTCCATATATAAATGAGATCATTGTATTTGTTGTTCTCTGTCTGACTTATTTCACTTAGCATAATGCCCTCAAGTTCCATCCATGGTGATACAAATAGCAAGATGTTTTTCTATGGCTAAACAATATTTCATTATGTATGTAATAATATTCCATATATAGGGAATATATATATAAATATATATAGAGAGAATATATATATGCATATATTTTTTTTTTCTTTATCCATTCATCTGTAGTGTTTCTACCCTTGACTATTTGTTTCTACCCTTGACTATTATAAATAATGCTGCAGTGAACAAAAGATGGATATAGCTGATCTCTCATTTTCTCTGGCATTCACTGAGACATCCTGTCTAGCTCATAACCCATGCAAGTTGCTGCTGAATCAATACTTTTCCATGTCCTCAGAAACCTGTGTCAGCTATGTCAAGGCCCCTTTTAGCAGATGAGAATCATGTTCCTGTGCAACACTGAGGCACAGGAAATTCTGTGGAGACACAGAACCTAGCCATGCTACCCTGAAATCTTATTTTCCTATATTCTTCTTCAATTTCATATAATGTCTTTGTGACTGTTGTTTATCCTTTTGTGTTTGATCTGGAGGAAATGGGGCCTGGGAGAGCACTTAGGCCAGATCCTTCCTGTTCCCCACAGAGCCTAGACTTGTTTTGACATTTAAAACAGTATACCAGTCTACAGTACATCACTTCCCTGAGGCGGGAAGCAAAGAATCAAAGCTAAGAAGAGTTGGAGAAGAACGAAAATATCAGAGATAGAAGGAAAATAAAAAAGCAAAAACATGTTGGTTAATATTTCCAAGTATTATTCCACCAAATGATATGTAGCTGTCCATATGAATGGAATTCATTTTCTTGGGTGAATTCTCTGATTAAGGAAGCAGAGGCTGGCAGTAATTGGGGAAGAATAGATTTCTTCATTGCCTGGATAGTTACAGCCATCTTCTGGCTCAAAATTCAGTGATACTCAGTAAAAATAACACTTGAGAGAACTTTTTCTCTCCTAGAATTTCTCTATAGCTCTCTGGTCTTTTGTTATGAGCTGAATTGTATGCCTTTCTAAATTCATGATGAAGCCCTGATCCGGAGAACTCAGAATGATTATTTGGAGATAAGGCCTTTAAAGAGCTGATTAAGTTAAAATGAGACTGTTAGAGTATGCTCTATTCAGTATGAGTAGTATCTATAAGAAGAGAACATGTGGACACATAGGGACATCAGGAATATGCACACACAGAGGAAAAGGCATGTGAGGACAAAGTGAGAAGGCAGCTGTTTGCAAGCCAATCAGAGAAGCCTCAGAAGAAATTAAATCTGCTGACACCTTGATCCTGGATTTCTAGCTCCCAGAAGTGAGAAAATTCATTTCTATTGTTTAATCCAGCCAGTTGGTGTCACTTTGTTTTGCAGCATAGTGAACTAAGGTACCTCTGTATATTCTGTCTTAGGACTGGCATACCATGTCCCCCAGAAAATAGTCTCACTAGAGTTAATGTTCAAAACGACCAGGTATGTTATCCAGCTAGTAGCAATAGTGTTGCCAATATATGCTCAGGATTAGACTTTCTGTAAAAGTTATTTCTACCTTTTATTGTTCTCAGAAAACAAAAACCTACCAAGACTCTAGATTGTGTGACTTTGACATTATAACAAATTGAAAATTAGTTGAAATTCTCTACAATTAAGATTGAATAAACCAAAACACTTTGCCCTAAGTAAATCTAAAATGATAACATTTTGAGAAGGTTTAACTGCATTTCAATCCTAATTGCTATAGATTTTTTCCTATGAAGATACAATGTGAAACCTTGGAGAGTGTTGCCTATATTGATTGTGTATATCCTCAGTAGTTGCCTAGTTAGTTAATGCCAACAATGAACATATGGAATATATATATTATGTATATATAAGTTAAATAATATATAATTATAGAATTAATGTATATTATATATGTTATAATTATGTCACACATAACATATATTATGTATTATGAATAATTTTATTAGTTATATAAAATCATATAGTATATATAAATTATAAGCATATATTAAGTTTTCATTTTAATTCCAGTTAGTTAACATACAGTGTTATATAACATACAGTGTTATATTAATTTCAGGTGTTTTCAGTGTAGTGATTCAACAATTCCATACATCACCCGGTACCATCACAATTAGTGCACTCCTTAATCCCCATCACCTATTTAACCACCTACACTCCTCCCCTCTGGTAACCATCTATTTGATCTCTGTAATTAAGAGTCTCTTTCTTGATTTGCTTCTCTCTCTGTTTTTCTTCCTTTTGTTACTTTGTTTCTTAAATTCCACACATGAGTGAAATCATATGATATTTGTTTTTCTCTGACAGGCTTATTTTACTTAGCCCTATACTCTAGCTGCATCCATGTTGTTGCAAATGGCAAGATTTGAAAATTTTGTGGCTGAATAATATTGTATTTGTGTGTTGATGCATGTATATAAACTGCATCTTTATCCATTCATTAATTGGTGGACAATTGGGGGCAGCCCCAGTGGCCCAGCAGTTTAGCGTCTGCCTTCCGCCCAGGGCGTGACCATGAAGACCCGGGATCGAGTCCCACATGGGGCTCCCTGCATGGAGCCTGCTTCTCCCTCTGCCTGTGTCTCTGTCTCTGTCTCTCTCTCTCTGTGCCTCTCATTGAATAAGTAAATAAAAAAAACAACAACAACAACAAAAAAATTGGTGGACACTTGGGCTGCTTCCATACCTTGGCTATGGTAAATAATGTTGTTATAAAATAGGGGTACATGTGTCACTTTGAATTAGTGTTTTTTTTAAATTCTTTGTGTAAGTAAGTACCCAGTAGTGCAATCACTGTATCATAGGGACTTCTATTTTTAAATTTTTGAGGCGCTCCCATACTATTTTCTAGCGTGGCTGCATCAAATTGCATTCCCACCAATGGTGCAACAGGATTCTTTTTTCTCCACATCCTCACTAACACCTGTTGTTTCTTGTGTTGTTGATTTTAACCATTCTGATAGGTATGAGGTGATATTTCATTGTAATTTTGATACAAAAATAGCCTATGATGCTCATAGCCTATGATGAATTTCTTTTCATCTATTGATCATCTGTATGTCTTCCTTGGAGATATGTATGATCATATCTTTTGCCCATTTTTTGATTGGATTTTTTGCTGAGTTGTGTAAGTTCTTATGTGTTATTGGATATATAATTTGCAAATATCTTCTATCCCATAGTCTTTGCCTTTTAGTTTTGTTGTTTATTTTGATGTGGTGCAGAAGCTTTTTATTTTGATATAGTCTCAATAGTTTATTTTCGCATTTGTTTCCCTCTGCCTCAGGAGACATATCTAGAAAACAGTTGCTATGCCTAATGCCAAAGAAGTTACTGCCTATGTTCTCTTCTAGGATTTTTATGGTTTCACATCTCACACTGAAGTCTTTGATCCATTTTGAATTTTTTTTTGTATGATGTACATGTTGTTGTCCTGTTTTCTCAACACCATTTGTTGAAGAGATTACCATTTTCTCATTGGATATTCTTTCCTGCTTTGTTGAAAATTGACCATAGAGTTGTAGGTTTATTTCTGGGTTTTCTATTCTATTTTATTGATATATGTGTCTATTTTTGTGTAAGTACCATACTGTTCTGATTACTACAGATTTGTAATGTAACTTGAAGTCTGGAATTATGATGCTTCCAGCCTTGCTTTTCTTTTTCAAGATTGCTTTGGCTATTTGAGTCTTTTGTGGTTCCATATAAATTTTAGAATTGTTTGTTATGGTTCTGTGAAAATTGCTGTTGATATTTTGACAGCAATTGCATTAAATCTGTATATTACTTTGAGCAGTGTATTCCATGAGCATGGAATATTTTTGTTTTTTTCATCATTGATCTATAGTTTTCAGAGTAGAGATCTTTTATGTCTTTAGTTAGGTTTATCCCTAGGAATCTTATGGGTTTTTAAAAAATATTTTATTTATTTATTCATGAGAGACATACACACACACAGAGGCAGCGACACAGGCAGAAGGAGGAGCAGGCTCCATGTAGGGAGCCCGATGCGGGACTCAACCCCGGGTCTCCAGGATCATGCCCTGGGCCAAAGGCAGGTGCTAAACTGCTGAGACACCCAGGGATCCCGGCATCTTATGTTTTTGATGTAAATGGGACTGACTCTTTGATTTCTCTTTCTGCTGACTCATTAGCAGTATTTAAAAATGCAGCAGATTTCTGTACATTGATTTTTGTATCCGGCAACTTTACTGAATTCGTTTATCAGATCTAGCATTTTTTTTTTTTTGGTGGAATCTTTCAGGTTTTCTATATATAATAGCTGTCATCTGTGAATACTGAAAGTTTTACTTCTTCCTCACCAGTTAGGATGAACTTTATTTCTTTTGTGTCTGATGAATCAGACATTTGTACATTGAATAAAAGTGGTAAGAGGGAGCATCCTTGTCTTGTTCCAGACCATAGAAGAAAATTTCTCAGTTTTTCCCTCATTAAGGATGTTAGCTATGGTTTTTCATATATAGCCTTTATTATGTTGAGGTATGTTCCTTTTAAGCCTACTTTTTTGAGAGTTTTTATCATGAATAGATGTTGTACTTTGTCAAATGCTTCTGCATCTATTGAAATGATCAGATGGCTCTTATCTTTTCTCTTATTGATATGATGCTTCACACTGATGATTTGCAAATATTGAATCATTCTTGCAACCAAAGAAAAAATCCCATTTGATTGTGGTGAATAGTTTTTCAGTGTATTGTTGAATTTGATTTGCCAGTGTTTTGTTGAGGATTTTTGCATCTATGTTCATCAGAGATATTGGCCTGTAGTTCTCTTTTTTTAGTTGTGTCTTTATCTGGTTTTGATATGAGGATAATGCTAGCTGATAGAATGAACTTGGAAATTTTCCTTCTTTTTCTATTTTTTGGAATAGTTTGAGAAGAATAGATATTAACTCTTTAAATATTTGGTAGAATTCACCTATGAAGCCATCTGGTCCTGGACTTTTGCTTCTTGGGAATTTTTTGATCACTGATTCAGTTTCTTTGCTGTTTATCGGTCAGCTCAAATTTTCTATTTCTTTCTGTTTTAGTTTTAGCAGTTTATGTATTCTAGGAATTTATCTATTTCTTCTAGTTTGTCCAACTTGTTGACAATACAGTTTTTCATAATATTTTCTTATAATTGTTTCTATTTCTGTGGTGGTGTTATTTCTGCTCTCTCTCATGGAATATATTTTTGAAATAGGTAGCTAACTCTAGGACGTTTTTTCACTTGTTTATTTTCCATATATTTTCCCTTCAAGAGATACCTACTTTGAGTTATTTTCTTTTCTATTTTAGTATATAATCAGAGGATGTAATTAAGGATACTTGGCTCCCAATGGGTTGGAATATAGGAAAGATATTGATAAATTCCTACAACTAAGATTAACAACCACAAAATAAATCCGCAAATCTTTATTTAATGTCTACCATGCTAGATACTATATTTGATACACAAAATATAAGAGAGAGACCTGGTCTCAAAGAGTTTAAGATCTGGGAAGCGAAGCTTAAATTGGGAAGTGAAGATACAAAACATTAAAATGTAATTATTTCATGAGACTAAAAATGGTCATAACTCAAAATGCACTATGTCTATCCTTGTTTAGATATTCCCTTTGTAGTTCTCTTTCTCCATAATTTGCACACAAGATGAATATAGACTTAATAAATATAAATCCAGCTTTATTAGACATTAATAAAATGCCAAATAGTGAGTTGTTATAACTGAACTTCATATTATGATGGGAACAATTCCTTTATAATGTTCTTATTTAGAACTTTAAAATGAAGAAGGAACTTTTAAAGAATAGTTTATTCTTTATTTAAATAGTCATAATTCAGTGCTTAAACTGGTCATATGTGATTATTTATTCTCATTTTAAACATTCTCTTCTGTATTTTTGTTATTGATATCTTCTTTTATAATCTTCCCATGTGTCTCTTGTCTTTTCTCCTAATTCTGTCAACCATAAACAGTAAAGTCTTTTCCAGTATCTTTTTCCTCCTAGTGTTTTTATACCACAAGCCTTGGTTTCCCCCTGCAAATTTCACACTTTGTTCTACTAACCATTCCCTTATTACTGTGGTTTCAAATCTTTTCTGCCAACAAACTGAACTTTTTCTTCTATTTATGCTTTGGTGAACTCCCACTTTTCATATGGTCTCTGCATGGTTGGAAGGACTATTTATTTATGTATTCCTCATAATTCTTCCTTGTTTTTGAGGGAAAGGAACTATCTTTCCACCAGTCTTATCATGAAGATAATTCCCCTTAGCAAGTTGACTTTTCCCTTCCCATTCCCCTCACTTTAAGTCAGACTTCTGACCATTCTCATATAATTAATAGTGGTTTTCATGTTTTTTCCTTTTTAACCCACTGATTTTTAGCATGTTTATGTACAAGGACAAGAATATGCTCAGAAAAGAGAGGAAAAAATTTCTTTAGAGACAGAAATCTTCATTCAGAAGATGGATTTAACTGGATTTTACAGGACTTGCATAGAGAGGAGGGATTGCATAGTCCAAAGAGAAAATGTAATTTTCTCCTGAAGACAATGAATAGAGATGAATTGCATGAAAGCAGAGATTTTTATAGAGTGTGTAAATATTTTTTGAAGGGAGAAAATGAAGAAAGACTAGAAGATGGACAGTGGGAGAGAGAAAGCAAGAAAGGACAACTAGTTTAGAACGTGAATAAAACTGAAAAGTTTCCTCTGTGCTCTGTAGGAAATCGGAAACCTGGGAATGCTGTTGTTTTTATTCTGCCCTGATGATTTTCAAAATACTATTCTAGGCACCAAAGAGGTTTTAAGATGTTACAGGATGAACTAGGGTCATGTACTGATAACATGACAGAGGGAGCACCATACACTAATTGAATAATGATTGAATTGAGAAGTTGTGTTTTCTTTAAAAAGGCATCAAAGATGACTCTGTGACTTGAAACTATTTGTATCTAGAAGGATTGTGTTGTATATGATTGGGAGGGTTACCCATTTTGTGGAGAAGAATGAAGGATTTTTTTTTTTTTTCAAAACAGGTGGTAGAAAGATCTACTTGGCTTACAAATGAAGAGAGAAAGATTAGGACAAAAACCAATGTAACCATGAATGCTATTTAGTACTACCACTATCCTTACAAAAAACAAAGAAGACTACCATAAAAAGATAGAGTAAGAAGAAACAATAATTTTTAAAAGAAAGGGGACTCCCTACAAATATGATGGTGTAATAAACAAACCCACACTTATATTTGGAGATCTTAACACCTCAGTCTCAATAGTTGATACAATCTATGGACCAAAAATCTATAAGGATTTGGATAACTTGATTAACACTATCATCCAACTTAATCCAATAACTTTTATAGAACTATCCATTAAGAAACCGTAGAATACAAATTATTTTAAAGTGCACACAGAATATTTACTGAGATAGCTTATATTTGAGGCTATAAAACAAATGTTAATAAATTTAAAAGGTTTTGCATCATAAAGAGTATGTTTTCTGAACTGAATAAATTAAATTAGAATTAAATTAGATTTAAACTAGGAATTAATAATAGCAAATTCTCTAGAAAGACTCCCAATATTTAGAAGCTATATAGCATACTTTTAAACAACCTGTCAGTCAAAGCACAAAGCAAAGGAAGAATTGCAGAATATTGGGTAATAGATGAAAATGAAAATACTTCATATCAAGCTCTAAGCAAAACTTAGGTACACTATTTTACCTTAAGATTTTTTTTTTTTTTTTTAGGATGTTATTTATTTATTCATGATAGAGAGAGAGAGGCAGAGACACAGGCAGAGGGAGAAGCAGGCTCCTCGCTGGGAGCCTGACGTGAGACTCGATCCTGGGACTGCAGGATCGCGCCCTGGGCCAAAGGCAGGCGCCAAACCGCTGAGCTACCCAGGGTTCCCTTTACCTTAAGATTCTAAGAAAGAAATAACTCAATCAGAGAAGGACAAATACCATATGATTTCACTCTTGTGTGCAATTTAAGAAACAAAAACAAGGGAAAGAGAGAGAGTGAAAACAAAAAACAAAAAAACAAAACAAAACAAAAAAAACCCCAGACTGAAGAGAACAAAGAAGTGGGTCTCATTGGAGAGGTGGGTGGAAGGGTGGGTAAAGTAGATGAAGGGGATTAAAAGTACACTTATCTTGATGAGCGCTGAGTCATGTATAGAATTGTTGGTCACTATATTGTACTCCTGAAATTAATATAACACTGGATGTTAACAACCCTAGAATTAAAATTTTAAAAAAGAGAAACTAAGAAAGAGCAAATTTTTTTTCTTAATTTTTATTTATTTATGATAGTCACACACACACACAGAGAGGCAGAGACATAGGCAGAGGGAGAAGCAGGCTCCATGCACTGGGAGCCCGACGTGGGACTCGATCCCGGGTCTCCAGGATCGCACCCTGGGCCAAAGGCAGGTGCTAAACCGCTGCGCCACCCAGGATTCCCAGAGAGAGCAAATTAAATTCAAAGTAAGCAGAATAAAAGAAATAATATAGTGCAAATTTATGAAATAGAAAACAGAAAAACAGTAAAGACAATGAAACCAGGAGCTAGTTTATTGAGAAAATAGTAAACTTGATAAGCTTTTAGCCAGACTTATCAAGACAGAGAGAGGGAAATGGGGAGTGGGGGGAGAGGGAGATGAAGAGGAGGACGAGAGAGAATACTAATTACTAATATCAGAAATGAGGGAGTATACAGGTAGTAAGAGGATAATAAAGTAATTTTATGAACAGCTTTTTGTCAATGAACTTGAATAAATGGATGAAGTCTTTGGAAGATACAAACTATTAAAGCTCATTCAAGAAGAAAAAGATAATTTGATTGTCTTATACATATTAAGGAAACTGACTTTGTAGTTTAAAACCTTCCCACAAAGAAAACTCCAGGACAGATGGCTTCACTGGCAAATCCTACCAAACATGTAAGAAAGAAATGCTACCAATATATACAGATTCTTCCAGAAAATTCAAGCAGAGGAAATACATCCCAACTCATTAGCTGAGGCCAATATTATCCTGACATCAAAACCAAAGACCTTGTAAAGAGAAATATGTGAACCAGTATCTCTTATGAATATAAATCCAAACTTTATTTTATTTTTATTGTTCACTACAGATTTAAAAAAAATTAGAGTGTACCCTTAACCCTCTCCACTTATTTCACCCATCCCCTACTTCCCTCCTCACTAGTAACCATGAGTTCTTTATATTTGAGTCTGATTTTCTGTTTGTCTCCTTTTTTGTTCATTTGTTTTGTTTCTGAAATTCCACAGATGAATAAAATTATATAGCATTTGTCTTTCTTTATTGACTTAATTTCACCTAGCATTATATTCTCTAGATTCTTCCATATTGCTGCAAATGACAAAATTACACTTTTTTTATGGCTGATATTCATGTGCACGTGTGTATCTCTTCTTTATCCATTTATCTATCCACAGACAGTTGGGATGCTTACGTATCTAGGGTATTGTAAACACTACTGTAGTATAAACATAGGGATTCAAATATCTTTTTGAATTAGTGTTTTTGTTTTCTTTGAATAAATACACAGTAATATAATTACTGATTATATGGTAATTCTATTTTTAATTATCTGTGGAGCATCCATATTGTTTTCCACAGTGGCTGTATGAGCTTGAATTTGCACCAACAGTGACAAGATTTCTTTTTATCCACATCCTTGCCAAAATTCGTTATTTTTGTATTTTTTATTTTTAGCCATTCTGATAGGTGTGAGGTGATAGATCATTGTAGTTTTGAATTGCATTTCTCTAATGATTACTGATGTTGAGACACATCTTTTTTTTTTTCAGTTTTAGACCTTTATTTGACAATCAGCGATTAGTTCTCATCCACATTAACAATCTGTAGATTTTTGAAAGTGGTGACAGGTACGTAGGCAACCAGTGTGTAGAGCTTTTTCGTGAATCTTAATCCTCGTTAGGTTTTTTGGACAACCGCACACGGATACAGTATGGAACATTCCTTATTCCTTTGGCCCAGACAGCTTTGTTGAGCCTGGTGTCAATGCGCACATCTGGAGTTCCCATCTCCTTCATGGCAAATTTCCGGATCTCTTTGAGCGCCCCAGGGGCACGCTTCTTGAAACCCACTCCATGGATACGTTTGTGAATGTTGATGGTGTATTCTCTGGTCACTAACTCATTGATGGCAGAAAGGCCCTTCTTCTCGCCACCCTTTGCAGGAGCCATTCTGCCGGGCCCTAGTTGGAAAACGAGACACATCTTAAGCACACCTTTTTATGTGACTATTGGCCATCTGTATGCTGTCTTTGGAAAAACGTCTATTCATATCCTCTGCCCAAAATTGGATTATTTGCTTTATTTGAAGCTGAGATGTATAAATCCTTTATATATTTTAGATATTAACCCTTATTGGATGTCACATCTGCTAATATCTTCTCCCACTTAGTAGGTTGCCTTTTTGTTTTGTTGATGGTTTCCTTTGCTGTGCAGAAGCTTTTAATTTTGATACAGTCTCAATAGTTTAATTTTGCTCATTTCCCTTGCCAAAGGATACATATCTAGAAAAATGTTTCTATGCTGATGTCAAAGAGATAATCATGTATGTTTTCTTCAAGGAATTGAATGGTTTCAGGTTTCACATTTAGGTCTTTAATCCATTGTGAGTTTATTTTTTGTATCGGGTAAAAAAGTGGTCTAGTTTCAATTTTTTTGAGTGTTGCTGTCCAGTTCTCCCAGCACCGATTGTTGAAGAGACTTTTTTTCCACTGTATATTTTTGCTTCCTTTGTCATAGATTAATTTACCAGACAGTTGTGGGTTTATATCTCCACTGTCTATTCTCTTCCATTGATCTATGTGTCTATTTTTGTGCCAGTACCATACTGTTTTGATTACTACGTCTTTGCAGTATATTTTGAAATCTGGAATTGTGGGATCTTCAGCTTCGTTCTTTTTCAAGATTACTTTCACTATTCAGGGTCTTTTGTGGTTCCATACAAATTTTAGGATTATTTATTCCAGTTCTGTGAAAAATGCTCTTGGTTTTGTTTTTGTTTTTTAGAGAGGGAGAGAGAGACAGACAGACAGACAGAGAGACAGAGAGACAGAGGGAAAGGGAAAGGGAGAGAAAGGATCTTAAGCAGGTTCCACGCCCAGTACAGAACCTGACATGGGGCTTGATTTCACAACCCTGAGATCATGACTTGAGCCAAAATCAAGAGTAAGATGCACTTAACTGACCGAGCCATCTAGACACCCTGCTGTTGGTATTTTGATAAGGATTGGATTCAATCTGAAGATTATTTTAGGTGGTATGGACATTTTAACAATATTAATTCTCTCAGTTCCTGATCATGAAATATCTTTCCATTTGTGTCATCTTCAATTTCTTTCATCAGTGTTTTACAGTTTTCAGAGCACAGGTCTTTCACCTTCTTTGTTAAGTTTATTCCTAGGTATTTATTCTTTTTGGTACAGTTGTAAATGGGAATGTTTTCTTAATTTCTCCTCATTATTGCCACTATAAATGACACTTCATTATTAGTGTATAGAAATGCAACAGATTTATGTATATTGATTTTATATTCTATGGTTTTACTAAATTCATTTATTTTAGTGTTTTTTGGTGGGTTCTTTAGGGTTTTCTAATATATATAATACCATGCTATTTGCAAATCATGAAAATTTTATTTTTTCTTTACCAATTTGGGTGTGTTACCTTATTGCTGTGGCTAGGACTTCCAGTACAATGTTGCAAAAAAGTGGGGAGAGGGGACATTCTTGTCTTGTTTCTGACCTTAGAGGAAAACTCTGTTTTCACCATTGAATATAATGTTAGCTTTGGATTTTTCACATATTGCCTTTATTATGTTGAAGTGTGTTTTCTCTAAACCTAGTTTGTTGAGAGTTTTTATGTTGAATTTATGTTGTGCTTTGTAAATGCTTTTTCTGGATTTATTGAAATGATCATGTGGTTTTTATCCTTTCTCTTGTTAATGTGATGCATCATATTGGTTGACTTCCAAATTTGTACCCCTGGAATAAATCCCACTTGATCATGGTGAATGAATTTTATAATGTACTATTAGATTTGGTTTACCAATACTTTGTTGAGGATTTTTACATCTATGTTCATCAGAGATATTGGGCTATACTTCTCTTTTTTTTGTAGTATCTTTGTCTGGTATCGGCATCACGGTAATGTTGTCTTTGAAGAATGAACCTTCCTCTTCTATTATTATTATTTTTTGGAATAGTTCAAAAATAATAGGTATTAACTCTTCTTTGAATATTTGGTAGAATTCACCTGTGAAGCCATCTGGTCCTGGACTTTTTTTTTTTTTTTTATGATAGTCACAGAGAGAGAGAGAGAGAGAGGCAGAGACACAGGCGGAGGAAGAAGCAGGCTCCACGCACCGGGAGCCCGATGTGGGATTCGATCCCGGGTCTCCAGGATCGCACCCTGGGCCAAAGGCAGGCGCCAAACCGCTGCGCCACCCAGGGATCCCCTTTTGTTTGTTTTTTTTATTACTGATTCAATTTCATTGCTAGTAACTGGTCTGTTCAAATTTTCTATTTCTTCCTGATTCAGTTTTGTATGTTTATAGGAATTTATACATTTCTTCTAGGTTGTCCAATTTATTGGCATACAATTTTCATAACATTCCCTTATAATCCTTTGTATTTTTATAGCATCAGTTATTTCTCCTTCTTTCAGTTCTGGTTTTATTTATTTGAGAGATTTATTTTGATTTTATTTATTTGAGACAGATAGATAAATAAATTAAATAAATAAATTTAATCTGTTTTCTTTTGTGTTTTTTTTTTGTTTGTTTGTTTATTTTATGAGTCAGGCTTAAAAGTTTATCAATTTGGTTGATCTTTTCAAAGAATAAGGTCCTGGTTTTATTGTCTTTTGTTTTATTTTGAGTCTTCTATTTCATTTATTTCTGTTATAATCTTTGTTATTTTCTCCCTTCTACTGGCTTTGGGCTTTGTTTTTCTTTTTCTGTCTCCTTTAGTTGTAAGGTTAGGTTATTTGAGATTTGCTTTACTTCTTGATATAGGCCTATATTGCTCTAAACTTCCTTCTTAGAACTGCTTTTGCTGCATCCCAAAGATTTTAGACCATAGTGTTTTCATTTTATTTTTTCTCTACATGCTCTTTGATTTATTGATTGACCCATTCATTGTTTAGTAACTTGTTATTTAACCTCTGTGTATTTGTGCTCTTTCCAGATTGTTTTCTGGTGGCTAATTTCTAGCTTTATAGCATCGTGGTCAGAAAAGATGTATGACATGACTTTCATCTTTTTGAATTGGTTGAGACTTGTTTTGTGGCCTAATTTGTGATCTGTTATGGAGAATGTCCCATGTGTACTTGACAAGAATGTGTATATTACTGTTTTAGGTTAGAATGCTCTGAATATATCTATTAGATCAATCGAGTCCAGTGTGTCATTCAAAGCCAGTGTTTTCTTATTGGTTTCCTGTTTGAATGATCTGTTCATTTATGTAAAAGCAGTGTAAAGCCCCTGCTATTATTGTATTACTACTGTTTACTTGCTTTTTGTTATTAACTGTTTTATGTAATTGAGTTCTCCCATTTTGGATACAAAAATATTTACAATTGTTGTATCTTCTTGTTGGATTGTTCTGCTAGGATTATATAGTGTTCTTTGTCTATTGTTATAGTCTTTGTTTCAGTATATTTTATCTCATATAAATATTACTACTCTGACTTTCTTACTACATTCATTTGCATAGTAAATGATTCCTCCCTTCACTTTCAATCTGCACATGTCTTTAGGCTTGAAATAAGTCTCTTGTAGGCAACACATATATGGGTGGTCTTCTTTTCTTCTTCTTCTTCTTCTCCTCCTTCTTCTCCTTCTTCTCCTCCTTCTTCTCCTCCTTCCCCTCCTCCTCCTCCTCGTTCTTCTTTTTCTTTAATTGTATTTATTTCAGAGAGAGAGAGAGAGAGAGAGAGCACAACCATGAGCAGGGGGAGAGGCAGACGAGAGGAAGAAGCAGACTCCCAGCTGAGCAGGGAGCCTGATGCAGGGCTCCATCCCAGGACCCTGGGATCATGACCTGAACCAAAGGTTGAAGCTTAAAAAGCTAGAGAGTCAAGGTCAATTGTTTGAAATGTCACTAAACTGCTCTTTACAGACCATGTATTAAAACAATTTTGCGAGAATTTTCCAAATTGTAATGTTGTGCTTGGCAAACTGGGAAACATGGAGCAAATGCAGGGACGGTGGCCACAAGTGGCCCAGGTGCTCCCAGGTCTCCTTTTTTTTTTTTTTTTTAATCCCCTCTATCACTCTATGTCTTTTTTATTGAAGTATGTGGTCTATTTACATTCAGAGTAATTATTGAAAAGTCTATATTTATTGCCATTTTGTTACTTGTTTTATGGTTGTTTTTTCAGTTTTTACTGTTTCATCCATTGCTCTCTTCTTTCAGTTAGATAGCTTTCTTAGCAATATACTTGGATTCTTTTTTCTTTATTCTTTGCATACCTATTACTGGTTTTAGGTTTGTGTATAACACCTGCACATAGCAGTATTTATTAAGGTGATGGTTGCTTAAATTTGAACTCATTCTTTATTCCTCTCCCTCACTCCCCCATTTTAGATATATGGTCATACTTTACATCATTTTATTTTGTTAGTCCCTTAACTGATTTTTACAGTTAAATTTATATTACTGCTTTTGTACTACCTACTTTTCTTGCTCTTAGTTATGGCTTTTCATTTCCACTCAGAGTCCCCTTAAAATTTTTTGTAGGGCTGGTTTAGTGGTCATAAATTCTTTTAAGTTTTGTTTGTCTGGGAACTCTTTATATTTATATTTCCTTCTATTCTAAATGATCCCCTTGCTGGATAGAATATTCTTGGCTGTAGACTTTTTTCCTTTCAGCACTTTGGATATATCATGCTTCTCCCTTCTGACCTGAAACATTTTTGATGAAACATCAGCTGATAGCCTTATGGGCTTTCCCTTGTATCTAATTATTTTATTGTATCTTGCTGCTTTTAAAATTCTCTATTTAGTACTACTTTTTACGTTTTCATTATTATGTGGCTTGGTATGGCCCTCCTTGTGTAGCTTTTCTTGGGAGTTCTCCATGCCTCCTGGATCTGGATGTGAGCTGCCTTCTTCAGATTAGGGGAGTTTTTAGCTATTATTTCTTCAAATAAATTTTCAGCCCCCCTTTTCTCTTTTCTCCTTCTGATATTCCTATAAGGTGAATGTTATTAGGCTTCATGATTTCATCAAATTCCTTTAAGCTATTCTCATTTATTATTAATTTTTTTTCTTTTTCCTGTTTAGCTTGGTTGCTTTATATTACTGTCTTCCAGCTCACTAGTCTGTACTGCTTTCTCTAGTATACTATTGATTTCCTCTAGTGTATTTTAACTTCACATATTGAATTCCTGATCTCTGATTGGTTCTTTTTGAATATTTTCCTTCCTTGTTAAATGTCTCACTGAAATCCTCCACTCTTTTCCCAAGTCCAGTAACTAACTTTATGGCTATTTGAATTCTCTATCAGACATATTGCTTATCTTGTTTCATTTAGCTCTCTTGCTGTTATTTTGTTCTGTCCTTTTATTTGGGCCATATTCTGTTGTCTTCTCACTTTGTATAACTCTCTGTGTTTGCTTCTAGTATTAGGAAAGTCAGCTATGTCTCCTTATCCTGAAAGTAGCAGTCTTATGAAGAAATCCTGTAGTTCTCTGTAGTGTGATGTCCCCTGTTCATCGGAACCAGGCACTACAGGGGTGTCTCTTATATGTGTTGTATGTACCCCAGTGTTGTGGTTGAGTCACACTTGCCTTCAGTCCAGTGGGCTACCATGGCCATCTTTGCCTGTTGTGGGCAAAATTTGGTCCCTGTTTTGTTAAGAAGCTAATCAGAGCCACCTGAGGCTTGTAGTTAGGTCAGACTAGATACCCTTTGCTCATTTTCCAGGACTGTGGAGCACTCTTCCTGTGCTCCAAAATCCCTGAGAGGATTTTGTTAGTGGGTGAGGACTGTAGTCAGATCAGATGTTTGTCCCAAGCCTGTCTGTTGCAGTTGCAGTGACCCTGGACTACAGGGATCTCTCCTTGGGCTGCCATTTGTGATGTTTTTGTTGATGGGTGGGGATAACTGTCAGATCAGATGTCTGCCCCCAACCTACTCCTGGGACTGCAATCAAACTGGTATGTATGGCTATCCTCCTGTCTCTCCAGAGCAAGAGTCAGTTTGGATTGGTGCTGGTCACTGTTGGAGCTGCTTACAGGATGAGATCTGGCCAGATCTGCTTTAGTGAGACTCCTGCTGAGTGATATAGATTGGGTGTAATAAATCCATAGAAGAATGAAAGAGCAAAGTGTGCAGTGTTAATAAGCTATCTTGAGAGTGTTTGAGCTATTTTCCACAGGTGTCCAGTTATCTAGGCTGGGGACCAGGGGACAGAAATCGCACCCTCTAGTTCTTTTGTTCTCAGAGAAGTCTCCTGAAGATCTCTGCTCCTTCAGCACATGTTTTGAGATTAGTAAATAAATCATCCTCTATACTTTAGTTGTTTTTCAAACTGCTGCTTCTATGCTGTATCTTGGAGAGGTTGTTTGTTACACTATCTCTTTAAGCATAGGCACTCAGTTTCCTATTGCCTTCTGATTCTTCCAGAGCTAGCCTCTGGTTTTTAAAGTTCCCAGAGTGAAGCCCCATGTATTGTAAAAACTCATGAAGTTAAGCCCCTCTGGCTTTCAAAGCTAAATGTTATGAAGTTTCAACTTCCTAGTGCAGGTCTCCTATGTCTGGGGTCCTCAATGTGGGATCTGTTTCTCTCCCTTCTCCCACAATTGTGGTATCCCTCTCATTTGTGGTTAGTCTCATTGATTAGTTTGCTTCCTGACTAGGGTTATGCCCTTCTTGAGATTTTTGGTGTGGACTTCCTCTCTACAATTAATCTTAACCATGCAGAATCTGTTCTACCAGTCATTGGTTTATTGTATGGATTAGTTGCATTGATATGGTTTTCATCTAGGTATATCTGTGGGATGAGTGTCTTCCTACTCTGCTATCTTCCCTTGCTCCCTAAACATTTTTTTTTTAAATATGGGCAAATATAATCAAAAGGTGTCTAAATAGGCTAATACAAGTGGACAAAATGGAATTGATTTTAAGAATACAATGTTGATTTAAATATAAACATTCAGGGTCACCTGTGTGGCTTAGTCAGGTAAGCATCTGCCTTTGGCTCAGGTCATGATTTCAGGCTTGAGCCTTGCATTGGGCTCTCTGCTCAGCAGGGGAGTCTGCTTCTCCTTCTCCCTCTGCCCTTTGTGCTCACTTGTGCATGTGCTCTCTCTCCCTCACTCTCAAATAAATAAACTCTTAAAAATTTCGTGTAAATTCACCATTCAAATTCACCAACAAACTGAAGAAAAACGATGATAATCACAATGGAAAAAACAACAAAAGCATGATGACCAAATTCAACATCCATCCTTAATAAAAACTATCAGAAAACTAGACAGAGAAAGATACTTCTTCAATTTGATAAGAGGCAGCCATAAAAAGCCTACAGCAAACATATTTAATACTGAAATACTAGATTCTTTCTAAGATACAAAACAAGGCAAGGATATCCACTCTTACCACTTTTATTCAACATTATACCAGAGGCTGTATCTAGTGAAGTATGACAAGAAAAAGAAATAGAAGACATCTGGATTGGAAAGGAAGAAGCTGTGTAAATGACATAATTATATATGTAGAAAATATGATAGTATCTATTAATCCTACAAATTGTAACTAAAGAAAGTTTTACAAGGTTTTAGAATACAAGACTAATATACAAAATTAAGTTGTATCTATCCTATCAAAGGAAATTAGGAAACAATTAAAACAACAAAACTATTTTTAATAATATAAAAACTACAAAATATAAATCTGACAAATTAACAAGGCCTATACACAGAAAACTATATAACATTGCCAAGAGAGATGAAATAAAACCTAAATACCTTGAGATATAAGTTGGTTAGAAGAGTTAATAATGTTGTTTGTTCTTCCCAGACCAACCCATAGATTTAATGCAATTTTTTTGGTATTTTTTTTATTGGAGTCTGATTTGCCAACATATAGTATAACACCCAGTGCTCATCCCATCAACTGCCCCCCTCAGTGCTCATCACCCAGTCACCCCATCCCCCCGCCCATCTCCCTTCCACCACCCCTTGTTCATTTCTCAGAGTTAGGAGTCTCTTATGTTCTGTCTTCCTCACTGATATTTCCCACCCAGATTCTCTCCTTTCCCCTATAATTCCCTTCATTATTTTTTATGTTCCCCGAATGAATGAGACCATATAATGTTTGTCCTTCTCCAATTGATTTATTTCACTCAGCATAATACCCTCCAGTTCTATCCATGTTGAAGTAACTGGTAGGTATTCGTCATTTCTAATGGCTGAATAATATTCCATTGTATACATATATCACATCTTCTTTATCCATTCATCTTTCGAAGGACACCGAGGCTCCTTCCACAGTCTGGCTATTGTGGACACTGCTGCTCTAAACATTGGGGTGCAGGTGTCCAGGCGTTTCACTGCATCTGTATCTTTGGGGTAAATCCCCAGCAGTGCAATTGTTGGGTCATAGGGTAGTTCTATTTTTAACTCTTTGAGGAACCTCCACACAGTTTTCAGTCCTGCCTATCTTGGAAACTCATTCTCTCTCCTTCTATTCTGAATGAGAGCCTTGCTGGATAAAGTATTCTTGGCTGCATGTTCTTCTCATTTAGGATCTTGAATATGTCCTGCCAGCCCTTTCTGGCCTTCCAGGTCTCTGTGGAGAGGTCTGCTGTTGATGTAATACTTCCCCCCATATAAGTTAGGGATCTCTTGTCTCTCACTGCTTTAAGGATTTTCTCTTGATTTTTGGAATTTTCAAGTTTCACTATTAAATGTCAAGGTGTTGAATGGTTTTTATTGATTTTAGATGGGGATCTCTCTATCTCCTGGATCTGAATGCTTGTTTCCCTCCCCAAATTAGGGAAGTTCTCAGCTATGATTTGGTCAAATATGCATTCTGGTCCTCTGTCCCTTTCAGTGCCCTCTGGAACCCCAATAAAACATAGGCTTTTTTCCTTCTGCGGCTGTCATTTATTTCCCTTAACCTTTCCTCATGGTCTTTTAATTGTTTTTCTCTTTTTTCCTCAGCTTCCTTCCTTGCCATCAACTTGTCTTCTATGTTGCTCACTCTTTCTTCTACCTCGTTAACCCTTGTCATTAGGACCTCCAGTTTGGATTACATCTCATTTAATTGATTTTTAATTTAGGCCTGATTAGATCTAAATTCTGCAGTCATGAAGTCTCTTGATTCCTTTATGCTTTTTTCCAGAGCCACCAGTAGCTTTATAATTGTGCTTCTGAACTGGCTTTCTGACATCGAATTGTAATCCAAATTCTGTAACTCTGTGGCAGGGAGTACTGTTTCTGATTTTTTTCTTTTGTGGTGAGTTCTTTCTAGTCATTTTGCTCAGTGCAGAGTGGCTGTATGAGTGGGCTGCGTCAAGAATATCAACTACAACCTAAGTAAATTTCACCCCAGATGATTCTGCCAAGTTCAGAGACCAGAAATTGAAAACAAAGATCAGAATGAAATAATACAAAGGGACCATGAAAGTGAAAAACAAACTTTAAAACAAAGTAGTAAAAAATAAAAGGCCAGCAATCCTAAAGAAGTAAGAGAAAAAAGAAAAGAAAAAGAAAATAGAAAAAAAAAAAGAAAAAAGGAGAGGACTGGGAGATGGTGGTGGTGACAAATTTGTAGTGGAGGGAGAATGTAGTATACCTGAGGGGTTCTAGAGGGTGATTCTCTTGTTTCTGAGTATATTAAGTCTGTATGTTAGAAGATGCTCAGTCCCAAATTTATATAAACCAGAAATACTTGTAGAGGGACCCAACATTGACCACCACAACATAAATGAGATAAAAGAGGGGGCAGAATGGGAATAGGGAATCTCACAGGCACGGTATACCACTTGGTTCCGGGTGCATGCTGGTCATGTTTTAGAAGGTATTAACTTCTGCCATTGTAGAACAAAATGAGGCAGAGAAAACAAAAAACACAAACAAAACAAAACAAAAAAACCATATCTTGTACATCTCCCAAAATTGAGTATGTTGAAGGGAATCTAGAAGTGGAAAATATATCTAGGACCTGTAATTGTAGAAATATGAAAGTCAAAAAGGAAGAAACTTAAAAATGAAGAGATGTTAAATATTGTAGGTAAGGTAAGAAAATAGAATAAAAATTGGAAATTTACAGTCAAACATAAAACAGAGTTGTGGGCAGCCCCGGTGGCACAGCGGTTTAGCGCGCCGGCAGCCTGGGGCATGATCCTGGAGACCCCGGATCGAGTCCCACGTGGGGCTCCCTGCATGGGGCCTGCCTCTGCCTGTGTCTCTGCCTCTCTCTCTGAATGAATAAATAAATAAATCTTAAAACAAAACAAAACAGAAAACCTGAGTTGTACTAGAAAAAAGGAAGAAAAAAAAAAAAAAAAGGAGGGGTATCCTCTGGTTCTATGTAGTAAATCCCTCGACTGCCCCTGGAGTTTTCCGGTGCTTCTGGGTCAAGAACTTGCTCTTCCCCTGTCCTTCCAGCTGCTCTTCTGGGGGAGGGGCCTGCTGTGCTGATTCCCAGGTGTGTGCACCTGGGGGAGCTGCTCTGCCCCCCGCCGGGGCTGGGCTCAGTGGGAGCTGTTGACCCCGTGAGGCCCCTGTTCGCTGGCGGCCCCGGCCCTCCCAGGCACAGGGTGGAACAAGGAGGAACACCACCACTGGCCCGCAGCCAGCTCCCCAGCTCTGGGGTCAGCTCCCGCACGAACTACCACAGTCTCCCAGTCCGCACTGGCCTGGACGCTCCCAGGGTGGGGGCGCTGACCTGCACAACCTCGGGGCGCGCGGCGGCAGGAGCGTCCTCACTGTCCTGTGCCCTCCCAGCCTCCTCCCATCGGCGGGGGCGCAGGATAGTAGGCTGTGTCCCCCGTTGCCCTGGGGTCCGGGGCCTGCGCTGCTGGAATCACGCTCAGGGGCCGCGGGTCCCGAAGGCAGCAGGCGCAGCCCCTCCGCCCGAGCCCCCGCCTGACCCACCGGCTGCTCCCTGAGGCCCCGCGCCTGCGCGCTCCAGGCCTTTACCGCGCTCCGCCCACAGCCTGAGGCGCGTCTTCCCCGCGTCTTCCCCGGGCGCGCTTCCTCTCTCAGGGACTCCGGGAACCTGGAGGCTCCACCGCCCCTCCTGCGGCCCAGCGATTCTGCTCGGTTTCCCTGCTAATCGCTTTTCCGTCCGGGAAGAATCCAGTGCGGATTTTTAAAGTTCCCGCTTCTCGGGGGCCGGGCTTTCCTCTCCGGAGGCTCACCACAGCCTTAGCCCGGCTCCTCGCGGCCCCTCCCCCGCTGGATTCCTTTTTTTTTTTTCGTCTTCCTACCTCGTTAGAAGCAAAAACGCTTCTCTCCGTAGCGTTCCAGCTGTTCTCTCCTTAAATCTCAAGTGGAATTCGTAAGTTTTCAGGATAGTTTGGAAGTTATCCTGGTAAGTGGGTGGGGCGGGGGGAGGTGAGGCACCTACTCCTCCGCCATCTTGCCCCGCCCCCGATTTAATGCAATTTTATCCAAAGATCCCAGCTGGCATTTTTATAGATATTGAAAAAAAAAAAACTATTTCTAAAAATTTATGTGGAAATGCAAAGGATCAATACTAGCCAAAACAACTTTGAAAAGGAAGGACAAAATTGGAGTATTAACAATACATGATTTCAAGATTTATTATAAAGCTACACTAATCAAGATAGTGTAATATAAAAAGGAGCTTAGAAAAACATCAACAAAAAAGAATAGAGTACAGAAATAGATCTATATGTATGTGTACAACTGGTTTTCAAAGAAAGCGTAAAGGCAATTCAATGAAAAAAGGATAACTATTTCAAAAATTGGTCCTGGAAGTATTGGTTTTCTATATGTAAAATGTTGAACTTCAAACTTTAAATATGAACACTTTATTTTATGCCAATTATACCCCAATAAAACTAAGAACGTATGGTAAAGCAGAAAAAACAAAAGTAACAAAATGGAAAATGCCATTAATTAGCTACATCACATGCTGTATAAGGGCATTATATTACTTTCTCTAAGCCTGAGGTGTACGTAGCTTCTGCTCCAGTACAAAATGAGTATTCTAGGTCACAAGTATAGAATTAGGTAAAGAACATTCCTAAATTCTAATGTTTATTTTGCAAGGTGCAGAAGTATAAGTGTAGCTTATAAAATTCATAATTTATACTAGGACATATCTTTTCACTACTATAATTAGTTCACATACACATACATTTAAAATAAATCAGAACCACTCTATTCCCCCACAACATACCAGCAAGAAAACAATGTGGATTCACATGCCCCGATAACCTCTTCTGTTTGAACAATCAATCTGTGGTAGAATTTTCCTCTTAAAAGTAATGTAATAGATTATAGGACTTTTTATGTGTAGTATTTCTTTTTCATCATAATTTTTCAATGTGGTTTTACAGATCATTTTACGTTTAGCTTAAAATTGCTAGCCTTCTGAAATTTATCGAAGAGGTATTGGTCATAGTTTCCAGGCCTGAAGTTGCCCTGTCTCATGTGTGTTATCCTTGAATGTTTTCTGACTTGCTTCTGACATGATTACCTTCAGGCTGGCCTGATAACCTAGCTGACTCAATTTTTGCTCACTGCTGCTTCTCTTGCGCTGCAGCAGGAAATAGCTTCTATTGTAGATCACCAAGATATGAGTTTCAATTTTACAAGGATTTGTAACAGGTATCCTGGAATATTCTTTTATACTGACATCAATTCAAGCCTATAATCTTGGTTTGATTCTCACCATGTGGTTCAAAGTGTTTAGAAGAGTGGCTGGTGTTTTCAAATGGGTTTTTGTGTATATTGTGTAATGTGTGTATTGTGTATAGGGTATATTGTGTATGTGACTGTATGTGTCTACATATGTGTGTATAGATGTACAAAAACACATATATGAAGTATGAGAATATATTATTCTCCTATTTAAGCCAATCCAGTTAATTTTTATTTGATTTATAAACAAATGGAATTCTTAAAATGATCCAGCAGAATAATAATGCTTTTATTATGTCTTGATATACTACAGATATCAGTACATTGCCTGAAGCATAAATCTTGATGAGTTTCTTAGATGTTTTCCTTTATCTCTTGAGCTTTTTTCTTTTTAGCTAATGTAATCATGGATCTAATGTAATGGTTCTATATCTAAATTTCTGTCTTTCATATTTTATCTCTCAGCAATATAGCTTAAGGGCCTGATATCAATACACATCAACTTGTTAGGGTTCCATTTTGTCATAAGATTTTGCAACATAGGTAAATTACTTTTTCAATTTCTGGACAATTTCTTCTATTATTTCAGTATAGTTTTATCTCCTGAGAGTGACATATTTGTGCTACTGATGAGAATTATGAATCTCAGGCAAGAATCTGCTCATTCCCACACCATCTGAAATGCTACTTAACATTTCTTATAATTGGTGCCATAGGCATTTCAGATTTCGCTTCTGATGCCACCTAAGGGTATATTACGTAGGTGATAGATTAAAGGACTAAGAGCATATATACATTATAAGATCAAATCACATTCTTGGTTAAATTTTCCAGGAAAAAGATCTCCTCAGAGGTGGGATGGCCATGTTAACTGGAGTAACATTTTTCAGCATAATTGCCTATGGCACTTGCAGAGAAAAATAATACATGAGCTATGGAAAGCTCAATTTTTGGTAGGTCACTTCTCTTTTCACATGGCAGATTTTACATTAAGAACATTATGAGCACCTTTAAGTGAGCACCTATTATGAGCACCTATTAAAACTTCATTCTGGTGTGTTTAAAAAAAAAAGAGCTGGATCTTTTATATCTCTCTTTTTCAAAATCAGAAGCTGATTTCCTTGAATGGCAGTCAAATTAGTCACCTGAAACTCCACAATATGTTAAATTCTACAAGAGTAAATGGTTTATAAAGATAAAAACATTATTTTAAATGAATAGTTGTCTTAAGCCAGCCTAGCAATGTTTATGATGTGATTGGAACCAAAGAACCACGATAGGTTAGCAGTCTTTATATACATAGCTCTCTTGTGCAGTTTTAATTTATCCCTCACAATATTCTTTCACAAAGTCTTGAAAGCTACTTCAAAAAGGTGGTCTCAGGACAATGTCTTTTCATGTACCAGGAATGCAACTTTTAAAAAAGCTTAATAAATTTTAATTCATACTCATGTTAAAATTCATAGAGAAGTTCATTGGTGTTTTTAAAGCTTGTGATCATTGGAAATACTGCAATTCCAAACTGTCAGCTACATAAGGTGCTACTTGCTTTCTGCCATTTTCCCTGAAATGACTCCTTTGCAGTAGTTTTCCAGGGTTTGATAAACAAATCTATTCACTTTACACATATATGTACACATACACCCTCATCATATTTGGTGCATGGATTTTTTTCTGAAGATTAATTTATTTGTGTATTATATATAATGACTGTTCCTAGCATTTGTTTATTCCATACCCCAGCGCAACTTCTCCAAATTTCCATCTGACTAATGAAGATAAGTTTTGTTTTCTGATGTTAAAATTTCTGTGTGTGGGGGGGGTAAAGAATTAAATTTCTTCTGATAGGAAGATTTTTGTTTTCATTTTGAGATGCAATAAGTGAAATCTTAATTTCCTTAGGTATACTTTGTAGACAGGTACTTTTTTAAATCAACTTCACATAGGTATCTTGTAAGGTTGAAAACTTTAAAAAAAAAAAAATCTCTGAGAATTTTATAGTTGAGTTGACCTAAACAGAGAGAGATCTGACCCACAGAGAACACTTTAGATGATTAAAAGGCTGTTTTTTTCATTCCAACCAGAAATAACAATTTTCTTTTCCTACCACTATTTCTTTTGCCCAAAGGAATATGGCTAAACTTTCATTTGGTGGTGGGATCATAGCAGGGAGTAACCTAACAATTGGGAAAATAAGTTAGTTAGCCTTAGAGGTGTTCTCACATTTATTACATCATTATGTACCAAGAGGTTTTTATGACCTATTATTTAAATACATATTGCCAGCCTGGAGGCTTGAACAGTGAATAGTTTATAATGAGATATTATATTTTCAGTTTTCCATCTCCTTTCTGACATGAGTATATGCCTATCAGAAAGCCTGGAAAGTGATGTCGTGGATAGCATTTCTTTATTATAAAATGAAAAATAATCAGCTCTTGAAATACTGATGACATCTAGAAAAGTTTAGAAAAAGTCACCAAATATTGCTTTTTGCACTTGAAAACTGAAGTGAAATTCATATTATTATCATTTTTATGCTAAAAGTATGATTTCCATTTTGATAAAGTTGTTTGCCTTTATTGTACCTGACATTTCAGAAATGTCACATAGATGTTAATTATCTTTAGATATAATTCAGAAGTGGCCATATTTTATATGTGACAGGGCCATCCCATCTTCTTAATGACTTGGAGTTCTGGCAAGGATACTGCTCTATTTTGGAATAAGGGTACTTGAAAACTAGTTAGAAAAAGATTTTTTTTTTTTTTTGAAAAAGATATTTTTAATTGCCCCACTTTTCTTTCACCCAATTTTTGTATGGGCAAATTCTTAGTAGTTTTGAACTACATAAAAAGAGCTCAGGATTTGCATTGCATTGGTTCTCTTGAGAACTGGAGACCTTCCTGTTTCATGCTATGAATAAGTCATGGATTTTTAATCTAGGAATCTAGTTTTTAAGATCAGATGGGACAATAACAAAATTAAAAAATCCATTTTTTCCTTCTTATGTCTTTCTATCTCAATACGTGTGTTACAGGATCACTTCTTTTCTTAAAACAAATTCTGGGAATGATTCTTGTTATAGGTAGGCATACATACAGCTGCTGGGTCAGGCTGTACCTATTCCTACTTGTATCATAAAGACTATTTGAGGATAATAATAGATTCTGCACATTATACTGGCAATGTGAATATTACAAATATTTTCTTGTTTTATTTCACTTTATTAAACATCTCTTTTCCCTGGAGAAGTAGGAATTGCTGTTTCTATTTTAGAAGTGAGGGAACTAAGGTCCAGTTTTCAGTAGAGGAAATAGTAAGACTCCATTTTGCCCAAGGAAACACATACCTCTTAAGCAGCAAAACCCACATTTGCCTGATTTCCAGAGAATCCCACCCTTGCGTGTTTTATTTCCCAGCTACAGTGCCAGTGAGGCCGAGTCAAACCCCAAAAGGAGAATTTCTCTTTTGAGTAGAATAGATAACATGGCCAACTTTTCATAGAAATCTATTAAATGTACTTTTGTGGAAAGGAAAAGAAATCCCTTGAAATATCTCTGGCATTTTTTTCAGTGATATTGAAATATCCAAACATTTTGGGATAACAAGGTAATAAATTGTTATAGGTGCCATAGACCCTTCAGCAGTTGTATATTTTGTAGTTAATAAATAGCCAAGTGTACTTCTTTGCCTCTGTTAAAAATAAAATCACTTTAATGAAAAATTTTCATACTGAAAAAAATCTGTGTACATTAATAATAAATTCTAAAAGGAATTTAAAATGACTTATAAGGAGGTCCAGAAGAAAATACCACATTTAAAAGTAACATTTTCTATTTGTTGGCAATAGTAGTAAGAAGTTATTCTTTCCTATGGCTCTCAACTCTCATTATGCTTTGTTTCTTTGTGATCCCTTAAAATTCTAAGATATAAATTTTGGAATGCTATTTTTTTTATAGCTGAGGCAAGTAATGGCCTTCTAGGCTCAAGCCATCTGGTTTTGTCTGTCTTGCAACCTAAGTACAGTTTTTGAATGGTTGAAAAAATATGAAAAAGAATAATATTTTGTGACACATAGAAATCATATGAAAGTCAAAATTCAGTATCATGAGTAAAGTTTATTAGGATATAAGCTGTACCCAAGTCCTTTCCACAACCTATTTCTAGAGCTGCCATTGATGCATACTCAGTCACATTCAACATGTGACTGTACACATGTACCACATACATAAGTACACATGTGAACATGTATGCTCACATGAACACCTCTGTATTCCATATTTTGGAAGGATGGTTTATAAAGTTTTAGGGCTTTTTTGTCTAATTTCCCTGCTACAAATTTGCATAGGCCTAATACTCACCAGCCTTGACCCTGTATTCTCTCCATTTCTATTCTTTCTGCCCTATTTTTTTTGTTTTGAATTTCTGAAAGTTTAATTTATTTTTTCTAAAGATTTTATTTATTTATGTTAGAGATGGAGAGAGAGAGAGAGAGAGAGAGAGAGAGAGAGATGGGGAGAGAGGAAGGGAGGAGGGGTAGAGGGAGAAGGAGAAAGAGAAATTCAAGCATACTCTTGTGGTGAGCATGACCCTCATGTGGGGCTTGATCTAATGACCCTGAGATCATGACCTGAGCGGAAACCAAGTGTCAGATGCTTAACCAATTGAGCCACCCAGCACCCCTGAATTTCTGAAAGTTTTAAAACAATGGTAAGGAAAAGCAGATGTATATGATTTTGCCTTCTCCATGCCCTTTCTGCTGTGCTTGTGGGACTAGGTCTCACATATTGGAAATTCTGTGAAACCCTACCTGTGACAAGACACTTCTCATTTTTTCCCTCTCCCATATTGTCTTGCATTCTCTTTTATCATCAGCTATAGGAGTAACTGGTGAATTGGGTACTGTAGGCAGTGTCAGAGAAGTCCTCTCTGAGGAGGTGACATTTGCTCTGAGATCTAACTTAATGAAAACTAGGGATGGGGATATTGAGGGAAGTGGGAAGAAAGCATTCCAAGCAGTGGGAATAGCCCCATGCAAACCTCTTCATTTGAGCACAATGAGTTTGAGATAAGAAAGAAAGTTGGTGTGGATGTAATATAATGAGAGCAGTAGGTGGTGATGATGAAGGAATAGGCAGGGAAACATTTGGGTTTTATTCGGAAACCCATGGAAAGCTGTTGGTTGTTTATGATCAGAGAAGTGATGTGATTTGATGATACCCATGGACATGCTTTCTGTTTCTTCTTCATACAAATATCTAAAAAAATACACTCCTTGTACTCTCCTGTCATATAAGTCCTATTCCCTTCCAGACCTTTTTACCAGGGATGGGGACAAAAAGTAGTTGCAGATATCTCCTGTGAAATCCTACATATATATTTTAACTTTCATTCTGCCATTGTTTTTTTTTTTCCATTTTAGAATTTATTGTCCCCAGAATAGCTTCTTATTTCATATTTAATAAAATTCTCTCTCCCTTCCACTTTCCAAGCTTAACAAACCTAAACACCTAAACACATTTAGGAAAGCTTTTCTACAAATTCTATGGTATTATTGGCTTCAATTTAATTTAACTTCCACTAATTATGAAATATGTGAAGTTTCTTCTTTTGAAATATATGAAGTTTCAAAAAAATATATAGCCCATTCTCTTTCATTAGAATAAGTTTCAATTTGGGAGCATGGCAGGATACAAAATCAATGCCGAGAAATCAGTGGCATTTCTATACACTAACAATGAGACTGAAGAAAGAGAAATTAAGGAGTCAATCCCATTTACAATTGCACCCAAAAGCATAAGATACCTAGGAATAAACCTAACCAAAGAGGTAAAGGATCTATACCCTAAAAACTATAGAACACTTTGAAAGAAATTGAGGAAGACACAAAGAGATGGAAAAATATTCCATGCTCATGGATTGGCAGAATTAATATTGTGGAAATGTCAATGTAACCTAGGGCAATTTACATGTTTAATGCAATCCCTATCAAATACCATGGACTTTCTTCAGAGAGTTAGAACAAATTATTTTAAGATTTGTGTGGAAGCAGAAAAGACCCCGAATAGCCAGGGGAATTTTAAAAAAGAAAACCATATCTGGGGGCATCACAATGCCAGATTTCAGGTTGTACTACAAAGCTGTGGTGATCAAGACAGTGTGGTACTGGCACAAAAACAGACACATAGATCAGTGGAACAGAATAGAGAACCCAGAAGTGGACCCTGAACTTTATGGTCAACTAATATTCAATAAAGGAGGAAAGACTATCCATTGGAAGAAAGACAGTCTCTTCAATAAATGGTGCTGGGAAAATTGGACATCCACATGCAGAAGAATGAAACTAGGCCATTCTCTTTCACCATACACAAAGATAAACTCAAAATGGATGAGAGATCTAAATGTGAGACAAGATTCCATCAAAATCCTAGAGCAGAACACAGGCAACACCCTTTTTGAACTCGGCCACAGTAACTTCTTGCAAGATACATCCACGAAGGCAAAAGAAACAAAAGCAAAAATGAACTATTGGGACTTCATCAAGATAAGAAGCTTTTGCACAGCAAAGGATACAGTCAACAAAACTAAAAGACAACCTACAGAATGGGAGAAGATATTTGCAAATGACGTATCAGATAAAGGGCTAGTTTCCAAGTTATTAAACTCAGCACCAAAGAAACAATCCAATCATGAAATGGGCAAAAGACATGAAGAGAAATCTCACAGAGGAAGACATAGGCATGGCCAACATGCACATGAGAAAATGCTCTGCATCACTTGCCATCAGGGAAATGCAAATCAAAACCACAATGAGATACCACCTCACACAGTGAGAATGGGGAAAATTAACAAGGCAGGAAACCACAAATGTTGGAGAGGATGCGGAGAAAAGGGAACCCTCTTGCACTGTTGGTGGGAATGTGAACTGGTGCAGCCACTCTGGAAAACTGTGTGGAGGTTCTTCAAAGAGATAAAAAAGACCTGCCCTACAACCCAGCAATTGCACGGTTGGGGATTTACCCCAAAGATTCAGATGCAATGAAACGCCGGGATACCTGCACCCTGATGTTTATAGCAGCAATGTCCACAATTGCCAAACTGTGGAAGGAGCCTTGGTGTCCATCGAAAAATGAATGGATAAAGAAGATGTGGTTTATGTATACAATGGAATATTGCTCAGCCATTAGAAACGACAAATACTCACCATTTGCTTCAATGTGGATGGAACTGGAGGGTATTATGCTGAGTGAAATAAGTCAATCGGAGAAGGACAAACAGTGTATGTTCTCATTCATTTGAGGAATATAAATAATAGTGAAAGGGAATATAAGGGAAGGGAGAAGAAATGTGTGGGAAATATCAGAAAAGGAGACAGAACATAAAGACTCCTAACTCTGGGAAACGAACTAGGGGTGGTAGAAGGGGAAGAGGGCGGGGGGAGGGGGGAATGGGTGACGGGCCCTGAGGGGCGCACTTGATGGGATGAGCACTGGGTGTTATTCTGTATGTTGGTAGATTGAACACCATAAAAAATAAATTTATTAAAAAAAAAAAGAATATAAGTTTCTAGAAGACAATAGTTTCTTCCTTATGTCCTAAGTCTTGGAATCTAGATTATTAAATGTTATGAGTATATCTGAATAAAAACAGTCAATAGGGATTAGGATTTTTAGGGTCAGTAAGAAGAAAGTGTTTAGAATGGTTCATGTTTTCCTTGGACCTCTCACCTTGCCTCTTCATTTTGTCCCCTGTTTGTAATTCATTTAACAATTTTTTTTTTTACTATATTCTTATGTATTCTAGGGACTTATTTAGTAATTAAAAATATACATTAGTAATCAAAACAAAATCAAAACAAAGGTCTCTGAATTCATGGAGCTCACATTCTTTTTTTTTTTTTTAAAGATTTTATTTATTTATTCATAGAGACAGAGAGAGAGAGAGAGAGAGGCAGAGACCCAGGCAGAGGGAGAAGCAGGCTCCATGCAGGGGGCCCTATGTGGGACTCGATCCCTGGTCTCCAGCATCAAGTCCTGGGCTGCAGGCGGCGCTAAACTGCTTTGCCACCCGGGCTGCCCTGGAGCTCACATTCTAGTAGAATGGGGGCAAAGAGGATTTAAAGGTATTTCTTAAAATGCTATTATTATATTAGGATAGGTGTGCACCCACACACCTGGGTGTCCAGCCCCAGTCCTTCTCCTGGCTTCCTTCTTTGTTTTTCTCCATAGCCCTTTACCCATCTAACAAACTGTACTTTTTACCTATTTATCTTGTTGAATGTCTGCTCCTCTTCACACTGGAAATTGTCAACTCCAGAAGAACAGGAGTTTTTATAATCTATGTTTTTCACTGCCGTATCCCTAGCACCCAGAACAGGGATGGCACTTGGTGCGTACCTGAGAACTGTTTGTCCGATGCCTGCATGTCTCCTTCCCCATGTCCCCAGGAAGGGAAAGATGTGTTGCTAAAGAGCAGAGGACTGTAAAGGTCAGAGCAACAGGGGCCTGTTGAGACCCAGGGGACAAAGCTGTCCCTGCCTGTCCTCAAACCTGAGCACCCCTGACCTGGCCCCCACAGAGATAGGTCCTACAGCTGTCATAAATTAAATTTATTTTCCAGAGGAAAAAAAAAAAAAAAACATGACACTAACCAGAAGAAATGGAGAGAGTCAAGAAGATAAAGTGAGGAACAACATGCATGTCTTGAGTATTTCAAGTTTGAAATCTATCATTTTTTACCTCTTGTATGCATCCTTCATGTCTTTTTTTTCCTTTCTTTTCCCACGTATTATTTTATAGATAAGAGAGTACTTTTAGTTCCTTCTTACTTGGTACACACTCTCTTAGTACATACAGGCTTCTTTTAATTATATCTTTGTTACATTGTATGAAATAATACATATTTATGAGTGCCTTATTTCAATATGTATAATACATATATCATACATATTGAAGATACTGAGTGCTTTGAGCTTAAAATCTTTTCCTGACCTGAATATAGGATATGATGCTCTATAATGTAAAAAATATTTTTATATTTTTAATTCAGTTGGTACTAATTATGTTATGACAGAAAAAAAAAAGCAATTTAAACTATTTATGCAAATAAAGAGGATTTGTGGGTTTGTCCTCGGTAAAGTGTCAGTCGACTTGCAGGCATTGTTCCAAGGACTGAAACAGTATCTTCATAATTGGTTTGTTTCCCTCTTTCAGCCCTGGTTTATGCTATGTTGGTTTAATCCTCAAAGTATACATCATGATATCCTGTTGTTCTAAGCAAACCCCTTCCAGGTAGCTCATCTCTGGTTCCAGAAGACATGCTGTGCACACTTCTTATATTGGTGTATCACATTTTCCTGACTGTATTCATTGTTGCAGAGAAAGGCCTGTAATCTAATTAGAGCAAATTAGAAAGAAGCTAACTTTTGCTAGGACCATAGAGAAGCAGGCTCATTTCTTTTTGCTGGAATTTTACAGTGAGAGGACTTGTTCTTAGAACAGCAGAGAATTGCCATATATATTTTGAGAATTAATCCAATATAATATAAAACAGAGTTGTGAGAGATGAAGAGAAACCAAGTACTACAGATGCCAACTTGTGTCCCTGGGACAAGATCTAAATAGTGACCAAGACTTTATGGAAGATAGGACAATAAATCTCCTCTTGATTTCAGGTAGTTTGAGTTACTTTGTTTTTTGTTTGTTTGTTTGTTTTGTTTTTGTTTTTTTCAAACATGGGGCTGGAACTCATGACCCTGAGATCAAGACCTGAGCTGAGATCAACAGTCAAATGCTTAACCAGCTGAGCCACCTAGGTGCCCCTAGTTTGAGTTAGTTTTTATGTCACAACATAAATTGCTCTCACTGGAATAAAAATGTGAAAGTTATGAAGTGCTATATCCTATATAAAGATTAAAAGATTTTGAACTTAAAATTTCATCAAACCATGAAAATTTAGAGCTGGGAGGGATACTGCAGTATCCCATCCCATCCCTACTATTCACAGGTAGGTAAATGAAGAATCAGTGAAGCTGAGTAACTTATCTCAGAAAGTGCCAAGGCAACCCAATTGTCATCGTTTCCAGTTCTCTGAAGCTTCTAGTCACTCTGTGTGACTTCCAGTAACTCCACACTTTAATTTTGGTAAAAAGAAAATATATAAAATTTTTCTTGGTCATTTTTTTTGGTCTTTTTTACAGCAGCAAAATTAAAAAACTATAATTCTTTTAAGAATGCCTTGTTGTAGCTCTCCCTGATTTCCATCTGAATATTTCATCTTACTTATTTTCTTTTAGAATCTTCACATTTTTATATGTAGCAATGCAATAATTCAAACCAATAGTTTGCAAAGCATGAACTATTAGCTATGATAGAAAATCTATGAGCTGCAGCTAGGTTATTGCTTTTTTATTTTTTTATAAATGCCGACAAGAATGATGAAAAAAGCTTTTTAGAATTGTCACATGTTTACTCTTTTACAATTACTAATAAATGGTTGTTCAGGGCTTTTTTTAATTCTATGTGGGAAACTATATACACTTCAGTTATAATAAGCAAGGAAATGCTTTGTAATAATTAATGTGTCCTGATTCTAATATGTTTATGTCATTCTAAGTTTTAGGGAATAAAAATTCACTTCTTTTTTTAGAATGGTTTATTAGTCATGTAGGCTGTTTTATGTTTTGATGAAGGAATCAACGTAAGAACTGGGTATCAAGGGAATACCTTAGTGGCTCAGCAGTTGAGCATCTGCCTTTGGCTCAGGACTCAGGGCATGATCCCAGAGTCTGGGGATCGAGTCCTGCATGGGCTTCCTGCATGGAGCCTGCTTCTCCCTTTGCCTATGTCTCAATCTCTCATGAATAAATAAATAAAATCTTAAAAAAAAAAAAAAGAAACCAGGTATCAGGAGGCCTGGGGTTAGGTCTGCTTCATTGTATGGTCTTGGTTCTAAGCTACCTCATCTCTGTTCAAGAAAGAATTCTCCAGTGCTAACATTCCATTTTCAGCATGAATAGCATAACTAGCCTCCAGAATGGTATACTTGTGTTTTATTTTTTAAATTATTTTTTTAAATTATTTTTTAAAGATTTTATTTATTTATTCATGAGAGACACACACACAGAGAGAGAGAGAGAGAGAGAGAGAGGGAGAGAGAGAGGGAGAGACACAGGCAGAGGGAGAAGCAGGCTCCATGCAAGGAGCCCAACGTGGATCTCGATCCAGGGTCTCCAGGATCACTCCCTGGGCTGAAGACGGCGCTAAACCGCTGAGCCACCTGGGCTGCCCTATACATGTGTTTTAAAATTGATTTTAGACTTCTAATAAATGTTTATAAGTAACATCCCTAAGGGAGAAAAACCGTCAAAATTTATGTTCAACAAATTATTTATCAGAAAATATCGATAATCTCATTGAGTTTTGCAACTTCTTCCAAAAAAATTTAGGGAGATAGTTTATTTTTTTGGCATTCGTTATAAGGAAGCAGCTAAATGTTAATTATTAGAAAAAAATAAGGTGTCAGAGAAGCAAATAGACTATTATAGAAATGAATCTTGTCTTTTTGGCAAGTGCTTTATAATTAAAACAAAATTCAGGTGGAAAAACTTCAGCAATGACAATAATATTAATAAAATATTGATTTATTTGCATTGCTTTCGTGCTGAGAATGATGAGGTCTTTATCCCATAATATGCTTTTTGTGTAGTTTCCCTTTAGAACACACTTTCTTATGCTTGGTATTACTGATTTTGGGGCCAGGTAATTTTTTGTTGTAGGGAAATATTCTCTGAATTGTAGGATATTGAGCTACTAGTATCCTGTCTTCCATCCACTAGATGCCTAAGCACCGCCCTCCCCTTATAATGACAAGCCAAATATGTCAAATATCCTTAGTAAAACTGACTTCTCCCCCAGTTGAGAATCACTGTTTCAGAAGCACACAAATTGGGACAAAATCACAGAGAGGTGAACCTAAAAATGTGGAGGTCAAATGATTAGTCGTTAACACAGTTATTTTTTAGGAGTCATTTACTTACAGTTGTCCAAATTCACTTCACCATTGGCCAAACTTCTATCTTCTTTTTTGTGTATATCAGATCACAATATATGTTTTAGTTAGTGTGGTTCTTCATTTCAAAATATTGATGCCTTCTTCTCTGTACACTGCCTTTGCAATGTAACAAGGGTTTTTGTCTGATTATCATTGTCTTTGGGGCATCCTAAATCCCCATACCTAGCCCACATTTTCTATCTTCCTTCAAACAAACCCAAAATATAAAATGATTGCTTTTATTTAGAGGAGGCTGTCAGTCAAGGTTTTGCCAAGTGCAAAAATTTAGCAGTTCTCTCAAACTTGAATGAGTTGCACTTGAAAAGGAAAAAGGAAAATATGGTCTCATAGAGTGATGCTTATTAAACAGTATTAAAGCTTTGATTGAGCATTCCCATGGTGATAACTTCCATAGCACATTACTGCATTAATGCAAGTATTTTTTCCTGTCAAACATTAAATATGGAAAAGATCTGCAGTGTCATTTGGTTTACTTCGCTACCACTGAAGCATTGCTTCTCTGTAATGCATGCTGGCCTGCTGTTCCCAGTCCAATTTAAACTCTAAGTAATGACTGTGTATTTCCACTTCCTCTGGGAAAGCATTACAAAGTTTAATTTACTGTTTCCTAACCACTTGTAATAGTATCTGTAGTTAATGTTCTAGAATTTTGATAGTGGAACTTTCTGTTAATCTATTTTCTCTCTTAAAGGTGAACATTCTAATATCATCATCAGGTTTTTCTTACATACCAGCTTTTTTCCTAAAATTACAGAAGAGGTCTAAAGTTTTGCCATTTCCAGTTAACCATAGTCTCTTTCTCCACACAGTTGTTTGAATAGGCTTGAAAGCTTTGTACTTGATAGCACCTTACATTTTTCAAAGAACATGCTGACACTACCTTGCTTCATTTTTACAAGATCACTTTGGAAGTTGGTGTAGGCCTATATCAGAGCTTTATTTGACAGATGAATGCATGGAGTCTCTGGAATTGAATAACTTTCCTAAATCACTGATATTGATAGAACCCTTTAAGAATTAGAAATGATTGCTCTCATACTCATTTGCTCCACAATCTTATGAAGAAGCAGGCAGGACAGGCAATACTATGACCTGCATGTTTCAAAAGAGAAACTGAGGCACAAAAAAGTGAAGTGACAGAGCAAATGAGTGTTAGACCTTGATTTAGCTCTTTTGTCTCATATTTCACTGAATTCTTATACTTTTTATTTCTCTGCCTTGCATAATTATTTACCTGTTTTAGTAAATTATTGAAATAGCTTCACCATGCAAATATTGGAGAATGAGGATCTCCCTGGGATGCAGGGATAGTAAATTCAGTGACTTAGTAAGAGAACTTCCTGAGAAAATAATTTACTCAACTCAATTTGTCGTTTGCATAGCTAGTATATAATATTGGATTCATTCTCACACTCTACTTTCTTTTTCCAACTCTCCTTTCCATCCATATTTTAGTCTGTGGCCACTAAAGTCTCACTTTTGAGGAGATAGCTTCTATATCTGTTTTGCATTGATCCCTGACATAGTTCCATTTATTCATTCTCTTTTAATTCTTACATTTAATTCTTATACATGTACACTGTATAACCACACAGAGAGTTCAGTTATCTTAAAAAGAGCTAAAGCCATACTAGTTCAACAGAGCCAGGAGCTACACCAAAGGTGTCCCTACACAGAAAGTATGACACTACCTCTTAGATTGCACATGTTTTGTGGAGTCATATACCACTAGTGAATAGATGAGTAATTTTGGAGGAATTTGTATCAAAGCTGAAGAGCTAACGTACTCTGAAACTTGGTAGGGTCAAGCCTCTCCACAGCTCACTTAGAAACTGAGATCATGCAAAAAAAGATACTGACGTATGGGATACGGAACTTCTACTTGTTGCTAGCTGCAGTGGTCTTTTCTAGTCTGCTGGTATGCTACTGTGGAGAAAATTGCCATTTGCCAGTGATTGAAACACATTCCTTTTGGCTATCAAATACCCAGTAATAAATTTCCATTAAAATCCAAGAGCTCTGAAAAGCCTTCTTCAGAGGAAATGAAAACACATGAAACAAAGAAAAAGAAGGAAAGAAAGAGAGAGAGAAAGAAAGAAAAGGAAAAAATCAGGTTTAGGTTAAAATCAATCTTAGAGGAATAGGAAGAGAGGAAGTCTTTTAAGAAACTCCTGAGGCTCCTCTTCCAAGTATTGGCAAACATTCAATCTTACTTAGAATGTTGGGCTCCCTAGCTAAATGAAAGGCACAGTATATTGTGTCCTTATTGAATCTTTTAGTAGCTCAAAATGGTAAAAGTCCTCATACTACAAGATCCCACAGTGATGAGGAGTAAACCAGCAACCAAATACTTTAGGAGAGGGCACCGGTAGTGTTTTGTTTTTAATATGGTTTTCTAGGTAAATTCAGACCACCAAATTTCCAATCCAATTTTTGTAAAGGTCAATAAAGTTATACTAGATTTTATTTTCAAGAATATATATATATATATTTGGGGACACCTGGGTGGCTCAATCCATTAAGCATCTACCTTAAGCTCAGGTCATGATCCCATGGTCCAGGAATCAAGCCCCAAGTCAGGCTCCAGGCTCCCTGCTCAGCAGGGAGTCTGCTTCTTCCTGTCCCTCTGCCTCTTTCTCTGCTTCTCCACAGAAGAAGAGAGAACTCTCTCTCTTCTTCTCTGTCTCATCAATCAATCAATCAATCTTAAATATATATATATATATATATATATATATATATATATATATATATATGTATTTAAAGGCACCTGGGAGGCTTGGTTAAGCAGCCAACTCTTGAATTTGGCTCAGGTCATGATCTCAGAGTCATGGGATCGAGCCTCACATTGGGTTTCACACTCAGCAGGGAGTCTTGAGATTCTCTCTCCCTCTCCCCCTCTGGACTTCTCCTCACCTCTTACTCTTACTGTCTCTAAAATAAGTAAATCTTATATATATATATATATATATATATATATATATATATATATATATATATACATATATATATATATAGAGAGAGAGAGAGAGAGAGAGAGGGAGAGAGAGAATATATAATGACCAGTTTTTGGATTCTCAGGCATTTTCTGGGATTGTTGGAATTTAGAGCTGCCAAAATTAGGTCCTAGTGAGCTGAAACAGATTAGTTCTCTAAAGATGTCTTCAGTACATGGATAGTGAAATGAGTCAGGATAGCATGCAGTTGCTCCTCAGCCTCATTTGGGGATCACAGTTTTTCTCTGGTATAACAGATAAGTGGGTAATCTCTAGAGAGCACCCCTATGCTATATTGCAAATATAACGTTCTGACACATCAATCGATAAATATGTATCCAAATGCTTTTCTTTACCTATGGTGCAAACTGTTTCATTAATGAAGTTCCTCAAAGTTTATGTAGACACTGAAGATTTCCTCTGTGTCATAGACACAAGTTATGTTACATATGACCACCTATCTCCAGGAATATTAAGTTGATTTATAAGATTAGGGATATAAATAAAAATTCTTTGATGCTTATCAAAGCAAAATTCTTTCCTGCTTATCTCGTTAGCCTCCTCTTTCAGCATTCCCCCGGCCCTATCATTTGCTCTGTAGCCATGATAAATTTCTTGTATTTCCTTATACACCCAGCTTTTTCTCACCTTAATTCCTTTATTCAGGCTGTATGTCTATGTGCCTGGAAGTGTCCCTATTCTCATCTTGTCTTCTACCTTGCCTGGATAATTCCTAAGTCTGGTCTTTCATGAGTCCTTTTTGTGATATATATATCACAATCACTGCATTTACCATTAGGACAAATTGTGTCATTCTTTAGCTCAAAACCTTCCAGTGGCTTCCCATGCCCCTCAAAGGAAAAGCCAAAGTCCTTACAATGACTTATAAGTCTCTGACATCCATCAATCTCATCACCACCATTTCTGACCTCATCTCATGCAACTCTTCAATAGAGTCAGTTTATTTTTGCTATACTGCCTCAGGACTTTTGCATTTGCTCTTCCTTTTGTCTGAACCCAATCTTGTCCCAAATACCTAAAATCTACATGTATATGTATACATATATACTTTTTAAAAGATCTCTCACTATGAAACAGAGATTCCATGAGTGCATTTTTTTTTCTGTTTCACCAATGCCTAGAAGATTGCCTATCCGAGAGTACACGCTCAGTATTTATTGAAAAAATTACCAATTCTACTGCCTTGTGCTTAGATGATTCATTCTTGGATGACAGACAGTATCTCATTAATTTTTACATCACTAGAATCTATCATATCATCTGGCTTGTTAATTCAATAAATTGTTAAATTAATTTATTAAAAATATTTGCTAAACAGCTGTTTTCCAGGTATCATTAAAGCCATTGGATTTAGGGGACTTATCAAAATAGTGGCACTTCTCTTATGGATTTTATTTTTAGTTCGGAAGTTCATTGTGTTTTGAGGGTACAAATGAAGGAAGGTTGTGGATCTGATGGGTGAGCACATACAGTCTAGTTAGAAGGATAAAATATATTCAGGGTAGTATAGATGAATATTTGAAGGAAATACTAATCTACCTGAGATTAATCATGAATTACACTATTTGCCTGCCTTTGTCCTTTATATTGTTTTTGCTCTACTCCTCTTTGTTATTGTATTATCACTCTACATTGATGGATATTATATAGTTATATAAATCTATTTTGTATTCACTTTAAGGATGTTATTAAGGGCACCACTCACTGTATTACAGTGTTTTCTTATGAGGACTCTCAGGAAAAAAATTTCCCAGCTCTCAGTGCCATAAATAATTATGTTTTTGAGAAATTGGTTTATTTTTATTTTATGGGTATTTTATGTATATAACTAGCAATTTCCCCCTTCACATTGTTGCTTGAAAATACTGAGCCAAAAGTGTGACCCAGCCCTGGGCAGTAAACAATAAATATCAGGTGGCTTGCTAGTTGTGTGTGAATCTCAGTCCAGTTTTAACTTTATTGTTTGATATCATTTACCCTTTAGCTATTTTTACCACTTAATTTTTAAGTAAAAAGGTGCATTTTTTGTAATCTCTTAACATATTCTTGGAAAATAAAAGATATTTAAAAAACCCACCAATACTTACGGAAGAAAATCAGCTCTTTTGGAGTGGAATAAAGTTCCTCAGGTACAGTTTGTCAAAGTGATCACAACCGTATTATGCTTATGATTACTGCTGACCAACGTTTTTTCTCCAGCTCAGACCCATGTCTAAACTATAGGCTACTATTTCCAGCTTCCTACAAATACCTGCATTTAAACTTTTCACAGACATCTTGAATTGTTGAACGTATTCACATCTCAACTCTTTTTCTTTATGCTCTCATATTACACTTAATCAGACTTTTCTCTTGCAGATAATAAAATCACCAACCTCCAAAATGCCCCAAGCCAGTATTGTGAAAATCATGATTCCTTCCACTCATTTATCCACATGGCCAGTGATTCTACTTTGTTGGTGTCTTTCAAGTATGTTCCATTCTTTGCATTCCTAACTGCCACTGACTTGATCTAAGAGCTCATTTCTTACGTGAATTTTTAGATGAGTCTCTCAGCACTCCAAGTTCTATCCTGCTCACTTTGTAGATATTCTTCGCAAAGCTGCTAGGATGATCTTTTTAAAGCAAAATAATGATCATATCACACCTCGTTACTTAAAACCTTTCAATGAGTCAAAATTGATGTCCAGATGAATCCAGAATCTGTGGGTAGATCTCCAAGAATCTTCATGGCCTGGCTCATCCTTTCTTCAACCTTGTCTATCATGGGCTGTCTCATCTTCCCTATCACATTCTTTAATAAAGTCATATTTTATGATACCTCTTAACATTCACTTCACATGCGCTGCCCCTTCTGATTCTTTGCTTTCCAACCACCAAACATCCCAAATGAACACACACACACACACACACACACACACACACACACACGCGCGCGCGCAATTTTTGGTCAAGGAGAACATTCTTAATAGAGAAAGGATCTACTTCCTAGGAAGGACATCCTTTTAACCAAGCAATTAGCAGTAAGGGAAGTAGCAAACTGCAAACTGCAGTACAATAAGCTAACTAAACTTCCCTAATATAGGCAGATCATGAAGTAGTCATGACTCAACACACAATACCAAAAACTTCTGGGAAACCTTATGTAACTCTTCAGTCTAACTCTGATATCTCTTCTACATTGTCCCTTCTGCATACCCCAGCTGTGATTCTTCACACAATTCCCTCATATGAACTGATACGCTCTAAACAACTTGAAGGCAGAGGATCACATGTATTATTTTCTTTTTACCCCTTTCCTGGACATGACAAGTACTTA
Source organism: Vulpes vulpes (assembly GCF_048418805.1). NCBI lineage: Eukaryota > Metazoa > Chordata > Mammalia > Carnivora > Canidae > Vulpes > Vulpes vulpes. Next base: position 77,615,701 of record NC_132783.1, on the reverse strand, counting down.
ATAGATATGCTTCAAGTGTGTAATAAATGTAGTGAGGCTTCTTCTTCTTTCTTTTTTTTTTTTTTTCTTCAGTAGTGAGGCTTCTTGAATGAGGCTGTAAATATGAAAAAAGTGGGAGAGTTGTTAAAGACTTTACAAGTGTGGATAATCATATAAACAAAGAAGCATAAATAAAAGAACTAGTAGGTCACATAGCAGATGGTTGGACTTTGTGGTAATTAGTCCTATAGTCTTTCCCTCCTCCTTTATTGTTCAGGAAACATAAGTAATCACAAGTGATTGGGGGAAACATATTTTGTTGTTGTGGTCATTATTATTTACAATCTTACATTGCTCTCTAAGGAAGATAGATCCTAGTCTTGTTCTGAGTGTGATGACAGTGATGACAGTTATGATTAAGGTATGAAGAGTTGAGGCAGAATGAATGTAAAGATATCTAGATTTACATACAGAAAATTTCAAAGTTAGGGCTGAAATGAACCTTGGTGCAGTTGCAACCTAAACTGTGGTCTGCAGAGTAGTGCTGGTAAGTCCATAATAATGACCCTAGTGATAGGAAGCATTTAGAAATTTTTATAGCAACTTGACAGACTAATTTTATACCTATTAATAGAAAAGTTTGAGATTTTGTTTTTGTATGTATTCATTTTTATTTAATTTTCTTTTTAAATTTCATCTTCTTAGTAATTCATACTTTGCTTATATTTTAAATGAATTAATTCATAACAGATTAGAAATGAAAAAGAACTAGTTCTTCAATACACAGAGCAGTACTCATTTAGTATGTATCTTTTCATTAGCTCCTAAAAGATAGGATGAAAAAAGTGTCCCATATAATTTGAGTTTCTTTGCAGATCCTCACAAAGCCCGTATGTGGACCCCAGGTTAAGGATTCTTGATATGACTAAAAATGACTTTTGTCATTTATAGACAAGAGCACTGAATACTAGAGAAGTGAAACGATCCATCCAAGATCTCATAGTAAACTGTAACCACCACTCAGTTTCCTCCCACTTCACCAAAATAATGTCTGTTTTTCTTTTGGCTTTCATATACCTGATTTATACCACTTGTTACCACCAGAATGGGGGTTGGGTTTCTGCTTCTCAAGCTTTGTCATGCACTATATTGTGCCATGAGATTTTGGGGAGATTCAACTACTCTGCCCACTTGCTTAAGATGGTGTATGCAATGCGCTTATTATGACACTGTTGCAAAATGAAAGAGCATGGGCCAGCCTGTGCTGCCAATAATAGCTCTTAACTGTGGACTCCAAAATCCATTCTTGCTGTAACTTACTTTAACCTTTACTAAAAGAAATTAGAACACTTGACTGACAATTTTGTTTACGGATTATTGCCTTTAATTTGATCTAGAGTCTAGTGGTGCTACCTGGCAAATATGGCCATTGCTAACAAATACATTTTATTTTATTTTGTTTCCATCCATCTGAGTTCCCTGACCAAAAGTAGTTGGTACAAAAGGAAAAAAGACTATGAGGAATGGTGTCTCTGAAGTTTGAAGTCTGATATGAGAGACTGCAGAGGCACAAAAGAAAGCATCCCAGGTAGAAAGGGTATCTTTGGCTTCTTTGTCATGCATGATTGATGCTCTCCCTTTATCACCCCAGCTCATGTGTTCTAGCATTTTTTTCTCTCCTGCTGCCACAGTTATAATTAATGATTAAGGTACATAACTAGCATAACACCTGGCTATTAATTTCAGGAAGCAGATTGGGGTGCACAACATTTGACCTAACAGACACTCAGGGGAGGAGTCTATAGAGCTCCTTTATTGCATAAAGGTGAATACCCTCTCTTTCCCCATTCCAGCTGCAGTTTGACAATCTTGCCCACACCTGAACAAGTCAGTCTAACCTTTTTCTGTTACTGTTTTTTTTTTTTTCCTTCTCCCAATCAGTTTCACAAGCTGGAAGGAATAAGATAAACTAAATTACAATTGTGTGTGTGTGTGTGTATTTTAAAGTGCTAAATCCAACTTGTATAAATGGCCATCATATATTAACAGTAAATAAATCTTTCCATTGTACCAAATGCATTCCATCAATGATATAGACATGATTGGTTTTATGTAAACAATAATTCTGAAATCTCACACCTGTCTTTGTCCCTTTGGTTTTATATGCAGTCAATTTTTTTACTTCTGTGCTTCTAGATTCAAATATATGGCTGGTTTGGTCTTTCCTTTCTTTAGATATTCTTTCCTGGATATTCTGGATCATATGCACATGGATTTAAATTTTATTTCTGTATTAGACTGAAGATAATACAGTTAAGAAGGCAAACTGTAACCCAACAGTCACATAATAGGCATATATGTCAGTAAAAAAATGATTCAGGCTAGTTTTCTCATTTGAGTTGTACATGTCACTACTCTTGACCATGAACACAGAAGTTTTAGAGATGAACCAAAAGTAAATCTTACTAATTAAGTGGTCAGGAGGCTGGAGAAAGTAAGAAAATAACATAACCTTCAAATTAATTAAATTTAGATTGCCAATAATTTTAATCATGTTAACAGCTATTTACTTTGCATCATTTTAGCTAAATAAGTAACTTAACATGACATTATATTGTAGATTTTTTTTCCTCAGCTAACTCAACTGCCATAGAAAAAATGAACATCTCAATCCATTTGCCTCAGTTCATCTAAAATACAGTTTCCATTTCAGGATGGGAAATTAAGCCAATTCATATCCCTTTCCCTTTATAGTCTAATCTTAGGGAATTTACTAAAGAAGCACCAAATGAGCAAAAGAAAATCTGTAACAATGCCAGAAAACAGGAAAGAGTAACATAAATAAAGCATACACTTTCAGGAATTTGCTATTTTTTTTAATGAAGTGGATGTATTAAGTTTCCTGAGGAACGGACAAGGGCTCTTTTTAAAGCCAAATATAAGCAAAGTAGGGAAAACCTGACAGACAAATAGGCAAATCTCTCCAACAGAAAACTTAGGGAATCCCAAGCTTGGGAAATTGTAGCTTTATTTAACCCCCATTTGGAGGAATGGGGGATATCAGTGAGAAGCACACAATAGGACTTCTAGCACTTATTAAGGTTCTGCAGAGATATTGGACAAAGTATTTGCCCTGGTTCTTCTCCAATTGTGTCATCATCATTCTAAATACAGTTGGAACTTTTCTTACCCACCCCACTTTTGCTTTTTCCCGTTGGAACAGATTTGTCAATATATTCCCAGCACATATACCTGGAAGAATCAGCCTTTCTGCTTTTCTCTGTTTCTCAAGCACTACAATTTCATGAAATCATATCTTGGCTTAAGCATTGGGAGCCCATACCAGCCAGCAATATAGGTGATCTAAACCTATATACAGGGCAACCCGGGAGGCTCAGCGGTTTAGCGCCGCTGTCGGCCCCGGGCCTGATCCTGGAGACCTGGGATTGAGTCCCACGTCGGGCTCCCTGCATGGAGCTTGCTTCTTCTTCTGCCTGTGCCTCTGCCTCTCTCTCTCTCCGCTCAGTGTATTCTTATGAATAAATAAATAAAATCTTTTAAAAAAATAAACCTGTATACATAAATATATAAAGAAAATGAAGTGTCACCAGTCATTGGAGAGAAAAAGAGGAAATCTGGAAAGCTGGAACTCAGAGCAAATGTTCCCAATGAAACAAAACAGATTTGTAAGTAATCAAGAAATAATTATTTAAAATTCTAATTAGCGTTTTCATTGATATTTGAGAAATTTTATTTTGTTTTGTTTTCCTTCCTTTCAATATGTAAAATGACACATTGCTCTGTAAAAGGAGCAATAGGGAAATTCTCCTTAAAGGTTACTATATACCGTGTACTATTCTCTGATTTTTACATCCATGAACACATTCAATCCCTACAACAACCCTGTGAAAGACCTGTTATCATTATCTCCGTGGAGTAAGGAAACTGAAGTATATTTAAAAAAACCTTGCCTAAATAAAACAGCAATTAAATTGCAAAGCCAAAATTCAAAAGAGCCTAAGTCTAGAACAATGCCCTTAATTATTACACTCTGGAGGGTAGCTATTGTCTTAAAGGAACAATAAAGCAACAAAACAAACAAAAAACTTTAATAGGAAAAGTAAAAAGCAGAACAGCCACCAATAAAAACCAGAAGCAAATTCAAGAGATAATACCATTCCTTAGATTCAAAACAAGGGCTTGGAAAAAAACGAATAATAGAAACATGGAATTTACACACAAAGATCCAGTACATGAAATCTTATAAAAATAAAATGAGTTGATTGAGGATAAACAATCATCACAAGAAAAGGATATTCCCCTGAGTTAAAGACTTGAGTCTTCAGACCACCCCCCCAAAAAAGATCAAGAGTTGAGTCAGTAATACTGAAAGATTCACAAGTAGACATAATTGTGAGATCTCTGAATTTTAATAATAAAAAGAAAGCCCTACAAACTTCTTGATAGAATGCAAAAATATTTACAAAGGCAAGAATCAAATTGATATTGAACTTCTAATCTGACATTCCAACCTAGACAATGTACTTGGAAAGTGCTTAAACTAAGCAGAAAAGTGACCCTGCTTATTTTATTTTGATGTCTTTTTATGTTTGATTTGAAATAATAACTATAACCACATGTAGTCTGAGCTGTCTTCAGGATTCTGAAGCATATCTTTTGACAATTTAGCTGCATTTGCTACATCTAATTATAAAAATAAAAATCTAATTAAAGGAATTTATTATTGAGAAATTGGTGCTTACATATGTCATTTTCCATCAGTGAAGAGATTCTTAATAAGTATCTAGAAGCTTTGTATTCTAAACTAAAAGTAAAATTTCAATAGTTGGTCAGTTTGGTTTATTAAGGTATTGCGATTTTTTTGTGGCAGTGGTCATTACTTTTGCAATGTTGTAATGTGATAGTTTCTATTATTTTGGTGGAGGGTGGAGCATAACATAGACTGACATGATTTAGCAACATTTAATGAATCTTAGATTCCTTTTCCAATAATTTTTAGCTACATCAAATAATTTCATTAATGTATGTAATTTGTCTATATGATGATTCAATGAGCAAAAATCTTTAGCAAAGAGACATGATGGAATATGTAAATAAAGGTGGTACACAATCTGATTAAAGTGATGGTAAATGATGATAAATTCAGTTTTCAAATATTTTGCATGCTATTCGTTATCAGCTGTGGACATTTAATGCCTCATTAGCTGTGGATTAAATCACTAGCTTAGAATCTATCCTCAGCAATAGTAAATGCCTATTATATCCAATTAGAATACAAGATGATGTGGAAAGAAGTTGAAATAGAAATTGGGATTTAGGTTCCAGTTCTGGCTTTGCAACTAACCACCAGTGTGGCCTTGGGAAAAATATTCAAATATCAGAAGGAGAAAATAATTGTGTTAGATATTAAATTTTCCTTCCAAGCCTGAAATTCTAAGATCTTCAGAATATAGGTATGAGAAAAGATCAGTCCTAAAAGTATTTTTGAATCTAAACTGCTGTTCTTAAGGTACTCTTCTGAAATTTCCTGAAACTAAATTAGAAATAGAATAACTGAGTTGATAAGTCAGCACCTAGTGTTGAGATGGTAGTTAAGAGTGGGGCAAGGAGAGGACTGACTGAAGCGATGAAGAGTTTTTGTTGGCATGTGGAAGTAAAAAGATAATTTACGTTTCCTCTCCCTTCTATAGCCAAATACCTTGCAGGAACTGGAGACTCTGTATGTTCTTTCCACAGCTCTCTTTTGAGTTTTTCTGATTTAATTAAATGTGAGAAAGAAGAGTTTTAAAAAAAGTTGACACATATCCCAAAAAAACACAGATAGCATCTTAACTTCTATATCTCATGATGTAATTTTCATCATTTCCCCCCAATTTTTTTTATTACTTTAAATAGAAAAAATGTCTTTCTTGTGAAATTCAAAACAGTGAGTCAGTAGTAAGGATGTCTTGGAGCTGCCAGTGTGCTTTTTTCAGGACTATACTTCATGAGGACAAAACGTTAAGTATTCTTCTCTGTATCTTCGTAACCCAAAGCCTGTAGGATTATGGTTACTCATTAATTTTTTCACAAAAAATGAATGATCAAGGTGAATGACCATAATGAAGGACACATCACTCAGAATGTCTTTGCAGCAATGCAAACATAGCTCACTGGAAGGAGTGCAGTCTTGGTTCCTAGAGTCTCTTCAGCTTTTTCGTCTATCCCCTCTGTTGATCAGCAGAGTTCATGACAAAACAGTTTTACTGAGACCAAGGTGTACATGACGTGTGCAAAAAGCACATAGATCTGAACAGTGTAGGTCTCTGTCACAACCTGAATCTTAATGATAGACATCACTTTTAAGAATAGTAAGAACTAACATTGACTGGGCCTGTATTAAATACCTAGCACTTTTACAACTTTGTATGTATTATTTTATTTCATTCTTGCAACAACCCTAGGAGAGATGTGGTACTATTATTATCCCCACTTTACAGATTGAAACTGAGGCACAGGGAGGCTGAATAATTTGTTTTAGGACACATGAGTGATAAGAGACAGAGTTGAATCCAAGTAGTCTAATTCCAGAGTCTTGTATTCTCAATCATTTTCCTCTGCTACCTGAGGTATCAGCAGAATATATGCAATATATGTGAAACAGTCATGGTGCCACTCTTTTGGAGGTCAGTGCCTGAGCATTTTCATTACAATTTTACACCTAATTAGAGTTTAACAAGAAAAGTAAGAAAGAGAATGCAAAATTGCTTTAAGATTAGTCATTTCTGTCACTTCAGAAATGCTTTGATTTCACAACAAGTAAACTCACTGCAAGATAGAATTTGGAACATTGGCAAGATTTTTTTTTATTGACTATATTTAATTGGGATTTCAAAAACTTGGATTCCTCTTTCTTTGGTAAAACATAAATCTTAAAAGGAGTAACCTAATGCACTCCAATTCAAATGTTAATAAGATGATTTCAATAAGTGTTTTTCAGAAATTGTACAAAATTAATATGGATTAGATAGATGTTACATTATTGTAATGTTGCATTATATTTTTAACCATGATAATTCATATTTCTGTAATATTTTATAGGATTAAATTCTATAAGAATCTCAGTTAATTAATATTACTCTAGTAAATACTTAGGAATCATTGAATTTGCAATTTTGATACTTATACTGATAATTGCTTTCTAGAAAAAGACATTTCTAATTATAATCACAGAATATCCTTTCTCCCTTGTTCAAACAGCTTCTCCCAAGAATTTCATGACCTGTTTAAAAATATAAGAACAGTAGAAATAAAAGCATTCTCAACTGAAGCTCCTAATAAGACAAGGTTTATCATTAGCCATATAGTTACCACTTGAGTAATCAAATAATGCTTCAGAATGCTTCATTTATATAAACTTTTATGTTTTACAGATTGTAAAAATATATATAATTTAATTGGCAGTTTGTTGAAAACAAAATATTAAGTGTCATGTTGTGTGTACGTGTTTCCTAGAATTCTTCTTGACCTGGTGGACATACACTGTGGTAGGAAGACTTACAAAGATGTCCCCTCATGATTCCCATTCCTAGTTATAATCAAATACTAATCTAGGTACTGCTACTAAGGAATTTTTCAGATGTAATTAAATTTGCCATTTCCATTGACATTAAAAACAAAAAAGGAGATTATCCTAAATTATGCCAGTGGGATCAATGTAATCTTATAAACCCTTAAAAGCAGAAGAGAAAATCCGAAGAGTCAAAGAAAGATGAGCACAGAAGGGATGAAGCAGAAGACGGAGTGAGAGAGGCAAAATGTGAGGAAGATTCAACCCATTGTTGCTGCCTTTGAAAATGTTGGAAGAGGATCATGAGCTAGGGATTGGGGAGGTCTCTGGAAGCTAAGAAGGATCCTTGGCTGATAGTCACAAGGAAATGGGAAATCTCAGTCCTGTAGTTGCATGAAACTGAATCCAGCCAACAACCTGAATGAGTGTGGAAAAGGATTCTTCCTCTAATAAGAGCTCAGACTAGCCAATATCTTAATGTGGACCTTTTGAGTTTCAGAGCAGAAGGATTAGTTGAACCCACCTAGAACCCTGATCTATAGAACTGTGAGATATTACATTTGTGTCAATTGTGTAATTTGTTATGGCAACAAAAATATTAATACATACTCTAAAAAATTGACATATTAACTCTTAGATAGTGATTCTCAATCCTTCTCAGGACCCATTGAAAGGAGAACAAAGAATTTTTAGGTATGGGGAGATCAGTACTATGCATTCAAATGTTTCTAAAAATTCTGCTCAATTTTTAATATGAGTCACCTTTTTCTTTCAAAAAAAAAATCTCAGAATTTATTTTCCATGCAATTTCTTGCCTCTTGCTATCCTCTCACTAGCCTCACTGTCTTACTGATAACACTTAATAACCTGAGCATTCTGTACATCTACAGGTTGTAAGGTTAAAGAAGAATAAACTCTACTTAATTAACTATATACTGAGAATAATTTAAAGATCAATCCTCTCTTCACCTCTTTGGTTATCTTATCAAGTCTTTGGAGGATACATGCTAAAGGGGACTTTTACTTACAGAACCCACTAGGAATAAGCGTGCACATCCATTCCCCCACTAAATGCTTCCCCCTTTCAATTAAAAACATTTGCTAGAAAAGAGGTGTTGAGGATACACACAGCAGTTGAGTGAAGGAATAAAATCTTCCCATTTTTTGTTTACATTTTTAAAAATCATCTGGTATCACAAATAACCTATCATAATACTTTATTATGAAATATTTCAGGTACACAAAAGAGCTTTTAGAATTATGTGTGAACTTCAGTATAAGCACCAATCAGCTTAAAGAAAACTATAAAAATAATGAAGTCTCCATTGTTCTTCTCCCTGGTCATTTTTAATTTTTTTCTTTTTGCTGTTTTTTTCAGTTTTGTGGAGATATAATTAACATATAACATTGTGTAAGTTTGAGGTGTGCAAAGTGTTGATTTGACACACTTCTAAATTGAAAAATGATTACCACCTTGTATTAGCTAACACTTCCATCACATTACATAATTGCCATTCTTTTTTCATGATGAAAACATTTAATATCTACTCTCAGCAACTTTCAAGTGTGTGATAGGGTAAAAATAACTATAATCACATGTTGTAATTAGATCTCCAGAACTTTTTCATCTTATAACTGGACTTTTGTCACTTTGACCAATGTCTCTTCTTTTTTTTTTTTTTTTTTTTTTTTTAAATTTTTATTTATTTATTATAGTCACATAGAGAGAGAGAGAGAGGCAGAGACACAGGCAGAGGGAGAAGCAGGCTCCATGCACCGGGAGCCCGACGTGGGACTCGATCCCGGGTCTCCAGGATCGCGCCCTGGGCCAAAGGCAGGCGCCAAACCGCTGCGCCACCCAGGGATCCCGACCAATGTCTCTTCTTTTCTTACAACCCCCAGTCCCTAGTAACTATCACTGTATTCTCAGTTCCTCTGAATTTGGCTTTTTTAGATTTCATGTGTAAGTGATATAATACAGTATATACATCTGAATTTCATCACTTAGCATAATGCTTTTAGGAACCATCCATGTTACAAATGTAAAGATGTCCTTCTTTCTTATGGCTGAATAATATTCATATATATATTTATATATATATATTTCATATCTTCTTTATTCATCTGTTAGAAATACTTTAGTTGTTTCAGTTATTTTGGTTATCATAAATAATGTACAATTAACATGAGTGCAGATATCTTCCCACAATTGTGATTCTGTTTCCTTTGTACCCAGAAGTGGAATTGCTGGATAATATGGTAGTTCAATTTTTTAATTTTTTTGAGGAACCTCCATATTGTTTTCCATAGTGGCTGCACCAATTTGCATTCTCAGCAACAGTGTGCAGGGTCCCCTTTCTTCCATGCCCTTGCCAACACTTGTTATCGACTGTCTTCTTGGTGATGGCCAGTCCAAGAGGTGTGAGGTGGTACCTTATTGTGGATGATAAAAACCTAATTGTGTGACAGGCACGTGGAGGGTTAATTATATTAAAGCAGCCTACCAACAAGTCCATAAAAGTCCTAAACTTAGAAACTCCAATGGCAACCTTCTTGGATTCCTCTCCCTCTTTGGGAGATTTATACTGTCTCTCAATAAACTTTGCTGCTCACCACTCTTTGTCTCATCTACCTTTTCATTCTTCCAAGCATTATGAACAAGAATTGGAAGCACCAAAGGGAAAGAAATCCTATAACAATTAGATATTTTTATACATTATGAAATGATCTGCCACGATAAGTCCAGTTATCAAATGTCACCAAACAAAAATATTACAATATTATTTTTATTCCCTATGTCATATATGTTTTTTGTAACTGAAAATTTGTGTCTCTTATTCCCCTTCACATATTTCTTCCACCCTTCAATTTTTCCCTCTTTTGGTAATTGACAGTTTGTTTCCTATAACTAGGAGTCTGTTAATGTTTTTTTTTTTTTAAGATTTTATTTATTTTATTTGAGAGACAATGAGAGAAGGAGAGAGAGACAGGGAGAGAGGGAGAAGGAGATGCAGACTCCTCGCTGAGCAGAGAGCCTAACACAGGGCTCGATTCCAGGACCCTGAGATCATAACCTGAGTGGAAGACAAACATTCATCTGAATGAGCCACCCAGGTGTTCCTGTTTCTGTTGTTTCGTTTGTTCCATTGTTTTGTTTTTTAGATTCTACATGTACTTGAAATTATATGGTTTTGTCTCTGTCTTATTTCACTCAACATAATACCCTCTACGTTCATCCATGTTTTAGCAAATGGGAAGATTTTATTTTTTGTTATGACTAATATTCCATTGTATGTGTATACCGCATCTTATTTATCCATTCATCTATTGATGGCCACTTAGGTTGCTTCCATATTTTGGCTATTATAATGTTGCAGTGAACACAGTGATGCATATATCTCTTCAGATTGGTATTTTCATTTTTTCTGGATATGTACCTAGAAGTGGAATTGCTGGTTCATATAGTTCTATTTTTATTTTTTTTGAGGAACCTCAGTACTATTTTCCATAGTGGTTACACCAATTTACATTCCTACCAACAGTGCATGAGGGTTATTTTTCCAACCCAGTTTACTTTTTTTTTTTTTTTTGTCTTTTGGATAATAGACAATCTGACAGAGGTGAGGTGATATCTAATTGTGTTTTTGATTTGTGTTTTTATGAAATTTAGTGATGGTGAGCATCTTTTCATGTGCCTATTGGCCATCTCTAAGGCTTCTTTGGAAAAGATGTTTACTCTGTTACTTCTTTGGAAAAAACGTAAAAAACGTTTAAGTTCTCTGGCAATTTTTAATAATGTTAGGGTATTTTGTTTCTTTTTTAATTTTAAGTTGTCTTTATATATTTAATTAATTAATTATTTTGTAAAAAATTTTTTGAGAAAGAGTGCAAGCAGTGGGGAGGAGCAGAAGGAGAGAAAGAGAGAGGGTATTTTAAACAGGCTCCACACCCAGCATGGAGCCCAAAGCATGGCTCATTCTCATTACCCTGAGATCATGATGTGAGCTGAAATCAAGAGTTAGATGCTTAACCAACTGAGCTACCCCGGTAGCCTTAGTTCTCTATATATTTTAGATGTTAATCCCTTATTGGCTGTGAGATTTGCAAATATATTCTCCCATTTAATAGGTTGCCTTTTTGTTTTATTGATAGTTTCCTTCATTGTGCAAAAGCTTTTTTGTTTGATATAATCTCATTTGTTTATTTTAGCTTTTGTTGCCCTTGCCTAAGGATATTTGTCTAAAAATACATTGCTAACGTCAGTGAGAAAGAGCTTACTGCCTTTTTTCTTTCTTCCATGAGCTTTATGGTTTCAGGTCTTACATTCAAATTTTTAATCCATTTTGAAGTTTTGTATATAGTATAAGATAGTGGTCCAGTTTCATTCTTTTGCATGGTAGCTGTCCAGTTTTTCCAACACCATTTATTAAAGAGACTGTCTTCTCTCCATTGTATATTCTTGCCGCCTTTGCCATAAATAAAGTGACCATTTGCTATTCTATTGACCTATGTGTCTGTTTTCATGCCAGTACCATACTGTTTTGATTACTATAGCTTTATAGTATGATTTGAAGTCAGGTAATGTGATACCTCCAGCTTTGTTCAATCTTTTCCAAGGTTGCCTTGGCTCTTTGGGGTTTTTTTTGTGGTTCCATATAAATTTTAGGGTTCTTTGAGTACTTTAAAAAATACTATTAGTATTTTGAGAGGGATTGTAATATATCTGTGATTGCTTTGAGTAATATGGACAGTTTAATAATATTAATTCTTCCAACTCAAGAGCATGGACAATCTTTCCATTTGTTTCTGTTGTGTTCAGTTTCTTTTATCAATGTCTTATCATTTTCAAAGTACTGATCTTTTTACCTCCTTGGTTAAATTTATTCCTGGGTATTTTATTCTTTTGATGCAATTATAAGTGGGATAATTTTTTTATTTCTCTTTCTGATAGTACCTGAAAGTGCAACCAAGTTCTGTATGTTAATTTTGTATCCTGTGACTTTACTGAATTCATTTATCATTTTTAGAGTTTTGTGTGTGTGTGTGTGTGTGTAGTTTTTACGGTTTTCTTTATATAGAATCATGTCATCAGCAAATAGCAATAGTTTTACTTCTTTTCTAATTTGGATGCCTTTCACGTATTTCTTTTTCTTGCTTAATTGTGGCTGTGGTTCCCACTATGTTGAATAAAAGAGGCCAGAATGAGCATCCCTGTCCAATCTTAGAGGAAAGAGTTCAACTTTATACTATTGAGTATGATGTTAGCTCTGGGCTTATCATACTTGGCCTTCATTATGTTGGCGTATGTTCCTCCTACATAATTTTGACTGACTTGTGAATGTTAAAACATTCTTATATCCCTAGAATAAATCCTGCTTGATTGAGGCTTATGAATCCTTTACTTATGTTTAAATTCAATTTGCTAATAACATGTTGAGAATTTTTACATCTATGTTTATCAGAGTTGTTGGCCTGTTACTTTCTTTTCTTATAATATCTTTGTTTGTTTTTGGTTTTAAAGTGTAAGCTCAGAGTATCAGTATTTGGTATCAGCTGGCCTTGTAAAATTAATTTGTAAATATTTCCTCCACTCCTATTTTTTTTTTTTTTAGGAAAGTTTGAGAAGAATTGGATTGGTATTAGTTTTTCATTAAATGTTTGGTAAAATTTACCAATGGAGTCATTGGTCCTGGGATTTTCTTTGTTGCGAGGTTTAGATTACTGATTCAGTTTCCTTAGTCATTATTGGTATGTTCAGACTTTCTATTTTTCATGATTCAGTTTTGTTAGGTTATATGTTTCTAGGAATTTATCCATTTCTTCTAGGTTGTCCAATTTGTTGATATGTAATTGTTTATAGGAATCTCTTATGATCTTTATATTTTTGTGATATCAGTTGTACTATCTCTTCATCTGCTTCTAATTTTATTTATTTGGGTCCACTCTCTTTTTTACTTGCTAAGTCTAGCTAAGAGTGTGTTTATTTTATTTTTAGTCTTTTCAAAAACTAAGCTCTTAGTTCATGAATTTTTCTTTTGTCTTTTTGTTTTCCTCTATTTCACATGTTTCCACTCTGATCTTTGTTATGTTCTTGCTTTTTGTAACTTGGGGCCTTTTGTTCTAATTCTTTTTTTTTTTCTAATTTCTTGAGGTTACAGTTAGGTTGTTTATTTGAGATCTTTTTCCTTAGTGTAGGCAGCTTAATTATAATAGGTCTTAGTGGGAATCATCTTTTTTGAAACAGTCTGGGTTTCCTGGATCTGGATGTCTGCTTCTCTCCAGGTTAGGGAAATTTGTCACCATTATTTCTTTGAATAAACTGTATGCCCCCTTTCTCTCTCACTTCTCTTTCTGAAACTCTTATAATGCATACTGGTTTATGGTTTCCCACATGTCCCTTAAGCTATGTTTTTTTTTTTTTTTTTACATTCCCTCTCTTCAAGCTCTCTGATATACTTTTCTACTTCCTTTAGTTTACTGTTGAACCCCTCTATTGAATTACTCAGTTCTGTTATTATATTCTTTATCTCTGTACTTTCTGTTTGGTACTTATAATTTCTGTCTTTTTGTAGAAATTCTCATCTTGTTCATGGAATGTTCTACTGATTTCAGGGATCTTTGTTATGGCCCTTATTTTGAACTTCCTGTTGGGTAAATTGCATATCTTTGTTTTATTAAGATCTATTTCTGGAATTTTATCATATTCTTTTGTTTGGGATGTATTCTTTTGTTTATTTATTTTCCTTGACTCTGTGTGTTTCTGTACATTAGATAAAATAGCTGCCTCTCTTAGTCTTGACAGAGTAGTCTCTTGAAGGAGATGAACTTTGTCAATCATCCTGGCCCATGCTCTTTGTTGTCTCAATCTTTTATGATTGTCTAAGCTGTCTTCCTTGTTCTTAGTAGATCCCAATAGTTAAGGGTGTGCCAACTCTCCAAAGAGGAGAGTTGTTTCTAAAGATTACAGTCAGCACTTGTATAGAGGCCAGTTGGAAGCTGACCCTCAAGAAGCAGCAGGGGATGTATGTTGTTAAATCCTTCCTAGGGAAAAACTGGGAGGTGAGCATTTTTGTTTACTCTCTCTGCACTGGGAGTGGGTATATACCCATGACTTAGGCAGGAGTGGGAAGGGTGCTTCTGACCCCATTAAGAACTTCTTGTTTGTTTTCTGTGAGTCCTGTGGGACTCTTGAGTGTGCGCCTTATTGGCTGTCAGAGCCAGGTGATGTAGGAACCTGTCCACAAAGGCTGGGGTGCAGACATGTATACACACTCTTTCTAGGTAACCGGGGGAAGGCAGAAGGGAGAGGGATGAGGAGGTATTCACAGGTCTCCCTGATTTCCATGAAGGATCACAGTCAATCCCCAGATAGATAATAATTTAAAAGCCTGACCCTCAGGCAGCTGCTTTTGCAATATACAAATAGATTCAGGGAAAGACTGAGAGATGAATTTGTTTGTTGTTTTGCCTGCTCCCTCTATGCTGGGCCCTGGGATAGTATCCACAGGGAGTCTTCATGTCCAAACAACTGCTTTCTTCATCTGTTATAGTCATATGGGTCTTGTGGACCAAACCATACTGACTTTCAAAAGTAGGTGTTTATGGGCCTGTCCTTTAGGTGGGAATCTTAAACAGTGAGATATTAGATATGGAGTCCAAACCCTCTGTTCCTGAGGGAGAAGCTGGGAGTTGAGGGTTTCCTCATAAATGTATAGTGCTGTGCTGGGGGTGGGGTTTAGGGTGAGAGTATGTCTCATTTTTTCTTACCTGTTTTGATGTATTTTTGTGTTCACCCAATGTGTAGGAGTCACTCAGCTAGTTCCTAGATTTCCTCTGGAGGGAATTGCTCTGTGTGTAGCTGTTCACTCAGTATGCCCATAAGAGAAGAGGAAGTCAGGAGCTTCTTATGTTGGTATCTTTAAAGATCTTCACTCTGATCGTTTAATATATTCTTTCAAATAATTGAATTGCATTGCAGATTTGGAGTAGCAGGACATACACCTGGAGAATATATATAATATCTAAGAGGTAAAAATGCACCACCATCAAATGGCAAGCAAATGGCTCATTTAGATAATTCAGTAAGTCCATTTGCAACCAAGCAGTCATTGTATTTTAATGTATCAAAATGTCTAGTTTGAGAACCTCACCCTCAGAACTACATGATAATTTAAATAAATTATACATATATACTCAATTTTAGTTAGAAAAAAATTTAAGAGCCCATCCTGATAAGTCTATTTTTAAGTGATTTTCATTTGTAAAAATGTAAAGAAGCTCCCCATCCCAAATATACATTTTATATATTTTACATATATAATCTATATAGTTCCTTTTACCATTTCCATTGTCAGTTTTTAATTTCCGTATTTCTCTCTTTTTTTAAAAAAAATTTGTTCATCCATTCATGAAAGACACACAGAGAGAGAGAGAGAGAGAGAGAGAGAGGCAGAGACACAGGCAGAGGGAGAAGCAGGCTCCATGCAGGGAGCCTGATGTGGGACTTGATCCCGGGTCTCCAGGATCATGCCCCAGGCCGAAGGCAGGAACTAAATGGCTGAGCCACCCGGGGTGCCCAATTTCTGTATTTCTCAATGAAAACTCTATCTTAGTGAGAAATTAGTAAACTGAGAGTTGAATATAGGAGGGAACTCTAAACACTTAAATTTTTTTTTGTAGTTTCAAGTTTTTATTTAAATTCTAGTTAGTTAACATACAGTGTAATATTAGTTTCAGGAGTAGAATTTTTGATTCATCACTTACATGCAATACCCAGTGCTTAACACAACAAGTGCACTTAATACCAATCATCCATTTGGCCCATCCCTGCTGCCCACCTCTCCTCCAGTAACCCTCAGTTGTTCTCTATGGTTGAGTCTTTTTTATGGTTTGCTTCTCTCTCACTCTCTCTGTTTCCCCATTGTCATCTGTTTTGTACACTTTATTTTTTTTTTATTTTTTAATTTTTTAAAGGATTCTTTTTTTAAATTTTTATTTATTTATGATAGTCACACAACACACACACACAGAGAGAGAGAGAGAGAGAGAGAGAGGCAGAGACACAGGCAGAGGGAGAAGCAGGCTCCATGCACTGGGAGCCCGACGCGGGATTCGATCCCGGGTCTCCAGGATTGCCCCCTGGGCCAAAGGCAGGCGCTAAACTGCTGCGCCACCCAGGGATCCCTGTTTTGTACACTTTATTAGCAGAAGCCTTTAAAATCATCTACAAACCTGATCTAAAGTGTGAGTATTAAATCTTATGATGCTTTCATTGATCAGATTTGACATTGAGGAGAAACTGATATCATTAATTAATCAGTAAAATAATATACTTTTTTATTATCTTCTATGATATTTTGTTGAGCAACTGTGGGGAATATAGGGTTCAGCCCTAAGCATTCACCATCTTTTTAGAAATGTTAAGACATATATCCATGAAAACATAAATAAATAGAGCAAGAGTCAACTGACTAATACTGTTAAAGGAAAAAAATAACATTACCAATAGAATATTTAGGCCCTTCTACACAAATCGCTTTTACAGATTATTAAAAAGAGGGCTTTTAAGTATAGAGAAAATGTTAAAGTAATCATAGTGAGCCAGCACAGGTTTATTGAAGAAAAAACAAAAGACTAAATTTTATTTTTTATTTAATGTTTTGCTTGGGTTGCTAAACTATTAGAAAATATTATAAAGCCAGGATATCTGGATTTGTATGATACATTGAGAAGGTTCCTTAGAGCATACAAATGAACAAAAGAGAACAAAGAGAAACCTATAGATTTTATTCATGGAAATATACAGCTAGTCACATTAATAAATGTTGAATAAATGTTAGTCAAAGCATAGTGATTACTACTTTAACACAAAATGGAGGAGGGTGTGTGCAGGGCAATATTCTCAACCCTGCTCTCTTCAACATTGTTTCTACAAATTACTGGCATGAGTAATCTAGAAGATAGGAGATAAAATTTGAAAATAATCAGAGCTTGGAAGAATAATGAATGTATTAGATGGCTAAATTAGGTCCTAAAATATCTGAATAAGCAGGACCAGACAAAACAAGGACAGTTTTATCAGGAAAAGATTTAAGCTTGTGGTTTCATAGCAGCAAAACAAAACAAAATCTACCACTCCCTAAACACCAAAACCAACCAATCAACCAACCATCCAACCAACCAAGCAAAAAAACAAACTGGAAACCACACATAAAGGAGATAGCTTTTAGCAAGTAAACAGTTGTAGGGATTTTATTTGGCTAAAACATTAATAGGAGTTAATAGTATGATGGTGTTATAAAACAGCTTGTGTGATCTTAGGCTACATCAATATTTCTTAACCTTTTTTCATTATTGTCCCTTTAAGAACTTTTTTTTATAATTGTTTTACTCCTGATAATTACCCTATAAAACTTTAATGACACAGATACACTGTATATCTCTTTATGTACTGTAACTATGTCTGTGCTTTTTACATAAAAGTGTAAGTTTTTTTTTTTTCTTCACAAGAACCAGTTTTCACCTTATTTTGGGCAATATTAACCCTCTTTGAGAATGCACAGGCTTTATTAATAAAGAATACTCTAGAATGAGGGAAGGAAAATTCTACTGTTCTTAGAAGAGTTTAAAATAATACTTCTGAATGCCACATTTTAAGACATTTCAAAATTAGATAGTATTCAAAGGAGAGCAGTTAGGATAGCACAGCATGAAGAATTTTTAAAGGGTGGGGAATTATTATTCTGGGGAAAATGAAATGGAAGGGGTTCTCATACCTATCTTCAGATATGTGAAGGGATGTTCTATGACAAAAGGGATCTAATCATTGAGCAGTTGCTTTAGCAAAGCATATTTTGACTAAATATTGTAAGTTACTTAGTCCAGAGTACCCAAAGATGGAAAAAGGTTGTTTCACTAAGAATAATCTTTGTCACTAGATGTACTATATGTACATGGCTCTGTGGTAGGGAACATGATAGAGAAGATTCAGACCCTAAATGGACAGGATGACCTTAGCATCCTTTTTATTCCTGATTTCATAATACTGGGCAGTAGGAGATAAACTGGGCCTTGAAGAAAAAGGTAGATATAGTTAAGTTTAGAAGATATAATACTCCAAAGAAGACATTCTGGCTTCTCAGACATAGATATTAGGGCATACAGACTTGATCAGCTCTGTTTTGTCCAAAATTCGATGTCTGTCCCCAAGAGATCACCAACATCCATAACTATAATATGTCAGATTTAGATTAGATTACATCTATCTTTGCTAGTTCTAGAAATCTAAGATTCTATGATTTAGTAATTTATGGTAGGAAGATGCTATTCCTATTGTCCAGTCTTCCCCATCAGCTCAAGCAATTCACAAAGTACTTATAAATTATAAACTATCAGACTGAGACTTTGAATTATCATACATGACAAAAATATTGTCTTTTAGAATGTGTTATCTCAGGTACCGTAGAAGTGAGAGAAACATCATTAACCAAAAAATATGTTTTATGATAAAAAGTGGAAGTTACTGTCATTTAAAAACGTTGTTCGTCAGAATCTCTGTGATTATGATCTCTCCATAGTAGGGGTTCTTTTGTATTTCTAGAACATCAGGCCTTAAAAGGTTACTCTGGACAAAGGTGGCACTACTGGTCTATGCTGGCATAAAATCACTGGGTCAGGGAAGTTAGGCAGAGTTTATAAGAATCTGGAAGTTGACTTCTCCAAATCATCTTTGAGTAAAAGTTTCAGTTTACTCAGTAGAAAGCTAAGCCTGTGTACAAAGTATCTGAAATTTTAAATAGTATGTTAAAAAGAGAGTAGGATAAAGTTGTGTCATTTTCACATTTGTAGGAATTGTTATTGAAATTATAATTGGGTTTTAATGTGTGAGATATCAAAAGCATTGCTGTATTTGTTATTGTTATTGATGGTAGTGGTGGTGGTAGAAGTAGGAGCAGCAGCCATAGCAGTAGCAGTAGCAGTAGCAGTAGTCCTAGTTGTAGTGGTAGTAGTAGTAGTAGCAACAGTAGTAGTAGTATTTGCTTGATTTCTTTGCATCAGTTTCATACCGTGAAGTGATGGGCAGCTTTCCAATGCTGGCTTAGTCTGGGAAGGCTGAATAGACTATAACATAATGATTGATTATTCTCCATGAAACATTTCTACCCCACTTTAGTCCAACCCTGTTTATGTTTGTTTCCTGTGAGTTCAAATGTGCTTCATTAACCGAAAGACAGAAAAGCTATGTGACAGGGGAGATTGGGGATTTTGCAGAGAGTACCATGATATAATGGAAAGAAAAGATCATATGTTGGTGGTGTGATCTTGGAAAGGTCATTTAACTTCTCTTTCCTTGCTTGTAAGTTGGTTACAACATTGGCCCAGTCGATCTTTCTCACATAATTCTTAGTTCTCATTGTGTACTGGAAGCACTGGGAGAGTCCTGACAAAATAGAAGTGTCTATCTAACCTAGTTTGTGGAGGCTCTGGGTCTCTCTCACTGTCTCTCTCTTTTTTCTTTTTAATCTCTTCAGAGATTGTAAACACAGAATTGAATAATATTATTTATTTATTTATTTATTTATTTATTTATTTATTTATTTATTTGAATAATATTGTTAAAGAGCCCTGGAAATAGCTACTCAAATGAGTATTTCCCAAGGGAAGGCACAGGTGATATTTTTTCCATAAGATTTTTCTTACTAGTAACAGCAGTCTTAGTTGATTGCTGTGCTCTGCCCCCTACCAGGAAGAGTCAAAAGAGACAGAACATGCCTAGATGATTCTACGTAGTTAAGAGTCATGCTCCCAGATTGTAGACCTGTCGTAGTCATGGCACCAAAGATGACCAGCCTGCACCTGTGGTTTCCCAAAGGACTCTGCAAGGCTCAGAACTACCAGCCCAGCCTCATCTAATCTCACAGCTAGATCAGGTGTCAAAAGCTGTGCCTCTCTGCACAGGGATGAAGCCAATATCCATGACTAGTTACCTATCAACCTCTAAACATTCCCTAAAATTTTTCTTTATGGTTGATAAATTTAGGGTTCTTGAACTATGTTCAAATGTGTGACTTGGTTAGTGCTATAAAACTGATTGACACTTTTTTTTTTTTAACTATTTGAGATATAATGAGACAAGAATATCATGGGATTTCATTTTATTATTCAATGTCAATCCTATAAATATTCATAGAAGTGTCTGAAAGAGATTAAACTTCTGATAAGTATTCAACAGGACAGAGAATAAAGATTAACCTTTTGTATAAAGATTAACCTTTTGTATATGATAAAAAATTAATATAAAATATAAAATTAGTACCAAAGACGTTTGGCAGAAGAAGTATAGGCTGAATTTGTATTTTGAGTGACTACACAAGCTCTAATCTTCCTTTAAGGGGAACAAAAGATTGACCAGCCAAAAAATGTCACTTCTTAAGGAGACAGAGGGAAGAATCTATAAATTGGTGTTTGTCCAACTGGAGTAGATTCTTTGGAGACTAATGATAATTTTAAAAAAGAAAGCTGTGTTTAATTTATATTATACAATGACCCTTAATTTTTATATAGGACTACATAAGTATTGATGGCTTTCTAGCTTCTAGATTACAACTTTTTTTTTCCTACATTAAGCATTCACTGATCGTAAGACACTGAACTTGGTATACAGATTGAACTCTTTAATTTTTCACATTAAGCTGTAGATTAATTCATGATTCCTTCCTTCAACTCTAGTAGTGGAAACAAACAAATATACAAAAAAAGACAAAAATCTCTATCTTCTTAAAACTTAGTTTCAAGTAGAGAGAAAAGCAATAACTAGAGAGACAGAAAGCCAAAGAGATAGTTTTATTAATTTGTAATGTTTCAGTTGATATTAGGGCTACTGTGAAAAATAAAGTGGGGAAGAAGTGATGGGTTACTGGGCAGGATTGCTTTCATCAAAAAAAAAAAAAGTTTTAGTAGAGAATGTCTCACTGCTAAGTGGATAGTTTTTCAGGGATCTAGAGAAGTAAGAGAAAGAAAGCCATGAAGGTATCTGGGACAAATTTGGAGGAGAAAAGTCCTCTAAAATGGGAAGAATAAATTCTGAGGCATGTAAGGAAAATAGTGTACTGGTTTGGGATGGCGGTGGGAGGATGGAGGATGGGGCAATGGGGAGGGTACTTTTAAGCCATTGTAAAGACTCTGAAAGAAAAGGGAGTAATTAGGGGGTTTTAGGCTGAAAAATAACATAATGTGGCATTTTCAGAGGATGGTTCTGGTATCTGTGTTGAGAATAGATTATAATAAGGTAGAACTGGCTATATGGAAATGTGTCAGAGGCTACTATAATGTTGTAGGGAAGATATATTGTGCACTTGGACCAGAGTGGTAGCAGTGGAGCTGACGAGAAGTAACGAGCTGACACAATTTTCTGATAGATCTGATGTGGGGTGAACAGAAAAAGAAGAAATGATTACTCCACAGATTTTTGTATCTGAACAATTAGAAGGGTGACGAAGCCATTGTTAAGATCTGGAAGGCTGTGGATGAAGAATATTTGGGGGATTTTATCAGGTGTTTGGATATGCTAAGTGAAATGGCTAATCAACATTCAAATGGATATATTATTCACAAAACGAAAACAAAAACAAATGCAGATATTATGTGTTCCCCAAAAAGATAGTTGAAGTCTTAACTCCCCATATTTCCAAATGTGGACCTTATTCAGAAATAGTGTCTTTATAGATACCATTAGTTAAATGAAGCAATAGTAGAATATGATGGGCCTCTAATTCAATATGACTGGGATCCTTATATAATAAGATAACTATGTGAAGACAAAGCCATACAGAAGGTACACTTTATAATGATGAAGGAAGAGATGGTAGTTAGTACCTGCAAGCCAAGAAATTCCAAATATTGCTAAGAAAGCACCAGAAATTGGAAGGGGGCAAAAGATATCCCTACAGGTTTCAGAGGGACTCTGGCCCTGCCAACACCTTAATTGTGGATTTATAGCATTCAGAGTTTTGAGATAATACATTTGTGTTGTTTTAGGCCATGTAGTTTGTAGTACTTTATTATGACAACCTTAGGAAACGAATACAGAGAATAAGGTGAGTACTGAGAGATTGTCACTGGATTCAGCTAGGTGGCGTTATTAGTGAACTAGACAGAGGGAGAAGGCTTAAAATCCTGATTGGAATAGGTTCAAGACAAGAAAGACAATGCAATAAACTGGGAGCAGTAAGTAAGGGTAAATCTTTTAAATAGCATTTCTGTAAAAGGAGGAAGCAAAGATATGAGATCATAAAGGAAGAGAGATATGAGGTCAAAAGAAGAGTTTTCCTCTTCCTTCCCCTCCTTCCTCCTCTCCCTTTGATATCCTTCCTTCTCTCTTCTACTCTTCCTTTTCCCTCCTCCATTTCTTTTCTTCCTTTCCTCCTTCCTTCCTTTCTTTTTGGATGAAAATATTATTATATGATTGATTGATGATGGAAATGATTTATTAGAGAAGAGGAAGTTGATTTGGGAGGAGGCACAGACAACAATTATGGGAGAAATATCCCTGAGAGGCAGAATGGGATCTAGCGCATAAAAGGAGAGTGACCTTATGTAGGACAGAGACAGAAAGAAGACAGAGTTTGTGGCCATTGATATAAGGTAGTAAATATATGTGAAGAGAGTTTATGTAGGTCTTCTCCAATTGCTTCTATTTTTCAATGAAAGGGAAAGCAAGATTACCTGAAAAGAGAAAAGACAGTAGTAAAGTTGTTGCATATTTAAGAAGAGAAGACAGTGAGGACATGGTCATCTAGGAGAGTGGAAAAATTCCAGGCAGATGTAGTAGGATTGCAGGTAGTCCTTTTCAAGTTGATCGTCATGTATTTAGAGAGACCAGTCAGCAAATTTTGTGTTTTATTATTGTAAGAAATGTGTTTTAATTAATTGATTAATTAGTGTTGTTACAGATACCAATATCACTACTGTTCTTAGGGAACAAATTAAGAAAGCAATAGTTTAGCAATTTTTGGAGAATATATTTTTCTCATGAATCGGATTGTCAAAATATAGCACACTCTTAAATTTTAATTTTAGATAAATAATGAATAATTTTCTAGCATAACTTCCCACCTTGCTGAAGTTCATGGGCTTTTCATCTGCAAATGTAAGGGCCATTTGTGATCCTCATTCATTTCATAATGTGTATGGATGTTCGGCAATGTATCACTTTTTGAACTAGACTTTTTGAAGCCATATGATTTTTACAAACTAAATTCTGGACTCAATTGTAAATCTGCCAATTGTTGATCCAACTATTTAACATTTTTACTAAGAAATAATAAGAAACGTTGACGACTTAAATATCTTCCTGTGCTGCTCTTGCCATCTCTCTGGGAACATTCACCCTGTTGGCAGACACTCAGCAATTTTGTGTTAATCTCTTTAGTGATAAAGACTGCATTAACCACCTTTAGACTAGTAAAAGTTACCTCTGTAGCAATGGTGGCCAAGGTGTACATAGTTTTTCTTTTGATGCATTTATCCAAAACCTGGAGACAAAGTAGTATTTTTTTTTTTTTTCATTCCTAAGGCTTACTTTCTCTGGTCTTACAAAGCTATTGTTGACCAGTATAAATGTTTAACACAATTAAAATAAAAATGGCATTAGAATCTCAAATTTGAGGAATTGAAACTCACGATATGAAAGGTCTATCAGGACTGGTCCTATTGTTCAGTGTCAAAAAAATTATGTACTGATTCAGTTGGTTCTTAAATAATTATAGCTATGATTTATTCAGTTTTGACTATGTACAAAGTACTCTACTGAACATTTAACATACTAAATTTTAGCAAAAGCCTAATAGGAACTCATGAATCCATTCAACAAATACTTGTTGTACCAAGACTTGGAAATAATAGTGAATGAAAATATAAAAGTCCTTGACCCCTTTGAGCTTAATTTTAATGTGCAAGAAGCAATAAAAAAATAATAATATATCAGACGGTAAGAAATGCTTTGCAAAAAAATGAAGCAGGAAATGGAGATATAGGATAATGGAAGCAGAGATCACTTTTTGATAGCTCAAAGATAATTTATTGACATTTGAGCAAAAACCTGAAGGGAGCAAAAAGGTGGTACACGTTGTCATTTGAGGAAAAAGCATGCCAGGGGTAGAGAACAGCAAGTGCAAAGACCCCAGGTGGAGAAACATACCTGACATGTTGAAATCAATAGCCAAAGTATTTGGAGTAGACTGAACAAAGGGAAGAGAAGGAAAATATTAGGCCAGGTAGAGGAGGTGGTATCATTTGAGACTTTGTAGGCCATTGTAACAATCTTAGTTTTTGCTCTTAAGGAAACTGAAGGTATTGGGGGTATTGAAAAGATGAGTGACTTGATTCAACTTTAATTTTAAAAAGATAACTCTGGAAGGTAAGAATAGACTGCTGAGAAACAGCTCAGGAGGCAGAAAGGGTGTAAAGGCTGTGAAGGTGAAGGCTGTATTAACAATGTGATGAGAGATGTAATAATCCAAGGTGGGAGCAGCAAGAAGAGCTAGTAAGAAGTAGTAAGATGCTAGATATATTTTGAAAGAAGAACTGTTAGGATTTTTGGTTTATTGGATGAAGAGTGTAAAGACAGAGGCAAGGCTGACTGCAGTTTCTAACCTGAGCAACTGGAAGGATAGGAATTGCCATTTATTGAAATGAGGAAAACTTAGGAGGAGCCTATTTGTCAGGGAAAACCGTGAAATTGGTTTTGAACGAGATGAGTTTAAATTCTTATTAGACAGCCAAGTAGAGATGTCCAGTAGTCAGCTGGACATATGTATATTTGAAGTTTGGGTTGCAGGTATAAATTTAGAAGTTTTATTTAAAGCCATACTGTTAAAAAAAATAGAAAAATAAAAAATAAAGCTGTATTGTTGGTTATTATCAAGTTAATGAGAATGGATAAACAAAAGTTTAGATCCAGTAACTAAGTCCTGCAGCATTCCAATGTTAAGTAGGAAGATGAAAAGAAGTATATAAATGAGACCGGGGAGACACAAAACTAATTAAAGACAGAACCTAGATTTGAACCCAGGTCCATTGGGTGCCTCTAATTATAATTTTTTTTTTTAAGCTGGCCGAAACCCTAGTTTATTTCAGCATCAGCAACATCTTAGCCATCACAAAAATAAACTCTACCAAGGGCGACAGAAGTCTCTACAGTGAGGCTAAGGGCTCAGCTGCCAAGTGGCAAACATCAGAGGGGTGCATGGCGGGCACTGCCCGGGCAATAAGTTAGGAAGCAGCGGGGCTGGTGGTGGTGGCAGGTGCGGGCTGGGGCCTCACTTCTGGGCAGGCAGGAGGT
The DNA here is from genome assembly GCF_048418805.1 of Vulpes vulpes. Taxonomy (NCBI): domain Eukaryota; kingdom Metazoa; phylum Chordata; class Mammalia; order Carnivora; family Canidae; genus Vulpes; species Vulpes vulpes. The sequence goes on along the minus strand of NC_132783.1, from coordinate 77,589,812 downwards.
CATCGATCGAATTAGAGGAATTAGAGGCACTTAGTCACTATTCTACATGGCCAAATTTGCTATTATAATTACTAATCTGTATTATTTCAAAGCCCTATCCATTTCTAGAAAAACATGCTACTCAGTACACAAGGTACCTGAGTTAATATGCCTCAAAAACAAAACAAAACAAAACAAAAAAACAAAACCAAAAAACAAACCCTAAAAGATGAGAAGAAAAGTAATGCATAGAATGAGCTTTATTTTGTATGTCAAGCATTATGCCTTGTCCATTATAGATAACATCTCATTTAATCCTCATTTTAGGCTATTATTTTCCCCATTTTGCAGAAGGATTTGAGGTCCACAGAGTTTAACTACTTTCTCAAGTTCATTCAATTAAGTGGCAGAGTTGGGATTTCTATCTAATTCTGTTTCCTACTATTTTACACTTCATCATCTATACCATCCTGACTCAAACTAAGAGAAAATTATCACTGTAACAAACAACACTGAAAAGCATAACAGATATACACAGTAACTGTTTTGTAGAAGAGGTGGGCTCTTCATGTGGCCATTTCTTGTAGAAACCTAAAATAAAGCCAGCATCATAAAACTAGATTATAGTTCACATCATAAATAAAACATGCTTGAATTCTAAATTTAGAAAACATTTTGTATACATTCACACTCTCTTATCAGGGCCCCTTCTTAACCAACCAGCCATTTCTGAGATGGCAAGTTGGTCATTGATATCTGCAAGGTTTAGTCTCCAACTCTTGTCTCACTGTCATAGCTCCAAAAATAATAGCACTTTGTAGGTTGTTCCTGAAGAATTATAGAGGGCCCAGACACCCTTAGACTAGAGGTTTGGAGCATATCACAGGGTAGCCTGTCCCCAGCTGCCTCAAGAATCACATATATTCAGTTAAAAGAAGAATATCAAGCAATATTGTGAGGATCTCAAAGAACCACACTGGCACCTTGAGGTATACAAGTGGACAAGTGGAGCTTCTCCACACCTTTAGCCAATGCTGAGTCATCAGCTGTGTGAGACAGTGGGCAGGGGAATCTTGGTACCCAAGGGGATAGGTTAATTCTCTAGTCTTTCTTGGAACCAGAAATATTGCCATAATAATATTTTTGTTCCTAGAAGCATGCTGTTTTTGTTAAATACCTCCATCTACATGAATTTTTTAAAATAATTATTTATTTATTTGAGAGAGAGAAAGCACATGCTCCAGGATGAGCATGAGCGGGGGAGGGTAGAGGGAGGAGAAACAGATTCCCCCTTAAGCAAGGAGCCAAATGCAGGGCTGATCCCAGGACCCTGAGGTAATGACCTGAGCTGAAGGCAGACATGTAACTGACTTGAGCCACCCAGATACCCCAACATGCATTTAAATGTACCTTGAAAGCGTGCACTTGATAAGTTTTCTTAAGTCTCTTCTAACAAAAAATGGTTAGAAAATGTGATGGAAACAAAGATACTAGTCACTAAGTGGACAAAACTTCAGCTCCTTCCAGGAATCTTAGTGTAGTTCTCCCCCTCATTTCATATATGTTTCTGCTCAAATTTACCTCTTTGGAGAAACCTTCTCTGTCTCTATTTAAATATCCTCTTTTGGGGTGTCTGGGTGGCTCAGTGGGTTAAGCCTCTGCCTTTGGTTCAGGTCATGATCCAGGGGTCCTGGTATCTAACCCCATGTTGAGCCCCCACGTGTGAGCTTCCGGCTCAGCAGGGAAGTTTCTCCCTCTGTGCTCTCTCTCTCTCTCTCAAATAAATGAATAAAATCTTAAAAAAAAAAAATAGTCTCTCTCCTAGTCAATCATTATCTCATCATCCTACTTCATTTCTTACTCAAGTATTATATATCTACTTGAATTGAACTATATATTTAAGTATGGTCTCACTTACTATTTTGTGGTTTACCTACCAAAATGTAAATTCCACAAAATCTAGGAATTTTTTTTTTTTTACATTTTTCTTGTTCAGTGGCATAGACCCAGTTCCTAGAGGAGTTTCAGTAATGTTGTAGGTATTCAATAAATATTTGTTCAGTGAATATATGTTGGATGAATGAAAAAAGAAAAGGCTAGGAAAGGGAAGGAAAGAGTGAAGGAAGTAGAAAAGAAGGAAGGAAAAAAGGAAGAGAAAAGAAGGAATAAACAAATAAACAGCAAAGAAAATAAAGACAGAAATGGTTAAGGTAGGTACAGATGCTTAGGCATCCTGCATTAGCCATGCTTATTCTTTTCTCAGTTTTTTACCACATTGTAGCTGCACTGACAGGATTTGCTAAAAAGATATTATAGACACAGAAAGTTATTCTTTTGTGGTCTATTTTCAGAATAATCCTCCCTCCCTGAATGGCTCAGGGATTTAAAAGATAATTCATTCTCCCATATCCTTTTAGTTATGTATTCTTGATTATCATACCATTTAAAGTGTTATTTATTTATTCATTTATTTATTTTCTAATTGCTTATCCAAAAAATAGTATCTTTTAGAAACAGAATTTTAGAGTTGATGGGATTCTCCAATCCAGCCCCTGATTTTACAAATGAATAAATCAAGGCTGCAAAGGAGAGAGGATTGTTTTGTTAATCACAAGTAACAGAAGCAGGACTCCAAACCAAGTCCTCTGACAAGTTACGGAGAGCAAGGTGAAAGTTGTAAAAACAAAACAAAGCAAAAAGAGTAATGTATCTCTCCATATTCATCAGACAGATTAATGCAAATTGAAAGGGATACACATCTCCATGATGAATATATGCATCTCCATCTTTGTTTTATATTACAGCTGCTCACTGCCAAAATTTCTGATTGGATTTGCTCCCAACAATTGGCAGAAAAAGAAGGATAGGGACTCAAATGTAAATATTTCAACTGTGATGTTGCTATGGGCAATTTCCCTCCCCAATTTGTTAATAAGCAGGCCTAATTGCATGACTATCTCTTTCGATACACTAACTTTGTAAAAAACAACCTGACTTTTTTTTTTTTTAACAATCTGATTTCTAGGTAGCAAAATTGTGGAGGGATTTTTTAACATCCTTTGGTGACTAAGGCTGCCATATGTTATAAAAAATGGTTGAGAGTCTACATTTAATTAATAAAATATAATTTGTAGGGAAACAGGCTTGCGGTGCTTCATAAAAACTAAAATATGCATGTATATTGCTCTAGAATACAGAGCCAGATTTGAGAGGAATTGCAAAGGTTTATAGCTATTGGAGAAGGGGACAGATAAAGGACAGTGGCTCCTGAGTTGAGGATCTGTTATCTGCTTCAAAATATGATGGTCATCTTTGCAAGATTCACTGTATGTATTAGTGGCTGCCTACGATGCCTGTAGATCATGATGGATTGGCATGCTGGCTGTATCTAATTGTTGCATTCCAACATCCCAAACAAACAGATAAACAAAGTTACCACATTGCCAAAGGAACAAATAAACAGACAAAGTTACCACATTGAAGAAAAAGAACAACACAGTGAAGTTGCTATATGATTAGAAAATAGATTTATAAGGCAAGGTTCCTAAAGGCAGGCCAGGATCAAAATTCAAAATTTGCTATCTAAAACCTGTAGAGAATATTAGAGCTTTCAATAAAGGTGGCAGCCAAATCAAGGCTCAAAATGTCAAAATATTGCATGGGCCCTCTGTTGGCATCAGATCTGGGCAGAGACCATTGTACGTCTTAGCATGCATCTCCCTTATACCTTCTTTAAAGAGAGAGAAAAGAAAATCTTATTAAAACTGGCACTGCACCAGAAACATTGACCTCTGCTTACAGAAGAGCTTCAAAGTCTCTTGTTCGAGCTTTTCGCGTCACTGTGTGAGAGCATGAAGTGAGGGAGATATATGGATTATCTCTTAAAAGCTTCAAAAGGATAATTTTGGCAGGAAACAGTTTTTGCAATTGTTTATAGGATATTTTGCTTGCACTTGGGAAAAGGCTACATTGCAAGCTAAACTCGCTTCTCTCCCTCCACCATCCCTCTCCCCTCCCTCCTTCAGTCCCTTTGCCATCTCTTTTCCCCACTCTCATCTGAATTATTAGAGCTCCTGAAGCAACTGAAAATCTTGATCTAACAGACTTGGCACAGCATTATTTCTTATCTGTTATATCCAAATATTGTTGTCATGATGATCCAAATGCTTTATATATCTGCCAAATGGTCTTACTCTGAGGAGAAAATTAAAAAGTAAATGTGTATTGTGTGTTAAATGCACACTAGAGGCAGACTTTTCAGTATTAAAAGGGTGATGAACTTCTCCTGGGCCCACCTGTCTTCTCTGCCCCTCATATTCCAAAGCCTTCCCAAATGGCCCTTCTCTTGGGTCAAAATCCAAACTCCTAGGCTGCTGTAACTTCACTTGTGAAGCTGCTCCTTCGACTTCACCAATTTCTCCTGGCTCCAGAAATCTTCATTCCTTTCAGCTAAATCTACCTCCTTGTGGCTTCTGCCTATTAGTTTTAGTTCTGCTCCCCGAAGCCACATAATATTAAGGTCTAATTCCTTTTCCATATGGTAACTATTAAAGTCTTCAAGTAAGAGTTATTTGCTGCTGCCTGTCTTATTGAGGCAAAATATCCTCAATGACCAAACCCCTCCTCAGATCTTAGAGCTTCTGAACCCTTCACTGACTGTCCTGCTCACTTTCCTAAGGACATGACTGGACATGACTCATAATCACTGTTCCAAAATTCTGCTGCTTTGTAGCTGCTTGACCTTGGAAGAATTAACTTCTCGGTGCCTTTATTTCCCTCATCAAAACATCAAAAATAATAAAAATACTGACCACTTGTATATAATAATCACATAAAACATATGCTATGTTTCAAAAAAGAAACAAGAAAAATCTTTCTAATCAGCCTTGCATATGCCTTTAAAAAAGTAGCTGTACTTGTTCATACTTTTTAAAAAAGATTTTATTTATTTATTCATGAGAGACACAGAGAGAGAGAAAGGCAAAGACACAGGCAGAGGGAGAAGCAGGCTCCATGCAGGGAGCCTGCATGGGCTCTATGTGGGACTCGATCCCGGGTCTCCAGGACCATGCCCTGAGCCAAAGGCAGGCACTAAACTGCTGAGCCACCCGGCTGCCCTTGTTCATACTTTTTACTTTATCTCCCATCCCATTATAATCAAAATCCCATTATAATAAAAAAATCTGCCTTACCCTCTATTAAAACTGTTGCAACATTTGAAAAACTATCATTCAATCACTCCTTCTAAAAGGACTCTATTCTCTTGGCATCCATTATGCCACACCCTTCTGGTTTTCCTTCTACCTCTCTACCTCTTCCCTGTTAATATGTTTCGTGGATGTTTGTCTGCTACCAGTTTTAGTATTCTTTTAAATTTTGTCCTAGACTCTCTTCTCCCAAAGAGAAGTCTACACACCTTCCATGTCAAGCTCATTTATTCCTGACTTAAAAACCTAACTGTATGCAAACGGATCTTTAAATACATGTCTCTCATCTATTTCTTGGTGGTTTTCTTTTTTTTCCGCTGGAAGTAACTACAAGTCAACACATCCACAGGAGTATTGTCATGTTTCCTTCTACTCTTACTGCCAAGCGTGAGCTTTTTCTCCAGTTACCCCTTAGTGATTGGCATCTATGTTCATCTGGTTTCCCAAATAAAAAGGCTGGGATCATCTTTGCCTTTCTCTAATCAATTTTCTTGGATATAGGTAGAATAATTCTTGTAACGTATAATCTTAAATTATCAATGCACTGCAGAACACTTTTCGGTGGCTCCTCATTACACCTATGATGAATTTAGAGTAAGAGTCACTTGTCTCCAAGAGTCACTAGGTAGCACTCACATGTTCAACACTTTCTTAAGATCCTGGCCACAATCTACAGAGCTATCTTGGGTAAATTCTTTCTCTATGATGGTATATGAGTTGTTAAGTTCTGAACTTCTGTAGAACTCCATGACATTAATTCTTTCTTTCTGATGTCTGTCTCGCCCTCTTCTGTCAGATGCTCATTCACCATGGCAGACCAGAAAGATTTCCCACAGAGCTTTTGAAGACTATGTGGGCAGCTCAGGGGTCCCAACCCCAGATCAATGAGATCAAAATCCCTGGGGGATGGACCCAGGCAGAAATCTTTTATAAAAGCTCTTCTGGTGATTCTAATGAGCTGCCAAGGAATAAAAAAACACTGGTTGAAAATTTCTAGGATAGGGAAGGATGCATAAAAGCAAGCATCAACGGGATGGAAATATGGGATTAAGCAGACAAAGAAGAATCATATCAAAGGTAAAATTTCTTTTAACCTTTGTAGCATTAGCTGCTCCAAATTTTTATAGGATACTTACATCTTTGCAACTGGCCAGAAAGGGTGCAACTTAGTTCTGTAAGCCCTATGCCAATAGTTTATGTATTTGCCATTTTTCTAGCTCATTAACACTTTGCCACTATATATATATATTATATATATATATATAATATATATATATATATTTTTTTTTACCACTGGTTTTTAAGCAGCATACCCCTTACCCCTTTTCTTTTAAGTTTTTAACTTATATAGATTTCTTTTTAAAACTCTGTATATCTCAGCTACTCTTAAAATTATTCATATGTTATCTACAAGCTGAAGCCTTTTAGTTTTCCTTCCCCCAAGCTCAGTTAACAACCCCAGCCTGCCTCTTCACTAAGCACTGTAAACAATTACTATTTATACTTAACTTTCCTGCATTTTGATTTTTGTTTGTTTGGTTGCCTATCAGTTTCTCACTCTTGACTGTGCTATCCTTGAAAGCAGAAAGTGCTTGGTACATAACACATGTGCAATAAATATTTCTGGACTGAATGATTAGATGAACAGATGATGTATACTTTGACTCTTCTGGCTTATAGTATATTCAATTTTACATGTTTATCTTTGGTTTTATAAAATACATTCATTATTTTGCCAAAACCTGAATTGAGCACATCTTATATGGGAGGCCCTGTGCCTGGCACTTATTTCTATCTCAGTTTTGTCCATTTTATATATATTTAAATTTCTTAATGGAGTTTGAGTTATATTCATATCATTTTTTATGTTTTCCTGCTTATGATCACAGAATTTTTTTTTGAAAGCCTTCAAACTCTCTCAAATTGCCATCTTTTATAGAATTTGAGGCCATGGAGTTATATCTTTTTCTGAGCTTTTTGTAATACACCATACCATCCATTTCCATATTTATGGCTGATAGAAACTCTACAGTAACAAGATAACTTTGCTCAGGGTTTTCACAGCTTCAATCACAAATTCTTTGTGATTGGTTAGCATGGAATTAGAAAATCACTTCTCTTGTTCCTGCCCTTCCATCTAAGCAGGACTTGTCAAGGACACTTTATGTCATTGGGAATCCAGTATGTAAAGCTCAGGTGACTGGTCTGTACTGCCTTGGTTCCAGAGTCTCCATAGGAAAGCCACATTCCTTCCTTCCTTCTTACCTAGCAGTTTACAGGACACTCAATAAAATCATTTTCTTTCCTTCTCCTTTACCTTTAAAAGTATATGGATTTAAGCCAACTGAGCGACTTTCCATTTCTCCCTCCCACTAATGCAAGATGAATTAATTCTAAAAGATCTGCTGTGCAGCATAGTCACTATTGTCAATAATACTGTATTGTTCACTTAAAAATTTGTGAAGAGGGTAGATTTTATTTTAAATGTCCTTACCAGGCACACATATATAAGAGGCAGATAAGGAAACATTGGAGGTGATGAATATGTCTATTACCTTGATTGCAGTGATGGTTTCATGAGTGTGTTAATATGTCCAAACCCACCAAATTGTGTATATTAAATATATCAGTTTGGGCCTATCAATTATACTTCAATAAAGCTGTTTTTAAAAAGATATCACTTCATACACTTAAGAGGTATAAAAATAAAGTAGATAGCTTTAGCAGACCACTAACTCAAGATATACATATTACCATACAGTCATACCTTTATTGATAGCCTTCTATCTTCCTTCTGCCCCTACTGCCAAAAACAAACAAACAAACAAAAAACCATAAAGTCAGTACTTTTATAAAAAAGCCAAACCTTCTATTACTGTATTAGAGTTATAGGTTTCATGCCGACAATATTTTGTGATGGCTGTATATTTAAATTTTACTCTTTTGTGCTGTAACTTCATTTATTATTTATAACCGACTCATCAATTGTGCTTTGGTGTACACTCATTCACATCCACATCCACATCCACGTGTATGGTTTAAATAGACATCCTGTTTTCTCATATCAATTTTTTTCACCCTGAATTAGTGTATTAGGGTTTTGTTTTATTTTGTTTTGCCAATGCCATAACATCACCTGCATTTGCTCTGTTATGATAGAACATTTCTCTTTCCTTCTCCAATTTCACTTTATAGTCCCCATATGGATAGGTTAAATGCAATTCCTTAGAAATCCAAGCAAGTTTCTGTAGACGTAGATACACTTATTCTAAATTTATATGGAAAGGCACAAGCCTTAAAATAGCTGAAAAACTCTAAGTGAAGGAGAATAAAGTGGGAGGAATTACCCTACCTGATATTAAGTTTTTACCATATAGCTACAACGATCAAGACAGTGTGACATTGGCAGAGAAATGGATACATAGATCAAAGGAACAGAATGTAGGATCCAGAAATAGACTCACACAAATATGCTTAGCTGATTTTTGACAAAGGTGCAAAACTGATTCAATGGAGGAAGGGTAACCTTTTCAACAAATGGTGCTATAGCAATTTGATATCCATAGGCAAAATAAATGAACCTTGCGTGAAGTCTCACACCACCTACAAAAATAAATTTAAAATGAATCATAGTCAAATACAAATAAAACTTTTAGAAAAAAAAATATTAGAAGATCCTTCGGATCTAGGGCTAGGCAAAGAGTTCTTTTTTTTATTTTTTAAAGGTTTTATTTATTTATTCATGAGAGACACAGAGAGAAAAGCAGAGACACAAGCAGAGGGAGAAGCAGGCTCCATGCAGGTAGCCCGATGTGGGACTCAATCCTGAGACTCCAGGATTAAGCCCTGGGCCTAAGGCAGGTGTTAAACTGCTGAGCCACCCGGGGATCCCTAGGCAGAGTTCTTAGACTTGATGCCCCACTCATGAACGAAGGAAAATTGTTAAATTGGATCTAATAAAATTTAAAACTTTTACTCTGTGAAAGTACATGTGAAAATGATAAAAAATAAATGCTATAGATAATGGTAGAAAATATTTGCACTGAAGTACAAACATATCATAGAATACTACTCAGTAATAAAAATAAATGAACTATTGATAAATATAACAAATTGGATGAATCTCCAGGAAACTATGCTGTGCAAAAACAAAAACTAAAAACTAAAAAAAACCTCAAAAAGTTATATACTGTGTGAATGCATTTATATCACATTTTAAAATAATAAAATTTAGAAATGGTGGGCAAGATTCATGGTCCTGTGAGATTTGGGGATAGGAGGGTATGCATATGGTTATCAAAAGGCAACATGAAAGATTCTTATGGTGGCATTGGAATTATTCAGTATTTTAACTGTGGTGGTGAATGTATAGAATGTATAGGTATAGGTGAACATACACAGGTGACAAAATTATATAGATCTTAATACACACCCACCCACACCCATACAGCCTCACATACAAAGGGTATAAGAAAAGCTAGGCAAATCAATATAAGATTAGTGGATTATATCATTGTTAATACCCTAGTAGTACAGTTTTATAAAATGTTGCTATAGGAAGAAAGTTGGTAAAGTATACAAGAAATCTCTCTGTATTATTCCTTACAACCACATATGAGCTTGTAAATATCCCAAGAAAGATTTAAATTAAAAATTATTTTAGATAATTGTATAGTATTATATTATGTGAACACACTATATTTTTGTCATTTTCTTTTTGTGGAATGGTTGAAGTATGCTCTATTGGGGTTAATATACATCTTGTACTTTCCTCGTGGTTACAATTTGTTTAAATATGTCATGATTTGGAAATAAAAGAAGTAGAAAAAGTAGATATAACCAATATGCAATAAAAGCAATGGATCTGTATCATTTTTAAAGTGGTCAATTTTGAATTTGTGAGGACAGACAGAAAATACTCATAATTGTAATGAAGTGAATTAATAAACATTGATTTACACCAGAGAGGACTTAGTATAAAGTATCTGTTAGATCCTTTTATGTGTTACAATGGATGAAAAAAATATATAGCAGGAGATGATAGGAAATTGTCAACTAGTTATAAAAGGCAATAGTTTAGACCAGATACCTGTTTCATCTATATGGTTTGGTAATGACAATTCTAGTAGAGAAGAAATGTCCATAAATAGTCTCCTACATAGAATTTATGATGCAAATACAGCTTTGCTTACTAAAATTTTCAAGTTCCAAACGAAATTTTGACAAGGAGTAGATGCATTTAAGGAATGAAGATTTGAAGTACATAACTATATGCTTGGTGTCACAAATAAGGTCATCAGTTACACAGAGGGACAAAGCTGCTATCTTCATGTCTGAGACTATATATATTGCCTTCAGATCAACATAAAAAGGAAATATTTTCTATTTGGAAAAACAAATTTATTTGAATATGAGGACAAGGTGGGCCCCTAATTGCTATTGGTAGGATTTATAACCTTATCTTCTAAATTATATGATTATTGTTGTTTTAAAGCACTAAATTTTGGAGATGCCTAGGTGGCCTAGTGGTTGAATGTCTGCCTTCGGCTCAGGTTGTGATCCTGGGGTCCTGGGATCCAGTCCCGAATCAGGCTTCCTGTATGAAGCCTGCTTCTCTTCCCTCTGCCTATATCTCTGCCTCACTCTGTGTGTCTCCTGAATAAATAAATAAAATTAAAAATAAATAAATAAATAGGGATCCCTGGGTGGCTCAGCGGTTTAGCTGAGCTCACTCTGTGTGTCTCCTGAATAAATAAATAAAATTAAAAATAAATAAATAAATAGGGATCCCTGGGTGGCTCAGCGGTTTAGCGCCTGCCTTCGACCCAGGGCCTGATCCCGGAGTCCTGGGATTGAGTCCCACATCAGGCTCCCTGCATGGAGCCTGCTTCTCCCTCTGCCTGTGTCTCTGCCTCTCTTTCTCTCTGTGTCTCTCATGAATAAATAAAATCTTAAAATAAAATAAAATAAAATAAAATAAAATAAAAATAAATAAATAAATTACTAAATTTGGGTATGATTTATCATTCTCCATTAGCTAACTAGAACACCTCTGATTTGTTATTACGTGATTTTTATTATCACCTGATTATCTCTCTATTATCTATCTATCTATCTATCATCTATCATCAATCATGCTTTACTTTGCACATACAATTTAAAAAGCTCTGAAAGTGTTCTGCTTAAAGAGTTGAGTGTAGGCTCAAATTGTTCCATGAATAATCATTCGAACTTGTGTGGTTGTGTCCCTGGGATTCTAAAGCTGGGCCTTCAATGGCTGAGATATTGACCTTTTCATGTTACTGAAGGAATCCTGCAAGGATGCCACTTCAGAGTTAATAAAATAAATACTTAAGCATGTGCTAATAAAGTTTTCCTTGCCTCTTACTCTCTAATCCATGTACACCAAAGCTTATTGTTAACCATAGGCTTTCAAAGCATTTCAAGATGTTTATTATATGTACTTTTGAAAATGGCAGGCATTTATATTTATCACCCTGTTTTGAAATACTTCTAGCCAAGGGAATAGTAGAGCTCAGATGAACACACAGGCACTTGTATTATAGTTATAGTACACTGAATAACAGTGGTAGGTTAAGTGCATTGTAGCAAATTGAAAAGTGGAGATATGCCAGTGCAAATATGTTGGCAGAAATTCAGACCCTGCAACACTCTCAACGCACAACCAGTGTGCAGAGTGAGTGATTTTCTACCTGACCTGCTGATTTTCTGTGAAGAGATTCAATATTGCTTAAATGACTTAGTCATATTTTCTAGGTGGAGGGAGTGCAAGATTTTATTTCAGGGTGTATGTGTGTGTGATTTCAAGAAATATTGCCACTTCTACTGGAGACTTTTCGAAGGAAATGAGAATTTCAGTTATCATTACCTGATACTGTAGTAGTTTACACGTGGAAAGTTAGGGAAAAAATGAGCCCGACTCCCAAAAAATCTAGAAGTAAGCTGCTGTCTTGATCTTTGTTGCATTTTATCTGCATATCATGACATTGAAGTGTGAGGTATCTGTTCCCATTTACCTACCAAGGTGCTTTTTCACAAAAGGAGGCAAAAGGCTCAAGTAAGTTCTCTATGCTCAAACCTTAGCCTAGAATTGACAGTTTACAATTTGACTCGTAAACCCAAATGTGTTCTGCTATAGTTTTCCTTTGTTTACAGAGTCCCTACAAGGAATTAGAAGACTGCTGGTTAAAAGAAATACTATCTTTGGCACACATTTTGAAATACTTTTAACAGAGGGACAATAATGCTGACCATCCCTATTTTGTCAGAAGCATTATTAACTGTTAAGATCATTAACATTCCTAGGGGAGGGTCCTGGATTCCACACCTAGCAAACTAGTCTCAAGGTATTTTTCTCATTTTTCATCACAATTAAAAAGAGCAATGGGCACATAGTAAATGTTTCAAATCTATAACTTTTCCTGTAAATTTCAAATTTTTTTTTAAAACTGCATTTTAAGAGATCAGATAATAACTAAGATTAGCATTCCTGTTATCTAATGGTACATAACAAACCATCACAAAATGTAGTGACTTAAAACAACAACAGTCATTTATTACCCCTTTAGTTTTCTGTGCGTTGAAGGAGTTGGAAGCCCTTGCCCAGAGTCAAGGTGAAGGAACATAGACTCCACCTCTCAGTGGAAAGAATGTTAGACTCCTTTTTAGAAGAGCATATGAAATGAGATATATATTAGTGTGACCATCTTTAGAAAATACAATATGCCATGGGAAACAAATTAATTTTTCTATAAGGAAAGTTCACAGAATTGGTGACTTCATCAAACATATAAATGTGTGTGTATGTGTGTGTAATGGATTTATATCATTAAATTCAATATGGCATTGAACATCTCTCAAAAACATTAAATCAGCATTCAAAGGAATTATTCTAATGACTATAATTTTCTTTCCTAAGGAGAAGACAGAATTTACCATTTACAAAACTGTTACATTTCTTTGTTGTTATAAATAACACTTGACTACACTTACACATATATTTCTAGACAGATTCCTTCATTGTATCATTTAGGATTTGCATTTGGCTGCAAGTAACAATCAACTTAAAAAAGAGGCCTCCCACCCCAGCTTATCCAAAAGTTTAGGAGTTGATGATTGCTGGCAAAAACCCATTTGTTCAATGATGTTTTCAAGAGTCTGAAGTGTTCTGGTTGTTTGCTATGTTAGTTTTGATATTGCTGACATTCAGGTATCTTGTCTATATGATGAGTGAGATAGGGAGGAAGACAAAGGGAAAATGTCAAAGGAACATATCCTAGTGAATCTTGGTTATGAATGGAGGAAAAAATTTCCCTCTGGGGAATTATGCCTAATGTCACTGGCACATGGCCAAGCTGAACAACTGGGAAGAACTGTAATTTGTTTACTAGGTATTTTAGTTTTCTTAAATTAGTTCCCTGGGGAATAGATTGTGATACAGAGAATTGCATGCAGAAAGTTTACTGGGGTGTGATCTTGGGTGATAAATCTGTAAGGAAGGAAGGACTGGAGGGAGGAAGAAACTAGCTTACAATGTGGTTGCAAATAAGATCTCACCTGATTTGTTAGAGGTTCTGGAATTCAGATGGCCTTTGAGAATTGTCACAAATTGAGACAAGGAAGCTAAGCCTTTGTGGTAGTAGCTCAGACTGTCATTGATTATGACTGAAAAGGGCATTACCTTGGGGAAGGTAGTTTCCTACAGCCAAGGGCAGTCCCCAGTGAGGGACTAAGCCGTAAGTGGTCAATAGCAGATTATTGAATGCATCGATTTTGAAGAAAAGATCTGGCTAGAGCTCCACAGTATGCACTAGAATTGCAGAAAAGGCAAAAAGAAAGAGGATTTGAGAGTATGCATTGGGTAAACCAACTGGTCAACACTTACAGTATATTTACTCTTTAACCATGTTTCACAAAAAAAAATCACACTAAGCACATTCATTTTAAAATTACTAAGTTTTTGAATATTTAAAGTATATATATGTATATATATATGTATGTAGTGCATATGTAAAGAGTTCATCTATATTGTGATGACTATAGTTTATAGTTTCTAAACATCTATAGTGTTTATAGTTTCTAAACATCTATAGTGTTTTTACAATGATAGACATTGTAGAAAAGAACTCTTTTTTTAATTACCCAGGAGTTTTACATGATTACAGTAATAAATTAAAAGCGACACATATGAAGTAGAGAATTTGACTTGGTGATTTATTAGGGTCGATTTTACTTTCACATACGTACTTATTTAACCATAAAGTGACACACAGTATTGGAATGATTCTAGTTCCAGATTATATCTTTTAAACTAGTATGAACTCCCAAAACAGAGTGTGTACCTAGTGACTTCTAAATAGATGCTTCAATTTTTTTTTTTTTCCTGGAGTTTTTGAAATAGTGGAGAGTTAGAAGGACTTGAATCTATATTATTGGATAACACTCTAAGAGTTATATGTGATGTGTTACCATTAGCCTGATGTATTTGAGGGCACAACTGTAGGTTGACAACGAGACAGACCCTGGAGGTTAGTCATGCAAATGCTATAAGTAAGACACAAGATAAAGCAGAAAGCAAATGCTATAAGTAAGATACAAGATAAAGCAGAAAGCAAATGCTATAAGTAAGATACAAGATAAAGCAGAAAGAGTTCAGTCTCTGGATCCCAATATCCATACTGCCATTTCTCTCTCTCTCTTTAGTTATACTACTTCACATTTTCATAAAGCAACCTCCATTTCATCTGTATCTATTAGAGTGAAGATCAATCTGAGTTCTTTTTACTGGATCTATTTTTAAAAATAGCAACAGTCACTAGGATGCAAATCTTGAAATAATATGTTTTTCAACACTAGTTCAAACATTCACTGTAACTCAAAATATTTAACTGGATTAGCAACTGTAATTACTTGTTCTACAGTTTAACTAATCCACCACAGCATTTGAGTCTTGTCCCTCAGGTCTTCACAGCTCCCAAACGAGTGATTTCTGGTACACTTACTGCATTATGACAAAATATTCTACTATTCAATTTATTAAACATAGCTGTAAAACTAGCCCCTGGCTTACAGATTCTATTAGCAAAACAACAGGAAATGAATTATTCACCAAAAGAGAAAGCAGATACGTGTGATATTTTTAAAGTACAAAGAGAAAACATCCCATATTGTTTATACGTTATGTTTCACTTACCCTGGAAATAGGGGAATGGAGAAGGGTGAGGCAACTCAGAATCTGCCAGATGGCAGAATTGGTGAGAGGGGAACAAAATCGTGAAGAGAAGGAGTGAGGAGGAAAAAAAAAAAAAAAGATAGTTCAGAGCCCAGGAATTAATAAAGACCACTCCACTATGGTGCCTGGAGGTTCTAGAAAGGGCCAGCGGTGATGGCGGCTGTATATTGATTATGTAGAGAGTGAGGAGTTTAGTTTAAGAAATGAGAAGACAATAGGGTGGGCATTGAAAAACGAGGATTAGGTGTGGAAGATGAATGGAAGAAGAGAGAAGGGTGCGGCATTAGTCTACTTAGGGGAAAAAAAAAGACCAATAATTTTAAAGTCCATTGCTGGAGGAAGAGGGGGAAAAACCCATCCAACTGATAAAAACAGGTTGAATGTCCTGGGAGAGAGGAGATAAAGCATTGCATTTGACTAGATAGTGTCCCTTAAAGATGTCTGAGAAAGAAATCTAAAAGTCATTTATGGGGAGATTTCTAGTTCTTAATACTATAATTCAGCATTTAGGGAGAAATTATGAACAAAGGTTAGACGTGGGATTTTGCTGAGTTAAAAACCTCTGCAGAGGAAGCATACAATGGCATTACTCAGATTTCTCTTGGAAATGTTAAGAAGTGGCACAGGTGACAGCCTTGTCTTGTTCCTCCTCTGGTGGAGGTGATAATGAGCAGTCAGGGTCCAAAGGATAGGCCAAAGGATAGGGAGAAAGAGAGATGGAGTACCGGGACAAAGAGTCATTAGCCCTCCAGTAATTCAGTGATGGCTGTGGCTTTATACAGGGAGGATAGCTGCAGGTTAGTGTTAATGAATCAACAGGAGAGAGAGATCCAAGGTGTGGCTGTGTTTTCCAAAGCTCCACAGCCTGAGGCAAGAGGAATCTGAAGGAGTCAGAGGCTGGAGGTGAAGTAGGACTCTAACTGCAGCACTGCGAAATGGCCTGGACCTTTATTTGGCATCCTCTTGTTCTTGTTGCTAAGCGTCCAGGGCACTTTGTACTCTCCTTTTAGTCTGAGAGGGAGGCACTCATAAAGGTTACCCTCTCATAGGTGAGAAAGCCCACCCTCTGCCCCCAAGAGCCAGGAAAGAAAACAACCCATCTCCTGATTTCTGGAACAAAACACACACTGAGCAAGGCCAGAACACTGTGGGGTTTCTTTGCTCAGAGGCTGAGCCTGACAGCATTTTGAAAAGCTCCAGGTGCAGTGCAAGCAAGCCAGCTCCCAAGAGCAGGGTCAACTGGACTGGCTGATGGAAAATGTTCTCCAACTCCTGCAGCGAGGATTTAAAACCTTGAAGCAGTGCTGGTGAGGCTCCAGCCCCAGCTCAGCTCGTGCAGCTGGGTGGAGCCATGTAGCTGATATACCTGGGTCTACTTACAGTGCTGTGCTGCTTTCTTGGATTTGATTCAAATTTGGCCTTCCTGGAGATAAAAATTGAAAACAGTGAAATACATAGGAATTGGTGGGGTGAAGATAGAAATGCCATCATCTAAAATTTAGTATTTTCTTCAGTAACATTTGTTTTCATTAGAACATTCACTATTTGTTAAATACCATTTTTTATTTTACTTAGAAATTTCTGATTTTTACTATCCAGGAATCTTCTGATATTGGGATTCATGAAACTCTTATGTTTCCTATTCACATGTATCTTTGAATAATGTAATTACATTCATAGCTTAAAAACCAATTTATTTGATATATAGACACTATCTTTCTTTAAGATTCTTTAAAATAATCCAGCTAGATTTTTTAAAGCTTCATTGCACAATTTCCTTACTCCGATGCCCATCAGCAATTAGTGTTTTACTTATTTGGTATCTTGTTTTTGTGTCTTTATATCTAAATATTTGATTTCTTGAAGCTTGGGAACTGTTTTTCACCCCCCCCCCATCTTCTGTTCTTCCTTGAGTGTATAGATTGGATACATACATAATAAATATTTGTGGAATGTCATTGTTGTCTTTAGCTCTCTGTAAACACATTAATAATAACCTTCAAAGAGAAGACAATGTGAAAAATATTTTAATTGTAGTGTTGGCTTAAATGCATTCAATTTGACAGAGACTCTATGAACCCCATTGCTTGTGAAGTTAAGAACTATAAAGAGGGTTAAGATGGTTTCTGTTTTTAGGGTTTCACAATTAATTAATATATTGGCTTGCTGTAGTTAAGGAAAGTTAGTAAAACAAAGTGTCTCATTCCTCTGTTTCTCCCCTCCCTTCTGGAGCTATTGGGAACCATTAGTAATATCAAGAAATACTGCTAAGATTGTATGGCAAGTATGTTATCATTATCATATCCTCTAATGACAGCCAGTATTCACATTATGGACACAGCATTTCAGTGCTGTAGAGGTAGCAGGAGTAGCTAAGATCAAACATGTAATAGCTTATTTGCTTGCCAAACTTATAGGGATATAAATCATTGATTTTATTTTCCTCCTATATCACATTGTTTAGCTATACTTCACCATTTACTACGTAATTTTTAAAAAGATTTTATTTATTTATTTAAGAGAGAGAAATCACAAGTGGTAGGGAGGGACAGAGAGAGAAGGCGAAGCAGTCTCCCCACTGAGCAGGGAGCCTGACTGGTACTTGATCCCAGGATCCTGAGATCACAACCTAAGCCAAAGGCAGAAGCTTAACTGACTGAGCCACCCAGGCACCCCATTCTTATATAATTTAAATCCAGAACTCATCTAAGGCACTCTCGCAGGATTTGGGGAGCCCAAGGATGAGAAGGTATGGAAATCATAGTGTTTAATACTAGTATACTGATTTGCATATTTTGCTGGGGCCTTCATACACACATACGCAGTCATGCTTACTTCACTTCCACTCTTCCATACATATGTACACACACTTTCTCTTATACATACTGTGTTCTTTCAATTTGTCTTACTTGCTATGGGTTGTTTATACTGAGAGTTAAAAGTCTTTCTCTGGGATTGTAATTCGTAATTTAAGATTATTTGCCTATTTCCTTCAAAGTTAGAATTTAACTTTTGTCATAAGCAGATACCTACAAGAAAAAAATTTGATAAATTATTATTCCGCTATCTTCCAAAATAAAAGCTGTCAGCAGATTGATTGCCAACTGTCATTCTACTAAGAGACTCCTTCTTTCTTGAAAGTGAGGACTGTATCTAGGTGTGGATGTCTTGATTAGAGAATCAGGTGGTCTTGGCCATCTCATCTATATCTGCAAAGCTTATACGATATGATTCAATTAAATTTGCGGTGTAGGTATGACATCTTCGCTTTCCATGATGACATTTGAATAGAGTGATACGTATAAAAAATGGTGGCTTGGAATTTAACTAAAAACTTTACATTGCTTTAGCACATTTCTGTCTTTAAGAAAATCAGTTCTCTTTCTGCCACTTGAGATGTCAGGTCACTGGTCATAAAATTACTTTGAAATTTTATGTCAATTTCAATGATAGTGAAGGCCAATTATAGTACTTTTTGACATATGCCCTTTACACACTGATCCTATTAATAAGGACTTATTGGACCTGCATACTTCATATTTATGCTTGACCCTCAGCAGACAACAAAGTATATCACCAGTTCAGGAAACAACACTTGATCTTGTCTTTAATTTATAGTTTAGACTTGCATTGTCTCTTTGTAGTTAAATCGATTTTATTTGATGCTATTTATTATATTATATTTACTTGACAGGTGGCACATACTTTTATCCTTTGGGTGATGATTCTGAGGTGAATAATAGCTTAATTCAGAGAGGGACCTTGAGGAAACTGTCTAGCTGGTTTTACCATTATAATTTACATTGTATATCAGTATGGTGTGTGTGTATTCATATACAGTTATATATTGTTCCAAAATAAAAGATGGGAAATGTGTTTGGTAAAATGAGGTTCTTAGAGCAGTATACATTGCAGACCTCAATTTAGGTTCTGGAACATACTTCAGGTAATTTATTAGGAGTAGCACTCTAACAACCAAAACTGTTTAAATAACTTGTGTGTGTGTGTGTGTGTGTGTGCATGTGTGTTTTCATCTCATTCCTTCTGCAATTATACAACCTGACACAACATATTCAAGCCTGATTCTTAGAACAACATTGACATATGTCCACTTAGACAAATGAATATTTTCATCTTTAATGACTCATTGGAGAGGAACAAGAAGTTTGAATGCAAATTTGCATAGAATTGGAAAATGTGGGTAAAATAAGAAAAGAAAAAACTTAGGACTATTTTATAATCCCCTTGATCAATAAAAGCATTACCTTGAACCTGCTGCAAACAAACACACAGACACATACATGCATACACACACCATGTATAGAATACCTTTAACATTCCAAACAAATGGAATTTTTATTTGTTGTTAAGGTCACTTTTGGGTGGTCTGAATTTGTCATTGGCAATGGGCTTTGATTCATTTAATATTTGCCATTATATTAAATAAATTAAATAAATGAGATAAAAGCAGTGCCTGGTTCTCCCATTCAAATTATTATCCATATTTGTGAATCATCATTTTAATATAGAGGTATCTGAAGCAATAAACACTATTTTCTATCTAGTAACATTTACTCATATGTATCTGTATTTTCTGGAAAATCTACTTTTAAATGGTTTTAGATCCTCAGATTTTGCAGTGTCATGATTAATATGATCATCTTAATTAATATTAAAAGTTCAAATAAAGGTACAGAAATTTTATATTCTCTTCAAAATTAAATTTATTTGATTTTTTGCTTATAAAAATGATTCATTCTCATTATAAAAACTCAAATTATAAATTTTTAAAAGTGTGAAAAAGAAAAGTTGAAGCTATCTTGAGTCTTCTCAGAGGTAACCACAATTACCATTTTGGTGAACAGTATTTTAGATATCACACTTTAGTACATACACACACACACGCACACCTATTCATCATTCATCATCTTTATAAATGAGATCATGTTATAAAATCTGTTTACCTTCTCAATGACATGTTTCTCAGTCAAAACATATAGAACTATTTCATCAATCATCTTTGTTTTTAATTAGATAACTATATAGTGAAAAAAATACTTGGAAGAAATTCATGCAATATAGAAACATGCAGCTAAAATGGAATGCTTCTCTTTATGGCAATAAAAACTTTTTTCCCTTTATATAACTCATGTTAATTTGGGGGGGTTATCACTTAGACTTTATATTTTGCATTTATACATAATTATAATACATAATTTTATTTAAATAGGAATACCTTTTATATATATTCTATAATATTTTTACTTAAATTATAGATGTTTTATGTTAGAGATTTTTTTTTTACTTTTTTTTACAGAATCATAGTATTACATATTTTAATATATTCTCCATAGATCAATATTTAGATTCCTTTTCACTTTTACAAGTGAAGTTTCAATGAACCTTCCTGTGGCTATTTGTTTGTTCATATATACAAGTGTTTCTGAAGGAAAGATTACATTAAGTGGAATTGCTGCATTTTTGCAAATTTTAAATTTTTATACAGCTCTCTAGAAAATTGGCCATTTACCTTCCAATTACTTCCCTATACCTTCAGAAATACTGAAAATTATCAAAAATTTTAATTAGTGCTAATATGACAAGGGAAAAATGTAACTTTCTTGTTTTAGTTGTATTTCCTGCCTGATAGATCAAAAGGCATATTGGGAATCTTTTAATATACTTAATTATATTTCCTATGTGAAGCGTATGTTTGAATATTTTGTCCATTTTTTAATGCCCCCTTTTCCTTATTGATGTTTAAGAATTACTTATGCCTTAGGGATACTAATCTTATTTGGGCTATACTATACCAAATACTTTTTGTTCATCTTGACTTTAAGTTTTCACTATTTTGAAATCTAAAAAAATTTTATGCTGTGACATATGCCAGTCTTTGATGTACATTGAATTCCCCCATCCCTCCTCCAAGCAGTAGCCAATTGGGCCATCACCATTATTTTTTTCCCATCACTCTGAAAAGCATTAAACTTTAATGTGTTTTAATTACTCACTTACTATACTTTCCTGTATTCTTTTTTGTAAATCGTCTTTGCTCGTCTTTCACATATTCTTCCCGATGTACGCTAAAATTATGCTAAGTTACATTTAGATCTATTAAATTAATAGACAGGAAGAGTTGAAACTTTATTTTACAATATTGAGCATTTTCATTCAGGAATATGATATTTTTCCCCATTTATCCAGTTCTTTTGTGTCATTAAGTAAAATTTAATATATACACATATGCATATCACAATATGCACATCTGTATGTATATGATATAGTTGTACTATATCATAGTACTAGTAGTAGTTGTACTACTATGAAATAGTTGTACATTTCTTAATAATTTTTATATACCATGAAATTTATAACCCTAGTTGCTACAATGTCAGACATTGGGCTACTAAAATTTTATTTTTTGCTAACTGATGTAAAGAAAAGTAATACATATTCATCCTGAATTAAAACATGTTGCTAAATACTGAGTGATAATAGCTTTTCAGAAAATTATCTTGCATTCTTTAAGTAGGCAATTTTGTCACCTTCCGTATAATATTTGCAGTTATCAGGTATTTCTCAGGTTCATTTGCATTGACTAGAACCTTGAGTAAAATATTTATAACCTTAGTGATAGTGGAAATGCTTATCTTAATCTTGACTTTTGAGCAGGATATTTGCTGTAAATTTCTGGAATTTGTATCAAGAGTGATTCCTTCTAGACAAATCTCACTAAGGTTTTTTTGTTTCTTTGTTGGCTTAGCTTTCTTTTGTCTTAATTTAGCATAGGCATAAAACTATCATCAAATGCTTTTCTGAAATCCGTTGAAATATAGCAAAACAAGGTATCTTATAGATAGATTTTCCAGTTTATTCCTAGGGTTTATTCTTAGGGTAAACCACATTGTCTTGCTGTATAATTATTCTTTTATAATTCTTTTATAATTAGATTTAAGTTGCTAATATTTTAGCAATATTTAGTAATATTATTTAGTAATATTCTTTTATAATTCGTTTATAATTAGATTTAAGTTGCTAATATTTTATTTAGAAACTGCTTGATAGCTCTGCCCCCTGTCTAATTCCTACCTAATTTTGTTATCAGGTTACATAATCACTAACAGGCTTAGTCCTAGGCCTCTGAGAAAGGCTTGTCTGGAAACAAAACATGAGTTACATTATGTTCTGCAGGAGACACTAAAGCTCCTTTTCTTTTTTTTTTTTTAGAAAATGTCCTACAATGTGCATTTTATTCCATACCATTATACAATGTTTACATATAGTTATAACTCTTATGAAAATGTTTCTTCTTTACCAATTGTACATAGTGCCTAAATCTTTCACTTTAACATAGAGAAATGGAGAGTGGAAATCCACATCGAATGCTATCCTATAAGTTGTAATGAGCTGCAAATGTGCCAATGAGGAGGCTAGAAGTCTTACAGGAGCAGCGTGCCTTACAAACTCTTGGCTTTAGTGAATTCGGGCATACAGGACCCACAGTCTCATCTTGTAGTAAAACTCAAGACAAAATAAATTAGTGTTGGAGTCAGTTATCATACCTCTTTCCATTTGCCATACTTGCCAGCATTTGGCAACCAGCGTGGGCCATTTGAACAATTATTTTACTTGATTAAAAATAAATTAATTAAAAGCTAAGTTGTGACTCTTCAGTTGTTTCCAATTTGATATCTTAAGTGAAAGTAAAACTTAAAGAAACTGCCCCCCAAGCTTTGTTTAGTACGATGACCATACTAGAGGAAAAGTGTATTACTTTTCTTTGAAGTCCAACTGTCTAAAGCTTTGTGGAATATTGAAAATTAATTTCAAAGGGAGATTTTATTTCTCCTTGCTTGCTTGTCCTGAATTTCTGCTGTTGTCACCTTCCTCTAAGGCCCATTTTTCATTCTCTCTTTGGGAATGATACGATCTTAAGCATACTAATTTGTGCATTCATGCATTTATTCAGTCACTGAAGATCTATTATTGTTTGACTATCATGTATCAGGCCCTAGGAACTGAAAGCCTGACTATGAGCAAACACAGGTAAGGACCCTGTTATTATACAGCAGATAAAATGGTTGCTAATCAAATAATCCCTTCAGTGAATGTATAATCACAAACTGAGGTCAAGCTGTAAAAGAAAAACCTCACTTCCGTCAGGGGAAGGCTCCAGGGTGGGTGGGAAATGCAGCATTGGTGAAAAACTGTTTAAGGAATTGCTTTTGAGCAGGGATCTAATGGATAGCAGTTAAGCAAGCCTAAGGGATATAAGGGTGACAGTTAAGAGGGAGGAGGAACATATTCCAGGCTTTAAAAAACAGCATGTGCAAATATCCTGTGGCAGAAGGAAGTGTGGGTATCTGAAAGTAGGTTTAATATCTGAAACAAAGAAAAAAAGAACTACTGGTGATGAGGGTGGGGACTAGAAAACATGATTGAGGAGATGTTTGAGAAGTGACATAAAGAAATGGATAGATGTGCAAATGGGTGAATGTGTATTGTCAAGGTAGTCTTTAGTTCTCTGCTTTGAGTTGGAAGACATATGAGACTACCTTACCACCTACAAAGCTGACCATGGAGGCTAGTTTGATCATCAACATTCCACTCCCAACACTCTAAGAATGGACCTCCATATGGCTGAATCGCTGGACAACTTCAGGGATTACTTACTCAGCCTCTCAGTATTTGATATTTGAGATCATGTTCTTGAAACTTTCTCTTCTCTCAGCCTCTATAACATCAGTAACCTTCTCCATCCCCAACCACTTTTCTAAGAGCCATAGCAAGATTATCTTCTTCTATCAGCCTAATAAATATTGGTGTCTCAGTTACCTTCCAAAGACTATTTGCTCCCCACACAATCATATCCTATTACATTTGATAAGTTAGTGACTCTAAAATTCTGTTTCTGAAATTCTCTGTCTTGAAAATGTTTACACAGAAGTTGCATGACCATCTGCCAGAGAGGAAAATGAATGAAATGAGACAGTGACCTTTATCCCCTACTGAGAGCTAGGCTACACAGTGACATGATATTACAATTAACAATGTGAACTATATATAAGCAATTTATGTGTAGCAATGGAAATTCTTCAAACATCACAGTTTGCTTCATGTTCTGGAGAAATAATATCACAGGTAAATATCTGTGTGAGAACTCCACAGTGACAGACTGAATGATATATGATGAACAGCTGTCCAAATAGTGAGCTCACTCAAGCAATAATAGGATTTCCGTTGTCTAATATGACTGAGAGGACAACTAGTGCTGCTGAGATTTCAAATAAAGCTTGATATTAGAATGTTGAAATATAGCATGTTCTAGTATTCAGTACTTTTTTTTAAGATTTTTTAAAAATTTATTTATTTGAGAAAAAGAGAGTACAAGGAGAGGGAGGGGCAGAGGGACAAGCAGACTCCCTGCTGGGTGTGGAGCCTGATGCTGGGCTCAAACCCAGGACCCTGGGATCATGACCTGAGGGAAAGTCAGATGCTGAATGGACTGAGCCATCCAGGTGCCCCTCTGGTATTCAGTACTTTTAAAATACAATCGCTTTAACAGGTCAGAACAGAGTAATGATGAAAAGCAGAGTTGAGCAGATAGCATGGTAGACTGAAAAGTCATTGAGAATACCTCAAATCCCCAAAGATTTTTTTTTTAATAACTGTCCTTGGCTCTATCATTAGTGAGTCATTTTTGGGGGGGTCAAGCATGGTCATCTCTCTGACCTTAATGGAAACTGAGGGACAGAACTAGCCTAACTGACAGGGTTCTACAAGGCCAGATTCCAAAGTAGAGTATTTCTCACCTAAGACCATAGATTAGGGAGTGAAAGGTACTGTGTTGTTTAAATTTTATTTATTTGAAAGAGAGAGGAAGAGAGTAAATGGGAGCAAAAGGGAGAAGGAATCTAAAGCAGGTACTGCATTGAGTACAACCTCTAGCACAGGCTCAATCCCACAACCTCAAGAACATGACCTGAGCAGAAACCAAGAGTCGGACCTTTAACGGACTGAGCCACCTAGGTGCCCCAGGTCCCATGCTCTATGTCATGTGAAAGAGCAGAACCAAAGTTCAGCAAATAAAAAGTTTGACAGGAACATACAAATTGATATCCAAAACTATTTTAGGGACCAGAAGAGAAGAACAAACATTAACAGGATGATCACAAATGTTAATTCTTTTAGGAATCATCTGACCAGGCTTTGTTGCTTACAATTTCTTTTTACTTTAACAATCCAGGTAGAGAGAGCAGTATATTTAGTCAAGTTTGAAAGGTCTAGAATGGACATACATCTTGGAGGGCAAGAAGGCTTGGTGAGAAGAAGAGAGGCTCATATGAAAGGCACTGTTGTAAAATATATAAATAAGTAAAATCACCCTTTAGCATGACATGTTGCTATTTAAAGATTTATCTCGGGCAGCCCGGGTGGCTTAGGGGTTTAGCACGACCTTCAGCCCAGGGTGTGATCCTGGAGACCCGGGATCCAGTCTTGCGTCGGGCTCCCTGCATGGAGCCTGTTTGTGTGTGTGTGTGTGTGTGTGTGTGTGTGTGTGTGTGTGTGTCTCTGTCACCATGAATAAATAAATAAAATCTTAAAAAAATACTTCTTTTGCAGTTATTAGATACACTATCAGTAATGATTTTAATGATATAGTTTTTGTTTTTAAGATGTATTTGACAGAGAGAGAGCAAGCGAGAAAGAGTAAGAGAGCACAAGCAGGGGAAGGGGCAGAGGGAGAGAATCCCAAGCAGACTCCTCTTTGAGTATGGAGCCTGATGTGGGGCTTGAACCCAGGATCCTGAGATCATAAGCAAAGCCAAAACCAAGAGTTGAGTGCCCAACCAACTGAGCCACCCAAGTGTCCCAGTTTATTTTTTTTTATAAAAATGAAAGAATATCGTGTTCTGGCCTTTTTCTTTTAATAAATTTATGAATTTACCTGAGGGTTTTTGGTCCCTTTATTTAGGATAATTTAGACTGACGTTCATGGACTAGGCTAAGAATGTAGTACAATATCAGTAAAAAGTTATTTCAGTGAAGGAACTTCTTTCAATACTTTTAATTCAGGGTGGTATAAAAGAACACACACATCTCTCTAATTAATAGTCTCCCTGTCATTGGATGGTTTGAATATGTTTGTTCTCCCTGTTTGATTTTGTCTTCCTATCTATACAAGAGATGATTAGAGAATAAGATCAGAATGCACAAAATGCTGACCTATGAACTAAGCTAGGAGACTGTTGGTTTGGTCAAGACAGTGTTGCTGTTTGTTTGTTTTTCATCTTGTTTTAATGAGTTTTAATGCCTTTAGGGAGGGCATACACACGTTCACCTGGGGACCTACCAACCCACCCAACCACTGAGTTGTTATCAAGATTCTATGTTTGTATATCCTGCATGAGTCCTGAAAATGCTTCAGTTTGTAGCTCTCAGATTAGACATTTTGTCAAATGTCCTTAGGCTCTTAAAGTTTTAATTCTGTAAAACTTCCTAAGAGACTGTTCTTTCCCACCCTGCATTGGTAGAGAGACAAATGAACTGGAAGGAAATCTATGCATGGTCAAGCCTAGCTGGTAGCATCAAGCCATCTCCACACACTATCTTATTTAATCAAGCCACTCCAGTGACCTAGGTATTATCATACCCATTTTTCAGGTTACAAAATAAGCTTAGAGAAGCTAACATTTTGTCCATAGTAAATAAAATGTTCATTAGTTGTGGAAATCAGATTCAAGCCCAGATCTGTTTGTCTCTTAAACCTCCCTATGTCATAGAGACATGACTCCTCCCTTTCCTTTAGTGGGCAGAAGTTTTCAAAAGGATCTCTTGAATAATGAAGCTTTACACAGACTTTGAAATGTTGTCAATGTTAGATATACAAAGGATGTCAGATGTCTAAATATCTCAAACACTTTTACAAAATATTTTATTTGCATGCTGCTTTCTTTGATTAATAGGGAGTTGCCTTTATGCTGTGCTTGGAAATATAACTGGCTGCCACACAGAATTTAGGAATATTGTTAGAAGAAATTTAGCTCTCACTTACATACTGATATAGCTTTGGAAAATATGTCACAAGTCACATAAACTAGAAATGTAAAGAGATTTTATTTCTATCACTTAACTTTTTTTTTTTTCATTTTGTCACAGAAACTAGCTATCTCATAAATTCAAATTTGTTTGTATTAAAAAATCACTAAAATTCTACTTGCCTTAATCTGGAAATAGTACTTGATTATTTAGAAAATTTATCTGACATGAAACCATTCTGGTAAGGAGAATTTCAAGTGTGTCTAAATAAAAGAAGACAGAGTGTTAGGATGATCATTAATAGAGTAGAAAACTTTTAGCTGTGCTATATTTTCAATTGAGAGTTTTGTAAAACCTAAATCTGTTCACATAAATAGATTTTTTATAGGCAGGATATATCCACGTTATGTTAGTCACTGATTGGCTTACAATAAACATGGTGTCCAGCAAATGTCCAATACAAGAATATCTTTTTTTTTAAAGGGAAAAAAGAAAAAGATCATCCTTTAAAAAAATAAAGGAAATGAATATTTGGGGCATGATTTTGTGATTTTTAAATTTTGGCTTAACCAGCATTTATCTGATTTGACCAAAAGATTGAGCCAATAATTTCTAATTTTTAAAATTTTGCTTAAAAGAAACAGTGTTCAAATTTGCAGATGGAGATTTTCTTCAGTGCAGTGCAAATTATTAGAAGACATGTCAAAGTGATTAGATTGCTGAATCGTACTTTCTGTGAGTGGGTCTCAGGGGTAGGAGGGGGTATGGAAACTACTGCCCTTTTCAAATAATTCACAGATGTGCTAATTGTATGTCAGATATGAAAGTTGAAGCATTGTGACCTTCAAGCCAACAAAAGCCCTTTTCAAGCAAGCCATTTTCATATACCTTAATAAAGTGAACAATGCCCTTCCACAGTTAAATAATGTATTGCTTTTATTTCATTATATGTAAATACAATCAAGGAATTTGTTTCACTGTTCACATATTAAAAGTAATGCTATGAAAACAGACTATAAATCCACTTAAATTACTTTTGTGGTACTATACAATTGTGATCTAAGAATATATTTGTTGTTTGCTTCTATTGCACCTAATGTGTGGTTTCTCTGAAACTGAATGTATTTTGGATTTGAGTAGTAAAGCCTGCAATGTGTTGATGTATATAATAACCAAGACAGACATTAGGAAAGTTAACAAATGATAGAAAAGCTCTTCCCTTGAAATAATGAAGACAATGACAGCTTGTAGATCAGAGGAAACACTACTGCTCTATGCACTCACTCATCTGCTAGCAAGAACAACACTGAATAAGAGTGAGGGTCAAAGGAAGAGAAAGGAATCCCATGCTTTTCTCATGGGTCTTTCATGACATTAAGAAAGTATCTGTAGGAATGCCTGGGTGGCTCAGTGGTTGAGCGTCTGCCTTTGGCACAGGGCATGATTCTGGGTCTGGGAATCGAGTCCAACATGGGGCTCCCTGTGAGCAGCCTGCCTCTCTCTCTGCCTATGTCTTTGCCTCTCTCTCTCTCTCTCTCTCTCTCTCTCAAATAAGTAAGTAAATCTTTAAAAAAAAAGAAAGTATTTGTAAATATTGGGCTTAGGTAATGGACATTAAGGTGATTATTTAATCAAGCACCCATTTCGTTGGAAAACAATGCAAATTTCAAAAGGAATAACGTATAAAGGAATATAGGTGTTACTAATGCTTGAATCAAATTGACTGCTGGAATATCGAACAGTGCCCACGAAGTTATAGTAGAAAAGCAAGAACAGGAAGAAGAATTTAATTATCTTGTATTTGTCCAGCTTTGTAATATATTTGATGCAGAATAAAACATGAGTAATGATATAGTCATGCTTAATGCTACTTAAATATGTATAATAGACCACTGAGGAATGAAAAAAATAATAAAAGAATCATAAACTTAAGAAAAAACATAATCATATGAGATTCCAAGAATCTAGTAGCATTCAATCCATAGATAAGCCTTTTCTTTTTCAATTCTGTAGGAATCCATAATAGCTATCATCTTATTATGGGTTACATGTTGATACAAAGAGACTGGATAGGGTTGACTGATTGACTTATCAGTCTTCCTTTTTGTTTTAAACAACTTTCTAGAGCCCTTTGTTGTTAATTATTTTAACAGATACTCTGAGTAGTTCCATAAAACATTGCAGTGACATTTATGAGAATGCTGTTATCACTGAGATTTTTCAATGACTATATACATTCTCTAACTTATTTAGGATAACAAATGTTTCTGCATTTCCTTACTAATTTGAAATAATTTCCATTATTTTGGCTTGTATTTAAGGTGGCAAATCTTGCTTGTTCCATGTCAACAAATGAAGATGGGATTAAAATTGTCAAAATTGCAGCCAATCACCTGGAAACCTTGTGTCCACAGGTATGATAACTAAGTTGTTGTCTTGTTAATTAAACTAACTATAAAAATTATATATAATACTTATGACATGAATTTGAAAAAAAGACAAGAAATGTTTCCTTGTCTGCAATTCAGAAGTTTTTGTTTGTTATTTGAAAAGCAACATACTTTTAGGAATAATTTCTAGGTTAGTGTCTTGAACCATGAATCAGTATACAGCTAAGGGCAATTTTAAACACCTTGTCTTAGAACAATCAAGAGATGATATAGATAACTACTTCCTAAAAAGATCACAAATGTTGTAAGGATATGAAATATAACAATGACTAGAGACTTCAAATCTCTGGATATCCACTGAGATTCTCATTATTCTAAAAGTAGTATATGTGTTCAATTCTTGATTTACCTTGCTGATAATTTATCTCTAAGAATATTGAGGAAGTAGTAAGGGAGATTCCTCCATTGGACTTAATGTTAATTAACAAGTAAAAACTGGCTGGAGAAGTATAGTCCAGAGGACCTGCAACTGAGATCTCACAATTGATGTCCGTTTTCTGTGAGATCTCACAAGGAACCAGAATACTACAGTGGGGTCCCTAAAGTGATTGAATCATTTATACTCCCTTCTGCAGCCAAGGAGAGTTTGCATTTATCCACACTGTGGATTGCATTTGATGCTGTCACCTTTTAAATGTCTTTTGAATCTGAAGAGTTTTAAATATATCTCACTTGTTTTAATTTATTATTTTCTGATTACTAAAAGGAACGTTTTGTTTCAAATGCTTGTTAACCATTTGGCTTTCTAATTCTGTGTATTGCCTAAATCCTTTGCTATTTTTAGTTGGGTTGTCTTTTTTATTATTACATTGCTTGAGGTTGTTAAAAATATCTTTTGTTGACTATAGCTTTTCATTTAACCTTTGAAATAGTATTTGATCATTGAAGATTTTTGAAACTTTAATGATCCATCTTTCAGTTACTTCCACAGATATTTATTGAGCATCTACTGTGTATAATGGTTTGTTGACTTTTTTTGCCTTAAGAAATTTTCCCAACAAAGATGTTAAATAGTTTTCATATTTTCTTTAAAAAAGGATGAAGTATCATTAATTAACATATGGATATTTACTTCATCTAAAATTTATTTTTATGTCTAACCTGAGGCAGAGATTTTTTTTTTTTACAGTGGTAGCCACTGGGCCAATCATGTGATGGTGATAGTTGATCCTTTTCCCTATTAATGTAAAATGCTATCATTGTTTCACACACATGTACACACTTTTTAAAACATTTCTATTATTTTATATATACATATATATACATATATATACACGTATATGTATATACTGTACCTATTTGTAATACATGCATACATATACATGTTTTATATAGTGCCTTATATATGTATGCTGCATATCTATCAAATGTATATTTTATTTACTACTATTCTTTTTTATTTACTACTATTCTATATGTAAATATATATTGATAGGTAAATTGAAATACATTTCAAAATATACAAGTTTCTGGGTTCCCTGTTCTGTTCCACTGGTTTATGTCTTTATTCCTGCAACAATATTGCAATGTCTTAATTATGGCCTTACACTAAATATGGTATCTCCAGGCAAATTGACTCACCTTGTTTTTTGTTGTTATTGGTGGTGATTTTTTGTTTGTTTATTGCTCTTATTTTTTGCTTGTTCATATAACTTTCAAGATAAACTTGTCAAGTTCCATGAAAGTACATTAGAATTTTTATTGAAATTGTTAAAATGTCTTGAATTATTTTGGGAATAATGGCTCTTTGAATCTTTCCATTAATAAATGTTTTATTAGTAAATGTTATTTTAAATGTTTTATGTATCTCCGTAGTCAAACTTTAAAAAAAATGTAATTCTGGGGCTCTTTAGTTTTTTTTTATTATTTATTACAATAAATCCATGACTACCTGCTGATGACTTCCAAACCTTTCTCTCCAGGCCAGATCTCTCCCCTAAAGACCACACTCAGATATAGTATAGTCTTGACATTTGCATTTTGACATCTAGAAGACATCTAAAACTTAAGCCAACATGGAACTTCTGATTGTTGCATTCCCATCTCATTCTGCTACTGAATGAGAGCAGTAGCAGAATGAGATGAAATGATACTGAAGAGTCTTACTGATTTAATCTAATGCATGGCTATTTGCCTGGTTGCTATGGGAAAAAACCTGGAAATTTTCCTTTCTTCATTCAGTAAATATTTATTGACCATATACTATGTGGTATCTGGAGGGTAAATAGTAAAGAAAACAAACAGATGAAAATCCTTGTTCTTGTGAAGTTTTTATCCTAATGATATCTTTAAAAAAAGATTTTATTTATTTATTCATGAGAGACACAAAGAGAGAGGCAGAGATAGAGGCAGAGGGAGAAGCAGACTCCCTGCGGGGAGCCTGATGAGGAACTGGATCCCAGGACCCGGGGATCAGGCCCTGAGCATTCTGCGGATGCTCAACTACTAAGCCACCCAGGCATCCCTATTCTAATGATATCTAATGGCTGTTTTTCCTATTGAATTCATTAACTAGTCCCATCAATTTCACCAAAAATATTTATCTTGAATCTATATACTTTTCTCCAGCTTATCTGTCCACATCTTAGCTTATACCATCATTTCTATCTTGGACCACAGAAACATCATTTTATATGATTTCCATGCCTATACTTCTCTTTAACCTACTTTCTATCTAAAGGCTAAAGTAAATTTTGAAGATATTTACAATGGCGATTGCTTTTCTTAGCTTTTATAGTAAAATTCATTTTTTATGCCTTATTCAGACTTATATAATATAATAAACTTCCTACTGCCTAACTTCCAGCCCCACTCTGTATTATTTCCCTTTTCACTCATTAGATCTCTGCATATTGGCCTTTTTGTTTCTAGAATACAGCACGTTAGTTCCCACCTGAGGGAGTTTGCACATAGTAGTTCCCCAGTATTTTCTTTTCCATATGGCCAGATCCTATTATGTTCATTTTGTAAGGACTCAGCTCAAATATCATCTTCTCAGATATCAATTTCCCTAAGTCATTCCTTCAGCTATATTCCATTATGTCACCATATTTATTTCTTTTAAAGTCTCTGTCACTACCGGAAATTATGTATTATTTTGTTGCTTTTATTGTACATTCTCCATACTCAAACATAAAGTTCATGAAGCCAATGATTTAATCTTCCTTTTCACTACTTATAACCTCCGTACCTAGCAGAAATGCAGCATATATATGCAGTGTATATGAACGATGGTTTCTAGAATGATAAATTATTCTATATTTATAAAGGGCAGTGAGGTTTTTGGCAACACCCTTATGATACTTTTCCTAACATGATGTGTCTTCTTTTTGACAACGTGAAAAAAATCATGGTATAATTAGTTGAGCTGTAGCTCATGAAAAAAAAAGTCCTAAAAAAGGCTGATTAATTGTAGTTGTTAATCAAGGGTGAGCTCTGTGCTGGTGGCTACAGCTGATATGCTCTTGACTTAGCTCATTTCAGTGTTTTTCTAATGAGTTGGGTAAGACTATAAAATAATATTCTTAAAACATTCAGTTAAAAATAAGAGAAGGGGAGCAGCCCAGGTAGCTCAGAGGTTTGGCGCTGCCTTCAGCCCAGGGCATGATCCTGGATCTTCAGGATCAAGTCCCACGTCAGGCTCTTTGCGTGGAGCCTGCTTCTCCCTTTGCCTGTGTCTCTGCCTCTCTCTCTCTCTCTCTCTCTCTCTCTCTCTTTGTGTGTCTCTCATGAATCAATAAATAAAATACTAAAAAAAAAATAAGAAAAGGGGCGCCTGGGGGGCTCAGTTGGTTAAGTGTCTGCCTTAGGCTTAGGTCATGATTTCAGGGTCCTGGGATGGAGCTCTAGGTCCCCTGCTCAGTGAGGAGCCTGCTTTTCCCTCTGCCCTTCTCCCTGTTTTTTTTTTTTAAATTAAGAGTAAAGGGCTTATATTAGCTGAAAGAATCGAGTCACAAAAAATTTGGATATTCTAGAATATGGATATAAAATATAATACTAAATCTCGGTATCCAGATGAAATATAATAGATGTTAAGTACTAAACCATACATATTGGGCGCTCTGAAGCAAATTGCAAAATAGAGAATGGAAGAGTTATGGCTTAGCAAAAATTTACCCTCCATAAGGCTTAGAGATTTCACTTGATAGTAATCTTAATGTAAATCAACAGTGTAACATAGCTGTCAGAAAAAAACTAATATGATTTAACATCTTTTTGTCAAAGAGTAAATTTTAAAAGTTATTCTCAACCTTCTCTGTACTTCAAAATTATTTTTTAAACTGTACATATCTTAATATAGTACATCCTGAAATTCAGAATTAGTAGGTCTGGAGTGCATCCCAATTGTGTGTGTGTGTGTGTGTGTGTGTGTGTGTGTGTGTGTGTATGTGTGAGTCCCAATCTGTGTAAGCTCTACTTTTATAATACCTATTGAAATAAAGCATGCACTTACATTTAGTCCCACTAATTTGACTTCCAACAATTTATGGTACAGCTATATATGTGCACATGCACAAAAGTCTAAGAATAAAGTTTTTATGCAGCTTCACTTATAATGACAAAAGCCGGAACCAACCTAAGTGTCTGTTAGCAGAAAATGTTAGAAACTGTCAGTAGTTAAGTCGGCTCAGCTTATGTTTTGGTATGCTCGATACCCAAGATAAGTGAAAGAGTCAAATTTCAAGTGAGTATGTATGTTATCCCATTTATTTGAAAAAAACAAAAAGGAGATAGATTGAGCCATATATTTATGTAGTTATAGAAAATTTTTCTAAAAGGTTCTCATGAGAATTTTAATAGTTAATTACTTCCAGGAAAATGAGACGGGACAAAGAACAAGGAGAATGGTTTTACAGTCCATTTTATTTCTTTTAGTACTCTTAATTTAACCAGAAGTAGGTATTTTATTAATTTCTAAATAAAAGCCAACCAATTAAAAATATTGCTAGATTGTTTCTGGAGTAAGTCAGGCTGAGAACACACAGGGTCAGAAGGAGCTGATAGGGAAACATTTAATTCCTGTTTGTTAAAAACTATTGAATTTGCTGAGATTTCAGTGAATTGGATCATCCTGGCTCTTACTGTGCCTCAAGGACTACAGCTATAATGCTTTGTCCAGGTACATCTGTCACATTTAAAAAAGAATTGTCACTGGGAGCATATTTAGCAGAGGATATTAGAAATAGTGACATGACTTGAAACTATGTCATATGAAAAACTCATAAAGGCAACAGGGAATTTCTAGGAAGGAAAAGGTAAGACTTTGAGAAATGTCGTCACTGTCATCAAATCTTTAAAAGACTATGATGCAAAAGACTTGTTCTAAAGATTCCTGAGGGGCAGAGCTACAATCTGTAGGTAGGAGCTACAAGGATATAAGCTTCATCTCAATATAGAATGAGAAATGCTCTCTAACAGAGCTATCCTGAAAGGAACTGGATTTTGTTGAGGAGGAATTTGGGGTTTCTCAATGCCACGGACATTCAAACACAAGGAGAGTGAACATTAGACCAAGCTATTATAAAGGGAGGACAAGCCTTGGGTGAGAAATTTCTACAAGCCACTAATGCCCAATCCTGAAATGCTCTAATGAATCTTTTATATAAAGTAGAGAAATGTGATCTGAATGATAGCTGTTTGAACCCAACCTGGTGGAAAAATAGAGCTATCTATAGGACTTAATTCTTACTGTATTTTAAAAAGGAACTTGGAAGGATATTTTAAAAGTAAATATTTTATATTTCCATATGGCACAAAAATGAGACAGAATGCAAGGTTTTAAAATATGTTGATAATTTGGGGATCCCTGGGTGGCGCAGCGGTTTGGCGCTTGTCTTTGGCCCGGGGCGCGATCCTGGAGACCCGGGATCGAATCCCACGTCGGGCTCCCGGTGCATGGAGCCTGCTTGTGTCTCTGCCTCTCTCTCTCTCTCTCTGTGACTATCATAAATAAATAAAAAAAATTAAAAAAAAATAAAAAAAGAAAATAAAATATGTTGATAATTTGGACTAATGTTTGAAACCTCATAAACTACATTTAATAAGGGTAATAAGGGTAAATATAAAGTCAGGACCTAAGGTTAAATAAAATCTATTGCACTAGTGGATAGGAAAACATTGCTTACCAAAAGCACCTGGGGCACCAGGAATTGAGAGGGGCATTTGCAATCAAGTTCAGTGAGTTCAAACAGTGGTCCATGAAAGCATTTTCATAGCGTATACTGAAATTTGGTTAGTAATAATCAGTTTTTTTCACCAAGTAAAGCTTATTCAATTTTTTTGTTAGAACTAATGTGCTTTCTACTTGTTTGATATTCATCAAAAACATTTGATTTATGAAATAATAATGAAAGCAGATAATAGCTTTTCACATGGTTATTCTTTACTTAGCAAAATAAAAATTTCCCTACCCTGTGTTAGTTACTTCATTTTCTCCTCTACTTAACGTCTTTCAGAAATATTCGTGCCCTGAAAAATCCAGAAAATTAAAGGTACTAATTTAGGTAATTCAACTACATGTCAGTAGCATGACATGGGGGCCATCTTATAGTCTTAAAATGATTATGACCACTTAGCTTGTGAAATAGGGGAAAATTTCCAGTGTAGTTGACTTGGGCTGTCCATATCTAGAATACCATGTTGGGTTCAGGCCCTGCAATTTAAGGGCTAAGCAGAAAAAGAATGAGTTGTTTTAAGTGTAGTGAATTACTACCTAACCACAAGAAGTATTTGACCAAAAGTCAAATAGGCTGTGCCCTGTCAAGATGTTAAGAAATAGAATTTCAGAGATGCCTGGATGGCTCAGTGGTTAAGCATCTGCCTTTGGCTCAGAGTGTGATCCTGGAGTCCCGGGATCAAGTCCCACATCAGGCTCCCTGCATGCTTCTCCCTCTGCCTACGTCTCTGCTTCTCTCTCTGTGTATGTCTCATGAATAAATAAATAAATCTTAAAAAAAGAAAGAAATAGAATTTCATTATTGGGATGGTAAAGGTATTAGATGTCTTAAGTGGGTTTTTTTTTTTTTTTGTAAATAAGATTCTTTGATTAATAAAAACATGATGAAAACCTAGGATATTTTCCCTGTGGTGAATACACTTATACTCAATTAAGCAGACTCTCACAAGTGCTTATATTTTCCAAAACTAAGTTAAGTTTTCTAATCACTGTCATGTTTGAATCAATATCTAATATAGCTTAGTTGTATCTTCTGTTTATCCCTCTCATCAAATGCTATGTTATATGATGACTTGAGAGAGTTAAAACAGCTTGTAAAGCCATTTAGTTTATTTTCAGTGATGTGCTTGGTGATATATTTTCACAAGTTACCTATTTAAATCAATAATTACTTTCTAAAAGGGCTGTATATGGAGTGTGTTAAAAAGTAGAGACAAAAGTCAAGTTTGCCCCAGGTATAGAAGCATGTGAAGTATAAAAAGAACGAAGTACCAGGGGGAGGATATGCAGTGGACATCATCTGTATTCATATTTTTTTCAAAGATTTTATTTATGCATGAGAGAGAGAGAGAGAGAGAGGCAGAGACATAGGCAGAGGGAGAGGGAGAAGCAGGCTCCATGCAGGGAGCCCGACACGGGACTCGATCCCGGGTCTCTCATGTGTATTCATATTTAGACCTGGAAAAATACAACCTCCATGAGGCCAGGAATTTGAGATTCACTGATGTAGCCTAAAAATGATGCCAGACACATAGTAGGTACTTAGTACATTATTTATGAAATGAATGATTATATCTGCATGAACTTATTTTGACATTGGGAAGTGGAAGCTGAAAGCCAGCACTATTCTTCTTCTCTTTTTTGTTCTCTGGAAAGTATAGAAACTCCTGGTTTCTAATCAAAGTCATAAAAAGTCCCCATATGACACTGTCTCTTTGAAGTACAAGTCATGTGAAGTAAGGCATTATCTCCTCCTGCATGGACAGGATTTTTTTGTTATAATAGCAGCTTATTCTGATTAAGTTATGATGTGTTACTGTATTCAGTACATGCTTCAGTAAGGGTATCGGGCTATCTCTTCCAAATGAAAAACATATCCTAATTCGTATGGGGTTTTGTTTGTTTGTTTTTGTGATCAAGAAGCTGTCATATCTATGAATTGAAAGCACTTAATTTTCTCAGAATCATGCTCTGGGGAACCAGATATGTTTTCTTTCAATTTCTATAGATGATGATGATGATAGATGTTTTGTTTGCAACTAAATAATATAAGACTCAAATAGTCCATTTGAAATCATATTCCTTAAGAATCCCAGAGTATACCTGTGAGTGTTGTGACAGGCTTTTTACAATTATGCCTAATTTATTTCTTTTCTTTTAAGAGAATGGCAAAAAATTCTATGATTTTGTAAACCAAGAGTCATATAAGACTATAAAAAGGCTAAAATGAAGTGATCGTTTTTTAGGAAGCTGATTATGATAGAATGGTTGATTCTCAAGACTGTCTAATGCAATTTCAGAGTGGAAGCATAGGAACAGCCTCTTCCTGGAGGTGCCATGATATTTATGTGGGAGACTGATTGAATGCATCTACGAGCACAGTTGCTTTCTAAGCTGCAAATTAAGCTCTGTGTGATTGTCCTATCATCGTTTTGTATCTTGTCCCAATTATGCAATCAGCCACTCCCTTCTACCAATTCCAAGGATCTCTTCATTCAACAAATATTTGCTGACCACCTACTTGGAGAACCCATGAAGCAAAGGGGACCTAGGGGCAGGAATTGGGGATTCATGAGATACCCAGTGGAAGAAGTCTGGGGAGTAAGTTCTGAGTTTATTGAGAAGAGGCTTTATCTATGAAAATCTAAGGTATCATGTCCTAGGAGAAGACACAGAGTTGTGGGAGAGAAGTCATAGACATTAAATTTTATGGGGAAGTGAGGTCACAAATTAGAAAATGTCTTAAAATAAGTATCCAGGGCTAAATATGATTTAGTATGCAAGCTGAAGCAAGAATTTCTAAATCCATCACAAAACAGAGACTGTGCTGGAGCCTTCATTTACACTCACTGTATGTGCTGTAATAGTTAAGCATATGAGCATAAATAACCTGTACCAGCGCAGACAATGTTCTAGTCATATAGGAAAACAAAGATGGTACTTTGTTTACATTGTTTTCAATGAGAAGGGAAAATATATCATCCAGGTAAAAATGAAAACGGTATTAGAGAGGAATACGTTGAGATGCTGTGGTAGTTTAAGATTCATGTTAGGAGATTCTGGGCGGGTTCTCAGAAAAGTGACATATTCTGTAGGTCTTAAAGGATAAGCAAGATTTGGACATTTGGGAAAATATGAAAAGGACATTCTAGGCAAAGGAGACAGAAAAGCATATAACAAATTTTAAAAATGAGTACTGAATCTGTGTAAGCTACATTGTTTCTTAACAGGAAAGCTCTTGACATTTTGAGTGGAATAATTCTTTGTTGTGTGAGACACAACGGTGAGGATCTGCCTGCCAGAAAATTCAGAATCTAGGGCACTAAAATACACCACCACCACTTCCCAGCTCAGTCTCCATGATAATCCAAAATGCCTCCATACATTTCCAAGTTCCTCCTAAGTATCCCATGTGAGAATGTGGGACCATGTGCCCCATGTGAGAACAAATGGGAGGCCATGGACTGTGGAAAATGGAGATGTAGGATATACAATTGAAATATAGGCCTTAGCCTTTACTTCCAAGTGAAGGAATTTAGATTTGGAATTTAGTAGAGGATGGCAAATCATTATAGGTTTTGAGTAGAAGAGTAACATTATCACAGTTATGCTTCCTGGGAAATAATCTGGAAACTATGTCAATTGATTAGAATATGTGATGGGTAGGACCAGTGAAGAGATTATAGGATATTATATATAAAAGTCAGATCTTGAATAAGGGACACAGGAATAAAAATTTATAAGGTAGGACAAATTGTAAATAGACTATGTAAATTGACCAAATAAAATATGTGTTAGTATCAGGATATTTAACTAAATGGAGAATATTTATGACTGTTCCTCTTGAGAACTTTGCCTCGAGAATTAAATGAAAATTACTATAACCAGATATCCTGAAAACTTCTGTACCCTGTCATGACAACCTCACTGACCAAAGCACCTTATACAAATCTAAGCAATAATTTATCCTGTTTTGTGCTATGATCAAGGCTCTAAATTATAGTTCTATAACTAAAAGCTCTGAGCTCTCATTGTATGTGTTGTAAATGACATTTCCACTGACCCCTATATTCCAATTTAATTTCAGAGGGGTTTTCTGCATTCTCTTGAGGGAAAGAGTATCCAATTCCAGATCCACACTGAACCAGAAACTTGGGTCTGGCAGTTGACTCCCAGGGTCTTTAGAGTATAGACTTGGTAGGACAATGACCTGGGGATGTCAATTTTAAAAGAGCAATGGAGGGAACTTAATAAATGTGAAAAATATATATGTAGACCAACAATTATTATTGTTTATACTTTCTTTTTTAAAACTGCCTTTGCTGACAGTGTTTGATAAAAAAAAATACTGTGTCATTTTGGGTCACCTTGGGAGACTGGGATAAGAATTAGAGACAATTTGAGTAGATATACCATTACCACATATGCTCAGTATAAGAGGCAGTGTGCAGAAGAAACCAGAACCAGAATAGTGAAATAGAACTATGTTGAGATCCAGAAGCTGTAAGATCATTACTCTGTGAGATGGAATGAGCTAGGCTGGAGAATTTATGAGAGTGATTATGAATACTATTTCTCAGTCTTTAGCTCCATTCCTAGGTGGCATAGACACTCAAAGAAACGTATACCTATTGTCCCTCACATTATAAATGCTGTTGAATATTTTTGATGGTGACATGGAAGATATTTAAATGATGCTGGTAGAAGGAGGAAGCTAGAGAAATTACTTTAATATGTGAACACCCAAAGCATAAATCTGGAGAAGCTGTGGCAAAATGGAAAATGCTTGCTTTAAGGACTTCTCATTTATTTTTAAAACTCTGAGGTCACACCTTCTCACTGGAAAAAACAAAACAAAACAAACAAACAAAACAAAAGAAAAGGAAAACACGTGTAGCCAATTTTTAGTAGAATATTTGATTTCTATTTAGAGTTCTTTTTCCTCCCCTTGCTCAACAACCTCCATAGTCTCCCAAAATTATCATTTAGTTTTCCAAGCAGGATTTTTTAGAGATTTATTTTTTAAAATTTATTTTGGTGGCAGGGAGGGAAAAAGGGAGCCAGAGAGAACTTCAAGCAGACTCCCCACTGAGTGCAAACCCTAGCAGGGGTTCAGTCTCTTGACCCTGAAATCATGACCTGAGCTGAAATCAAGAGTCAGACTCTGAATGAGCTGAGCCACCGGGCACTGCTTTCAAGAAGTATTATGTAGAAAGAGATATTTTATGGAAATATAATAGTGAGGTGAACCATTTTAAAGAAAAAAGACTTTGGTCTCCAGATAGCTTTGAAACCAATCTGAGAGTAGGACGCCTGAGCTAGGAAGCAGATTGCAATGCGAGGCCACCCGGGGGAAAGGAGTCAGAAATCTCAGGGACTTATCACAGTTTATGAGTACAAAACTGCCTGTCAGCATTCTGGGAAGAATTCATGGTTATGCTCTTAAGCAAATACATCTATGACCTGGGAGGAAAGTGCCTAGCAGCCAAGTTTTGCTGATAAGTTAATAAAGAAATGACAGCCATCTTCCTATTGAAACCCTTATTTCTCTGTGCTTAGTATACTGTCAACTGCCAATATATAATTATTATGATTTTCATTTTTTCCAGATTTTTTTATAAATCATGAAATGCAAAGACAAAGATTTGAAAGTCATTATAAACAAAAGTATGACTGAAGTGAGATCACTTATTGCAATTGTTTGTAGGCATTTTTAAAAAGAGTTTTCAATACACATAGTTACTATTACTAGAAAGAGCTTATTGGGAGGCATGGTTTTTAACTTCACATTGTATGTAGGTCCCTGGGTACTGTTTTTTTTGGGGGAAGTTACACTACTTAACAAGATTCATCCATTCATTCCACAAATGTTTGAGTACCTGCTTCTTTTTTAGGCATTGAGGATACTATAGCAAACATAATAGTCAAAGTGCAT
Source organism: Vulpes vulpes (assembly GCF_048418805.1). Classification (NCBI taxonomy): domain Eukaryota; kingdom Metazoa; phylum Chordata; class Mammalia; order Carnivora; family Canidae; genus Vulpes; species Vulpes vulpes. The sequence continues at coordinate 77,547,772 of NC_132783.1, read as the reverse complement.
GTCCTTTTGGACCTTCCATTGTATATGAGAGCTGGAGTAATAAATGCAAAAACAAATACATAAACAAGATATTTTTTGGGTAATAATAGCTAACACTTATGTAGCCTTTGTATGCTAGACTGCTTCTAAATACTTTTTACATATTAGCGCATTTAATCCTTATGATAAACCTAAGTGACAGATACTATTGTTTATGCATTTTTTAAAAGATTTTATTTATATATTCATGAGAGACACAGAAAGAGAGAGAGAGTCAGAGACATAGGCAGAGACACAGGCAGAAGGAGAAACAGGCCCCATGCAGAGAGCCGGATGTGGGACTTGATCCCAGGTTTCCAGGATCCCGCCTCAGGCTGAAGGCCGTACTAAACTGCTGAGCCACCTGGGCTGCCCCTGTTTATACATTTTTAAAGATAAGGAAACTGAAGTAAAAAAAAAAAAAAAAACCCATTCACGTAGATTGCCAAGTCAGAAAGAGAAGAAACTGTACACTAAATTCAGGCCTAGGAAGCCTGGTTTTCTAACCTGCCATGCTGCATGCTACACTATGAGGAAAGTCAGAGAAGTTATGAGATAGAAGATTATGAGCAAAAAATATCTTGATGCAGAGGTGACATTGGATAGTTTTATAGCAAGAAGGAACAAGTCATGTAAAATCCTAAGGAAGAGCTTTCCAGGAAGTACAAAAGCCTTCATATAGGAATGAACTTCACCTGTTTTGAGTAATGAGGTGGAGGGTTGGGGGAGGAGAAGGCAGGGACTAGATCATATAGGGCCACGCTATGGAGGTAATGCAGTACTGCTATAAGAATTTGATCAGATTAATGGCTGATGTATGGTACATGGATTACAAGGGAACAAGAGTATAAGAAGTCAAGAATTAGGAGGGCTTTGGGAGTTAGGGTCTAAGCATCAGAGTGAACAGTTGTCCATTACTGACCTGGGAAGGATTTGGGGCGATGTTAACACAGGGGGGTGAGTTCTATTTAAGCAATATTAAGTATGAGATAAGTATGAATTTCAGATGGAGGAGAGATATCTGATGTGAAGTTCAGAGAAGAGGTTTTAGGAGAATTTGGAACTATCAACATATAGATGATGTTTAAAACCAGTGGTTAAATGGTTAAAACCATTGGTTTTAAACCAATGGTTAAAACCATTAACTATGATGTTAATACATCATAGAAGGATAATTCAGCCCTCAAAAGAGGAAAGAAGGAAGTAGCATTCCAACATTCAGCTAATGGAAGACAAGGAGAAACCCATGGAAAGCAACTGGGAAAAAATAGCCAGAGGAGCAAGAACAAAACCAGGAGACTGTGGAAGAGTGGAGAACTAGAGAATTGGGGTTTCAAGAAGTAAGTGTTTAACCTACGTCAGTTGCTGCTTGAGATTCAAATGGAGAGATGAGGATTGAAAACTATTTTTTGGATTTTGGTCACAAACAGATATAATAGACAAAATTTGATTCAGTAGGACTTTGGTAACTAAGACTTTCTGCATGTTAATTAAATTTCTGAATAAGGTGGACTAAGGGACTCTTAAAGCTGTGATTCTCAAAATGTCCCCAGACCATCAGTATCAGTACCACCTCAGAACTTACTAGAAATTAAAGTATTTAGGTCCCACCTTAGACTTACTAAATTAGAAACTGTGGTAATTGTGGCCCACCTGTGTTCTGACATGTCTTCCAGATGATTTGATGCATGCTACAGATTGTCCCGGGACAGTTATATGCTTGAGGGCCTAGCACTGTATCTGGAAAGCTGACTGTGTGTATATCTTATCAACTGCATGAAGTGGTAGCTTGAAATTAGCCATGGTGGGAGTATATATTCCAGAGAAATCAGAAACCCCCAAATGCTACAAATCAGGGTACACGCCTCAACCTTTATTATTTTATTATCAAAACTGGCAAATTCAGTACGTCTAGGGTAGAGCCTGTGAATTTGCCCGTTTTTTTTTTTTTTAATTATTTACTTATTTTGGAGGGCGCAGAGAGAGGGAATCTGAACACTAAGCACTAAGATCAGAACCCAATGTGGGGTTCAGTCCCACAACCCATGAGATCACAACCTGAGCCAAAACCAAGGGTCGGACACCCAACCAACTGAGCCATGCAGGCACCCCATGAATTTGCTTTAACAAGTTATCAGTTAATGTCGATGCCACTGGTTTTGCGACCACACTTTGAGAGTTAACAGAACTATATTAGTTTTATTCGTTCATAGTTCTCAAACGTTCTCCCCTTACCCTTACATATTTTTTAGCTGTACTGTCTTGAAAAGTCTCTTTCAATTTATATTTACCTCCTAGAAGCAGTGAATTTGTAAGTCACAATGTCCATCACATTACCATGATTTTAATCTAGATGTTCATTACTTCTGGCCTCTATTATTGTCATAGTTTCTCCCCATGACAATCTTTTCTTATGTATCTAATAATTACCTTGTTGAGACTCATTGGTTTTTTTTCTCTCTTCTCTCCTCATCTCAGACATAAGATTATCTAATGGCTGCTATTGGTCCCTGTATCAATTCCAGTCTCCCTTTCATGCTTGAAAACCAAGCCCTAATTACCAGCCTCACAACATGTATCCATCCCTTCATCTTTTGATTCCATGTCTTCTGTTCCTATGACTAGGCTTTTGTTCGTAACCCTGTGGAGAGCTAACTTGCATCTACTTCATTCCAACCCTCCTGATCTTCCATATACATTCTATCTATTCTTCACATTCCAACTCAATGGTATATTTTACCAATTGTACCAATTGTACAATAATTGTACCAATATGTATTTGACAAGGTATCTATCTCTTTTTGTCCAAGACAGAAAAATGGAGACTGAGTGTTTGTATAATTAGGGAAAATTGCAGCAGGTTAACACAAAGGGTTTTAGTAAGGAGATCAATTTTATCCTGAAGGAAGTTCTGTACTTATGACCATTTGAAATTTTAAAGAAAGGAAAATATCTAACAATTATTGAACATTTGCTGTTTTCTAAATGCTGTAATAAGCATTTTCCTTACACCATATTACTTGTATTCCCACAGCAGCTCTGTGAAGAGGTATTATTGTATCGGTCTTTTGAAAACCCAGAAATCTAATTTATTAAATCTATGGTAACATAAACCTGGGAGAAGAAGCTCATGCTATGGATGGTCGAGTCATGAGTCACCATATCTTACAAAGCTAGAAAAGTGAGTCAAAAATCAATAAGACACGTGTAACAGGAATGACTATAAAACCTATATTCAAATTAAATACATCCTTCATATTTATAAGTTCTTGCAGAATTTTCTTGACTGTGGTTTCATGGGAGAGGTCAACTAAAACTCCCTAAAGCTCAGTATGAGCTGATATGGTGATATAGGTACAAATAAAGCTAACGTACTCTTATTTTGCATTGTAGAAATATAGCATCCAGATCATGGAAAATAATTTTCCCTGTGTATTCTTACTAGGTAATACTTATTTGGAGTGTCATTTTTTTTGGATATCATATTAAGAGGATTTTGACAAATTATACAGCATAAAATGACAAATACCAGGATGGTATCTTTATCATAGTTGACAGGATAAGGAAAGAATGTTGAGTGGTAATATTATTACTCACATTGAAATCCTGCCACATGGAAAGGCTGGCGCAGCTGAAAGGTGAAGATAGGTGGATGGATGGAAATTAAAGAGGAGTATATTTCAGCTCAATGTAAAGAGAAACTTTCCTGGGCTCAGAGCAGTTTAGCAGTGGAATGGGCAGCTTAAGAAATAGGCAATTTATCATTGAACACGATCAAGCCAAGTATTTTTCATCTTTAAAGATGCTGGGATTGTATTATCTCTCATTTGACTTCAGGTTGCTCTTATTCAAAGTGATCTCTCCCTCTTCTGATATGTAATTGCACTGATGGACCATAGTTAATAATTAATACACTTAATTATTCTTTTGTCTAAATACATTGATATTATTCTGCAATGTCCCTCCGTCTACAGAAAGGCCCCAAAGGAGGGGAGAAACTTAGATTTTATGTCCCACTCAGTACTGTTCTGAACACATAACTGGGGTTTGATAAACACTTGTTGACCAATTGGTAATTTTCCAACCTATTGGGGCTGATATCTTTTGCTAGGGCAATTATAAACATTTCTAGGAGCCAACTTAAGTTCTTAAAATGTTACAGATAATATTCTATAGCCTCTTACTTGAGCAGCAATCACATTACAGAAACCACTATCGGCAAAATAGGGCAAAACTATTGTTTTGATTTTCTTAATAAGAATAGAAAAGTAATTCTCACTTAAATTTAAAACCACTCCCACTCACTTATGAGATATATTAAATTGTACTCTGCATACAGAACTAAATCTTGTATTTCTAGCTTACACAAACAACCAAAGTGTGTCAAAGATACTAACAACGCCATCTCTTTTCATATCCATACATATATAAACCATTTTTCTCCCTTTCTCTGTTAATCAAACCCATCAATTAATAATATATTTTTATGGCTTTTATAATTACTATTCCTTATACTGTTCTTTTCTCCCTTGTTAGAAGTATGACAGACTATACCTAATTTTAGCATTATCTCCACATGTTACATGACCATGTTAAAAAATAAACACAGTAGCAATTTTAATAAATGAAATCAGACACACTGAATCAGATATGACTAGCTTTCTGATTCATTTTCCTCATTTTTGTACATTTTGCTTATTCACTGTTTTGCTTGGTTTTAGTTTAATAGAATTATGGTAAGTAGGTTTGCATCTGGGTAAATGAGGATGGCTTCTTTTTTTAAAAGATTTTATTTATTTATTTGACAGAGAATGAGTGTGTAAGCAGGGGGAGAGGCAGAGAGAGAAGCAACTCCCCGCTGAGCAGGGAGCCTGATGGGGGCTCAGGCACTCGATCCCAGGACCCTGAAGTCATGAGCCAGGCTGAAGGTAGATACTTAATTGAACCACCCAGGTGCCCTTAGATGGCTTTAGATATAAACTTAATAAATGGTAAAATAATCTAGATTTCATTTTTTTCTCAAAATGAGATATGTAGCATATCTTTTGTTGGTATCCAGCTGTTTTGCATTTCATATTTTATGTATGTCAAATTGTATGTCAAAAATAGAGCAGTGGGCTTCCAGTCTGGAAATGGACACTCTAGTCTTCTATACTAATTAACTATGTGGCTGTGAGCAAGTGACATAAACCTTAAGCTCTTAGGTTCTCCAGTTCTTCCTTTGTAAGTGGGTGAATTTGAACTAAATATCTAAGATCTCCTCTAGATCTTAAACAGTATCTAAGATCTCCTCTAGATCTTAAATTCTGTAATTTCAGGAAGTGTTTAACCTAATAAAAATTATACCAAAAAAATTCATACCAGTGTAACATTGTAAACACATAAATATCTTTATCTAGCTGTAATTTGGTTCTTGAATCATCTATTCACAACCTTAAAAGTTATTTAAACATATTTTATAACTACTCAATATTTTTCCTTCAAAATTACTGCTCCTTTCAGTATTTTTTCATACCTTAAGAAGAAAATAATTAATTTGGTTCTACTTTTGTGTTAAAAAGAAAGGGAAAGCAGGAAGAAAGCTAGGGAAACATTTATGGGAATTACAAAAGCAATTCAGGTATCATAACACACTAAGCCCACTTGTTTTATTCCCAGTGAAACATGTGGGATGGTTCCTCTTTTAATCTGATTAAGACTATTTTTCTCCCTAAATGTTCTCATCTGAATACAAAAACAATGGAAACAAATGATGAGTCAAAATATGTTAAGCCATCTGTTTAGATAGAATAAACAGCTGCCATTATTCCTGTTAATATTAACACATCTTAACTTGTATACTGTTTCTTAATTAAAAGTGCATATCCACTCTTGAAAATAGTAAAAAACAAATCTCTGCTTTCATTATTGATGGATTAAATCCAGTTACATAAGTATGTTAGCTTCTGACCCTGGGGAGAAGTCTCTGCTAATATTAATGTACAGTGATATGTGGAACAACAACCATTGGGTATTTATTTCAGAACAGGAAATGTTGATGTAGAAAATATTGTCAGTTTTCTCCCACATCCATTCCATCCCTTTCCTCATTTCCATTGAGGGATGGGGGTACTGAATGACTTAAACCAACAATTCCCTATTGGGTATGTAATATATATTGTCATACTCAAAGTAAAATAGAAGAATTTTATTAGGTAGCTAAGGGACTTCCTTTCCCTCTCTTTCTTCCCTTCCCCTCTGTCCCTGAATGTGATACAATCAAGAATACTTAATAAGCTGGGATCCCTGAATGGCTTAGTGGTTTAGGGCCTGCCTTTGGCTCAGGGCATGAACCTGGGGTCCCGGGATCGAGTCCCACATCAGGCTCCCTGTGTGAGGCCTGCTTCTCCCTCTGCCTGTCTCTGCCTCTCTCTTTCTCTCTCTCTGTGTGTCTCTCATGAATAAATAAAGAAAATCTTAAAAAAAAAAAAGAATACTTAATACACCTAAAAACTACTGGTAGCCTTCTTGAAACCATAAAGAAAACCAACTTAAATTCAAAGCAAAATTCCAAAAACACAGTGAAAATCAGAAAAAAAGGCTTCAGTGACCTTGTTGAACTGCTTGGTCAGTCCTTGCTTGAAATCCGGTCACAACTAGAATCATTTCAGTTTAATGAGCTAACAAATTTATTTAGTTGTTAATCCCTTTGAGTTGATCTACCTGTAACCAAAAGCAACTTAATTGATACAACTTACTATAGCCAATGGTCTTTTTTCATTTCTACTGCCCTCCCATCCTAATCCCTATAACTAGGTTACATTAATAACATATCTTTGCCTTGTTTACTCCTTAAATTACAGCTCCAATTTTGTGCCAAGATTCATGCCCATAATATTTGATGCTCAGGAACTTTCTCTTCTTTTTCCCCATCCAAAAATGCTGGTATTCTAAAATCTCTTGCATGTCTGATTTTTGGATTATGAGTGGACTAATGAGTGAATAAGATGAATGAAAAAAGCTAGTATACTAACTGGTAATCTTTAAACCCATACACAATATCAATCTGCCCCCAATTAATGTCATGAGAAAGCATGCTTAAGTTGCAGATGCATGAGAATTCTATTAGGAGGGTGAATCTGGCCTACAGATTTAGCTAGTTACCTTTAAAAGAAGAGTTTCTCTTGGTCTCCATCTCAGTCTCTTTCTCTCTTTATTCATCCACGTGGCAAAGATTTATTGAAATCATTCTGTATAAGATGATATGCTTGAGAATGATGCCCACAAACCCAAGGTCTCTGCCCTCAAGAGGCCTATAGCTTATTAGATAAGATTTATAATAAGCTGATGTATAGCATAGTATGAAGAACCAGAGTGCAAGAGATAGAAGAGAAGAGGCAAAATATGACCAGACAAGGGGTATATTGTCCATATATTGGAAGACTGGGTAATAACATTTATTATTATTAGCACTCTTCACATGGCTCTCAACAAATGTTTGTTGAATGAAACAATGAAAACCAAAAGGAAAACTGAGTTCATATATTGGAACCAATTACTTGGTTCTATGTGCTAAGAAAGAAATTCATAGAAAAGCCATGACTTTGAGGGTTTCTCTCCTTCTTTACTTTAATTTTTTTCCTGATAACAGATCAGAATAAAATTTAAAATCTGCATGTTTACTGACCAAGCACTGTCAGAGCCTAGAGCCTGTAGTGGTATCTTCATTGATAATCAAGAAGTTGTGGAATAGAAATTGAAGTAATTCATCAGAATCACCTGGCTAGAGTAGCTCTGCTTCCAGGAAAGATGGAGTAGATATACTTTTCCCTATTTACATTCTATGCAACTATACACCCTAAACATTATATATAAAGCAAATATAAAAAGATTCTGAAAAGTGGAGAGTAGAAGGCAGACTGGCTAGGGACCTTGAATCCAAAGAAATGACATGATGGTAAGATCTCCAGGTTTTCCTTTTATCTCTGATAGCTTATACAGAGGGTTGAGGAAGCCAGCAACCCAGAAATACCAATAGTCATAGACAGACAAAAATATATAAATTGCAATAATATGTCTTTTTGTTTGTTTGTTTTGCCAAAGACCCAGGAAAAGGACAGCCAAAGTAAGGCAGAAAACTTTTAGACAATAACCAATTTACTTCAGCTTTAAGAAACAAACAAAAACCAAGAATGAATGGTGGCCCTATTCCACCCACACCAGTAAAAGCTAAGTAGGGAGCCTAGATTTCCACAAACATCAGGCTGTAACAAAGTACCCAACCCTTACACCAGGGTTGGCAGAAAAGCTTGAGTATGGAGCCAGGATTTCATCCCCACCTGTCAGTAATGATGTTTTCCCCTTCTTTCCCCCTCTCTATCATGGTATCAGTTGAGATCCTGTGGAAAATCAGTACTTTATCTCTACTCACCAATACTGAGATATCCCTCCACCTCCCCAACAGGGTGTTAATAGAGGAAAAGTAGTAAAGAATCATGACTTTCATTATCATTTACCTTTAATGAGGCATATCTCTCCTGCGGTATTAGTGAAGGCCATGTGGAAAGCAATGATAAGATACTCCTATCCCTCCTAGTCAGGGAGGTATCAGTGGAGGATTACCTGAGAGCCAGAGCTCCCACTCTTGCTCAGCATAACAAGGAGTCCTTCTTTGGGTATCCCTGGAAACTGAGGAGGTTACCTAGGCCTTTACATTCAGGTAACTGTTATTAGCTTTCATGAGACAGTGGTTCCCCTCTTCCCTTGACAGAGCAGTTTCAGAGAAAGCCAGCTAAAACAGAAATATTAAATACAATCCCGTCTCATAATAATCAAAATACGTAGGTTTCATTCAAAAATCACTTGTCCTACCATGAAGCAGGAAGATCTCATACTGAATGAAAAACATACTCAATAAAATCAGCACTGAGATGATAGAGATGTTAGAACTGCCTGACAAATATTTTAAAGAGGATGTTACAAAGATACAAGAACAATCACAAATGCCCTTGAACAAATGAAAAAAGTAGAAAGTCTAAGCAAAGAAATAAAAGAAATAAAGAATAAGTAGAAATATTAGAACTGAAAAATACAATAACTGAAATAAAAAAAAAGAAATTTAGTAGATGGGCTCAATGGCAGAATAGAGGAGACAGGGAAAATAATCAACTGAAAAAAACTACAATAATCACTGAATCAGAACAGCAGGGAGAAAATAGACTGAAAGCACACACACAAACACACACACATACACACACACACCCACACAGTCTTGGGAACATGTGAGACTGTAACAAAGGATCTAACATTTGTGTCCTTGGAGCTCTAGGAGAGGAGAAAATGGGCAGGCAGGGCTTAGAAATCATTTGGGGGCATGTGGTTAGCACAGTTGGTTAAGCGTCCAACTCTTGGTTTTGGCTCAGGTTGTGATCTCAGGGTTATCAGCCTTCCTGCTCAGCATCCTTGTCTGCTTGAGATTCTCTACCTCTTCCTCCCCTTTGACCCTCCTCTCCCACTCTCTCTCTCTCAAATAAATTTTTAAAATCTTAAAAAAAAATCATTTAAATACTAAATGGAAACTTCCCAAGTTTGGCCAAAGCCCTCCCAAAGTTACAGATACAAGAAGCTAGTAAAACCTTAAACATGATAAGCCCGAAGAACCTGCACCAAGATGCATTATCATCAAAATTCTGAAAACTAAAGACAAAGAAAAAAATATTAAAGCAGCCAGAGAGAAATATCACATTACATTTAGAGGAAAACAGGTCAAATGACACTAGATTTCTCGCCACAAACCATGAAGGCCAGCAGAAAATGATACATTTTTACATTTTTTTTAAGTGCTGAAAGAAAAGAACTACTGACTCAGTATCCTACATCCAGTAAAAATATTCGTCTTCAAGAATAAAAGAGAAATCAAGACATTCTAGATTGAAGGAAAACTAAAAGATTTTGTTGCCACCCAACCTGTACTAAAAGAATGACTATCTTGGTTACTTGGAATTTAACTAAGAAATAACTCATTAAATTCAGTTGTGACAATATGGGGGGGGTGGGGAATAAATGTTTTCTGGTAAAGGTAGTGAAATAATTCCCTGCAAGATGTTTTGTTTTGTTCTTGTATCTCTCTCTCTCTCTCTCTCTCTTTCTCTGAGTGTACTTCTTCCAGACTCTAACAATCTATACCATATGTGTGCAGTATAAATAGGAATATAGAGAAGTCTAATTCCCTGACTTCTAAGATCTGAACTTTTATCTTGCATTGACTTTTATTTTCTGATAGGATTTAAGCTTGATGTTGGCAGCTTCACCCAAAGATTCCCCCATGCACTAGATCAGGGTCCTCAAAATGAAGTCCACAGCCCATTCACAACAGAATGAATTGGAATATTTCTAAAATGCAGATTCCTAGGCATCACTCCAGACTTATTGGGTCAGAATAAGGTAGCACAAAAATAGTGTTAACAAGCTCTCAGGTGATTCTTGTCCACACTGAAGATTGAGAATCACAGTACTAGATTATACAAGGGGCCTTTATCAATGCAACCATATGTAGGCAAAGTAGGAGTGATTTCTCCCATCAACACACACACTACTTTGTGCTAGGCTTGCTCCCATACCTTCTCTGCCTTTTCTAATAGGATTCCTTTACCATTCTGCCCACTGCAGCCTAGCACCTTCTAGTAGGTGAGGTGTCCAGCTGAATTTTACTATACTCATCAACCAAACACACAATTATTTTAACAAGGATATTTTCAGGCTGTGTATTCAGCCTGGTTGAAGTCTCCAAAGCATTTGATCCTACAGCTATGGTGACAGATTTTTAAGTACAGATGCTTACAGATGTTGCTTTGAGGGGTGACCATTTTTCATTCTCTTTCATTACCCTTGTCTACGGGGTACATTGGCAAGAGATTCAGAAGTTAGATTGACCTGAGTTTGAATTTCTGCCTGTCCATATATTAGTTATATACTAATTAGCAAGTAGCATTCTCTCTCAGCCTACTTCGTCATTGAAAACAAAAGTAATTTCTATCTGCTGAACTCAAAGGTGTGTTAACAGTACTTTGTAGAGGGGAAGCAGAATAGAATAGTGGAGAAGCACAAAGTTTGAAGTTTATAGAGAAATAAATAAAGTGTTTTTTTTTTTTAATTTTATTTATGATAGTCACAGAGAGAGAGAGAGAGAGGCAGAGACACAGGCAGAGGGAGAAGCAGGCTCCATGCACCGGGAGCCCGATGTGGGATTCGATCCCGAGTCTCCAGGATCGCGCCCTGGGCCAAAGGCAGGCGCCAAACCGCTGCGCCACCCAGGGATCCCTAGAGAAATAAATAAATTCCACTCTACCTCTTACCAGCTGTCAGGTTTAGGGCAAGTTATTTTATAGAACAAGGATAGTAATATGACCAGCATTATCCAGACAAATGGTGAGTGCTCAAAAAATTGCGACTATTATTATTTTTGGTTTGGGGGAAGAAGTTTGCACAGTGTCAGGAACACAGGAATTTTTACCTATTATTATTAATTATGTTTAAATATTTTGAGCAGAACTCTCAGCTGTGTAGCCATCAAGTGGATTTCAGAGGTACACAGACCTGGGATGAATGCCTATCCTAGTATTTCTTACCTGTGTAAGAAACATGGCTTTGGCACAAGTTTTTTTTTTTTTTTCTCTTTTTCTGAACCTCATGTTTTCATAAAGAAAGGGGTAATGATAATTACCTCACAGGATTGGTGTAGGACTCTTTTATAAAAGAATTTAGTTCATTTCTTCTCTTGCCTTTTTACCGCCCCCCACCCCTTCCTTGGGGCCTGGTAGGGAGGGAGGCAGGCTAAGACTCTACATTGGTTTATAATCAGATTCTGGTTAATAATGTTGATATTCATTTGTTATTCACTTGTGTAAATCATGATTGCAGCTTTCAAATGATTGATATAGCCAGAGGACTCCAATGTTATTTTTTTTTAATTTTTAAAAAAATTCATTAGTTTTTTTGACAAACAATAAAGGTTCCATCTAGAAAAGCATTGAAAAGAGAACATAAAGACCAGAATACACAATTCCCATGACTTCTGAATTTCTTGAAACAATGTCAAATATCTTTTGGCTTATTCCTTTTTTTTTTTTTATTGGAGTTCAATTTGCCAACATATAGCATAACACCCAGTGCTCATCCATCAAGTGCCGCCACTCAGTGCGCATCACCCAGTCACCCCCACCCCCCGCCCACTTCCCTCTCCACCACCCCTTGTTCGTTTCCCAGAGTTAGGAGTCTCGCATGTTCTGTCTCCCTCTCTGATATTTCCCACTCATTTTCTCTCCTTTCCCCTTTATTCCCTTTCATTATTTTTTATATTCCCCCAAATGAAGACCATATAATGTTTGTCCTTCTCCAATTGACTTATTTCACTCAGCATAATACCCTCCAGTTCCACCCACATCGAAGCAAATGGCGGGTATTTGTCGTTTCTAATGGCTGAGTAGTATTCCATTGTATACATAGACCACATCTTCTTTATCCATTCATCTTTCGATGGACACTGAGGCTCCTTCCACAGTTTGGCTATTGTGGACATTGCTGCTATAAACATCGGGGTGCAGGTGTCCCGGCGTTTCACTGCATCTGTATCTTTGGGGTAATTGTGCAATTGCTGGGTTGTAGGGCAGATCTATTTTTAACTCTTTGAGAACCTCCACACAGTTTTCTAGAGTGGCTTCACCAGTTCACATTCCCACCAACAGTGCAAGAGGGTTCCCCTTTCTCCACATCCTCTCCAACATTTGTTGTTTCCTGTCTTGTTAATTTTTCCCATTCTCACTGGCTTGAGGTGGTATCTCATTGTGGTTTTGATTTGTATTTCCCTGATGGCCAGTGATGCGGAGCATTTTGTCAGATTTTTGTTGGCCATGTCTATGTCTTCCTCTGTGAGATTTCTGTTCATGTCTTTTGCCCATTTCATGATTGGATTGTTTGTTTCTTTGCTGTTGAGTTTAATAAGTTCTTTATAGATCTTGGAAACTAGCCCTTTATCTGGTATGTCATTTGCAAATATCTTCTCCCAATCTGTAGATTGTCTTTTACTTTTGTTGACTGTTTCTTTTCCTGTGCAAAAGCTTCTTATCTTGATGAAGTCCTAATAGTTCATTTTTGCTTTTGTTTCTCTTGTCTTCATGGATGAATCTTGCAAGAAGTTACTGTGGCCAAGTTCAAAAAGGGTGTTGCCTGTGTTCTCCTCCAGGATTTTGATGGAATCTTGTGTCACATTAAGATCTTTCATCCATATTGAGTTGATCTTTGTATATGGTGTAAGAGAATGGTCCCGTTTCATTCTTCTGCATGTGGATGTCCAATTTTCCCAGCACCATTTATTGAAGAGACTGTCTTTTTTCCAGTGGATCTTTCCTCCTTTGTTGAATATTAGTTGACCATAAAGTTGAGGGTCCATTTCTGGATTCTCTATTCTGTTCTATTGATCTATGTATCTGTTTTTGTGCCAGTACCACACTGTCTTGATGACCACAGCTTTGTAGTACAATCTGGCATTGTGATGCCCCTAGCTATGGCTTTCTTTTTTAATATTTCCCTGTCTATTCGGGGTCTTTTCTGATTCCACACAAATCTTAAGATGATTTGTTCCAACTCTCTGAAGAAAGTCCATGATATTTTGAAAGTGATTGCATTAAATGTGTAAATTGCCCTGGGTAGTATTGACATTTTCACAATATTAATTCTTCCAACCCATGAGCATGGAGTATTTTTCCATCTCTTTGTGTCTTCCTCAATTTCTTTTAGAAATTTTCTGTAAGAGATCCTTTACCTCTTTGGGTATAGATCCTTTACCTCTTTGGTTAGGTTTATTCCTAGGTATCTTATGCTTTTGGGTGCAATTGTAAATGGGATTGACTCCTTAATTTTTCTTTATTCAGTCTCATTGTTAGTGTATAGAAATGCCACTGACTTCTGGGCATTGATTTTGTATCCTGCCACACTGCCGAATTGCTGTATGAGTTCTAGCAATCTTGGGGTGAAATCTTTTGGGTTTTTTATGTACAGTATCATGTCATCAGCGAAGAGGGAGAGTTTGAGGGAGAGTTTGAATGCCTTTTATTTCTTTTTGTTGCCTGATTGCTGAGGCTAGGACTTCTAGTACTATGTTGAATAGCAGTGGTGAGAGTGGGACTCCAATATTCTTGAGTAAAATCAGGATTGTGATTATTTGTTCTGGAAACCAGCTTTCTACATTCTTAAATTGACAGTTAAACACATAGTTAAGTGCCTTCCTGGGTCATCCAACCCATGCAATATGGTCAACATTTAAAGAATGGATGTGGTTAATTTTAGACTCTAGTTGAGTTTAGAATACAGACAAATATTCATTTCCTGAACATGGGTTATGGCATGGGCATCTTTGAACTATAAGCTACATCTCTGCTTTTAGAGGGAAAAATCATAATGAATAACTTGCATTCAGAGAAAACTCAAAGTAACTGTGGAAAATGACATTTCTTAGTGTCTTATACTTGACCTAATACTCATAATTTTATAGCCTGAAGTATTAACATTCTAGAAGGAAAATCAACTTGGTTTAGAGACTTTTTCAACTTGTTTTATCTTCAGATAAATTGAGTATTAATTTTGGATAATAGATATATGATTTAAACTTCATAAACTAAAAATAATCTAAATGTAGGGAGCAACATGTATTTCCACATTTTTTTGTAATTTCTTCTTTATATTTTTATTTTTTATCTTTACTTATTTTTCCTTATTTTACTCATTTCTCTGGTAGTCTTAACTCCATTTCCCTCTAATATTTCATTGAGCTACTCATTTTTTATAATAATATAAAAAAAAAAACTTTACTTTCTTTCAGTATCTTCCTGGATTTTTCAATGATCATGACCAAAACAGTAATGGTTATATTTTTTGGTTTCCTCTTAACTGTTACCATGCATTGTATTGTTTATCCTTTTCTTTTTTATTTCTTCCTACCCTGCCCCACAGCACCCTGGATTATCACTGTACTGTGGAAACATTTCTGAATGAAATTTCCCTTAGTGGGATAGCAACAAGAAAGATAATTAAAATGAATATACAGGTACTAGGTTCATTTGTGTCCAACTATCTACACAATCTTGAAAACAGACACGATAGTCTCCTGAGGAAGATATTGCTATTGAAAATGTGATAAAAATCTTGGTAATTTCCCTAAATTTGTAAAGTCCTAAAATGTCATTAATTTTTATTATGTATTAAGAGTATATCAAGTATTATACTACTTATCAATGTAAAGTGCATTATTATTGTAGTTCCTCAAAGAATGATGTTATCCTATTTATATTGCTGATCGTGATCCAGTGCCCAGCCATCCAATAAAAGGTAACTGGAATTGAAATTAATGGTGTTATCTATTGCTTAAAAAAAATTGCTTGGGTTATATAGAAGAATATAAGTGATACATAATCCATTATAAGTCATAAAATTATGAGATATTAAATGACTATTTTTTGAGAGCAGGGGCTATTAAAGTAGAAAAAATATTTTTATTTCTGCTAATAATCATCTTGCTTAAAATTCTAGATCCTGGGCAGGTAAAAATGAATAGACAATTCTGTAGAATAAGCCATAAAGAAGAATTTCTCATATGTATTTGTTATATAATGATTTTGTTGAACTTCAGTAAAATTTTGTGAAGCACTTTGTGTGAAACACAGTTTTTCCTATAATCTTGAAGTGTTGCAGTTATTAATTTTAAATAGAAACTGCTGTCTCTTTCTTCTTTAGTGGGGGAAGACAGATGCTTTACCTGAAGCTATGGGCTGCAAGCAACCCTAGGAGTCAATCACATCATTTATGTTATATTATGCTTTTGGCCTTTGCTTATTCAGAAATAATGCATTTCATCAGAATTTTTTTTACTGTGATTGCATTTTTAGTTGGTGTACTCTGTTGGATCTAACACTAAAATACAATTGCACAGTACATCAGTGGATTCTCTAAAATTTGAGAAAATTACATCACATTCTGAACTAAGAGGTTTATGTTTCCTGTGAATCTGAACTATAGAAAATACTTCCCTCTTTTCTTTAAGCAATGTAAGACATAAGCCGTTTCTCTTATATGCGCTATTCCTGTTACTCTACATAGGAATATAGTATCAGTCCAGTGCATGGATACTTGTTATCAGAATCCCATCATTCCATTTCTCATTAGAGAAAACACATAGGAAACGGTACAATTTGGATTCCAAACATCCGATAACCAGATGGCAAGTTAGCCTCAATGTAGTACAAACATTGTCTGTTTGTAAGACTGATATTTGCACACACATCTTTGGCAGATGATGACAAAGCACTGTACTGAAGAAGCATGCCTCCTGAGTCACACAGAAGAGAACATCTTCCTCAAGTCTGTTTTCTCTTCTCTCTTTACAAAGGCTGATGGAGTCTTTTAAATACAATGATATTTTGAGGAAGATTTTGGAAGTTAAATGGAGAGAGATATGTCTCCAATCTGGGCAGTTTTAATTTTTCTTTCCCAGGTAAAGTTCAAGCTTAGAATATCTTGCTCATCTATATTTTGTTTTAAATTGTGCCTAGTGAGGGCACCTGGGTGGCTCAGTGGTTAAGCATCTGCCTTTTGCTTAGGTCATGTTCCCAGGGCCCTGGGATTGAGTTCCACATAAGGCCTGTTTACCCTCTGCCTATGTTTCTGCCTTTTTCTCTCTGTGTCTCTCATGAATGAATGAATGAATGAATGAATGAATAAATAAAATCTTTAAAAAATAAAAAAATAAAATAAATAAATTATGGCTTAATGGATTGACAGCCAAATGCAATGATACTCAAGTCCCTTAGTAAAGATGTATGTACATATGGATAGGTAGATAATGTCTATGTGTGCATGCATGTGTGTATGTTTGCCTTGATTCATATTCATTCTTTATTCATATTCTTTCATGGGAGGCCAGTTAGTATTATGAAAAGGTGTCCATAAGATTTGGAATCTCTAAAGATGATATGTATAATGGTTAAGAACATGGACTCTGAAGTCAGAATTCCCTCTGTGGTTCTGCACAAGCTGATAATCATCTCAGCTTTCTCATTTACAACCTAACAACAATAGTACTACCCTAAAGGCTTGTTATGGGATTAAACAAAACAAGTCTACAAAGTTCTTATAAAAAGAGCCTCTCAGATAATGAGGAGTGTATAAGTGTTATCTTTCTTTTTATCTGTGAGTCTACTCTCTGTACCATACTTTGTACCCTAAAGACTGAGGATTGTCGTTTTAAAGCACTCAATAAATATATGTTTTCCTGAATTGGGCCTAATGATGAGTCAGAGGTTCATGAGTGCTCAGCCATGTAACTTTGAGTAAACCGCTTTAACTCTCCTAAGCCTGTTTCCTCATCCATGAAATGGGGCAATAATTGCTGCCACCCTGTTGTCTTCACAAAGTTATTAGGTAGACCAAATGAAAGAATTTATATGAAAGCATGTGTTTAGTTTGAAATGCAAGGCAGAGAGTTGTAATGCCTTTGGAGATAGCTTAACTCTTAAAAGCAATGAGATGACTGATTCAGGCTTACTTCTTATGGTCTAGCAGGCATGATAAGACACATGCAAAATTCTATTAAAGGTATAACATGCTAATGTATTGGGAAGTCCCAGAGCAAGTGCTTGGTAAAATTCAAACTATGGATAAATTATTTCTCATTTTTAAAAAATAGTAGAAAGAGAATAAATATTCATCATCTAAGTCTTAGTAATACTCTGAAGTAATTTTTAACATTCTCAATTATATTAGCTTGCTTTAGTAATGTTTCATTTGTAGCCAGATGAGTTAGGAACATATACCAAAGGCTGTGAGAATCTCAACATTTGGAAAGATTTTATTTATTGGTGTATTAGGAGAACATGAAGACACTTTTTAGAGAGCTCCTCACTCAAAACTGTTTTCATCTGAGGAAATTAAAAATGTATGCTCATAGAAACTTTGCTCAAGGCATTTTGCTCAGCTAGCAAATATTTGGTTCTTCTTTTATAGGATAAAGGATATGTCTCACTAGCTCACGTGATTTAGAAAATACTTCCATTAGATAATATAAAATCTTGTCTATAATTCAGGTAGGTTTTAAAAGTCAAGTTAGGTAGCCTATTCTGACATATTTGGCCTTCTTAAATCCATTATTTTAGAAAATATTATTAGAACAAATAGCATCTATTGCCTTTAATTTAAGATTTTCTACAGATCTAGGTCTCATTAGTAATAGGGAAGTACACTGAATCCACACAGAACTAAACCTTCTAACTAAACTATCCTTAAAAAGGTTTGGTTTCAAACCAGACTGTTTTTTTAAATCATTTTTCCTATCCATAATAGAGTTACTCCCTTGCACTCATTTTGGAAAGCAAGAGCTAAGCCTCAGGTGGCTCAGAACTCACCTGAGCTCAAAGAGACTCACTCAAAGGTGAGTGGATTACATCCCTATCTTCATCTCTCTCTCTCTTCATACATTGCCCTTTAAAGAAAATAAACATCTTTTTTGAGATTTCTACCTATATTATTTTATTAGTAATGCCTATATTGAATCAGCTCTTTGAACTCTGTTTTATTACTGAAATGACATTTATACCACCCATATTTAATATTGCTCATATCTACTGAGGTGCTTTTGGACATCACATCAGGCATGGGTGATTCACAACCATAAATAATTGTCAGTGTAGATAATAGCTGATTGACCAAAGCTGATATGTTTAAGGCCTCTAAGCAATCATGTTTAATATCCAGAAGTTCATTTTCTAGAACTCAAGAGGATGTTAACACCTAACCATCAAAGTTTGCATTCTGAGAATAATGATGTCTTATTATAATTTTTGAATAAATATGTCCTGATTATTAATTAAAATTGTTCTGTGTATAAAACATACTATCACACTGGAGTTTTTTTCCAGCTAATGAGCCATAGTACTGAGATGATCACTTATTTTTAAATATTGCAAAGTATACCTGTTGCTTATTGTACTCCATCTCCAGACCTCTATTACATTTGAGTAAATTTTTGATAAAGTCCATCATAAAATACAATCCTAGTTTTACATAGGCCATCATCATTCATTAACCTTGACAATTTTTGTCCCAGTGGAAAAAAAAATAGGAAATGGCAAGGAAGAAAAAAATTGCAAAGCAAAAGGCTGGTAAATCTGAGAAACATACTGGATATTCTCCATTTGCTTTTCTGCATCCCTTCTCTCCCATCCTGCAGACCTATGAAAGCATTAACAGGACTCCTTTTCCTTCTGGCTTCTGGTTGGACAAGGCCAATGGGAGGCAGTGATAGGAGATTGGAGAATGGGAGAAAAGTGAGGTCTGGGCTTTGTTTCCTAGCTTCATCCTCACAGAACTACAGTTTATTAGAGGCTGTGTTACTTTCCAAGGTCACAGTTCCTGCAGGAGCTTTGCTATACATACAATTCTCTCTGGACGTCAGTTACCTCTCCTCTTTATTCCTTCAGGTCGTAGAGATAGGAAGCAAATATTTCCTCTACTGCTAGCCTTTGTGAACTCACCTGCCATGTTGATTTCCCTTACCTCTGCTCCATGGCTGTTAATTGTCCTGTCATCAGTCTGTCTTTGGTCACTGTTTCTGAGTGTTCCATCTGTTCCTGTTAGTGTCTGATTGATACAAGTAGAAGAGTGCAAAAAAGGAAGGCCAGGCTGCAGCCAGCCTTGTTGGCTTTAAGCTCTGCTTTGCTGCTTCCTAGCTATGTGACCTCAGGCAAATCTCTTATTCTTCCAGGAGTGCAATTTCCTCAACTGTGCAATGAAGGGCAGTTGAACCAGATTCCAAGTTCTAGAAATTCTATGTTCTGTATTCAACTCAAGGTGTAGAAATGGTCACCCTTATGATATGTCATTAATAAATTCTTCAGTCACTTCCCGAGGGGTGAGAAAAGCAACCATAGTTGAATTAATGCCAGCACTTAGTAATATTGTCTGTGAACTTAGGGGACATAATTCATACATTGAAATTGCTATATTTGGATATTTCTCCAATGTTTTCTGCTTTTGCACACAAATGTTATCAAAATAAAGACATATTCCTTGTCAGTTCTATTGAAAGGACTCAGTAGACAATCAGGTTAGTCTCTGGTTCTTTTTTTTTTTTTTAAGATTTTTATTCATCCATTCTTGAAAGACAGAGAGAGAGAGAGAGAGACAGGCAGAGACACAGGCAGAGGGAGAAGCAGGCTTTATGCAGGGAGCCTGACATGAGTCTCATGAATCCAGAATCATGCCCCAGGCTGAAGGCAGGTGCTAAACCTCTGAGCCACCTGGGCTGCCCTTAGTCTCTTGTTCTAAGTGAAGCATTCTCAGCCACCACTTCACTCAGGCACTAGTTTGGATATGAAAGATGATTTTTCAGGTCCCTGTTCCAAATTTGTTTGGAAAGAATGTTTATAAAACATTATTTTTCAGACTAATAATTATTTGCTGTTTTATAGGGTCCTCTTTACAACCTGCCTCCCCTTGATTACCTAACTGCAAGATGAAGGAAAACAGAGAGGCAAATTAAAGTAAAGCCACAATGAGTACTGTAGATGCAAAGTATGAATGTTTGGAGAATCCCTATATTTAGTACAACCATTTCAATGGATGATGCCGCATTGTGTCAGTTACATTTTCAGGGCCCAGATTGCTTGATCAGTGGAGAAAATGAAAATTTCAGTCTTGTAACCTAGAGAACTGCTGTGGTGGGGCCCCAAGTCTTTAAGCCAGAAACCCAAATGATTAACTGAGATGGATAAAAGCCAGTTCAGAGAGAGGAGAGCAAAATTAAATATGATCAAGTGGCAGTAACCTAAAAGAGGGATGCAAGAAAATAGTATCTCAGTGAAATGCCAGGATAGTGAATTTGTGTAGAGTACATACCTTTGCATTAAGGAAATGCTTACATCACTTCAATTGTTTTCAGGAGTCATTCTCAAAATTCCCTTTCACTCAGGGTACTGTTTTACTCTGATGTCAGGTAATGGAGTATAGACCTTTGGAGCTCTTGGTTTCTGGAGAATGCATAATACACATTAACATCATCTCTTCTGTGTTTCTCAGCAGGACTCCATGCTATCTACTCTTTTGTTAGTGTTTCTTGTCTATGTACCTCAAATGCCAAGTTCCCTTTAGAGGATTCAACAATGGCATTGAGTGATATTGAAAAATGTATCTTAGGCTTAAAAAGTTACCAAGGCTTGCTTGTCCTATTTATCTATCTATCTATGACTCAGCAGAGAGATACTGCAGAAATCTACGTTGCATTTGTAGTTTAAAGTTATTTGCTAATATCCATTTTCAGTGACAGTTTCTAGAAGTTTTCCTTCAAATCACTGTTTTGGAAAGAAATTTGCTTGGTTTCTCTTTTAACTTTTTTTTTTTTTTTTTTTTTTGGATGATGACTAACACTCCTACTCAAGATTCACAGAAATCTGATAACAGTTGCCTCTGGATAAAGCATGTCTGGGACTAAGAGACATGTATGAGAAGGAGATTCACTTTTTACTGTATATTCTTTTTTCATCCACATTTTTGTACCATATTTTACTGTTTCAAAAACATTTTCATGCAATCCCAATACGAAATAAATACTCCTACTCAATTTATGAGAAGTGCTTTTGGATTTGATTTTGACCTGTTTGACTATTTAAGATATGATGATTTCAATTCTGTAAGCTAAGCTGCTGATGAATCTGAGTACATATTTGTTATCAAAATGTTCCTGTTGAAAAGAACAGATCCCTTTCTTTATTTCAGTTTTGTATTCGTTGACAGGATCTAAGGCACCAGTGATGATCATCATAGACTCCTCCCTTGTCACTCCCTAACCAGTCACCAAATCCTAATGATTAGAGTATGTCACTCATGTCCATTTCCTTTTCTCCAAGTCCAATCACTGTTCTAGTTTGGGACCTCATTAACTCTTAGTGAGAATACTGAAACTTTGCTTAACTGGTCTTCTTGCCCCCAGGCCCTGACTCTCAACAACACTGCAACAAAATTCAGTTCCCATTGCCCACAGAACAGTGTTCATTAATCCTTTGCATCCTGGCTCCTACCTACAGTCTCATCGTTGTGATTTCTCTCAACATTTATTCATTTGACTTTTTTTTCTTTCAAGTGTCTGATAATATGTTAGATGTTCTTCTAGGACAATACCAGATGGAGTTCTTTTCCTTGTAATGTTTACTGTCCGCTGGGGGAAGGGACATATAATCAAATCATACAAATGTTGATTCAAAAACAAAGATCAGTTCTATGAGAAAAGGTTGCTCAGAGCTAGTAAAGCATATACCTGAGGGACCTGACCTAGTCTTGGGGCTTAGAAAAAGTTTCTTGAGTTGAGTTTCTGTTGCTGCAACAGGCAACTTGCCATCCTTGAACCAGCTGCAAGTTTTCCAGGGCTTTTGCCCCAGGCTTTCCCTATTTCATTTGTTGTTTGGTTTTCTGTTTAATTATCTTCCCTTTTTCTTTTACTTTATGGAGTATTCATTGTTCAAGATTCAATTCGAATGTTACTTCTGAGGACAATCTTCCCTAACCTTACTTATGGCTCCTGTTCTTTTGAACCCCATGGCTTAGAAGAATTGCTAGCTCTCGTCTCTCAGTTTACACATCATTTTATATGGATTAGTTATTGTTTGGCTTCTATCTCACTGTTAAACATACATTTGACTATATTTTTCTCTCCATCTCCTGTTGTATTCTCAGAACCTAAAATGACACTCAGAACAGTGAGAACTTAGTGTATTCACTGGATCAAGTAATATCTAATAGCATGTAGAATAATTGTTTTACAAGGGCTATCACTTTCTCAGCTTTAGATTATAAATACTTAAGGTTATCTCTTTTTATAATGGCATTTATACAAGAAATTCTCATTGTAAGGAAGTGAAATGTTTCAATTATTGTTTTATGACTCAGTAGTTTGACACTTGGGATATCAAAGAGGGAGGAGGGAGAATGTATTTGATTCTCAGATGTGCATAGAAAAGGCGGAATTGTCTTATAGAAATAGTCAAGGATACATGGGTTCTAATGCTAATTGTAACTCTTACTAGCTTTATTATTTGAGCTACTGTTTTCATGTAAGAGCAACTCAATTCTCTCACCTGAAAAAAAATTTTTCCCTTGCTTTTTCATTACGAGAATTGAATGAGTAACATATAAATAACCTGGCTCAAATAATGCAAGTTCATTATTACATGATAGCTCTCCTCCCTGTCCTTCCCTCTTCTCTTAGATCCATCACATTTACACTTCAGGCAACTTTGTCAGGATGAGTGCAGGGTTGCACTCATAGGCAGGTTGGAGGATGAGAGGTTCTATGCTTTCCAGGCCCCTGAAAAATCGGAAAGAGGAAACTTCATCATTCACATCATGACATCCCCTCAGCCACTCACCTACTCACTTAACAAAAGTTGACCTAGCACTCTTTACATGTCAACTAGTAGTCAGGCAGTTGAACAGTCAAACCCTAAGGATATTATTACTTTCCATTTCCAGAGGGGCTTGGATTAGCTATAGGGAAGACAATCAGATTTTGAATAAAGAGTCCCATAAGTGGGAATGGGGAAGTATATGGCTTCTGCAGCCCAGCTGACTCCTGGATGACACCAGGCCATCTCCTGCAGTCTGGTCATTGTACACCTGCTGGTTGTGGGAGCTGATTAATAAGGACCTTTCTCACTTTTTAACCCTGAGCTAGTACAAGCCTTGAAGCTCTGGAAGCTTAAACATAACAGACAACTTTCAGAAAAGTCTCTGAAGACAGAGGGGTGATTACCTGCAGCCCTTATTATCTATGTGGGTAAATGGTGTCAATTCTTCCTATGAGGGAGAGTGCAAAAGAACTACCAGCGTTATTATGTAATTAGGTCTTTACAAGATCTCCCCCCACCCCCCGGAATGCAACAATTTTTCTTTCCTCATCTTTATAAATGAATTGCAAAATGACAGTATATTTTCAGCACAGAAAACTAAATCAGGATTTGGAATGCCTGTATTCATAGAGAAAAATAAATCTTTGATAAGAAGAATTACTTTTAATTCTTCTGTAATTTGCAAAATAAAGAAGATGTGGTTATTTAATTTGATTTGCTCTTTTGTGTTTGTAAAACTGTGCTCTCGTCTAAAGCAGCTGTGCTGCCTAATACATTTATGGCTGATGTAGAAGGCTGGGATGTTTATTAATAATAGAGATTTGGAAGAAAAGAGTGGTAGTTATTATATGCTGAGTTATTTAATATAATTATGAACTTTGCAGTTATAAAGCTCCTGTAATCTACAGAACACAAGGGGAGGTTGAGTGTTCTGAGGTCACCTACTGTGTTCTATTTGCAGTGACAGTTCTATACCAGAACATAAAAAGCAAAAGCAACTGATGATGATGAAACCATCCTCTCTTAAAACGTGTATATATAGATCAAGCTTGTGTTACCTATTTTCAAGAAAAATTACCATTTTATTTTTTGGGAAATGCAGTAAAAATCCTCATTCATAGGAGTTATAAGCTAGAACTAACATGAAATGTAACTGAATATGAAAGATGAGTTTATTGAAAAAATAATGTAAAGATATTTTCAGTGAGACACTATAAGCTTCTTAGGAGAATAAAATAACTTTTTTTTATATTTGTAAGTATATTTGATAAAATAATAATTATAGCTTTAGAATATTTATAATCAGTAAACTAAAAAAGGTAGCCTGAAATAATCTCTCTTCAGTAAATATTCATATAATGCAATGATAACAACACAAGTAAGACTGAGCATCTTTAATGTTCCAACCAATGGGCAGAGCTGTTATATACCTGATAGTATTTCATATAGTCTTAAATATTGTGAAGTGATTGAGTGTAGTAAAATAGTAATTGAGTATTTTTTTATAGTTATCCTTTACAATATTCTTCAAATGATTGTATTATTGACTGAGAAGAGTAAGGGATAAAGAGGGCTTAACTATTTCTTAAAGAAGGTGAGAATGTGCAGGGAAGGTTACACTGGATTTGGAGTTAGATCCCAACTGGGCTATTTATTATTTACTTCCTTGAGTGAACTACAACCAGTTATTTAACCTAGCTCAGCCCAGTTTCTTCTCTTTAAAATGAAGATAATAGTATCTTCATCATAAGGTTGTAGTAAGGATTTAAAAAAATGTGTATAAAAACAATTTGCAAATTACCTGATATATAATAGCAATGCTCTGAGGGTTTAGCTAAAGTTGTCTTTGATCAGTGACATTTCAATAAAATCAACCTTAGTTTACTTTCCAAGACCAACATTGTGACCACACTAATATGTATGTATGTGTATTTTATATTATTTTAAATTAAAAACAAGTTACAAAATTCCAGACAATATGTTTTCATGGTGATTTCTGACTCAAAATTCTGGGCTTTATTATGTTTATTTTGACAGTCTGTGTCATTTTTACACCAATACCATAATGCTTTGCTTACATAGTTTTGTAATATACTTTGAAATCATGGAGTGTGACACCTACAATTTTGGTCTTTCCCAAGATTTTTTTTGCCTTTTTGGGACATTTTGTGGTTTCATACCAGATTTAGGGTTATTTTTTTTTCTATTTCTGTGAAAAATTCCATTGGAATTTTGAAAAGGACTGTGTTAAATCTATGGATGGCTTTCAGGTTCTGTTGATTGAGCTCTTGCCCTCAAATTTTATCTCCTCCCTCTGTTCATAACCATCCTATATATGGTACTTAATTCCTTATCTTTGATCTCCCCCTCCCTCCATAAACATAATCACAAGATATGTAGACAATCTGACTAAAGATTTTCGGTAATATAGAACAATGCAAACCACACAGGAATATACAGAATATAGGGTAATGCAAACAACTAAAAATTGAATGTGAAAAATACCTATTATCATAAATCTTACAGCCACTGCAACACTGAAAATTTCTCAAAAGTCTGTTTTTAGTAGGAATTTCAAAGACCTACAACATTTTTGTGTGTTTCTTTTTAGTCCCTATACCTACCTAGGTCAACAGAATCTCCTTGCTTCCTGTTCTGGAAGCTTCCTCTACTTAGACTTCTCCCTTACACCTTCCCTAGTATGCAACTTCACCCAACTCAATCCTCTGCCTAATCTGACACTCCCATTTGTGCCTGGTTATATCTGTCTCTTTCAGCTACTTTATAAAAAAAGAAAGTTTTACATAACATTTTCTTTCTATTATTAGTATATATTCCTTCTCCCTTAGAAGACAAGAGTGACTACAGTCCATTTTATTTTATTTATTCTATAAAGAAGGTATTATGAAAATCTATTCTTTTTTATTTTTTTATTTTTAAATTTTTTTTTTGAAAAACTATTCTAATTTCCCATCAGATCTTTGATATGATAGAGCCTTTTTCCCCTCTTAACCCTAGTTATATTGCATTGCTGAGGTTTTGTAGGAGAGATGTAAAGAATAAGCCTTTCGATTCAAAAGTCTGAGTTGATAACTTGGTCTACCATGCAGTAGCCAAGTGATGTTAGGATAGTTTATTCTATTTGAGTTTAGGATAGTTTATTCTATTTGAGTAAAATGTGATAAATAATAATCTCTTATAACAGGTCTTTCTTCTGATGGTTAACTAAAGGCATTATATATAAAGCTTGGAAACAGGGACTCCTGGGTGGCTCAGCAGTTGAACGTCTGCCTTTGGCTCAAGGCGTGATCCCAGAGTCTGGGGATCAAGTCCTACACTGGGCTTCGTGCATGGAGCCTGCTTCTCCCTCTGCCTATGTCTCTGCCTCTCTTTGTCTCTCATGGATAAATAAATAAAATATTAAAAAAAAACTTGGATACAGTGCCTGGCACATTGTAAATATTTAACAATAATTGTTAGATATAACATAAATCCACTAATAGAATGTGTCTAGTATATATGGACCTCTGTCTTGCTCCCTTAGTTCATTCACACATTGTGGTAAAATGAAAGGAGAGATTTAAAAAACTGAAGATGAACACTGATAGCTTTCAAGATTCTAAACACCTTGGTTTTAGAAAAAAGTCCTGTAAAACTGTTTCCTTTATAACTTGTTAAAGTTTAATTTAAATTAATATCTCTATGACATTTTTTTCTTCTTGAGTTTAAATATATTTGTAAATAGTCATCCCAATATCATGACTAAACACATAAAGTTCTTATTAAAATAACAATTTATAAAATTAAATGGATTTAGCTTTACAAATAGCCTAGGACATGAAGTTATTCACTTAAAAAGAATAAAATGTGAAAAATTATAGTACTAAAGCAGTGGTATAGCAGTGTGCTCCTATTTGTGTGCTGTAATCCTTTTGCAGTAACCATGCATTGCAAAAATATAGAGACAATTTTCTTATCTTTTTTAGTTTTGAGGTCAGTGTAATAATAGAAAACTACTTATTGTACATCTATTATGTATTAAGTGTTTTGCAGGAAATTGAGATGACAGTCATTATATGAGATAGGTTATTGTTTCACAGATAAGAAAACTGAGGCTCAAAAAGTAAGGCAATTTGTTTAAGCCTCCATCTTAAAATTTGAAACCAGAGCAGCTTGACTCTAAAACCTAAAATCTTGCCATCATGCTATGTTAAGATGGACCATAGAAAGGGAGTTTTCATTATGATATCTTCAGTAAAAAGTTGAAATAGTCCCGTTTGTTGAGTTTAAATTTTTAAAGATGTGAAAAAACACATTATGACTTCTTTTCCTGTAACATTTTCTAAAAATTCTCTGTGTAAGTCACAAAATCCTTCCCCCCTCTCCTCTTCCTGCAAGTCTTTATTTTGTGCCTTCTATGTGTCAAGCATTGGATTAGTCACTATCATACAATGGTTAATAAAGTGAGAAATTATGATGTAGAAATAGAGACAGATATTATCCAAATACCATTCATTCCAATGAAAGTAAAATTGAGGGACACATGAGTGGTTCAGTGGTTGGAGCATCTATCTGTCTTTGGTTCAGATTGTGATCCTGGGGTCCTGAGATCAAGTACTACATGGGGCTCCCTGCAGAGTCTGCTTCTTCCTCTGCCTATGTCTCGCCTCTCTGTGTGTGTGTCTTCCATGAATAAATAAATGAAATTCTTAAAAAAAAAAAAAAAAGGAAAGTCAAATTGAGTAAGAGAAGCAGTAAAAATGAAGTGCTGCATGGTATTACAGAAGCTTAAAATCTGGGGTAGAGGTACGATTTTGATATTCAGAGACAGTAGAAGAGGATCATTAGTTTAAGTTGTGGTCTAAAGATTGAATGCATGTTACTCAGGTAAATGACGAAAAGAGCATTCATACAGAAAGATGAGAATGTGTAAAGGTCCCAAGATTCAAGATGGGAATGCATTTTGGCACAATAAACTAAAAGAAAGTCAACATAGCAGATTGAGTTCTCCAGAAAGCAGAATCTGAAGTGCTGATTACAGTCTAGGATATTTATTAGGAAGTGCCTTTGGGATTAACACCCAGGAAGGGGATGGAAAAGAAGCAGAATGAGGCAGCAAGAGAATCCAAGCTGACCCTATGGGAACTATAGAACTTTAATGGCCCATCAGAAGATGTGTCAGGCCAAGATGGCCAGATCTTAGAACCCCTACTTCCATAGTCATTGGATATAGACTGTTCGGGAAAGGGTGCCATCTTATGTAAGGAGGTATTTTTCAGCTGAGGAGGTGATCAGTCCCTGACAGGACTGACAGGTGAACTGATTTTATAAAAATCCCAATGAGTTTTTCTTTGCAAGAGGCTCTAGATACAGTATGATTATGTTTATCAGAGGCATTATGGCTAAAACCCATAGAGTAAGGTTTCTCAATCTCAGTACTTTTGACATTTTGGATGACTACTTTGTCTTCCTCTTTGTGAGAGAGTTTCTTGTGCATTGTAAGATGTTTAACAGCATCCCTGGCCTCTATTACTAGAGGCAAATAGCAAATCTCTCCCACCCACCCAAATGTGACAATAATTTAAAAATAAAAAAAGAAGGAAGAAAGAAAGAAAGAAATGAAAAGAAAGAAAAAAATGTCTCCAGACACTGTCAAATGTCCCGTGGGAAAAGTCACATTTTCCCCTCATTGAAGAAAAACATGTAGAATGAGGTTGGAGAGGTAGGTAAAAATCAGATCATGCATGGCCTTATATACCAAATCAAGGATTTTTGTTCTTATACTAAGAATCAATGAAAGCCAATGAAGTGTTTTTAAGAAAGGGGGTTAAGAAGACCTGACTTGTGTTGAAAATATCAATATGACTCAGAGCAGAGAATAGATTGGAGGTGGTCAGAATATATGTAAGGAAAACAGTTTGGGGGGAGGCTATTTGAACAAGTAATACTAGATGTTTATAGGTAGGAAGGATCTAGTAAAAATGCAAAACTGAGCATAGGCTGGAGAGATATTTGGGCTGGATATAAGGAGTCGGAAGGAAAAGGAGCTATCAAAGGTGTATCCCCAGTTTTGCCTTGCATAAATGGGTAGAGAATAGTGTCATTCACTGATGTATGGAACACAGAAAGCAAAACAGATGTGGAAGATGAAGATCATACTGTTTTTGAATGACTTTTCTAAAATTTAAGTTGGAATATCATTCGAGAACATTTGGACATGAATCTAGAGTTCAGAGAGATGCTGAAAGAGAAATGTTTTAGTGAGATTTTAAAAGATAATCATTAAAAGTATGGATGTGAAATTGAATAAGAAACTTTCCCTACCTTCAAAGAAGTTGCAGTTATAACAAGTAACTTTCCTATTGCGGCTTAAATTCCTTTTCAGATTCTTGCCAACAGGTTTGCCATAAATATTGATGAAGTTGTCAGATATTTTAAATATTAATTCATTAATAGAATTACAACACAAAGCACAAGGCATGCACTTGCATATACACAGCCACACTCACACCTATACACACACATACCACACACATATGTTATGAAAAGTTAAAAAAATAGCCTAGCAAGGCTATTTAAGATAGCCTAGTAAGATCAGTGAATTTGGGTCTTTATTTCTATATAGAAATGTATATAATGTATATAATACATGATACTGAATTATTATCATAAGGTAGAAGTATTAGCTGAATCGTTCACCCAGAATTTTGCAAGCCACTAGTGAATCTTGGAAAAGTGTCAAAGATTTCCAATACCTAATATGCCTCTTTAAGCAGTAAAGCAGTTACTTCTTCCCTTTCTCCAAAAGAAAATTATAATATGAACAAAATCCTGGCAAGAGTAGGAAAGAAAGACAGTTAAATTAAAAACATAACTCATACAACAAAGTGGAAGTGCTCTTTTTATAAAGGATTGGAGTTGGCAGACAGGAAGCAGCTGCTACAAGTATAACTGAAGGCTTCATGTGTGAGCAGAACATGGGAGGTCAAGGCCAGAAACCTAGTGCTCTGGCCAAATGTACACAAGCTTTATCCAAATGATAGCATTTGCTTACCCATATCCCAGGGTTCCCTAGTGCTTATTTTCTCATTTTACACCTATTCTCAGCTCTCTGGCAGTCTGTAGTGTTTCTGACAATGTCACTCTCAAGGCTAAGGAGTACAGTTGGCTTTGAAGGTTAGAACCATTTTACTTTTGATAAATACACTGGAAATACTTGAACAGACTCAGCCACTAGCCAATTGTTAACAGCTACTAAGTCTTTCTCCAGGGTATTCTGAATGGAGTACATTTACGAATCAAATAAAACCAACTCAAAATTAGTAATAGGAAAAAAGTAAAGTAAAAGAATATTTTTAAATAATAATCTGATAATCAGGTTATTCTAAAGATGAATGTTTTATAAAGAAGAAAGACTAAGAATATTTCATTCATCATCAGGAAAAGGAGTAACTCAACAATTTTGGAAGCAAAGGAAAGAGATAAATATAGGAACTACAGTTGTGGCAGCACGTTTCTGTAAGTGAACTGCCAGAAATAACTACCTGTCTATCACTTCACGTAGACATTAGTATCAATCAGATGGCATGTGGAGAGACACAAAAACCCCACTGTTGCAGAAAATACACTCATCATTCTATGTCTTTACCATCATTTTAACAAACCCTCACTGTGATGTATGCTTCATGTATTCATGATGTGTCTATGACCAGAGATTGAACACAATATATACCAATTTTTGTGTCCTCATCATATCATATCTTGGATAGCTAATGAGGGACACTATTATTTTAATCTTTGTGAATAATGTCTGAAAGGTAGATAATGATAGTTTATTCAAAAGAGCCACTTAATCATAAAATCTATTGGGCCCTGATTATGGTGCTTTTATATTTCAGAGAACTTGTGAAAAACCTATCTGCTGAAAATAATGATGCATGTTGTTTTCTGACATTTTTTAGCATGCACACCCCTCTCCCATATGCACACACAACGTGCAAGTTGTTCATTCCAAGGAAAAACAGAAAATGCATCTTCTTTTAGAAACTTAGCTCTGAATTGAGCAAATCATAAAAGCAATACTTAGTAGATACTTAGTTGGAATAAAAGATATGACCATAAAAATGAAAAATAATGATAAAGTATCGTGTTCATCATTTCAAATGTTAAAGCGTCTTGATTAAATAATTGGTATATTTAATATTAAATGCACCTAGAAAATGGGATAGGAGGTTTTTTATTTGGCTGATGGCAGACTAGGCTAGGTAATTTGGATGAAACTTCTCACTGAAGACAACTGAAATAGCTGGACAAAATACTGTTTAAAATATCTTCTTAAAAGCATCAAAGAGCTAAAAAATGGGGGGGGGGGATGAACGAGGCTAAGATCTAGGTGAAAATGGAAATCCAGAAAAATGATTTAGTCATTCAGATGATTTTTGACATGGGATAGTGTTATCACATAAAACACAGGATGCCCAGTTACATTTGGATTTCAGATAAAGGGATTTTTTTTAAGTGTAAGTATTTCTTAGATATTCCTTGGTGCATACTCACACACTAAAAAGCTTTTGATGTTTATCTGAAGTGTAAATATAACCAGGAATTCCATGTGTTTTATTTTCCAAGAATGGAAACTCTAGTCTAGGTGTGTCTGCAGTTCTGGAAGAGGTAGCTAAGAAGCTGAGCAGATTTTTTTTTTTTTTACAAAAATTCAAGAATATGAAACAAAGTTCAGGGTAAGGAATTATCAGAGGGAGGAAAACATCATCTCTTTTGGTCTGGGACCTTGAAAAACTATATACAGGAATAAGAGTGAAACAAAATTAAACCAGCCTCAACATAAACTGGAGCCTATTTTCAAGTCATTTGAGTGGCCAAACAAACCTCAAATCTTGAGACTTAAGTAAGGCAGTCCTGGACTGGTAATACCCCAGATGCCATGAAACTTCTTCAGATGGAATCATCATCATGGGTCTCCCAATTATTTATACAACTATTATTTAAACAAAATGTTCAACACATACTCTAGGAATCAAGAATGCCACTAGAGTAAAAGTATATGAACAAGATATAGCAAGAGAAAAACTAAACAAAGATGTACAAACACAAGGATGCGAGAAGAAAAAAACCAAGGAGACTAGAAGGAAGGAAGAAAAGAGCCCATGCTTTTTATGTAAATAGAATAAAAACCAAGATGGCATACAAGGATGATAATTTACAGAATGTGGCATACCACATAAAAAAAAAATTCTACAAGTGGAAAAAAATAGCTGAAATTATGAACTCAGGGAAAGAGTTAAATAACACATTACATACAGGTAAACAGGACTAAGAAATAGGCCACAAAATACTACAAAGAAAGAATGCACAGAGACAAAGTATTGGAATGCAAAGAAAAAAGTAATAGCTGTTAACAGCAGAATGGTAATAATCTAGCATACTTACCACTAGAATCTCAGGAGAAGGGAAAGAATATTGAAAACGACTTTAGCTGAGAATTATCCAAAACTGGATAATTCAGGGTAAGGATAGTTCCTTACCCTGAACTTTGTTTCATATTCTTGAGTTTCTGTAAAAAAAAAATCTGCTCAGCTTCTTAGCTGCCTCTTCCAAAACTGCAGACACACCTAGACTAGAGTTGCCATTCTTGGAAAATAAAACACATGGAATTCCTGGTTATATTTACATTTCAGATAAACATCAAAAACTTTTTAGTGTGTGAGTATGCACCAAGGAATATCTAAGAGATACTTATACTTAAAAAAAAATCCCTTTATCTGAAATCCAAATGTAACTGGGCATCCTGTGTTTTATGTGATAACACTATCCCATGTCAAAACTCAATAATTCAAAATATTTAAAGATTAATAAGTATATTTTGATCTAGATATCTGTGCACTTATGTGTCCTCAAATACACAAATTAAAATTTATAAAACTATTAAGAAAAATAGAAAAATTTCCAAACATACTATGAATTTTAACTTATCTCTCTCAGTAATTGATAGACTACATGGCTAAAAAATTAGCAAGGATAGAGATTTGAACTATATAATTTTAAAAGCCTCACCTAATGGAACATTTGTAGAACCCTGTAACTAACAACTTCCAAAGATACATTGTACTCTATTTGAGCACACTCAAAATAGGTAACATACAAAGACTTACTCTATATTCTTGAACATAATGTGAGTCTCAAAATTTCAAAGGTTTGAAATTAGACTGTATAGGTTATCTGCTTGCAATGAGATTATCTAGCAATCACTAACAGAAATATGACAAATTCAATATATTTCAGTACCCTGAAGAATTAATTAATTAATTTTTAAATAAACATGGCTCAAAGAATAAGTCACAATGGAAATTAGAAAAAAATTAGAAGCAAATAGGATGAAAAATGTCCAATTCATAGAAAAATGATAGAAAAGTAATATGTAAGCATCAATCTAAGAAGTTGAAAAACAGCAAAAGAAACTTATTTGCAATGGGAAATAGTAAAAAGCATAAAGTATAAAAATATGAAATTAATAAAACTAAAGTTTTTTTTTTTAAAGACTGATAAAATTGATAAGCCCTAATGAAACTGATTGAGAATAAAAGAATTTGGGGGCAGCCTGGGTGGCTGAGTGGTTTAGCGCCAACTTCGGCCCAGGGCGTGATCCTGGAGACCTGGGATCGAGTCCCATGTTGGGCTCCCTGCATGGAGCCTGCTTCTCCCTCTGCCTGTGTCTCTGCCTCTCTCTGTGTGTGTGTGTCTCTCATGAATAAATAAATAAAATCTTTAAAAGATATATAAAAAAATAATAGAATTCAGAAATCACCAGTGTGTCAGGAACATCAAAGAGGCATAATTATAGGGCTTAAAGACTGAAAATATAATAAAAGAATATTATGAGCAGTTTCACACAGATAAATTTGAAAGTTTAAATAATGTGAACATATTTGAGGAAAATACAGCTCATTAAAGCTGACACAAGAAGCAGCTAAAAATATGAAAAGTCCTGTAAGTATAAAAATTGAATCTACAATTAACAAACCTTTGTACTACGAAAACTCTAGGCTAAGATGGTTTCACTGGTGATTTATTTCAAATATTTAAGAACTACAGTCTGAATATTATACAAATTCCACCAAAAATTAGCACAAGAGGGAAGAATCAACTTGTTCTATGATGACCAAAAAAAGGAGTCATTTCAAAATGAAAAATTCTAGGCCAATTCCTGAAATGAGCATATATGTAAAAATGCTAGACAAATTATAAACTATTTGGGTTTAGATATCATAAAAAAATAGCATTATCAGTTTTGTCATGGTAGTATAAATTCACTATGGCCCACACTTCTCATAGATCACAACTAAAATCCTTGAAAAAAGTACAAAAACAACTCCCTGACCTTAATTTGAAAAGTAAACAAAATCAAGCTGCTTACAGAAACCTGGATGAATCTCACAAGTGTAAAATTGAGTAAGGAAGCCAGACATAGAATTTTTTGTTTTCATAAATTCTAGAAACAGATACAACTAATGCATATTTATGAGGTTAAATCATAAAGAAAAATAAGAATGTAGGGATGTGTAGGTCATGCCAATATTCTCTTTTTCAACTTGGGTTTTGGTTGTTATTTTAAAGCTATACATTGAAGTTTATGTATTTTTATTTTGTCTTATTTTAATAAATAAAAGGCATAAAGGAAGAAAAGAAAATATACTACCTATTCATTTGTATTATTTTACCTCAATATTACGATTCATATCTAGATGCATTTTGCTAAGTCACTGAGAGAGGTCTAAACCATAGTATGATTAATTATAGGAACAACAGTCCTCATCATTTATGCTTTCTAACTAGAAGGTAATGCCTTTCAACATAAATCTTTCCCCAAACAAGTAGAAGGGCAATAGAATACTGCTCGTTTATTTGGCCTTAGACAAATTTAAAATAATGAAAAGTATACTATATCTATATCTATATCTATATCTGTATCTATATACATATATACACTCTATATACACTATATATATATATATATATACACTCTATGTGAAAGGAAGTTCTTAATATTGTTTGACAATACAGCTTGAAATATATTAAACTTTCTTCTAATGGCTTCATGTTTATTTATTAGACTGTGGACTTCAAAAAAAGCAAAATAATATACAATTTTCTTACAGATACATATTGAAGGTTAACTTTATTTTTTTCAGGTGATAACTTATTCAATCATGTGACATGGTCATGTTAAGTTTAGTGCATTTAGCATTCAAAAGATTTATCAGTTTAAATCTAGAATATATTACTAAAAATAAGGCAGGACTTTTAAAATAACATTTTCTACAAAAGCAATCCTAATTTACATTTATTAAAAGGCTCCTCTTTTTTTTTAAGTTACATATTCACAAAGACATTGAAATACAAAATGGAACACAGTGATATTTGCAGTCTCAGCAGCTCAAAGTTTGCTTGTATGGTTATCTTTTCCCACACCCTTGAGATAGAATCTCCTAGCTTTAGAAAATGTTCAACATTAAGACTTCAGTTAAGATATTCTGTGTATATAAGAGAACAGATTTTATAGGTTATGGCTACATGGTACAAAAAGGGAAGGGGAAATTTACTAGGAGGCTGGTCATTCACTGGGAAGCTGGCCATCCTGTATCTGTCATAGTTAGCACATTAAAATATTTAATACCAAAGGGACATTACAGCTGATGAAACCTTGGGTCACTTTTCTGTGTCAAGTAAATCCTAAAATACCATTAAGTCTTCTGCATTAACTTGTTTGAAGGGCTGAAGCAGTAAATAAAATTACTGATGGAGTTGGCAAATAGAATGGGTTGTCCATTAAGCTCAAAGTAGATAGAATAAAGTTAAAATGCTTAAGAACAAATAGATATCTTAAAAGGGTTTAGCTGAACTCTAAAAAGGGATAATTCAGAAATTTTCATGAATTCCCCTATTTCACCATGAGCAATAGAAGAAACTTTTAAAATCAGCTCATAATTGTGAATCAGATGTTACACGCTACTCAGAGCTTTCTTCATAATTAAAATGAACATGAGAGAAGAGATGCTGAAAGGAAAAACTTGAATAGCTCTAATAGAGCTTCATTTCTCTCATCTTTAAAATGTAATTCATGTTTTATTTAAACAAACAAAAATAAATTTAAAAATAGAAATCTCTTATAATTCCTCTACCAGAAGTTATAGTCATACTTTAAGGTACAACCTTTTAGATTATTCAGTGAAAAATAGCTATCTCTATATGTAAAAATAAATTATATCACACTCATATTTTTAACATATTCTTTCATTTCAAATGCTTTGAATTCTTTTGCATGTTATTCAAACTTGTTCTGTGACATAATTTTTCATAGCTGCATAATATTTTATTAAAGACTGCCTTGTAATTTACTTAACCAATCTCAATTCTGGTCATTTATGATGTTCCATTTATTATATACCACTGTGGTATCTTTAAGTTAAACTTCCATGTACATCTGTGATTATTTCATTAGAATGCATTTCTAAGAGTGAATTTTTATTTAAAGTCTGCAGATTAAAATTTTTTAAATATGCATTGCAAAATCTCTCCACACATAGAAATAGAAGCTTCTTAAATGAGTCTTTAACACCCATTTGATAATATGCATCTCTGAAATGTAAAGTTAGAATCCACTGAGTAGTGGGAGAGGAATGAAGACATCTCCCCCCTAGGGTGAATACATACTTTATAACCTAACAGTCACTCCATGGAAAAAAAAAAAAAATCTGCACTTTCAGAATGTAAAGACCATTCTCAAGTCTTAATATCACAGAATGCTTATTATGTGTTATGGAGGGAAGTTTGGATGACTTCTGTAGAAATTTTGCCTAACAATGTCTTAAGATCTTTTCATGGTTTAATAAAAGATTGAGTGATAGATCCATTCATTATGGGAAGATTTTTATAATATACAGAAAGTAGCTTCAGTGAAGGGAACAAATTTAAGGCTAATCAAGATTTTATAGAAAAAATTATTGGGGTTCTAATACACAAATATTTTTGCAAATCTAGAAATAGAAGTACATAATGAAAGCACCAAGGAGATGCCAAATTAATGTGATTAAATTTGAGGAAGTATTTACGGTTCTGGGAGATTGAGGAGAAATGAAAGAAATCAGATTCTTTTGCTATAATTACAATGTTGATTTAAGAGGAAATAATTGGAGCCACTCCTATGATGATGAGATTTAGGCAGGGATTAAAAATAACAAAGAGCCTGAGTGTCCCTGTAGATTCTCTGCTGAAATCACTGTTTTGGTTTTTAACAAATAAGTTTCAAATGTTGATAATTATTCAGGTTTGCTTGATACTTTGCCCTTAGCAAGGTGAGGCAGTTGAATTCCTGAAGGAAGGTCATTTTGCCAGTATCAAGGATTTGTCAATCGGGTGTAAGTTGTAAGGAAATTTATTTATTTTTTATTTTGCCTTTGTTCCCCACATCAATAGCAAGTACATGGGGCAGGTCTCTTGATCAGGGATAAGTGGTCCACTCATTTGTATCTCAGTTTCGTCTTATCTTAAAGATGACCATCTCACTTTATGGAATGTGATCCCCTCTAAACTATAAACTGCGAAAATGACTTTCATGTATAACCAATAACTTGTATTTTAAGTGAAACCATTTCAAACATATCAGCCATTCGGTCATTTTGTTATGATGCTATTATTGACAGAGAAATTTGATTTTATTGGCACAAGTACCTCATATTTAAGTTTTCTATATAAATGTCCTGTCATCCTAAAGAGATGCTACATTCTAGTTCAGGGATCATGGCTTGTATTTTTATCCTCAGTGTTTAGAACAGTAGGGATTTAATACCCATTTCTGTTATTGGTATTTGTGATGATAGTGTGGTGTGTATGTGTGTGTGTGCATTATAATAAATAAAAACAAATGAAAAGTAGCTTTCTAAGATGGAGAGAAAATGGGTTAACCCATTTTCTAAGTTAGTAAGGCAGGGAAGAAAATGTTTATTAAAAATTAACCAGGAGGGCAGCCCCCGTGGCGCAGCGGTTTAGTGCCACCTTTAGCCTGGCGTGTGAGCCTGGAGACCCTGGATCAAGTCTCATGTCGGGCT
The DNA here is from genome assembly GCF_048418805.1 of Vulpes vulpes. Taxonomy (NCBI): domain Eukaryota; kingdom Metazoa; phylum Chordata; class Mammalia; order Carnivora; family Canidae; genus Vulpes; species Vulpes vulpes. The sequence continues at coordinate 77,509,212 of NC_132783.1, read as the reverse complement.
CCCTGCATGGAGCCTGCTTCTCCCTCTGCCTCTCTCTCTCTTTGTGTCTCTACAAATAAATAAATAAAATGTTAAAAAAAAATTAACCAGGAACTATTTTACGTATTTCACCTATGAAATTTTAACCTTTTAGATTAGTGTTTTAAAATTTAGTGTGCCTGCAAATAACCTGGAGATATTGTTAAAACGCAGATTTTGATTCAGTAGTTCTGGGATGGGACCTGAGATTCTGCAGGTCTAAAGTTCCAGATAATGCTGATGGTTCTAGTCAGCCTATGGCACTTTGAGCAGTAAGGTTTTACACAACTCTATGAGGTAATATAATAATGATGACATCATCTATGATGAGAACCACAGTAGCTGAACGTATATCATTTTATTGGAACAAAAGTTCTGCAAGATTGGTAAGATAGATCTAGTAAGCAAACAAAAATAAGTTAGGTTGAAGAATAATAAAAAAATAAAGCCAGGAAAGAAAACTCACCGTATTGAAAATAGGTTAAGCCTGATTGACCGTCTCTCTACAACATGCTTCTTTCCTACTTAGCTAAACTCTAGCGAGGATGAGTATTACTTACATTAAGACAATAATATGACAGAAGACATTTATCTTTTCTTTAAATCCACAGCACCTCCTATCAACAAGATAGGAGTTCAGCAGTTTAATCATGCTTTCAGTGGTTAGTCTATACAGTGCCATATGCAAGTGATCTTTGATAATTATTTGAAAAGTTCATCAGTTAAGTCTTAAATGCCTGATTAAGTAGTCATGTGTCTGCTCTAGAAGCACTCAAGCTCGAGCTTGGGTCCAAGTCCCTGCTCTGCTGTGTCAGGTATACTTGGACCCAAGCTTGAGCTTGTAAATAAACCCTCGTGTGTTTGCGTCAGTGTCGGCTCCTTGGTGGTTTCTCAGATTCGCAATCTTGAGCACAACAGCTGAACTGCTAGAAGAACAAGCTGTCTCCTTTTGGTTATATTGGTTGCAACATTGCCCCCTGAGAACATTGACCCTTCTTGCTGATTTTAATAACCTCATTCTTAAAGCACTGTGAAAAGGCAAACAAATGGGGCCACGGAAGTTTGCCTTGAGTATCTCTCACATAAACATAAGTAAACTACAAAAAGTCTGTATTTTAATGGAGGATTTTCCAGAGTTAATGTTTATGAAACCATTGTATAGACTGAATTCTGCATCATCACCTATCTTGTATTTTTTTTTGTTTATGTGCTTTAAGTTTTTATTTACATTCCAGTTAGTTAATGAATAGCATAATACTGGTTTTAGGAGTAGAGTTTAGTGACTCATCACCTACATATAACACCCATTGCTCATCACAGCAAGTGCCCTCCTTAATCCTGTCACCCATCTAGCCCATCCCCACCCACCTTCCCTCCAGTAACCCTCAGTTTGTTATCTATAGTTAAGAGTCTCTTATGCTTTGCTTCTTTCTCTTTTTCCTTCCCATATGTTCATCTGTTTTGTTTCACAAATTCCACATATGAGTGAGATCATATGGTATTTTTTTCTCTGACTGACTTATTTTGCTTAGTATAATACTCTCTAGCTCCATCCATGTCATTGCAAATAGCAAGATTTCATTCTTTTTTAATGGCTGAGTAATATTCCATTATGCCTATATCTTTATCTATCTATTTCTATATCTATCTATTCCATATGAAATAAATAGGTAGTACAGATATAGACATAATGGAATATATATTATCCATTCAGTAGTTGATGGATATTAGGGCTTTTTCCATAGTTTGACCTATCTTGTCTTTGCATTCAAGAATATTAAACCTTGAATATAGGTGAACTCCATGCCCTCTGACACAAAGATGTAGTCTGGTCTTTGTTACTGTGACCCCAATCCTATTCTTCCTTACTGTTGTTGATCATTAGTTTTCTATGATTTAAGTCAATGTAATTGCTACATTTTCTTATATGTTACACACTTGTTTTTATAACTATTGGTCAAATAGAAAAAACTACTAATATTATTTGGAAAGTGAAAATGATTTCTCTAAAAGAAGAATCTGCCACATACAAATGAATTTCAAGTAAGTCTTTTTCTTGGGGGGGGGGGAGTATAGAAATTGTGTCCAACATAAAATTATGTGCTTCTAATTTAATCTTGAACTTTTGCAATTTACAATTTTGCTTTCCCCAAACCATAATCTGTATCCTTTATTTCCATCATGGAAATTAATGGAACTACCACTAATTAACTCAAGCCAGAGACTTGGGAACTATCCTTGACTCCTTAATTCTCATCCCTCACATTCAACTGGTCATAGTTCTGTGAATTTTGCATGTTAATGATCCCTTGAATCTTGCTTTCACTGCAGCTAAAGCCTCAGCTGGCTATGAAGAAACAGACCACTTCTTCACATCCCTCATCACGGGGACTGTAAATGAGGTTAGAGAATCTAGGGAGCGTAGTGTCTTTTATGTCAGAAAACCCAGTCATCCTGGAAATTATGCTTGGCCTGCATGATGGAGAGCATCCAGTTCTTCCTAATCCATTACGTAAAATGACATTAGCTCTTCAAATAGACCGTGCCAGCTGCTAAAAGCCATTGTTGGTTTGTCACCTATATTTCCCCAGAGAGAATTTCCTCCTGTTCATAACTTTGTGTCCTACAACTCAATCTAATTTACATAGTCCAACTCCCAGGAAGCAGTAGTACTTTATTCTTGGGTTCTATACATAGCCCAGTATATTCAAGTTTGTAATTAAAAACTATAGCCTTATTTATCTTTTACTATGCATGTTATGGCCAAAGCTTGCTGAGCACAAAATAACACTTTAGAATTAAGAACTTTTAGATCTGCATTTAACAAAGAGGGACTATTTTCCAGTATACAGTATCAGTATATCTTCGTAAGGTAGTATCTATTAATGAATTTATTTGTAACTGAGAATCAAGATTGTTTGTTTGTTTGTTTTCCTTAAGAAGTATACTCACAAAGAGAGTTCTCCTGAATGTAGGCCATTGCTTCTTCAATATCTAATTATTACAATAAATAGTGCATCGCTGTGGTACTTTGCACGCACCAGTGAATATGCTTCAGCAATTAAGGACTTTAGGTCCTAGAGAGTGAAATAAACATCCACAACTTTACGACTTATTGTGACCAAGAAGTAGTCTTCTCCAATGTAGTAGAAAATTTTAAACAGTAATGTTTATAATTATTTAATGGGGAAACATAGTTATTTTTCTTTCCATTTCCAGACTGAAAATGACATTCTCCTCAAAGGCTGACTATTAACAACTTAAAAGAAAATCTGGAAGGTTTTTTTTTTTTTTTTGTGTGTGTGTGTAATAATACCTCAAATTAGTATGGTTAATTTTGGTTTTAAATCATTCCCCAATGTAGTTGAATATTGAGTTCTAAGTAATTGTATAGGCTAGATATTCTATTCCAAGTTTGACAGATGAAGGAAAAAGATACAAAGATTGAATTGCCTGAATTGTAGGCAAAGTTTCTAATTTGAAAAAGGCAACACTACTTCATTCCCAGGGGATTTTCTTTTTCTTTCTTTCTCTCTCTCTCTCTCTCTGTCCCTTTCTCTCTCTCTCTCTCTCTCTCTCTCTCTCTCGACAGAATTCATAGTGAAGGGATTAAAGGGTAAAGGAGGGGAAATGAGTGGGAAATATCAGAGAGGGTGACAGAACATGAGAGACTCCTAACTCTGGGAAACAAACAAGGGGTGGTGGAGGGGAGGGTGGGTTGAGGGGACACGGGGAATGGGCACTGAGGGGGGCACTTGATGGGATGAGCACTGGATGTTATACTATATGTTGGCAAATCAAACTCCAATAAAAAAATATAAAAAAAGAGAGAATTCGTATATTATATATATGTGTGTGTGTGTGTGTGTGTGTGTGTGTGTATAAGATAATTTTATAAAATAAAATACTAGGTGAGAAAGTTTTAATATTTTTTCACTTTCCCATCTATATATTGGTAATTGAATAGATTATAAAACTCTCAAAAAAAAGATTATAAAACTCTCTTTACTTATTCTAATTGTGTGGTAAAATTGGTACAGTATTTCGAAATTGGCTCTTCAGCTTGTATTCTTATTTTTCCTGTTCTGATCTATAGCTGACAAAGTCATATAACTGAGATCTGAAGACATAGGAAAATAACAAATATTTGATTGTGGTAATTCAGTGGGGAAACTGCCATATTTATTTTCACCTTTCTCTAATTCTAGTCCTGCAAGGAGCACTGGATATATAAAGTAGAGAAAGCTTTGTGATCCAGTCCATTAATAGATGATCCTCAGCTTGGAATAGCCCTTGAAAGATCTTAATATGAAGAAGAGATGGCCAATACTTTTCTGTTGAATACAAACCTTATCAGTGCCTCTAGTTTTTTTCAGTGATTCCAGTGTTTAGCTATAAATAAAACAGGATGGACATATTTTCATCATCCTAGGTACTGGTATAAGGGTTTCTTGTAGGGAGGGACTTGTTCACTTGGGAAAAGTTTTTTTTTTTTGGAAAAGTTTTAATAAGGCCCGCTGAGTAGAAGGAAACTTACACTGGAACCCTAGTTATATTGGGAGGGGATTCTCCACATATGCTGGAGAAATAGCATTAAAACATTAAAATTCCTGCTTTATGTGAAAATGAGAAGTGTGGATCAAAACTGTATCAAAAGGGGATCCCTGGGTGGCGCAGCAGTTTAGCACCTGCCTTTGGCCCAGGGCGCGATCCTGGAGACCCGGGATCGAGTCCCACATCAGGCTCCCTGCATGGAGCCTGCTTCTCCCTCTGCCTGTGTCTCTGCCTCTCTCTCTCTCTCTCTCTCTGTGATGACTATCATAAATAAATAAATTAAAAAAAAAACTGTATCAAAAGAACTCAGTATTCACTCTAATGAACATCCCATTACATAATGAGATAAGTACTTGACGAAAAGAAATATTATTTTATGAAAGTATATCATCAAGGAAACTGATAGATTTGATAAAGCTTCTCTGAGGAAGTGATGTTTGATATGAGCTCTATTAGATGAATTAGAATTACCTGGAGAAATATAAGCAAGGAAGAAGAGTAGAAAGTTAGAGGGACAATAGCAATTGTTGCTAGAGGGATAAACAAGTGTCAAATATATCAGGGCTTTATCCTTTTTAAATTATCCTAAGAGAAAAAGGGAGCTAGGAGCTTCATGAGACTTATGATTTGTAGTTACCTGTTTGCAGAGAGAGTGGCTGGGAGTAGGGTTAAAGCTACTTCAAATGTCCCATTGGGAGATGATGGTAGCAGCTGACACAGCATCCTAAAAATCAAAGTACTAGGTCACAGAGGTTTAGGAAATTTCTCTTCTAGGGACCTCTCAGAGGAAGAAAGAATGAGAATAAAGCAATAGGAAAGGGAGAAAGTTATTTGTGACTAGTTCAATTCATTTTATACCTTATACCCTATATACATATCTTCTTTACACATTTTGAAAGTTTAGGGAAAATATTGCTCCTTTGATCTGGATTTTCTATACTCATTAGCCTTTATTAAATATTTTTGCATGGATTTTCTCCCTTAAAACCGCTAAAATAAAATATTTTCTGAATTTGTCCTAATATTTTCTACCTTAGATAAATAGAAGGTACACAGCAAATATTTTTTCAAAATTAAAAAAAGGTAATTCCCCTAATGTTACGAGAACTCTAGTTAATGGTTTTAGAAAAAAAAAAAAGTTGAATCTTGAGGAATTTCAACTATATGGAAGAAAAATCTAATTCCAAACATTCAGAATTGCCAATATGTACTCTCCCCCTTTTTTAACTTTAGCCAACCTCTTATTATAAAACGCATATTGGCAATTAATGACTAGCTTGCATTTTACCTTTATGTTTACATGGAACTGGATGTTGCAGTAGAAGAAACTTTGTATGTTATATTATGGTTTTATAAAATTCATTTTAAAAAAGGAGGGTTATTAATTTGGCAAAGACATTAAATTAATTTTTAATTTCTGCACTTGAACTATTTGGAAGATAGATATTTCTCCTACTCCAAATTCTAAACTTATTAAATCCCTGAGCAGCAGATTATAGGATCCCAAAATCCCTTGCCCTTGCTTTTTCATCATTGGAATGAAAGTAGTTTCCATAACCTGAAGTTTTATTTTTTATTTTTTATTTTTTTACCTGAAGTTTTAATATACATTATTTGTTTGAAAATTTTTTAAGGCAAATTTTCTCTTATTTCAGTTTTATGTTGTAAAAATAAGTGTTTCTGTAGATTCAGTTTTCCTTAAATTCATATTTATTTAGCCAAGGAACATTTTTATGATTAGGACATCAAATGATTGTTGAGTATATCAGAATCTCATATTCTGTGTGTTATGTGTGTTTGTGTATATAGTGTTTAAATTCTCGATGTACTCTTTGTATTTTTTTGTCCCAAACTCTCTGCATGGAAACAAACATTCATAAAATGTTTAACTCGGTACTAGGTATTAGTTTTTTTATTTAGTTAATGAAATTGTACTAACAACCTTTGTAATAAGCATTTTGTAACCATTACAGGTAAGGAAACTAAAACTCAAAGAGTAAGCAATTTGTCTAAAATCACATAAAATAATAAGTGATGGAATTGGTCTAAAATGTGAGATCTAATCCTAAATTCCATTTTCCTTTGTCTACAAAACCTTACCTTACTGGTGATCTTGATTTGATAGATTGTTCTGTCTTAATAATAATTAGTGTAGAAGAAAGGGAAATAAATTGTTTGATTTTCACGTCAAAATGATTGCCTTTTATAGACTTTCTGGGAAGTATTGTTTTTCTTGTTTATTGCATTTTAATGACCTAAAGAGTCCTAGGTTGCATTTTTCACTTTTTTCCCTAGCAGTATGGATTAAGACTTAGGAAAGCTGATACTATAATATGTAAAGGAAATGTACATCTTTCTTTCAAAACAAGCCATGTATTCCTAGAAATCATCTTGTCCCCACCTGATAAAAATTACTGAGGGACATGATGCAACTTGAATCTAAGCATAAGTAAGAAAGCAAAAGCCATCTCTTTGGAATTAGAACTATCAGAAGACAGTGAAAGAGAGCAGTAGACAGTGAAAAATGAAAGGATAATCATGATTTAAAAATACTAAATGATGATGAATTAAGAGGGTAGACATGAAAAATCCAAAGGTCATGGGTGGGTAGGCTTCTACTGCCTTATCTAAATAGAAAACTCTTGAACACCCAGCCTCCCTGAATAGGTAGTGCCATCCTTAGATATGTATAGAGAAGCAAAAGGAGATGGACAAACTGCAATAACTCTGGTTAGATTCAGGACTCGGAGAATCTATTAATTGTATTGTTATTTAAAGTAAGTTGATTTCCTGTATCTTTAATGAATAAATGCTAAGTCTTTAGTATATGCTAAAAAATAAAAAGTAGCATATTTCAGGTTTTTTTGTGTATCCAAAGGCAAGTTAAAACCTCATGAGACTTTTTAGTGTTAGTAATCCTATCATGCAGGGATCATCCCTTCATAGAGTAAGGAGATTACAACAATTGGGAGACTGAAGCTGAATGCAGTCTAATAAATTGTCTGCAAACCTGTAGGAGTCCAGGACGAGTTATGTGTTCTCACCACACCCTTTCCCCAGCCTCACAATGCTAGCATTCAACATAAACAGGTAACTATGGAGATTCATGATGACAAATATTGCATAGCTTACTTAAAATGCAAGAAGAATATCCTGTAAGTGGAATTTAATATGAGAGAAGACATAAAAGAAAAAGTTATCAAAACTAAGGAAATAGGGGGAAACCAGCACAGAAAGTAGGAAACAAATAGTAGTAGAACACCATGTAAGTACCTGAGAAAAGGATGCATAGAATTAGAACACTGAATTTGATGTCATTATTGTGGTGGTTACAATTCCAAAATTATTATGGTGTTACCAATTTAAGTGAATGTCATATTAATTCTCCTCACATACTAACTTAGATGTTTTTGAGGTGTCATATATCTAGTTATTTTAATTTTCTCTACATGCCCATGACACTGAGGTAATCAGACCTATAGGTATGTACACATAACTCATCTTTTTAATCCACAAAGTGCTTTTGTTATATTAACTAAGATTTTTTAAGATTATTTGTATCAATGCCAATATTGAAATATCTCTGAGGAAAAATTAAATTACTTAGATTTATTTTCACTTTTTTAAGTAATTGTTTTCAGAAATCTTTCAAGAGGAGAAGTAGATGCATCAAATGATAGCTTGAAACCTGTATGTTTAAATCTGATGGAACCTTACTGTAATTAGTGAACTCAAACGCTGTCCCCACACTTTCCCCAGTGCACATGTACCTCTCACTTCTGGGAAAATGAGTCCTAGGAGTGTTAATAAGACTCTTCTGTGGACAGAAAATCAATTTGAAGCAAAGTAAAACTGTAACTTAAGACTCTTGGCTTCTAATCTACATTTCCTTCTGTAACTTTGTATTAATTATTCCATCTCTTTGTGCCTCTTGTTTTGCCAGTAGAAAGGGAATGAATACTGGTAGGGCCTTCTTCACTGGATTAAAGATGTTAATGCAAATTGAGTACTTAGATTCCTGCGTGGAACATTGCAGGCTATCAATACTAGTCCTATAGTTAGCACACTAGTTTGCCATTCATGACCAAATTTTAGAAATAAAATAGAAATTCTTTCAAAAAAAATTGTCACATGAAAAGGGAACGTAGAGGGAAAGGCGTCACTTGTCTCTAAAAAGGATTAAATGTTGTAGAATATTTTAAAAGGCTTCTTTATCTCATACTGCAATTTTCCCTAAGGAAGCAAAGCTGATGCCTTGATATCAACACAGAGTTCAGATGAAATACTGCAGTGGAATCCGTGTTAGTTTTATCATTTCAGACTATAGGTAGCTTTTTGTGAAAAATGCACGGTTTGGCTATGGCAGACCAGGCTGTGTGGGGCTTGAAACTCATAAATTTGAGGGCCTTCTTTAAGGAAAAAAAAAAGAGTATTTTTTAGAATGCAAAAATAAATGACAACTAGGTATTAGTTTTAAAATGTTGATAAATATCAAAATATCCCCAAATCCAAAAGAGTGATATAATATTGGTATTACTATATAGCAGACGCATCTATGAAACTTTTTCCTTTCTTTTCTTCTCTTCCCTTTCCTTTTTTTGTCCTTTCCCTCTCTCTCCTTTGTTCCTTTCTTCTTTCTGCTACACACTGCCGATTGCCTCTTAAATAACAGCAACTAATTTTGTAATACCAGTTTCTGCACAGAAACTTAGAAGATGATTCAGTCTTTGTTTTTGCAGTTTGGGAAGGTTGAGGAAAGAGTATGAAATTAGGGGAAACAAACATTCTGTCATAATATGATGTCAGCACCACAAGTATGAGTGTAGAAAGGGACATATAAAGAGGTGACTCTAAACCTCTTGTAGCATATTCACTGAACCCAAACTAAATGTATACCTTCGAGTTCCCTCAACTCAATTTCCCTTAGTTGGATCCCAAAATACTTGTGGGAAATTATACTAGAGCAAAGACCGTGAAACAAAACAAAACAAAACAAAACAAGCAAAAAACAAAGACCATGTGAGCACATGTCTAGGCCCTCTCCAGTGTCTTAGATGGGCCTGTTACAAGTGAGAGGTCCTGGAAATACAAACTTCTGAGATCTGGAGGGAAACAAAAAAACTTGACACAGTCTGTAAATCCTAAATATTATGAATCTAGTTTAGATGGATGAGGGTTTCCCAAGGCAAATGAGAGCAGAATGTAATAAAAATACCTTATGTGATTTAATATTTTAAAATGATAAGGGCTTAGTCCAAGCCATGCCGAGGCTTTGGCCACATATACCACTAGAAAGTGTAGAAGCCTGAAGAAAGGAAAATGGGATTTTGGAAACTAAGCTAGTTTTTCCCAGGAGTGCCAGATAACCTGACCCTGTACTGGTTTGAACAGGCTCCATAAGGATGGAGAAATGAAGATCATTCGTAAAGAGAATTAGCATCAAATGTAGCCTTTATCAGTGAGCATGGGCAGTGAATGTAGTTGGGATAGCAGACACCAGATACAGAGGAATGGGTTGACGAGAGCTCTCAGCAAGTCCTGGGGCTTAAAGTTCTACTCCTCTAGGTCACTCAACTCATTTGCCTTTTTTACTTGCCTGACAAAACCCCAAATCGAAAAAATCATTTCTTTTTTTTTTTTTTTAGGTACTCAAATTGGAAAGGAAGAAGTAAAATTATCACTGTTCACAGATGACAGGATCTTATATTCAGAAAACCCTAAAGGTCACACACACAAACACAAACCATTAAGAGTTAATAAGTGAAGTTAACAAAATTACAGGTATCAACTCAATGCACAAAAGCCAAATAAACAATCTGAAATGGAAATTAAGAGAGCAGTTCCACTTACAATTGCATCACAAAGAATAAAATGCTTAGGAATAATTTTAAAGAAATTATTATTATACACTGACAGTAATAAAAAATGGCTGCATGAAATTAAGGAATATTTAAGTAAATGGAAGGACATTTTGTTTATGGATTATAAAACTTAGTAAGATAACAGTATTACCTAAAGCAATATGCAGATTTAATGCAATCCTCCTCAAAATCCCAACAATGATTTTATAGATACAGGACAAACACTTCTTTTTTTTTTTTTTTTTTTAAACTTTTATTTATTTATGATAGTCACAGAGAGAGAGAGAGAGAGAGGCAGAGACGCAGGCGGAGGAAGAAGCAGGCTCCATGCACCAGGAGCCTGATGTGGGATTCGATCCTGGGTCTCCAGGATCGCACCCTTGGCCAAAGGCAGGCGCCAAACCACTGCGCCACCCAGGGATCCCAGGACAAACACTTCTTAAATTCACATGAAATTTCAAGTTACTTCAAATAGCTAAAACAATCTTGAAAAAGAACAAAATTGGAGAACTCTCATTTCCTAATTTCAAAAACTATAAACTACAGTAATCAAATCAGTATGGTACTGGCTTACAAACAGACTTACAGAATTATAAACAAATGGAATAGAATAGACGGCCCAGACATAAATATTTGCATATCAGGCCTGCATTATTTTATTATATTTCACTTTATTGCAGTTCACAGATAATGTGTTTTGTTTTTTGTTTTGTTATTATTGTTGTTGCTGTTGCTTTATAAATCAAGGGTTTATGAGAACCCTGAATCAAGCAAATCTATTGCCACCATTTTTCCAGTAACATTTGTTAACTTGGCATTTCATGTCATATTGGCATTTCATGTCAACTTGGCATTTCATGTCATATTGTAATTCTAACAATATTCCAAAAATTTTTTAAACATTGTATTTGTTATGGTGATCTGTCATCAAGGATATTTGATGTTACTGGTGTAATCGTAACACCAGTTACAATTTGTTTTGGGGTGCCACAAACCATGCCCAGATAAGATGACAATTTTAACTGATAACTGCGTATGTTCTGACTGCTACACAGATTGGCCATTCCTCTGACTCTTCCTCTTAGGCATTCCTATTCCCTGAGATGCAACAATACTTAAATTAGGCCAATTGATAACTGTACAATAGCCTCTTAGTGTTCAAGTGAAAAGGAGATTTCCACACTCTCACTTTATTTAGAAAATGATTAAGCTGGGCAGCCCCGGTGGCCCAGCGGTTTATCGCTGCCTTCAGCCCCAGAGTGTGATCCTGGAGACCTGGGATCGAGTCCCGTGTCAGGCTCCCTGATGGAGCTTGCTTCTTTCTCTGCCTGTGTCTCTGCCTCTCTCTCGCTTTGTGTCTGTTATGAATAAATAAATAAAATCTTCAAAAAAAATGATTAAGCTTACAGAGAAAGGCATGTTAAAAAGCCAGGATAAGCCAGAGGCTAGGCCTTTTCTGCCAGGTAGTTAGCAAAGTTGTGAATGCAAAGGAAAATATTTTGAATGAATTACGAGTGCTATTCCAGTGAACACACAAATGATAGAAAGTGAAACAGCCTTATTGCTAATATGGAGAAAGTTTGAGTGGTCTGAATAGATCACAGTATGACAACATTTTCTTACGCCAAAGCTTAATCTAGAGCAAGACCCTAACTCTTTTCAATTCTGTGAAGGCTAAGAGAGGTGAGGAAGCTGCAGAAAAAAAAAAAATTGAAGTTAGCAGATGTGGTTCATGAGGTTTAAGGAAAGAAGTCATCTCTGTAAAATCAAAGTGCAAGGTAGGCAGCAGATGCTAATGTAGAAGCTGTAACAAATTATCCTGAAGATTAAACTAAGATCATTCACTAGGTGGCTATACTTAACAATAAATTTTCAATGTAGACAAAACAACCCAATATTGGAAGTAGATATTATCAAGGACTTTCATGGCTAGAGAGAAGTCAATGCCTGACTTCAAAGTTTCAAAGACAGGCTGACTCTCTTGTTAAGAACCAATGCAGCTAGTGACTAAGTTGAAGATATACCCATTTATTATTCCAAAAATTCTAGGACCCTTGAGAATTATGCTAAATCTATTCTGCCCACATTCAGTGAATGGAACAACAAAGCCTGGATGACAGCATATCTGCTTACAACATGATTTACCAAATATTTTAAGACCATTGTTGAGAACTACTACAAAGGTAAAAAGATTCTTTTCAAAATATTGCTGCTCATTGGCAATGCACCTGGTCACACAGAACTGTGATCAAGACATACAATGAGGGGATCCCTGGGTGGCTCAGTGATTTAGCGCCTGCCTTTGGCCCAGGGAACGATCCTGGAGTCCCAGGATCGAGTCCGAGTTGGGCTCCCAGCATGGAGCCTGCTTCTCCCTCTGCCTGTGTCTCTGCCTCTCTCTCTCTCTCTCTATGTTTATCATGAACAAATAAATAAATAAATCTTAAAAAAAAGATATACAATGAGATTAATGTTGTTTTCATCCCTGCTAACACAACCAACCATTCTGTGGCCCATGGATCAAGGAGTAACTTCAACGTTCAAGCCTTATTAAGAAATATGTTTCACAAGACTATAGCTACTATAAATAGTGATTTCTCTGATCGATCTGGGCAAAGTAAATTGAAAATCTTCTGGAAAGGATTCACCATTTGAAATGCAGTTATGAACATTTGTGATTCATGGGAAGAGGTAAAATATCAACATTAACAGTTTGGAAAAAGTTGATTCCAGCCCTCATGGATAACTTTTGGGGTTCAAGACTTCAGTGAAGGCAGTTACTACAGATATGATAGAAATAGTGAGAGAACTAGAGTTAGAAGTGGAGCATGAAGATGCTGCAATCTTTGATAAAACTTGAACAGAGGAGTCGCTTATTTTTCTTTCACTAACTTTAAAAAAAGTTAACTCTAGTATAATTAATATAAAGAATTATATTAGTTTCTTGGATTATATTAGTTTCAGTTGTACAATATAGCGATTTAACAATTCTATACATTGTTCAGTGTTCATCATGATAAGTGTACTCTTAATCCCCTTCATCTATTTACCCGTCCTCCCATCCACCTCCCCTATGGTAATTTATCAGTTTATTCTCTATAATTAAGAGACTATTTGGGGGTTTATCCATTTTTTTCTTTGTTCCGTTGTTTTGTTTTTTAAATTCCATATATGAGTGATTTTCTTTTTCTCTGACATCTCACTTATATTATACTCTCTAGATCCATCCATGTTGTTGCAAATTGCAAGATTTTATTATTTTTTTATGGTCATTAATATTCTGTAATATATATATGTCTACAATAGACACGGGTTCTTTTTATAATTTGGCTATTGTAAATAATGCTACAATAAACATAAGGGAGCATATATTTTTTCAAATTAGTGTTTTTATACTCTTTGGGCAAATAATAGGGGAATTACTAGATCATATGATAATTCCATTTTTAAATTTTTGAGGAAGCTCCATACTATTTTCCATGGTGGTTGCACCACTTCACATATCCACTAACTGTGCACAAGAGTTCCTTAACAAAGGAGTTGTTTCTTTTGGATGACTAAAGAAAGTGGTTTCTTGAGATGGAATCTACTCCTGGTTAAGATTCTGTGAAAATTACTGAAATGAAAACAAAAGATTTAGGATATCATGTAAACTTAGTTGAAAAAGCAGTGACAGAATTTGAGAATATTTGACTCAATTAAAAAAAATATCCTACAGTGGGTAGATGCTGTAAAACAGCATCACATTCTATAGAGAAATTCTTTACGAAAGGTAGAGTCAATTAATGAAGCAAACTTCATTCTTGTCTTATTTTAAGAAATTCACACGGTCATCTCAACCCTCAGCAACCACCGCCCTGGTCTATCATCAGCCATCAACATCAAGCAAGACCTTCTATCAGCAAAAACATCAGTCACTGAAAGCTCAGATGATGGTTAGCATGTTTTTAGCAATATTTTATAATTAAGGTATATACATGGTTTTTTTTTTTCTTAGAGATAATGTTGTTGTACACTTAATAGACTATAGTTTGCACTGGAAAAAAAATTTCATTTGACTTACTTTGTTGTAGTTGCCTAGAACAGATTCTGTAATATCTCTAAGTTATGGTTATATGATTTTTGACAAAGGTGCCAAGACCTTTCAAAAGATAAAGAACAGTCTGTTGAACAGATAGTACTGGGAAAGCTGGATATACACATGAAAAGAATGAAGTCGGACCCTTCCCTTGCACATGTACAGAAATTAATTAAAAATGGATCTAAGATCTTAATATACCAGCTAAAACTGCAGAATTCAAGAAACCATTGGGCAAAATCTTCATGTTACTAAATTTGGTAAAGATTTCTTGCATATAACACCAAAAACACAGGAAAGTAAAGAAAAAAGTAGATCAGTTAGACTTTATTAAAATGAAGACCTTTTGTGTAACAGAGGGCACTACCAAGGGAATAAAAAGGCAAAACTCAGAATGGGAGAAAATATTTGCAAATCATATATCTGAAAAGAGATTAATATCCAGAAATATTTTAAAATCCCTAAAACTCAACAACCAAAGAAACAATTGAATTTAAAAATGATCAAAAGTTTCAAATAGCCTTTTCTCTAAAGAAGATATACAAATGGCCAATAAGGGAGTCCCACGTTGGGCTCCCTGCAGGGAGCCTGCTTCTCCCTCTGCCTGTGTCTCTGCCTCTCTCTCCCTCTGTGTCTCTCATGAATAAATAAATGAAATCTTAAAAAAAAGAAAAACAAAAAACAAAAAACAAATGGCCAATAAGGCCATGAAAAAATACTTAACATCTCTAATCATTAGGGAAATACAATAAAAACCACAATGAGATACCACTTCACACCCATTATGGTGGATATTATTTTCTTAAAAAAAGAATATAATTTTTGGCAAATATGAAGGGAAAATGGAACTTTTGTGCATTGTTGAAATGTAAAAAGCTGCAGCCATTGTGGAAAATAGTATAGAATTTCCTAAAAAAGTTGAATATAAAAATATCATATGATTCAGCAATTCTCTTTTTAGATATACATGTTAAACATTTAAAAATCAAGACTCAACCACAAATTTGTAAATCAATGTTCATAGCGGCATTGTTCATAACAATCAAATGGTGGAAATGACCCACTTTTCATCACCAGAAGAATAAGTAAGCAAATATGATATGTACGTATAGTGGAATATTATTCAGCCTTAAAAAGAAATGAAGTTTTGACACATTCTACAACATGGATGAACCTTGAAGATATTATATGTGGAAAATATAGACACAAAATATCAAACATCATATGATTCCACTTCTGTAAGGTATCTAGAATATTCCAATTTGTAGAGAGAGAAAGTAGAATACTGCGTTTCAGGAACAGTTTATAAATATAGTAATAACTATGACTGACATGATAGGTGTACTAAGAAGCAATGGTGAATGAGACATAGTCCCACCCACCTATGAAAGAGGCTCATGTGAAGCAGAAATGTGTATAAACAATCATGCAATACCATAACAATCTTGTTATATGAAAAAAGAGCTTTTCAAACACAGAATACAATTCAGTTACCTGGTTAGAGAGAATAGGTCAAGATTCACAGTATATAGTAACATTTCAGCAGGTTTTTAGAGGTGGGAAATATTTCTTGAGATGGACCAGAGCAGGAAAAGGAACGAACAAGGATGTTAAGGAGGTTTCAGTTGTAAAATTAAAACCATAGTGGTGTAAAGATACATGGTATCACCAGAAAATGGAGCTTAAGACAGTATGTCTGGAACATAGGCTAAAATGAGGTTGATGGAGGGAGGTTAATTTTTCCACCACAGTGAACTTGCAGGGAAGGTTTTTAGACTGTAAATCAGAGAAAGGGAATTTGGATTTTATTTTTGGTCAACTAGGATTCTATCAAAGGTTATCAGCAAAGGAAGGTCACTTCCACATTTGAAAAAGAAATGTGTTTGTAGTAAGGAGAATGGCTTGGAATAAACCTGGAATCAGGTAACTACTGAGAAGGCTATTAAAATAGTCCTGTTAAAATATAATAAGCTCTTGAAGTTAAAGAGACTCTTTGAAGCGTGAGCTGACTAGGTGATTCACAGGGTCGGGGGGGATTCTGACATGGACACATCTCTACTATAATCTGAAGAAAAATCCCTCAGAAAGTAACATATCTCATTCACCTTTAGTTATGCATGAAGAGGATTTGAGAATTGTCTTCTTCCCCTCCAGAAATATAGCTAAAATGCTAGGAGTGTGACATTGGGAAGAAGATTTCTTCTTCCTTAAAGAGGGTTAGCACATCTTCTGAATTTTGTCAGCTTTTAGATTTAAGCTAAATATTGGGAGACTCAAGTAGGATAAAGTTTTCTCGTAGTGTGTACTGTTGAATCAGATAAATTGGATCAGGAGCAGAACTGAAAATGTCCTTACAAAATATAGCCTGTCTTATATTCATGACTCCATATTTCCACTGAGGGTTCCACACCAGTACTTTAAGAGTATGCCTTTCTGTGAAGGCATAATTTCAGCACAACCACATGTTTACACAGTTGTCCAATTGCAGGGACAATGAAACACCAGAGACCAGAGCCTTTGCACTGTACACAAACGTACATTGTAAGTTAATAGGTTAATAAAACTCTAAAACTGAAGCCAAGGAATATTGCGCAGTAGTTATTTCTAAAAAGAGTGTGTTTCCTTAAAATTCAATGTGTTCCCCTTTCATAAAAAAGAAATAAAAGGAAAGAATATCAACATAATATTTTTAAGCAACCAATTTCTCCCCTCCTCTACCTCCAATAACTCATTGCAAGTCACTTAAGTAAGGGGCAGTAACCCCCCCCCCCCCCAAAGGGTTACTGAGCAGAAAATGATTCTTTTTATTCTTATTGCCCCCCTATTTTGGTGAAATCTGAATCTTGTGTCCAATATTCTGCTACACCATCAACTCCTATTTTCCAAACCTGAAAGCTAAAACAGTTTTCATTATTCTTGACTTTCCTACAGCATTTAACCCTTCGAAAAGATTTCCTTGCTCGTCTCTTTAATACCTTTGTTTTCTACCTCCTTCTTGATGATTCCTTCTCTCATCTTTATCCCTTCCAGTTTATTTTTTCCTTCTATATGTTGCGACTTCTCAAAGGTATGTTCTCTTATTATTATTTTCTTTTTCTTCCAAATCTTCTCAGAATGAGAATGCCAGGCCAGTAGCATCACTAATACCAGGGAACTTGTGAGAAATGCAAATTATGAGGCCCCAAAGCACATCAGCTGAATCAGAAACTCTAGAGTATGAGTTCAGGGATATGTGTTTCAACAAGCCTGCCAAGTGATGTAGGCTGAAGTCTAAGAATCACTGCTATGTTATAATTGTCTGGCTTTTGGCTGATTGCCCTACTTGATTGTGGGCTGTTTTAGGAACTATGGTAGACTCTCGGGGTGCCTAGGTGGCTCAGTTGGTTGAACACCAACTCTTGGTTTCAGCTAAGGCCCTGATCTCAGGGTCCTAGGATGGAGCCTTACACTGGGCTTTTTGCTTAGCCTGGAATCTGTTTAAGATTCTCTCTCTCCTTCTGCCCCTCCTCCTGCTCATGCTGGCGTGCTTATATTCTCTCTCTCTCTCTGAAATAAATAGTTTTTTTTTTTCAAAAAAGAAGAAACTATGGTGAAATCATTTTGATTGTGATGTCAGTATCCAGTGTAGAGTCTCCTACATTATTGCTATGTAAAACTAATTTGTTTCAATGCATGGACAAATAAATGGCTAAATAAATGACAACTTTTTTATGAGCTCCAATTCCATATCTCAGGTAACTGTGTGATTTGTATGGAGAGCCGAGTCACTTCAAAGTCAACTTCTCTAATAGGAAAGTTGAGATCTAACACCTCTCATCAACACTGTCTTCCAAAACAATTGTATATGTTTGTTTCTGTAACCCTGACTGACTTTTTAGCTCTCTGAACTCTCCTCCATTAAGATTAAAATAATTTTCCCCATTACTCATAGAAAAACCTTAGTAATCATCTTTCTTTGAAGAATAGCTTCATTTATGCTGACCATACAATTAAAATATATTCACCATAAAAAAATCTGAAAAATTCAGTTACGCACACAAATAAATAAAAAGGACTGGAAATTCCACCCATCCAAGAAAACCAATGTTAGTTGGTGTGTGTATTCATTTCACTTTTATTCCTAGCATGTTTGCATTTCACTGTTTGTCATTTCACTGGAGCATAATGCTTTCTAATCTACTGATATTGTACTATATTGGATGTGTTTTCATGTCCTTAGAAAGTATTTTCCACAGATTTCTTAATGATAGCATGATATTTTTTGGCAGAAATTGACCTATCCTCATCCTTAATTAATTGGAATTTCCATCAAAACCTTTTCATTACCTCCACCCTTGCTGTCCAGGCTCTATCTTACTCCTACTGCAGTAGCCTCCTATGCCAGATGAATTTTTCTAAAGTTTAGTTCTGAGCAAATTGCTTCAAAGTCAAAATGACTCCCCACTGCCTTCCAAATAAGGCTATAGTCCTGAGGAGGACCATCAAGGACTCCTGTTGATTTCTTTTGCACACCCAAGCCTCTAGGTGAGACTGCTCACCATTCTCACAGCATTTCCTTTATTTTCACTCCTTTTGAATTTTCCACTTCTCTGTTCCATCAGTCGTTTCTAAAGGTGATTTTACCCAAATGGCTGCTTCAGTGTGAGGCCATGCTACAATCACCACCTCCTACCATCAACACTGCTCCATTTCTTATCCCCTTTCTCTGGTCTTTCCTCCTTGGTTCTTACAACTACCTAACAGACCATATATTTTACTTATTTAACTTGGTAATTGCTTCTGGGCCTCAACTGTAATAAAAGCTCCATGAAAGCAATGATTTTTATTTCTCTCGTTTATTGCTGTAAATGAAATCTACACCAACTAGTTCATACATAAGATGCACTCAATATATTTGAAATACTGAATGAATGAATGGATGGATGGATGGATGAATGAATGAATGAATGAAAAAATTAATTAATAATGAATATTTACTTGCAAAATTCTGCAAGACCTCAAGGAAGTCAAAGCTCTATCGTGGTGCTTTGCACATAGTACATGTTCACAATGGAGTTGTGCAATGTGAATCCAAATAATCAGTTAAAATGTTACACTTCCCTGAAACTTGTATTTAAAACTTCTTTTGGGGCATATGGGCATATAGGCTCAGTTGGTTAAGCGTCTGCCTTTGGCTCAGGTCATGATCCTGGGACCTGGGATTAAGTCCCGCTTGGGCTTCCTACTCACTGGGGAGCCTGCTTCTCCCCCTGCTTGTGCTCTCTCTCACTCTCTCATAAATAAATAAATAAAATCTTAAACAAAACAAAACAAAAACTTTGCTTAAGGTGATCCTCCTGCTCTCTAGAGAGTAGTGATCATTATTTGTGATTATGACATGTATTGCATACTGAACTGAGTTATATATTGCCCTTCCCATTGAGTAATAAAGCAACTCTTTAAAGGCAGATACCAATTATCTTTGAAGCTCTTGCAGTTTTTAGTGCATTGACATTCAATAAATAGTTCTAAAAATAATTAGATCATTGCCACAAATAAAATAATAATTTTAAAAGCAAAGAGTTATTTGCGAGGGCATTTTACCATTTTCCCTGTTGTTAAAGATGTACATATTTTATTTTTAAAAGAATATAGTTCTTTTAAAATTTTAAAATCTTTTTAAATTCTTATTTTTTAAGAATAGTTATCTGGTAACTATTACCAAAGAAATCACCATGTAAACATTATCTTTGCAGATCATTAATGCTGCACTTGCTTTGGCTGCAAGACCCAAAAGTCAAGTGGTCAAAAAAACCATGGAAATGTACAAGCATACATGGGAGAATCATATCCATGTCCTCACTGAAGCTGTAGATGACATTACAAGCATTGATGACTTCCTTGCTGTATCTGGTACGTTTTTGATCTTTTAATTTATACATTTGCTCTTGTCAATTTTCTGAAACAGGATAATTCTGAATATAATTAATTTTATGCAGTATAATGAGACTCTTTTTAATGATCATCTTTCTTGAAACAAAGTACTGCTATGTGTGATCTACTCTAGGATAATGAACCTCATGCCTTGTAATCCTTACAACTCAACAATTTACACTGTCTCTAAAAGAAACTCCTATTCATAGGCAAAGAATAATTGAAAATAGTAGCTGGAAATCTTAGGCATTCTCTGACTTTTTGAATAAACAATTCTCTCCTCCTTTAATATATTTATATCTTTTGATTTCTTTTCTGACAGAATTTTTCTCCACTCAGAAAAAGAAATATATATATATATTTATATTTATATATTTTATATATAATATATATATGCTAGAAAGAAAAAGTCTTCATTGATTTGAGATATCATATATACTTCAACTTCCAGTATATGTATTTAAATAATGGTGATATAATCAAATAATAAGTCTAAACATCTAACTACAGCAGTTATAGATGGGCTTGAGATTCCATATCAAACCTAGGTGATTCTTTTATCACAGACTGGAATAGCATCCCATGGTATTACAAAATTAGTCTCATAAAGCCATAGTCTCAGAAGCAAAACTCAAGTTTTTGATTATATTTTATAACAGCAAAGAACTAAATACTTTTTCATCTTTTTTTATTTTCTTAAAAATTAAGCCTCTCGAGGGGGGAGGGGAGGAAATTAAGCCTCTCTTTAAAATAAATTACATTTTTGGGCACCTGGCTGGCTCAGTGAGAAAAGTCTGTGACTCTTGATCTCAGGGTTCTGAGTTTGAGCCCCTTGTTTAGGTGCAGAGATTATTCAAATAAAAAAATACATTTTTCCTTTATTTTGAAAGATGTTGTGATTAAATTTTTTATAAAATGCATATTCTCATGAATTTTTAACGTCATTTTATCTTTTAAAAGTTTCTGATATACTTTGTCTAATCTGTGGATTTCATTACTTTCTTGCATGTAGTATTCTCTTCTTGAACAATAGTCTGGAAACCTGGTGTATTTTCTTGATACATCAATGAAAAGAATGAAAGAAAATTTTAAAAGAAATTTTAAAATTGTTTTATTTTTGTAGAGCTGAAAACTTTGAAAATAATAGAAAATGTATGGATGAAAATATTAACATACCTTGATCCCACTATTCATAAATAACAACCATGGATATCTGATTTTTTTCCATCTAAGTATGTGTGTGTGTGTGTGTGTGTATATATATATATATATATATTACATATTATTTATGTGTTTAACCATATTTATGGTTTTAAATAATTGTGTCATGAGGTATATAATAAATATTTGGCTGAATTTTCCCACATCCTTATACACTTATCAAAAAAATCTGTTCTTCTTTCATTAGCAATTAGATAAATTACAATTTTAATCATTATAAACAATGCTATGTTAAGCATAGTTTTGTCTGTTTGCGGTCTTCTTAGTATAGATTTTGTGCTATGTGTATCCAAGCAAAATCTTATATTGGGGCAATCTTTCATTTAATTATTAAATGCTAGATTCTGTTTTTAATTAGTTCTTTTGGTTACAAAACGAAGAAACCTTCTCACACTACTCTATGTAAAGGCAGTTTATTATAGGTATACTAATGACACAGTAGGGAGAAGCTCCTGGACACACAAGAATGGGAACTGTAATTGGCCTGTCCTTGCATGATTGGAGCTGTGGGAAGCCTGAGATCTGAGCAAGTCTGTAGGTCCTTAGAGAAGTAGCTCATGCTTTTTCTTTTCAGTGCTCGATTAACCTGACCTACCAGCATTCTGAGTCTGCTACTTTCTGTGAACTGCTTTAGCACTTCAGCATGTTTTGCCTACCCATAACAGAAAACTCATATGGAAGTTTTCTAAATAACAAAAATCTTTAATTACCTCAAGTAACTAGATGTTTAAGATAGTTGATTCTAGACTGACTAGTACAAACATACAAAGGGCTTAGATAGGAATAGTCAAGATATGGGAGTAATAGAATTTTATAACTAACATTGTTTAGAGTTGTCAGTACAGGATAATAATTGAAAAGTGGATTAATATTTAATGTGTTTCATTATTGTTTTAAAATTCTCTACAGATAATGCACTTCATTATTTTCTATACTCAGGGCAAATTGTTCCTACTTTCCTGCCCTTTGGATGCTCTAGTTGGTAGTGGTCTACGGTTATTAATGACCTATGTTGACATCTCTGGATTCTACTGACCTTCCTTCAAGGTTGTATCTCAGAGCATTACATCTCAAAGCATCGTATAATGCTACCTAAAGCAGGAAGGCAAAGTAGCTTGTTGACTTTATCAGGAGGAAATCTTTACTGGGTGGCTTCCATCAGACTTTTTTTTATGTGTCTTAGGTCAAAACTTGTTCCTGTACCTACCCCTGCACCAACTGCTGGCAAAAGGAATTGGGATTTCCATGATGGGCTTAGAAGGGTGGTAAATGGTTAATAACTGACTAGGGGCCAGAGGAAATGGTATTCCTAATTTGTAGTGCTTCCCGATTTCTGTGCCATAAATACTGCCATATTGGCAGGTTTTAAGCTACCAATTGATGTCACTGAATAGATGCATAAAAACAACTCTTGAGAGTTGATATAACAGATTCTAGCAGATTATTGGGCTTAGACTGGTCATAATTCAACCTTTCTGACTAATTACTAACTCTGCCAACAAAATCAGAAGTCTCATGAGCAAAGAAAGAAGGGAAAATGGCTATTGACTAGAGACAAAATTTGTCTACCTTAGGCACTCAGTGGCATTCGCTCCTTTCTCAGATTTCTTTGTTTTCACAAACTTTTTTTTTAAAGATTTTATTTATTTATTCATGAGAGACAGTCCCCCAAAGTAATCCATTATTGCTCAATTGCTACTTAGATTTTGAATAACTGTCTATACTTTCATGACTAAAGAATAGTTTGGGCATGTGAACTGGAATTTATCATGTATCATCCCATGTACTCACAGGCAAGTTCTTTTAAGATGCTCTCATTTGAATGAACAATAGATATCCTGCAGGACTATTGTTTGAACATTATGAAGTCGATTTTTAGAAAAGCCATAATTAGGAGTCCTCTTTTGACTTTGTCAAAATCAGATTTGAGAATTTTTATCAGAACTTTAAGGTAGAGCTGGAGTACACATCAATAATCTTACTGATGAAATAAAAAGCACTAAGGGCTTGCTTCTTAGACTTGTATATGAAGGTAATTAATATTTCCTAAATTCTGAAGATGCCCTAGATATGTACTTACAAAGACTCTGAATGATAAAATAGACCTTTAATAAAGAATTTTCTAAAATTGCCTCACTGAACATGTGTTCACACACATATGTTACCATATGATTTGCAATAGACGCAACTTTCAGAAACTTTCAGCAAAAACAGAATCAAAGTTATTACCAGCATTTCATTTGTATTTAGTTATTTCTGGGCAGTGTCTCAACTGTATGCACATTCATTTAATAGGTGTAATTTGGATAAATAAAAATCCTTAATATGGTGGATCCTGTGGGAAATTTTATAGATTAGATGAGGGATTAGAAGAAAAGTTTCTCCTTGACATACAATACTCCCCCTCATACTTGTAATTCTAAGATATGCTCCTGAGCATTCTGAAAAGACCAAAGTTCTAGCAAGAGATGAAGGTGTTTTAGGCAGGAAAAGCAAGATGCTTCTTACCTACATTTTCTCCAGAAGTAGGAAAAATGAAAAAAAGTATGCCTCCTTCTAAATACAAGATCTGAAATCATGAAGTCATGTATCTGAGCTTGCAAGTTTGTGTTGGCATAGTTTTAGGGACTTTAATAGCATCCTGGAGAATCTTAACAGAACAGTAAAAACCTGTGCTTACAGAGTGGCTCCAGAGCTTGTGCTGTGAACAATTTATGTATATTTGAGAAATACAGCTAAGAATTACATTCTTACAAAGCATATATATAATTCCTACTAAGATTTCACCACTAAAGGAAATCCTATAGATGAGGCATCAAGATAGTGGACTATATCCCATATCCCTAAAATCCATGGGAAACAAAAGAAAAGAAGAGTCCGGAGGGGGTTAAGTATGCTTAGGATTGATGATTTTGTCATTTCCTACCAAATTTATGATCTTAGAGAAATAACTTCTACTCACTAAATGCCCTTCTCTAAAATGTTCATAATTATATCATTTTGCTATGGTCTGAAATTTTGTGTCCTCCCAAATTCCTATGTTGAAATCCTAGTGTCCTACGTGAAAGTATTAGAAGGCAGAGCCTTTGAGTAGTACTTGGGTCAAGAGGATAAAGCCCTTGTGAAAGGGATTAATGTTCTTATAAATGAGACCCCACAGAAATCCCTAGCCCCTTCCAGTATGTGAGAATATCGAGAATATAGAGAAGGCATTGGAGTGAACTGGAAGAGGGCTCTCACCAGAATGCAGTCTTGCTGGTGCCTCGATCTTGGACCTTCCAGTCTCTACAACAGTGAGAAATAAATCTATTGTTTATAAACTACCCAGTCTGTATTATTTTGTTAGAGGATGCTGCAGTGATTAATACTTATTTATATAAATAAATTTTATTTAATATTTATTTAATAAATGTGTACTGAGCACCTAGTAGGTGATGAGACTTCTAAATCCTGGAGATAGAACAAGGTAACAAACAAAACAACATATGTCTTATCACTCACATTTTCACATCGTTGGAAGAATTAAGAAAATGATATATTTCAAATGCTTTGAAAAGTTATTAGGTCATAGAAAGTGGCCCATTAAGAGAGAGACATTATTACTAGCATCACTGGCAGGCCATTGCTAAAATTTAAAGCAGGTATATAGATTAAAGATATATAGACAAAAGATAAAACAGGTTTATAAAGATAAACCTCTTTAAAGGAGCTACCTTGTTAAATCCTCCCAATAGTTAGTACATTATAGTTTATCAAAATAACTTAAGAATTATCTTGCAAACTATGTTATATAGCTATCACATGTCAAGACATTAAAAATGCCAAATATTGATGAGATATAGTAAAATGAGGACTCTGACATACTGCTTCTGGGAAGATAAATTATTATAATCTGGTTGAAGAACAAGTAGCACTATGTGGTACCTGGACTATTTTGCCACAAATATCTTTTGGTATATACATTGGAGAAAGTTGTACACTTATTCATAAAGAAAATTTGTACAAGTATGATCATTATGGGTCTTTTTAAATAGTGAAAGTTTGAAATAATTTAAACACCTATCAGTAGGAGAATGAATAAATAGCAGCAAACATAGTAGTTAAAATAAACTTGTTTCATATGTCAATGGAACAGATTTTTTTAAGCCATATTGAGTAAATTATCAAGTTATGTGCAATGTGAACAATAGAGTGCCATAAATACTGCACATAACAAATACATGAGAGTGGTTAACTCTGGAGAAGGAGTTGGATGAGACTGAGAAAGAGTACATGTGGGACTTCGGTTGTAATGTTTTTTTCTTTAAAAGTAATATCAGAACAAAATCTCATAAAAATAACATCCATTATTATGGAAATACATAGATTATTTTTTGTATTTTATTATGTGTTCTACATTTCTTAAAACTTTATGATAAAGAAGTTACAGGAGAAATAAATGCCAAGGTGCAAAGACAAGCGACATGTTTGATTGTGTGCCTGGGGTAACACAGTGATTTCCCCAGGCAACTCATATCCAACACCTCTAACTCACCAAATAATGGAGATCATCCAGTGTTCTTGAACTTTATTGTGAATCTCAGTAATACAGTTTAAGAAAATGCTTTGTGAAGGTTAACCTAAACTTGTATCATTCAGGGTCAGATTTTGATGGGATATTTTGTGAGAAATTACACCATTTTTTTCACCTTGTTTTGTGGGTGAGGGTATCAAAATAATGGCCAGATTTTTAAAAACTGTGAAATATTTCAAGCATCCATAAAAGTCTAGAGTGTATAGAATAATAAACAATGTAATCTTACCATGAAGCTTTACGAAACTTTAACTTTTGTCGTACTTGTTATTACATGTAAAATTGAAGACCTGTGTATAACCTTTCCTAGAATTTTATAAATTTCCCTTTACTAAGGATTTTGATGAAAGCTCTTGCCTCTTGATAAGCAGATCTGCATGATAGACATTTTCCTTCTTTTGGATTAGATCTAAGGCATCAGAATAACCAGAATCTGTTTTAAGGAATAGAAACTTCTTACTTTGGGCATATGAAAACTCAAAACTAAAGCTCAAAGCTATTCCATAGCATCTTGACAGCATGATTTAAGTGACATTCTATGCTACCATCTTTATGGCAATTGTGATAGTAAGTATTGGAGGAATGAATGAATGTCTTTGAAGCAAGCACCCAACATGCACTTTGGTATTGACAAGTTAATCATTTATTGTGTTTAACAACAAAAATTTATTGACAATTTCTATTTACCTTAGAGATAACAATGATGAGTAAGACATATTGGACTTATTTATAAGGGATCTATAGGCTAGTGGAAGAAACAAGCCCTCCATTATAATGTGGTAAAATAGTTTCTGTTGGGAAAGACACCAATGCTGTCTTTTTCTCAGCAAAGGAATTGTGTGACAGTTGGTCTTTGAAACCTAATCATCTAAAAATTTTTACTTTATTTTGTGATTACTGTTTCATATGTTAGCATTTAATAGCTTGTTATAAGGACCTATGGAGTTTAATAAGAAGAAGATTCAAAGCAAAATCCATGTTTACTATATTATTTTAATCATCTCTGTAATAATTATGGATTATAGCAATCAATTTTCAATCTGTTTTCCATAACAATTTTTAAAAGGTATAATTAACAAGAATCTACAAATGACTTAATCATTTAAACATCCACTTATAATTTTATATGTGCTTATTTTCTTCCTACACCATAGATTTTCTTGGAGGGAATCAGCTGGTTTGAAATTTCAGGTTTTCATAACACAAGTACTTGTTGAATGATACTTTTAGAATATGACTATTAAAAAATCTAAGCCAGAAAAAAGATATACTTGAAACTGCCAAAAACCTAACACTTAATTTTAATATATTGATTTTAAAATATCCAGTGCCATCCAGACCAGCTGCCTTTTCAATGTAGTCTATTTTAGGACATTTCAGATGTGGCTGAAGTGTAGGGTTTTTGTTTGTTTATAAAGTCCAAATAGTATATGTGAGAAATGGTCATGAGAGGAATGAAAAATTGGTGTTTTGTGTATCTCAATAATTCAATATATTATAGCAACATTTAAATTTCTGTGGCATCATTTAATATCTTCTTGCAAGTTTGCATCTACCATTTTGATGGTGATTTATGTACTTTGTTTCCTACATTTAAATCCTCTTCACCTAACTACATGGGAAATTTTTATAAAAACAGAGATATTCACTCTTGACATTTTCTTTGTGAACTGAGTTATAAAATGTAGTTATTTAAAGCTATATACATTGTTTATGATCAGTACATTTTAAGGTAACATCATATTCAAAGTATAAAAACCAGATAGAGAACAGTGGAGACTTATTCTATATTATAGATCAGTTCTATATAGGTCTGTTCTATCATTAACAACAACAACAACAAAAAAGTGTGGTGCTTGTATTAAAAGTACTTTATTAAAGCATGATATAGTTACACTGTCACAATTAAAAAAATTTATAATTTTTCTGCATCAATATTTATATAGTTCTAATAGCTGTTCCATAGTGTGTGTGTGTTTACTTTGGTGCATGACTTTTGTAATTTTTTTTTTTTTTTTTTTTTTTAGAAATGCTACGCTTAATATGTGTGGAAACATTTATCCCAAGAATTCTAAGAGTTTTATAGATATATTCTCATTTATTTTTCCACCTAGAAAGAATTTGGGTGCTATAATGATGTTTAATATATAGAAGCCTGTCACAAAGAATTCCTGAATTGTTCAAGTTCTCTAGGACCATATAATATTGATGTTACTTTTAGCTACTCTCCAATATAAATGGTACATAAAAGCACCTCTTTTTCAGAAAAGCCTATTATCCACTATTAAAAATTATCTTTCCTCTCAAATTAGTTTTTGACTATTTTTTTTTTCAGTGTCAAAATATGGAGGTCATGTTTAGACCATAATTCTGCGTTTTTCCATCTGGAACTTTCTTGAATCAGGGAGAAAGATATACTTAACTCTTAAGGCTAAATTTTGATTTGTTACTCATTCAACTTTTGAGTCAATTAACAAAAGCTCAAATCTTTTCCTCTCTAAGTCATCGGTTGCCCATAAGGACACAGCTGAACAATTTTGTAGATCATGATAAAGCAAAATTAATATCCCTTTGACCTAGACTAAATGGTTTGAACAGGAATATGAGACTTTTTTCCTCTCTTATCAGAAGTTAGTGAGATTCTGGGAGGAGAATTGAAATGTGAAGAAAACAAAACAATTAAAAAACACTCAAAACATCAGATTAGTAAAGATGAAGTCAAAGAAAGAGAAGCAACCAAACACAGTGGATGTGTGCTTATTGTTAGGTTTTACCTCATTGCGGTGTTTTACATGATGTTTGGTATACTGCAGATACTTAATAATCATTTGTTTAATTAAATCTGTTTTACTTAATAAATTCTTATTTTATATCTACAGGAGTAACCTTCAAGTAATTGAGGGTAGATTTACTTTTTACATTTCAGGACCTCCCTAACACAGGCTTTAAGGGAGAAGCCAATGTATATATAATACAACTATTCTAGGCGACTGCAAATATTAAGCAAAGCTATGCAAAGTGATTTCCTTGTTGGTATAATAATGCTGTTTCCAAATCAAGGCTTTGCCTAGCTGTGTAATTGCCCAGACTGATCACTGTGCACCTTTCACCAAGGTAAAAGATTAAGCTTATTTCCTCTAGTGCTAAAGATTTGTGTGCTAAGATCTTTATTTCCTAATGTAAAACCTGATGTTTTAATTTTGATATTATAACTCACTAAACTTAGATTTTTTTTCTGCTTAATTAGGCACTAACAAGTGATATGAAATGTGGGATTTATATGTATTTCAAACATTTTATGACTCGTACCTAAATGATTGCCTTGACAGTAGAGGAGAAAACTTTAAGGTGCCTTTGGAAAAATACCTGTGAACAAAATAAAAATCTTGTTATTGCCACATTTTAAATGTTATCTGGCTGAGCACTATTGAATTGTCAGAATTTTAAGTAGTAAGTAAAAATTCAATTTATCTGCCAGTGACATATGTAAGAAGTTATAAAGAAGCACACATTTACTGTGATTCTGCTGGAAGTTCGGTACTTTTTTCCCCTCTGGAAATACAAAAGAGTATTTTGTGTAGGCTCTTTACTATTCTCTGGGCTTTTTAAATAAAATCAATTAAAATTGAAAAGATGTTGTCAGAAATATGATTTATTTAGCAAACAGGACTAAGAATAATGTGGGGGGCAGCTAAGCATAGGTGGCACTCACTGGTAATAAAATATCATAAATCTACTTTTTAAAAAAATCAGATAGTGACAGTTTATTACAGGAAATAATTCAAAATATTGTTGTATCACATAAGTTTAGGATGACCCTCAGAACAAAAAGCTATAGGCATAGTTTTTTGATATATAGATTTCTTACAAAGATAATCCAATCGCTATTGGACTTTTATTATCCATATCTTCTGGTTTATGATTGGTAGGTACAATTCTAATTCCCTTCCTATTCTATTTCTTTTGAAAAAGAATGCAAGTGATATGTTGGAAGTGCAAGTGCAAATGATATGTTGGAAGATGGTGGAAAATTGTGTAATTTGTCTTGTTCTTGGCCTGCGATGTATTTTACATAGAAAACTGAAGAAAATATGATTTTGTATTGCTGCTGTGCTATCAACAACCAAATGACCTTTATCATATTAAATACATAATATCCTGTGTCAATCAGAGTAAGATTTAATTATTAAAAGATAAATTAGCCCTACACAGCATTTGCTCCAATAATGCCTTTTTCTGCCCTTTTTACCATATTCATCTCAATCTGCTTAAAATCCTATCCTCAGAAAACCACTTCATCTTTAAACCTTTCTTTTTCCTTTAAATTTTTCTATGCTATTTAATAATTTTGAATTTATACTAAGACCTTTATCATTTTCTGACTTATATTGTGGTTACTTTTATATATTTTTGTTCTCTATTATTTATTTATTAATTATTTTTTAAAAAGATTTTATTTATTTATTTATGAGAGACAGAGAGAGAGAGAGAGAGAGAGAGAGAAATAGGCAGAGACACTGGCAGAGGGAGAAGCAAGCTCCATGCAGGGAGCCCAATGTGGGACTCGATCCCGGGTCTCCATGATCACGCCCTGGGCTGAAGGCAGTGCTAAACTGCTGAGCCACTGGGGCTGCCCTATTCTCTATTATATAAACGTCCTGGAGGCCTTTTGTTATTAGGTGAACTGTGTCCCACTCCGAGTGTTTATGTTGAGGCCATAAGTCTCAGTATGTCAGAATGTGACTGCATATGGAAATAGAATTATTAAAGGAGTAATTAAGTTAAAATGAAGTCATAAGAATAAGCCCTAATCCAATATGACTGGTATCCTTATAAAAAGAGGAAAGTAGGACACACATGTACAGAGGGAGAACATGTGAAGATATAGGGAGAAGACAGCTCTCTGCAAACCACGAAGACAGGCTTCAGGAAGAAACAGACCTGTCAATACCTTGATCTGAAGCTTCTAGCCTCCAGAACTGTGGGAAAATAAAGTTCTGTAGTTCAAGCCACACCAGTCTGGAGTACTGTGTTTTGGCAGCCCTAACAAACGAATACAGCTATTATTCATCTTTGTTTCTGGACCACTTAGCACAGTACCTTCTACCCAATAGTATCTTTTTAAAAAATTTTTTTTAATTTTTATTTATTTATGATAGTCACAGAGAGACAGAGAGAGAGGCAGAGACATAGGCAGAGGGAGAAACAGGCTCCATGCACCGAGAGCCTGATGTGGGATTCGATCCCGGGTCTCTAGGATCACACCCTGGGCCAAAGGCAAGCGCCAAACCACTGCGCCACCCAGGGATCCCTACCCAATAGTATCTTAACAAAAGTCATTCAATTGATTTCTTACACAGTTTATTCACTGTAAACCAAAGTTTTATTTCAGTGAAGTAGAGGAGCGTAAGACAATTCCCTCTTTGACCCTTAATGTTGAAGAAATAAATGGCAACTATGCTTCAGTGATCCAGCCTTCTTTCCAACATTATTTTTTATTGCTTTTAAGACTGAATTTAAGATTTATTTATTTATTTGAGAGAGAGAGAAGTGAGAGAAAGAGAGAGAGAGAGAGAGAGCACAGGGGGGAGGAGGAGAGGGAGAGGAAAAAGAAACCCAACCCATCTCCACACTGAGTGCAGAGCCCAAAGTGGGGGCCTCAATCTCAGGACCCTGAGATCATGACCTGAACCCAAACTAAGAGCCGGACTCTTAACTGACTGTGCCACCCAGGCACGCCAAGACTGAATTTATTTTTGACAGTTGGGTACCTCTGAAATTTTGTAAGAATTTCTAACTTGGTCAATGATTTACTTAACTGGATTCTGGTATGGATCATATTATAATAGTTATACTTTGTTTCTTAAGTGTTACAGTAATAAAATCGTAATTATTACATTAAATCAAAGTGGAGAACCACTTTCTTGTACTTTAGGTAGATATGCCATTTTAAAATGTAACTTTATTAGTATATTTTCATTTTATTTTGAACACTAGATAGTTAAATAATTTTCTTATGACATCAACTAATTTACCAGTTTATTTTATGGAATTAAAAAAAAGGTTCCTATTTGTATTAGTATGATTTCACAGTAGATACGGTGACAGTAAAAAGTCTTTCCTTAGGATTTTAGCTTTTCATTAGGACATATATGATATATGACATATATGGTTTAAGTAAGTGTTCAATTAACTGAAGGAGAATATGAAAATGATATAGAAAATAAGGGGGAAAATAAAATATTCTCTTTTTATCTATCACTCTGTGTATGTAGTTGCTAGGAAATTTACTTAGATTTCTGTCATTACTGCCTGCTGAAAACAGTTTTCATACATGAGCTAAACAAAATCACTTCTAGTGTATTTTCCTTTGCTCTACAATGAAGTTTGGCTGATATTCTCAATTACATTGGTACTCTTATATCTTAATGATTAGTGATATGAAAAGGATCCCAACTGTGGTCATTTTTTTTTAAATTTTTATTTATTTATGATAGTCACAGAGAGAGAGAGAGAGAGAGAGAGAGAGAGGCAGAGACACAGGCAGAGGGAGAAGCAGGCTCCATGCACCGGGAGCCTGATGTGGGATTCGATCCCGGGTCTCCAGGATTGCGCCCTAGGCCAAAGGCAGGCGCCAAACCGCTGCGCCACCCAGGGATCCCCCAACTGTGGTCATTAATTATTATATTGATCTCTGTATCTCCAGGTACTGATGAAATATTATGTAAATGATAGTTTGTTCTTTATCTTTAGCCATTGTCCCTTTAAAATGCCCCATTGATCCACCAAATTCAAATCTATATCATGGCTTTTTAAGATACATTCTAATAACATTTTTCCTCATTTTATCTTATTCTTAATAAAGTTTGATTTCTTTTTTATCCTGTTGGAAAGTGATCCTCAAATGTGATATTAAGATGGTAGTGTGGATAAATAACTCTGAGAGCTTATGAGAATTATTAAGGAATAGTTTTATCCTTCTGAATCATAGTGGTATATGCATATGCTATATAATTGTGATCAATATGTCAATACACTGAAAACAGATGCAATTTTAATTGGAAGTTAATAGGATAAAACTTGGCAAATATTTGCTACAGACTGGTGGGTTGGTGATGCAGCATGGAATATGGCCACCACTCATACTTTGTCCTCTGCTTTTGCCATCCAATCTCACCCTGCAAAGGGAATCACTGTTTATCATGTGCCCTCTCTCACTTAACAGTTTTGTGGATTTGGGCAGATTGCTTAATACCCTTTATTAAGGGTATTCTGTAAAATGAGAGTAATCCTACCTGACAGGATAATCTTTGAAGCTAAATAGACACTGTGGTGAAACTGCATAGCAGAATGACTGGCATACAGTCCTCTCAACAATATTGGCTGACTCTAAATCAAAGTTACTAAAAATGAACATCTTCATCTTTCCTATTTCCTGTCCATAGGAGTTATTACATTTCCTATTTCTTAACTTTCCAATATCTTAACAATCTCCGTGTCTGATAAGATAATTTATTTTCTTCCATCTCCTACTTCATTGATCTTAAGAGTTTAGGAGGGTATTGCTCTAGGAGGCCTGTTACCCAATGGCATACTTCTTTGTTAATTTAAATATAAATCATAGGAATAAGCTTGTGACTATTTTTAGTAAAATAGAAGGATGATGAACCATAATTTTAAAGAGATATTTATGGTATTGGAATTTTTAGTGTGTTTCCCACTGTCTTTGGAAGTGTGCAGAGTGAATAACCAATGTATAATACCTTGAATGCTAACTGGCAGTATCTGCTTCATACTGCTTTATTGTCTAGGTGGTTAAGTGGAACTAGTTTTTCTTTCTGTCATTTTCTAAATATTGGCATTTTTAAAAAGATTTATTTATTTGACAGAGAGCATAAGCAGGTGGAACAACAAGGGGAGAAGCAGACTCCACGCTGAGCAGGAACCTCATTGAAGGGCTTGATCCCAGGACTCTAGGATCATGACCTGAGCTGAAGGCAGATGTTTAACAAACTGAGCCGCTTGGCACCCCTTAAGTGTTGTTTTTATTTAATATTTAGAGATGCTAGTGCGCAGTGAATTGTGTTGACAGCTTTCTGTGGGAGAACTTCTCACATTAATAGTGTATTATTTGTAGCCAGTATCCAAACAAAAATTGTAGTAGTGCCAGGTGGGTTTGAAAGTTCATGAACACTCAGACTTCCAAAGAAATTAAATGACAAGGGAGATACAAACTATTACCTTCTTAACCTTTTGAACATGTTTGTTAGGGAGAGCAGATGGATAAAGATTTAGGAGGATTTTTACAGCTCTTATGGTTTTGGATGGCTATTCATGGCTCTTGTTGTCATTGCATTGCTTTTGTGGCAAATCATCTCTCTGTTCTGTCTTTCATTGTGGTTTCAAAAAAGAACTGAAACTGACATTATAAAACTATTTTATATAGTACATCACACTGAATTATTATTAATTGAAAGAGAAAGAATGCTTTAGTTAGAACATTAGTTTTCTGTTTTATAATTATGTCACCATTGATCTTTTAATTATTCCAGATGAATATTTTGTCTTCTTGCCTTATTCCTGTCTCTTCATTCTTTGTACATTTGATCTAGCAATTAGTAATATTCTCATACATCCCCTGAAGCATTATCTGTGCTTTTTGGTATAATTTGGTATACTCATAGTAGTTTTCAATTCCTTTTTACAACACAAGCCATAAAACCCCATTTTCATATCAAAGAAGAATAACTTATAACAGTGGGTAGATCATTCAGACAGAAAATCAATAAGGAAACATCAGCCTTAAATGACATGTTAGAATAGACTTCATAAGGGCGCCTGGGTGGCTCAACTTGAACTTGAGTTCAAACCTCCTATTGGGCTCCACACTGGGCCAGTGCTTACTTTAAAAAAATATATATTTACAGAACATTCCATCCCAAAACAGCAGAATTAATTTTCTTCTCAAATGCACATGGAGCATTTTTCAAGGGAGATCATATGTTAGTCCACAAAACAAATCTTAAGAAATGTAAGAGGGTTAAAATCATATCAGGTACCTTTTTTGACCACAATGGTGTGAAACTGGAAATTAATAACACAAAGACAACTGAAAAATCTACAAATATGTGGAGATTAAATAACACACTACTAAGCAACTAATGGGTCACAGAAGAGATAAAAAGAAATGCAAAAAGACACTGAGGCAAATGAAAATGGGAATATAACACTCCAATATTTATTTGATAGCAAAAGCTATTGTAAGAAGGAAGTTCATAGTGATAAATACCTACCTCAAGAATCATGAAAAGTCTCAAATAAACAACCCAACTGTACACCTCAAGGAACAAGGACAAGAACAACAAATGAAGCCCAGAGTTAGCAGAAGGAAGGAAATGAAGAGATTAGAGCAGAAAGAAATGCAATAAGACAAAAAGACAAAAGGGAAAAAAATCAATGAAACTAAGACCTGGGTTTTTTAAAAGATAAAATTGATAAACTTTTAGCTAGATTTGCTAAGAAGAAAAGAGAGAAGATTCAAAGAAATAAAATCAGAAGTGAAAAAGGAAATGGTATAGTTGATACAACAGAAATACAAAGGATCATAGGAGACCACTATGAACAATTATACACCAGCAAACTGGAGAACCTAGAAGAAATGTATAAATTCCTAAAAGCATATAACCTCCCAAGACTAATCATGATGACATAGAAAATCGAAACAAGTCAAGTACTAGAAAGGAGATTGAATCAGTAATCAAAAATGTCCCAAGAAACAAGTCCAGACCAGATAGTTCACTAATGAGTTCTACCAAACATTCAAAGAAGAATTAATACAAAATCTTCTCAAATTCCTCCAAAAAACAGAACAGGGAGGTCTCTTCAAAACACATTTTAAAGGCCAGCATTACCCTAACACCAAAATCAGAGAAGATGTCACAAAAAAAGAAAACCAGAGGCCAATTCCCCTAGTGAACATAGATAGAAAAATTACTAATGAAATATTGTCAAACAAAATTTAATAATAACATTGAAAGGATCACACTTTATTATCAAATGGGATTTGTCCTAAGGATGTAAGGTGGTTCATAATCTGCAAAATGAAAGATTAAAATCACATGATATTTATATAGATGCAGAAAAAAAGATTTGACAAGATTCAGCATCCATTTATGATAAAAAACTCTCAACAAAGTGAATATAGAGAGAATGTACCTCTACATATTAAAGGCTGTATTTGGCAAGCCCATGACTAAAATCATATTCAGTGGTAAAAACTGAAAATTTTTCCTCTAATATAAGAACAAGACAAGAATGTCCACTCTTGCCACTTTTATTCAACATAGTATTGACAGTCCTAGTCAGAGCAATTGACAGAGAAATAAATAAAAAGTCATCCACATTGGAAAGGAAGAATGAAAACAATCACTATTTGTAGATAACACAATATTACACATAAAAAGCTCAAAAGATTACATCTAAGAACTGTTAGACCTAGTAAAAAAATTCAGTAAAGTTGTAGGATACAAAATCAATACACAAAAAAGTTTGTTTTCATACACTAATAATGAACTATTAGAAAGAGAAATTAAGAAAGCACCCTTATTTAAAATTGCATAAGAAAGAATAAAATACCTAGGAATAAATTTAACCAAGGAGATGAATAACCTATATATTAAAAACTAGAAGACATTAATGAAAAGTTGAAGATACAAATAAATGAAAGATAACTATGTGCTCATGGGTTAGAAGAATCGATATTGTTAAAATACCCACACTACCCAAAGCAATTTACAGATTCAGTGAAATCCACATCAAGATTCAATGGTATTTTCATAGAAATAGAACCAACATCCCTAAAATTTGTATGGAACCACAAAAGACCCCAAATAGCCAAAGTAGTCTTGAGAAAGAGGAATAAAGTGGAGGCAGCAGGCTTTCTGACTTCAAGCTATATTACAGAGCTATAGTAATTAAAACAGCATGATATTGACATCAAAACAAACACATAAGGGTGCACGGGTGGCTTAGTCACCTAAGTGTCCAACTCTTGATTTTGGCTCAGGTCATGATCTCAGGGTCATGAGATCAAGCCCTGAACTGGGCTCCCCACTCAGCACAAGTCTGCTTGTCCATCTCCCTCTACTCCTCTCCCTGCTGGCTCAAATAAATAAATAAAATCTTAAAAAAAGGAAGATCAATGGAACAGAATGGAGAGCCCCCTAGTAATTCTACACATATATGGTGAATTAATTTATGACAAAGGAGCTGATAATATACAATGGGGAAAGGGCAGTCTCTTCAATAAATGGTGTTGGGAGGGGATCCCTGGGTGGCCCAGCAGTTTGGTGCCTGCCTTTGGCCTGGGGCGTGATCCTGGAGTCCTGGGATGGAGTCCTACGTTGGGCTCCCGGCGTGGAGCCTACGTCTCCCTCCTCCTGTGTTTCTGCCTCTCTCTTTCTCTCTGTACATCTATCATGAATAAATACATAAATCTTTAAAAAAAATAAATGGTGTTGGGAAAATTGGACAATAGATGTAAAGTTGGACCACTATCTTACACCATACATAAAAATCAACTTGAAATGGATTTAAGACGTTAAAGTAAAACTTGAAACCATAAAACCGCTAGAAGAAAACATGGGTGGTAAGCTCTTTGACGTAGATCTTGATGATGATTTTTTGCATCTGACACACCAAAAGCAAAAGCAACAAAAGCAAAGATAAGTAAGTGGGAATACATCAAACCAGAAAGCTTCTGCATAGCAAATGAGACCATCAACAAAATTATAAGTCAGAATGGGAGAAAATAATCACAAACCATATATCTGATAAGGGGCTAATATCCAAGTTCTATAAAGAACTCATACAACTCAATAGCAAAAGAACTAATAATTCATTTAAAAAATGGGCATAAGATTTGAATAGATATTTTTCCAAAGAAGACATACTGATGGGCAACAAGTATCTGAGATGTTCAGCATCATTAGTCAACAGGAAATGCAAATCAAAACCACAATAAGATATCAAGCCACAACTGTTAGAATGATTATTATGAAAAAGACAAGAAATAACAAATATTGGCAAGGATGTAGAGAAAAAGGAACCTTTGAGTATTGTTGGTGGGGATGTAAA
The DNA here is from genome assembly GCF_048418805.1 of Vulpes vulpes. Taxonomy (NCBI): domain Eukaryota; kingdom Metazoa; phylum Chordata; class Mammalia; order Carnivora; family Canidae; genus Vulpes; species Vulpes vulpes. The sequence continues at coordinate 77,470,859 of NC_132783.1, read as the reverse complement.
TTGGTATGACCACTATGGAAAACAATATGTAGGCTCCTCAAAAAATTAAGAATGTAATTTCCATATGATCCATCAATTCCATTTCTGAATATTTATCCAAAGAAAATGAAGACCTATTTTGAAAAGATATATGCACCCTCACCTCACTGTACCACCATTGACAATAGCTAAGATAAGGAAGCAACCTAAGTGTCTAATAATGGATGAATGGATAAAGATAATTTAGCCATTAAAAAGAATGAAATCTTGCCACTCGCAAAAACATGGATGAGGGCATTATGCTAAGTGAAATAAGATAGAGACAAATACCATATGGTCTCTCCTGTATATGGAATCTTTAAAAACAACAAAAACAAAACACAAAGTCACAGATATGGAGAAGATTGGTGGGTGCAAGAGGCAGAAGGTTTATTAGTGAAGTTTTTCTTAAGCAAAAGAAAAAAGAATGTACACTTGAGGATAAAATGGAAAATGAGTTTAATTTGAATCAAGATTGTTGCACCGTATTGAGGAGAAATCAAATGATGCAAATTAAAAATATATTGCATTTCACAAGAATATTTCCTCACAGATGTTACAACTGAATGTGCAGTCTACTCTTACTTTTCTCTGAATTACTACACAACAGACAAGGAACAGAGAGAGCAGAGCAGAAAATAACAGTAAAAAGAGAGAGAAAGCACAATTGGAGATGCATTATCAGGGTCAACTGTTATTCAACTCAATTACTTGATTCACTTGAAATATAATAGCCTTTAAAATCATTCGTTTTTTTTGTTCTGCATATACTCTTTTGGGGTTTCATATTGGTCACAATTCTGATGCAGAGAACAGAGAACAGATTGCACTCTAGACAGTTTGAATAAAAGGATTTATTACAGCATGTCAGATGGCTTATAGAATTTTTAAGATGATTGAATAAAAATCTGTAGGATGATTCCAGAATCTATTCTTAAGTCTGTACTACAGAACCAGACTGCCAAAGGAGCTGCTTCTCCTGAAATGTCTAAGAAGCTGCTTGTGGGACACCTGAATGGCTCAGTGGTTGAGTGTCTGCCTTTGGCTCAGGGCATGACTGGGGTCTTGGGATTGAGTCCAGCATCAGGCTCCCTGCGGGGAGCCTGCTTCTCCCTCTGCCTATGTCTCTGCCTCTTTCTCTGTGTCTCTCATGAATAAATAAATAAAATCGTAAAAAAAGAAGCTGATTGTCAATCAGGATATCATCCCTTATTACATACATAAATATAGGACTGCCTCAGTCTGAGATGCTAAACTAGCTACAGTTACTTGTTCTGAAACAGCATCACTATGTTCCAATTAGGAAACCTCAAGCATAAAATCAGAAACCTGCCACCATCGCTGCAAGGTCCCACATCCTGCCACCTTTTCTGCTATCAAGAAGGCATTTTTGCTAAATCAGGACAGTTTGAAGACAGTTTGGCACCAGAATCATGCAGACACCCCTTGCTGTAATCCACATGGATTAAAATACCCAGTATCTCATTTATCTCACTTCAAATTTCAAGGCTCATGTGATTATATCTGATGTAGAACTTGAATGAAACTTAGATCCCAGATGAAAACAAATTAGAGAAATTTTTGTTTTAGCTTTCTGTCTTCCAGAGGCAAGAAGTGTCACACCAGAAGAAAATTCTGAGCCAACCTTCATAACTGCATCACTCCACTCTTACTTGTCCACATTTATTTTTGAAAATTTCCAACTTTTTCTGTGTGATACGGAGAATTAGATGTTTGGCCCATCTTTGAGCATAGTCCCAAAGTCTAGAACATCCCTATTGTGTAAATAAGTGTTTAATAAACGCCTATTAAGAAGCAGCAGCAGCAGCAGAACAACAACAACAACAATGCTGCAACAACAACAACAATGGGATAAGCCCAACTGCTTAGGCCAGATGGTGAGAGATCAAATGACAAGGAACATAATTGCAGAGTCATTCAGCTCCTGTTTTGCTTTTGTCTTCTCAGTCAACGAGAATGATCTTTAAACTAGATGAGGTATAACAAATATGGTTAAGGGTATTGAAGCCCAATTGGTACAATAATAAAAATACCTGGTAGCTTTAAATTGCATCTAACCTCTAGGCTAGACAAGTGACACCCTAGAGTTCTGAGGGAACTGGCAGATGCTGGTGTAGAACTACTAGCAGTAATTTTTGCAGAATCACAGGGAATAACAATAGCACTAGAGACCTGTGGAAGGGAGAATGCTCTTCTGGTTTTCACAAACAAGGAAAACATAGGTGGTTACTCTCATCAATTTGAATTTGAGCAATCTTCCAAAGTAAATGTGTGAACCATTTATAATCATATACAATAAAGAAGATGATGAATTCACTAAGAACCAAGTTTCCTATGTTAAGGGATATTCTTCTGTTACGGTTGCTAGATCAAGAGATGAAGTAATTATGCATAAATGGATGATATACAGGGATTTATAAGATATTTAGAATTGTCATGATTTCTTTGTTGGGAACATTGAGAGAGGTAGACAATGGCATGGTGGGGATTGCAGTTTGTTTCATTTTTGGCTTTTGGTATTTTTTTTTAAGATTTTATTTATTTATTTTAGAGAGAGAGTGTGCCGAGTGGAGGCAGAGGAGGAAAGAGAGGGAAAAGGAGAGAGTATCAAGCTGACTCCATGGCAGAGTGTGGAGCCCAAGGGGGGATTGATCCCACCATCATGAGATCATGACCTCAGTGGAAACCAAGTCAGACACTTAGCTGTGCCGCCCACGAGCCCCATGGGGGTTGCAGTTTTATATCCAGTGCTCATTAAATCAATTTCTATTTGGGGAGAGGAGGCTAACCTATGTGACCAGCTGGTGAAGCATTATAACAAAATATGTTTGCAGACAATATGATCAGAGAGAAGATAAGAGTGATTTCTGGTGGACTGACTAGGGAACATTTACAACAGACAGAAGGGGGAATAAAAAGAATCTGTAGTGGACCTTGATGTCTGGAAGCCATTCAAGAAACTAAAACAGAACAAAATAAAGGGCATTCAGAATAAAAAGAATGGCATTGTGGTCATTTGTGGTACCTGTTACACTCAGCCTTACAATCATTTGTGTTCATCTCTTATTTTGGGGCTAGTAAAATTAGGAATCTCTTTCCTTTGGAATCAGACCCCACTTCAACTCTTTTAGTTGCAATCTTTCACATACTCTTTATTTTCTGTAGTTTCTATATGATGCATTATTCAGCTATTACCCATAGTTTTTTAAATATTTTATTTATTTATTCATGAGAGACACACAGAGAGAAGCAGAGACATAGGCAGAGAGAGAAACAGGTTCCCCGCAGGGACCCCAATATGGGACTTGATCCCAGGACCCGGGATCATGCCCTGAGCCCAAAGCAGACACTCAACCACTGAGCCACCCAGGTGCCCTTCTATAATGTTTCTCTTTGTCTGAAGGTGGGAATTTTCAGTTGTCTGGTGGTCTGAGAACTGCATCTTTCATAGCAAGGAATGGAAGTCAGAGGGTTATCTGTAGGCCTCTGTAGTTCGTGCAGGCTATAATTCTAAAATGGAGGAGGAGCCTTTTAATATACTATGCTTGTAACAAATTTAGGCTGCTATTGCAATCCTACTGTAACTCCTTTTGCCTCTGTGGGGACACAAAGAGACAAGTTTTGCCCCAAAATCCATTTAAGGATCAAAAGAGCAAGCAGAAAGGATTCCTAAATAAAAAGGACTTTAAGTAGGACATCAAAGATGGGCCTAATTTCCCATGGGAAATAGTAGCTTTCTTTCAGGGCAGATTAATTAAGAAAAATAAATGATCATTATTCTTAATTCCATTGTTCTTCTGAGAGCAAGTAGTATCTTAAAGAGAAGTTAATAGGCTTATCCAGCCCCATTTGTAGAAATTAAAAAAAATTTTTTTTTCATAAACTTTAACAGCTAGATTATATAGTTCGGGAGAACAAGAAATTTAATCTTTTACTTTTTGTTTTTCCCACAAAACCCTATAACCTATCTTTTTATGCAGTAGGTGTAGTATCAAACACATGTGCAATGAAACATAAAGCTCTTATGGGACAAGACTGTGATATATAATTAGTATTTTGAAGAAAATAAGAATGAAAATTTTCGTTGGCAATAGTGATGTATAATTTTGTGTATGTTGGGAAGAGATTGAGAGAAACAGAATTATCTATATAAAAGGGTTAAAAGTAGAGAGACTGTCATTGAGGTTTCTAGGTGTCCAAGAAAGGATGGGTCCTTTTCATATTACCTATAGCCCCTTGCTAGAGGCCTTAGAACTTTGAGAAATTTCAAAATATGGATATATTTTGCATCATGAGACCTTAGGCATCATAAGATTTGGGGAATTGTATCAGACAGGACAGTTATGTATTGATAGCAAACAATGAAACATGTCTGTAGCTTAAGATGAAAAGGTTTAGGGCTCCCTGGGTGGCTCAGTTAGCTAAGCATCTGCCTTTGACTCAAGTCATGAACTCAGGGTCCTGGGATTGAGTTCCATGTCAGGCTCCCTACTCACTGGGGAGTCTGCTTCTCCCTCTTCCTCTGGCCCTCCCCACTATTCATTCCCTCTCTCTCTCTCTCTCTCTCTCTCTCTCAAATAAATAAATAAATAAATAACCAATAAATAAATAAATAAATAAATAAATAAATAAATCTTTAAAAAAAGATGAAAAGATTTATTTCTCACTATATTATCTGTTCATTGTTGAAAATCAGCAAAGTGTGTCTGCATATGTTACTCAGAGGCCTACTGATGAGGCCTCTATCTTCATACAAGTTTCCTTATGCACAAAAGCAAGGAAAAGAGAATGTGAGAACTTCACACATCTTTTGCTAGGAAATGCTATTTTGCTAACATTTCATTTCCTATGGCCACACTGCATGAGTTCAAATAGGCTGAGAAATTTAATCTATGCAAGAAAACTGACATTTGAGAATTGCCCTAATGCTATCACAGATACATCCCTTAAAACCCCATTTCTCAATAATAAATCACTTCTCTATAGATCGTGAATTTATACAGTATTTTTTAGGCTTATATTTTTAACCTGTATAAGATCATGGAAAAATAAGCTTGTATATTGGTGACACTGTATTCAACTTCCTTTTATATGTTGAAAAACTGTCTGCTTCGGGTTGAAAGGATTCAAGTGTTCTGGATTGAACAAGTTCTTGCCTCATCTTCACCATATCTACCTTTAACGATTGCTGTCATTTTCTTCTTAAAACTACTGTCTTACAAATTTAACATAGGTATTAAACAAATCTAATATACCTTCTGTGTGTAAAATGACATGAGCATTCATAGTATAGCAGAGAAAACGGGAGACATAAGTAAAATATCATTAAAAATATATAGGGGATCCCTGGGTGGCTCAGTGGTTTAGCACCTGCTCTTGGCCCAGGTTGTGATCCTGGAGTCTCGAGATCGAGTCCCACATCAGGCTCCCTGCATGGAGCCTGCTTCTCCCTCTGCCTGTGTCTCTGCCTCTCTCTCTCTCTCTGTGTCTCTAATAATAAATAAATAAAATCTTATTATATATATATATATATATATATATATATATATATTTGAGAGGTTAAGTGGTGAAATTTTCAGAGGTTATAATTATTCCCAAAGTTAGGAAAGAGGTCTCATAGAGTGAAGCAAAAAACAAACAAACAAACAAAAAACAACAACAACAAAAAAAACCACCAGAATCGGAATATGTATATTTACCCATATAAAAATAAAAAAAATATGAGGACTATCCGTCTTTTAATTCCCACTTTGTATAAATCATCAGAATAAACATGTTTTACTCAAAACTGACAAACGAATTTTCTCACTGAGGTTGTTTACTCAAGAAACAAACAAACAAAAAACCAATATTTTTTATGCCCACAGAATGTTGTGCATATTTGCTGATAAATAAAAGTCCTTTTGGTCAAGTTTTCCTTTCCAGTTAGTCCTGTACTGAATTTCATAATCTCCTGCCTCAGCATCCTGTAATTGATGGTCATTAACAAAAAATCCAATGGTTCAGAGGCTCTGTCTTCTTCCTAATGTACCCAATTATATGTGTTAATGAGCTGTAGTTTAACAAAGCTCTCTCTAATTGCCACAGGATAAGTGCACACAAAGCATTATGAAAGAGAAAAACAGGGAAGTCTTCATGTAAGAAGTGTCCTTTTAGTTGTATGTATCTTTGTAAAGCTGAGGAGTAGCAAGAGAAGGAAATACCAGGAGTGATTATTTTTAACTCTTTATATCTTTATTTTCCCTTCTCTTTAGGATTTTTTTATAACTCCTCTAGTTGGCAATTTCTTAATTTTTTCTTCTTCCAGTACAGTACCTTCATGAGTCACAATTCAGAATTACACAGAATACTTGAGTATTTAATTGTTCTTTAATCACTATTGACTATATGTTCATCCAATGAATATTTTGAAAAAAGTAACCAAAACCCTATGATAAACCATTTATGGGCAAGACATGAGTTGACAACTGTCTTTGCTGTTTCTCGTTGATTTTTTTTATAAAGATAGTTTAATAACTTCTGAACAAAACTTTGATAATCTAAATTTTGGGTTTTTTCAAACTGTTGGGTAGACACCAGTCAGGTTTGATGAATCTGTATTGTCAGTACAATCTAGAACATCCTACAATGTAGCATTCTATGATGCAATACTTCTGTCCCATGTACTTTAAAAATGAAATTAATTTTTTCTTGCATAAACCAAGATGAATGAAATCTGTCTCTCAGGCACATGATATAATGAACTCTGTGTATTATATAAGACTGATGAATCACTGAACTCTACCACTGAAACGAATAATATACTATATGTTAACTAATTGAATTTAAATTTAAAAAAAAGGCAAGGAAGGTGTTAAAAAATTATCTTCTCTAGGTAGCAAATATACTATGTGCTCTACTAAAGCAAAGAAAATAAAATTATCTGAATGGGAAAAAAATACTATCTCAATTTGTTAATTAAAAAAGAAATCTGTCTCCTCTTGTCTTGAGACTCTTGCTATCGATTAGTCTATTAGCCTCTAGCCACCCTTCTTCTCCTAGCACACCTAAAGAAATTACTTTTATAGATCATATTCTCCCATATAAAGTGTTTTAGATGTTTTGGGTCTTCTTCATTATATCTTTTCCCCTACCTCATTGTAGACTTTCACTTTCTTTTTTCCACTTTCATATGGTCAGTTAAGGAAATTCTCTGGCTAGATGATGCCTCATATGACCCTTTCCCATGTCCGTTCATGAGTTATCTGGTCAATGCCTCTTATGACCCTTTCCCATGTCAGTTCATGAGTTATCTGGTCAATGTCAGAGCCTTTAACAGTCAGCAAAATGAATGATAGAAATACGTTTTCATTGGTGAAATTAGTGGCTTGTTAATTTGTATAGTGGGTTTGAGAAATAAGGCTCTCACTGGTAAAATGAGTGGTATTCAATACATATGGATTAGCTAGAATTTGTGAAGATAACCCTTGCTCATGAATGATGCCTTTAGCCTGGATGCTTATAGATATCTACCCAAGCCTGATCCCTAAATGATCTTGTGTCTAAGCATACTGGTAGATTCCTAAGTTCTTGATGCTTACTATAATATATTTATGTATTATTCTTTTGGAATATTATTATAGTTATTTCAAGTGTTTCATTATGCAATATGTGGTCCTGTTACTTCAAAGGATAGTTATCTGTGTCTTCATCAACTTACAGAAGAGCTTTGTGAATGATTTTTTTACCACTCACTAATAAATATTTAAGAAATATTTGGAGGAGTGGCAAAATTTGGAGGAAGGCATTAATATATAATTATGTGTTGGGGCTATGGGAAGGGTCACTTAAATTGCACAAACTTTGTGATGGTCAGTAGCTGTGATCACCTACTTACAGACCCCACTGACTATGCTGGATGATGTTGGTTTATGTCACTTATCTTGCTAACACCAGTATTTTTTTCCAGAGATTTTAATGAGGAATTTTGAGATAGTCACTAATCCTCTTAAAGAGCATTTCTCAGTAATTATTTTTAGATAATTCTTAACAAAATCTATACTTCCTTTAGTTTTTGTTTTCTAAATTTTAAGACAGAAGTGAAGGATAGTTTGTGTTGTTCAAGTGGAGAGAGGAGACTGCAATTAATTTTTTTGTAGTCACCATCACCCAGGTTCCATCCATATATGTTTTCTGCTTCCTGATGAGCACTTGTTTTCATCCAATTCCACATTTTCTGATAGCAATATCTATATCTTTCCATATTTAACACTCAACACATAATCTTGTTGCTTCTCAGAAGCTGGGTCTGCACTGTTCTCAGGTGTGTTTTGAGATACTTATTTACGTTTTCTCTGTTTTTCCTTTTTTTTTTAAATCCTAAAAGATGTGGATTTCAAATGTATAAATTAAAAAGGTCATTTCTTCCTGAAACCCATACATTCGCTTCCCTCTTTAGCTATTTCCACCTCCCCCCCCTTTTTAAATTAAAATTAAATTCAACCTGGAAGAAAATTTTGAATGCAAGTTTTGTTTAAATATTTTGATGAGAATATGGCCATGTGGTTTGCATTTAGAGGAGGCAAAATAAGCTGAAGAGTTTTTGTTTTGTTTTTTTTAATGACATTCTGGGATTCCAGGCTATTCCTTTCCAAGTTTAAGACTATAATCTTCTGGGCTAAGTTTCTTTTTTAAATTTCATGAACTCAAGTTCCATAATGACTTTTTTTCATTTAGTTTTCAATGGTGCCCGGGGTAAGGGATTAGCTGGGTCACTTGTAGTGACCACAGAAAAAACTTAGTTCTTGTCAGAGGTAGTTCTCATTTTCTTCCCTTTCTCATTGTTAAGTGAAATGAGGAAGAAGAGTTGTATTACTGGATAACAAGAATTTAAATGTTTATATTAATGTTAAATTAATATTAATATTTAATATTGCAGTGGAATTTTCAAATCCACCTTACTTTATGAGTTTAGTTTAGTTTTTCTTTTTGTTTCTGTTTTAGTTGGTCCAATTTTTAGAAATGGAAACCAATGTTCATTCACCTCATCAAGTTTTCTCTTAAAGATTGTAAGGATGAAAAAAAAAAAAAGGATTGTAAGGATGAATGGAGGGTGGGGATCCCTGGGTGGCTCAGCAGTTTAGCACCTGCCTTCAGCCCAGGCTGTGATCCTGGAGTCCTGGGATCGAATCCCACATTGGGCTCTCTGCATGGAGTCTGCTTCTCCCTCTGCCTGTGTCTCTGCCTCTGTGTGTGTGTGTGTGTCTCTCATGAATAAAAAATAAAATCTTTAAAAAAAAAAAGGATGAATGGAGGGTAAGAAATAGTCATTGATGCTAGAATGATTTTAAGGACATATTATTAGATTCCTGATCTACAATAAGTGCTAAAGGATTCCATGAACCTCAGGGTTTCTCCAGGATTCATCTAGTATCCTACAGGTTACTCTCTATTTACCTGCCTATCTCTGTTTACCTCCCCAAACTGAATAGAGGTGTGGGAGGTAAAGACAACAGATAAAGAATCCATTTTTGAGTTTGCAATTTATAGTAAAAAATTAACCCTAGTTAAATGGAAGATAGAACAGATTTTTTCTTTTGTCATGATTTTATGCACTGAGATGCTATGATTGGTAGCCAAATATCATATATCTATTATATATATTATAGATATTTATAATAAAAGTAATAACCAAGTTTTCTTGGGTTTCCTTTGTGTTGGATGTTATGCTAACTACATTATCTGTAATTGTGATATTTAATTCTCCCAGGATTCCATAAAAACATTCTGATTTTCTGTATGCTGAGTCGATGAATCATAGTATCAAAAATAATAATTTGCTCAAGGATATACAATAATAAAGAAAGGAAAGACTTGGCTCTCAAGCTGTGTAAATTCAGAATATGCCTTCTTAATTATCAGGCTACACATAAACTCTGGAAAAAATATATACCTAAACTCCAAGTGTTCCTCTGGCTATTACAGTGTTACTGATGGTGCTCTTACATTTGCTCAGGATATGGTTCTTATTTTGCTCTAATCTTGCTTGTGCTCCACACTTTGAATGCTGACCTTCATGGAAGTGCTGCTCCATGGGGCTTAGTTTTCTTTTGCTGGCTCCATATTGGTCTGTGGTTAAAGCAATCACATTCTGCTCATAGCTGAATCATGCCCTCCTCCTTAGTTGCTATATAGTACAAAAGGGACAGGCACATAAGTTCTTGTGTTTCAGTGTCATCAACAATTCCAAATGGATTGTTTTTATACCAAGCCCAACCAAGTGCTCTTCATTCAACTTGAAAAAAGAGATTAGATTAGGTCTGCACAGAGTTGCTGAAGTTTTTAAGATTTCTGTATCCATTTTCTTGTGAGCAAATGCTCAGACAAGAATACTATGTTTCCTTAAAAAGAAAAAAAAAAACGAAAACAACAAGATACAGGTAAATTAATGTGTTATACATACTTAGCAGAAAAGGAATATTTTCCTAAGAAAACTATTCCTGTAATCACTGTTTTAAAGCATCAGCTCACAGCTCTTCTACTTGAAAGCAGTGTAACTATATGATAAAGTGAAACTCCCCCAAAGTTTGGTTTCTGCATCAATACAGTGCTTAGAAAAATAGTGGAGGGATGATGTCATGCTTAAATGAGGCATTTTATTTCAAGCCTCAGTTTAATGTCCTACTCTTAGTAAGCACTTAAGAAATGTTAGCTACTAGTGGTAGTATTAGACATATTGGTAGTAAAAAGAAAGGTAGACATACCCTCTCTCTATCTCATATATATATATATATATATATATATATATATATATATATATATATAAAACAGCTAATTTTTCAGCCATAAATATATATTTCACTGTTTTTAGATTTGGAAACAATCTTGGAAAAGCGATGAGTGTTTGTTTTCTATTTATACAATACATGAAGGCTAACTGTGTTGGCTTCCCAGCACAAGAGTAAACTAAGAAGCAAACTCAAGTTCCCAGTCTTACACTATAAAAACTGTTGGCAGCTTTCTATTTTGAAGTTCCTCCAAACTATTAAGACATATCCCTCCCTTTCTACCCCACATAGAAATCCTCTCTTTCTCTCTCTCTACCTCTCTCTCTCTCTCTCTCTCTCACACACACACACACACACACACGCGCGCACCTAATCTTAGATAGCTGCTAACATCCTTTCCATCTTTATTTTCTCATTTTTTTCTAACATGAACATACCAGTACCTGTGTTAGTGTGGTGGTGTGCAGATTAAATGAAAATGCATACATAGATCACCAGGTATGACTTCGGTATACAAAGATTATTCAACAAACATTACTTGTTATTTTTAGCCATTGATACCTTGAATGCAAGCCATTGAAGGCAAGCAGCAAAGGAATAAAATTTGCTTCATTTGTTTCTATATCCCTGTTACTTAAAATATTTGTTGAATGAATAGATGAATAATGAATTAACTTATTTTTAGTTTTGTGAATACTATCTGATTTTTGACAACCTAATCAAATTGACAGGAAACTTCTGCATTTCTTTTCATTGTAAAGCTATATTTTATTATATCTATGCTCTATCACTGCTACACATTTTTAAGAATCCTGAACCAGAATTTATAAGTACAGACATATATATACTCACTTATACATGCACATATCTATATATACAGATATATGCTATTTATAAACACTGTAAACTTTGTGATTGCATTTGATTTTTTTCTATCTTCTAATTTTAATGATCTTTCTTATTTATTCGTTGTGCAGTTTTTGAGATAAGTCAATTTTTAACTTTGAATTTGTTAGTGGAATTCAGTTTTTTTCCATGAAATAGAATCAGATTAAAAGATTGTGACATGCTTCTGAAATAATACTTAACTACACTCAGAAAATATTTAATTTTTTTCTACCAACATATGAGAATTACATGATGTCATTGGTGTGATTGTGAAATCTCTGAGCACAGAGGGCAAATTTATATTTCACACACATGGCTCCAGTGCTGATTTCTCAATATGAAATTGAGAATGAATTTCATTTATTCATGCATTGGAATGAATGCATGAATAAATGGAGAGTACTGGAAGAAATACTCAGACTCAAAAATACACAACTAATTGGAGGAGATAGCAACATCAAAGTTAGCAAATAAATAGTCCCATTTCTTTTCATAATTCCCAAGAAAACTACAAAGCATACAATTTAAATAAGTAAGTTGTAGTTTGGAGCATGCTGTTTTATCCTACCAGTTCCACAATTCTGATTTGAAAATGACTAGAACGGTGAGACAGATAGTTGCAAAAGTTATTGAAATAGAGAGGAAATTGAATTTCTATAGTTTATTCACTCAAACAAGGAATAAATAGCTCTGGAAATGAAAACTGTCTCCAAACAGAGATCTAGTTTCCATTTGGGATTGTTTTAAAAATCAGTTCTAGTTTTAGCCTGTCATTCCCAGATTGATATTACATTTCAGTTCATTGGCTTTACTTAGTCATTTTCATAATCTTGGCTGAGTTGAAAGTTGCATTTTGTGTGTTTTGATATTTTTAAAAATTCTTATTCTTTGCCGAAGTTTTTCTCTTAATAATCTCTTGATGAGAATGTGTCAAAAGGAGTTATATTGGCATAAGTATTTTCTAGAGCACATTAAAGGCAAACCAGATAACTAATTTAGCTAAAATATTTAAGAAGAAAACAAATATGCAAAAATGATGCAGAGTTACAGTACATCTAAATAACACTATTATAATAAGCATTTTTTTCTTGACTTCCCACCTTCATCTTAGCACAATACCTACAATATGATATGGGCTCAATATAGGTGTTGAATTTTATTTAATTCCAAAGTATTTAACATAATTTACAGTTTGATATGTTTCTTTTTTCTTTTTTTTTTTTTTTTATAATAGTCACATAGAGAGAGAGAGAGAGGCAGAGACACAGGCAGAGGGAGAAGCAGGCTCCATGCACCGGGAGCCCGACGTGGGATTCGATCCCGGGTCTCCAGGATCGCGCCCCGGGCCAAAGGCAAGCGCCAAACCGCTGCGCCACCCAGGGATCCAGTTTGATATGTTTCTGAAAGAAACTATAATTGTTTTTAACTAAGAAATGCTATCGAGACATTAAACAAAACCAAATTAAGTGGATAGTATACCATGTTAATTGATTGGAATACTTAATATTGTACAGATGGAAAATGTCCCAAAATTTATGTGTTGATTTAAAATATTTCCAATTAATATTCTAGTATAGTTTTTCTTTGATTACGGAAAAGGATGAAACTTCATATGAAAGCATCAAGTCAGTAATAACCTAGAAACTCTTGAATTAGAACAAAATTTTGAACCAACTTCCCCTACCAGAAAGCATAAGCTTTAGCATGTAGTATTATCAGTGTAAATACTGGAACAAGAATTGATATTAATACAGTATTAGGTGTAGATATAGCTAATTAAATAGAATAAAGAATCCAAATATAGACCCATATATAGAGAGACACTTCATAGATAACAAAGGTAATTCTAAAGAGAGATTGGGAAAAAATAGAGTTTATGATAAATGATTTGAGGGGTGCCTGGGTGACCCATTCATTTAAGTGTCTGCCTTCAGCTTGGGTCATGATCCCATGGTCCTAAAATCTAGCCCCACATCTCCCTGATGAGCAGGGAGCCTGCTTCTGCCTCTCTCTCTGCCATTACCCCTGCTTGTGGTCTCTGGCTCTCTCTATCTTGCTGTCAAATAATTAAACAACTTTATGGTCACTAATATTTGACAAAGGAGGAAACACTATCTACTGGAAAAAAGACAGTCTCTTCAATAAATGGTGCTGGGAAAATTGGACAGCCACATGCAGAAGAATGAAACTAGACCACTCTCTTTCACCATACACAAAGATAAACTCAAAATGGATGAAAGGTCTTAATGTGAGACAAGATTCCATCAAAATCCTAGAGAACACAGGCAACACCCTTTTTGAACTTGGCCACAGTAACTTTTTGCAAGATTCATCTATGAAGGCAAGAGAAACAAAAGCAAAAATGAACTATTGGGACTTCATCAAAATAAGAAGCTTTTGCACAGCAAAAGATACCATCAACAAAACTCAAAGACAACCTACAGAATGGGAGAAGATATTTGCAAATGACGTATCAGATAAAGGGCTAGTTTCCAAGATCTATAAAGAACTTATTAAACTCAACAGCAAACAAACAAACAATCCAATCATGAAATGGGGCAAAAGACATGAACAGAATCTCACAGAGGAAGACGTAGACATGGCCAACAGGCACATGAGGAAATGCTCTGCATCACTTGCCATCAGGGAAATACAAATCAAAACCACAATGAGGACAGCCCGGGTGGCTCAGAGGTTTAGTGCTGCCCTCAGCCCAGGGCCTGATCCTGGAGACCTGGGATCGAGTCCCACGTCGGGCTCCCTGCATGGAGCCTGCTTCTCCCTCTGCCCCTTTCTCTCTCTCTCTCTCTCTCTCTCTCTCTCTGTCTGTCTGTCTCTCATGAATAAATAAATAAAATCTTTAAAAAAAAATCTAAAAAAAAAAAAAAAGCCCACAATGAGATACCACCTCACACCAGTGAGAATGGGGAAAATTAACAAAGCAGGAAACTACCAATGTCGGAGAGGATGTGGAGAAAGGGGAACTCTCCTGCACTGTTGGTGAGAATGTGAACTGGTGCAGCCACTCTGGAAAACTGTGTGGAGGTTCCTCAAAGAGTTAAAAATAGATCTGCCCTACAACCCGGCAATTGCACTACTGGGGATTTACCCCAAAGATACAGATGCAATGAAACGCCGGGACACCTGCACCCCGATGTTTATAGCAGCAATGTCCACAATTGCCAAACTGTGGAAGGAGCCTCGGTGTCCATCGAAAGATGAATGGATAAAGAAGATGTGGTTTATGTATACAATGGAATATTACTCAGCCATTAGAAACGACAAATACCCACAACTTGCTTCGATGTGGATGGAACTGGAAGGTATTATGCTGAGTGAAATAAGTCAATCAGAGAAGGACAAACATTATATGGTCTCATTCATTTGGGGAATATAAAAAATAGTGAAAGGGAATAAAGGGGAAAGGAGAAATAATGAGTGGGAAATATCAGAGAGGGAGACAGAACATGAAAGACTCCTAACTCTGGGAAACGAACTAGGGGTGGTGGAAGGGGAGGAGGGCGGGGGGTGGGGGTGACTGGGTGATGGGCACTGAGGTGGGCACTTGACGGGATGAGCACTGGGTGTTATTCTATATGTTGGCAAATTGAACACCAATAAAAAATAAATTTATTAAAAAAAACGAAAAAAAGCAAATAATTAAATAAAATATTTAAAATAAATAATTTGAAAATGTAAAAAAAATTAGATGTGTATTTTTAAAACTGTATAAAAGCCATTCCACATGATTTAAAGAACTAAATAAGGAAAATGACTGATTGAATGCATAAATTAATTGATTAAAAATAAGGAAGGCATTAAAATAGGTAAATATTATTATATCTTTGGAGTTGGAAAAATTTCAATTAAACCAGATATGGGAATTATTAGCTGTAAAGTGGAGAAATGATTAACTCAACTACATTAAAATGGAGAAATTCTTTTAATCAAGAGACACAGGGAGAATAAAATGACAGGTCACATAGTGGAAGTTGTTAATGCATATAATCAACAAAAAAATTGCTGTGTAGAATATATAACAAATGCCTACAGTTTGATACTCTTCTTCACCACCAAAAAGAAAATAAACTAGAGAAGCAAAAAGAAAAGTGATCTGAAAGGAAGAAATCTAAGTCAGATAAACTTTCGAAAATATGCTTAATCTTATCAAAGAACTGCAAAGAAACGCCATTATCATATACCAATATACTCACCAGATTGGCCAAAAGAATTCAACATTACAGTTTTTATTAAAGATGTGAAGTAACTGGAATTACATTTTTCTGGTAAAACTGGTAAATCTTATACCTTACAAATCAGCAATTCCAAAGCAAGATAAATTTTTTAATCTTGCCATGAAAAAATAACCTTGCCATACACAGTAGAGTGTACAAGACTGTTAGCAGCAGCAGTTTTCATAATAATTGGCCAATTAAAATGATCCATATATCTATCAATAATAGAATGGGTAAATAACTTGTATACTCACACAGTGTAATATAACTAGGGAACAAAAAGAAGTGAATTATCGATGTCCAAAATACCATGGGTGAATCTCATAAAAATAATACTGGGACAAAGAAGCACACCACAAAGAACATATGTATTATATTTCCACTTATTTCCCTTTCCATTATTTCTATCCATTTCCATTTTCCATTTCATAAAATTCAAAAGCAAGCAAAGATAATATTACTAAGGGATGCCTACATATTGGTAAAACTTAAAGAAGAAAAAAGAAAATAAATATCAGATAAGAGTTACCACAAAAGTCAGCTAAATAGTTAACCTTGGAGAAAAGGAAAGATGAGACTGGGAAGGGGCACATAGAGGGATCTTGGGATCTTTGCAATATTCTGTTATTTAACCTGGGTTGGGATTGAGTATTTATTTTGTAAGTGGTGTTTTATATATCATGCTCTTCTGTATTTATGACCTATTTCACAGTAAGGATTTTTTAATGTTATAGTTGGCTTCAGATGCCTAAAACCATACATTTTATTATTCTTGTATTTAAAATGAAATCAGGGATTAAATTATATTACACTTTAGAAGATTGAATCAATAAATTAGTACTTCCTAAGCCAAGCTATCTGTAAATTAAATTGGAAGATGTACTGAAATTTGGTGCAAATGTAACTTAAAATAGTTCTTCATTTTTTTCTCATCTATTTTCACATATCATTTATAGATTATAAACGTCTTTAGGTATGACTGATAACATATATAAATTTTTCTTATATACTTTCATAATTGATCTGAAAGCAACCCTTTCAGATATGTAAAGCAAGCAAAAGCATTGTGTTTGTTTTTATAGTTGAGAAAAGCCAAGCTTGATTTGCCATGGCTATCATATAATTGTACTGAAGTTATATATTGATAACAGTAAGATTTTATGTAAAAGCAACAAATATGAGCTAAATATTTAATGTTTATTGTATTTATTATACTTCTACCAACTCATATAATACAGTAGATACAAATCCAAATTGCTTGAAAAGCTGATGTATATAGATCCTAGCAGACAACGGAAAAATAAAAACAGTATTTACTATTGACATTATTATTATTCACCACAGAGTCTCTGATTTTCTTTAGTGGGCTAAAAATAAAAAGTCATTAGTGTTAAAGAAATATGCATTTTAGGTCTATGTACTAAAATCAGATGTGAAAAAAATCAATCTTTCCTTTCTGGCATGATCAAAGAAAACTGTTAGTTTCTGAGAGATTTACTTCTTAGATTGTATATTTCTTCTTGGATGGTTAACACAAAATCATTTTCAAGAAATTCATAATTCATAATTTTTTAAAAATAGCCTATTATAAAAATATAATCTCTTTTTCAGATTACCCAGCCATTTCTTGAAATTTTCTTGAAATTTTCAAATTACTCTACTGTCATATGATGTTGTAAAATCTTTGATTCTGTTACTTCTGGCTCTTCCAATAGAAAGGTTCTCCTTTGGTGATACCATTGTTTACCTCTGGCCTTAGGAGATGAGGTAGTGCTTTTCTCTCCACCACTGCTTTCTGTCCTAGATACAAAATGTTCTCCAATTTCTATCATAAAAGAGAAAATAGAATGTTTCTTTTCATCCATGTCTAGGGAGTGCCTCCTCGACTAATCACTTCTCATCTCATGATTATACTCTTACCCAATTGATAATTGATAATGAAACTCTAGTACAGTCTGGTTCAGTAATTCTGAGGACAGTCCTAAAATAGCTAGTGACTTTGGCAAAGACTGGACTCTCTCTTTATTTTTAAATAATATCACACATGTGAGAGTTCAGTAGCTTCCTCCAGATGGGGCTACATCTAGTAGTCCTTTTCTCATTTTCTTCATCATGGTTCAAAATATATTTGGGTCTAGTCTCATCTATACAATCTTGTTATTTTTACATTGTGATATGACAACATTGATTCTATTTCTGGTTAGAAAAGAAGATATGGAAACTAGGTAGGTTTGTAAAAAACAATCACTTTAGGATAATTATAAGGGATTGCACACTAATCAAGAATAGATCCTTGTTTAGATATCTGCCTCTAGAAGTTGTTGCTTACCTGGAGGGATATTTTAGAAATCAACATTTTTTTTTTTATTGTAAGAGTTTCATGTTTCTCTTCTTACAATATTTGAAAGTGTTTTTTAATGCAGAACTTATTTTTTTTTTAATTTTTATTTATTTATGATAGTCACACAGAGAGAGAGAGAGAGAGGCAGAGACATAGGCAGAGGGAGAAGCAGGCTCCATGCACCGGGAGCCCAACGTGGGATTCGATCCCGGGTCTCCAGGATCGCGTCCTGGGCCAAAGGCAGGCGCTAAACCGCTGCGCCACCCAGGGATCCCCCAGAACTTATTTTAAAAATAAAAACTTCTTTAAAAAATGATTGATAACCAAATCAAGGGATACACAGAAGTTTAAAGTAATCTAAGCACACACCACGCACTTGCGTGTGCGTGTGCACACATACACATACACACACCCTGTGCCAGACACTTAATATTCGGTGGCTCTTTTGATTACTTAATAAAGAACCTCTTCACCAATACCGATGACTAGCACACTGCAAACATTCAATAAATATTTGTTGAGTAAATGGATATGACATTGATGGAAACTTGATCCAAGAATGGTTATGATAAATGTCTCTTACCCAGTTCTGCTTTACTACATGTCCAGTCATTTACTAATCTGCTATGTCCAGTGTAGACCTTGGTCTTACTTTAAAATGAGCAACTGCTAATACTGTATCATTAACTATATTCCTTATTCTGTAAATTGTATAATTTAAATTGGTACATTAATATGGTATGTGGATTGTATCTCAATAAAATTGTTTAAAAAGGAAAAATAAGATACATCAGGGTGGGTCCATTGGTTAAGCATCTGACTTGTGATCTCAGCTCAGGTCTAGATCTCAGGGTGTATATTCAAACCCTGCATTGGGCTCCATGCTGGGTGTGGAGCCTGCTTAAAAAAAATACAAAATACAAGTAAAAGAAAATTAGCAACTAAAAAACCAACCACCAGTTTGCCTAGAATTTTTAGTCTCTGTACCTATAATTATTCCAAGGGCAGCAATGTCATCAATATTCCTGTTGATATAGCCACTTGTTTTTGTTTTCTTTTTCTGCTTTAACACTAACTTTAACAATTTTTAAAAATATTTTTCAATTTGTAAATATTTGTCTAAACTGCTTTTCTGCTTGTATTTGTTTTGATTTTTTGTCTGTTTTGTTTTGTTTTGCTTTAGTTAAAAGGAATTTATATATCTCTTATAGAAAAAAAATATTACCTTATGGTCTAAGGGTAGGTCCTACAATTCAGAAGTCTTATAGCATAAGGTTGAACCCTTTATCCCTCAAACATCATAC
This sequence comes from Vulpes vulpes, assembly GCF_048418805.1. NCBI lineage: Eukaryota > Metazoa > Chordata > Mammalia > Carnivora > Canidae > Vulpes > Vulpes vulpes. The sequence goes on along the minus strand of NC_132783.1, from coordinate 77,451,286 downwards.
TAAATGTCAACAGCTGTTCAGATAATGCCTAGTTGTGATATTTCAGCTTAATTATATTATACTCCTTTATATGCACATTGTAAGATATATATTAAAAATACCTGACACATCAACTGTGTTGGCAACTGTGACCTTTCACTAGAAACTTCAAGTTCATTGCTGAAAGAAGACTATAAATCAGAATGGAAAAGAGGCAAGTTGTTAAACATAAAGAACCAATTACAGAAGTCAAATTAGCAAATAGGAATGTTTTTATTTCACCTTATTTTAGGTTCAATTTTTAATTTTCTTTCATTTATTTATTTTTAAAGAATTATTTATTTATTTGAAAAATAAATAGAACGAAAGAATGAGAGCACAAGTAGATGGAGCAGCAGGCAGAGAAGGAAGCAGGCTTCCCACCACCAAGGAGGGCACCCAAAGTGGGACTCCAGGATCACACCCTGGGCCAAAGGTAGGCGCTAAACCACTGAGCCACCCAGGGATTCCCTTATTTTATTTTTTGAGGGAGAGAGAATGTGTGCAGGTGCACACATGTGGAGGGGTGTAGAGGGGTAGAGAGAAAGAGAGAGAATCTTAAGCAGGCAGAACCTGATGTGAGACTCAGTCTCACAACCCTGAGATCATAACCTGAGCTGAAATCAAGAGTCAGAAGCCCAACTGACTGGCCATCCAGGCACCCCTTATCTTATTTTATTATATATCATCTTAAAGTTTTAATGAAGTTGATGCTTATAGTGATAATGATGTTTTCTGGTTGACAATCATTGGTATAGTCCCTCTTGATGCAAAAATAATCACAAATATTGGTTTTGAATTATTTTGTATTTTTCTTGTAATATATCTATTTAAAGATGGAAAGTAGTGGTTTAGAGAAATGTTTGTTTATTTAATGTGAAAGAGTTTCAGGCCAGTATTATTAAAAAGTGCTAAACTAACATTTTGATAATCTCTGGCTTGCTTTAAAGGATGGCTTAATTTGCACTAAACTAAAAAAGGATTGAGAAAAACATATACTCATTTGAGATACCTGTGTGCAATGAGAGTTTTGAACAAAAGGCATATTTAGAATTATTTATGTATAAATTTCTCTCGAGTTTAAATGGACTTCAACTATGGAATCTATTGGAAAAATGTTTTCAAAACTTACAAGGCATCAGAACCACCCACATGGCTAAGGGATGCATGATCTTACTGAAAAACACTGATTGCTGAGACCTATTCCCAGTTTCTGTTGAATAAATCTGGTCTGGGCTGGGGCCTGAGAATTTGCATTTCTAATACATTGGGATCTAAATGCTGTGATGCTAATGCTTCTGATGTAAGGATCACTCTTTGAGAACAACTGCTTTATAGTCAAAATAGTTTAAAGTAGCTTATTCATGCCTTGGACAACTACTCTAAAATACGCTCAAGTTGTGAACACTCTTCTTTACTGTTTGAGATACATTTTAAAATTTACTTTTTGTGTAACTCCTGGAAGGCTCATTGGGTAAACAACCTCATGCTTGATTTCAGTTTAGGTCATGATCGCTGGGTCCTGGGATTGGGCTTTGCACTCTGTGGAGAGTCTGCTCAAGATTCTGTCTTTCCGTACTGCTTCCAAATGGAATAAAACAGAAATAGAAACAAAATATTTGGTAAAAGTAACGTGAAAATCATGATGTCCTTTTCTATGGTGCTTCTAAAGATTTTACCCATCTTAGAGGGAATTTAAGATAGAGTTTTGTAAATAAATATAACATAGTTTGTTTTTTCTGTGTTCTGGACATGTCCTTGTGATCAAATCAAAGTACATAGAAAATGGGAAACTTGAATAGTATCAATTAGTTAAAATGAGTTCCAGTTGCCCCCAACTTTTTTTTAATTTTTTATTTTATTAAATTTTTTATATGTATATTTTTATTGGAGTTCGATTTGCCAACATATAGCATAACACCCAGTACTCATCCTGTCAAGTGCCCCCCTCAGTGCCTGTCACCCAGTCACCCCATCCCCCCACTGACCTCCCCTTCCACCACCCCTTGTTCATTTCACAGACTTAGGAGTCTCTCGTGTTCTGTCACTCTCTCTGATTTTTCCCACTCATTTTTTCTCCTTTCCCCTATAATCTTTTTCACTATTTTTTATATTCCCAGTATGAGTGAAACCATATAATAATGGTCCTTCTCCGATTGGCTTACTTCATTCAGCAAAATACCCTCCAGTTCCATCCACGTCAAAGCAAATGGTGGATATTTGTTGTTTCTGATGGCTGAGTAATATTCCATTGTATACATAGACCACATCTTCTTTGTCCATTCATCTTTCAATGGACAACAAGGCTCCTTCCACAGCTTGGCTATTGTGGACATTGCTGCTATAAACCTTGGCGTGCAGGTGTCCCGGCGTTTCACTGCATCTGTATCTTTGGAGTAAATCCCCAGCAGTGCAATTGCTGGGTCATAGGGTAGCTCTATTTTTAACTCTTTGAGGAACCTCCACACAGTTTTCCAGAGTGGCTGCACCAGTTCACATTCCCACCAACAGTGCAGGAGAGTTCCCCTTTCTCCACATCCTCTCCAACATTTGTTGTTTCCTGTCTTGTTAATTTCCATCATTCTCACTGGTGTGAGGTGGTATCTCATTGTGGTTTTGATTTGTATTTCCCTGATGGCAAAGGATGCAGAACATTTACTCATGTGTTTGTTGGCCATGTATATGTCTTTGGTGAGATTTCTGTTCATGCAGTCCTTATCAAAATACCATGGACTTTCTTCAGAGAGTTGGAACAAATAATCTTAATATTTGTGTGGAATCAGAAAAGACTCTGAATAGCCAGGGGAGTATTGAAAAAGAAAACCAGAGCCAGGGGCATCACAATGCCGGATTTCAAGTTGTACTACAAAGCTGTGATCATCAAGACAGTGTGGTACTGGCACAAAAACAGACACATAGATCAATGGAACAGAATAGAGAACCCAGAAATGGGCCCTCAACTCTGTGGTCAACTAATATTTGACGAAGCAGGAAAGACTATCCACTGGAAAAAGGATAGTCTCTTCAATAAATGGTGCTGGGAAAATTGGACATCCACATGCAGAAGAATGAAACTAGACCATATTTTTACACCATACACAAAGATCAACTCAAAATGGATGAAAGATCTCAATGTGAGACAAGAATCCATCAAAATCTAGAGGAGAACACAGGCAACACCCTTTTTGAACTTGGCCACAGCAACTTCTTGCAGGATACATCTAGGAAGGCGAGGGAAACAAAAGCAAAAATGAACAATTGGGACTCAGTCAAGATAAAAAGGTTCTGCACAGCAAAACACTCAACAAAACTAAAAAACCTACAGAATGGGAGAAGATACTTGCAAATGACATATCAGATAAAGGGCTAGTATCTAAGATATATAAAAAGCTTATTAAACTCAACAGCAAAGAAATAATGCTCAACTTGTGATAAATTGATTTGGAACAAAATTGAGCCACTACCTGGCATGTGAGTTTTACCAAAGGAATAATTTTGTTATGCTAGAGTCTATTAATCTAGAAATATGTGATTCTTCAAAAGGCTCTCAGTATAACTAGTATATAGTTCTTATTCATCTTGATCTTGTGCTTTAGAAAAGAGAGTAGAAGCTGTCATCTATGCAAAGTCTAGATTTTTTTTTTAATAGAGAGCTGAACGATGTAGATGGAAATGTGGTCCAAATAGCATAATGCAAATTGTCATAGTTGGAAAGAGAACTTTAAAGACTCTTGAATCTTCCTAAAGAATGTTACAATATAATGCTAACTTAACCGCAACAGCAACAACAATTGCCTCTAGAAATATTGTGAAGGATACTGTTTCTGAGAAACTTTGCCTAAATTTGATAAATAAGTGTATAATTCACACAAACTGTCTTCTTCCACACCAAGCTTGGGGAAGGTATATAAAAAGGGTAGTTTCAGTTTTTAATATTTAAGGGAATTTGGACCAACACAGATGCAATAAAGAGTCAGTAGAATATAACATTTTACAAAGTACTAATTTTGTCCAAATTGTAGGTGTGCTTTTGACAAAAATATGAAATAATAATTAATTTGAGGCATAATTTCACAACTGAAGGCAATTTAAGGATTAATGTAGATAATTCTTCACTGTTTACCAAAACCCAATATCCCTCAGCCATAGAAATGGAGTTTTGTTCAAACACATGCCAGTTCAGCCATACTACTTCTCTTAACCCCGTTTGAGTTTAGGTGTGGCTGTCTGTCTAAAGTTCTTGCCAGTGGAATATAATCAGAAGAATGGGTGCCACTTACTGGCCTAGGCCTTAAGACTGAGGTTATATCTCTTCGATATTCTCCTTCTTCCTACCAGCTGAAATCCAAGAGAATGCAGCACTGATTATTGCAGACCACACATATGCTTAGGGTTACAGTTATAGCATAGAAGAATGAAGCTGGGTCTTTCAATGAACAATATAGAATAGATCTGCCTGCCATCTAGAATGCTCATATTGGACTGTTATAAAAGGAATAACAAATTTCTATTTTTTGGCCATTTAATCATTATTGGATATCTAATTTTTACAGACACCTAGCTTTGAACCCAAGTAGTACACTATGATTTAGTCTTATCCTTTCATTGTAGGGATCAGGAAAAGGAGACTTAAGGAAATAGTTATAGGAAACCATGATAAAAACTGGTAGAGCTTAAACTTGAATTGAGTATCTATCCGGGCAGTCCAGCATAGTAAATGTATACTAATGATGAATTGATGGCTAAGTGACATGGAATAGAAAGCCTGGCAGGCACCAAATGATCACCCAATGATCTGAGAATAATTGCACCTCATCCCTATCTATAGGCCCAGGGCAGATAAGGGTAAAGTAAGTGAAATTAAGTCTTCAGAATCAATCATGGAATAAAATCATGGGATATATTTGAATTCATCGAGAGTAATGAAATCAATACAAACTATTTTGATATCTACAAGATAACTATAAGGAAATAGAGATTAAAGAGAGGCAAAGCAAGAAACAGACTTAACTACAGAGAACAAACTGATGGTCACTAGAGGGGTGGTGGGGAGGAAGAAATAGGTAATGAGGGTTAAGGATGAGCCCTGGGTGTTGTATGGGAGTGTTGAATCACTATATTGTTAACCTGAAACTAGTTACACTGTATGTTAACTAACAAATTTAAATAAAAACTTTTTTTTTAAAGTAGTGATTTATTTAGAGAAAGAACTGAATATTAGGAGAAAAAAGGAATACTTTTTTGATTGTTTGATAACCTGATCAATGACAAAGAACATGACCTATGAAGAGATTTAGAAAAATATTTCTTGCTAATTTGACACAAAACACTAAAATCAATGAAATAGCATGAAGCAAAATATGCATCTATAATGAGGCATTTATGTTTAAACTAGTTAGAAAATGATTAATTCTAAGAGTACTAAGATTAGTCATTGCAGAGAAAAACTTTAAATGTTCTGATATTTACAGCTCATTCATGAAATAACTTACTAGAGGGGTTACAGACTGCCAATTATAAGATAGGAAGCTGAGATATATTTTTCTGAAATATATTATATAATAATAAATAATAAAGTCAATAAATGTTTCCTTATTTAATAAATTCTAATGAAGAGGAACAATAAATAATAAAAATAAACAATATTAAAACTAAATTTTAATCAATCACATTAGAGAAAAGACTCAAATATATTTTAATTCTTCCAAGAATAAACATTGAGAAATCATTGTTGAAAGAAGTGTCAAGAATAACACAATCACAAATGTTATAAAAATATAGAAATCTATGTGGAAGGAAATAGGAATATAGAAATCTATGTGTTCTTTTTTCAGTGTTGTGATACTTGTGGCTGTCAGCTTCTAGTATTTGTAATTTGTTGTTTTAGTTTTCCTCATTCTAAATAAACATTCATATAATATCTAGATTTACATTCATAATGTTATACTTTTCCTAAAGTTCCACAAAATTATATAATCTCTAGCCCTACACAACCTAGATGTACCCCTCATCCTTCCATATCAGGAGACTTCTGACTGCTGTGTAGTGAGAAACAACTTAATGAAAATGGTTTTTGGTTGGAAGACCACAAAATTTACCATCTGTGTTTCCCAGGTATAGTAGAGTGCCTAGTACACAGTAGAAACTACTAAGATAGTGTTACATTTGTCACTACATTGTGTTAACTTTATCATGCCATACCATTCCAATGGAAGAAAAATTAGAAAGCAGCTTCTCTATTCCTATTTGCTAAATATGCCTAACTGTTAATGTATGTTAATGTTAGCCATGGCTACTCTCAGTGTCTATTTTCTCTTTGTCATTCTATTCAATAAATTAGGCAATCAGATCTTTAAACATAAGGACATTGCTAGGAGATATTAATACAACTTCTATGCTAAATGAAAAAGAAAAGTTTCTTTTATGGACAAATGTGTTCACCCCAAATTTATACATTGAAGCTCTAACCCCTGAAGTGACTATTTAGAGTTAGGGCCTTTAGTGAAGTAATTAAGGTTAAATGAGGTCAGAAGACTGAAGCCCTAATCCAGGAAGGTTCGCATTTTTATAAGGAGAGAAAGAGACACCAGGGATGCACATGGGAAAGCTCTGTGAAGACAATGAGAATGTAGCTGACTGTGGGCCTTAGGAGAAACCAAACCTGTCAGCACACTGATCTTGGACTCTTAGCCTCCAGAATTGTGAGCAAATAAATCTCTGTTGTTTAGAACACCTTCAACAACATAAATTTAGGTACTTTGTTACCTAAAATTTTGTACCAGAAATTTGGGGTATTTTGTTATGGCAGCCCTGACAGACTAATAGAGTACATTACATCAATAGGCGTTTTGTTGTTACTGTTGCTCTTGTAGAAGAAGGAACATAAGCTTCGTAGTCTGACAGACAGATTTGTGGGAAACATGTCTTTATTATTTATTACTGATACAATTGCATAACTGTGGTCACTTCCAGTTAAATCTAGAGCTCAGAGCCTGTGTTTCCTGGCTTGTGAAATGGAAATGATATCTACCTGACATAGAGATTTGATGCCTTGATATTTAGGTACTACAGACCCTGGCATTTAATAAGCTGTATGTATTGGTTCCTTTTTGCCACTTCTGACTCATAGAAAATAATGCCAGTATTTCTACTCATTAAAATACAGTGCACATATGTAACATTGCCAAATATATCTCCTTTAATAATAGATTTCATCACCAGAATCCCTCTTTTGTTGGAGGACAAATTTAACATGTAAAAATAATCTCTATCATATACCATTTTATTTTGTACATTTTAATACCATTTTGAAGCAGAGAATAGGAGTTGGGGAATAGGGCAAAAAAACATAGATTGAAGGTTGGAAGGTAGTGGTGAATGACATTGTAGGTAGGAAATCAAATTCATAAAGCTTTGTTTTGAAGGGCTGGAGGGCAGGGCGAGGTTGGGAGTAGTGGTATTTCTAGATATTTGGAGGGTAGGACTGGATGAAGAGTAGAAAAATACTTAAAATCAGATATGCAGGTCAAGTTGAACATCAATCACTTGATTTAAATGCCTAGTGAAGGTGTAAAATTTTAAGTACAAGTTTAAGAAAAGAATTCAAGAGAAGGAGATTGTTTTAAATATTTTATATGTTCTATCATGACCACACAACTGTATTTCACTCCAATGACAAAGAGGAAGATGGCTTGATATGTAGGGGAGAACATATTGCTTGGACTCAAGTTGTGTGTGGAGCTTCAAAAGCAGGTGTCCACTAGTAGTTGCTGCAAATGACTAGGCAGTTCTTACCTAAATGCCAAATGAAATGTAGAATTGGTTACATTTGTGGGCTCTGCCAATGCTTACATTTTCCTAGTGATAATGATTGCTATATAGAGTGTGTCTATGAATTTAAGATGTAAAATCAAGTGAGCGAAGGTATGCAGCAGCATTTTGTAAACTGTAATACACCATGCAGATGTTACTTGCTATTTTTATATAGAGCTTGAAGAAGCAAACATGTTATCTTGACATCTTCTTCATGTATATCACTGGCTTTGGTTTCCATAATAGTTTAAAGCAGAATGATAAACAAGTTATTATTTGACCCTTGAACTGTACAAGTCCTTCTGCAAAGCTCTTGTGAAATTCTAAGGTTTAGAAGTGTAAGCAGGATCTCAAATCTGATGTACCTTCCCCTTTTTTACCTATATTTTAAAGTTAGTACATTTTCTTAAATTAGAAGGGGATAGGAAGTATTGCTGAAAGTTTATTGGGAGTGAGAAACTAGTTTGACTATGAAAACTTTGGCTTTAGCAGTGATTGCATTATCTACCCACCTAATCTATCATTCATTACATCATTATCTTCTCTCCAGTTGCAATAAGGCTTTGTGTTGTACTCATTAATATTGATAAGGGTCTCTATATGTATTCGCTCTAGGTCCTTCACACTCAAAGTGATTTTCAGGTTTTGTAATAACTGATAACCAGGAACTTCTAGTACAAGGACTCAGTAGTTTCTTTCTTAATTCAGTGTTTGAAACTATCCTGCCATTTTTATGAGCTAGTGCTTCATCAGAATTCTAAAATTAAGGCGTTGATTCTTTATTATACTAATTAGAAAGGTTAAAAAAATCCTTTGAGATTCAGTGTGACCTTTTTCTTTGTTTATATTAAGGAACCAATATTCTAAGTTGTGTGTTTTTTTCACTGAGGCCAGATAAATTTTTTCCACCAGTTGAAGTAATTCAGAAAACAAGAAGAAGGAAGCCTGTGCCTGTTTTCTTGATATTTTCTGTGAGAAAATTTGTGTTTTAATTTTTAATGGATAGACTTAGTAAATAGATGTTATTTTGATAAGTAAAATTATGTTTGGTGGATTTTCTAAATAATTTAGCTATTCATAAACTTTTTCAACCTTACCTTTCCCTATCTCAGCAAAAGGTAACTCTCTGCAGTTGCTTCTGCCAAAAACTGGAGGAGTTATCTTGGAGTTTTTTCTTTTTTTTTTTTCATTCTCTATATCTAATTCACCAGCAAAACCTGAAAACATACTGAAAATATATCAAATATATCTGGAATCCTTCCAATTTTACTACCACCAGTATCTTATAGCATCATTGCATTAGCCTCTGATGCACAGTATAGACGCTGAGATGTTATTAACTGTTTTGTTCTTTCTCTCCCTGCTCTACCAGTCCATTTTCAATTCTGGATCCAGAATTATTCTATTAAACTCCAAGTCAGATAATATCATTCCACTGCTCAAATCTTCTACTGCCTTCCAAATTGTTCAGAATAAAAGCCAAAGGCCCTACATAGTCTGTTTGCCACTGGTTCTTTGCCTATCTCCTATTCTCCCGCCTATTTCTTCTTCTTTTTCCACAGTGGCCTTCTTGCTTTTTCTGAAAAAGACAGCAATCAAATTTTATATGTGCTTTTGACAAAAATATGAAATAATAATTAATTTGAGGCATAGTTTCACAACTGAAGGCAATTTAGGAATTAATGTAGATTTCCTAGCTTCTAATGCTTCTCTTCCAGAGATCTTCATGACTCATTCCTTCTTGTCCTTCTAGTCTTTACTCATATGTCACCAACTCAGAGAAACCTTATTGTCTACCCTAATGTTAAGATCTATATTCTATCCAATTCTTCCTAAACCTTGTTTATGTTTTGTTTTTCTCCTCTACACTTATCACCACGTAGTATGCTATATTTATTTGTTTGCTATTGGTTATGTGTCCCAATGCCCAAATGAAGGCAGAAAAGATTGTTGACCTCAATTGTTGTTGTTGTTTTTTTTCCTAATGCCTAAAAGTGCACCTGGCACAAAGAGAGTGTCAAAGCTAATGCTTAAGTAAATGAAGAATTGAAGTAGTTATAAAGGAAGCTGACTCTAGTTGCTTAATGAGGATAAGTATTTTAAATTTCAAATCAATGTAGAAGAATATAAAAATAAATACTGACTACTGGATATCTATATGATACCTCACATCACATATAAAAATCAATTACAGATGAATTCTAGACTTAAGAAATAATGTTTCAATAGGATAACTTAAGAAACAATCTTCATGACCATATGTTGGGCATAGATCTCTTAAACAGGATACAAAAGTAACAATCAATATTAGGAAAAGGAATAATTTAACTTTATTCACATTAAAAACTGTTCTATGAAATTATGAACTTTATTTAGTTCAATAAGAATTAAGTAGTATTAATAGAGTGAAAGCAAATATTTGCAGTACATAAAAAATGACAAAGGACTTATGTTTAGATTTCATAAAAAAATTCTACAGCTTTTTAAAAAAAAATAAAAGGTAGAAAAAAGCATTAAAATAAATGAGCCACAAGGAGGCACTTCACAAAAGGAGGTATCCTAATGGCCAATAATTCCATTAAACATGCTTACCCTTACTTATCCTCTACAAACTCACCAGAATGTCAAAAGAAAAGAAAGGAAAGGAAAAGAAAGGAAAGGAAATGAGAGGAAAGGAAAAAAAGAAAGAAGAGGAGAAAGAGAAGAAAAAGAAGAGAAGGAAAAAGAAAAGAAAAAAAAAGAAAAGAGAAGAAAGGAAAAGAGAAAACCCTGACAAATCCAAGTGTTGAGGACAGAGGATCAGTCATGAGAACTCTTCTCAACAATTGGTTGTGGTATAAATTGGTACAACCCTTTAGAATATTTTTGGCATCATCTACTCAAGGTGAACACACCCATACATGTGAAGAACAAATTCCTTTCCTAGGTATACATTGGGGTCACTCTGTAGGCACAGGATGGACCCTCATGCTCCAAAAATTCACTTTGGATGTTGACTTGTGATGCCATGAAGACACACCAAGAGGGTGTAATGCAATTTGTTACTTACATAATGAAGCTTTTTGGGCAAGGAGGGTATAGTCCTAATCAGGTCCAAAAATATCTTGAGAGAGGGGAGGGGTAACTAGCTTGGAGCTTTTGTGGTGGTTAAAAGTTTGGAGTTGAAATGAGGTTTTCCTCTCATGGACATTGATTTGCACTGTTTGAACTTACCACCAACACCAAAGAGGGAGCACTTAGTTTCTCTTATCAATTTGCCAAGACATAAGGGCAGAAGAGTAAGAGGGAGCAGCAGGGTTGAACATTGTCAGAAATACTAAAAAATGGGCTCAGACTTTTTATTCTAGTATATACCCCCAAATACATGCAATGTAAATGTACTTCATCAGGTAAGCTCATTAATGTGTGTTGCAGTATTATTTGTTATAATCCAAGGCAGTATATTTATTAGCTATAGAATGGTTAAATAAATCATAATATATCTATACTATGAAATATTACACAAGAATGAAAATATACAAATTTCTGATACTTGCAGTAAAGTGGGGCAGACATTAATATAGTGTGTGAAAGATAAATAACACAAAGAAGGCATAGTTAGATTACTTTTATGAAAAGTTCGAACACAGTCAAAATTAGACAGTATTGATGGAAATTAGACTAGTGGTTAACCTTTGGAGGCCTGATAATTAATAGCTGAAAGGGGACCTGAGGGGTATCTAAGTTGGGGTAATGTATTATTCTTGCTCTGGATGGTGGCTACACATAGATTCACTTTGTAAAACATATGATTAAATATACTTTTTGCTCTGGATGGTGGCTACACATAGATTCACTTTGTAAAACATATGATTAAATATAATTTTTTTCACTTTTTAATATACATGTTAATCTTGAATAAAATGCTTTAAAAAAGGAAGAGATTGACACTTAGATGTTTTTATTATCTATCATCTATCTATTTATCTATCTATCTATTATCTATCTATCTATCTATCTATCTATTTATCATCTATCATCTATCTACCTATCAGTCTATGTATAAAATAATCATACAAGTGATAAAAGAGATATAACTTGTGGGGTCTTATGTAAAGTGGTCTTATATTTATAAAGTGTGCATTTTGTGACATAAAATGCTTAAAATACAGCATGAAGTCAGGCCAAATATACTCCAAGATAATTACTCACACAATTTATTCTTATTACGATATAACTTGTGTGGTCTTTATGTAAAGAATCTTATATTAAAAAGTATACATTTTGGGATCCCTGGGTGGCGCAGCGGTTTGGCGCCTGCCTTTGGCCCAGGGCGCGATCCTGGAGACCCGGGATCGAATCCCACATCGGGCTCCCGGTGCATGGAGCCTGCTTCTCCTTCCACCTGTGTCTCTGCCTCTCTCTCTCTGTGACTATCATAAATAAATTAATTAATTAATTAATTAAAAAAAAAATCATAATTACATTAACGATCCCTCTCATTAAAAAGTATTAAAAAAAATAAATAAAAAGTATACATTTTATGGCATAGAATGCTATAAATACAGCATGAAGTCAAGCCAAATATATTCCAAGATAATTACTTACACAATTTATTCTTATTACTTTAAATTTTAACTAAGGAAATCAGTTTTATAAATAAAATATTGAGTGATGATAGAAATTATAATGAAATTATGAATGAAATATTTGAAATATTTCCTTTTTTTCTGTAGCTAAATAATTGTGACACCATACTGTCTGCTCTGCTGTAACATTTGTTAATTTTTTCACTTTTTGAAGAAAAATGGAGGAACAGTTTGCAAAAAGGGAAGCAAATATCAGATCTCTTTCTGCCACTGTCATATGAATTTTTATTTCTGTTAAGTCATAGGAATGAATAACACATAAAACATATTAGCTGAGATATTGCTTAAATTGGTTTGACTTTAAGCACCTGAGGTAAGATTAAATAAGCTACTGCCATACTGTGTTTTTGTGTCTTGAAAGAATTACTGCAGATTCTTAAAATAGCTTACTAACCTACTACCAGGTAGAAACTTGCATACTGGGAGAATTAAGCTATTTCATATAAATTTTTAAAAACTTTTTATAATGCCTCTAGAAGAGTGGAATTTGAGTGAGCATATCTGGATTACATCACATTATAATCAACCCTGAGGCTATATCCCAACTATGCTGTTGTGAAGAGTATTTTAAAAATCTATTTTTAAAAGAAAATTTTATATATAAATATGATTTTTAAAATATATTTACATTGCCAAGATATTCCACTCAAGAAAATTCTAAATAAAATGTGAAAATCAGTCACAGAGCCTAAATATGGTTTTAACCCTTATTTTCTTATTCATGGGGCTATTGATACAGTAGACTGTTACCTCCCTGATTTCCCTCCTCCCCTTGCCATATGGTCTGTTATCTGTTATATGATGCCACAACATATTCCAGAGTCTACAGGGGTGATGTCTTTACTGTAGAAAATACTGTCCAAATTTCAACAACCTGGGCTCAATGACTCTTCCTATGTAAATCACTTTGCTCTACTAAAAAAAAAAAAAAAAAAAAAAAAGTAAATTCAGATCATTTTGTTCTGTTCACTAGGATAGAAGTACTGTTTCTTCCGCCAAGGTATTTGGCCAAATTTAAGCTTCCATAATGTGTATAGGCTGGCATCTTATTCTGTCTTCAGCTTCTCATGTGACTGAGTGATTAGTTAAAAGCCCACAGAAGATGCTTTTGAAATACTAAACAATCTGCTCTTCTGCACATAATGGACTAAATAACAAACTCTTATTACATTTTTACATATGTCAGTGTGAAATTGAGCAAGAAACAAAAGTCTACTGTCTAAAAGATTTGGGATATATTCAAAATGAGTGTACAAGCTTTTCCAGCAATCAATATATATTTAAATTTTGTTTGTTTATTTGTTTGAGCTAGGTAGAAAACAACATTGAGTATAATAAGTATTAATGATAATATGGGAAAGTGTTTTACTCATCATCCAGGAATGAATAAATATTCAAACAACGAGAACCAGAATTAGAAATGTATTCTATGTCCTAAGTTGTAGAATTTTCAGAACACACATAGTAGAACAGAAATTTATGTTGTGATTCAGTATGTAAATGTATATTATAATTAAATTATTCAAAATATATCTAATATATTTATCCAAAACAGCTTTAAACACAAGTGAGAAACATTCAGCAATGAAATAAAGAGAGGTATTACACTTATTAATAATGGAAATTATTGATGTTAAAAGAAAAAAGACTCAGGACGCCTCAGTGGCTCAGGGGCTGAGCATCTGCCTTTGGCTCAGGGCGTGATTTCAGGGTCTTGGGATTGAATCCCACATTGGGCTCGCCATGGGGAGTATGCTTCTTCCCTCTGCCTATGTCTCTGCCTCTCCCTCTGTGTCTCTCATGAATAAGTAAATAAAATCTTTTAAAAAAGAAAAAAGACACATATCCCCAAGTTAAATTAATGGAAAATTCACTCAGGAAAAGATTTTGCAGTATTTTAATTATTGTAAAAATTTATATGCTGAAGATGTTTTGAAAAATTAAATCCAAGTACAGAAATCCTAACAGTCTGACAATATTTGAAGGTATGTGTATTGTAGCTCTATTCTTGACTGAAGAGTAAAAACCATAAAGATAGATACTAAGTAATAATAGAAATGGAATACCAATGTATCAGAACCATGCCAAAATTTTAATTGCTCTATTATAACAAAAGCACTACTTTGTCAGTGAAAATTTAAAAAAAAAAAGAAAAAAGTAGACAAACAACACTTTCATATTTTCCGACTTCATTTCACTCTTCAGAGGTTACCATTACTGTTTGATTAAACACACACAGACACAAACAAACAAAACAACCACCACCTTTTTTTCTCCTTTTCAGTATCTCTATATGAAGGGTTCAGATGGAAGAAAGAGAAGTAATTCATTCTAAATAGGTGTAAATTAAGATGATAGCAAGCATCTCTTTTCATCCAAAGTCAGACTTTTTGACATTGTCTTGCTGTCCTTTTGTTCCTCAGTA